>NC_046305.1:12015186-13265186 GCF_004115265.2 Rhinolophus ferrumequinum
GCAGTTCAGTGGTATTAGTACATATTCAGTATTGTGCAACCAATCTCCAGAACTCTTCCATCTTGCAAAACTGAAACTGCATACCCCTTCCCCACCTCACCCCAGCCCCTGGCAGCCACCATTCTACTTTCTGTCTCTGTGAAGTTGACTACTCAAGGTACCTCATATAAGTGGAATCCATACGGTATTTTTCTTTTTGTGACGGGCTAAAACACTTTTTAAATAGTAGTTATGCACTTGGAGACTTTAGAATGGTCATGTACCTACAAGTATAATGCCCTTCTGGGTGCCGGAAGCCTGTGGAAATACAATATCCATCCATCTTTGCCCTTTTTGTGCAAGCACCCAAACAGCTGAGACGTATTTTCCAGTCTGACACAATAATATGAGCAAAGATTTTAGCACATTGTATATACATATATATATGTATGTATATATGTATATATATTAATATTTTATTTAATATTATTAATAATAATATTAGTATACATATATTATATATGATTAAATAAGGTGACGCACGTGAAAATGCTACATGTATATATATAAAAATAGCAAGTCTATTTATTGTTCCTTGTAGTAATTTACATTTGATAAGAATCACAGACTATTAGAACTAGAAAGAGATATTAGAATCATCCAGTCCAACCCATGCTCATTGTACAAATGACAAAACAGAGACAGACTGGCAAAATGACTTACTGAAGACCAATAACAAAAAACCCAAGTTTTCTGAATTCTGTGTACTTCCCTCATATGAAATGAACATTCTTATGGTATAGCTGATTATGTCCTTGAATTGTAAAGACTAACATTTATGGAATAGAATAAGCAAAAAGCTACTGTTTAATTAAACAACAAACAAATAATGAATAACAGGAAAAGTTATGCCTGTCCTTAATTTTTACATTAGGGATTGGTTTATTAGGGATATATATACACCATTGTTTCATTAAAGCAAAAGTCTCTTTCGTGGGACTTTTGAAATACTGAATCCCCAGCATGGGATTTAATTCTATATTAGATTTTTCTTGCACTACAGCTCAGTGTATAGAACTGATATATCTCATTTTGTATAAGCATTTTTTAGTGGGTCATTGTATGAATAAGTGAATAATTTCTTCTAGAATTGGTGACACCATCCACTTAAAAATCAGCACCCAGAGAAAATCACAAGTCATCTCCTTATTTACATAATTATTTTAAAAATCCACACACTTCAGTTCTGTTTATTTATAAATTATGTGTACAAACTACTACACTGTTATTGTATGCATTAAAAGTTTACACAAAATATACATTTTTAAAAAGATATCAAAAATAAATATATATTTTTTCCTTCTGTACCCAGTGGATCATTTTATACACATCTTTCCTTTAGAAATAAAAGGGTGTTGGGGATATTAATAATGATCATTTACGTAATTCAGTGGTAATCTAGCCTGTTGTTACTGAGAGTTAGAACAGTATAAAATGAATTAATCCAGTACAATAGAATGTATTAAGTACTTTCATGAAGGTCTTTGGAATGACAACTTTAAGAGGCTGTATAAAAATGTAATAATCAAGTCAATCAATATTTATTTGGCATCTGCAAATAAGAGACAATATCCATCTACCAAGAAGGAACTTAGAGTTGGAAGGCATTTTACTTAGATGTGTACGTAAGTCCTGTGTATACATGTAAAGATAACTGATAAGTCAAACGGGAATATAAGAAGTATGTTACAGAGAATGGAGACATTCATGGAGAAAAGCAGTCCCTTCAGGCCTGTGGGAGTCAACAAGGGCTTCAAGGACGAGTAGCTATTGTTTTTGTATTATTTTATTTTAGTCTGAGTCTTATGATTTGAATAGGCAGAAAGCACGGAAGATATTTAGAAGACAGTGAGTTGATTCATTTTATTGAAGCAGATGGTTTTTGTGAAGGAAATTAATAGAAAGAAAGCTAAAGTGGATTGATTCTTTTCAGGAGGATACTATTCTTACTTAGGCGAAGCAAATTGGACTTTTTCTGTTTGCAGTGGGGGAATTGCTAAGCTTAAGTGTGATGTAATCAGAGTGGTCGTAATGTAATCAGAATACTGATCTTTTGGCAATGTAGAATACATTTTGGTGGAGAGAGAAAATGGAGTTAGGGAGACCAGTTGGCAAGCTATTATACAATTCTTAGCAAGAATTAACATTGGAGTGCCAGGCACCTTTCTAAGCACTCCTCGAGTGTTAAACTCTATAAGGGAAGCACTATTATTATCCCCCATTTTACAAATGAGGAAGCTGAGGCACAGAGCAGTTCTCTCCTCTAGCTGCTGCCATAGATAATTTGGATCTAACTAGAATTCTGGCTCTGAATAGAAATGAAGGACACGTCCCTGAAAGACTGAAAATCAGCATGAATAGAACTCAGATTGACTGTTGGGGGTGCGGGCAGGAGGGAATTGTCAAAGATGAGCTGAGCGAATTCAGAAATGGGTGGTAACATAAATCAAAATAGAGAAATCAAGATCAATTGACCCATCAATTTTACTTACAAAAATTTATCCCAAAGATAAAATCACAGAGAAAGAAAACGCAGAACAAAGTTATTTTTTAAAGTTACAAGATACTGATTACCACGTTTATGGGGGGGGGGGGAAAGAAAAAGATTATTACCAAAATGTTAATGATTTATAAGTTTATTAGTATTTTCTAGGTTTTCTTCAGTAAACATACTGCTTTTATAATAATAGTTTACTTATTTCTAAAAGGAGCATGCCACTTTGGGGAAAAGATTATTTTAGAGTTTACGTACTAATTTATTCATTCACTCCTCAGATATTTATTTCAGTGCTTACAACATGCTGAGCACAATATGCCAAACCTGATCCTGATTAGATGTTTGATACAAAAGAATGAAAAGAAGTTCACTTTCTTTCAGAAGTGTTCAGTCTAGCAGGAAGCTAGGCTGCAAACAAATAATCCCAGTGTAATATGACATAGAAAACATGTTCAAGACATAATCAGCAATTTGGGGAAAGCCTTCTAGATATGTTTGTCTGAATCTGGGAAGGTGTAACATTTAAGATACTGTTTTAGATAAGCCTTAAAATTTTCCAGGTTGACAGGTGAGCGGGAAGAAGGCATTTCAGTAGAGGGAGTAGCAGCAACATGTGAGGTGATGGTGGAATATCCAGATGCAAACATCCTGCTTTGGTTAGAAGCAGGAGGGAGAGCTCCAGGCAGGAGTCACCTAAGCAGGGTGATATCTGTAGCCTTGAAGCTGGATGACACCTCGAAAGCAGAATATCTTAAAGAAAGCCTTTTTAAGACATAAGAGAAGGAAGAAGATGCCGATGAACGACCTAGAGAAGTGGGAAGAGGAAGAATGTTACGATATGGAGGCCCAAGAAAGCAGAGATGTGAATGGTCAGTGGTGTCCACTGCTGCAGACAAACACAGCCACTTTGTGATGTGTGTGTTTCCAGTCTTTGTTCTGCGTTTTGTTGTTATTTAAAATCATATCATAGTCTTTACATATATATATATATATATATATATATATATATATATATATATATATATATATATATATATATATTTACCGTTTTTGTGGGGTGGTTGTTTGGTTTGCTTTTTAGCTTTGGGGCATTTGGGTGTTTTCCTCTAAGAAAACAAGTCAACTTGTAAAGAATTCAGGAGAATAGCTTATGAAAAAATGGATTCAAGTGTAAAATATATGTAAAATATTGAGAAAGTTAGCAGTGAGCTTACTAGACTGAAACAAAGATGAGCTTTATTCATCTATTTATTCTAGGCACCTAGATCAGTGACCAATATTGAATGAATAAAGAGAGGAAGGAATGAAATTAAGCAATAGAGATAGAGATATTAGGATGAGTTCTAGGGTTTTTTATGACAGTGAAAACTTATTTAGGCTTATGTGGGTACAAGGAACAAATTGTAGTTTGAGTAGCCTTGAAAAAGATGAGAGATACCTTTTCCTCTTGAGACTGAGGGCCAGAAGGCACAGGATTTGTGCAGATGTTTTCAAGATGGGAAAGAACACGGAACCTGAGCCCTGAGAAGCCTTCATCTCAGTGCAGCAGGTGATGGAGCGTCTGCTGGGAGGGCGGTCATGAGGAGGTGTAATTACAGGCTTAAGGAGAGTGGCAGCAGATTTTGAGGTGTTCCTTTTGAGGAGGATGATGGGAAGAGCAGTGAGAGGTACATAAAGGACTGTTGAGCAGTAGTGAGGACCTAGCTGGAGGCCAGTGGGATGGTCTTAGAGGTTAGGAGTGGCTCGTGGACTCGTTCCTGTCACAATGCTAGTAACTTGGATTGTAAGAATTTGGATGGAAGACTACTTTTTTTCACAGAATACACTGTTTTTATAGAGTCTTAAAGTTGAAAGATGTATTTAAGTTCAATTCTTGATTAATAGAAAACAAAAATAGTAATTTTAATGTTCATGTAGAATTAGATCACTGAAATGAAGAATAAGCGTTTATTATGAGCATTGTTTCATAAACCATAAAACATAAACCTCATCCTTCCATTTTTAACAGTAAGCAGTAACTCACCTTCGTTGATGAAAGTTACTGGTGGTATCTTGAAAGGGCTCTTAGTGGGAGAAGTCGCCAGATCAGGTGGTGGCATTACATCTCTGGGATAACTGGGATCCCTCTGTATCTCGTTGCCCCCCAGCAGACCAGGGGTATACTGGTGACTGTTAGGAATGTGGTGTGGCACCACCTGGACAAGAGGAGGGGACACATGGGGGTCCTGTCGGGAAAACAGTCTCATGCACTGCTCTTCCAACAAGGTGATCATCACGGACTGGTTGTTGACAAGATCGGTCAAGGAAGCGTATTTCACCTCCAGGTCCCGGTACCGTGTTGCCATCTTCAGCATTTCTGTGGTGACATTGAGGATTTTATTTTCCAGCTGGGAAAGTTCCAGTGAATTGTCCCTCTTGCGGATAATCTCGTGTAACAGTTGCATGTAGAGTTGGGTGACGCGAGAGTTCATGTTCCGGCTCTCTTTCCTCAGCAGCTTCACCTCGTTGACTATGTTCCCATCCACGTCCACCACCAGCTGCAGGACGTCTATCTCCCGCTTCTGCTTGGAGAGCACGTCCTTCAGGTTTTCCAGGTCCATCCTGGTGATCATGTCTTTGATGGCACCTGCGTCTTGCCCTTTGGTGTTGACACAAATTGGCCCTGTTATTTTCTGTTCAGGCACCAGGAACGTGTATGCACATTTCTTCACTTCCTCTTTACCGTCTGCGGCACGCGGGTATCTCCTCTGGGTTACTTTTTTTATTTTGAACTGTCCTCCTCTGCAGTGTCCAGTGCCCATCAGCAGGAAGAGTAGCACACTGAGAGTCCAGATAAAAGCCTTCATTTTGAAATGAGGTTGTGTGACGTCTTTTTAAAAACAAACCAATGAAGGGGAAAAGTAAAGCAAATTAATATTAATCTACTTTCAAAGTCAGTAATATAAAAAAGGATCTAAGGGGAAAACAGTACCTGTTGATGTTAATAAGTTGGGCTGGGGTTAACGTTACCGATTTCTTAAATTCAGTATCGTGGTGCCTTCGCATCAGTTTAAGAAGTGGGTTTTAGAGCCTAGTTCTCTGGCTGCCACCTTACTGCTCGTTGTTCCCTGGCTCAAAGAGCAGACTTGGGTGAGTGCCTCTCCGTGCAAGGGCACGGTGTCAGGTGCTCTGGGGGCTTGTGAGACCCTAAGAAGACCCTCTGCTTACCTTCAAGAAGCTTACTTGCTATCTTAAAATTCTAAAATGGTAGACAGTGTTTGTAAGGCATTAATTAAAACATTATTCCCTGATTAGTGTTAAAGTTACTAGGTAGCTTTACTATTCAGTGGTTTGTATTTATGTTGTGCATTTTCAATTAAATTAGCCCTCTCAAATGCCTTTTTTAATGTCTCAAATTAAACACTCTAAGACAAATCTAAAACGGGAAAGTTTTAGCATCATATTTTTGTTTTTGTAGCCTGTCCTTTTGGGATCGGTGACAAGTTGAAGAGTGATAGAATGCTTGTAGTCATTGTTAGGGGTAATTGTGTTTCCTAAACCATAATATTATATGTGCTTTAAGCTTATATATGATTCGGCAGTTTCATTCTTCTAATAGGTTCTACTGAACTGTTTTAGTAAAATGTTAATAATTTTCTATAATCATTACCAAGGAAAGGAACTATCTGTAACTGAATATGATTGTTGAAAAGCCTTAGAGACCATGTCATTCGTGAACTCTGTGAACCCGTGTGCATGTGGAAGGCCAGGGCCACACAAAGAAGTACTATTAGAACTAGATCTAGAATTCAGGTTCCCTAGCTCTTCGGTGAGTGTGTATAGCTGTGACACAGATGCTAAAATGTGTGCTTAGCATGCTTCATTTTCGCTGTGGCAGAAGAGAAATACTTGTCCTCTATAGCACGGTTTCTACAGTAGAACCAAAGCTGCTTCCTTTCTCTCAAGTTAACTCCAAAAGAGTAGTAACAGTAGAATGGCTAAGATGCATCACTCTGTCAGGTTCATTAGTAAGCTGTTGTCCCCACACTTATAAACTTGATTCCTATTTGCTGTTTTCAAAGAATGGCAGTGGATATACTAAGACGGAGCTTTTCTATCCCCTTGTCCACCCGAGTACTTGTTTTCTGATTTGAGAAGCCAGGTCCCCCATTGTTATGCCTACGGTCAATAAGAGCAGCTCTTACTGCATGCTTGTTACGTGGCATTGTTTGAAGCCCTTTACATGTATTAAATCTTTCACTTCTCACTACAACCCTCTGGGGTAGATTGTGGTCCTCATTTTCAGACGAAGAAACTGGCATCCAGAAGTTAAGTACCTTATCCAGAGTCACACAGCTTCTAAGAGAGGGAGCCAGAATTTGAACCCATGTGGAAAACTCCAGGGTTCATATTTTCCACTAACCACCACATCATGTGGCAACATACTCTCTCACATTTTCTATCACCAACACTCTAACAATCCCTTATATTTATGTGTGCTTAGCACGTTAACTATTTGCATTAACAACACCACTGGGAAGTAAATGTAAGCCATTTTGCAAAGAAATAAAGTCCTGGAGAAGCTGAAATACTCAAAGGGGACTCAGATCTTCTACTTGTAACTTTTCTAGACCTGTGATTTTTATCCTAGCCATGTCATAACTACAGGAGTCTTTAACTTTGTATTTCTTGTTTTTCACAAAATGGAGTGGTAATGAAAATAAAGAATGGATTGAGTGTGGAGAATTACTGTTCTTTTACTAAATAATCAAGACAGGAAGGATGAGTATAATTTCCATGTTTATGTTAAAGGCTTTTTATTGATGGCTGATAGCCAGAAACACACTTGGATGGGTACTTTTAGTTTTTTGTTTTCATGCTTTGCCTTGTGACGTCAGTAGAAATTTTAGACCTTAAAAGTCATCTATGTATTTTATTTAAAGAAGGACTTTAACTACCTAGAGTTAGCTACACCAAAAAGAAAAAAACAAGATTTCTCCTGATATTTGCAGATTCGTGGAATTTAGATAATGGTTTTATTTAAAAACTGAGGACAGTAAACTAGAAACCATCAGTCTCCTCTGTTCACGTGCAGCATTTCTTCTACACAGTTAACTTACCTTGTGCTCAGATCCACTTATTTCAGTTTCATAATAGAATGGAAACTCTTAGATCATAACATTATTTTAATAAATAATGCACTACGAAATAAGCTATCAAAACAAGGAAAACTCAGAAAATATTGTGAAACTTCAAAACAAGTAGAATTTTATAAAAACATTCTGTTTGAAAAGCTTGCATTCCTCTCAGACACAGATTTTTCTGAAAGAGCTAAGAGCCTAGAATCCAAGGCTGTTACTGTGACTTTGCATCAGTGTTGTCATGGAAGAACCAAAACTTGAAAATACGAATCTAAATTACAATAGCAACAGCTTCCTTTTGGGGTCTTCTGCCTTGGCTCTTTGTGGGTTCTTATGCGATGAAATCAAGGCACAAATCACTGTCTACCATAAGAGAATTTGACCTAAAGTAATACTTAAAGGAGGCAACTGAAAGTTTATTTTTTTAGAACAAATAACAATTCCCGCCCGTATCCTTATACAAGTAATGACTTTGTTGTCCACATAAAGCCGAGTGAGGAGCCACGTTTCTTAAGTAGACTAGCGACGTCATGAAGAAAGAACTCGTTTTAAAAATACATTTACTGTTACATTTTCTGAAAACATTCTCTTATTTAATATTTTCCCACATATGTTCAGTTTTAAAAGTGAAAGATCCATAAATCTGTGTTACCTCATAAAACCTTTCTGTATATGTTACAATTTTCCTAGATCCCAAGAGAATATTATAAATTTGTTACAGTATACTTAAGTTTAAATCTGTCTTTGCTTGGTTGTTTTTAGGGCAAAAAAGTCTTCCATGCTTTGGGTTAATTTTATTGATACTTTTCATAGTTGCTCCGTTGCCAGCTAGCAGAGAAGAAATAAGTCAGGATTTACTTCCTTTCAGATGGTAAATACACAGAGGCACTGAACTGGCTGTGACACGCACTGAAAACAGCATGAGGCAATGAACTTAAATTTATGAAGCCTTGAAGAGACTTAGATAAAGAACGTCTAGATTGGGAATTACGTTCTGGGAAGAGACTGGTTATCTGTGTGATTTGGGTTTTAGATTAAATGCTTCCCTAAGGCCTCAGTGAGAACTGAGGTGTAATGAGGTCCTGCATGTTTCATAGCAAACGACAGCAAAAAAGACAGGACAAGTATTTCAGGATCCGTTATTGCTTGGAAATCTTATCAGAATGTCTTGTAAAAATGTGTAAGAGAGATCCTCGCAGTATTTAGAGTTAAGAATCTTTAAGGAAAGAACATGAAATTAAAGTTGGAGAAATCTTAGCTTTACTATTATTTGTTTGTTGAAGATTCCTACAGTTAATATCTTTAATATTTAAAAGGACAGAGGATCCTCAAATCACAACAAATTTAAGTGTCTTTGGTGTTAAAGCTTACTATTAGTAACTAGTAATTTTATTTTTAATAATTCTCATAATACAGTTAAAGTCTCCAGATAAAATATTGAAAGAAACTTCTTGTGTGTTACCAAAATTACTTCTATGTAAAAAATATATATTTTTGGTCTTTTAATCATGTATTTAACTAATTGTGTCTTCTGAGTTTTTATTTTGTTGTTAACGCTGACTTACATAATACTTCTATCACGTTTCCTTTTTCTCCTCAATCCTAATCTGTAAGGTTTTAAGTTTTTTTAATTTATCAATAACTTTTTCGAGTAATTTCAATTACAGTAGTTTTCATTTCTGTTATCTAAGTTAAATGACAAACCTGTGAAAATATTTAAATTTTTGAGTTTTAGCAAGAAATAAATAGAATTGTATTTCTTTACAAGGATTTCTATTTAATATTTGGTTATACTATAGCTGAGGTATTGTTGCAACACTTTTCAGTTGATTTTATATCATATTAGCTGTGTTCTTTTTAAGCTACACTTTAATAGTATATATAAATCTTTAGCACACGTTGTAGCTATGTGAAGCGAGACTAATCACGTTTACAACTATTAATCACGTTTACAACTATTTAAGTTTGTGTCCCTTAGTTTTTAATCACTGCTATAAGCCTTATACATGAATCTTACTTAAAGTTAAAAATTTCTCTCATGGCATTAAAACAGTTGTTTTCTGAAACCCAGCATATTTTCATTACTCTATAAGCATATACACTAAATATCATTAAATCGAACTTTAAATAATGCATTAATCATTATAAAGTATGTAGTGACCAGTTTTTACACAAAGTTGCAAAGCAAAACCTTTTTTCAGATGAAATAAATTTTAGTATATTCCAAAATTCATTGTATAAGAGATTTTGAAATTTCTACTAACGTACAATAATTAGGCATTTTGACTTACATTAGAATTTTTTAATAAAAATTAAAAGTATTAAAATACCTTTTTGCATCTGTTGATTAAGCAAACCCAGAAACTTGCCGCTCTTATTCTTGCCTTTAAAAGTCAGTGTAGAAGTTTGTTCATCTGTGACTTTAATGGCAACTGCATTTTTGTTTTGGACCGTTGTATCCAAGCTGTAATAAGGAACTTCTTTTTCTTCTTACAACACTAATCAATTGAATTTGACAAGCCACCTATGTAATTTTAAGTAGTGGAGTGGAAGTTCTGGTCTGTGGGCTGTCTTTAATCCAGCAGAGAAAGCATTGTGGCTTTGCTCTGTCTGCCACATGGAGAAATGCGTAACCAGCTGCAGCTGACCCAGATTGTATATACAGTACTCTTGAATAGTGATTCCCTCTTTCTCAGTAGACTCAAGTTCAGCCCACATATTACGTCACCAAAAAAATTGCTGGAGACTGGTGGGGGGAGTCTCCTCCTTAGGATTTCCTCTCTGTAGCCTTAAATAGGGATTGGGGAGCGGGATCAGCAGGAGGTTGAATAGCTCTGAACAAGGAGAGACTGTGTGCAGGTTGAAGGAAGGGCACCATCTGGAAACAAACTATCATAGTTCAGCTGGCAATTATAAAACCTTTCAGTCTTCTGGCCAGAGATCTTTTAAGTTGAATACTGAAAAACTAGTACTCAACTTCACTTAGAAGTAGTTGCAGGCTGATGAGTTTGTTTTTGTTACAAAGAACGGGTTATACTTTGTCAGGAGGCAAATACAATGCTCTATATATAGCCTGGAAACAGCTTTAAATTTCAGAAGGTTTTAATAGGAAAATTGATGTTGTTATAATATGTTACATTTTACCGTATAATGTTTCTTAAGATATATATACATATATATGTGTATATATATATATATGTATATATATATGGAAATCTGATTAAATTCTTTCAGAAATTGAACACTTTTTAAACTTAAACTCTGATGTTATATAATGTCACTTCCTCCCATTCTACAACAGGACCCCTCTTATCTGAATAAGGTTCTTCTTACAGCTGACGATTGTGATTTAAACGCAGACACAACTCTGGCTTGAGTGTGGGGCACTGGGGGCAGAGTTCTGACCCCCCACCCACTGGCTGCGTGAACTTAGACAAGTTACTTTTGCCTGCCTCTGGCCCAGTTCTTCTGCTATGAAATTAGGTTGCTGGAGAAAGAATTACTAATTGTTGAGTACTAACTATGCTATTATACTTTATTAAATCAAGAAATGTGATTACTCACTCAATAGCTGAGGAAACACACATTTAGGTGTCTTAAGTGACTTGGCTTAGTACTTCAGTAGTAATGGAACTGGGGATTAGAATCTAACTCCAAAGCATTATGCCACATTCTCTCTCACTGACATAATTGCTAGTTGCTGCTTCTAGATAAAACATTTGGGCTTCTACTTTCTGTACATACCATGTGCTTTTTCCCCTCCTTGTTGCCTTCGCTTATGCTATTTTTCTCTTTCTGGTAGGCTGTACCATCAACTGTTTGTTGATCCACAGCCTTATTTAAAGTTAGCTTAGTTTCTGCCTCTTTTACAGAATTAATTGTTTCTTTAAATCCCTACGAGATACATAGATATACCAGGGGTTGCAACTTCAAGGACCTGTAAAGATAAATGCTCGCAGCAAGAACAAAATGGGTAATAAGTGAAGTAAACCAGAAGTAAGGTAACAGGAAAATCAGTTATGACAAACTGACATCCTACTGGTTAATATAATGGGATCTGCACCTTTTTCAGCTGTACCTCATTGTTGCCAGATCTCCCCATTTTTTTAGGAAAAGAGTCATTTAGGAATTTAGCTATGATATTCCCTGATTTTGAAAACATTGGGACAAATGGACTTTTGTCTAGCCAGCTTCTAGTCTCTGGTTTATAGTATGTAGTACATTACTTGATCATTCAGTGATCATGTTATATTCACTAATAGCTTAATCTGGGAGAAATATGAGATAGTAAGATCCTACTGAGCTTTTTCATTTGAGTGATTTTGAGCTTTCAAACTTCAGCAATTAGTAATATTACTAACTGCGGTAGGAAATTGGAATGGCAGATGTTTAGGGACAAATAATGGTTAGTTTGGAATGTTAAATTGAAAATGAAAGTCAGGAGCTCAGTTATATAGAGAGATTTGGAAAGCCATCAGCAATTTGGTGATACTTGAAACTACAGAAGTGAAATAATCCAGAAAAAGTATATGTAGTGTGGGAAAATTAATAAGAGACCATGGGGAGGGAATACCAACTTCCAGGGAACATGAGGAAAAACAAAAACCCGGGTTGCAGGAAGCTTGGAAGGTTCAAGCCAGTAAAAACCAAAGAAGGAAGGGAATGGTGAAAAGGCTACAGAAAGACAAAGGAGGAGACCAGGAGAGAAGCTTACAAATTGAACAAGGAGGCCATTTATGCCTCTGCTGGAATCAGTTGCAGCAGCGACATACATATTGATTTCAGATTATACAGTGGGTTGAAGAGTGACTGGATAAAATTTAATTGCCAAGGGGATTAGTTTCTACAGTATATTAAGAACTTAGAAATCAATAAGAAAAAGACAACCCTGGAGAAAAAACAAAAGACAGTTCATAGAAATATAAATGCTTAACGCCATTATTAGTCAAGGAAATGAAAATTAAAACACAGTGAGGTATCATTTGATACTCACAAGGTTGGCAAAAATTAAGGAGACTGATAATATCAAATGTTAACACAAGTAAGGATCAGTAGAAACTTACTGTCAGTGGGAATATGAATTTATATGGCTTTAAAAAACAATGGCATAGCTTCTTGGCCTTTTGGCTAAGCTCAAGTGTGGTAAAAAAAAATAATGTAGCCCTGTCTTGTAAAGTTGAGCGTTAATATACCATCCTATGTGTATCTCATAGAGAAATCCTTGTACATGTATATACCAGGAGACATGTCCAAAAATGTCTATAGCAGCATGGCAGTGGGGGGGTGGATAATTCAAAATTCTATCAAATAAAATGAGTAAATTGTGATATAGTTATATATTAGTTTATTCCCAGTTTAAGGAATTAGAGCTGCATGTACCAACGTGAGTAAGCCTTACCTTAGGAACAAAATAGTAAGTGGGACAAAGCATTCACAGAAGACCATATTTAAAAAACTTTATTTAACAATGTTTATAAATCACTTATTGTGTACCTGTTCTAACTTTACTGATATTATTGATATATTGATATATTCTAACTTTACTGATATTATACTAATCACATAAATTATGATTTTTTAAAGCTCAAAAATAAGTAAAAGTGATATATTGTACAGGGATACAGACATATGTCTTGAAAGAAACAAGGGAATCTTAAAATTCAGAATAGTGGTTACCTCTGGACAGGAGGCAGGGAGATGCCAGGGAGGGAACAATCTAGCTGATTTATCGGTCTTGGGGAGGTAGTTCTTAGTTCATTGGTCATAGCAAACGTTTGTTATGTTGTTTGGTGATATTAAATGTGTTAAAATCTAATTTGTAACAGATAAAATGATTCTCACACAAATGTAAAATGAATACATGTCAAGGTTTTACTTAAATCATTATGTTTATAAGGAAATCGGGAAGATCTGACACCATTTCAAAGGAGAATTCAAAGTACCACATACACATATAGGTGATCGTAAATGCTGACGTGAATTTACAAATAGTTGCAAAATTGGTCAGCATCCATAGGGCAATGATCAGTTAGTTACATCCCGCTGGATGGACATAATTCACTGGCATTTTTATGGATCAGCATTTGTATTATTGCCAGTTTTAAACAATTTACAGTGTTGTAAAATAGCCAAAAAGGTCCAAAAGGATGCACTGGAGACCAGACACCTAGTAACTTTTTTGGCCTATTTCAAAGTCTATCGCAGTTTTTCCCGATATCATTTATTACATTAAAAATAGAATGAAGGATTACATAAGTAAGTGTACTAGTCCATGTTTTTCTTTCAAGGTGTTTGTTGGAGGGAGAGGGCAAATATCCTATCTTGAGGGGATCAGATTTGAAGGAAGGCTTGCTTTGATTTTGTTTTCTTAAGTAGAGGAAATTTATGTGTGTGCAAGGGCTCAGAAAGGAACCCGGAGGGTGAGTGGAAGTGGAAACAACAGTGGATTTTTATAGGAGGCAGAGAGTTACATTCAAAATCACACTTTAGATTTAGAAAAAAGAAAGGGATTCTTCTTCCTCTGAGATTGGGAGAAAAGGAAAGGCGCTCACTATAAAGTGATTTGCAGTCACAACAAACGAAGTTGAGAGTCTCTAAAGAAAAAGAACTGTTTATAATAGGTGTCTTAAGAATACTGTTAAGAGTTACTGAATGGAAAAGAAATGATACTAGGATGAATAAAAGGATTGCCATGCCAACCTTTTACATTGTATTAAGCACCAATTGTCGAAACACTGTGCTGGATTTTCATATTCTTAGAATGCAAAATAGAGAGCAACCTCCTTAAATGAGTTTATAGTTTTGAACAGGTAAGATATAAATATGAGAAAGTTTAAATAAAAAGATTTTAAAGTCATAAAAAGTACAAAGTGAATGGTATATATGCTGCATGAGTTTACAACAGAGTGTAATAAAAAAGAAAAAGAACCTGGGGTATAAGTACATCTATACTCTGAGATCCACCTCTGTCACTAATGGTTCACAAGGCATTTGACACTTCCTTTGGTATCTGTGTGCCTCGGATTCTTCATCTATAAAAAGAGGGGGTTGGACTAGACAGTTCCTAATTTCCTTTCTTGGAATCTGAGAAAACTAAAGAACTGTCGCCACTGACCTGGATATAAGAGATAGTTTAGATGGGCAGAGATGAGTTCTAAGAAACATTCGCAATGGAAGAAATAGCATGAGGAAAAAACATAGGGCTTATCTGGAACGCAGTGGGTCCATCATTTTGGTTGCATTTACCCTGAGAGTTCATGAACATTCAGTAATGAGGTAAAAGTAGCAAAGTGTATTTTTCTCTTCAACTATAGTTGTCTCATATACTTTACATGAAATATTTTTAAGTAAGTGACCTTGATATCCAGAACTAGTGCAACCACATTATTTTGGGAGGTATGTTATTTTTGTTGGAAATGGCGGGAAGGCGGAAGAGTTTATTACTCTTTGTGACTACAGATTTGTAGTCACATGAACTGTTTCAGAAAGCCAACTGTTAATCTTTAAAACAAGACATTTCTATCAGAATGAGACAATTTTCAAATGTCTTAAATTAAGATTCAAGTAATAGTTATCAACTCCAGACAAAGGGGGATAGAAGTAACATTAAGTAACTACCCCATGCCAGGAACTGCCTAGGCTAGCTTACATAACTGCTTCCGGCTATACATACTCAGCTTGGAAAATAGGGTCCTAATGGTATGGACATAAAAACTGAGGCTCAGAGATTAAAATAGCTGTCTCCATGATAACACAGTTAGGCAGAGGCAGAGACGGGCAGTTCAAGAGCTCAGCACCTTTCCATTAGGTCCCATAGGGGCTAGGGTTTCTGTCTCAAGCCTCAAACCCTACTTTAAAATGGTATCATAAGATATTTACAAAAAGCATGTATTATTCACGTCTGACTCCAGCTCCACGGAAATCTGGGACTCGGTGGTCATGTTTTTGTAAGGCTGCAGAGTATTAACAACGGTACATTCTAAATGTAGCATATATTGAAATACAGCTATAAGCTAGCTCCCCCGCCCACATCATACTCTTCCAAGCTACAAGTAGGAAAACATTCATTTATCTAATTTCATTTCAGGTATCTATTTGTCAGATTTAACATACATTGATTCAGCATACCCGTCAACTGGCAGCATTCTAGAAAATGAGCAAAGATCCAATTTGATGAATAACATCCTTCGAATAATTTCTGATTTACAACAATCTTGTGAATATGGTAAGATTCTGGGGGATGATGCTAAGCCAGTCATGTTTTGAGTACTGATTACTTACACCGTTGATGGCCACTTTTCACACAGTAGGGATCATCTTATCACGAAGAAAAGTAATGGTGGTTTTATTTCACGGTTCAATATTTAGCATCCTTGTTAAGATCTTGCTTTTAAGGAATTGAAGTGTTTCATATTTAAAATTTTAAGCTTTATCTTTTGCTTTTCTGCTATTTTGTAACAGCTTTGTTAATATAATTTACAAAATTATTTTCTATTCATCGCATTTGATCTCCCTGAGTTATTATGTAAATAGTTCTTGTATTTTTTTCAGGTAGGGAAGGAGCTAAGACCCTTGATCCTAGTAACAATTGACTAGCTTTCGTGAGCCTAATATTGAGTAAATTAGCAATTTTTGTCCATGATGTATTTTATGGAAACACATAAAGAGCTTACTCAAGCCCAAATGATTATAAATGGGTTTTTTTAAATGTTTGGATGCTTTCAATTTGATAGGGAATAAAGATAGGCTACTGATACATAATTTTTATAATATTAAAAATAGTGAGTTTACATTATCTGATTTATTTAAAATAAATTGGTCTTAAAGCTAACTTATGTGCATTTATACTTCAAGAAAAACCTCAGGTACATCTGAATAGTGGCGGGGGGGAGGGAATCACTGAATGTTAAAATCAAATAATCTCTTATTTTGTCCTTTTCGCAATATTTTTCAACATAACACCAAATTGTCATGTTAAATTAATCTTATTTGAATCTGAGAAATCTAGTAGAGTAGGAAAAACTACATTTACAAATTGGAACCAGTCTTCTTTAAAAAAAAAAAAAATAAAATATGCACACACACACATATATATGTACATATATATATAAATCACAATGAAGTCTGGCGTTTTTCTATGAAATTTCTCATTCAAATATGTAGGACTTTGTAATGGAGCCATTTGGGTTTTTTTGTTGTTTATTTTTTTATCATCTATACAAATAGCATGCATCTGTAATTCTCTAAATTACCTTCAGTTTACATTAAATTATATTTACCTCAGTAATGTCCTTCTGAATTTTGGTGCTGTGTGGCTTTAATTTACTTTTAAATGTATTTTTATCAGCTTAATTTTTAAAATTCTGGTTAAGATATACTTTATTAGATCATTAATTATTTACCACATTTTGCCTAGATATCCCAATGTTGCCTCACGTCCAGAAATATCTGAACTCTGTTCAGTATATAGAAGAACTACAAAAGTTTGTGGAAGACGATAATTACAAGTAAGTTGGAATTTCAAAAGTGGTTTGTATAACTTTGCCTGTCCTCCACCCTCTCTCCCCCATATATTTAAAACATCTATATACTACATGATGTCATGCAAATAAATGCTTCATCTTTGGGACCTTTACAATGGTAAAGGTATTTACATGTATCTTTTTTTTTAATCCTTTAACATAATTGAGTCAATATACAAATACCTCATCTGTTCTTTAATTAAAAAGTATTTCATCTTTCTCAAGTTGTTGAGAGCTAGGTTTGATAGTTCTAGTTTAAATTTCTTCCTTTCTCTCTATAGTCAAGCATTGATCTTTATGGAAATTTATCTTTTAATAGACTGAAAAATAATGAAACTGTCTACAAATAGAAAAATTGCTCCTTTTTTAATGATAATTTTTGACACATCTTTGAACTTGTTTTGATCTTTGAACTTGTTTTGGATTGTTTTTGTGGTTTGAAAGAATATTATTAACCTTCCTGCCTTTGGGTTAGAGATAGTTTGTTTGGTATAGCACCACACTTACCTTTTATTTATTCTAGAAAGTCCTGTATTAAGGATTTTAAAAATCATTTTTAAAATAGCTGATGTTCATTTCTTGTTACCATCCACTGTAGTGTCCAAGGTGGGAGGGAATTTTGAATTATTAACTCTCTTTATTTATCAGTGGTATGTTATACATCATAACTACCAGGTTTTTTCCCAAAGATGAGAGGGAGGATAAAGAGCTTATTTCTCTTGAGGCTTCTCATTTTTCTTTTAGCTTCATTTGTTAATTTAAAGATCACTTTTTGTTGTTTAGTTTTATTATGCCATTTGTTCCCAATCTTTCAAGTTTTAACTTTGTGTCTTCAGTAAATACTTTTTCCTAATAAAAGGTCATACTTTAAAAATTTATCAAAATGAAAAACTAGGTTATTTTTCAATGTTAATGCAGTATATAAAACTTATATGATAGTGATTATCAACTTCCTTGTTTCATTAAGTTTCAACAGTTTTTTAAAGAATTCTGTAGAACACAATATTAATAGAAGACTAGAAATTCTGGTTAACACCTAGAAATGACTTTTCTTCAAATATGAAATATATTAAGAAGCTCTGGATATATGTCTTAAAGTATCTAAAATTTTATTAATGTTTGTAAACGTCTCTATTGACATCTCCTCCCCGATACATTACCACTTTGTATTTCTATTTCAATTTTTATTTTACTGGAAAGATTTTAGACGGTAATTCTTTTGAAAATGTACATTGTCATTGGATCAGCTTTTTAAGGCTTGAGTTGTTTCACAAATCTGTTGTTGCCCTAGGTTGCAATCTTGAGTTAGATGGTCTATATCTTACATTTATCACTGTTTCTTCCATCTCTCTAATTACTGAATGGCATAAAACACTTACGTTTTGTCCAGTGAGGTACAGAGATTTATCTTAAAACTCAAAATATGAGTACGTAGCTATTAAAAATTTCTGTATCTGACTCAAGAAACTTATTGGACTTAAAAGAAGTTAAAGCTTAATTATTCAATAGAAGTGAAATCTAAGAAATTATTGTACAGTTATAGAGGATGGTAAATTTTTATTGACTACGGTGAAAGTATAATAAAGTGTTTATTTAAAAGCTGTTCTTTATTTTGCTAAAAGCGTAAAGTTAGCCATTTAAGCCATTAAGTAGTTCTAACTTTCTATATAAACTGACATATAAGATGTTTCCGTTTTTATAGGAAAGCTTATGCTATTATATTGATTTTTATTTTCATGAGTAGCTATAACCAGAACAGACTTCCCTTTATATTCATTTAACAAATATTTATTAAGCTTTTGTTATAAACAAATTATTGTGCTAGTTGCTGGGATTACAAAAATAAGGTCTTGTTTTTGCCCTTAAGAAGCTGAGTCTAATGCAAAACATAATTACAAAGCAATTCAAACAGTACTGTGATAGAGATATACCCAGGATGCTGTGGGAACATAGATAAGGGGACTCAGCCTAAGTGGGAAAAGTGAGGAGAAAAGAAACATAAACAGCTTTAGGAGGTCACCTGAGGCTGAATTTTAGAGGTGAGTGGGAATTAGCTCCACATGAAGAGTGAGGAAAGGTGTTCCAGGAGCTGGATGATCGGAGAAATAGGGTGGGAAACCGTGTGTTTGTTAGGGACCACCAGTCACTTGCCGGTGTTGGGGCATCATCAGATGGGAGCCTGAAGAAGATAAATGTTTTTTCTAAAACGCCGTTATATTGCATGAACCTACTAATTAAATGTGTTGAAAACCAGCATTTTAAGATCGGAGCCATTAAAATGATTAGTTAGAAAAAAATAGTTTTCATAATGAAAGACATTTAAATAAAAATGATGTTTCATTTATCTAAAAGCCTCTGTTTTGGCAACTTCATCTATAGAGGCAGCTAGTATAGATATTACAAATTATATGCATGTGATTTTATCAAGACAAAATTCTTCTGAAGTCATTTTAATACTGAACATAGTATCTTTTCTCAGTGAATCAGCATCACTATTATTATGTGGTGTTTTGGTGGTGATACAGGCAGCTCACCCTCTGGCTAGGCTTCACTGCTGTGCTTTTTAAGATACTTCTGCTGTTTATACTGCTGTCAATTATCAGCTGCTACTGAGGCACTGGGATTCACCCCCAGTGTCCTTTCTGTTTCTTCTATTTAGGTTCTGCGTTAGGCAATGAGAGTTGTTTTGTTTGTCTTCCACCTACCAGCCTGTGTGTTTCAGAAGGGCAGGGACACCACGTCTGCGGTGGTCTCTGTTATATTCCAGGGCTGAGAGCACAGAGCCCAACACAAGACAGGTGTTCAGTAACTATCAAAGGAATGGATTCAGTTATCGTCTGTAGCCCAAATAATTAAACTGCTCTGTAAAAAGAAAAAGAGCAGAGTCCCAGTTTATCATACATCTGTTCAATACATGCATTTTATACTGTCAAATCATTAGAATATGGTTGTATACAATTTCCTCTTAGGTTACCAAAGAAATAAGTTTAGAACCTATAATAGATTTATCATTATGAATGTCACTACTTGTATTATGCAATCGCATAAAAAAATTCCAGTTGGCAGAATGCTAAAAAATAAAATGCTTTTATTAATTTTGAGACAAATGCTTGGTAATAATAGGCTTTGTAGACTACACCAAAATATTCTCTGCAATCACCTTAGTATCCTGTTTCCTGAAATAGTTTCCACTGATAGGAATCATAATCTCTTTTTGCTGTGGAACTCAAAACCGAATGTACGATCCTAAATGGAACTTAAGAACCAGCTAATAAACTTTGACTTAGGGCAGAGATTTACCAGGAATTTTACAAACCACCTTTTTATTTGTATAGATCTTTCTTCTGTTAAGTTGGATTGGTTGGTTTTTTGGATGGTTAGTTTTAAATAAGGTGTTTTTTAAATTTCCAGTGCTACAGAAGGCTTTAGCCCATCCAGTAAAGATTCTAAAAGAATTTGCATGACATATCTAATAATATATTTAAAAGCTTCTCAATTTGTTAGTTATCAGTATAACTTCGTTCGAGTTAAATCACCTTTTAGTCATTCATCAAGTATCGTTAAAAGTGTTAGAATTGTTAGTCAATATTGGGGTAGTTTGGGGAGATTTTTCTGTTTTTAAATATGACTTTTTAATGTTTTTCCCCTCCCTAATGTTTCCTAGAATAACCATAAGATCAGCTTTGTATGAAAGAGATAGGAGACTTAACTGTTGAAGATTGCTCTTGAAGAAATATACATAGCTGAGATTATTTTATAAAAATGTTTTTAGCTTTTTGTAAGAACATATATGGCTTTAATATTATTTTGTCAACTGTTAATCACTGTATGTGTTTTGTTTCTTTCTAAAATTTAGGCTTTCATTAAAGATAGAACCAGGGACAAGCACACCACGTTCTGCTGCTTCTAGGGAAGATTTAGTAGGTTAGTGCATAGTTTTTTCTCATTACCAAATAATAAATCTGATAACCTAATAAGAAAGGGTATACTCCAAAGTAAGTAAATACTTAGCACATTTTATACTGCATACAAAAATTTATTTTTAGTATTAAAATGTATCAGTTCGTTTGGGTTTTTTTGATTTTTAATTAAAGAGTTGTTACTTGTAGTTTGTCGGTAATGTACAAGTATTCCAACTAACCGAGGAAAATAGATACAACACACAGAAAAAAACAGATAAGTGTTTATAAATATATATACATATATATATATACACGTATATATATATGTGTATATATATATATATATTTTTTTGGGTAAGAACACAGTGTCCGAGGCGATGAGGGTTGATTACATGAGAAATTTCTGTGGTCTCAGTGGGAAATTCTGCCAATTTGAGTAATTACAGAAGTCAATTTTAGTGAGTTAATTTTTAAAATTTTACTTAGTACTGCATCAGGTACAGAAAATATTAAAAAGTAGTCATGGTCCTTTAATTTACCTGTTGCATTATAATGGGGTATTATGTATATACCACACATAATCAAAAATATAAAACCGAAGAGATACTCATTATTTAAGAAATCGTTGATTAGTTTGTTTTTTAAATTTCAAATACAGATCTTGGTACTAAGCTTCATATTACTGTATATTCTAAAAAATATTTGGAGACCCATCTAAGTTATAAAGGAATTGAAGAAATAAGCCATGATAGTATCCAAGGGGAAGACTATTTCAGCAAAGGAAAACATTTCAGTCCAAATCTCTTAAAAGTGCTTTTCTTTAAAGTGATACTTTGCTAAGTCAGACAGAGAAAGACGGATACCATATTTAGATTTCACTTATGTGTGGAATCTAAAAAGCAAAATAAACGAACAAACAAAACAGAAACAGACTTGCAAATACAGAAAACAAACTGAGGGTCACCAGATGGGAGGGGAGTTGGGGGGCTGGGTAAAAAAGGAGGGATTAAGAAGTACAAATGGGCAGTTATAAAAATAATCACAGGAATGGAAAGTACAGCACAGGGAATATAGTCAATAATATTGTAATAGCCATGTATGGTGCCAGGTGGGTACTAGACTTATCAGGGAGGGTAGTCTACCCACCATGATGTACACCTGAAATTAATGTAATATTGAATGTCAACTGTAATTGAAAAAATTAAAAAATAATTTTAAAATAGTGATATTTTGCATATCTGTACTTTTGAGGGGTTTTTTTAATTCCCATAAGCTTAAAGAGTGTCAATATAGACTTGAATTCTAACTTGAATGCTTGACCTGCCCTACATATTCTTTATGTAAGAGGAAGCTGAAAGTAAGAGTGAAGAAGCCACGTGTACAACTAACTGAGCTCTGAGCTAGGACTTGGAAGACCTGAGTGTTTAGTCCAGGTTTCATCTGTGGTGTGAGAACCCGAGCCCCTCTCTTCTAATTTCGGCTGCTTCCTGTGTAAATGGGGGGAATATTTATACTGCCTCGTTAGTATAACGAAATCAGTGGGTTTTATGTTTGGGGATTTTGTGTAAATATTTCTAATGTTCAGTCAATTAAATGGAATTAACATATTAATACGATCTTAAAATTTAAACTATTTAAAAACATTGTGTATTGTACATAAAGAAATTAAAAATAAAAGTATTTTGAAAATATTTGAAAATTTCTCTCCCTCACTCTCTTTTTAAATTGAACCCTTAGGTCCTGAAGTAGGAGCATCCCCACAAAGTGGAAGGAAAAGTGTGGCAGCAGAAGGAGCCTTGCTACCGCAGACGCCGCCATCCCCTCGGAACCTGATTCCACATGGACATAGGAAGTGCCATAGCTTGGGCTATAAGTCAGCATTTTTAATTTCATCTTCCAAATTCTTAAGTTGTTTCTACTTGTATTTACTTTCTATTTAGTTTATTGAACAAAATAGTGTCCTTGCATTTTTTTTTTCTTGCAGTGGTCTTTTCCTGACTCAGTAAAATATCTTGTTTGCTAAAAGCATTTAGTTCTTCCTTTATCTTAATTTGGAAATGAATTTTTCCCAAAAGTGCCTTCACATTTAGGGAAGATAAATGAACATCACAGAGCATCATTATAAATACAATCAGGAAAGCAATATACCATTTTACTATTAAATTATATATAACTTCTGTATCAAGATAGTTATTGCTTGTCTTAAATAAGTCACCATAAATTAAGCTTTCTAAAAATTGTTCTTTTTATTCCTAAATACAAAGAATGGGAAAATGATTTTTTTTTTGTTTAATGTCACTTATTTTGCAAGATTGTTTTCTCAAAATGGGCCCCATAGATCACCTTTGCCGTGATTTTTGTGAAAATTTAATAGTGATTTTCCGAAAGTGAATGTGAAAACAGTTTTTTAGTGGACCTAAGGGTCAAGATAAAGTTAGAGTATTCTCTGTTACATAGGTAGATATGGCCTGGTTTCCTAAAAAGTTTTCCCTAAACTGTTAGTTTGAGGGTTTTATGGTGATGCTACTATGTGTTTATTAGTAGGAGAGTTCAGAAGTAAGTACAGGATAGCAGATAAATCTATATCCTGAACCTTTCTGTGTCTTTTATATCCTGAATTAGTAACGAATAAAAGATACGAAAAATTTCTCTTTGTTTCCAGTTTCATTCATAAAATGAACACAGCAGAATTTAAGAGTGCAACGTTCCCAAACGCAGGGCCAAGGCATCTGTTAGATGACAGTGTCATGGAGCCCCACGCACCATCTCGAGGCCAAGCTGAAAGTTCTACTCTTTCTAGTGGAATATCAATAGGTAAGAAACATTTCTCTGAGAGGGTTCCAACTTATGTAAAATGAGGTTTTTAACAAAACTCAGCTTGAAAAACATCCTTAACCCTACTAATACAAATAGAGAAAATTTGATAAAAAGAAAGTAGCAATTAGATCATCTTACTAGTAGTACTGAAGTTAATAATTCATGATAGTTTAAAAAAATGTTTGGTGTTTTTGACTCCAAAAGGAGAGACATTTGAGGAATGGTGGGAAAAGAAGGTGGCTGGGTGAATTGGTTACTGCATGCAGTTTGGATGTGGGAATGAGGGAAAGGGCAGAGTCAGGTATGACTCCCAATTTTTTTGGACCAAGTAGCTAGTTTAGATGGTGGCGCTATTACCGTGGTAGAGAGGACCGGAAGAGCAATCATTTGTAGATGGTGAAGTATTTGTGAAGGATGACTAGGTTTGGGGAATTAGGAATTCTGTTTTGGACACATTTGGTCCGTGTGGAGTTGTCAGGTAGGTAACTGAATGTGTGAATTTGAAGCTCAGTGGGAAAAGGTCAGGTCTGTAGATAGAAGTATAAGAGTTAGCATATTTATAGTATTTTAAGCTATGGGACTGGTTGAAGTCAACTAGGGGGAAGAGTGTAAATAGATAAGAGAGGACATTCTAACGTTTAGAGATCTGATTATATTTTTTTTCTTTTTTTTTTTTAACAAAAGGATGGGCCAGTGAAGTAGGGAAAAAAATCAGAGCATGGTATCACAAAAGCGCAGTAGAGGAAGTGTCTCCAGGAGGAGGGAAGTATTGAATGTATCAATATCCAATGCAAAAAAGAGAAAATGAGGGTGGGAATTAATTAATCAGGATTTTGCAAGATAAAAGTCACTGGTGACCCTGACTAGAGTTGCTTCATAAGATAGTGGGGACAAAGCTTGATTGGAGTAGATTGGAGAATGAGAGGTGAAGAAAGACGTAGGTCCTATGAAGGGGAGCAGGAATCTGGACTAGACTGGAGAGGGATGTGAGATTAAGAGAGGAGTTGATTTTCACTTCCTAACTTTTACTTATTTTACGAATCTTCTAGATGACCGTTATTTCTTTTGATAATTAGAAAATCTCCATGCAATGCTATTTTTACCAAAGCAACAAAGGAGGAAAATGTTCTCTGTTATGAAGTACCAGGTTGCTCAAGGGCTAAGCCTCTTGTTGCAATGATTGTCTCAATATTGACGAACCATCAAAAGAGATGCAGGAGTTCATTTTCCTGAACGTAGTGACGTCATTAACCCTTGAGAGTTCCAAAGCCTGAAAATGAAATTGCTTTAGAGCTTTCTAACACCATTCAGCAGTTTTTTTATTCCTACATTCCCCTTTTCATAAATGCAGATGATTAAATGATGACAAAATATACAAATAGAAACAAGTTGGCCACCTGAAATACTTTTTTGTTAATACTGTAAGTTGCCTATATGCAAATATCAGTCTCATTCTGAAAAATAATACACCAATAATTTATAAAAAAGAGAAAGGAAGAACTTTTTCAGTTAAAAACTTGTTGCACTTACACAATCCCGCATGTCACTTAAAGCAAAAATTAATAATTTTTAAAATTACAGCTCTCCAGTTTGTGTGTGTGTGTGTGTGTGTAAAATATTTGACTTTTTCCCATAAGTATTGTAATGATAATACATTACATTCTAGTTTATTTGTGGCTTTTGCTTTTCATAAATGTTCTTTTGGTTACAAGATAAGTTATCTAGTTATTTCATTCAGTTACAGTTAGTGTCTCAGTTTGGAGACTTTTCTCTTAGGACAGGAAGAATCTAATTTTTGCCTTTTTCTTTATTTTTTAATTATTTTATGACTTTTACATAGATAAACAGTGAAAAAATACATCCTTATTTGTAAATTAAGAACATGAGACATAGGCATTACCTCCTAGGTTTTTGTTTCAAAGCTTTAACATTCTGGAAAGAAAGTATGTCTGTAATCACAAATGGTGGGTGTTAATACACGTGCACACACCAATTCATAATTGCAAAAGGGTGTTTTCCTTAGTTGTAAGTTTTATATACGGTATTAATCTATACCGTAGAAGCTTGAGAAAGTACTCTGGAGAAATTGACCAACACTAGGCTCATGGCCTCTAACATTATCTAGTGTGGTGTAGACGTCCGAGAAACCTGCGTAGTCTTGCTTAGCTGTGGGAGGCACGTCCAATGTGAGCGCCAGACTTCTGGAAAAGCTTGCATTTTCTACAAACAAGTCATACTAATTATGCTTAAATTTTCCATCTTTACCACATAATGCTACAGAACAAAAGGTCATCTACCACCAACAGATTACCACCAACAGATTACCTCCAGTTTCTCTTCTGAACCATACAACCAGAAAATTATTTCAGTGGCTGTTTATTCGATTCTTTCAAGGGTGGTGCATAGCTAGTGCCATTCTAAATACATAGTAGAAGAGGTGTTAGTTTATCGCATGTTAACGGATACCTTACAGCGCTAGAGTCTGAGTTTCATGGAGCACTGGTTGTGAAAGTCGGATAGATAATTCAACTTGATACATAAGGGACATATTAATCATCGCTTTTACTGAGAGCCAGAATTAGCTTTAAAATAACTTTTAAATCGATCTAAACTGTTTTGGACTCGCCAAATTGATTCCCCTCAATTTTTTCTTTAGCTAATTAAATGATATTCTGGCCAGAGAGATACTCCGGTGCTATTGTTACTGCTTCTTTTTTTTTTTTTTTAAGTATTCCATCCTCTTCTACCTTGCTCTAAAGGCAAAAATTGAATTTCATTTAGCTTTTATTCTTAGGGTAGTAATAGGTATTCAGAGGAATACAAAGGGAAAGAAGTATGCCATGAAATTCTGTAAGAATTTCATAATTATAATGGTCCTAAATTATGGCAAACCTAATAAGGAAAAATTTTGTGCTTATGTGCATTCTCTAATGGTACAAAAATTGTTTATTAACATAATGAATTTGAGCTATAAGTAGACATGCAAAAAATGTTTTATGCTAATTTGTTATTTTAGGTAGTCTTGTCAACTATATTCCCACATATTGCAAAATAAATCTAGCAGCAATAATATTAGAAGGAAGAATTAATATGTATATGTTCAACAACAAATGACACCGTCATCATTTTACAAGCACAAACAGAGAAATTTCTTAAATAAAAATTCAAACTGTAATTCTGTTGTTTAAAAAATAGACTAACTTTTGATTTTAGGGAGCAGTGATGGTTCTGAACTAAGTGAGGAGACCTCATGGCCTGCCTTTGAAAGGTAAGAAAAATTGTCCGTTTGAACTGCTTTTAGTTTTTTATTATTTTGGTTTTTTTTTTTCTGTCTGTCTTAAAGTATGTGAATAATATAATTCACATGAATTCATATATGAATTTTAAAAGATAATATTTATTACATGTCTCTAAGGGACTATTTAAGCTTCCTGATGATGGCAGAAATTAGGAGTTGATCTTTAAGTCTGGAGTCTTATCTACCAAATGTATGTTTTATTTGGTGGCTTGACATATGTATATAAATTTTAGTACACTTAAAATTGTAATTTTAAAACAATAATAATCATAGTCAACTTATCTACTATGTGTTGAAAAATAAAAATTATTTTCTTGAATTCTGATTTATTTAAGTATTTAAAGCATTAATAGAATGGTCAACTTCATGCTCTGCTACTTTGTCAAAGGCCAAAAGACTTAATAGATTTTAAATTATACAGTAAGTAAAGCAGCTTAAAGTTTAAATTTAAATTTAACTCAAAGTTGCACAGAGCACACGGATTTATACTGAATTACTTCCTTCTCCTTTCCTTACTGCTTTAAGCTATAAAAGCCATCATTGGCCTGCAGCACATGTCACACCATACTGATCTTCCAATATCAGCTGTCCTTAAAAAGGTAGCCAACTAGTGCAAATAATTGTTCTTTACTAAATGTTCATTAGGGTTTTTATATTGGCTTTGACCATTTCAGTTCTGCCATTTTTATACTTATAAGATACTTGATTCTTGACCACAATAATTGCTCTTTTTTGCATATAAACCAAGCAACCTAAGTTTCTAAACCAGAGTGTCATTTAGATTGAATTTTGAAGATCATATTAAAATTGATGGAATTGAAAATATTTAGTGACCTAACCTCCCTATTAGTGACTTTTTAATAGAAAACAATTAAACTATATTTGAATTGGTTAATTTTACGTTGTTTAATTAGAAAATTATATCCTTATTCCTGATAACACTTCATAAAGAATGCTCACCCTTAATTCAGATTTTACTTATAAACCCCATACTGCGAAGTACTTTTAAGCCTTTTTACATTATCAGTGTTCCCAAATTTTGTTCTCTTTGTTTGGGGGGATTCTAACAGTTTGGTTTTGCATATTATTTCTCTTCCAACTTTTACTTTCGATCTTTTATTTGGGTTTGCCTGAAATGGGAAAAACACAAGAGTTGCCTCTGGCATGCTGTCTGTACTGTACGAATTGTCCTAGTTCTTTCCCTCTAGAAAGAGAATACCATGTTGATTATAGAGTGTATTGTAAATCTTAGGTAGAAAATATCAATCTTGATATTTCAATGAACAAAATTGTTTCTCAGATTGCTTGAGGTATAAGTGAGTACCCAGAATGGTGGTGTATTAATCTCTTCTCATCCCAGCAGGTTACTTTTGAAGACATACTTAACAGTGTTACCTTCACATCTCAAATCAGTATTTTTTTTTTATGACAATGTTTTGCTTGGAGACATTTGCAGCTAAAAAGTATCTACTGTATACATGTGCCAAGTTAAATCAATGGCTCTTGGATCGTTCTGAGAGCAAATTAATGCTGCCCAGAAAGATTCAGAAATAATAATAATAATAATAATAATAAGCAAATAAAGAACTAGGATTTAAAATAGATAATGAACTTGAAAATAGTACTCTGAATGTTAAACATGCCATTTTCTGTTCTTATTCCTAGAGATATATCAAATATGTTGCTGCTTACGTGCTAAAATAATGCTTTTTTTTTAATATCATTTATCAACGTGCTACTTTTGGCTTTTCCCAGGCAAAGAAGTATCAGTGTTTGTGTGTGTGTGTTTATTTCCTTTGTTAGTATTACATGCCATTTTTGATAAATATTAATTCATACCATTTTTACCATTTATTGGCTTTATCATTTACTTATTTCAGTTGACGTGGAAATAAATAATCCTTTTATTTACTCAGTTTATCGCTTATTAGTTTTCTTGGACTTAATATAAAGGATAGGAGGAAAAGACTGTTTCAGTCACATTGTAATTTTAAGTTTTATAGGCCACATTGCTTTTAGGGTGTCTTCATAGGGACATATAATAAAAATGAATTACTTGTATGAATCCAGGTGTCGTATTTAAACTAGAATCCAAGAACTGAAATAGACACAAAAGGATTTTTGAAATATTTTCAGGTTTTGATAGTATCTGGTTATAAACAGCTCTTTAATTATTTTAGCAGATTTGTTACAGTGAATGTATATATAAATGTATGATATGTACTAAGCACCTATAACGATTTCTAGCATCAATAGTAAAAGAAAAACTTTAGAAATCTGTGCTGCATGCTGTAAAAAATAAAGAGAAGCAATCACATGCAAACCTTTTGTAAGATTTGGAAAGCTGTATTACACAAAGAAATTATACTGTTCTAGGTATTGATAATTATGTGAATAAAAGTATATGTAATATATACAATTTATAATGGAATCCAACAGGAACAGATTATACCATTCTCTCGGCCCGGTGACACGAGTGGCACGAAATGGCTATCGAAGCCACATGAAGGCCAGCAGGTACAATTCCCCTGCATTCAGGGGTCACAGAACTCCCCTCTGGTGTTGGTGATTGGCTTACATGGGTGTGGTCTCACATTATTTCTGTTCTTTCTCAACTAATTGGTTTAAAAACTAAAAAATGCCCAGGAAAACTTTCTTTCCAAGATTTAATCTAGAGATAAATTTGAACTATTCTTTCTGATCCACAGAAGCTAATGGCTGAAACTTGCATCTTTATGTCACATTTTAAAAATAATTCCAAGTTGGTAGCTTCTTAACTGCACAGGTCTTTCTAATGCTGCTCGTTATTGGATGGGCAATACAAAAATCCCCTTATTATTCAAAGGCTACAATCAAAACATTTACTTTGCTAGTAAGTCTACATTAGATTTGTCTTTTAAAAGAATTTTTTTAGATAAACTGCAGGCCCTGAATTCAGACTAGTCTGTTTCCATTACATGATACTTGTGTATTTAAACTCATGTTCATTCAATGTTTATCTAGTGAAACATGGTCTCTTTGCCCTGTTATCAGCTACAGAAGAAAATAAGGATGGTGGATTGATTTGGGGGCTGGAGGTTAGTGGTAATGGGTAATCAATTCATGATACAACAAAATAATCAACTTTAGAAGTGAAGTTTCTGTCCATTTGATGGTGTCTCCTCTCGCCGGCCTGAAATTTCTAGTGGTTTCTAGGCTATTAAGTCACTTTGAAGACACCTAAATAATCAATCACAAAAGGATAAAATGGCAAAGTTCAGTTTTCTTCGCTGTTGTAGGAATTCTGCAGCTCAGTCAGGTCACCAGAGAAGGACAGGTTTTCATTAGTGTGTGTGTTTTAATTAACTCATGTAGAAATTATCGTGTTTAAATACAGGACCTTAAATCAGTTGGGGAAAGATATTAAATGTTTGGTTATTCTGTGATTGTTTTCTTAAGATATATGAAAAGGAAATCTTGGTTTTTGAGTTATTCTTTCTGGAGAGCTGTTAGGCCATCGTCAAACACTTAATGCATTGATAGCATTTAAATGTCATTAAAATTTATTGTAGAAAGCCATTTTTTAATATGTTGTTATTGCTTTTATTCTTTCACCTATTTTAGAATTTAATGAAGCGTGGGTTTTCTTTTTCATTTTTTCTCTTTTGAGCTTTTGTTACTTTTATTTTGAGGTTATATGCATAAATACTTCTAACAAATAGAACCCTCATCTTTCCTACCAGGACTTAAAGTTTCTATTGGGGAAAAAGTTCACAGCACTGATGCAGTGTGGCATGTTAAGAAGAAGAAAAGTCTTAAATCTTTCATTTAATCTTTGTTAAAGTAAATTGCCTGTTCTTTCTAAATTACACTTGTTCAAATATGTAATAATAAAGTGTGTGTTTTTTAATCATCTGCTGACTTTAATAATTTCCTGATTAACTTTTGTGACAGCTTATAAATTTCAGATCAGTAAACCTTTATAATTGACAGTGTCCTCTCATCTGAATAAAATAACAAAGTTTTAAAATCAAGAATAATTACATTTCATTTAAGTATCTACTTGATAACTACTGTACGCTAAAGCTTTTATATGTTTTTTCTTCATTTCATATTATAGTTCTGCAGAATCAGAAGATTTGGCAGTACATTTATATCCAGGAGCTGTTACTATCCAAGGTGTTCTCAGGAGAAAAACTTTGTTAAAAGAAGGCCAAAAAGCCTACAGTAAGATTTTATAATTAAATATCTAACACTTTTTTAAAATATTCAAGTGCTATATAAGCCCCAAAAAATATGAAGACAATTGAATAAAAACTAGATATATAGTACATTTAAAATAATTTAAGATACACATTTGCCTCACCAGATTTTTTTAATGTAAATTTCAGTTAAATGGTATATTTACGGTGCTTAAATTAAGGTACTCTGGTTTTGCCCTCTAATATAGTTCTTATTCAAAATCATTTCTCAGAGAACCGTGAAGTATATACTGTTAAGAAGTATTTTAGTAATAAGTTTAGGCAAAACAGAAAGAAACAACCCTATAAAATGGAATTCAACCAATTTTGTTTTGTCAGTTCTAAGTTGTTTAACTCGATAATGCTGTTTTGTTTTCCTCCATGAAATAGAACCCAGATATTAAATGTCCTCCAAACCATAATTATATTAAAAAAGAAATTTGGCAGAACAGAGCTTTTCATATGTAACACAAAAGTTTGTTTTCCCCAACAGCAGTATAGTGGTTTGACAGCTAAACAAAGATTTTCTTTTCTCAAATGATAATATAATTTATCTAACTTAGAATAAAAACTTTGATATTATATCCACACTTAACATTTTTGAAGATATGAGGGCTTCTTAAAATGTAAAAATCGTTTCCATCTCAGTGATCTGATTTTGCTGCTTACATTACCAGCTAGTGAACTAAGAATAGCATGTCAGTGAGACATTATCACACCTGTTGGTGCCAAATGCCAGAAATAGAGCAGTGAGCATGTGCCTGCCTCATGGAGATAACATTCCAATGAGGAGAAATAGAAAATAAGCTCTTAAAATAAGGTAATGCGATGGAGAACGATGGTGTGAGGAGAGATGTCACCATAGCAAGGCATCTGAGCCGAGCTCTGAATGAAAAAGGTGAGCTGGCCATATGAGGAGCTCGACGTCAGGAGACAAGAAGCCCTGTGTAGTTGAAGCATTGAAAGTGGAGGAGGTGGGAGAGATGAAGTCACAGTGGCCAGGGCTGCTTGATGATGTATTAGATGTGATGTATGAGAGAAAAGTGGAAGTGGAGATCACTTCTGGGTTTTGGACTGAGCTGGGTGAATATTGGGGACATTTATTGAAATAGAGAAAGGAGGCAGGTAAGTCTTGGCCAAGTTCAGTTTGATATGCTTATTAGATATTTAAGGGGAGGTATCAGTTTGGCTTTTTAAAATACAGTTCAGAAAGTCAGCAGAACTGTAAGCAAAGTCAGCAGAAAGTCACCTGCAGATGGTGGCCAGAGATAGAGATTTGGGAGTCATTAGCATAAAGATAGTATTTGAAATATGGGCCTGGATGAGATACATGATCTATGGAGAAAGTGTAGTTGGAGAAAAAAAGATAGTTAGATTTAGCTGGGGTTGGGGTGTATCAGGGAGCAGGGCAGTGACATTAAAGTGTTTGGAAGAGAGAGGGTATAGTGCTGGACCATGTAACATAGGCTAAATACAAAGAAAGGAGAAGGGGAGGATATGGTATCAGGAGGCCGTGGCAATACTAGATAATATTAAAAAGTGGTAGGATTCTTGATGAGATCCATAATTATCCAGATGAAAGTACTGGTAGAGTATGTTAAGTGGAAGTGATCGGAGTATTTGAGATAAAGATTTCAGAAGTGATACCCTCTAAGGTTAGGCTAAGATGGCTGGAGTGGAGCAAAGCTAGAGATCATTGACACTAAGAAAGTAAAAAAACCAAGATGCCAGTAGCGTTTCAGTAGTATACTCAGTAGTATACATGTGTTTGTCCTCTGCAGGTAGCATCCTGGACAAAATATTGGGCAGCTTTATGTGGGACACAACTTTTTTACTATGCTGCCAAATCTCTAAAGGCTACAGAAAGAAAACATGTAAGTATTCCTCCTCTAAATTTTTAGCATAATTTCACAACCTCTTTAAAGAAAGTAATCCTAATGGGAAGTAATGGTTTGGAGTTTTTTTCTCATATTCTATTGAGAATTGTAATGGAATTATTTTTATTTAGTAAGATCATTACAAGGAAAGTCTTGGAATAACTTCCATATTTTGAAGTTTCTTTTTTGAATGCTATTTTTCCATTGCAAATGTCAAAACTGCACGTTAGAAATATCTATCTTGGCATCAAAGCCTTCCCAAACCTGTCTTTCTTATTCAGAAAATGGTTGAGAACTGTTGCCTTGGAGTCTTGGTTCCTAATGTATAAAATGTGAAAAATTGCAAACATCATCTAAAGAACTTTCCACCTCAATCTCTGATTGAGAGGTTTTCCCAGCAGTGAAGAGAGATCATAGTTACTGAGGTTATTATGGTCCACTTGCTTGGGCTTATTATTATTTAAAAGAAGCTTCTCTGCTTGTCTCTCCAAATGTAGAATCTTTCTATAAATCTTTTTTGCATGCTGTTTTGACTTTATATGCCAGTGATATATCTTTGAGAGGAAGAATAATTTTCTATGTTGCATTAATAAAATCTCTTTGAGAGGAATTTTATTTCTAAATCATGTATTTTGTGGGGGAATTAAGTGGTTTACCATACTGAGGAAGGATAAGCCACTAAAAATTAAAAAATAAGTCCCTTTACTACTTCTCAATTACCCAATGACACTGCATAATACTTTATCCTCCCAGTTTAATCCTTTAGTCACACCAAAGGTATGTAAGTACATTGTTTGGTTTAAATGAATGTGGGAACTGCCATCGATACCATCGCCTCTTTCTTTATCAACCACACCCACAACCAGTCACTGTCCTGAATTTCGTGTTAATCATTGCCTGGCTTTTCTTTAGAGTTTACGTGTATGTTTACTGAAATGACACACTGCCTCATTTTTTAACAGTATCTGGATGAATCACATAAATTCTTAAGCACTGGCCTTTTTGCCCACTGTTACAATTTTTTTTAATGGAGTCCTCGCATTGAGGTAAAGGACTGTTTCGTTTTTTAATTCTGCTCAAATTGACTATATTGACCTCATATCCAAGAAAATTACACACATTAGTTTCACTAAAGTATTTTGTAGAGTAATTGCCTCTGGTTAGTATTGCTGTACTCAAAGGGGAAAGAAAAAGTTGTAGCTCAGTTAAATCCTTTGTCTTCAGATACAGTTAACTGTTCACATAGCCACCGAGATACTTGGCTGGATTTCACTTAGTTGATGATTGCAGAGAAGTAGCTATTCAAAATAAAATGTTTTTTTTTCCCCCTAACTTTGATTATGAAGAATCCAAATTAGAGAATTGATAAGATAACTAAATTTGTCATCTATTACATATAGATGTTTGTGTTTGACATTGCTACTTTACTAATAGCATACTATGATAGTTTGGGTTTTTAATTATATAAGGTTTCTGATAAATCATGTACATGAAATGTTCAGAAATTAGAACATAGTGGGCTGTGAGGAAATCAAATCAAGTGCCAAGGAAATGGACTGTAGTCCTCATAATTTTTGAGGATATAGAGAAAGGTCCATGTTTACATTTAGTATCATTTTAGGTCAGAAGAGATAATGGTACAGAATAAAAGCAATGAAGGAAAAAAAATTTTTTAATTCTTTTCAAACAAAATTGAAATACAAATTGGAAGAAAATATTGGCTATACATAAGCAACAGATAAAGGATTAAAATCTGCTATAAAACACAGCACCACCTATGTAGTATTATTTCCAAAAATTTAACTTGAATCTAATCATGAGGAGAGCAATCAAATCCAGATTGTGGGACATTCTACAAGATAACTAGCTTGGATTCTGAAGACCAAAATTTGACAAGTAGGGTGGAGAGAGGAGGACTTTTGTAGATTAAAGAGACTAAAGAGTCTTGACAAGTAAATGCAACGAATGTTACCTTGGTTAAATCCTGGAGGTCATTTCCTTTAAAAAACTATAAAAGTCATAATTGGGACAATTGAAAAAATTTTAATATGGACTTTATATGATTGTATCTATTAAATTTCTTGAGATATACATTGTGGTTGTACAGGAATATATTCTTAGGAGATTCATGTTGAAATCTTGTAGGGTTCAATGTTGTGATGTCTGCAACTTGCATTTAAATGTTCAAAGAGATCAAGCAAACGCAAGATGTAGATATGTGGTAATCATTGTAGCATTTTTTTCCAGCTTCTGTGTGGTTTCAGCCTCATCAAAATAAAAAACTGGAGGAGAAAAAAATCACTAATGAAAATAGACTTCATATATGTATGTAAATGCAGAAGGAAGAAATCTGGAAGCCTACACATATTTTTATTCTAAAGTATACATTTTTTGCCTATGAGCAGCAGAGTAGGCTTGGGAAGGTAGAGGAACTGGGGAAAGAGAAGAGGGATTATTATTTTGTTATGTCTGTATTTTTGAATGTTTTAAAATGAAAACATTCTAAAATATTTTTATTGAAAGTGTATTGTGTATTCATTGTAAAAAAATTTTGCAGATATGTTTGAACCTATCACTATATGGTAAGGAATGAATAAATATTGTTTGATTAGTTAAATTTTGAAAACCAAGACTGCACCTGAAAAATCTGTAACATATATATGTCAGCAAATAAAACAGAACAATAGAGAAGTGGAAAGGGGAGAGATATATAGAAAATGAAATATAAGTGGCTAATAAACATGAAAAGATGATCAACCTCACTCGTTCTTAAAAATACAGAATAAAGAAGATGCCCTTTTTTTGTTATTAGGCAAAAATGTTAAAGATTGATAATATAGCATTGGCCATGGTATAGGAAAACATAGGCTGTCATCCACTGTTGGCAGGAATTTAAATTAGTATTGTTTTTGTGATGGGCAGTCTGGCTAGTTCTGGTCCTTTGCTCTTGCATATAAATTTTAGAATCAGCTTCTCAAGTTCCACGTAAAACCCTACTGGAATATATATAGCTCAATTGAAATCCTTACAACACCAAATTTTTCTTCATCTCATAGAATTTCTCCATTGATTTAGGTCTTCTTGAATGTCTTTTAACTGTTATAATTTCCAGTATGTCTTTTGTGACATTTATTCCTAGATACCTTTCTTATAAATGACTTTTGTATGTCTAGTGCATATAATTCCAGTTGACTTTCATATTGATCTTTTCCAAGCATCCTTGCTAATGTTCCTTATTAGTTTGGTAGATTTGGGTGGATTTTCAGGGAAGATAATACCATCTGTGAGTGAGTAATGGCAGTTTTATTTCTTCCTCATTCTTTTTTTTTATTTCTTTTTTGTTACCTTATTGAACTGATTAGGTCATCCAGTTCAATTGAATGAAGGTAGCAATGGTGGGCACTCCTTATCTTAACACTGATTTTGAAATGTTTTTAGCATTTTACCCTTAAGTATTTGTGTTGCAGGGTTTTTTGTTTTTCTTTTTTCTTTCCTGCTTTGGCTGGTTTTGTGAGTTTTCTTGTTTATTCGTAGGTACTGTTGGTGAATTAGGATGTGCCCTTCTATTCCTAGTCTATCACAAATATGCATTATATTTTAGCAAGTGCTTTTATTTTACATCACCTGAGTTGATCATATTTTTTTTCTTCTTAATCTGTTAATATGGTGATTTACTTTAATAATTTTCTGAAGTTGAACTAACCATACTTCTTGAAATAAACCCAACTTGGCTGCAGTAATTGACTTCTAACATTAAACCAGCCTCACATTCCTAGGGTAAATCCGGTTTGGTCATCATGTATCAGCTTTTTTACATACTGTTAGACTCCAGTTGCCAATATTTTATTTAATGTTTATTTTTTTTATTTTGTTCATGCATGAGATTAACCTAACTTTCTGTTCTTTTATAACAGCCACTTTTTCATTACTAAAGTGTAACTTTACAAAACCAGAAAAGTAACAAGCATGCTAAGAATTTTTTTAGAATACAAGTAAGAATATATTACTAAGAATCGTTTGGTAATACTGCTGGTTTATTAAACCATCAGGTTTAAGATAAAACTCCTGTTACATTGTACACCTTAAACTTATACAGTGTTATATGTTAATTATATCTCGATAAAGCTGAGGAAAAATAAATAATACTTCTATTAAAGTGCAAGTGTGTTTCCTATAAGAAAGGATGAGGGAGCACAGTAATACGGAACAACATAGATGAGTCTATCAATCCACTAACAGATCATGCTCTTTGGGAGTGAACACCAGGACAGTTAGGTGTTGATGAAGAGTTGAAGCTGAGAAAGATCTGGAAAGCAGGAGGCTATCTAAAGAGGGCGTGCCTCGATGGAATTATGGTAAAAGGCCCTGAGTAGACCTGACCAGCATCAAGTCACAAATCTCATCTCTCACTAGGAGAAAATGAAAATACGATCTTTGACACTTAAATTTTGCTTAAGATGAACCATAAAGATAACCATTAATTATCTTCTTATCTCTCAGTTCAAATCAACATCCAATAAGAACGTGTTCGTGTAGGATGGACTGGTGATGATGGCTGATGACCCACATCATCCAGATCTCTTCCTGCTGACGGACTCGGAGAGAAGGTGAGGAGCTTTCGAGTAACTAGAGGTTGAGGTGCTGTGTGTACATAACTTTTGCTAAGCCAAAACCTAGTGTAACTGAATACTCGACCTGGGGAAGGTTTGTGTAGTTTATCTCTGGGAAATACTTCTGTCACATAATGTATAGTAATGAATCAGTATTTTAAATGTCAATTAATATCTATTGTTGATTTAATACGCTTATTTAACAAGCTTATTTTCTTTGCTGCAGGAGCATAAGCTTGAAATTAAAAGCCCAAGTAATCCCTAGAGAACTAATAACCAGAAAGGGCAGGAGGGAAGGAGAGAATTTGGGAATCTGGAAGCTGCTGTCACTCTAAAATCTCAGACTTTTGCCATATATGCAGTACCCTTCGTTCACACCCCGGATTAAGTTGTTATTCTAAGTTCTGAATGTGATGGAGGTTTTCCTTAAAAGACTTTTTATTCCATTACTTTTAAGTAAATTGCTTACTTGACTCAAAGCACCTTTCCAAAGAAGTATAATTTAATCTGTCCTTATAAAATATTTATGAATAAAATTATTTGGCTATTGACCATAGGAGTTTTTTAAGTGGATTAAAGAAGCTGGCGGGGTGGGCTGTATGGAATCATCATACCCCCTGCCCAGGCCTGTAGGGAGACCTCAAGTGGTCATCAGGATAGAGCCTAATGTGACTGCTGTTCTTCCCTCAAAACAACTGCCAGCTGTTGATAAGCACCACAGAGGAAGCCAGAAAGAAATTCCTTCATATCTGCCCAGAATCTTCCAGTCCGGCAACTCACAATGGAAATATTATATTTTATTGACTGTACAATTACATTTTGACCTCTATTCAGAATGTATTTTATATCAACAGATATTCTGCTTTTAGGATATTATGGTTGTAAGTAAAAACTTAAGCAAAATATGTTGAATATGGACAATATCACCTGTGGCCAGCTTAATTGTAGAAATGCCTTCTGTTTAGATTGATCTAATGTCTTCATCTGAGTTCAGCCAGCAAAACAGTATTATTTGAATAATTAAACATTTGATAAAGAAAAACTATTGCTTCTAAAAGTGAAAAAGTTCTTTTTTTAAAATCTCAAAGAAAAGCTGTATAATGCCCAAGTATAGATCAGGCTTCTGGGCCATTGAATGCAGTTAGTAAAGGAAAGTGAGAGTTGATGAAAATTGGGAAATAAAAGAATTTAGGTTAATGAAAAAAGGGAATAAAGCTCAACTTAGGGCAGTCTATAGAACGTGACTCCTTTCTTTTCTCAGTTTATTACCTTAATATATATAACTTATAAAAATCTTTATTATTGGTTAATATGAGGTCTACTAAATACACAACACAGATGACTTTCTAATTATCTAAAAGAGAAAAGGTGCCTCGTCATATTTTTCCCAGAAAAGCCCTCAATAGACCTGGAAATTAATAATTTGACCAGATTGTAACTAAAAGTAAAGGACATAGCTGGTATTGAGGTTGCTGATTGATCTTTAATCACTATTAAATAGCTAATGTCTAAGTGTTAAACATTTAAAGCATTTGGCCTGTAGAAACTTCATATTAACATCTAATAGTTAAATCATCTAAGTAGTATTGAGACCCGAGTATTCTGCACTCTCGTCCACACATAAAATCTAGAGAAGCCAAACAATTTTATTTAGATATACTTCCTCTAAAGAACATTTAAAGAGACAAAATTACTTCTCTTCTTCCACTTCATAAACAGCAAAACAGTGGCTTTTCTGTTGTCACACAATGTCACATAAATGATGTCACATAAATGTAGCACGGAGAACTCTGCATTGGAAAATCAGGTGTTAACGAAATAGAATTCTGAAACTGGGAGCTCTAGTCATGTTTTATATTGCTCTTTGGTAGCTGCAGAATACTGTATGTCAGAGTCCTTAAATTTTAATATTTTTCCCTTGTTTTGATAATTTTAGGAAACTCATACAAGTTTCAAGCTGGCAGTAGGATGAATGCAACGCTGTGGTTTAAGCATCTGAGTGCCGCCTGCCAAAGTAACAAACAGCAGGTGAGCGTTCCTCTCAACCCTCACATCGTCCATAACTCGAGCTTACTTTAAAAGAGGCCCAAAGAGACGTAAGTAACTCGACTGACTTTCTGAATGAAGTAAGAAAGTGGTTTTGTTTTTATTCTTGTCGACAGTAGTCAACAAGACATGAAATCTACATTTTAGTGAGGAGACGGGCAATAAACAAGTGAGCAATAAACTTGCAAATAGTGAAAGCTATATAAAGAAAGCAAAATAGAATTACGTGATGTAGAGTGATATAAGTAGAAACAACTTTAAATAAATAGGAGCAAGCAGCGAAGATCTCCCCAAGGAGGTGACATTGACATGGATGAGAAGAAGGAACGTCCGTGTGAAGATTAGGGGAACAGAGATCCAGTGGACGGAACAGAAAGGGCAAAGGACTCTGAAGCTGGAACTCTACATCAGTAGCTAATTTTGAATAATGTGCTATGTAAGTTTATAAAGCTTATAAAAGTACTTTCCACCCTGTGGTTATCAAAACCTCCTTTCGTATTCCTCCTTTCATATAGAGGAGGCATCTAAGGCTCAGCGATACTCAGTGACCTACCCAGGGTCAAACAAGTAAAAAGTGCTGGACGGGAGATAAAACTCTCTTTATCCGTTAGCTCCATTCTTTTTAAGTATCATTGGAATGGGCCTTGTTATTTTTATTTCAAAAATATATAAAAGACTAATAGCAGTATTTGGGACCATTTTTAGCAATCTCTATGAAGGACATGAAATGCCATAGAGCAAAAACTACTCTCTCGCCTTTGTCAAGTTAGTGTCTGGGACAGAATGAAGAAAACAGACCTTCTTTTGCCTAGACTACACTGTCTAGGACTCAACTCCATGCTATACATTTTCTTTAAATGTAGCTTAAAGTATTTAGTGTCATTTTTTAAAAATCTCCAATTTCAAGATTAGTGTAGATACTGCATGTATACCAGCAGAGAGGCTCAATTTCTTTTACTGTATTAGTGGACCTTCCTGCTAAATAAGTCAACCAAATGTGTATAAATGCTTTTATTTGTTTCCATATTTTGCAAGAATCAGAGTACTAGCAAATTTATAAATAGAAGCTATGAAATTGAAATTTTTGGTAGAAAATTAATTGACTCAAATACACCTTAAATCACATGCAGGAACTTAGGAGGAAATGAAACTTTTACTTTATTTAAATATGGGTTTCTTATAACCAGACCTGAGAATTTATACTTTAAGGTAAGCACTTGAGCATTTGCATTGTATTTGATTTATAATTCAGGTAAAATAATTTTTCATTCAGAAACTGACATGTGTAGGAGATTCCTTTTTTTTTTTTTTTTTAGTAAGGTTTTCAAAAGACTATTGCTAAAGAGAACTGTTAACCTGTTTTAAAGGACAGAGAAATGACCACTGATGTATGAATAGGCTCTATCAGCACAACTTCGGAAAATAGGTAGTAAGGTTAAGAGCATTTTTTTAGTCCTTGACTAGAGGACTCATCAACTACTTTTTAAAATAAAATATATTCATATTTCAAGACTTATTGTTGAATATCAGACTTGTAAGAAATCAAATTAAATTTGATCCAGTCTATAAGCAGCAAATTTTTGTATTACCTATTCATTTTCCAGAACTTATCTAACAATGAGTTTTATTTTTTCATACTTAATTTTCATGATTTCACAAAGAAATTTTTAGTAATGTTTGTTATAAAATTATCTGTGCTGGATTTGAAAATATGCATGTAAAAATTCATTCTAATACATATAAAGGAGAAAATAAGTGATGCCAACCATGTTTGTCTGGAATCTCACTCTACTATAGCCACACTTTTTCTTTTCTCCTTCATTTATTCACTCAGTGAGTATCTCTCTACTGAGGCCCTGTGTCGACAGAACACATGCTGTCTTCACCCTTTCTCCCTTCCGATTTCAGTTTATTAGAAAGAGAGTATTAACTCCTCTCAGTGATTTTTTTCCTCCAAAAATGTCCTAGCATGTTTTATTCATGACTCATAAATGATTGCAGTACCTTCTATCACATTCCTTTTTAAAAAGATGTTTTTAGGTCAGAGGAGATTTTAATATTTGGGCTTACTTAAAGAAAGATAAGAAATAGTACTTTGAAAAACAACTTTTTAAATATTCTTAGTTTGTAATGCTTATATTTTTTTTAGGTCCTACAAACTTGATGACTTTTGAGTAAAGGCCTAAGAAAGAAGAGAGGGGAACTATTGCTCCAAAGTGAGAGCAAGGACCTGATGACAGAGCGCCAGCTAAAAACCAATCCTGTGCCAGGAAGAGCCCCAAGGTTCCGTCTCAGCCTTTGGAGTTCTGAACCAAAAAAGCACTAATTTCAGGGAATGAAGTGAGACATTCCCAGAGAACAAATCGGAGTGCAAAACAAACTGCCATGGACCATGCTTCTTATCTCTGAACTGACCTGTGGAAACCACTGCCTTAAAGAATGAAAGGAAAACCAACATGAAACACCAAATAGTGTGTGTGAATCTTCTGGCGGTGCTGTGCTTGGAATAGATCGTAGCTAATTTGCATTTCTTTTAACTTGGTACTAATTTTGGAGGGGGGGAATCGCCTTTTTTTTAGATACACTGTAAAAAGGAAAACCATATTTCTAGTGGGTTAGGTCAGGAGCTGGTTTTGCACCAAGTTGTACAGATACTCTTAAGTAGCAGGATTCTACCAGCAGCCTACCTGAAAGTTTGCTCAGCCTCCGTGAGTCTGCAGCCTCCCTCGCTTTCTTACAGAAAGAGGGTAGGAATTAGAAATGTTATAATGGAGTTGTTGGGGTTTGTTTGGGACTTCGGAGGGTTTTGTTTGGTTTTGGATGAGGGAAGATATTTTTAAACACTAAACTTCTGAAATTTAGTACTGTATGGGGAACATTACTTCCTGCAGGAGTATAAAGGCTGAGTGTTCACATGCCAGACACTTTTTTCAAGTGGGCTCCAGAAAACACGGTTTTTTTTAAACAGGTTTACGTGTAGCCTTGCTATAGTGATTCATTCTGTACCACAGATCTGCCTCGTAGGGAACTGGAAGCCCAACCTAAACTTTTCTGAGATTTTTACAGTAATTACATTTTTCAAGTTAATTGGATTATCCCTTCTACCAGCCACAGGTGATTTTTATCATCAAGGTGGTATACTGATATTTCATCAGGGTATTTTCTTTTACAGTGTTTAATGTGCACAATGCCAGTTTTTTTAATTATTCATTTTCATTATTTTTGTTCAATGTGAGGTTCAAGGATCACATTTGTTTAAAAGATTCCACATATGTTTGTATGCATTTTCTTAGAAGGCATACAAAATAATTTTAAAAGGGAAAAAGGTAAAAGGTTGAGATTCTGGGAATCTTTCCTTATCAACTTTCCTTTATTGCAAGACATTTTTCTGAAAACTTATATACATACATACATGCATACATACATACATACATATATACATACAAATATTGGTCCCCACTGTGAAACCATATTTTGTCAGTAGTTGACCAAGCAGTTTTGTAAGAGCGCTTCTATGCAATAATGCATTTAATATCCAAGATAAATGTTGAATTACCAAAAGGAAAAAGTTTGAAAGTGAGATGCTTTAGAGTTTTAACAAAAACGGGCATTTGAACAAAGGCTATGTGTTGGATGTTATAAACTCATGAGACATCATAAGTTTCAGCAGTGGCCCAGTGTGAGAATTGCTTTGTGACTAATATCTTCTAATAGGCTTCTGTTACTTTGGGCCTCACATGAAATTTCTCACATTTGTGTTCTTAGAAAATGTTACACTTTTTTTTCTCATAAGTATTTCACTCTTGAAATTTAAATAGGAAGTGTTGCCCACAGAATAATTAGCTAGAAATCTATCCAAAGGGAAGTAAAAGAGCTTTTTCAGAGTGCTAAGTTTTTAAAGTTAGTTTTCTGTTTCAAAGGCTATTAAGAGTTCAGATGTTTTTCTCATATAGCACAGTTAGAAATACTATTATTTCTGGTTTGTGGAAAATGACACGGGCTGGAGAGGGCAGCATGTTGCTTGTGCTGAATGATTTTCCCATGAATGACCTCCCGAGCTTAGCCCACGTTGGGTGCATAGAAAGATACCATCCGCGTAGCCAGCAGTATTACTGTCTAGACCTTGCACATCTTACTTTGTTATGCATTTTTAAAATTCTTTAATTTGTTCATTTCTCTTCAGAAATAAGTGTTTTTAACAGTGTATGTGCTTTTTAAAATATGTTGTGGATGAGAACCCTGTGGATTTTTTATTATCATTTTGTTTGTCGTAAATAAGCTAAAGTAGATATGTCATAGGTTAACCGTATCTGTGGAGATATGCAACTGGAAGGCAGAGCCTGACGTTACACAGTTTTGCCAAAGAGGGAGCTAAACTGGAAGATGTGTTTGATATTTTCAGTTCTAAACATTAATGGAAGCTTGCAGAGAAAGAATAGTGTTCAAATTTGGTAAATAGTCCATATATAGAATTGTGGCCTCTGACTGAAACTCTTAACATAACTGTGCTGGAGTCACCATTGTTTCTTTGTCTCCAAATTTGTTCATTCAAAAGATTAGTCATTGCTTTTTACGATTATTTTAGCATTTGAAGCAAATGGAAACCAGTGAGTGAAGTGGATTAAAATAGTGGAGATGAATTTTTGATCTACAGCTCACCAAATGATACCTAATAATTCAAGCAAAGAAAAGCTGTCACTCAAATATATTAAATATTTAGGTAGTTTATTAGTGGGCTGATGAGTTTATTTCCCTTTTATTAGACCTACCCTTTATAAATTAGTAAATCGGTGATTCAAAGCTTGAAATTTCCATCATTTTTAAGTTCATTTGTTTCTCTCCTAGCCAAGAAGAACTCATAGAAATGATAATTTAAATTTTAGCTGGTTTATGATAAGCATAATGACCGTCATATTATACGGCTTGGTGAGGAGCACATAATACTACCCAAAATACAATTTGAGACACGTCATTTAACATTTTATTTGAACATGGAAGCTTATTTTTCATACGGAAGTAACATACCAGTTTTTAAAATATAACTGTAAAAATAACTGCATAATGACCTTCCGGAGCACTGTTTTTGGTTTCATGTCCCCTCTGTGTTTGGGCTCTGCTTATTTTTTCAGAAGTCTTCTTTTTCTACTGTAACCTCCAAACTGAGAATTGAAAGAGAACTGATCAAACACACCTTCCCATTTTGTTTTCTTCACTATGTAAATATTGTTTGTGTAAACGTTACAAAAAGGGATCCAAACAATTTGAGTTGGAGTATTTTTTTCTCCCTAGGCATGTGCTTCAATGACACGTGTTTCCTGTGGAAAAACCCATGACTGCTGCACTACCTTCTAGGGACCGTCTCGGCATTTGGTCTTTCTGTGTGTCAAGAATTGGGGTGTTTATTAGAGGCAAAGTTTTTATAAGTGGCTTTATTCCTCTTCTAGGAGATTTGTAAAGGAGACCAAGGAGCACTATTCTAGAAGGAAGAATGTTTACAGTCTCTAGTGTGCACACACTATGTATTAGTTGAAACTGGGGCCCTCTAAGAGCAGCCTAGCCTGTTGATCTCTTGGGATTACTAGAACTTTCCTTGCCAAATGACTTGAGCAGGAGTCTTCTTTTTTTCTTCTTCTTTTTTTTTTTTAAGCTTAGATTTATCTGTAAGCTATATGCCCTTACTACTGAAAACAAAACTATAGGGCATCGTATTAATTGGAAGTCAATAATAATAATAGATTTAATCCATTAACTTTTTAAAAGAATTTATCCACTGTTGACTCCTGTTGTCGCTTTTTTTTCTTTTTTTTTTTTTGAGGCACATTCCTTGCCAATCAGCTTTTAAACCACCATATTATCTTCTTCTGCAAACAAGGGGTACCAGTGTTGCTTAACAGAAGATAATCTTTAATAAAAGAAATCCTCTGCTTCAAAGGCTTTTGAAATAATTGGATCCCTTTTTGGAAACAAAGATGAATTGGACTGTGGCTCTGTGGGACCGTGATGCTGCCGTGCCTGAATAGACGACATAAAGCCAGTGGTGAGGTTTGGCTGACTTCCTCGGTGACCTCTTAGGGTTTGCTTTATTTTCTCGCTCTCCTTTTGTATTATTTCTTTTAAATACAGTAAATGTATGATTTTACAGCCAGAGTGGTATTCTGTTTTTTCTAAGTTTTGAGATACAAACACTTACTTAATCACATTGAGGATAGTTATTTTCCATGTAAAGTCATCCTTTTCAAAATGATTGAAGTACTTTTTGCTTTTGCTCCCCTAAAAATGGCTTGTGTCTAAAGTGACTGTTTTTTTTTTCTGTTCAGAAGATTCTAATGAAAGATATCTGTGCATGCAAACTCTTAAGCTTACTGAAAACAGTTTCATTACACCGGTATCTCAAGTTGTAAGTGTGGGGAAAACTTGGTCAGTGCCTTACCAATTTGTAGACCAATTCTAGGGCATTGAGTATGACAACAACCATTTGCCCTCTTAACTCCTGTATTTCAGGAGCGTGTGCTGTCCCTCTCTCACAGCTGACTCCTCACAGCAGGTCTCGGAGAGTCTGTGCGGATCCGTCTAGGTACTTGTGGCATTGCAGTCCTCTCTGGTTTTCAGTCTTTTTAGCCAGGCTCCCTCCCTGCTCCTTCCCCCCTTCCAGGGCAGGAGATTGAAAATAAATCCACCCAAATCCACCTGTAGGTGAGCACTCCTAAGAACAACTCTGAAGAGCATCCATCAAGCTGAGTTCATTTTGGGTTGTTGATTTTTTTTTAAGCATAGACTTAGTTATAAGGCCTTTCACAAACTCTTTGAAAGAATATGATACAGCCAGAAAGAATGTTTGGGTTTTATTAAAGCTAATGAAATCGTGTAATGAGAGTCTCTTGGACCAGAAATGAGATTTAGTTTGGTTCATTCTTATATTTAAATAAGACTCAGAACAAACAAGCACTCACTTAACCTACCAGTTACTGTTTACTTGAAAATATTATGGCAGGAAGCTGAAAACAACTCTAACATATAAATTAAAGGGAAAGTAAGAGACTGTACTAGCTTTCCCAGTAAAAGCAAAGCTTGGGAACATTTTGCTTTTCTGGATTATTGCAAGATCTGGAACTAGTGTTACTCAACTGAGGTAAGACGCTGGTTTCAAAATTTTGAAGGGGCTTGTGTGTTCCAGAGTAGGCAGTAAACCTAGTCACATGAAAGGTTAACTGGTCCTTGAGTGTTAGTTATTAGCAGAATTTAAATTTCGATTCTAGTCATTTAGACTGCAAATAGTGGTGAGATTAAAGGAATACATAATTGGAGTCCTTTGGGATTAAACTTTGTTTTAATAGACAAGCAGAAAATTTAATAAATATTAGCTGTGTTTTAGATATCAGGTAACAAATACTAAGTTTCCCCTGAAGATATCACCTGGTAGAACTGTTCACAAATATTAGTCCAATAATTATTGACTTACTAGGTCTGACAGAGTAGCTGATAAGAAGTCTGCAGACTCTCATGAGTTTCTACACCTTGAGTACTTACAAATTCAGTGTTTTACAGCCTGTTGAAGTGTGTGTGTGGAGGGGAAGTGGGTAGGGTACTTGTTCACCAAATTATCTAAAGGAGATAAATGACTATAGGGTAAATATCCAGTGATGACAATGTACAGAAAAACACAAGCCATTTTTATTCTTTATCCCAATTAACTTGAGGTCCTGTAATGACGAAGCACTCAATTGCACTGTGACTTCCTGAGTGATGTGCAGCTTGGTTCCTCTCTCACTTTTGTTTCTGTTTAACATGCAAATGTGAGTGTGAGATCTTTGGTGTGTTTGCATAAGCTAACTTAAAATGAATTTAAGAACAGTTTCTGAGGTATTTCTATTGAAATAAATTGCTTAAAAATATAGGCTGTGCGAGGATAATTTATTACCATATTTACATTTTATCCTTAACTTTGAAAGTGCATTTATTATGAACTTGGAAATAAATCCTCTAACTTGATTTTTTTTCCTTTCTAAAAAAGTTGCATGGTTTCTGGTGGGAAGGAGAAGCTTCTGTCTGCATCAGCTTCAGATGCTCTTCTCTATCCCAGAACAAGGATGGGGTGTGTCAAGGGTTTATTTCCAACTACATCTCCCCACTCTGAGGATGATATGTGAGCAGCCCCCAAAGGGGCTCTCTGTGCTAATACTGAATTCCATAGATTCTCAGACATGACTTTTTTCACATTGGACCATTTCTGAAAACAGAATCCCTCTCCCAGCCTGTGGAGCTTTAAATTGGAAGAAGTACAAAAATACCTGTGTGGGTCTCCTGTAAGTCATTGGCCGGGATGGTGGTTATACGCTACCTAAGAAGTGCACGTGAACTTGTCTCCAGGAGCTTGGGAGACCTCCGTACAAGACGGAATGCCCGTGTCGGGACACACCATGACTCCGTGTTCAGCAATTTTCTCACCTCTCTAGTGGCCTTTAAAATTGTTCACTGTCCCTGTACTGGAACCAAAAGAAAGTGACAGTTCTCTGAAAGAGTCAACCTGTCTTTGTTTACCTCACACAGGGCCACCTTGGTCTTCCATCAGTTTTTCATATGTGCAGGCCCAGCTCCCGGGTCCCCTCTCCTGTCTCATGCATCGTTAGGCCCTGAAACCGGTACCACATGTCTCCATTACTATGGAGCTGGATAAGCCTTAGTATCCAGTGAGGTAATTACATTGTTCTTAACTCTTCCATGTTCCCGGTGATCAGTGCGCCAAATTCAGTGAAACTATTGGTATTTTTATTGGAATTACTTTGAATTTATAGATCAATTTGAGAATTGACAGTTTGAAAAGTTTATCCTATAATCTGTGAGCCATGAACTCTCTCTCCATTTATTTAGGGTTTAATGTTCCTCGATAACGTTTTACAATTTTCTACTGGTTTCATACATCTTTTATTAACTTACTTCAGGTAAACTAGTTTTGTTTCTGTGAACATGACTTATTTCTGTTACATTTCCCAATTGGTTATTACTTGTGTGTAGGAATGCTGTTGATTTATATGTTAATACTTACATCCAGCAACCTTATTGAGCTTTCTTATCTAGTTCTAATGGTTTGTTCAGTATGATTCTGTTGTCATATTAGCTGCAAATAAGGCGATAGATGGGAGGAAATATGTGTTTATAAAAATACGTGTAGGATTCATGTCAAGAGTATTCAAGGAATTTTGCAAAACAATAAGAAAATTATTCAATAGAAAAATGTGCTAAAGGATATGAATAGACAGTTTATAGAAGGAAGCCTATGCAGCTCATCTGTGAAAAGATACTCATCTTCGCGAGTAGAGAAATGCAAAATAAATCATCAGAGAGCTGTCACATTGTTTCTGTAAAACTGGTGAGAAATAGAGAGCCAGATAATACCAGTTACAGCAAGGTCAGGAAAAATGGGAATCCTCAGGCATGTTGGGTGAGGCTATAAGAGGTGGTGAAGCCACGTGGAGAGCAACTGGGCAGTCTTAGGGAAATCGCGTGTGTCTCGTGTGTGTCTGTAGAACTTAAGAATGGAGACTTCCAACACCGGATCACTTTCTAGCAGCACGGCCATGAGCAGACAACTTAACCTTCCTTCTCAGGTTCCTCATCTCTAAAACGTACACGCTGACAGAACCCACCGCACAGAGCTGTGAGGCTAAACTTCGGCTCATACACCTGAGGCCCCGAGGGCAGGACTAGCACGCAGCAAGCATTCCCGGTGTTTGAGTTCGTGTCACTTACACTCTGTAGCCTACCAGTTCTGCTCCTGGACTCCGGTATGGGCAGTGGGATGAGGGGGAGGGGGAATTTTAAGTAGAATAAGAAAGGGGTCTTTGCAAAGTTAAATCATAGTGAACTGAGAACTACATGAAGAAAAGCCACCGATGAAAGAACCCCCACTTATTATTGTTGATTAGTAAGACCAGTATTTCACCCAGCTGGGTGCTGGTTTGAAATGATGACTTCTGAACACCGCCTCAGAGTAGCTAAATCAGAATCTCAAGACGGTGCCTGGTACACACTAAAATTTGAGTTTGATTTGGGCTGACTTGTCCAGAGCCCAAGCTCAACTAGAATTGCCGAATTTGCTTTGTTCTTGCCTCATTGTCAAAGCCAAGTTTTTCATCCAGTTCAGGTTTAGAAACTTAGCATCTATATTAAACTGTTCTGAAAGCAAGACAAGCAAGTTGCTGTTTTGATTGCTAGAAATTGAGATTTTTTTTTTAATGTAAAAACAGGACCCTTTTCCATTAGGTGTGGAAGAAAACCTGGAGATTCACTGAGTTTCTTGCATCTTAAGCAATTAATAATAAACACGGTCAGTCAATCGATGAACCTCTGACAACCAGTAATTCTGTAGTAGCTATGCTTATGACCCGATGTAGCCTAAATCACACTAACAGATCTTAACCATACAAATATGGGCTTAGAATTTCTATTTTGAAAGAGAAAAGACCATACTTTGGAGTGTGGTCATATCTCCCTGCGTCTTTGGGATAGACAACCTACGAAGAAGTCCAGGGTACAGCCTGGTGCCCTGAGTTGAGACCTTCAGTTCTGTGATATAGCGAAGAAAGTTCTATATTGCAATCCAAATAATAATTTGCGGCACTTGGGTAACATAAATTCTGTGTGCGTCCTTAGTTTTACTAAACTAAAACTGTTCCCCTCCAAAATGAAGACTGATTTCAGGTATGTGTTTTCTTCTTTAAGAAGAGATTTCTATTCTGCTTTCACATTTTTCTCAGCCAGCTGGTGGCAGGAGGCCTGCATTAAAGTGACTTCCTAGAGGCCCGTCCTCGTGTCTGACCGTGACTGGAGGCTCTGGTACAGTTCAAGCTTATTTTACCTACTACCTGTGAGCTCACAGAAAGGGGGAAAGGACAGGAAAGGCAACATATCAAAAAATGAGAGTGTTTCATAACAGTGGGCTGTGTGTTTTGAAACAGTAAAGAGGACTTTTCAATTAAGGCTAACCTGCAGCAATTTAGAAACCATTAATATGTACTTTTTCCCAGAGGAGGCTTAATTGCCAGCCTCATTTAAATCATGGGAGCGGATATCTCCAATAATGTCTAAACCAAATCATCTCTTCCCTTACAGTTCTATTTTTACTGTCTAAGCTCTCATGGTAGCTTTTTTTTTTTTTTTTTTTTTTTTTTTTTGTCAGTGTGTGTGTCTCACTTTTGGATTTCTACTTAATCATTTGCAGTATAATTGTCTTCATGTTTATTTAGATCAGTGGTTCTCAGTCTTAATTGCAATTTCGAATCATCCTGGGAACTTAAAAATCCCAATGCCCGGGGTGCACACCAGGCCAATTATGTAAGAATTGGGCGGGGTGGAATCCAGGCATGAAAAAATGTTAAAGCTCCCCAGATGAGGTGAATGTGTAGCCAGGATTGCAAACCAGTATTTAGACTGTTGGTCTCTAAGCACTTACAGAGACTATAGGACAGTGGTTTTCAAACGTGTGAGGGCACCTGAATCCCCTGGAAGGTTTGTTAAAACCGAAGTTGCCAGGTTGCACCCCCAGAGTGTCTGATTCAGCGGGTGTGAGGTGGGGCCTAAAAATGTCCATTTCTAATAAGGTCCCAGGTGATTTGGATGCTTTGTGTGCAGACCACACTGAGAACTCCTGGACGTTAGAAAACTGGACCAGAAAGAAGCATCGGAGGAGCTCCTGGGCTGTGAGTGTGCAGCTTCATCCGTGACTGTGACCGGGTGCCATCAGGAACCAGATTCTATGTGCTGGCTGATGGGGGGCCAAGGAAGGAGAAGGTATCACCCCCACTCTGAGGAAGTGTGGGGTCTTGCTGAGGAGGCCGCGCTCAGGGCTGGTAGGCAGCAAGGGTCCCAGCTGCTGTGGTGCAGCAGAGGCTGGGATGGGGTCGGGGTAGGAGTCAGCTTTCACCCTCATTTGGTCTCGGGCAGATCAGCCTTCCTGCAGCTCAAAGCTGACTTCTGCAAGATGGGAGCAGGGACTGTTGCAGCTGCTTGCAGCAATGCATTTATATTTGAAGTAACAGGAAAAAAATGGTTTGAATGACAGGTAGGGCCATTCACTCCACCGTAGTCCTCACCACTCCCTATAGTCTTGTGACCAATTTGCTGCACTTGTTTTCTTTCCAACCTGGGTGTTAAACGTGATGCCCAGAGCTGAGGCTCCCCATTTTATGATCAAGAGGGAAACTGGCCCAGAAGTAAACAGTGCCTCGCAGAGCAACAGGGAACAATGGAAAGAGCTGGTCCTTAGTGACTGCCTTGTTCTGCCCTAGGGGACTTCTTCAATATATTAATCGTGCTCTTTTTTTTTTAAGAGAAAAAAAGGAAGAGAAAAGAAAATCGAAATCGAGAAAAGGGAGAGGAGAGAGACAAAGGGATAGAAAGAACGAAGAAGAAAGAAAAAACCGGCAGGCCACCTTTAAGACTTATGTGCACTGGTAAGGAATAACGTAGCTAGAAAAAATACTTTAATAGAGAAATTTCTTTCAAGATTTCTGCTTGTGCCCCCCGATATATTAATTTCTAAAAGGACAACCAGATGGTAGTAACAGACTCAAGAGAAATACTGATTCCTGGTGTGATTTTATTATTATTATTATTATTATTAAAGGGAGGAAACACAACATCCACAAGCCATGAAGATGTAACCACCCCCCAACCCAGAAACGGGGGTACACTGGCAAGGCCATGGAGCTCTGGCCAGGCTGGGCCCTTGCCCACGGCCAGAATGCCCAGGGCCGCCTCTGCCCCTGAGCCCCTTCAGCAGCTCTTCGGCTTGAAAGGGAAATTCTGTTCCTTTACTTGGGTAGATGGAACACCGGCTCCTGCTGCTTCCTGCGTCAACGGGGAGGCTCACAGGCCTCCTCTTGGGGTCCATTCAGTGTCCACAGCAGGCCCTTTGCCCCATCGGGTCCCTGTTCTCCCTTTGTTAACAGAACCAGCTTCTTTAGCGATGCTGAATTCTCATGAAGTCACAACTAGATTGTTTTTCTCCTTGCTTTGTTTGGATGTGTCTTGAAACAATTAGGCTTTTACTCTCAGACATTTCATTCTCCCTAACTGGCTCACAGAGGCATCTCACCCACCACCCTGGGGCAAAACGTGCTACTATGGTATCCAGTAAACAGGCTGCCAAACAAAGCCAAGAGTCTTGCTCGAATCAAATCAAGTTCTCTTTTGTGCTTGTTGTTCTTCCCTGCGCTGTGGAATTGCTGTCAAAAATATAACCCACGGCACGTCTCCGGAGCTGAAGAAAAGCAGCCCCTTGAACCTTTGCCAGTGACTTCCTTGGCAACACCGTGGTTCTCCATTTGATGGGTAGCAAGTCGGTCTAGGAAGAAGTCTTTACTGGAATCTGTGTACTTGGGGACATCCAGTAAAAACCACTGTGTGCTGAACCCCTGCTCTATGCCAGGTTCCTGACCAGGGCTCTCACAGTCTCGTGGGAACATGAGAAGAAGCACGAAGAAGCTGGGAACGACCGAGTGCCTGGTGAGTGACCACCTGCACGAGGCAGGCAATGTGTCATCCAGCAGTGAGATCAGACAAAGTAGGTCGCTGGGAAGAAAAGACACATTTCCCTGTCTGGGGACAGCTGCCTTGCCATCACCGGGTCCCTGCACCTGGAGCCCAAACCCACCCCAGGCAGAGGTGACTAAGCAGCTGGCCTCCCTGCCTGCCTCCTAGTCCTGCCCTGTGTCTCCTCACTGTGTCCACACAGACACTATTCTACGTTCCCAATGCATCTCACAAAAACTTAGCGATTTGATTCCTCATATAATCACTGATGCCTTGGTTATAACCTCACTCATTTTATACAGAGTATCACGTTTATTCCTGTAACAAGCCTAGGAGGTAGGGATAATTCTTCCCAAATTACAACAGGAAAAGTCAGAGAGGTTAAGAAATGTGCCTAGTCATTCAACAAAGGGTGGAGCCAGGATCCAAGCTCTGACTGGTCTGCCCCCACCCCAGGGGCCCCTGGCTTTCAGCTACAACGTGCAGTTTTGGTGCCCAGCGCCAGCAGCACAAAAGCTCGACAAATAATGTGATTTATTATGTGACTCAAAGAAAGAACAACCCAGCAGCTTCCTGTTTTAATGATTCTTGCTAACGACGGCTTCTAGCTGAAGAAATTTACATGCTGTCAACATGCACATGTAATTATTTTTTCCCAGTGGCTGTGCCAGGCCAGAGCCTCCCTGTGGGCCTTGCCCTGTGCTGGATCTGGCCCCTGGAGTTTTACAGCCTCACTCCAAATACAAAACCCAGAGCAGTTAGCACCACGTGCACCTGCTGGGCCAGGAAAGGTCTGCATGTCAGAGGGAGAAGCACGGCACTGAGGCCTAGAGAGGCCGGGGGAGGCTGGCTGGAAGAGGGGATATTTATGTGTGGACAGGAGTTAGGGTCAGAGGGGAACTGAAAGCAAGAAGTGGACGGATGGAGTTGAGGCTGGGAAGAGTTCATGTTGAGAGATGGCAGTACATAAAGTTGGAAAAGTAGGTTGGAGTTGAATTGCCTATGACTCTTAACTGTCCTCTTTGGAGAAAGGTCTGTTCAGGTCCTCCGCCCATTTTTTTCAGTTGGACTCTTTGTTTTTTGGGTGTTAAGTTGTATGAGTTCCTTACATATTATGTATATTAACCTGTTCCCTAATGTTTCATTGGTGAATATCTTCTCCCATTCAGTAGGTTGTCTTTTCATTTTGTGGATGGTTTCCCTCACTGTGCAAAAACTTTTTAGTTTGATGTGGTCCCTTTTTTTTTTTTTTTTCTTTTGGTTCCCTTGTCCAAGGAGACATATCCAAAAAAAAACATTGCTGAGAATGACAGTCGTCTTCTTGCTATGTGTTTACATGCTGAGGGTGGGGGAGAGATATTTGGTCTCTCCCTCTTCTTAAAAGGTACTAATCTCATCACATGGGCCCCACTCTCATGACCTCGCTAAACCTCATTCATCTCCCACAGTTTGTTCCTCCAAGTACCATCACGCTGGGAGTTAGGGTTTCAAAATATGAATTTGGGGAGGACACACTTAGTCCAGGACAAATACCCACTGAGTTCTTTCCTACAAGACATTTTCTATTAAGTGGGAAATGGTGGAAAGTGTTCAGTACATGTGAGCTGTTTTGCTGTGGAGTCTAAATGGACGGTGGGACAGAAGGTTTGTTTTCTAAGCAGCTTATTAAGTGAGTTTCAAGTAAAGGGTAAAGGAAACTAATATACCCAGATGTTGGAGCATGGTTTTGCTGAGGATGGTCTGGGTCTTTTAAGGCCACAATTAGAGACAGGACCAGACCTTTCCATTCCTCATCTGCTCTTTTGGATTCCAAAGCATTGCCTTTCTCCAAAAAGGAAAATTAAAAACACAAAATCTCAAGTGGTTTGATAGTAATTCATCCCAGCAAATTTTACTTTCCATTAGAAGTCACCAGCTGTCATGGGCTTAGCTTTAAATGGAAATACCTTGCTCGCAGAGAACATTTTTTCAGTTGATGTCACTTGTGCGTTTTATTTTCTCCTAATGAGAAATGGATTTGCCTTAGTGTGGCTTTGGTGACAGGAAACCCCTGGAGGAGGCCTGACTTGGTGATCTGCCCCTGCCCCCTGCCCCAAGGAAAGCTGATTGCTCCACCAGGAGCTGAGAGGATGACACGGAGGTCAGGAGGGGGTTTGGGGGGTGGAGGGGAGGTGGCAGTAGCTGTCTTCTTGCAGTGAGGGTCTCACAGTGCTTCTTCCCTTTAAAAGAAAAGATTTTAATTAAAAAATGCTTTCAAGTGTCGAGGAAGTTTTGGAGAGAGGAGTGAATATTTTGACATGACTAACAGTTTTAGGGAGGCAGCACCTCAGCCTGTGCTCAGAGCCTGTGCAGCTGAGGTCAGACCCCTTCCAGAGCTCCTCTCAAAGGAAGCACCTCTGTGGGGCCACCACTGCACGCAAGTGCTTAGAGTCCCTCATCTGGCTACTGGAATAATCTCTTCATGACTCTCAAGAACAACACAAAACAGAAAGAATCTCTAGACTGACACTCCCCGGAGCCTGAGCTGAGTCACGTGCAGTCCTGACTGTGGCACCTGACAGAAGAGCTTGGACACTCAGGAAGGAGCCTCCTGCAGTGGGGCTGGGACAGGCTTCAGAGTCCAGCAGACGGAGCAGGCAGGAGGGTGAGGCCTAGACCCCCTGGCATGGCCTACTGGGCAGTCCCTGGTGGGGAGGGCCCAGCAGGCATTCGTCAGTCATTGCAGCAGGGCCTCGACCTGCTGCCAGTGAACCCAAGGGACTGGGGAAACTAGGAAACAGAGACAGGGAGACACGAGCAACTCCAGCACTCAGCAGGCTCCAAACCTGAGGGCTGCAGGTGCCCGTGAGCTGGGCCCTCAGAAGGGGTGGGTGGGCTGTCTTGCTTCACCAGCCCCCACCCCTCACAGCACCTCGGGGAGAAGTCCCCGTGAACACAGCAGCATTCGACCCTGTGGCTGTTACAAGGGCCATCCCAGCTGAGGCCACACATCCCCCACATCCCGTCCCCTGCTCACCATGGGGACTCAGAAGCCTCCAAGAGTTTCTGAGTAATATTCTTGACAGACACCAAAGTTCTCTCCTCTGGAGTGCGGAGCCCCGGGGTTGCCCCCAGGGAAGACCCCTGGCAGCTCCTGTCTGAGCAGCGGGGCCAGCTCCAGGAACACTAAATTCTGGCCGCACTTCCAGCCAAGGCCTGGTTACTTTAGATTCCCTCTCCTCCCCCTGTCTCTTCAAGCAGAAGCTTGCCAAGGTATTCGTCATGTTTCCGAGCTACCCTGCTGCGTGATTTATGCACAGACAGGGCAGGAGCACAGACTCTAGAGGGGGTGAAGGCAAGCTGGGGGTGGGGGTGGGGTGCTAGGTGGTCCTGTCACCCCAAGGGTCAGTAAGAAGGTCCCCAGTTTTAGGATCAGCTCTTCGTTCCTCTTAGCTAGGGCTGAGGAACACACAGGCTCCACAGATGTTAGGAGAACAGATACTCTCTCCCTCTCCTCTCTCTCCTCTCTCTCTTCTCTCTCCCTCCTTCCCTCCCTCCCTCCCTCTCTCATGGTGAGATACGGCCATAAAAGGAGTGAAGCTTCATTTGCCCTTTCACTGGGCTTCACCTAAAAGTGCTTTCAGAAAAGTTTCCAGCCTCTCCTTTGGGACATCGCATGTGGTCCCTTTGGCCAAAGAGGAAACGAATAACAGATGAGACTCATGCAGATGAAGAAGCCAAAACCGAACCGTTAATCACCTCAGAATATGTGCTGCTCCCTCCAAAGCCTGGCTGGCTCCCCTCAGAGGATCTTTGGTTGGAACTTTCCCCTTGGCTTGGTGGGCAGGGTTTGCTGCTGATACTCAGGAATACATTTGAGGGTCCAACTTGCAAGAAGATAAATGATGGTCATCCAGTGCATTTAATGTGCGTGTTGTGGTGACTTTAAATGGTTGAAATATTGACTGCAGCTCTTGGTTGAACTAATACTTCATGAGACGCCCATAAAAGCTCAAGATGCTGTCATCCAAGATGAATTAAAATGCTTCTTTTTATTCCACTGCATATGAAAACATGAGATCACTGGGATATATTTAGAGTGAGATTTGGCAACCTCTCCATGTTTACAATTCTTGGACTCAGACTCTAGCGTGAATTGGAGGCGCCCTTTTCCCTGCTCACCTCCTTTCTCTAAGGAGGTGAAGGCCAGTTCCCAGAGTTTATAATCCTTTCTTGCTGGTACCTGAAGTTAACCTTGCCCTGTGGCCACCAGCTTCCTCAGTACTCAGGAACAGCTGTGGAGCCCAAGTCTCGAGTCTCGAGGTGTTAGTGTATTGCTCTGACTACTCAAGGGTCTCCTCACCATCTATCGGTCCCCTGGGTGAAGCAGCGATTGGGTTCCAGCAGAATAGATAAAAATGCTGTCCTTTCCTCAGCTCTTTGAATCATGACTGGGTCTGCATTAGGCAGAAATCTCAGATGCCTTCTGGTCACTGACTCTTGTTATTGCGTACATGTTGGGTTCTTTCTTCAGGAACAGCCTGGAATCAACAGTGTGGGGAGAAGGGGCTGCCTGCGCTCTCCTGTCTTGTACTGTCTTGTCTCCAGGGCGTTCCTTCTCCACGCTGGGCTGGCTGTGAGCTAGGACTGTCCTGGAAGCTTTAAAAGACAAGGATGCCCGCCCCACCCCGCCCCCAGCAGTTCTGATTGTATTGTTTGGGGGCACAGCTGAGCACTGAAAGATTTTAAAGCAGCATTATCCTCTATTCCTAATTATGTTTTTAAAAATCGTGTATCACAGAAAACATATTTGGAAGAGCATTAACCAATAAGATAATTGACTATCTCCGTAGCAGAATTAAGCGAATTTTTATTCAGTTTTCTGCATGTGCTAATTTTTTTTTTTTTTTTTTTTTGCAACAGAGCAAATTGCACTGAAGCAGTTTACTGATATAAAGGTAGCTTTCTTACTTAAAATAAGCTTGGGATACCCAAAACAGAGCTCTCATCTTCGCTACCCCGATTTCCTCCCACGTCGCCAGTTCTGAAAAGGGCCCTGGGTCCTCACGGGCTGCCCTCAGCCCGTAGCCATCCCAGCCTCCTCCTTTCCCTAACTCCAGCCATCCCACTCTTCACCACGTCTGTCCATTCAGCTTCCCAGTACCTCTTCACTTTCCCTCCGTCCTGTCCACACAGGCCCCTCCTCTGCTACCCTGGCTTCCATGTGGATAGAGCTGGCCCCTCACGGCTCTGTCTGCCCTGGCGGCTGCCTCCGGGCAGGAGGCACACGGCAGCCACAGCGATCCACCCATACCCCTTCTGATTACAATTTTCAGTACCGTCCTCCTGTTTCCCCAGCGCCATCCCGGGCCCTTGCACGGCTCCCAAGGCCCTCGTGACCTGCCCTGCCCAGCCCACCTCCATAGCTCTTCACCCTGCACCCTTCCCACCCACCGGGTACAGCAGCTGCGGGACCCAAAGGTGCCGTTGCCTCCCTGACTCAGAGACTCTGCTTGTGCTGCTCCCGGGCTCGGAAAGCCCTTCCGTCCCCATCCTGACTTGTCCCGGGGTAAATTCCTGCCTGTCACGTTTCTGCTGGGGGGAGTCTTCTCTTCATCAGCTCCTCAGTCTCCTTCACGCTCCCGCATGCCTGTGTCTGCCTAGCGCTGGTTATTCTGTTTGTCTGTCACTGCTACCTGACTTCCTTAAGGGTTGGGAACGCTTAATTTTGTGCCCCAGCACTACTCACGTTGCCTAACATTTCCCAGGCATTCAGTTAATGAGTTAAGGAACTAATAGGTAATATAATCCTTTACATTTATACTACTCTTTATGATTTTTCACAGTACTTTTGTCAGTGTTTGGGGTTGTATTTTATGCCCCCAAATTGTCTTCAAAAGTATCACTGGTGCCATCTGCATTCTAATTCATCCTCTGGGCAAGGTTGGGAGAGAGGAGGGGTGTAGCCCTGCTCGTTTGCTGGCAGTGAAAGTGAGGGGCCCTGCTGCCCAAAGCCACACAGCCGGGACACGGAAGACCCCGGAGTCCAGACTCTCGGCGTCTGTTCTTCCCCCGCTCCTTGTTTCTGGCCGGGATCCGTAGAGTCTGCACTGAGCAGTTGCCCACAAAGAAATGGAGTTTGTCAGCCATTTAAAATCCTGCCTCCTGCATTTCCAAGTGACGCTTTCGGACAGTGGGGGAGGGGAAACCAGAAATCGGAAGTGGAAACGGCAGCTCTGGTGGGTTTAAGATGAGGCCTCAAGGGTATGCACTCAGTGTTTTCTAGAGAGGAAGGTTCAATATACGAGGACTTCACCTCTCTGGAGGAAATACAGGTTGACTAATCCTTTCCACTTTCACGAGCTTCGGAGGTAAGGGCTGCCAGGGGATCCTTTCCAGAACGTAATCAGTGGGGGAGGTGCCGAGCCACCTGTCTTCTGACTCACTGGCCAGCAGACCACTCCTGGGACTGCACACAAGACAATGACCAGAATCGTGGCTCATGGCTCCACTAATCAAGCCAGGTTTGGGAGAAGTTTCTCTGAGGCAGAATGACACTAAGGGAGCCTGTCTCTGGCACAGCCGGAGTCGTCCTCGCCTGACCCTTGCCTTCAGTCTGACCCAGAGAGGGCTCCTGGGTCCCTCTCCACTCAAGCAGGGCCAGAGGTGCTGTTCACACCCGCGCCCCAGAAGAGTGCAGAGGTGGGGCAGGGTGGGGAGGTCATGAGGGTCAGGTGGTGGGAGTACTGCCTCCCCCGCTCCCCGCTGCTTCCTACTTAGATTCTCCTACAAGCAGTGGTAGGGACACTGTCCCTGCAAGGAGAAGGAAGTCACATGCCTGAGCTCAACAACCTCTATAAACAGGCACCTACAATGTGCAGACGTTATTCTGAGAGCCAGCCAGAGGGATAAATTAGATACGGTTCCTTCATCAGGAAAAAAAGCACGTATACATATAGACGAATCACCACAATGCCTGGAAAATGGTGACAAGAGATGCAAATAAGGTGCAGTTGGACTTTAGGAAAGATGATTCCCAGACGGAAATGCAGCGAAGACTTTTCGGAGGAAGTGGCATTATTTAAGTCGAACCTTGAAGTGAGGGTGAAATTTGGAAAAGCAGGATTGTTGCTTGGGGATGGTGGGAGCTGGAGTGGTAAAGAGGGTGAAGGTTTCTCAAGTTGCAGGGTCTGTCATTAGGTTGAATCATGTGAAACTGCTGATATTTTACTGGTTTCACCTACAATAACATCCACTTCAAAAGGGTTCAACATAATACCTCCCAGAGAAGTGGAGGTGGGAAAACACATGTTGAAGACAGAAACTAAGGCAAAACGAATTCCATATCTGTTGGTGGCTGGTAAACTTTGCACTAAGTGTAAATTTTCTGACAAGTTTATCAATTTATCTGTACATTCTGATGGGTTGGTAGAAATGTTCTAGGGATGGCATTTTGCTATTTTCTCAAAAGGAGGCTGATACTGTAAGGTTTGTCTATTGTCCAGAGACTAGGCCAACTTAAACTTGAACTTTAGAATCAGACTGAATTTACTAGTTACAGGAAGGCAGTATCGCATCCCCAAGCCTGAAAGATTTGAGTTCAAATCCTGAAAGATTTGAGTTCAAATCCTGCCTCTCCGGCTTAGGAGCCACATGACCAGCTCCGTCACTTTCTGAGCCACACTTTCCTCACCTGGAAAATGTTGATAATAGTATTTCCCTTCCTCACAGGATCGTGGAGACGACCACATGTGATGGTGCCTGCACGTCCCTGAACACAATCGCTGGCCCACAGGAAGTGGCCAGCAGCTGTTTGCGGGGTTGTAACCTATGTCAAAGCACAATAAGCACTGAGGGAGGGCACCACGTCAAGTCATGAAGGGAATCCATCGTTCTGCCTCAGCGCCATGGCTTGTTTAGGAGGAGGTGACCGGACTGGGACCTATTTCAGCACTGACGTTAGTCCCAAGTCGGAGGGGGCAAGAAGACACAGGAGTTATGTGATGCTTGGGTTTCCTAAGCCTGGCTGACAATAACAAGGGCTCGACATGATCCTCTAACAGCATTTAGTTGCTTTCTTCCCTCAGAGCAAACCTGTGAAGGAATCTCACATGCCCAGGTCCCTCCTGGCAGACACACCTGGCTCAGAAGTGGGTTCTTTTGCGCAAAAGGGCTTCTGCAAGCTACCTAGTCAACCACCCTGGAGCGGTTCCCAGGAAAGCGGTGTGATGCCGGCGATGGCAGGCTTGCATGGGCACAGAGCTTCAGGAAAAGCACACTCTCGGCTTTCCAGGAAAGGAACGCTTGGCCCCTTAGAGAAGAATCCAAAAGCAGAGAGTTGAGGCAGCTGAAGCGCACATGCCAGCCAGAAGGCCCAGGGTGGGAACAGGCACCTGGGCAGGACTTCCGATTGTCGGGGGCATGGCGTGACTCGGTGCCTGCTTCTCAGCCTTCCCCTTCACTCTCAGCAGCCCCCTGCTGGAGAGGAGCACAGTGTCCTGCCACCATCAGGAAGACTGGCTTTTGTATTTTATTTTACAATAATTGTCAAGAAGAATTTTTATGTGACGTTTAGAAGTAAATAGTGTTTGTGATGGGGCACTGCTTTGAGAGCATGAGAAACAGTGCTGGGGATACTCTGCCAGCCCTGTCCCTCGTCACTGTGCTTGGCGACCCACAGCTCCCCTGGCCAGAGGGGCGCAGAGGCCTCCAGGGGGCTGGTTCTTTTTCGTGCAGATTCCTGAGGCCAACTCACTTGCATCTGCCCACTTTTCTGTTCATCTTCCACCACCTCTTTTCCCAACAAGAATTGATGGAGCTGAAGGCAGGACCGAGTTTTAAACACCCTGAGACGGTGTCACCTTTGGGCCTTAAGGGACCCTCTAAAAGCCCCGAGAGCAGCTCTTCTCTCTGCTGCCCTGAACGTTTTCCCCGCAGTTTAGATTTCTCATTCAAGTCACCATTCCCAGACCTGCTGACAACTCAGTGTGGTCACAGAGTGGCTCTGGCTGGGAGCAGTCAGCAGGCGGCCGAGCCTGGGGCCTGCTGCTGACACCTTGGAGCCGTCCCAGAGGCCTAGGGACCCATTCACACTGTGGGATTGGTTTCTCCCACCCCGACCGACCGAGGGGACAGCAGGCCAAAACTACTGCCACGTAGAGGAAGCTCCAGCGCTCCTGAGGGGTTCTCCATTCCCTGTGTCAGCAGCAGACCCTGCCCTTGCTGTCCTCACCTCACCACCTCACCCCACCCCACCCCATCCCACCCCACCTCACCATGCAAGGAAGCTCTGTAGAGCTTTGCCTCTAATTTCAAAGACACCATCACCTTCCACTGGGTCCCACAAGGACTATTCTTAAAGCACTAAACGTACCCTGGGTGATCAGTCTGCAGAAGTTTAGAGAGGGCCCAGCCCCGCACCAGGCTCTCCTGACTCAGAAGTGAGAGAATCCACAGGCCCATCTCAAGGGCCTCAAGCTGTAAGGGAGAGAATGGAGAGGAGCATGGAGGGGAGGACCCCACAGGATAGACTCCTTTTCCTCGTGGATTCATGGTGCTGTAGATGCTGGCAGCAGCTCTGGAGTGGAGTCTCCCCAGGAGATGACATTGGAGTTGAATTTTGAAAAATGGAAAGGCGCCAGGGGAAAGGGGGAAGCATGGGCAGGTCAGGAGACAAGAATTGTGAATCCTTTGGCATTTCTGGAGTGTGAAAAGCAGGAAGCGACAAGCACTGAGGCTGAAGAGAGGGCAGGAGCCTGGTCAGAAATGGCCCCACATGCATGGCGTGGGGGCATACGGGTAACAGTAGCTGTGGGGAGGCCCAGTGAGTTGCTCGTGTGTAATGTTTGTGCCAGTTTCCGTGGTGCAAAAGTCTCCCACTGCAGCAGATTTCAATCTATCAATGGTTTAATAATGAACTCAACAAAAATTCCTGAAAATGTAACAATCAGCTTGCAAGCTGGTAAAGGCTGCCTCCAACACACTGCTGCATCACGTGTCATATAAAACCCCTACTTTCCCTCCCCCATTTCCTGTCACAGAATTCCTATGCAGGTTTTTTTTTTGGAGGGGAGGGTCACATTAATTAAGTGACTTCAGGCCACTGCCACAAGGCTGTCAGTCTCACCTCTCCCTGCCCACAGCTGTTCCTTCGTTCTACCCGTGATCAACACAGGCATGGAGTTCAGTCACTTCCTCAAATTCCCCCAAAACCACTCACATACATACTGTGTTTCCCCGAAAATAAGACCTAGCCGGACAATCAGCTCTAATGTGTCTTTTGGAGCAAAAATCAATATAAGACCTGGTATTGTATTGTATTATATTATATTATATTATATTATATTATATTATATTATATTATATTACATTACATTATATTATATTATACCGGGTCTTATGTTATAGTAAAATAAGACCAGGTCTTATATTAATTTTTGCTCCAAAAGACACATTAGAGCTGATTGTCCAGCTAGGTCTTATTTTCGGGGAAACATCATACTATAGCCAACGTATGGAAATGGAGAAGGTTCATGTCACAGTAATTCTAATTGCGTCAAATGAAATATTAAATTGCCCCATTAAAAATTTCTTCCTTAGCCATTTCCACCACCCTGGGCTTTGGTCTCCTGCCATAGTGCTTTGTCCCCTTCTCTCCAACCTTCACTGACTCCCTCTGCCCTTGATACTGTCTCCTAAATCATTCTATCTATCACAGAGAGCAGTGTGGCCCTTTCTAGCCACCCCTCACCCAGGCCTATACTGTGCAGTGTATATTCAGGGCTGCTGATGGTTATTTCAAGTCTGAAGGGCCTTGGCATGGAGAAGAATACTAATCTCTATTTAATGCCCACTGATTAATCTTACGAATTCATAGAAATCACCACTCCTTAAACTATCAGCATTCCTCTAAATATTCACACACTACATAGACAATAAATCAAAAAATCCATTGTAAATAACAGTGAGATGCCACCACACAGCTATTAGAAAGGCCAAAATTCAGAATAATGCCAGCACAGACGTGGAGCACAGGAACTTTCTTTCATCACTGGTGGGAATGCAAAGTGGTGCAGCCACTTTCCACAAGAGTTTGGTGGTTTCTTACAAACCTAAACATAATTTTACCATGTGATCCAGCAGTCATGCTCCTTGATATTTACCCAAAAGAACTGAAAACTTACATCCTCACAAAAACCTGCCCGTGGATGTTTATAGCACCTTCATTCATGATTGCCAAAACTTGGAAGCAACCGAGACATCTTTCAGTAGGTGATGGATAAATAAACTGTGGTCCATCCAGACAATAAAATATTATTCAGCACTAAAAATGAAATGAGCTATCAAGCCATGAAAAGACATGGAGGAAATTTGAATGCATATCACTAAGTGAAAGAAGCCAAACTTAAAAGGCTTACGTGATACTGTGTGATTCCAACTATCTGATATTCTGGAAAAGGCAAAACTATGGAAACAGTAAAAAGATCAATAGTTGTTCGGTGCTAAGTGGAGAGGGAAGAATAATTCAATGGAGCACAAAGGATTTGGGAGGCAGTGAAACTGTTCTGTGTGATACTGTAATGGTGGATGCGTGTCATTCATTACACATTTGTCAAAACAGAGTGGACAACACCCAGAGTGGACCCCAGTGTAAGCTGTGGACTTGGGTCCATGGAGGTTCATCGATTGTAGCAAATGTACCCTCTGGCGGGGATGTGATAAGTGGGGGACGCTGTGCGTGGGGGGTGAGGGGTCCGGGGAGGAAGGGAACGCTCTGTTTTCCACTCAGTTTTGCTGTGAACCTAAAACTGTTCTAAACAATAAAGTATTTTTTTTTAATTCATGGATTTAGCAAATGGGGATTTTCACAAACATTTGACATTGATTGCGAACTTACACACCCTCCAGACATTTCATTCAATTCACAAATTTAATACAGCAGATCCTCTTAAAACTCTACACATATTACGTATGCAAAATACCATGATTCCAAAGCTGTTTTAATAGCCTCACTTCAAAACCTGTTATAAAGGTGCTAATACTGTGGATTTCACTTGGTCTCTTATCCTGAATTCCACACCTTTCTGGGGTGCCAATTTTGACACCTTCCTAGGATTTCAGTGATTTCACCAAATCCTATTTTTACCTTACTAGGGATTTTAACAATCTTACCAGACCGACAGAAGAAGAAAAGGAAACACCTCAAAGCCCTGGGGGTGCCAATTCGGGGTGGCTGAAGAACTGACTCTGGATCAGGGTGTGAGCCTGTGTTGCAAAGTCCAAGGAGAAGAAATCAAATACGGAGCTTCCTTTTTATAATTAAACTTTCTGTGTTACTTCTGCAAGACTTTTTCAGTCCATGTCCTTTGGGAAGGTTTTCAGTCTTGCAGCATTGAATTCTCCCCCTAACATGAGATGAATTCACATCCTGCTTGGCCAGCGTTGCATAATCTGTTGTCACCGTGATGTATTGACCCGATCTGTCAGCATTATTAAAAATGTGCGTCTCCTTGCTGGTGTTGTACCATAACTTCTAGGGGCCATCTTGAAGTTTTGTCACCCAGGGGATGCAGTCACTGCTTCTCCCTGGGACCACTGGGGACACAGGGGCCCCTGCTCTACTCAGTTGTCCTGGGTGACCCCAGGGCTGAGATGCCCTATTCTGGGACAATGCCTGCTTTTTCCCAGATTGGCTGACGCAGAGTTCCCTGCATTTATTCTTTCCTGCTCTCACAGAGAGAAAGAAGCACATCTCTATCCTTCGTGAACAGATACAGAATTAGTAGAAGAAACAAAAGACCTATTTATACGAAATGCCCTACTTACTAAAGTCAATACAGATTAACATATCCCATTATATTCATCTTCCTTTTGATCTACTGACCACTCCTCTGTGCACTTTTAAAGTTTTTTGAGTATTGCAATGAATCCACATTCTCTCTCTGGCTCAACCTGTTCTAATTAATCCCCAAATTGTCAAGCCTTGGCCCGGGAGCCCCGTGTTTTGGCTCCCTTGTCCTTGCAGCACTGCCCCTGAGATTCCTGCTTTCTGGCAACAACAAGATGTTCCAGACCCATCGTGATTTTTTCTTCCTGCCTCAAGATACGGAATCAGCTGTCCTCCATGGAATCCTCATTGCTGTTAGTGGAGCATGAAACCGGAGAGCACAACCTAGGTGAGAAGGGGGAGAGAAGGGGGTTGGGGGCACGACTGCCGCCTTGGTGGTGAACAGACCAAAAAAAAACCCACACGCATCGTTAAGTAATACGTTCGTATTCCTCTTTCCAGCTCCATGCAATGTGCCTTGTAGTTTCTGTCACGTTTTCTCGCACTATGAGTCTTCAGTGTCCACTAGTCCTTTCTGAACAATGAGCCATAAATTCAGCTCTCACCTTTCCTCCCCACCCCTTCCTGCAAGAGGAAGGGAGCTCGACAGAGATTTATTTCCCCAGCGATGGGAATCGTGCCACCCCCTGACCCTTAGAAGGGTGTGCTGCCCAAAGTGATTTGGTTTTCAACTGTGTTCTCCATTGTAACTTCCAGGAGAAAGGGAGCAGGGGACGTGATCAGCGTTGTGTTTTACTAGGTGTGTTTGCTGGTAACTGGGTCGAGGATGGTTTTGAGAATGGACAGGATAGAGGTAGGAAGATCGTTGAAGAGTTGGTTGGGACAGTTCAGAACAAGAGCCTTAAACCAAGGAAGCGACGGGGATTGGGGATTATTCGGTGTCTGGATAGAAGAGAGAAGAGTGTGTCCCACGTGTCTGGTTCTTGTCTCTGCGAGGATAGTGGCACAAGCTGCTAAGTGAGAGAGAAAACGAAGTGGAAATAGAGACCTGTGAGTAGCCTGGGGAGAGTTTGGCTTTGGCCTGTTGAGTTTGAGGTGTTTCCAGATGGAAACGTCCAACAGTGAGTTGGACACATGGGTCAGAATTTCTAACAGGAACCACAGGCAGAGAAAGCCTCCCACGCTAAAGGCAGGTGGTTTGGGGCTGTCTGTTGCCAAGGGATGTTCTCCGGGGCCGTCAGCAGCCCAGGCTGTTGGCTTACACTGCTCAGGAAGACTTGGAGACTCTTCTGTTTTTCTAATTCTCATTTTGTCTGAGTCCTTGCCAGGAATCCCTGATGTTTTTACTTAACACCAGTGCTCCAACCAAAATTAGCAAATAGCCCAAGAGGTTGGGACCCAGAGAAGGGGCTGACCACTTTTCCCCATTGCGAACCCTAGGTGACAAGGTAACGGTGATGGGGACTCAGAACCAAGATGACAGAGGATTTAGAGCAAGCCCTGGCCATTCCAGAAGATGGTCTCTGCCTCCCCAGGTTCTTCTGGTAGATTCTGGAGCCTCTGGAGGAATCACACAGGTGAGGAATAGAGGTGGGCTTTGCAGAGAAAGGACCCTCTCCCACCCCAAGCAGCCATGCTGGTGGTGCTTACAGTGGGGCGTGTCTGGCCTGAGTGTCACCTGCCCCCAGGACTCAGCCTTGGCCAAAGCAGTGGCTGGGCCCACACTCAGGGGACACCGCCTTCTTTCCCAGGACTGCAGGACGGCGCTCGTCTGGGAGTGCTCGAACCGAGACCGGCGCTAGGCAGCCTCTTTCCACTCAGGCTGGCTGGACACGGCAACTTGGATCTCTGTTGTTTACCTAATCTAGTGTTGGATTATTCCCGCCCCCTTTCCTGATTATAAGAAATTGCCAAATGTAATCAACCCCCTCACCCTCATCACTGTTCTCCACTCTGAGCCAGAGAAAGTCAGACCTAGAGAAGGATCGCTCACTCCTCAGGCTACCAGCTAGTCCACAGCCCTGCTTTCAGTCTCCTCTCACCTTTCCCCAACACGAACACAGCCTAGTGAGTTCTGTGTCCTCACACACCCCACTCACCCCACACACCCCTGTTCCCATCTCCTCACACACCCCACTCACCCCACACACCCCTGTTCCCATCTCCCTGCCTGTGTCGCCCTTCCTTTCCCGTTTCTTTATACCTGTTGGGGTCTCCCCCATCCTTCGGGGCTGAGCTAGACTCCATTGCAACCCACAGTGATGGGTCCCCAGCAACTCTCGAGACCAAAGTAGCGTGTGACTCAGACCCTGCCTCCCAACAGCTTGCGCAGATGGAGGCACAACATGTACCTTAAAAATGACAACTATAATTTGGGAGGAGTAAGAAAGACTCCAGGGTGTTTAGAGGAAAACCCCACGTACACTTAGCCTGTTACTTTCTTTATCTCTCGCGGGAGCTTTTGCCTGTTACCTCACTGTCACCGTACCTCCACCCCGCCACCCCAGCCCCCTCTTCCTGCCTGGGTTGGGGTATGGGCTAGAGTTGGCCCCAAAGTTTCCAGCTGCTTCCTGAGGTTGTTGGAAAGGACGGTTTTTGCTGTGTTAAGAGAGTTGGGGAGTGATGTAAGTCTGACCCGCTAGCACCCAGAAAGAGTGCACGTCTTTCCTGAGACTTAGGCCCTCCTCTGTGAAACACCTACCTCATTCTGTGAGGGGAGGCAATCAGGTCACTTACACGGAGCAGCGAGTATCCAGCACGTGGTCCTTATGTGACAGATCCGAGCCAGCGTTCCTGGGTTAGTACATTCCATCCCTCGCATAGATACAGGTTCTGCATCCATCAGCTCTAAACTAGGAAGGTCCCTCATGGCTTCATTTCACAAATGTCAGCTGGGAAGAGGGTCAAGGTCTTCAGAGCCAGAGACAGTATAGGAATTGCTAGTGACACCCGTGACTGTCTGCCTCTTGCATGGTGGCCGTCTTGAGCTCGGCTGGTGCAGACACAGCTGAGGCAAAAGTTGATCGATCTCCCTCCACTTTCCCTCCCTCCCTCCGACCCCCCCCCCACCCAGCCCTTCTAGTCCCACTACCACACACAAAAGCCCTTGATTCTCTGCCCCTGCAAAGGAAATGCATGGACAAAGATGATCATACAACTGTTGACAAAATAAACCCTCAATCTTCAATTATTGGGGAACAATTTAACTATGGCACCAAAAAAAAAAAAAAACCTGATAGGAGACTACAGACATTAGAATGGATCAATGTGAGAGTATGGAAACATGTTTATAAGCTAGTTCTAAGCAAAATAAGCAGAACACAAAATTGTTTATAAAACACTGATTAGAACTAAGTTAAAAAATGTGTATTTCTCTGAGTAAAGATTGGAAAGAGGCACAGACAAATGAAAATAATTGTGTAAGAAGAGTCGGAAGGATTGCGCACTGGAGTGGTTTTTTCCCTTCAAATGATGTTAGTAATAAAAATGTCATATAAAATTAAAATGCCGTATAAGTTCATGGCAAACTGCTCATAGCTTGTGGTTACCTTCCCCTTGTTATTGTTTGGAGCTGAAAGAAGTCTGTTGGGAAGGAGACCTCTTGAATCAAAGAGGCAAGTCCAGGAGGTGAGGTGTTGAGAAGGGCAGTGTGGAGCCAGCTCTCTGCTCCCCTAACACCTGGTATGTCCCCTCACAGGGCTCGAGAATTCTGGGGCCCTGGTGGCCATAGAGACCACCACACTTCTGGGCTCCTCCCATGAGCCAGGTACCCAGAGGTCAAGAGGAAAATGAGAGATGGTGGCATGGAGGAGACAGGTAGACCAGGCTCCATCCAGGCTATGGTGTTACAAGGGCAGGAAGCAAGTCACTGAGGTCTCAAGAGGTAAGGATTTTGACACAGGACGAAGAGCTCAGAGTGACTTGGGTGCGGTCCATGCTGGGAGGCAGAGTGCTCCAGGAGAGAAAGCATGGACTTTGCATCCTGAGTTTAGGTCCCAGCTCCATCACTTAACTACTCAGGTGATCTGCAGCAAGCTAGTAATCTCCCCATGCCTTAGTTTCCTCATCTGTGAAATGGGAATGAATAATCCCAACCTCACTTAATCCTCCTGAGTACTGAGAGGCAAAGGACACGGTGCCTGCATATGGTTGACACTCAGTAAATACTGGTTTTCAGCAGTTGTTTTTGGAGCTGCAGGGGAACCCAAGGCTCGCTCTCTCCAAGCCCATGATGCTCCCACTGAACCACATGAATCAGGGCAAGAGGCGTAGAAACCCCAGCAGTTCCCAGGAGATTGCAGGGTGTGTGTGGCCCAGAAAACTCACTCTGGGTGTGGCTCTGGATTTTCACTGCACACTTGTTCATGTCTTACTATCATCTGTGTCAGCCTCAGTATCACAAGAACCCTAAATCTGTCCCCACAGAGTTGGGTAATGCCTCTCAGAAGGATTTTGCCCTTTGGGGTTGATAAAAGTCAGGGGTGGGGAGCGGTGTCCCCATGCAAGCTCTCTGATCAAAGTCAAAGGGATATATTGCAACCTGTCTTGACCAACAAAGGTGCCAATCCAAGAGCTGAATTGTGAAACGGCTAGAGGCGTCTCCACACATGCCATGTGTTGGATTGGGACTCAGGACCCTGGAGCTGGATTCATATTCTGGTGCCACCGTGTATTTCGTGTCCTCAGGCAAGTACCTTGTCCTCTGAGCTGCAGAATCCTCAGGGGCAGAGTGAGGGCTTTGGGCCTGATGAGCGGCTTTCACACCCATGCGCAGTGGGATCTCCAGGAGACCTATCGGAACCAAACCACAAGATGCCCAGGCACCCAGAAAGTCTAAGTTCATTGGTGTGGCTTGAGGTTTGGGCGTGGGGATTGCTTTCAAGTTCCCTAGATCACCTTTTTCCAAAGTTGGCTGCACCTTGGAGTCACGTGGGGCATTTTAAAGATTTCTGATGGCGTGTGTCCCACACCCAGCGACTCTGACATAGTTAAGCAGTTGCTGTGGGGTGAAGTCTGGACATCGGTGGGTTTCAGAGCTCTGTAGGTGATCCTAATGCACAGCAAAAACACACGTCACCTGGAAACATCTGACAGGAGGACTGCATTACTCCGGCCCTGCTTCTGCGGCTTTGTCAGACTCTCATTCCTGCTCAGAAAGGGCCCTGGTGGGCTCGGGGACAGGAGTGGCCAGCAATGCCCGGGGCAGTTTCGAAGCTGAGATCCCTGGGATGGGCAGATGGCCCCAGGAAAGAGCCGGCTGGACACAGGCTGCGACCGGCCATGCGCTCGTGGCCATTACGCCTCCAGGAACACCCGCAGACACGCAGGAGAGAGAAGGGCAAGAGCAGCAAATGCGGCTAATGCTGGAGACTCGGGGTTTGGGTCTCGGTGTGGACACTGGGGGATCCCGGATGAGTCCCTCTCCCTCTCCACTGACTCGTTTTCTTCATACGTATTTCCCACCATTTATCAAGCCCTCTGCTGAGCCCTGAAGAGAAAAGATGAATTGGTGTAGGGCCAGCTGGAAAGGGCACAGGAGGGGAGCAGTCAGGCAGAGGCTCGGGGCTGTAAAGGGTGGGATGACAGGGGTGCAGGGAGGGGGCTGGCGGGGCCAAGTCTCCCCTCGTGAGCGACACTCAGGAGCTTGGGCCTCATCCTGGTGACCCTCTTTGCCACACATATGAGCATCGCAGTCGCAGGACGAACGGTGCTGCCCTCTGCCTCCACCTGCTGTCACGGGACCCCACTTCAAGGTACCATAATTCTGGGTGCGGGGACAGAGCCCCAGAGAGCAGTCTCCAGGCTCTCGGCCTCACGTGGAAAGGTGCTGGCTCGGGTACTGGATGGCCATTGGCTGTGACTGGTTGGCCGTCAGCTGTAACCGGTTAGCCAATTGGCCACTGATGTAACTGCTGCGCCTGCGCTGGTTGGTTGGTTGGTGGTCAGGCAGAGAAGCAGGCGGCCGGTTGCGGGTCAGGCGGCTCCTGCTTCCTGTGTGTCCAACCCAGCGGGCAGCGAGACTATAGTGGTATGACTCCCGTATCTATGGCTCCGGGGGTGTTCCTTTTTGGCTTCCCCATATCCTGCGTTCTCATGCGGGGAGCAGGACTAGAGACCCCTCATGACACGGGGTCCCCAGGGGTATCCGTGCGGGCACTGTGTGCCTGCCCCACTCCTGCTGGGCCTTTCTCCCAGCCCCTGTGGAGGTGTCCACTGCCAAGTGCTCCCCAGAGCCCAGGCAGGGCCCCTGGCCCCTGTGGATGGCATCTCCGAGCGGTACCCCTCACGTGGGCCTCAGCCCGAGCGGCCTGCCCTCCGGGTCTGATGGAGCGCTTAGGGAAAGCACTCCATCCCTGAGTCTGGTGGCCTTCCTGCAGGGATTCCCCAGAGGTGCCCGAGGCCACCCTAAGCCCTGCCTTTACCCTTTCTTCCTTTAGGACGAGTCCTTCCCAGGAGGCTTCATGGGCCCTTCTAGAAATGGGCCCCAGCAGACCCCCAGCACCCAGAATCCTGGGACCCACACGTGCAGCTGGCACCAGGGAGCCTTCCAGACAGGACGGTAGGCTAGAGAGTGATGTCTACTTTCTTTTGTAGAAAAAAAAAAAAAACATGGAAAACTGAAAATTCATTTGTCATCCTTGGGTAAATTCCACAACAGCCACCTTCAGCTGTTAGTGCTTTGCGATTTAAAAGTATGTTCACCTCCGTTTTCTCGAGAGCTTCACAACTAGCCTGTGAGGCAGGAGTTGGTACCATCTTCATTTCACAAATGAGTGAGTCAAGCTCAGAGAGGTTAGGTGATTTGCCCAGGGTTGCACAGCTAGGACAAAGAATCCCAGTCTAACCTCCTTGGCTCCGAAAAACTGGCTCCATCAAGCTGCTGACAGCATTCCTTAAACTATGAAGTGTTACACAATGTCCAGCATTAATGAATATTATCACTTCCACCACGTGGAGCTTGGCTTGACGCCCCAGAGCAGCCTGCACTTCAGCCCTGCGGCACCACACACACTCCTTTCCATTCGTCTGTCCCCATCAGGTGTGAGAAGAGTCATCGTGAGACTCTCATGGCTAGGGCTCCCTGCGAGTCCCCCTCTGGCTTCACAGAAGTCTTTTACTGTCTGGCAGCCCTGATCCAAATGTGTAGACACAGGTCCTGCCAGCTGCCCACCTCTGCTCCAAAAGCTATGCTCTGGGCATGGGACACATGTGGGACGGATGACGGCAGCCTGGCTGGCGCGTCGTGAGGCTCGGAGGTGACAGGCGCTGGGGGCGTAGGCACCTCGGGCTCAGAGCCACTCAGGCGTCTTGGGTATAGCCTTTGCGTTTTCCCCAAGGTTGGCTTTTGCTGGAACATGAATTCCTGTTTCTCAAGTGTTGGGAGAGATGGGGTAATGCAGAAGACAGAGGAAAGTGGGGGCGGAGGGGCTCTGAGGTTTGGGGAAGTCAAATACTCCCTAGGAAACATTTCAATGCGTAAAAAGCTGAGAAACATATGGATTGCGTTTTCCCAAAGAGTACACATGGACTGAAAAATTAAAGGGAAGGGTGGGCGTGGGTTTTTTTGTTTTGGGATAATTGGGTGTTTTTCCCCCAAAGCATATTTGGGGGAATTTTACTGGCAGCCAATTTACTGGCAGCCAGAACGCTTAAAACATCCTGAGATATTAACCAGACATGGAGTCATCTGAGTGACCTGTCACCCAGCTCGGCAGGTTTGTTAGATGTATGCCCTTCCCTGTTTCTGAACACACACACGTTCCTGCCTCGCTCACCCCCAGAGACTGCCTATATATATTGGGAAATGATGGTTGCAGGTATTCCCCTTGCCAGCTGGCACCCTTTGGCTGTGGTCTGTAGGGCTGCTTGCCTGGGCTCATCCACTGGGAGCTCCCGAACATTGCCTAAAAGTCCAGCAGGGAGCAGTGAGTCTGGCCTTTGTACCTCTCTGTGTTGCAGTTTCCTCATCTGACAAATGGGAATGATAACAACACTTACCTCCTATTTCATTACTGAGAATTACAGGGGTTCAGTCCACGCAAAATGCTTAGATCTGTGCCTTGCAAACTTTTAAGTGTTTGGCTCTCAAAAGATAATAACCGTAGTTGTTATTATATATGCTGTGTATTGTCAGTACCTGGAGTGGAGCCCTTTAAGTCAGGGCTTTATGATGGCAACAAAAGGATTCACTGCGATTCTTTTGTTTATTCAACACATATTTATTGAGGGCCTGCTGGTGAGAAGATGCCATTTTGAGCAAAGACCGGAGGGAGGTCAGGGTGTGAGCCACACACATATTCCAGGTGGAGGGGGGAAGGCTGTGCAAAACCCAGAGCCTTGTGTGTTTCTGGAGGAGCAAGAAGGCCGGCTGGGCCTGGGTGGAGTGGAGCAGAGCCTGGGGTGGGGGCAGGCATGGCAGGGCTTCCTCGGGGAGGGCTCTGGCGTCCACCCTGACGGGATGGAGAGCTCCTGGAGAGTTCTGACTTAAGATTTAACAGGACGGAGAGTGGACTGTGGGAAGCTGGGAGACCAGTTAGGAGCGAAATGGCAGCTCAGCCACCCTGTGTGATAAGAATGCACATGACCCACTGTTCCTGGGCACATTTGTTTGCCAGCCCCTGAAATGGCTGGCATGTGGGTAGCCCTGCGGGTCTCTCCAAGCCGGGCCTCTGCAACCACAGACTTGGGCATTGGGCTCTGGCTGTGGGGTCAGGGTTTCCTCTGTGCTGGTCATGGGGTGGGGGAGGCAGGGTAGGGAGTATTGTTAGTTTAAAGCATTTTGAACAGAAGTATCTATTTCTTCTTGCTTTTGTGTCCCACCTGGATTTAAATTAGGCGGCCCACCTCCACCCCCACAACAAAAGAAAGCAAAAATTCTCCACTCTCTTCTGACAACTGGACCTCAGCCACAGCGCACAGGCCTAACGACTTAGTCACGTAATGGCAGTGTGATGACTGCGTCTTATTTCGGATGAGAAAGGGGCGTGAAGCAGACAGGTGGCCTGGGTCCACTGGCCCTGAGGAATGTGGATTCACTGAGTCTTCCTGAGGGCGGTGTGGGTGGTAGGAAGGGCTGTGGGCTTCACGTCGGGCCTGGTGTCTCCTTCTGGCTCTGCCACTGGTAGCAGCTGGGCCTCCACAGAGCCCTTCCAAGGCACAGTCGCCCTTGAGACTCACAGTAACCCTGTGAAAGATGGAATGCCATTTTTTTCCCCACGCCAATTTCACACACACGGGACCCAGCCCAGAGACACTAAGAGATGTAAGACATACGTGTGAGAGAGGCAGGGTTTGAACCCAGGCTTCCTGACAACAAACTAAGCCCTACCATTGTTTTGTCGTATCACATGAACGCTAACCCCACGTAATCTGCGCCGCTCCTCCCGTTGAGCCCTCCCCTTGAATCTGGGTCAGCCCCGGGACTGTTTCGAGCTGTAATACCTGGGGAAGTTACACTGTGTAACCTCTGAGGCTGGGCCTCAAGAGAGCCATAGCTTCGCATAAGCCTTCAGCATTTGGAACCTCCACTCTTGAAAACCTGCTGCCATATAAGAAATCCAATTAACCTATGACCACCCCGCTGTGAAGTCCAAGCCCCATCGCGGGAGAGAGGCTACATGGTGAAGCATGGACAGACCTTCCAGGCCAGCCAAGCCCCAGCCAACACACGTGGAGAAGAGCCACCCGGCTGAGCCCAGCCTCAATTCCTGCTCCACAGAATCATGGGCAAATAAAAGAGTTACTGTTTTAAGCCACTAAGTGTTAGAGTAGTTTGGGGTAGCAAATAGGTCATCAAAATGGCAAGAGATAAGCAACAGTCAACTTGATCCATCTTTCCCTCCCTCCCTTCCTTCCCCCCACAGACGTTTATTAAGCGCCCTACTACATGGCAGGCCCTAGGCTAGGTGCTGATACAAAAATGAGCAGGGCAGCCCCTGACCTTGTGGACCCTCGTAGGCAGTTGGAGAGACCATGTGTAAACACATACCAGGTGAAAGGGATCGTGATCGTTACAAAGCCCAGAAAGGGCATAAACTCAGGAGCGCTCGACCCCACCTGGAGCTCGCAGGTCAGTGAAGACCGCACGAAGATGGCGCATGAATGAAATCTGAAAGAACGAGTAGGCATCTCAAATAGGCAAAGGCAGAGGGCCATTCCAGGCAGAGGAAAGACGCAAGAGTAGGACAGAGGCAGGAGGAGGGGTGCGTTGTGCTCCTCCTGGGAGCCAGGCATGTGCTAGGATTCAGCCAGCTGAGCAGCAAGCTATCTTTGTCCCCAGCCCCAGCGCTGGGCCAGCTTCACTTGCATTAACTGCCTTTTGTGTATCATGCAAATCATTCAATAAAATGCTGAGCAGGCTAAGGCCAGGCTAGAGGCACCCTGTATATGTCGGTTTCGGTCGGCCTGCTCCCTGCCACGCCCCTTGATACAATTACGCACTTTTCAAGAACTTCTGTTGAACCAGCTACAAGCCCATCTGTATTTGTCAGCTCAGGCTGCCATAACAAAAAACCAAAGACTGGGTCACTAAAGCAAGAGGTTTTGTTTCCTCACTGTTATGGCGACTGGAAGTCCAAGCATGGTTAGTGGGTTCTGGTGAGAACCTTCTTCCTGGTTGGCCGCCTTCTCACGTGTCCTCACGTGATAGAGAGAGTTCTGGGGTCTCATCCCATCCTGGGGGCCCTACCCCCCTGACCTCATCATCGAAGCCTAAGGAGCTCCCAACAGCCCCATCTCCAAATATCACACCGGGACTTAGGGCTTCCACATGGGAATTTGGGGAGAAAACAAACATTCACCCACAACACCGTCTAACCAGGTTATCATCTGGATAACATTCAGCTTGACCTTGAGGATACAATGAGAGTCTTCATTAAGGTCCATGTTTCAATCCAGAGTGTAATATCCCACTAATCCTCCAGTCTGGGGACCCCATAATTAAAGGAAATGAGACTATTTCCTCTGCTAAAAGTTTACAAATTGTGTGTTCAATAATCCTTTCAAAAGGTTTTGTCAAGGTTCAGGTCTGTCAGTTTTGAAACCTACCTCTTTTTCCATATTTAAAAAATTGGTTCAAAATCCCCCAGTCTCTTGGCACCTCCTGCCTTCCCCCAGACGTGTCAGAGGACCAAGCAGAGTTTGGGGATGTTTGCAGATTCTCTCCATGTTCTGGGATGTATCTGAAATAGTTTAAAGGTGCCAGACACTCCCTCCCTTGTGTGACAGGATAATTTCTCCAAATGTTAACGTGGGTGTTTTCTCCTGTTTAAATGTCTTGGTCCCAAGATTGATGACGGTAGCTGAGTCCTTATGTGTTTCTCTAGCCATGTGGGAGTTTTGTACAATGAGGCCAAAAATAGAAGTACCCACTTGCTTGTCTATTTCTGGCATTGGTTGAAGAGATTATGATATATATTTGTAATAGCAACTGGAAGAATAAGGGACAGAATTCCCTGAGGCCAAAAAAAAGTCATCAGTCAGAGTGGGAGGGATCAGGACTAGTCAGTGCTGGCGAAGCGGTCAGACCTGGGTCGATGGCAGCATGGGATCCTTGGAGAGGCTCGGGACACAGATATCAGGGCGCCCCATCTCAGCAACGGTTTCCACACCCCACACATGGCATTGAAACAGAGAGAACCTTCAGGGAACCAGGAAGATATCCGCCACAACCATAATGATCTGGAGCTGTGTGATCTTGGGCAAGTTCCTGAATCTCTCTGGGTCTCAGTTTCTTCATCTGTAAATTGGGGGCATTCACATCACTTGTCTCAGGATTGTTATGAGGGTTGAATGAGTTCATACATGTAAATATTTAGAACAGTGCCTGGTGCATAGTGATGATGATGACAGGATTGGTTGTGCAGAGGTGCAGCCCCTGGATTCTGGGGAAAGGAGGAGCCTTGGTAATAAATTGAGTTTCCTGCGAAGCTGGCAGGGTAGGAACTTGGAGTCAGGTTAAAGTCAATGAAGAAAGTAGAGAAATGTGACCTTCCTTGCCCACCTGAATTCCGGAACCAAGATTCTCATCTGTTACTCTCTCTCACTCCAGGTCAGGTTGCAATTTCCTCTTGAAATTATTTGTTTTCCCCTTTATGGAGCAGATAGCATCTGAGTGAGCTCTGACTTCCACTAACATTTGCCACTTTCCCCAAGCAGGGGGTCTACCCCTTTCTTATTCATCTTTCTTATTCATCTTCCAAACAAAACTAAAAAAAGAAAAAGAAACAGTGACAGACAAAATGCCCCCCCAAAGATGTTCACATCCTAATCCCCAGAACCCGTGAATGTATGTTATGTGGCAGTGAGGATGTAGGTGGAATTAAGGTTGCTAACCAGCTGCCCATGAAATAGGGAGATTATTCTGGATTCTCTGGATGGGCCAACGTAATCACCAGGGTCCTTAAAAGGGAAAGAGGGAGGCAGAAGCGGCCAGAGAAGTGTGACAGGAGAAGGACTCCACCAGCCATTGCTGGCTTTGAGGATGGAAGGAGAGGGCACAAACCAAGCAATGTGAGAAGCCTCTTGGCAGGTAGAAAGGGCAAGGAAACAGCTTCTCGCCTAGCGCCTCCAGACAGGGTGCAGCCCTGCAGCCCCTTGTCTTTAGCCTGTGACAGCCACGTCAGACTTCTGATCGCCCCGAGCACGAGGTTAGGCTTTGTGTTCTTTGAAGCCACTAAATTTGTGGTAATTTGTTACACAGCCATGGGAAACAAATATACAAGCAAACAATAATAATAATAAACAATAAACAATCAAACAAAAACACTTGTTTTTGCAAAGCTCAGCTTTAGCTTTCCTGACACTCTTCCGAAAGTGTTGTTGCCTTTCTCCTGAGTTTGTCCTTGTTTCCGGCTCCTCGTCCCAGGGCTGATGACATGTGTTCTGTTACATGAAGAGCTTTTTGGAGAGCACCCCATCCCGTTAATTTAGACACGTCCCTTATCTTCGCTGAGGTTACACTTTCGGGGTTTTCTAGCATCATATTTCTTTTTCACATCACTGGGGACATGCCCGCCTCCTTGGGGCCTGCAAAATCCTTGCCTAAGGCCTGGTACACGTGACTGACTAGTTAAGATGCTGTGCCCGGTGCTAAGGACACCAAGATACAAAGTCACTCACAAGTAGCTTATAATCTTACGGCCGGCACCATATGAAATGGCCTTTTTTTAAAAAAAAAAAAAGATTTAAAAAAGACAAGATCAGTAATAATTCCACACACAGTTCAACCTCAGGCAAGAGAAGACTTGTAAATAACTACATGTGTGAGAAATGCACAGCAAGAAACAGAAACAAGGAGAAGAGGAGTCATGATGGAGGGGGACAAAAAATAAGACGAGTGAGGAGAAGTGCTCTGAAGAAGAGAAAGCGAAGCCCTGTCACAGCGAGCTCCGGGAGCCACTTAGATTGGTGGCCAGGAAGGTGACTGGTGCGCCCCTCGCAGGAGTTTGGCCTGTTCCCAGGGAGCTGGGGAACACTTCAGGCCCGGAGGAGGGGACCCACTTACTTTGTCACTTGCTCCCTCTCGGGGAGGGCTGCAGGGGTCAGTCCAGAGACCAGTCAGTTAGAGAAGGTGCTTGCGGCCCACGCATGGGACGGTGGTGGCCTAGACACAGGCCGTGACCGTGGCGTGGGGAAGAGTGGAGGTTTTTAGGCTGCAGAACCAGCAGGACATTTTGGTGACTGGATAGGTAGGGGGAGGGACAGGAAAGAGGGGGATATCAGGGAAGAGTCTGGGTTCAGTGTTACGGGACTAGACAGTCACGCCACTCCTCAAGGTGGGGGACCCAAGAAGACGGGCAGATTGGGCAGCCAGACACGTGGGTAAAGGGGAATGGAGGAGGCCATTAACCGCAGTTCTGGAAATGCTGACTATGACAGCTGGTCTGCAAAAAACGGCCCCCAGTGACACAGACGTCCCAGTACTCAAAACCTGCATAGCACCTTGTCCCTGAATCCAGGCCGGGGCTGAAGCTCTCTTTAACCAATAGGCTTTGGCTCTTGGTTTTGGAGAGGAGGAGTATGTATATAAATGGTTTTTCATTGTAGTAAAATGCACACAACATAAAATTTACCATCTCTTAACCCTTTTGAAGTGTACAGTTCAGTGGCATTAAGTCCATTCCACATTGTTGTGCTACCGTCACCGCCATCCATCCATAGAACTCTTTTCATCTTCCCAAACTGACGCTCTGTACCATTAAATAGTACTTCTCCATCTCCCTCTTCACCCCGGCCCCTGGCGTCCATCATTCTACTTTCTGTCTCTGTGAATTTGAGTACTGCAAGGACCTCCTATAAGTAGAACGAACCATACACCATTTGTCCTTTGCGACTGGCTTATGTCACTCAGCATAATATCTTCCAGGCTCATCAATGTTGTAGCGCACGTCAGGATTTCCTTCCTTTTTAAGGCGGAATAATATCCCATTGTACCACATTTTGTTTATCCATTCATCCACTAATGGACACTTGGGTTGTTTCCACCTTTTGGATATTGTGAATGATATTGCTGCGATCGTGGGTGTGCAAATATCTCTTCAAGTTTTCAGTTCTTTGGGGTATAAACCCAGAGGTGGAATTGCTGGGTCATATAGTAATTCTATTTTTAATTTTTTGAGGAACTGCTATACTGCTTTCCATGGTGGCTGCACCATTTCACGTTCCCACCAACAGCGGACAAGCGTTCCAGTTTCTCCACATCCTCTCCATCACTTATTATTTTCTGTGTTTCGGGTTTTTGTTTTGAGACAAGGCATCCCAGGCACTGGGTGTGAGGTATTACCTCACGTTTGTAAGCGGCTCCTGTCTTAAGCATCTGCATCCTGGGTTGGTTTGCTGCGCAGCAGTGGACAACCAGGGCACGGAGTTCACCGCCGGGCGCTTCCCTGGCTGTTTGGCCAGCAGGGACTCTGAGACAGCACACTCAGCTCCTCAGAAGATCTGCCATCCCTCCTTCCCAATTTCTTGTGCGTGGTCAGCATTAAGTCTAGAGCAGCTGCCCCCTGAAGAGAACATGGGGAAAGTACGTTGCGAATTCCCCCAGCGCTGTTTGCAGACGACTGAGACGCCCCTCCTCCCTTGGCTTCATGTGACCTTGTGGGGTTGGCTCCACAGGTGACCTGTGTAGGAAATACCTGGAACCCCTCCTTCAAGACTAAGGCGGTGGCTGGCTACCCTCACAGACAACTGTCTAAGAGCATGCCCGACTCCATCTCACGCGCCCGAGGCCTTGTTCACACGTGTATCTTTCCAGTCCCTTCCACATTCACACGTTCTAGTACAAGGTCACATGTGACCGACACACGTTATGATGAAGCACAACCAAGGCCAGGCAAGGACAGTCCATCGACCTGCCCTGGAGCCCGCAGCACGCCTGAAAGCTGGGAGGAAGGGGGGCTCATCCAGATTGAAATGGAAGTGAGGAAGGTCCTGGGCACCGGGGTCACTTGGGAGGCTGGCACAAATCTTTTTGTTCAGGCCACTTCTCATGCCAATTAAACCAGAATCTCTGCATGTGGAACCCAGGCCTCCGTATTGACTGGTGATTCCCACACGGGCAGCCAAGTGTGAGAGCCAAAGACCTTCATCCATCATCGAACATGGGCCTGCAGTGGAGACACTTTTTTTTTAATTACAGCAAAATTTGCGTAACACAAAATTAACCATTTTAAAGTGTGCAATCCAGTAGCATCTACTGTATTCACTATGTTGTATAACCACCACCTCTATCTAGCTCGAAAACCTTGATATCACTTCCAAAGGACACCTGTACGTGTTCAGCAGTCACTCCTTCAGCCCCCCGACCACCACTGCTCTGCCTTCTGTTTCTGTGGATTTACCTGACCAGGGTATTTCATATAAATGGAACCATCCAATATGTGACCTTTTGTTTCTGACTTCTTGCACTTCACGTAAGTTCATCGTGGCATGGATCAGAACTCCACTCCTTCTTATGGCTGAGTAATATTCCATGGTGTGGTTAGACCACATTTGGTTGATCCTTTCATCAGTTGCGGGGCATTTGGGTTGTTCCCACATTTTAGCTATGGTGAGTCATGCTGCTATGAACATTCATGTGCAAGTTTTTGTTTGAGTATCTGTTTTTGATTCTTTGGGGTGTATATCTAAGAGTGGAATTGCTGGGTCATTATGGTAAGTCTATGTTTCACTTTTTGATGAACTGCCAAACTGTCTTCCACAGCTGCTGTACTACTTTACATTTCCACCGGCAACGTCTGAGGGTTCCTATTTCTCCACATCCTCACCAGCGCTATTATTTTTTCATTTTTCATTTTCATTATTATTATTGCCATTCTGGTAGGTGTGGCGTGGTATTTCACTGTGGCTTTAATTTTTGTTTCCCTAGTGACTAATGACATTGGGCATCTTTTCATGTGCTTGTTGACCCTTTGTATATCTTTTTTGGAGACACGTCTACTCAAGACCCAGATATTTCATATTCCCCAATCCTCACGACACCGCTAAGAGGAAAGGATTGTCCATGATTTTATAGATGAAGAATCCGAAGCTAAGAGAGGTTAGGTTGCCCTAAATTTAGTTGGTGATAGAAAGCAAGGTCTGTCTGACCCTGAAATTCACACCACACACGCGTCCCAAACGTTCAAATGCACAGATGCTAGTGCCAAAGAAAACTGCAGTCGAAGAGCTACAGGGTGTGGGGAAGGAGTGAGCTCCAAGAACTAGAACCCCCAAAGAGGTCTTCAGGTGGGAGGCGGTTCCACATGTGTTTGCAGTGACAGAGAGACACACACGGTATAAGAACACATTAAAGGGGACCCCAATGGCCAGGCCTGTGTCTGCAGCAGAGAAAGACACAGATGGTGTGTTTAGCTCGGGGCCACTTGTGTTTTGCGCTCTGGGCTCCCTTGTGTTCCAGGAACTCTCCAAGTTTGGCCACACTCAGCTCCAGCTATGAATTCTGGGACGAACTCAGACAGACCCAGCCTCACCCAGGGTCACACAAATGGAAGCAGTAAATCAACGCCCTACACGGGCAGCCACTGCAGCTGCAGGAAACCTGGAGGTGTGACATGACACTTCTGTTAAATTTCCAGAAAATGGCTTCACATCTCTTGTGTGTGTACGCATGCATGGACTCCAACATGGTCACTTTAAGAAACCTACCCCTATCTCTGAGAGGCGCAAAGTGAGATTGGGAGGGGGGGTGGGGTGGGTGGGGTGATGAGATGGAAAGAGTTCTGGTGATCTGAGGCTGAGGAGAAATGAGGACCAGCGCTGCCCTCAGGCTTTGGCAGGCAGCCTTCACCCTGGAAATGATGCTGAAGTATTTAAGCCTCTCTCTCCTAGGGCTTCTTGTTTCCTATTTGGTCTCTGGTTTCTAGGCAACACATGAATACCCCTGAACTCCTGAAATGTACAGGTCTCCAAGTGTCCCTCGGACTCTGAAGCTCACATCTGTAATGACTTTCCCATCTGCCAGGTCTCCCAGGGCAGCCCATCCATTCTACTCTCTCCGGAGGACAATAGCAATGGTGAAGATGTCTGGTGCTTTGCGTGTGTGTGCGTGTGTGTGTGTGTGTGTGTGTGTGTGTGTATTCGTGTATTCCCCCTTTGTAGGTTTGGTTTCTCCAGTCTAATAACCCCTCCTGCAAACCCCCCTCCAGTTTGGCTGGATCTGGTGGGGTGGGGTGGCGTTGCAGCAGGCGATTTAGTGTTTGCTGCTTTGATTTTAGTAAAGAACCAAGTCTTGGCAGGAGCCCAGCAGTTAGAAGGAAGGTGGGGGAATTAGCACAGCCCTTGACCCGCTATTGCTGTTGTGCTATTGGCGGGGTTTCTCTATCTCACAAAGGAGCACAGGGGCTGCTTCTGCTTCCAGAACTCTGGTGGGCTTCAGGGATATGAGAACCCCTCCTTAGATGCGTGACAGACTGGCTTTGGAGTGCAGAGGGCCTGAGTGCAGTATAAAATCGAGGGTCCAGAGCTTTGGGAAATTGCCATTAATTTTTGGCTTTTAGCATAATAATACAGGATATGTGGTTTGCAAAGTTAAATAGTACTTCGAGGCTTATAACAGAAAACAAGAGTCTTCCTCCACTCCTGTCCCCCTCTGAGCCTCAACCCTAGGGAACCACCTCTATTTCCTTTAGCTATTTTTTTTTAATTACCTCCATATTTTAGAGGCTATTTCTTAATTTCTTTCTCATTTTAGACATTCTTTATTGATTTCCACTGTGAACGAAAAGGATGTCTCTCTCTCATACCCACCCCCCCCACACACACACACACACAAACACACATACACCCACTCTCCCATCTCACAGTAAGTTGTGTGGCAATATGTAAATATCTATAGTATTTGGTATTTATATTGTGACTACGTAGATAGTAAATACTGGTCCCAGCTGAGTCTCCTGGCACCGAATTCCATTTCCTTTCCTATTCAGCTTCTCCCCTTTGTCCCACCCCATACTGAGAACTGCCTTTTGTATTTGCTTTATTCTCTGGGTACCTATTACTATTTTTTCTCCCAAAGCCCTCTCTCTGTATGTGATCTGATGCCAGGTAATGGACCACCTGTGTTTTTGCTCTGAGACATCTGTCCCCAGCTCTCATCCTGCCGCTCCCTTCCGGGCCTGAGAGAGCAGGGCTGTCGTCTGGCGCTGCCCTTCTTCACCTTCTGGTGATTCCTTCTCCTGAGTTGCTTACAACGCATCTTTCTCTTTCTCTTTCACCTCATTTTGATGAAGTTCCTGCTCCAGTAGTTTCCTGAGAAAAAGGTCCCTGGACGATAAATTGTTTAAAAGTCGTGCATGTCCAAAATGCCTTTGGTCTGTCCTCCCAAGATTAAGCATTTGGCTGGAAACAGAACTCGAGGTTGGAAGGCATTTCTCCCAACATTTTGAAGGTATCATTCCTTGAAGGTACAGTTCCCCGCGCTGCTGGTGAGAAACGTCGTCCCCTCTCATTACTGATCCTTGTATGTGACTTTGTTCCTCTGCCTCACAAGCTGATAGGATCACCTCTTTATTCTTGACGTTCTGACAATTCAAGGTTAACCACCCGGGTGTGGGTCTGTTGTCATTCTTCTCGCCGGTACTCTGTGGGTCCTTTCAAACTGCTGATTTATGGCCTGTGCTGAAAATGTTTCTTGCATTAGTTTGCTGATTATGCCCTCTTCTCCATTTTCGCTGTTCTCTCCCACTGAAACTCCTTTAGTATATTTGAACTTCTGATTTTCCATCTCTCTGTCTTTTTCTTCTGTTTTCTGAGCGATTTCCACGAGTTCATTATTCCATCTCCCCTACTGAACTTATTTTGACGATCATATGTTGGATTTCCAAGAGCTATTTCTTGTTCTCTGGGTGTTTCTTTCCTTTTTTTCTTCTTTTTTTTCTATGTGTATAGATAGCATCCTCTTTTTCATGGATCACGATCTTTCTGATGAACATTGACTATAGTAATTGTTTGTTTGCTTCAGCACCTTCCATCATCCTTGTTTCCTGAATTCCTTTTTTTCTGTTTGTTTTTGTTGTCTTATTTTGGTCTCCGTCTTTAATGTTGGGGGTGACTGGTATGGATTAAAAAAATACATCAGCCACGAAGGCAAAATATGAATAAGCTTCCCTTTAGAAATAAAATCTAATCAAAATATATAAACCACTTTCTTCAAGAAAAAAATCAGGGTTTGGGTTTTTGTTTTTTGGTTTTGGGGGTTTTTTGTTTTTCATATTTTGGCTGTTTTTTGTTTTGTTTTTTTTTTTTCAGTAAAATGCTCTGCTAGGTAAACTCATCAGTATAAATTTAAAATCCCAAATCAGATTGCATACACTGTATTATTATACACTATATTTTTGGTTCTTAAAAACTCTTGATATTCAAGGAATAAAAAGTAAGAAACTTCGTTTGCATTAAAACTTGTTTGTAATAAAAGAAATGTATAGTGAAAACACCCCCTAGTCTTGAGTTAGTTACCAGATTTAAGAAACCTTATTTAGATTGTTAATTAATCATAAATCTACAGCTATGCGAAAATATGAATGATTCGAAGTTGATGTAAGCCTTTTTTCATAAAAAGCACAGTCTTCAAAACTTAGCACAAACTCCTAGCAGATAAGAATAATTCTACTAGTTCTCTTATGCTGCCGTAGAGCAGTGGTTGTTTTAGTGTTTTCTGAGCATTTTCACCAAAACGTGAGCACAAGTCACAGTCTGAGTTTATTTGTGTACTAGTGATTTTCTCCCATTCTGGTGATCCCGGGCTGCTTGTGGGTGGCCGAGTGGGGCCTCGCGGAGTGAGGGGACAGGACGTGGGGCCTGCTGGGCTTCTTGACGTAGTGACCAGGTGAGACCTGCTCCTTTTGTTGAGAGGACCCAAGCTTCAGTAGCTGTAAGTCTTTTCTCTTGGGCTGCTCAGTTTTCCCAGAAAAGAATCTTCCCATCTCCAACCTGGAAGGTAGCAGCTGGGCCCTGAGATCTCAGGGCACAAACGGGGGGCTTGCACTTAGTGGCCTTGATTTCAGTGTGTCTTTCTCTCACATCCTCTGGGCTTGGTGACCTGGACTCCTGGTCTGTCTGGTCTGTTTCTGCAAAGAAGAGACTTCCCGTCTCCTACAAGCGTGAGGGGAGGAGGGCTGAGTCCCACTGGCCCTACGTTCTCTGTCCCAGCTGTTCTCCCACCTTCTGAAGACGCTGGCATCTCCTACAGCCTCGTGGGCCCGGACAGGCCAGTTCTATTTATTGCGCTCCATCTTCTAAACAGTTGTTGACATCTCTTATTTTTGTCCTTGTGAATTTACACCTCTTCTATTTTTTAATAAAACTTCTTAAAATGGAGTGTGGGGAGGGAGGAGAGATATGCATAGGTTTGCCATCCATCTTCTTGAATCAAGAGGCCTAGTTTTCCTTTTATGACGACCAGAGATTACGCCTGTCAGGGGCCAGCTTCTTCCCGGAGTCCATCCCAGCTGCTGATTTACTCACTTGTCTGCTCATTTCTCTCACTGGTGTATTTTCAGTGCTCCAGCCTGGCCTCACAGCCTGGTGGAATACTCCTGTAATCAGACCAGTGAGAGGCCAGCGTGATAAGGCTTGTAACTGACACATGCCACATGCAGCCCTGGGTTTTTGAGTCAGACTCAGAGCTTTTGGCACACGGGAAGCCAAGTTAAAAAATCGTATGCAGATGGGCCCCGACTTAGGAGGGCTCACGTTACAATTTTTTGACTTTATGAGGGTACAAAAGCGTACTTCCAATTTTGAACTTTGACCTCCCCCCCGGCTCGCGATACGCTGTGGGATACTGCGTCGTGACACTGGCACTGGGGGGCGGCAACCAGCCGAGGTTCCCAGTCAGCCAGGCGATCATGAGGGTCGTCACCCGGGACCCTACAGTGTGTCCATCGTGTGAGATGATTTTGCCCAACTGTAGGCCAATGGATTGTTCCAAGGACCTTTCCAGTAGGCTAGGCCGAGGAAGTGATGCTGGTTGGTAGGTTAGGTGTGTTAGATGCATTTTCAAGTTAATGATATTTTCAACTTATGGTGGGTTTATTGGGATGTAACCCCATCATAAGCTAAGGAGCCTCTGTACTGCCTTCCAAAGCACTGGCCTGGGCAGGAGAACGGAAACCTATTTCTCCCGGGGGGAGAAGGTGAGCACTCCCCTCTGCAGGGCTGGGGACGCAGGGGAGCATGGGGCTCAAAGGTAAGGAAACAGTGGGTGTAGGGCCATCTGTCAAAGGTGCTCACCAGTGCAAGGTCACGGGACCACCTCTGAGATCCCTTCTGATTCTCAATTCCTTCGTTGAGTGCAACCCACTGACCCAAACGTGTGCCCACAAATAACGTGTGCCCACGGCTGAGGTTTCCACCTGGAATGGTATCAGGAGACACTGAAGTGAAGCTTAGATTTCCCCCAGCCAGTGTCCGAGTCCCATGATACAGGATTTGCTCAGTCCCCTAACTTGAAATTTGATCCTCATGGACGCTGGCGTAGTGTTTCCGAGTTCTCCACATATATTGAACGTCACCATTAAGGAACAAGAAATCAAAATTCCTGGGAATTCTCGGAAATTCCCCAAATCATGTTATTTTTAAAACACTTTCAATATTCTTCATCCTCTTTCCTCATTATTACGTATATCTGGAAAATTTTGTTGACTACGTAAGAAATACTAAGTTTCATGGTATTTACAAAGAACCACTGCCCATGGCAAATACTCCGAACGTGAAAACAGCAGCACACATTGTTGGGTGGTCTTCAGATAACACTACATTCAGAGCGTTTAGCAAAGTGAACAGCACTACATAGAATCATGTGTTGAAATTGCCAACGTAGGGATTTATTTTTGCTTTAATTTACTGTTTCTTGGAATACCATTCGCAAGATTTGACAGGATAGACTAAATGTATAAACCCAATCAGTACTTACTTTATTTGCAACAATAACTCAGCACCAGACAGGGCCACAAACACACACTCATAATACTGCAACAGCTATACGCCAGGATGATTATATGGTGACGACATCTCTCCCATTTGTTTCTGTCCCCATTCCCAAAAAGGTCGACCTTCACCTGCAACTTGGAGTTGTCAGCACTTTCTGCTCCTGGTTTCACTTGATGTCACTAGGATCCTTCAAACCAGTCATGTCTCTAGGCTGACTGGTAGGCTTCGATTCTCCCAGGAGAATAATACTGTTTTCCTGTTCTCCTGATTGATTTCTCTCAGCAATCAGGGTTTAAAAACATACGAGTTTCCCGAGAAAGGTCCATAAGAAATTCCTGCATAGAAACACTAGGCTGCAGTTGGTCTTTGCCTGATTTCTGAAGGAAGGATGTTGTTAAAATAGCACTGTAGATGAGAACGTGGGAGAAGGGAGGGAAGGCAGTGGGTTTGACGCTGGTGCCTGGTTGCTACCTCTTATGGTCCATCCCATACCCATAGCCACTCGGGCAAAATGCAGCCTTCATTCTCCCCCCAGGGGCCACCTGGGAGCAGTTGGATCCCCCAACCCCATTCTGCTGTTCAAAATCAGCATTCTTTGAGCACCAATTAGGTACCAAGAACCATGCTAGGTACAGCAAACATGTAGATAAGTAAGTCACAGCCGCTGCCCTCAGGAGACCTGGTCTCATCCAGGAAACAGCTCAGGGTAGGGTCTGGTTGGGCCACAGGGGAGGTGGCAGTGAACCCAGCCTCAGCCACCAGCTGCTCTAGGCTCTACCCATTTGGTCAACTCAGAGCTTCAACCCCACCTCCAGGAATAAAAGCCCCAAGAGATCCCAAATCTGTTTTCCTCAGCAGTAAGGTTATTCACTTCAGCCCTCTGGTCACAGGTAAAAGCATAGCGTTGCCATCTGCGTGATTTTGTCTCTCTGGGGCACCCAAGTGGCAAGAAGGTAAAGGTATGTCAGAAGAACCTGTTTTAGTCCCTATGTCTGTGCTTCTACCTGTCAAATCAGTGGGATGCTCAGAAGGGCGGTATGTCTGAGGGGAGCAAGGGCAAGGCCTCTGAGAGGCTGAGGACTGAGACCAGCTCTACCTCCCGTCTGGAAGGGGAAGAAATTCTCCACCAAAAGCAACACACGGTGAGCAGTGAAGAGCAAAGAAGGAAGCCAATTCCTGGAGGAAAGAGGAAGGGAAGAAGGGAGTAAAGAGTGAGGGGCTCCAGCAGGGGTGGGTTTAGCATGAAGAGAATGAAGCTTAAGCTTCAGAACCCCTCCCTTGCAAGGACCGTTTCCAAGTTCCTGGGGAAGTTCCTTGAAAATGTGAGATATATTAGCTAGAATCAGTTAGGACTGCAGTCTTTCCCCTCTCTGATATCCCTTGGTCTGTTGTGTTTTCTTTCATGTTGGGTTGTGCTTGCAGGGGTTGCGGGCGTTTTAATGTCTGGCTAAAGGGAAATGAAGTTGAGAGTGCATTTATATGTGCGATTTGCTGTCACTCCCTGGGAGAGTTGCCTAATTTATAGTGCCCTTTCCCTAGTGTGGGACCGGCTTCTAGGAATATCCCTACTGTCCTGTGTTCTGACCAACTCTCACATGAGTGTCTCCTGGTCCCGGAAGTAGGTGGGAAGTGTCAGAGAAACAAGGTGCAAAATGGACAGGATCAGAAGCTAGTTTGTGGAAAATTCTTTCAGTCGTTGTAAATTTGTCAAAGGCAGGATTCCGTTCTCACTGGTGTCCAAATTCTCTTCTGCCAGGAGTTTGTCAGTTTCTCTTGTCAGGAATATAAGTAATGCAGCAGATGTAATTATAAGCGCTCCTTTTTTTATTTTTTTTTTTTTTTGGTCTTTATTGGAATTGACAAAATAGAACATACGTTCCTGAGGGGCATGACACCCCATCTTCCTAAACTTCAGATTTCCTCCCCGTTCTGGCAGACCTTCCTGCCCACCCCGTGTCGGTTTATGTGAGTGCTTATTGCTCTTAAATTAGTCAGCGTGGAGCCAGCCGGTGCTCGGCATGGGGGCAGGGCCCTGTGGCTGCTCTCATGAAACAATGTGACTGGGGAAATAATCTGCTGCTCTTCTTCCTCACCTGGGACCAGGGGTGCCTTCTGGCCTAATGCGCCCCATTGCTCCCAGCCTTAGGGAAGGTTTTTCACAATTAGCCAGACTCTGCGGAAAGACTGCACAGAGTGCTGTGGGGTCCAGCTGCGCCAACCCAAGCATGAAAGGACACTGACCCCGTGTGGCCACTTGTGGAGATGCAGCACCAGGAGAGGAAAGGGGGTGTCGGGCACCCATGTGGTACCCTGGCCCTGTGACCTCAGCTAAATGACCCCTTCAGGTCCTCCCTGAGCAGCCCACATCTGTCCGTATTCACAGCACAGGACCTCTGGGGAGGAACCTGGTCTCCACGCGGCCTGCTGACTGCCCTTCTTTGGTGACCTGTCCCTATCAGCACTTTCCACTCTGTGCTGTTATTGGGCTGTAGCTTCTGGACCATCTGAGCTCAGCGTGGGCAAGGGAGTTGCCACAGAGGGTTGGGGGGACCTGGGCTCAAAAAGCAGAAAGGACTTTGACAGGCTGAGGGGAGGAGAGTTCTGTTTCTCACTCATCCTCAGTGTCCCCAATGTGGTGAGTGCTCACTTAACATCGTCACCCTTTTTTTTCAGCGCACAGTTCAGTAGTATTAATTGCATCCATATTGTTATGCAGCCATCAACGTTGATTCTTGCATAATCTTATGTGAATGGAAGTGTTAAAAAACAAAATTCAAATGAGTACATTTTAAACATCTTATTGACTTTATTCTATTCATGAATCAGGCGGCATCCAATCTAGCAGCTAGAAAGGAGCTCTGAAAGGCTTTGAATAGGAGAAGCGAGCTGGGACAAGGGCTTTATACTAGGCGAACAAGGCGGGTGGTTATTGCAAAATTATTTTCCTTTGGGGGCTGGCCGATTGCCTCACTAGTACTCATTAGGTGATTCCTGACTGTAATTAATGGAAGTCTTGGTTTGGTGACGTGGGAGGCACAGCATAAGCAACTCCATTTTGGGCCTGTTGTCTTATTTTCAATAGAAGCTTGTGTTTGTTGGCCAAATGAAAGAGGCAGAGTGAGTTTCTTTGTTCGTTTTGTTTTTTGGAGAGGGAAGGGATGTTTTTTGTTGTGTGCAGTGGGGTGGGAGGGAGTGCTAAAAAGGAACAGGAGAGAATGGGGCAGTGGAAGGTATGGTGAGATGTCTGGGCCCCATCTAGTTGAATTAAAGGAGTAAGTTCGGGCTGGAGGTTATAGAGGTCCCGTCTTTGTAGAAGCCTGGGCGTCAGCTCAGCTCAGCTCATAAACCATTCTCCACTCTCTTTCCTACCCCACCTGCTCGGTTCCAAAGCTACTTTAACTCCCTGAGGTCTCACGGTGGCCATTAGCAGCGGGAGACAGGAGAGGAGCGTCACCTCCAATGTCTGGCTTGAACAAAGGGGTATGTGGTGATGCCACTGAGACGCATGAGAAATATGGAAGGACGAGCAAGTGTGAGGGACACGTGGTGAGTCACACACGGAGACTGTCCACTAGAGGATCCCCCTTACTGTGTGTGACAGAGAGAGGCTTGGGCAGACGGGAAGAGAGCTTCACCCGGTTCCCCCCTGACAGGGAGCACCCTTCTAGGACTCGTTACCCTAAGAGGCAGGACCAGAGGCTGGAGCTACAAACAGATTCACAAAAGACAGGGAGGGCCCAGAGTCGGGAAAGGCAGAGCAGAGGGGAAGTAGGCAACATCGTGGCAAGTTTAAAACAATAAGGAAGGCAACGGAGTTCTCTCTGAAGGCACATCTTTGACCCGGAGTGGCGAAACGCACACACTTACGATCGCGTGTTCAGAAGTTGGCTGCCTTCCACTAAGCCATACAGTGCTAAGGACAGGCTCAATGTCTTATTCATTTCTGTATGACAATCTCTAGCACAGTGTTTAACTCAAAGTAGGTGCTAAGTCAATGTTTGAAAAAAAATCAGCGAACGAAATAAATGAGCTTGGAACAGTGTTGATGTTTGCTCTGCCCCCAAGCTAGAATGATTCATGGAGCTCACTCACATTCCATGTTGTTATTGTTATCTTGGTGACTGTTTATATCGCATGTAAGAAGTCCCTTGTTCTCCCAAACTTCAGGAAAATGGAAGCCTCAGTGGAGAGGGACATTTTTCCTTGATTGTTGTCTGTGGGAAGTCACCCTCAGGCACATCTGGTTGTCTCCAGGAAGTCTTCATTGCTAATGGGATTTTGTATTTTTCCTTCTGCCCGCCAGACGCAGACCTTAGAGAAACAGACTATCGCCATCTTCCCGTTATGGGGAAATTTCGTCTCATCTAGACCTTGTCTGGTTAGGGTCCTGATTGTAGGTGGGCAGAGCAAACTTTAGCAAAATAAACAAGGCAGAGAAGGGAGAGCCTGGGGCTAGAAGGAGGACTGGGCATTCCCTGTAAACCTCACCTTGGAGACTTCACTTGTCTGGAATCTATCAAGTGCGGGCATGAGGTCTGCCTCACCAGCTACTTGGTCTCTCTTCATGGTCCCTCCAGAGGTCTCTGGTCCAGATTTGTTCCCGTTCTTCCCAGGGCTTCGCTGCTGCTTCTCTAGCCCTAAGCCACGTTCTTTCCAGTCCACATCCTGCTCTGTGGATTTCAAAGTTATGATCAGCGACAGGCTGATGCCCTTTAATCAATGTTCATTCTTTCAGCAAACATGTATTGAGCCCCCAATATGTATCAAGCACTGTCATAGGCATTGGGACTACAGCTGTAAGCAAGGTGAACAAAATTCCTGACTTCATACAGCTTATATTCCAATGACGGGAATGCTATAGTTTTGCTAAACAACGAACATGCCCAGAACTTTCTGGAACAGTACGCACTGAGAGTCCCTAAGCCAGGATTGTTTACTCCGACACCCCTGTCACTGTCCCACAACTTTAAACAGGGAAAGCCTGGCCCACGTGACCCGCTGTAACAGTAACCACCACACCAGTGCCTACCAGTGAAGGATGGCCTTGCTGCGTGCCCAGCGCTGGGCAAGCTGTTCACGTCCACTGCTGCCTTTGGGCCCCTCGGACACACGGCTGGAGGACCCAGGTGTTATAGCTCCCTCGGGGGTGTCTCACTGCATTAGAGGAGCAGTTGTGTCACTGGACCCACCAGAAAGGTCCTCACTCAATAAAGGGCCTGGCGGCTTGTGAGGAACAGTCAGCACTGTGATCCAGGAGGAAAAGCTGCGCCCTCCCAAGACCCCGACTTCCCAGTATTGACCACAGGGGCTTGAGAAAAGCCAGGAGTGGGCAAGGGGCTTTCAGGATCTTTGAAGTGGGGGGGGCCGATTACACAAAACCGCCCGGGGCCATGCGGTGTTTTGGAGAGGACAGCTCCCCTCTTCCTCGTTCCTAGTCACACCCCACAAAGCGCCCTTTGTCCCTGGGTGTCCACTTTCTCTCTGAGGTGATCATTGCCTAAGTTTAGAGATTTCATACAGTCTCCATTGTCCTGCAATGGCAGGTCAACACAGATAACCCAGTTTTTAAAATGGACGAAAGATTCAAATAGGTGCTTCCCAAAAGGCATCCAAACAGCCAATAAACATATCAAAGATGCTCAACATCATTAGTCATCAGGGAGACGAGAGTGAAAACCACAGTGAGATACCATCATGCATCCACCAGGACGGCTGAAATGAAAAGGCTTGACAATGCCAAGTCGGGAGGCAGAACCACCTTCTGTGTTGCTGCTGGGGCTGTAAAATGGTCCACCTCTTGGAAAATCGGCAGTTTCTATGGATGCTAAACATACAGTCATTCTCCTCCTGGGTGCATACCCAACAGAAATGAGTGCTTGTGTCCACAAAAACATAGAAACACATAGACGAGAATATTCGGAGCCGCTTTATTCCCAATAGTCCAAAGCTGCATCCATCCCAGTGTCCGCCACAGGACAGTGAGCGAATAAATATTTTGAGGCATATTCATATATTGCAGCGTCACTCAGCAACACAAAAAAGCCTGCGATGCTGCAGCACACGTCAGCCTGGATGGATTTTACGTAGTGGTGTGTGAGGAGAAAGCACACACGAGATTACAGACTGCACGATCCCACTTCAGTGCGGTTCTAAAACAGGCAACACTAGTCTATGGTAATTGAAGTCAGAGTAGCGATTTCTTTGCCGTATTGTGGGGCATTTACTGGAAGGAGGTGCTGCAAATGGTCTGTATCTTGATCTGGTAGTTACATGGGTGGGGGTGTGTGTGTGTGTGTGTGTAATAAAAGATTATCTGGTTTTACATTTAAGATGTTGCACTTATAAGATGGCATGTAAGTAGTCCAATACAAATTTAAAACAAAGAAGGAAATAAGGAAGGGATGGACAAATGAAAGAAATACCAACAAAACTCTGCCCTCTCAAATGCAAAATGATATAGCCGTTCTGGAAAACAGGCAATTTCTTAACAAGTTAAACCTTCACCTACCACGTGACCCAACAGTCCACTTTAAGGTAGTTATCCTAAAGAAATGAAAACTTATTTCACCCAAAACCTGCATATGAATGTTTACACCAGCGTATTCACAATGGCCAAAAATTGGAAATGACCCAAATGTTTTTCAATAGTGAATAAACTGTTACAGCCTACAATGGAATACGACTCAGCAATGAACAAGAACGGACTTCTGATACACGCAGCAGCACAGGGGTCGGAGGGAGGGAGGATCTCAAATGCATCATATTGAGAGGAAACCCAATCTCAAAAGTTTACATTCCATTTATATGACATTCTGGGAAAGACGAAAATATAGGAACAGACAATAGAGCAGCAGTTGCCAGAGTTTAGGGAAGGGAGAAAGGTCTGACTACAAAAGGGGCAGCACTATAGAAATCTGTGGGGTATAGGAATTGTTCTGTACCCTGTCTGAGGTGGTGATCACACGAATCTATACATGCATAAAAATGCATAGACTGACACCAAAAAATGTGGCTTTTACTGTATGCAAATTGAAGTATTTTTAATACAAGCCAAAAAAAACCCCAAAACCCAGAACAACACTTTGCCCTGTCCTCCTGGCCCTGGTCACTCCTCTGAGCTCAACTAAGAAGGGCATATGGGAGAGGCTTTCAAGGATTAGGATGGGGCCTGGCTCAGAGCAGACATTCAGGAGCTTAATTTCCTACCTTACTGTTCTCATGGCTTTGGAATTATCACTGTCCTGTGAAACACCGTTTGCTCATTGTCCATTCCTGTGTGTCTGTTTCTTCATCCTGAGACCTGACCACTCAGAAACAGCTGAGCCACCCCCACCTAAGGGAGAATTTGTTCTCCAAGGTCATGGCCAATGCAGAATCCCTTTGGGGGACATAGGAAAACTTGTCACTCACTACATCCAGGGCTCCTCCCAGTGGCTGGGGCCAGGCCGTGAGCTGTGAGAATTGTGGGATAGGACCTTCACAGTCAGTTAGCCTTGATTGTGCAGAATGCCCCCCATTCCCCACTAGGTCATGTCCTGTCACCCCTCAGTGCATATACTGCTTTAAGACCCTACTCCAGTGCCACCTCCTCCATGACACCTCCCCTGACCCTTGCCCTCCTCCTGTTTCCCCAGGAACATTCATCGTCTCAACAAGTAGTGACTACACACCTACTTGCTGGGAATGAGGGCTGTGAATAGACTGGGGAGGGACCCTGCCCGGGCAGAGTTCACCTTCTCCTAGGGGCGAGGGCGCAGGGATGGCCGTGGAGGCCTCACCAAGGAGATGCCACTTAAGCAGGGGCTGTAGGGAAGTCCTTCTCCATCACCTTCCTGAGCTCTTTGCATTCTTTATGGTCTCTGCTAGGAAGGGCTGCCAGACGTAGCAAATCAAAATAACGCATGGGACATACTTACACTAAAAACTTATGCTTTGTTCATCTGAAATTCCAGTTGAACTGGCCATCATGTATTTTATCAGGCAGCCTCACTCCTGGGGTCTCCCTGCCCTGTGAGTTCAGGGAAAGAGGATTCGGGTACCCTCAGGGCCCAACAGTGTGGCTGGTACTCGATAAACCAGGAAAAACTGATCCAGTAAATGAATTAATGAGCAGTACTCCTTACCTTGTACAGTCACCCTCCCTTATCCGAGGGGGGTACATTTCAAGACCCCCAGTGGATGCCTGAAACCACAGAGAGTACCTAGCCCTATAGCTAGTATGTTGTTTCCTTACATACATACCTATGATAAAGTTTAATTCACAAATTAGGCACAGTGAGAGATTAACAACAATAACTAATAACAAAATAAAACAGTTATGACAATATACTCTTTCTCTCTCTCTCATAACTGAAACAGCTACTAAGTGACTAAGAGGTGGGCAGCAAATACCGTGTAGTTACGCTGGACGAAGGGAGGATTCGTGTCCTGGGCGGGATGGAGAGGGGCAAGATTTCATTATGCTACTCAAAACAGCGCACAATTTAAAACTTACGAATTGTTTATTTCTGGAATTTTCCATTTAATACATTCGGACCATGGTTGACCATGCATGGGTAACTGAAACCATGGATAAGGGGAGGCTGCTATCATGCATATTTTATTTGCGTAATGACACAGTAACCTGCTCTGCAGTGGGGAAGTGTGGGAAACCACGCTTTGTGCCTAACTCAGACCTGGGTGTGTGTGTGTGTGTGTGTGTGTGTGTGTGTGTGTGTTGGGGCGGGGAGGGCTTTAGCTGCCTCCTACATTCTCCACCAGTGCCCCCCCACCTCCCTGCATAATAAGAAGAATATTATTTTAACTGACAAAATATGTAATATAGAAAATTGATGTTTTCTCAGTCATATGCACATGAATAAGAGCATCTTTGGAAAACATTGCTTTATTTACCAGTGTGCCGTGTACAATTTAAGAACTGTTCCATCAGTTCCCTGCCTTACCCTCTTCCAACCAAATAGGCTCCCCTAAGCCCTTCTTCTGTTGAAATTGTAGAGCTGGCACAACTAGCTGGCGGGTAGGTGTTTGTTATATGAGCCAGCAGCCCAAAAAAAGTCTTGATTCTGGGTGTACCTGTCTGTCTCCTCCTGGGACTGGTGCCCTGTTCCCAGGCCTGGCTCAAGGCAACAGCTCAGGAAATGCAGGTTGAAAGCCTGACCATCAAGAGTGACAGATCATACCTGACATAAAAGCGTTCACCTCAAGGTGCTTCTATAATGCTAAGGAAGGCTGCTGCGGAAGCGGACCCCATATTGCCCTCTGGAGGTCAGCGATCCCCCCAGCCCCCCGAGGCCCAGCCTAAGCCTCCGGTTCTTTAAGCCGCAGCCCAGAAAGGGTGTGGTCTGACTGCTCAGAAAGTTCTATGAATAAACCCAGTCTTCACTCACATTCGTGAAAGGAGCACTGTCCCCAGGCCGCCTCAGCCCTGTTGGTTTCAACTTGAGCCTCTTTTGAATTTTAAGAAAGGACAAGGAAAGGCACTGTATAGACTGCTGTACTTCTGACTTTTTTTTTCATTACTCCAAACCGTTGGATGTTGAAAACCTTGCATTTACTTGTGAATTGCCAGTCTGTGTTTGTGCATGGAGGAGGGTAAAGACTTGAAGGGTCAAAATTATTTTCATGTTCCTTGTGAAGTTTCTCCAGAACTTAGCTGTCCATTGAGCATCCTGTACTGATTTCTGTGTAGGTATGCCATTATTTTGGTGCGTTTTTATAACCGGAGATGCTGAAAGCTGCTCTCCCCCAGGGCATGTGCTGAAGTCAGATAAGCTAAGATGGCAACATAGCCCCCACCAGAAGTTAGGGCCCAATTTATCGATGGAAGAAGGTCCGGATGAGCAGCACACTGACTTAGCTAGGAGACTGCACACAGAAACATTGTATGCATTAGAGAGGAACTCAAAGACACCACATTGTTAGCACACTATTTACTTGCAAGCAAGGAAAGCCAACAATAGATGTATTTCGTATATCAAAGACAAAATTAAGAGTGAAATGTAAGCTAGAGGAGAAAGGAGAGGAGAAACTGGAGGCATGTTGAAAATAACAAACTTTACCTTTTCGTGAGTAAGCTGCTGGTTAGCAGGCAGCCAGCTAAGAAGGCAGGCAGGATGTTCTGCCCTCAGCATCGGGATGGGGCATCGAAGAAGATAATTCCAGTAGTTCATGAGTGCTCCAGAGCCCCTGGGTGTGTAAACGTGCCACATGTGTGACAGGCTGCCTGTTTTGCGGGTCTGCACCACAACCCTTACAAAAATTTTTCAGTGGCAAATGAATGCAAACAGCCTAAACGCCTGACCAAGGGAAGCCTGCTAAATGAATTACAGCGTATATCCAGTACAAAATACCAAAGATCTTTTTAAATGTTGTAGCAGTTCAAGGAAATGTTGTAGTAAATGAGAATGTAATAATGTGGGAAGTTATGCCTGCTATACCATGAAGTTAAAAATAAAAAGTAGATTTTAAAATAATATTTACAGGGAGTTCTGGGTAAAGATGGCAGAATAAACACGTGTGTATGCTTTTTTGGTTCCTCCTCAATCCCTACTAAAACAATAACAAAAGGAGTTTTTCCCTAAATAAGCTCTTTATTAGAATCTTAGCAGTGATATTAACAAAAACAGAGTCTCCACAATTATAACAAATAAATGACAATGTGCTTTAAAGCAAGACTAAAGAAACATAAACCTGGGCTGTAACTAAGGTCTCAAAGGGTGTTTTTTTAAAGGCATACATACACCTGCCAAGACAGGGAGGAAGAAAGAGGAGACAAAAAGCACAAAATTTGGAAGCACATGGACAAAATGTGATCTACATAGGAGAGTCCATGGAGCTTTCCAGCATGATGTGAAGGCAGACCAGGCACAAGGGGCAAAAAAGTCTACGTGGGAGCAAGTCAGCAAGCTCCAAGGAAGGATTTGTTAGAGGTGAAATTGTTAAAATATATGTTTCAGTTTGTAGGGAGGAGATAGAGTCAACTAGCAGAGCTTTTTGGATTGAAATAATAATAATAAAACTGAACAAATGAAACAAAGCAGTCATTAACTCCAAAAAAAATAAATAAATAACGAAACCAAAAGGTAATTGGAAAAGGACTCTGTCCATCAGGGCCTAATCAGAAAATAGAAACTAGACAGTAACTTGAACCGAGAAAGTTGAATGCAAAGAATTATTAACTGTAACCGCGGATTGGCATAAGGAGAGATTGGCTAATGCAAAGTGAACAGAACTTTCTAGGACACAAAAATAGCAGATATGAGGGCCAGCCACCACCCTTCCAGCTGAGATGGAGCGCCAGGGCTGAGATCCAGATGGCTGGAGAGGGCACAGTCGTGGCTTGCTGAGTAACAGAGGACTTGCTGGAAATCTCCAAACTTCTCAAACTCCACCCTCTAAGATGCTAGGGAAAGCCATTTATGGAGCGGGGTCTCCCTGGAAGCCCCAGGAGGGGTGGTGGGGGACACAGCTGGCCCCTGTGCCCTACAGGACCCTGGCCATCTGCCAGTGGCACACCAGAACCAAGAAGGAAAGACCCCTTCCTCCTTGCATTGCCTCTCCAGCACCCTCCGCTGGCAAAGCTTAACAGGGTGCCATCCAGCAAAGGAAAACAATCTAAAGGGTCCAATATAAGTTTCACAGAGCCAGCAATAAAGGGTGAGTTGGAGTTGAGAGGTTATAAATTACTAACCGGCCCCAAGATCTTAAGATTATCATGAGAAATAAAACGAGGCAATAGATGCGATGCCCTTAGCAAGGCTTGGCAAACAAAAGAAGTTCTCATTCATGGTAGTTACTGTACTGGGTGGTGAGTTGGCTATCAGCCAAGAAGGCTTTCAGTGTGTTCTTGGGCCGCTAAATGGGCTATCAAAGAAAACAATGTCAGTTGTTTTTAGATCATCTTGGAGCCCTTAGAGTTCGACTGTGAGGTCCATGTGGCAGTTAATACTGTGGGTGGAATGAAGAGTAAACTGGAGTGGGGAGAGAGAGAGAGATGAGAAAATCCAGCAGCAAATTACTGCCATAGTCTAGGAGATAAATGAGGCAGGTGTCCGTGAGTGGTGGCAGTGGTGATGAAAATGGGGCAGCCTCGTGCCACTCCCTAAGGAGACACTAAGGCTCTGAAGACTGGCCTTAGCCATGGCGGTGGGTGACCCACGGGCCAGAAGGTAGATGGCCTTTAAAGGGAAAGTACGTTTCAGAGCAAAGCACCCTCCCCTCCCCTTGTAAGCTGCCTTACTTGGGGAGCTCGGGCTGCATGTAGCAGGGACTCTGACCAGCCGTTCATTCCTCAGACACGCTCACAAGTTGCAAGTAGACGGTTCCAGGTTTGGTGAGTTCAATGGCTCAGAAAGGATCCAGGTGGCAAGAATGTGGAGCTGCTGCCACTCTTATGCTGCTGGTATGTGTGTAAATTGGTGCCACCCCTTTTGAAAAGGGGCACTACTGATAACGCTGAACATAAGCATATCCAGTGACCCAGCAGCAGCTCCACTCCTAGCTCAACCCAAACATTCTTGATGGCACAAGAATGCTCATGGCGCCACCAGTTGTAACAGCCTCCCACCCCCATCCCCCCAAAAATCTGGAAACTACCCACGTGTCCTTCAAGAATAAAAATCAATCAATAAATCGTCACATAGCCTCCCAGTGGAATTCTGTTTGGCAGTGAGAATGAATGATCTCTAACTACACATGACATGGGTGCATCTCACAGACATACTGTTGAATGGAAGACACCAGACACAGAAGAGTACTATGCCTTTGGGAAACGACTTATCGGGCAGGGTCCAGTCAGGTTCCATGTATATGAGGTATGAAAGCAGGCAAACTTGTCGGTGATGTTAGATGTTGGGACAGTGTCTACCTTTGGGGGCAGGTGGTAATCAGAAGGTGTTAGTTACCCAAGGGTGTTCAATCTATGAAATTTCATGGAGCTGCATGTGTGTAATTTTCTACATATGTTATACTTCAGGAGCTTAAAAATGCAAAAAGAAAAAAGAGTGGTACTTTCTAATTTTCCTTTCTGCCTTCTTTAGAGGGTTGGCCTCGTTTTTAGCTTCTACCTCACGGTTGTAAAGCGGCTGCCAGACTGCACACATAACCTCTTCACAGAGCTGCAGCCAAAGGCATTTTCTCTTGTCATTCTCCTTTTAGTAAAAAGGACAACCTTTTCCAGAAACCCTCCAGGTGATTTCTTCTCAGGTCCCATCAGCTGTGTGGTGGGTCACGTGTCCATGTTTCTAGCAGGATGGGAAGCTGGAAAAACACGTTCGGCACGTCCAGCCCCTACCAGAGGCTGGAAGGAGAAGGAAGGGTGAGGGAGTGCTTACACGGTGGGAAACAGTGTCCAACCCATAGAATCAAGCCATGCATGCTGTTGAAAGAGTTAACCACTAGCCAGACCCAGAGACAGAGCTCCTTTCTGATAGGGAGGGCTAGGCGGGGTGAGAAGGTGATCCCAGCTCCTCAGAGAACCACGTCCAGTAGGTATCAGGGGGCCTGACCGGACTTGGAATCCAATCTCGAGTTCTGAGTCTACTTGAACGAGCTGTGTTCCTCTGGGCAGGTTACTCAACTCTGGACCTGTTTCTATGTCAGCAACATGAGGAGACTGGCCTAAATCCAAGGTCAGTACATCATTGCACGAGACGTCACTACTTTGAGGTCCTTGAAAGGAGGACATTGATCTGCTTTTGTTGGTGCTCTTGAGGTTGGTTTGCTTCCTTCTGTAAGCACTTTTTAAAAGCAACATTCTCATAAAAATTCTCATAAAATGTTCTCATAAAAATTCTCTACCGTCCTGACAAATTCTCCATTCTCTCCCTTCCTCTCTCTCTCTCTGCTCCCCTTCCCTCCCCCCCTTCCTCCCTCTCTCCTTCCCTCCCTATTGGACCTAACAAGGGAGTAATCCATCCTCCACTACCCCCCACAACACACCAGGTGAGCATCAAGTAGGTACTAGAAAGGGCCACCAGAATCAAATTTTTTTTATATAACTAATGCTTTCCTTGAACTTGTAAAGAAATGGGATTTGCCTGAGAATAACTTACTAACCTACTACCAACTGACTTCACTGAATAGGTATGCAAGCATCACCGTTGATGATGGTGTGAGTTTAGTTCAACCACCCGTGTATGCCTCCTTACTCAGTGCTCCTAGCAGGGAATGAAGGGATACGTGTGCTCCTTCACTCACTAATCTCTTGTGACTCTTTCCCAGGCTCCTAGCACCTTGGAACAGCATGAGCTTTCCTACAGCTCCCTTCAACTTTCTTGATGTAGAATTCACTTCATTAGTTTCAGTAGGATCCATCGTTGTGGGTGTGTTTTCTTAACAGAAGGAGGGGTGTGTGGTACGTGTTGCATTCGAGCAGGCAGGCATCTTGAGAGGATACTCTCCTTATACCATGGGATGGCTGTCCCAGGGCTTGACAAACAAACTGTCAGAGACTTGGAAATTCTGAATCAGCTTAAGGAAAATGCTTACTATGATGAAAGGACCAAGAACAAAGCCTCCAGTGCTCCTGATTTCCCATGTCTGTGGGACCTGTTCTCCTAAAACTTCTCTTTTGAATGTTGAGTGTCTGCCATGGACCATGCACGGTGTTCATGCTACTGAAGATGCAGATATGAAGAAGACACTGTCCTCAGCCTCGAAGGGCTTATAACCCAGGGGAAGGGGTCAGATATATCCCCAAAGATGTCAGTACAAACCATATTGCAAGAGAGGTACAAACGAAGTACTGAGTCTCAGAAGCCCGGTTAAACACCCACAGTTAGAAAGGTCAGGAAAGGCTTCATGAGCAACTGGCATTTGAGAGAGATGTAACCTTTTCACAGGTGGAGTTGGAGGGGGAGAGGGGTACGGTGGGATTTCCAGAGGAAGATTGTCACAACCATGGGGGCAGGGATAGGGGACGGCCTCATAGAGCAAGTGAGCCCTTTAGGGTGGAGGGTAAGGAGTTAGCAGAAAATGGGCCTGGAAAGGTGGACTGATTGGAAATTCCAAGCAGTGGAGTTGCCATTGAATTCTTGAAGCCATGGACAAGCCACTGGAGAGTCCTGCAGGGGGATTTCTCTGCTAAGGATGTGTGTGTGCCACCCTTGGCTGGAGGGGAACAGCCAGATTTCTGCTCTGATTTCAACTCGATGCACTTCAACACCACAGTGCAGAGAAGGGACCTGCATGAGGCAGGCATTCCCCAGGTGGAAATAAAGATGAAGTGAAGTCAGACTGTGTCTTTTCAGAGCCTGGCAGTGTGGGGACAGGGAAGAGAGAGACAAAGGGGGAGATTAGACAAGGATATCTAGAACACAAGACATCCCACGAGTTGTGAAAGAGTTTCGTGGAAGTCTTGGCAAAGTGCTCAGACCACCCTAGTGGGGCTCTGCCTGACCTTCCATTCTGTTGCTCAATATTAGACTGGAACCTTCTCCAGGACGAGAACCAGGCCTTCCTTGTCTTTGCACCGCCTGGGTCTAGCTCAGTGTCAGGCACTTGGGAGACATTCACTGAAGAAGGGAAGGGGGGAAGGGAGGGAGGGAGCGAGGGACACCTCTCCCATCGTGTGTCCTCTGCTGAGGACGTCTGTCTTTAGTTCACATAGCACTGCTTGACTTTGGTTCATATTGTCCCTCTCGTCTCCCACCCATCTATGCTCGCCCCACTTCTGCCCCCCTGGACCTGGATGCTTTCAGCGATCACAGAGTCTGTGCTGCATAATTGAAGCCTCCTGTATTCCTTGCAGCTGTTTCCTGTGTGGTAGTCATGTAAACTCTTTGAAGGCAGAGTCCCCTTCTTACATGACTGCATCTGCCACAATACCTAGACTATACTGACTGTTGATTGGTTGGGAAATAAGGCCCATCCCAGGAGGAGAGGACAGTGACTGACATCCTGGAGTGCCAGGCGCTGTGCTGTGTGTACATTCCCAAAGAGCCTGGATCATGTGGCCTAGTGAGGAGAAAACTGGAGGACAGAACAATTTTGTCATCTGAAATCTTTCGCTAGGAGGCTCTGAATTCTTGAGGACAGAAGAGGAAAAACTGCGTCTGTCCTGCAGCATGTGGGGTGCGTGGAAAGATTTGATGGATGTGAAATTAAACACTGGAGTGGGTTACCCAGAGGAGCCGAAAACCGTCCTCTGATTTCCTTAAAGATGGGAGAGGCAGGGGAATCACTAGGAAACTGAGGCTGCAGGTGGCGCTGGCCCTCTCCTCGGCAGTTACAGTTGGACAGTCCACCCTTGCTGCTCTTGTCAGAGTTACCGGCAAGAAAGGAGAGTCCTTTGGGGCAAAGCATCTCAGGGGAACTGTTGATTGGCCCTTCAGCTTTATGATCTCCTGATCATAAAGGTTCAGGGAGATTAGCTAACTGTAGACTGGCCGGGCCTACAGTCAATTATTTCAATAATAATTGAAATAATCCAATTATTTCTCTAGGATCTCCTGATAGTAAGTGCTCAGTAAATACACACGCGTAATAACTAACATTATACAATAATTTGCAAGTCCTTTCCCCACACATTTCCTCATTTAGTTGTCACAATAACCCTGTGAAATAAGTACTATGATTAACTCTCATTTTCTAGATAAGATACTGTGAGCGGTTAAATGGCACACCCAGTATCATACAGTCAGTAAATTCTTTCCATGACACACTGTGGTTTAAATGAACTATGCAGGCTGGAAAAGAAGTCAGCTCCATCTTTCCTCCATCACACATCTTATCCCACAGAGCAACGTGCATTATAGTATTTCAGGGACAGGTACACTTAAGTCCAAGCTTAGTACAGGGTGAATAAATGAACAGATATATTATGCAGTGGATGTCCTGTATGGAGTCAATGGAAACAACTTCAGGGGAGGGAGAATCTTTCTTTCAGACCATTTACGGGGAGTCTACTGGGGTCTGGTATTAGAGACCCAGACACGACTGCCCTGTCCTCACGGGGCTTACAGTCCATCTCAAGAGACAGACATTAAACAACTGATATTACAGTAAACTAATCACCATTTTGTTACAACTAAATGTCGCAGGGGGCTTTGCTCTGGTCCGAAGGAGGAGCGATTTGTGCTCACTGTAGGAAGGCTTGCCTCTTCTGCGCAAGGAGATGCAGTTACATAGAAGCAGATGTTGAGGCAAATTAAAAGGGCAAAAGGAGGAGACAAATTGCTTCTTACAAATAGAATTTGACCTGAGGGACCCCCAAATCTCCAGTCCCGCTACCTAGCTGCCTACATACCTAGGGAAATCAGGAAAAAGCGAAGGTGGGAAAGAAGTGAGAGCTCAATTTCTGTGGGCGGGGCAGGGCGGGCTGGGCTGCAGGACGAAGGTGAGACTAGAGCCCGGGTGGAAAGAGTTAAGTGGGGCCTGCCAGGAACGGAAAGGGTTAAGGGGGCGGTCCGGAGCGGAGCCGATAGGCCCGCCCACCGGAGGGCGGGGTGGGTGGGTGGGGCCTCGCGGAATGAGCCCTCGGATTGGTCGTGGGGTAGGCTTTACGCTAGGACGGTACCAACAGACGGGAGACGCGGAGGCGGGGGGTGGGTGTGGGACAACCGGCTCAGCGCCGGGAGAGGTGGCCAGGGAATGGCTGGGCCAGGGGTGGGCGGGAGCCGTAGCGGCGGCGGCGGCGGCGGCGGCTGCGGCTGGGGGAGGTGAGTGCGGCGTCGGGCGGCCCCTCCCCGGAGGCGGCGGGGGCGGCCGGGGCCCCGCCGCACCGCACGGCGCGGGCGGCCATGGAGTGAGCCTAGAGCCCAGCAGGTGAGTAGCGTGGGGGCGGGGGAGGGTGCGCGACCCTCGCCACCCGCGCGGCGGGCGGGAAAGTGCGGCCGGCACGCGGGCTGGGAGCGGTGCGTGGCCCGCGCCAGGCAGGGACCGCTTGGGGGCGGGGCGCCTCCCTGAGGGGCCGGGGACCGGTGCCCCCAGACGTCCCAGGCGGCCGCGGGCGGGTCCCAGACGGACAGCGGCCCGGGCCGCGCGCCCTGCCTCGCTGGCTACGAGGCCGGCTCCTGCGGGCGGTCGTGGCTGAAGGGACGCGGCCTCGGCCCGCGCCTCCACGGCCCGCCTGAGGCGCGGGCCTTACCTGGGGACGCCTCGGGCCGTCTAGGGTACTTCTGGTGACCAACCCTCGCTCCTGCATGCGGTCCCCTGAGGCGACTGGCCCCCGTGCCGCCCTTGTGTCTCGCTGGGCGCCCTTTGCAGCGGTCCGGGGAGGATCGCGCGCCCGTGGGCCCACCTCGTGGCCGGGAAGCACGAGTGACCGGCAGGCCCCAGGCGGGAGGCGGGGTGACCGTGCCCCGGGGCCCGCGGTCGCAATCGGGAGCGACTTAAGGAAATGATACGGTAGTCCAAAGTGGGTTGCGCTGGAGATTTTATTTCCGGGTGTGATGGCCCTGCGATTGAGAACCGAAACGTTCATTAATGATGAATGCGAGCAGTTGTCAAGCTGCGTCCTTGATTGTGGGATCTGATAAGAGTTTCATTCTAATCAGGCGTCTTACCTGCAAGTCTTCTGGTTGGAAGAGGAATAGAAGCAAGTTGGAGGGGAAGTGGAGGGGACAGGGCATGGTTTGTGGTTACAAAACTGTTAGCCCTTTAAATGACCATATATCATCGTTTGGACGGCTGAAGAGTTTATAATCTGGGAAAATGAGAGATGCGGCTTGAATCGAGGGTCAGGTATCAGTATCGTCTCCACCCAGCCAGTTTCTCTCTGCAGATTTGATTTCTCACCTTGAAAAGAAGGAATAGGAATGTGGGATCTTTTAGCTTTTAACTTGCAGGACTTTATAATGTGTAATTTAGTCATTGTGATTGCTGTTTACTAATTATTCCTGTTCTCCTTGTGTTGTAAAGTAATGCATAAATTTCACTGGGGTTGATTTTTTTAAATTGGATTTGAGTGCTTATGTATTATTAATTCAAACGTTCAGTTGAGTTTATGCAGGACCTTTGAGCTAAGCCTTAGAGCACTTAGACGACATATATTTTTTTTTTATTATCAAGACGCATATCTTTGAGAAACTGAGGTACAGATGATAAAGATGCTAAATTATTTGCCCAGATTCAGAGCCAATCTAACATAGACTTCAAATTAAACTAATGTTTTGTGTTAAATTAGTAAGTTTTCTGAAGTTTGTGAGGATGTTGGACTTTGGCCCTTAGAACCATACAGTGGAATCAGTCAACAAGCACTTCCTCATTTGAAAGTGCTTATCAAAGAATAAAAACTGTAAGTAAGTAATTCAGACCCAGCTTCACAGTCAAGTGCAGTTGATAGAAATGGATGGAAATAAAAGATGATCGAGAAATCTTGGAGCTCGCAGCTCTCCTTCAGTGTGGCTGGTGAAAATGTGACAGTGATATATTCTGTTTCTCTGGAACCAGTAGAAAAATAGCTATGATTTGGTTAAAGAATGAAAATTTGAAAGCACATGCCCTGCTTTTCTTTCTGGGTACTTTGAATTAGGGAACAAACATCACTCTTTACTGTTTCTATCATCTAATCCTTTATGTCATAGAATTATGTTGAATTGATAATTCCCTGACTTTTAGTATGTTCTTTTGATTTGTATTTGTAGACTCCAACTCTTTCACATAGCCCTAAAGCTGCTTTTATCTTTTCTGAGTTTTGAATTTCTAAATGAAATTTTTCTTTCTTTACTTACAGGACAGGCTTCAGCGTCTTAGAACACTTTGTGTGACCGTCATTTCAGCGGTGTAAACCCTGAAGCCAGATACTTCAGCTCTTGAGTTGATACCATGTTTCCCTGAAAATAAGACCTAGCCGGACCATCAGCTCTAATGTGTCTTTTGGAGCAATAATTAATATAAGCCCTGGTCTTATTTTAATATAATATAAGACAGGCACTTATAAGACCGGGTCTTATAAGACCGGGTCTTATATTAATGTTTGCTCCAAAAGACGCATTAGAGCTGATGGTCCGGCTAGGTCTTGTTTTCAGGGAAACAGGGTAACTTTTTAAAATGGTAACCAAAGTTGTTGTCTCTTAATGATTGCCATAATCACATAATAGAAGCAGGAGATTGCTCTTTGTATTCTGTGGCCATATTTGCAAGCAAGAAAAAGGAGATGGTCTTCTGAAGCTGATGTCAGGTCACGCTGGGGCTAAGTGCCAAGTGGTTTTGGAGATGGAGTGGGGAGCATAGTTGCAATAAGGCAACAGAGTTTGTTGTAATAGTGATGATAACAGGTACTTTTTTCTCTGCACCTAACACACAGTGGATGTGCAGGAAATACTGGGTGGTTGAATGGATGAATGGAAAACAGTATGAAGGTCGGGGAAATATTCTAATGCATATACTAAATTGTTTAGTTTCTCTTTTTGTGGGGAAAAAAAAAAACCAAGAAAAATGTGTCAGATTCCTGTTGAAAATATGAGGTTGAGATGGGTATCTGTAAAGGGTGTTACTTGCTGGAGCCGCCTTGAGATTTGATTGTGTGATTGTATGGTGCTCTAGCAAACTGCAGCCTGGGAGCAGCCTGTGTTGCTTCCATCAGGTGCAGCTTCCCAGACTTGCTTCTGCAGCCTTCTCTGCCTAGGCTAACTGAGCAGTTGATTGGTAGTCGATATTTTTGCATTCACAGAAGAACGAGAGCTCTTAGTAATGACCATGTCAGTATTATTGACTCTGATGGTCCATCTTCTCGTCCCCTGTGTTGATGGTGGGAGAGGGGCACCTCTCCGAAGTGCTTTAGCAGCTCCTCATTCCACGCCTCCCTCTCTTTCTCTCTTCCTTCCTTGAACTGCCTCTGTATCCCCCAAGGACTAATGGATTCATCAGCACAAACCTGGGGTACAGAACACAAGACCTTACTTTGCAACTGAAACTAGCTTCTGACCAACTAACAATGTCCACGTGACTGGTAGGAGCCATCTAGAAGACAGTATAATGCAACCATGGAACTTTACGATTTTGTCTTTCTTACCCAAAAGCAAAAGAGGAAAGGCCTGGCTCTGAACCTACTGAGTCTTGGGGTGCATCTGTTATCCCAGTGTGAGATGAGAAATGGAGGCTGACATAGAAAATAGGTATTAAGCTTTGGTGTGTTTGGGCCTCTGTAATTTCTGGCAAGGTAACAATCCTAATGAGGGGAGGATGTTAATTTTGGTACATTATATTAGGTTGGTGCAAAAGTAATTGTGGTTTTTGCAATTATTTTTAACCTTTTAAACTGCAATTACATTTGCACCAACCTAATAAAAGGAGGTCAGGGAATGTGAAATTATGAACGTGTAACAGAACCAAGTACAGGTGAGGCCGTAAGGTCATATCATTATTCCATGTTTGCAAATGCTGACTTTCTGCTTTATGTATATAGCAGTGCGCCATTTATCTACTATTGTTAGGGAACATATTATAGTATTATGTGCAAAAATTCTTATTTTAGCTATACTGTTTGTGGAAAAAATTTTTACAATGTATTCCATGCTTTGTTTGCTTTTTAAACAAGATAGTTTAACCTTTGTTTTGTTGACTCAGGGTCATTACTAGCATCCATTACTGACAGTAATCAAGAGGGGCTTTGAGGCCATTGAGATATGTAGGTTGCCTGCCCCCTCTGATTTTTGAATTCTTGAATATGCTTTTATCAGCTAATCTGTCTCTTCTTTCAGAGGCAGGAAAGCTGTACTTTTTTGTCGTTGTTAGTGTCCCTGCCGCCCTCTTTTTTATTTGCAGCTTCTGATCTTCTGTGGAGTAGCAACCCAGATAACTCTGCTTCCTGAATTTGATTGTAACAGCTAAATAGATCTAGTGAGGGTCTACATCTCTTCTCTGTTAATGGTTGACTTGGGCTGCCCAAAGTCCTTTTATTTCTTATTCCTCATCCTTGGTTTAGAGGGTGAACTTTGCACTCTGTATAAGTGTATTTATGTTCCTGTAGTCCTTGGTGTAGGAAAAAGAGAATGATATGGAAGTAAGTACTGGTGTTGGTTCTCGTTTCAGAGAACCGGAAAGCATTGCCAGTGATACTGGAACCTCCAGTTCCAGCCCTGTCTGTGTCGTTCTTGGGCAGTGTCTTGGAGCATCTCCAGTTTTCTGTTAGCATTTCCAGATCATTTTTACTCCCAATCCCAACCAGTGCCAGGAACCAGGCTGGCAATAGCATTGCCTTGAAAGCTGGAAGCAGGGTATACAGGAGCAGCAATTTAAAATTGAGCATATAAAATTGGTATCCATAGTTGATATTTCCGTGGTTTCTACTGTACTGTATATCTGAATCCATCCATGATAGGACTCCGTTTCCCTGTATCTGTAAAATGAGACCATCTACAAACCAAAGAGCGGAAAACATTTTTATAACCATATAGGTCACTCCCCTTGCTCTTCACTCTTTTTATTCAACAAGCACTTAGGGAGCACCTCTCAAGTGCCCTGCACTGTGCTAGCTTACTTGGGGGCACAAAAAGAGTAAAACATATCCCCTGTCCTTGAAGAACTCAATAATACTTGTATAGTAAAGGAGATAGGCATACCAAAAAAGTGTGTGTGTGTGTGTGTGTGTGTGTGTGTGTGTGTGTGTGTGTGTGTTAGCAAAGGGATCAGGCCTGGAGCCACTCAGCTATAATTCAGCACAGACCTGCTTGAGGTGCTACTATTTCTAAAGTGATCTGTGGACTGTCTACTTGACACCCCCAGAACATAAGTTTTAAGAATGTGAAGTGTTATCATTGCATAAAGTCTGTATATCTTTTTAAGAACTAGTGAACTAAACAGTAAAGATGGACAATATGAAAATCTGAAGGAAAGTGTTATATTATTTGAAATGTGATATTTCCACACTATATAGGAATTACATTCTGTAATGCAGCCTTAAATGGTTATACTCGTATACTGACTCTAAAGCAGTGAAATACCTGATACTTGGGAAGGTTCATTATTTCTGGCCCATTTGAGACAGAATGCAAATTCTTAGGCATTTCCAGAGATTCTAGATCAGGGAACACTGCCTGTGTTGATTTTTTTAGAACAAATCTCGCTAACATTATAAGCTAAAGATTTTTTTTCTTTTCATTTTTCCTGAAAGAGTTAGAGGGTTGCCCTAAATCAAGGTTTAAATGGGACAGGTTGCAGGATTTGATTTTTTTTTTTCAGATGGAGCACACGTGATTGCCTAGTTCATTTTCACTGTCACACCCATGGAGAAAGGCTTTCTTAATGCTTCATGAATGCTGGTGATGGTTTGAAGTTGGCTTCCTTCACAGGGAACTGTTAGAGGATTTCACCTAAATGATTCCGAATTTACAGACAGGAATAAATGTTTCAGTGGAAGTGAAAACAGTGAGGAAAATCGAACACTCAGACCAATTTGGGCTATATGGAAATGAGATTTTCTTTACCTGTAACTTTTAAGTTACTCCTAAGGCTTATCTTCAGAGCTTAAAAACATGCAAAGCTGTCATCTTGAAAACACAGAGCTGATTTTCCAAACTGAAGAATATTGTGGAAGGCTTTCTTGCAACCTTTTTTGTGAAACAGAATAAGTTCACTCTTCCCATGTGCCCCACTTACATCGAATGTGGTAGAATTAAACTTTGTGGAGGAGAGAAGCAGGTTGGTCACATTAGTGCCGTAGCCTCCCAGTCTTCTGCTTCACATGGTACCACTCTGAAGACACCTCTTGCCTACAGTCTTAGCTGCTCCTCTAATTTAGGAAAGGATTGGGCTGAGGGATATAAGACTGTTTGAACTCTTAGTGATGCAACAGGTGTATTCTGCCCCTGACTGTGTAACCGGAAGACTACTGACCAGTGAAGGTTACTTTCTTTATCACGCTTTCTCCTCTCAGGAAGTTGTCTTTCGGGGTTTGATACGGTAATAATGACTAACAAGTGATTACTGTGAATTGTCCAGGCGCTAATTTTAGCACAGTACATGTGGTAATGTCATTCATTTGTAACAACCCTGTGTGTTAGGTAATAGTGTTCTTACTTCATTTTTGATATGAGGAAACTGAGGCCCAGAGAGGTTCGACGTTCAGCCACTTTCCCAAGTCCCGCAGTAAGTGGTAAAGCAGGCAGACATTTAGGCCCAGGCCTCCAGAATCTCAGAGCATACACTCTTACTCCCTCTGCTACAGAAGAGTTTATATTTAGAATAAGAAGGTGAATTAAGAAGCCATTTCTTAAGTGGAGAATTAGCAGGGAAAGGAAAATTATATGTAGACTGATTAATGTTATTATTTGATATGTTTTTGTTTTAGTTGAAGATGAAAAAGAAGTACAATATGCTATTGTGGTGAGCAGTTGGTGGCAGTGCAGGGTGGGCTGGTTTTCCAGGGAGACTCAGGGTTTATTCAGGTAATAAACACGGTGCCATTTGGTGTTGGAGGTTTTGACTTCCTGGATAGAAGCACAATGCAAAGTGGAAAGGTTTCTGAATGCTCTTGATTTTACTTATAATAATTGCCACTAACAATCAGGAGAGACTGCATTTATTTCTAGGGGGCAGCTAATAATAATATAGCACAATGCTCTAATGTCCCTGCCAATTAAAAAACAAAAGGGCAGTATATCGGACTTAGCCCAGGGTGTGTGTTTCTAGTTTTTTTGTATTAAAGGGTTGTCATTTTTGCTTTTATTTATGCTTTGGCTAAAGTACAAAGGTTAGGCTTCATAAACTGGGTTTGTGGAGTTGTGTGAGTTTGTGAGTGTGTAAGGTTAGCCTTGATTGCTCTGAAATATATAAATAGAGTTCAGTAAATTATCCAGTGGAGGCTTTTTTTATTCTTATATTACCTTTCAAAGTCCTTAATTATGTATCTTCCTAAACATATGCCATTCCTAAAGAAATGGCATATAACTTTCATAATGATTTTATTACTCCGTAGAGGGCATTAATAATCATTTACAAATAAGACCTAACAATTTATTGATTCAATATTTATATTTAGTGGAGAATTTAATCTTTTCCCCTCCCTGAGAGAATTGTTTTTAGTTACATAATCTATTTCCCTATGTCTTTTTCCCCCAATATTTTTAATGTCCCAAAATAGTTGATCTGGACAGAATAGATGTGAGAATGTTGGATTTTACAAACTGCCCTAAAATTTAGTGGCTTAAGACAACGATTTGTTATTTCTTATAATTATATAGGTCAGCTGAGCTCAGTTGGTTGGTTCTTCTGCCCACGTGGTATAGGCTGGGTCACATGTGTGGCTATATTCAGCTGGGACCTCAACTGGAACTGCAGTGCCCTTGGTGGCTTTATTTCTGTGTCTGGCGCCTCAGCTGGGGGGTCCAGAATAGCTAGGGGCTGGCCAGGCCTCTCTCCACATAGGTCTCCCATTTTTAGTAGTCTAGCCCGAGCTGCTTTACACAGGGGCTTGGTCCCAAGTGGTAGCTGCCAGGTCTCTTAAGACCTAGGTCCAGAAGTGGCAGCCCAGTCCCGTCCACAAAGCCCGCCCAGATTCAGAGGGAGGAAAATAGGTTCCACCTCTGGGTGGGAGGGAGGACAAGATGGTGTCTGTCTTTGTAGACAGTCAACCAAAAATGCTTTATTAAACTCAGGTCTTACCTCTTCTTGTACTCACCAAACCTTCAGAGGTTTGCTGAAAACAACAATTACTAAAGAAGTTTGTAAATGGGTCCTTGTAATTCCTATTCACGATGAAGGGCGGGGAGCTTGTGTGAGTAGATATGATCGTATACTAGTTATATCATAAACCCCACCCCCTTTGCCACACGTCTCCTTTGTTAATCACCCTCTGGATGAAATGTTCATACTGAACATTTTCTTTATGGTACCTTACACTCACAAGGCATGTTACGTTCCATTTATGTGTTAAGAACTTGATTTGACCATTGAATTGGAAACATATAAAAGGGTTATTACTGAAGATTTCACTTTTAGTTACTATGAGCAAAGGTTAGAATTTCTCCTCTATGACTTGAGAAGTAGTCTGAGGTTGTCACTTGATCGGAGGGAGATTCCAGGGGCACTGCTACTAAGGAAGCTTGGAACCTCACTGGGAGCTTGTGGGAGCCCCCAGTAAGGTAGTGGTGTCGGGGCCCGTTGTTCTCACGTTCCTCAGCAGCCACTTACATTGAATTTTATCACATGATGATTCAGAGACCTCTGCACAGACGTGTTTTTCTGTATATGTTCCTCCAGACAGAGCCAGATTCTTGAACACTGTGGTAACCTCTCTCCTTTATTCTAAGGGATTATACTAAGACCTCACTTTTTTCTGTGGAATCTATATCTCTTCTCCCAAAGCAACTTACTAGTCCTAAGATTGCGTAAAACATTTATCAAACATGTATGATGGGGGTATGTGTGTGTGTGTGTGTGTGTGTGTGTGTGTGTGCAGGAAAAGTAAACGGAGCCTCCATAGCAAGCCTCATTTAGCTGATGGAAATGAGAGAGAAACCAGGGTTCAGTAGGAAATTTCCTTTTAAAGGCCTGCCTTCCAGAATGCCAGTCTGGACGTTTATGCCAGCTTTTAGTGTGAAGACTGCCATTTGCACTGCCTCTTTTACATTTAACTTTTTTTGAGTTATGTTATTACCTTGAGTTATTTGTTCTTTGTGGTAGGCTCTGTTCCACATAACAGAAACATTAAAATAAATGACCATAATATAACCTCACAGTGTTACACTGTTGGATGCATTTACAGGAGGAAGTGAAGGCATGAAACAGAGCAGTTAGTCTTCTGGGAATGCAAGTGAAGTTTTCATGAATATATACCCAGTGATATTGCTTTCATTTCCTTAGTATCTGAAATGGGAATCTTAGAAAGCCAGGTAGCAGCGTATATATAATATGCTGCTGTCTCAAATAAGAAAAGAAGATAACATAACATGGAAACCTTGTCTTGGGCAGCCTCCCCTCTCAAGGATGCAGGAGTGAAGTATACCCTCATTAGAGGATGGAATTATGCCGTATCATGCATCGCATACCTTTTTCTGGAATAGGCGCCTTAACAAACTCACAGACATTTTGTAGACATTTTACTATAATCTCTATGTGGTCCATTTCTTAAATATGTTTGTGCTTGTCCTGTAGGCTGAAGAAGTTGCAGCTTTCCCTAAAAGAAAACCTCAGTATCAGTAGCGTTGGTAGAGAAGTAGATTGGCAGACACGAGGATGGCTGATTAAGGATGGCCAGCATTGAGGTGCCCGTTGATACACACTCGTTTAGTACTAAATACCAAAGGAGAATAACACCAGAGTCTTAAGATACTAGCAGAGCCTCATTCGTGGTAGTTTGTTCGGTGGAGGTGAATAAGGCATCTACCCTTCCTGTGCTCGGTGCTGTGGAGACTGTGAAGATAGTCAGGATCACTAAGGAGCCAAGATTGAGGGGAAGTAGGAACTGTGTACAGGCAGGTACTGGAAGAGGCCGAACGTGGTTAAGTACTGCTCTGAAGGGGGGAGGTGTCCATAGAGTGTGAGGAGGGACCAGATGGCTTTGGAGATGGCCAGTGAAAGACGGATCCGCCTTTAAACAGAACACGGTAAGAAGGGCTAAGAGCAAGAGGAATTTTGAGGGAATTACAGAGTGAGAAATGACAAGGGCAAAGGTCAGCCATACATGAGGAAGGGGGTCCAGACCATGTTCATGGTCCGTTTGGTTGAAGCTGAGAAGAGTGATGCCGAGTCCGTACATTGGGTGAAGCCATTTAGGGTAGGGCTGTAATGCCTTTTAAAGGTATTTGTAGAAATCAGAAGGGGTGTGTGATTAGAAAATGGAATTTGCTGCATTGTCTAGTCTGCATTGGAGAACCTGGGGCCCTGGAAGGCAGTTCCTTCAATGATCCAGTAGAAGCACTAGATTAGGTTGGTGGCGTGGGAAGGAAGGGCCATTGTAGGGAACAGGGCCAAATTGTGATCCTGTTGTACCGGATGTGGTGACTAATCACAAACATGACAACTTGCCTAGCCTCTGTTTTAAATCCTCCCTCACTGTTCATCTCCAGAGGAAAATTATGAAATAATCTAACAGCTCAACTCTTCAGTTCACTTCATAGAAATTTCTATCCTAGTTGAGTGGATGAATTGTTTGCAGCCCTGAATTGGTGAATGTTTTCTTCTGAGGCCTATTCAAAAGGTAATGAGGCTTCAAAACTTAAAAGCACATAAACTCAGATTGCAGAGTTGGAGTTCTGTCTGAATTTTGGAGCTGCTAGAACTTTCTGTTGCATTGGTGATTTAATTAAAAAGAAAAAAACCCTCAATATCCCTAACCTTTATTCTAAATGTTTGGATGTGATTTGTTTATGTAGCATGAGGGAAGAATTTCTGTTATTGTAAATGAAATGAGCAGCACCATTAGAAAAGTGTGGGTTAACCAGACTTGGGTCCGGCAGAATGTTTTGTAGGAAGGGACAGGCTGTTCGTTCACTGTCCCCCTGGTGCCGGAATTGTACCAGGACTGGAGGTAGTTGCAACTGGGGTCCCGAGGAAGCCGTTGCTGACACAGGTTTCCCACTGCAGCCTGAGATACACAGTATTGCAATGAACAAATAATTGAAAAAGTTGTGTGTTTTAGGTCATGTTGTGATTAGCAAAAGCTCTTAAATCTGCTCTCCCAGCATTGCTGTTACCAGTCATCACAGGAAACTGTTTTACTGAGTTTCACCCCAAACTTGATACCATCACAATTTTATTTTGGATGCACTTGAATTGCCTTTGTTTCAGCTGATAGTGTTCTGTACTCCCTGGGAGGTGATGATGATGGAACCAAACAGGTGGCCGGAGATAATTAGAATTTGAATTTGACTCTGACTTTCCCACTTCTTGGTGGAAACTAATTGTTTAACAAAGAGTGGTTGGGTACTCACTAAGAATAAACTGCATGTCAGTGGGCTCACCTCCAGGGGTTGCCCTTAGAACACGCTGTTGCTCTAGCAGACTGTGTTTGGATATGTTGCAGCTGTTCCTAGGGGAGCAGTCTCCAGTGTGGGTGGGAGGTTCTCAGCCTGGCACATTTGCCCTGTCTTGTATTGGTTTTATTTCTTCTGTTAATGGTGTGAGCTGTTCAATGGATTGGAGAGTGCAACAGCACCCTGTTATGTTCTGTCGTCTTCGTCTTAGCCCGGTGCTGTGCTGTAAGCATATAGCAGAGCGAGCTGCTGCAGGCTTTTAAATGACCCTGTGGAAAGCAACCTGTCAGCATGCAAAGGAGACTGAATTGTATGCATGTTCTTGATACCCTTGCAGGAATCTTCTATTTGGAATATCGTAGCTTGAGAGTTGATCAGAGTGTGCTCGCTCGGCCGCAGGCTCAGTGTCTGTGTTTTGCGCCAGACCAGTCCAGACTTCATCGTGTTGCTATAGTACCAGGTTTCATTAGTTTTCTGGTCATGTTTTACTAATAACCAGATGGTATAGGGATATGTTTTTCCTTTACTTAATTTATCCAGATTTAATTGTCCATGTTTTACAGGGATTTTAATTTTGAAAAATAATTAGTGGGAAGCTGATTAAGTAGAGATACGTGTCTGGGTGTTGTATGTAATTACGTGAGCAGCAGATATGACACGTCCTGGATTGCTGGGTACTTGGCTTCAGAGAAGGAGTTATTGTTCTTCTCTATTCTCTTTGACATTTTTGGGAGTTCCTGTCTTACACTGTGTTATAAAACTTACATTTGGAGATGAGAAGAATTGAAAAGTTTGCAAATATTGGTGGTTTTGGGTGTTCAAAAGTCTTTTACGGATTTTGAAAGGTGAAATGAAAGTTAAGGAGTTATGCAGATCTTAATGTTTTACTTTTGTTGTTTTTTCTCGTAGTTTTGGTTTTTAGGAATTTGTAGCCGTTCAAATGGCTCTTAGATGGCTCTGCACCTGTTCAAACAGGAGGATTTGCTTTTAAATTTTCATTGTACCTGGCTCTTACCTATTAAGTCCTTCCCCAGACTAGTTAATTTAAAATTAGTAGGTCTTCTTAAGCATAGGCTCAGCAAGGGTAAAAGGATTAGTGATGTATTTGAGGTTTGCAACAGCTTCAGGAGTGGAAGGACGGAAATCCTGACTGAATTTTGCTTTGTGCTTGGGCTTGCAGGAATTGTGGGAGGCGCTTCCGTGAAGAAATGGACCAGTGTGTATGATCATGGGATCTCCTTGCTAACCATCACCACCTGCTTGCTCTCCTTGATAAGGGAGAGAGAGTGGGTCACGGGAAAAGGAAAAGAGGTCAACATGAAGCTAAAGCAGCGAGTTGTGCTGTTAGCAATTCTTCTTGTCATCTTTATCTTCACCAAAGTTTTCCTGATTGACAACTTAGATTCATCAGCTGCCAACCGGGAGGACCAGAGAGCGTTTCACCGAATGATGGCTGGCTTGCGGGTGGAGCTGGCGCCCAAGCTGGACCACACCTTGCAGTCTCCCTGGGAGATTGCAGCCCAGTGGGTGGTGCCCCGGGAGGTGTACCCCGAAGAGACACCTGAGCTGGGGGCAATCATGCATGCCATGGCCACCAAGAAAATCATTAAAGCTGATGTGGGTTACAAAGGGACACAGCTGAAAGCCTTACTGATCCTTGAAGGAGGACAGAAAGTTGTCTTCAAGCCCAAGCGGTAAGTCTTTCTCTTGGAAGTTATATGTGCTAGTTGGTTGATTTGTGTGATTTGGGATTTGCATACGAGTGTTCATCTCCTCTTGGTTTTCTCTTCAGTAAAATCAGAGGGGTGGACTCAAAGATCTCTGAAGTCTTTTCCAGCTCTTAATGTTCTGTGAGTCTTTGAGGAGGGGAAATTTATAGGAACATGTTTTGGTACTGTATAAGGCTGAACTTTTTATAGTTAGAGCTATCCTTGCTTTCTGAATTGACCAAATACCCACTGTGTGCCGGAGGGGACATACCGAACGAATAGGTTGGGAAATAAGCAAGTCTGGGAAGCACATGTCAGGGAAGCTGCAGAGAAGGCTTTAGCACTGAAGCCGTGATTCTTTCATCCGGGTTTTGGTTTCGTTTTAATTAAAAAACTTTTTTTCTCTTTTTTTAGCAGTTATTGGTTTATAGAAAAATCAAGGGGACAGTGCAGAGTTCCTGAATATTCCTTTCTGCCGTTCCCCAGTTTCTCCATTCTTAGCATCTTCATTTGGGTAGTACATTTGTTACAGTTGATGAGCCAGTATTAATTTATCAACTAAAGTCCATAGTTCACGTTAAGGTCCCTCTTTGTGTTATACATTCTGTGGGCTTTGATAACCATGTAATGACAAGTGTCCACCATTCAGTATCATCCAGAATAGCTTCCCTAAGCATCTCCGTGCTCCACCTCTTCCTCTCTCCCCCGAACTCCTGGCAACCACCGATCTTTTTTTTTTTTTTTTTTTTTTACTGTCTCCATCGTTTTGCCTTTTCCAGAATGCCATATAGTTGGAATCATACCTTTTATAGGCTTTTCAGATGGCTTCTCTCACTTAGCAATATGCACTTAAGGTTTCTCTATGTCTTTTTTGGCTTGATAGTTCATTTCCTTTTGTTGCTGAGTAATAATCCATTAACTGTATGTCGCAGTTTGTTTGTTCATTCACCTACTAAAGGACGTCTTGGTTGCCTCCAAGTTTTTGGCAGTTATGAATAAAGATGCTATAAACATTTATGTGCAGGGTTTTGTGTAGATGTAAGTTTTCCCCTCATTTGGGTAAATACAAAGGGGCACACTTGCCGGAGAGTATGTTTAGCTCTATAAGATACTGCCAAACCATCTTCCAAAGTAGCTGCACCATTTTACATTCCCACCGGCAACGAAGGAGATTTCTTGTTACTCCACATCCTCACCAGCGGTTTTTGGCCATTCTAATAGGTGTGTAGTGATATCTTGTTTCTTTTCCGCTTTAAGCAGAGAACTGGGCCATTTTAGTTACCTCGATCCAAAATTCGAACTAGAGAGTGGATTGAATTGTATGTTACTAGGCACTGACCCCTTTGGACTTCTAAGGATTTACAGAGACAATTCTATAGTATAATTAATTTTTTTAAAGTTTTCTCTGAGTATATGAATTTGAAATAGGTTAACGTGGTGATTCATATTCTTTTTGCCAGGAATTAGTTAGCAGTGAATTTTTCTCAGAGTTTGTAATTTCTGAAATTTTCTGTGTGCTAACCATTTTTTTTCATTCCTCAATGGAGCTTTTGAAAAAATTATAACACATACCTGTGGGTCTCCTACAGGAGTGGGAGAAAATATGGAGTAAAGATGTACACAGTTCACCTGTGACCAGAGCAGTTGGCTTAGCTCCCTTCATTCCCCAACTCTCAGTAGATACCCTGTTTCCCCAAAAATAAGACCTAGCCGGACCATCAGCTCTAGTGCGTCTTTTGGAGCAAAAATTAATATAAGACTGGGTCTTATTTTAATATAATATAAGACTGGGTCTTCTAATATAATATAAGACCCGGTCTTACATTAATTTTTGCTCCAAAAGATGCACTAGAGCTGATGGTCCGGCTAGGTCTTATTTTCGGGGAAACACTGTAATAGATAGGCAGTCAGAGAACTAATATATTAGGATCCCAGAAATTGAAAGGAACTGCTTTTGTCTGGAACTGGGAAGTTTATGATGGAAGTTGTGGAAGTTAGGACAATTAAAAAATGCCGTAGGCATTTGGAGAATAGAAAAGTCCAGTTGGCAGGTAATGTGGAAACGCATGGTTATGTGGGCCTTGGGACCTAACTTCCATTGAATGCACACCATTCGCCAGGCCTTGCACTAAGTGCCTTTGTATCTGTTAATGCCGGGACCCACATCACAACTGTGGACAGTTACAGTTATGTCAGAATAAGAAACTGAGGCTGAGAGAGAGCAGCTAACTTGACAAGGTCACCCTGCAGTAACTACCAGTGGAGCGGGCGTTTGGATCTGTCAGAGTGTGAGCGCTGGTTGTGTACCACACGTGTAATTCTCTTAAGTTCGTTTGTTTGCCTTCCTGTAAGTGTGATGCCGTGGCATACCCATCATCAGAAATCGCTAGTTCGTTTTGAAATGTTGTCCTTGGCCTCATGTTTGTAGCCTGAGAAATCAGCAGCATAAGCGGTGTGACAGAAAGAAGGCAAACTGGAAGCGAAAACTACATTGTGTAGAAAGAGATGAGACGTTGGCATTTTGTGTTTAAGTAAGAGGGTATCCTCTCACGGCCACTGTTTGTACACTGGAGAAGTGGGGGTGAGATGGGACCGCAGCAAGTGTTAGAAGCCAGTTAGTCCTGGGAGTGTGCGTAGTTCAGGTGCAGTGTGGGTCAGCCTGCCGTGTTGGGACAAGGCCCAAGTCGGGGGAGGAGAGACCAGCCTGATGACTAGGGAGGTGGCAGCAGATAAATGCACCAACTAACCTTAGTCACTGTGGCGTCATCTCCTAGCTCTCACTGCCATTGCAACCTTCCCATTACCTTCCTCTTCCAGACCATCCTGAAAACCACTTTCTTTTTCCCCCAAATACCTGTGTGATCACTGCGCTGCCCAGCTTTAAAATACCCAGGGACTTCCCATTGCTCTCCAGACAAGACCCAGCCTCCGCGTCCTAATGGTCAGGCCCCTCCCTACACCCAGCTCTTTATGTCTGTCACACTGGTCCCCTACTTCCCCACCAGCCCATGTCCACTTTCAGCTCCAGGGGACCCCCCTCCCTCGCCCCACACGCTGTCTGGGCCCCTGCACTGGGCGATTGCGCTCTTAGTCCCTGCACACGCTGACCTGTGCTGATGACACCTGGCTCTGTCACAGGCTCAGGAGGGTGGGTGTGCATTTAAGTGCTTGTAGAAATTGACTCCGGTTCTGAAACACCCAGCAAATTGGCTCTTCTGACCCGGGGGCCCGTAGAGGCTATTTAGTCCTAGTGTAAGTGCGAATTAATGTCCTTGGTCCGACGCTGATGTCCTTCACTGGAAAGATGGGAGGGATTTATTGGCAGTTACTGTGTAGATTTTGCTGCTGTGTCAGTGACTGAAGATGGATCACTCTCTGCTGAGAGGAGCGTCGCGTCCTCACTGCCAAGGCGAGACATGCGCCTTCGGTAGCCACTTGTGGGGTCAGCACTGCTGGATCCTGCTGGTCTGTGTTCTCCTCTCACACATGGAAGGCAGACGGAATATGTAGGAACACAGTGACGCTTTTGTTACAGGTTTTGCCGTACATTATACAAGTGATTATTTTCCAATATAGCTGTGTCCATTCTGGAAGAAAATTGAATTGTCACAGGCACAAACTGCAGTTACGATGAGAAAGGAACAAGATGGCAGGGGCCTGGGAGTGGGTAGACGTGACTGAGGGTGTTAGGAAGTGCTGAAAGGAGATCAGCTGGTCCAGCTCTCATCTTCCACGTGAGGAGAATGAGATCCAGAGGCTGACTGGCCGTAATTCACAGCCAGAACGTGAGCTGAGCATTGGGACCTTTTGACTCGTGCAGTTCTTGCCTTTGATTCTTACTCTTTTCCATCGCTTCCCTCCCTTCCTCTCCAGTCCACCCAGAGTTCCTTATTCCTTTAGGGTCTTACATTCCTCCAAGCAGCCTTTCGATAGTTGGAAAGCTCTCTGTTTCACTGACAGAAATGGACTGCATATGGTCGGTCACATAGCTTCGTGTGCTCCACTGGAGTCTGGAAACATCAAGTATTCAAGGACTGTCCCCCAGCTCTTCGGGCAGCCTGCAAGCTGTGGTGAAGATAGAAGTTGCTTGAATAGCGTCGCTTCTGCGCAGTCCTATTTAAAATTGAGACTTTTAAGTTGGAGGTAGCCAGTATAATTCTAGGTAGCCTACGTAATGCTTTGATACTAGAAACAAAAAATACATTTGAGTATATTGACCATGCTAAGAAGAAACTGGTGTCCAACCAGGTGGTGATGCATGGCTGTCTTCCAGCATAAATGTTTCATCACTTGCCTTGAAAATGTGTTTTGTGGACATGGTTTCCTTTGCTCTAGTCCAAGGTCATTTATGTTGACGGTCGCTGCCTGCCATTTCCCACTTCGCCACGGCCTTTTCAGCATGGGGATCCGAGTGTCCTTAATGAAGCCGCTCCTCTTCACTTCATTGTCAGCTTATTCTGTCCTTGTAAAGCCTACTAGGTCTCCTTTGATTCAGGAAATGCAGGTGAGCAGTAGAGGTCATAGGTGAAATAAGTGTCTTTTTCTTCCCGGTTAACAGGTTTAAGTTGTCTTTCTATGATTAGTAGGAAGAAATATGCCCGTTTCATTATCTTTTGTTTATTTCATGCATATGACGTACAATCTCAAATGGAGTTTTAGATGAAGCAGATCTTAGCAATGTCCTCCTGGTCCAGCCCTAATATGTAGACAAGGAATCTAAGACCCAGAGAAGAGTTTTGCTCAAGGTTACCCAGGTTCAGTAATGACAGCTATGCCTACCTCTCACTCCAGTCCAGTATTTCTTCACTACATCATCATGAACTTAAAGAGAAAGAGAAAATGCTATGCAACAGCTTCTTTCAAATGCACTTTGCCTACTCATTACTAGAACTGAGGCTATCAGGACTGGTTTTCCCCCACGAAATTAAATTTCTCTTACAAGCCTGGCCATAGCCATTCTGGTAAGCAAACATTTTAATAACACATTTTTTCCATTTCTTCAGTTCAGTCTAATAAACATTTTAGTAAACATTCATTAAGTACCAACTGTAGGCTTAACACTGTTCTGGGCATACAAAGATGGTCCTTGCCTTCCAGAAAATTACCTGGTAGTTTTACTTAAACTCCATCGAAAGTCTTTTAGACGGGTGAAAATCGTCTCTTCCGTATTTTTCTCATAGAATGATTGCTGAGGTAGAGAGAATTCGGGTTTCCTTCTCCCCTTGGTCATCACTTCAGCTCCCAGTGATGCGTGCTACTCCACGACGGCTTGGGGTTGACAGAGAAGGTGTTACAGAGCAGAGTCAGGCTGCTCGGGTTTCTCTTGTGCTGTCACCTCTGGTACCGGGGTGATTCACGTCTGCGTCTGTGCACTCTGCAGGTATAACCGAGACTACGTGGTAGAAGGGGAGCCGTATGCAGGTTACGATAGACACAACGCAGAGGTAGCCGCCTTTCACTTGGACAGGTACGTACTCAGTGGGCTGCGCTCATTTTGTTTCCATTTAACAGTATCTCGGAGACGGCCTGTGGACTCTTTCTCAAGGGTGCAACTCTAATAACTTTGACTTGTCACCTACTTTGGATAGTTGATTGACTGATGCTATTACATTTCTATGAGTCCCTCATAATTTTGGTGATCCTAGGGATACCAAAGTAAATTTCTCACCTCCAGGCTTTTTTAGATCATTGCATTCTGGTATGCCCTCTGTCGTTATCATGAGTAAAGATGTCCTTGGTAAATAAAATGGCAGCATGAAAACCAGAGTTCGAACTCAAATCCCTAAATTGAACTGGTCATTCCTTGGGCCTGGCAGTACTGTTGTTGTTTTGTTTTTGTTTCAAGTAAGTACTAATACTGACTTATACCCATGTGATAGAAGCATACAGCATGACATAATAATGACATGTATTGTCCTTCATACGAAACATGCACAGCTTCGATAAACAGAATAATTCCAAAAGAAAAATAGGCATGAATAGTATATTTGGGTGGTACTAGGAAAATTAATTTTTTTCCAGCAGGGTACTAGTCAGGAACCTTGTAACCCGAACTGTCTAGTATCCCAGTTGCTCTTCTGATCACCTCTTTTCATCAGGGCACATTGATAGACTTAAATGAATCTATAAGGAAACCAGAAGAAAATTAAGGTGAGTTTTTGTCTTTTCCTGAATTAGGAAGGATTTTCTAAGTATAAAAGCAATAATTTAAAACAATCACAAAGAGAAAGCTCAATAGACTCAACCAAATTTAAAAAATAACTCATATGTCTGGAAACATCAAACAAAATTGAAATGTAAACAAACTAGGGGGAAGTACTTGAATCTAAAGGAATCTAAGCATTAATAGCCTTAATATAGTATAAATGTTTATGCAAAATCTATACATGTGCTGAAACTCTAGTAGAAAGTGGTCTGAGGACACAGTTAATGGAATAGAAATTACTAATTGCTAATAAATGTGTCAAGGGGAGTTCATCCTCACCAGTAATTGAAAAAATCCAGTTGAAAATGGGGTACTATTTTCTCCTGCTGAAAAGACAAAGATTTTTTTTTTTAATAATACTTTATTGGCAGGAATGCATTGAGATTCATATGCTGCTTCTGGAATTGTAAATTGGTTCAATCTTTCTTTTAAGAACTCTGGCTTTGTGTGTCAAAAACCTTAATATTCATACCCTTTAAACGAGTAACTACCTTTTTATGCAATATCTAAGATATTTCTAGGAAGATATTTCGAGGAAGTACCCTAGAGAAGTCAGAAATGTATCTTTATACATGTACCATGAAGAAGCTGTAGCATTTCCAGAAGTGAAAAACCGGTAGCAATCTAAACTTCTAAGGCTATGGGAAATGTTGAATAAATGTTTGTTCGCAATCCCATGGATTTTCACTGCCTCTTCAGACCTAGGGGGAAAGAGTTGGGTAAATCATACTTCTCACTTGATGGAACACTAGAATCAATCTTTCTAAGACCTCATTTGGTTCCCTATTTTCTTCATTTCCAAACCCCTACCTTTTTCCCTATTGACAGCTACCAGCAGTGCATGAAGATCATGTTCCCGTATCCATACCCATATTTTGTATTATCCAACATACTAATTTTTGTTAAACTAATCTATGTAAAGTGGTATCTCATTATTTTATTTTGTATTTCCCCAATTATTAGCAAAATTTAGTATCCTTTTCATAGCACAACACCTATTTGTTTACTTAGCGTGAAGTTGTCTTTGTACAGAAATAATTACTATTGTGTTAATTAAATATAATGTTTATTTAAATATCATGACTTGTCCTCTGGGGGTCTTGTATGTAGAAGTCCTTCCCTACCTCAGAATCTGAAAGACATTCTACCCAGTGTCCTGTCCCGTTAGCTCACTGCCACCCGGCCAAGCCCAAGTGCCTGAGGCCTGGCTCTTTGGCACTAAGCTGCCTGCCGCCTTGGCCTGGCAGTGGTCAGTGGGGAGAAAACATACTTACCATCGTTCTTTCCCATCTGCGGCTCCTGACACTTTCCTGTTCTGGGCTGCTATTTCTCTGTTACATTAGAATTTGACCACCTCTGGCCACAGGAGATTCTCTCAAGTTTTGTGTTATTTTGACAGATCTGTTCATCTCTTTGCTTTTGTGAGATTTCATTTAGGACAGTCAGCAGCCCTGACCAGTGGATTTATTACCATTTATTACCATATTACCAGTGGCCATTTTTAAAGGCTTTCTAATGACATGGGAAAAGGCTCATGATATAGTGATCAATGAAAAACAGGATACAAAACTGCATGCTGTGTGTATATATATACAAGAGTGAGGGAAAAATGCTCGTAGGCCAAAATGTCAGTAGTTATTTCTAGGCTGTGGAATTATGGGTGATCTTTATTTTCTTCATTATAAAATTTCTGTGTTCTGAATCCTGCCCCTCCAACTTCAGTGAATGTGTATTTTTTAAACAAGAAATTTCATTTTTTTTTAAATGATTGTGCTCAACCATAAGGTTGTACTTTTAGACCATTAGAGAGAAATGTCTTCCAATGTATCTGTATTTAATTTGTCATGGTGGTTTTTCCTTTCAGATTCGCTCTGTATGATTTTCTGTCAATGTGCTGTTTTAGCCGAAGTTTTGAACCCAAAGAAGGGTTTAGGCCCAGTGTTTTTTAACGCTTTGTTAAAATTTATTTAAAATTTTTATTATGAAAACTTCCTAACAAACAAAAGTAGAGAGAATAATATAATGAACCCATTACCCAATCCCTGGAACAAGCAGTGGATTTGCCTTATCCTTTTTGCTGAAGTGTATTTTAAAACAAATTACATACATCTTGATGTTAAACTCATAAATAACCTCTAAAAAATATTTACTTACCTATTAACAAGTCCTTTACACATCTAACATGATTAATCATAATTTTTAAGACTACTATTTAAAATATATCTCCAAAGATTTTTCTCTCCTGTTCTTCATCCTTCCGAACCAGGATTCTGGGTTTCCGCCGAGCCCCCTTGGTGGTTGGCAGATTTGTTAATCTGCGGACAGAAATCAAGCCTGTTGCCACGGAGCAGCTCTTAAGCACCTTCCTGACCGTAGGTAAGGTTATAGATGGGGGTAGTTTCTAAGCGAAATGGGGCGTCATTGAAAAAACTGGTTCATGACTTCTAGGAATTGAAGAACTCAGGGGAGTACAGAAGCAAATCAGGCAACTTGCTCTCAGGTTACTGAGGGAAATGGATCGAAAGGTAGATGGCAGGAAATTGAAAGTTTTCCCTAAGGTGTGCTTGGTTGTGTCTGTGAGGTAGGAAGTGAGATCAGTTACTGATAGTTTAAGTAGCTGATAACTTTATTTCCTTCTGCTTGAGCTTAAGCTAAATATCAAACTCAAATTCTGGCCTAAGTCTGTTATTGTCTGTATATCATAGGCTTGGTGGGTTTTTTCACATGCATGTACTTTCTTGGGAACTGTATCCTGTCTCCTTACAACTGAGGAAACCTTAAGGCAACTCAGTAAGAGGGTCAGAAATTCCCCTGTAGGGTTGCATTTGGGCCCGGAGATCACCACTGCCGCCTCCTACCCTGCAAGGGTTAGCCCAGAACTCATGTGCATGAACTGCTACGGTCCCTCTGGCTTCTGCTCTGTTATCTCACTCCGAGGTAAGGGACCTGAGCTAAAATTCTCACTCCTGTTCTTGTGTGCATAGAGAGAATGGGAAGAATCCAGAGGTGCTGTAGTCCCAGCCTCTTCATGGTGACATTTTCAATGACACAGTGCTCTGCATTATATGACTTGAAACAGACATTGTGAAATGAACTTCACCTTGCTTTGCTGGAGTGAATGGATTTACATTTAAAATGAGGTGAAACTGAATATTGAAAAGACTTGTGACAGATTCATCAGAGTTTAAACTTATAAGGCTGGGCTATGCTGTTCTTAAAAATAACCAAAAGCATGCAGTGGTACTGATTTGTTTCATGTATTTTCTAATCACTTTTGCTTGTTCAGTTTTATGCTCAGGCAAACGTGAATTCCTGATGGATGAGAGGAGGCCACGAAGAATAGGCTAGAGTCCCTGCTCTCTAGAGATTCAGAGAGTAACTCTCATATAGTGTGTGAGGTGTGGGGAGGGAAAGGGTCAGAAAAAGGTTTGTAGAGGAGGCTATTAACACTGGGACCGAGTGTTGGAGAATCAGTGGGAGCACCCAGGCTGTAAAGAGGAAAGGGCATTGGGCAGAATAATAGGAACTAGTGGGCCTGAGGCCATCAAGGCCTAACAGCACACAGGGTTGGTGGGTACATCTGGGGAATGAGCTGGATACACCGGCAGCGTAGGGCTGTGTCTTAGTTCGGGCCGCTGTAACAAGTATCACAAACCGTGGCTGGAACAATAGAGATTCATTTCTCACCGTTCTGGAGGCTAGACGTCCACAATCAGGGTGCTGGCGTCACTGGGCTCTGGTGAGAGCTCTCTCCTGGGTTTGCAGTCAGCCGCCTTCTTGCAACATCCTAACATGGCAGAGAGAGAGAGAGAGGTCATCGTCCTCTCAAGTCTCTCCCTCTGAGGACGCTAATCCTATCATGAGGGCTTCTCCCCAAAGCCCCGCCTCCAAATGCCAACACACTGGGATTAGGACTTCAGCATGTGAATTCTGGGAAACACAAAACATTCATCCCATAGCAGGCAGGGAGAGCTTTGGCTGGAGGGAGCTTTGGCTGGAGGTAGGTCTTAAATAATGGGCTGGCCTTAGCACAGTGTTTAAAACATGTACTACTAGGTCCCTTGATAAAATAATAACTAAATTCTGTGTATCCCTTGCAATTTGACAAAGCACTTTCACACAGTTGCCTTATTTGATCCTCTTGACGAGTACAGTAGATAGGGGAAATTTAGCCACGTTTCATACCTGAGAAAGAGGCTTAAAAGAGTTAAGTGACTTTCCCAAAGTCACAAAGCTACTATTATAATTGGTAGGATTCAAACCGAGATTTTAAGACTCTAAAATACTTCATTTGCTTATATTCTTTTATATTCATTTATTCAACAAAATTTCATTTCCCTTCTGTGTGGCAGACTCTGAGCTAGATGCTGAATATACAGAAATCGATGAGACCGTCCTGTCTTCAAGGAGCTTTGTCTCATGAGGGAGCCAGACATGGACAGGGGGCCTCTGGGAGTGTGGAGGGGACGGGGAGGGCCTAGAAATCAGGGCCAGGGTGATAGTGAAGGTGATACGGCGCCCGAGTCCTAAAGGGAGCGCAGCAGCCCCGCAGGAAGACACAGTGGGAAAGCATACCCTGCTTGGACTCCTCACCTCTGGTGCCGGAGGCTCCCGTGGCAGGCCAGAGCAGCCTATGGAGCCTTTCTCAAAATACTGTTTTCAAATGCATAAGTTATGAAGCCAAAAATATTGAAGTAGTATTTTGTTATTGAAAAAAAAAAAAAAAAAAAAAAAAAAAAAAAAAAAAAAAAAAAAAAAAATTATAAAAAGCAAATTTGTGATGTAGTCACATGTGCTTCGTTATTTAACACATTAAGTAACAAGAACTAGCAGTGATCTTGTAACTACCATAATTTGAGACTGAATGGAAGTGCGCTTTATAATATCTGCCACATGCTACTATGGTATGAAAACTCGGTGATTCTTCTAGTGAAAAAATCAGATAATGCAATACTGCTATGGTTTGCTCCTTACCATAGTAATGAAAGGAAATGCTGTTTCAGGTAGAAGTTAATGAAAATTAAAATGTGGTTTTGTTCGCATCCAGTTCACGGGCTGACTTAACCCTGTCCCACATGGAGAACAGCACAGACCAGGGTGATGAGAAGACACTGTGTAGTTTAGCTGCAGTGAAGGGTGCGTGGGGGGTTGGGGAGTGGGGAAGGCAGTGGTCAGCGCAGTGACACGAAGGGCCTCGGATGCCATGCTTACAAGTTGAGACTTTCTCCTGAGACACTGGGAGGCCCCTAAACCAGTTTGAACATGGAGAAATCAGGCTTGAATTTTAGAAAACGAATTGTGGCAGCATTGGGAAGGGAGAATTGGGAGATGAGAGCACTTGGGCTATTGTAGTAAATTCATCTGCAGTACGAATCAGAAGTAAAGCAAGGACGGGATAGAAAGAGTTAAGAGGTAACTCTAGAATGGAGAGAATTTGGTGAACATATTGGATAGAACATTCCAGAAATAAGCAATTCATAAGGTTTGAAATTGTGCACCATGCAAAGTAGCATGATGAAATCTCGCACCATCCTGCTCCATGGAGCCTGGGACGTGATCAGCCCCTTCCTTGCCCAGCGTGTCCGCACTGTAGACGCTCCCCACCCTCCCTGTACATGCCCCCTCACCCTCCTCTGGGTGCTCTGGCCCAAATCTCAGCCCTGACGAAACAGAAGAGGACATTACTTCAAGCGAGTTCAGAAAGATTCTTATTACAGTAATGGACTCCTGGGAGCCAGATTGGATAGAAGGGACACAGAGAAAGGGGAGGCTGACTTTTTCATATATCCTTTTGCACCTTTCGATTTTTTTTTTACACCATGTGTTTTTATTACCTATACAGAAAATAAACAAATGTTTTAAATGTAAGTTCAGAATCTTGGTTTTCATAGTATCTGTTTACTTAACTTCTCTCTTCTACATTGTTTGGGGAGAACTTGGAATCTTCCTTTTTTCCTCAAGTGTATTTGGCTCCTTTCTCTCCTCTAGGAAATAACACTTGTTTCTATGGAAAGTGTTATTACTGCCGAGAAACAGAGCCAGCTTGTGCAGATGGAGACACAATGGAGGGTTCTGTCACACTTTGGCTTCCAGATGTGTGGCCTCTGCAGAAACACCGACACCCGTGGGGCAGGACTTACCGTGAGGGCAAACTGGCCAGGTAAATGCTCCACGGGCCACGACCTGATTCTCTCCTGTGCCTGGCTAGGTGCCAGGGGTTCTGGCCGAGACTGAAAAGAACGGTGGAGGGTTGGGCAGATCTGCTAGGCAGGGGCTTTGTCTTCTCTGTGTTTACGCCGAGAAGACGGGGACGGTGATGGCTCTTGGTAAATAACCCTGGTGACCCCGCTTGCCTCCAGGTGGGAGTATGATGAGAGCTACTGTGACGCCGTGAAAAAGACGTCCCCTTACGACTCCGGCCCGCGCCTCTTGGATATCATCGACACAGCCGTCTTTGATTACCTGATTGGCAATGCCGACCGCCATCACTATGAGAGTTTTCAAGATGATGAAGGCGCCAGTATGCTCATCCTTCTCGATAATGCCAAAAGGTAGGACCGGCAAGGCCACGCTGGTCAGGTAGGGGTTTCTGTGTAGACGAGAAGGACGTTTCAAGGTATCCTGGAAAAACCCAGAACACACTTGACAAAAGGTCCTTCCCATTTCTGCTCAGGGTCTTCGCTGTTGGCACCTATTCCTCTGTCTTATTTTGGGTTCTGATTTTTGAAAAATGGAAAAGTGGTTTTTTCCCATAAGCCAAAGACTCTTATGATTCTCTTTATAGACAACTGGAAACCAAGGTCATTGATTTATCACTACTCAACATTCTTTCTTGACTATGGTGTTTAGAATCTTGAGAAATACATATTTAATAGACCATGAAATTTGATTACTGTTAAATTTATTCTATCCAAAGGTTCATGCAATTTAAAACATTAATTTTTTTGATAGGGTGTTTTGCTCTTTTTTTGTTTTTTTCCAAAGATTTTATTGGGGAAGGGGAACAGGTCTTTATTGGGGAACAGTGTGTACTTCCAGAACTTTTTTTTCCAAGTCTAGTTGTCCTTTCAATCTTAGTTGTGGAGCTCAGCTCCAGGTCCGGTTGCCGTTGCTAGTTGCAGGGGGCGCAGCCCATCATCCCTTGCAGGAGTTGAACCGGCAACCTTGTGGTCGAGAGGACGCGCTCCAACCAACTGAGCCATCTGGCCACTTGGGAGCTCAGCGGCAGCTCAGCTCAAGGTGCCGTGATCAATCTTAGTTGCAGGGGGCGGAGCCCACCATCCTTTGTGGGACTCAAGGAGTTGAACCGGCAACCTTGTGGTTGAGAGCCCACTGGCCCACGTGGGAATCCAACCGGCAGCCCTGGGAGTTAGGAGCATGGAGCTCCAACTGCCTGAGCCACTGGGCCAGCCCTGTTTTGCTCTTTTTATAGCAGACTTTTTGCTCTCATGAGATGAAGAGGAGTTTCTTAGTGATTCTATATAAACACAAGTTACTTTTATTTTTAATAAGATAATTTTATTAATTTTGAATAAATGGAATGTCCTATTTTTCTAGGTCCGAGCTATTTGAAGAGCACGTTTTATTTTCCTTTTGCACTCTGCAGTCTCCGTGGAGCCCAGTTCAGTACCACGCTTTTAGTTAACACTTCATAAATGTTTGCCAAATAGGATATTTCTTTGGAGCCCGGAATTATTCTGGCTCTAGGTCACTACTGTTAACATTGGTCGCTGAGAATAAGCTCAGTAATGGGTCCTCAGCAAAGACTGCTAAGGCAGCATTTGAATACTGAGTACCCGGGCCTCATGCTCTGTGCGAGGTGATGGCAGCTACAGAAAGTGAGAGGCCGGCAAACACTGCCTCTCCCTCTCACAGCAAAGCAGGTGGTACTAGCCAGCGCTGTATACATTCCTAAAAACTTTTGTCCTTACTTATAAAAATGGTCTGTTTTTTTTTTTAAAGATCATGAGTATTGTGGAAATATACATTGAAATAGTTGCTTTTGCCATTTATTATTTGAGGGCCTACATTAATAATAGCCGAGAGCAACCAGACCCTCCAGCTATTAAGGTTGTGTCCGGGGAAAGGATGGAAGGTTAAAACTTTCTCCAGAATCAGTTCTCCTTTTCTAACTGAATTACTGCTAAGATTGTTTGTACACATACTTTGAAACAGTTTTCTCAGCCTCTGAGAGTAGTTTTTCCAGTTTGATTTTGTCCACATAGTACTTGTAGGGAGTAGGCTAATCCAGATCTTTTCGGATTGGTCATTTTGGAGTAAAACAAGTGTAGCTTCTTTTCACAAAGTAATGACCATCTGCTTGTTGGTGGGAACCTAATATGAATAGCCTTAATTTCTCTACCAACCCTTAAAACCTTATCAGGTTTGGGGGTCTTCAGGTTCTCCGTTTGGTTGTGTGGACGCCACTGTTACCCTAGTTATGCTTCAGCACCTGGCAGTATCTTGGCAGGAGAAAGGATCCTTGTACATGATTACAGTGGTTTGATACTGTAGTACAGGATGTTAGGAATCCTGTGTCTGATTGGTCGTGCCCTGTTTGTTTTTAATTTTAGTGATTTGAGCTGAGGGAGCATGAAATTATCTAGGATCATATTTGGGTTTCTTACACAATTTGCTTTTGCTTTGCTGCTAAGAAGGGAACTGGTGCTTCCACCGAATTCACTAAGCTTTCATTTCATTTTCAGCTTTGGAAACCCCTCGCTGGATGAGAGAAGCATTCTTGCCCCTCTCTATCAGTGCTGCATGTAAGTTACGCACATCAAACGCATGCGCCTGCATTGCCTTCCTTTCCAGGCGCAGGTCACAGTGCATCAGTTTCTTGACTTTAAAACTTCCTAATACCTGAGCAGTGTTTTCATGCTTTTCCAACCCAGAACCCCTCAAGATCCTGAGATGAGGGATCAGGGAAAGGTGGAGACAGGTAACCCAATACTCAGAATTAATTTCGAGTTTTATATGAATAGAAATTTTCAGTCTGTTTAATAATGTGTATCCATCTTTGTTTTAATATCAGATTATAGACCTCTCCCCCCCAAAAAATCTAGTGCAATCTGTGTCCCTGGTCGCTGTACTGTGTTTTACCTTGTGATAGCAAGTCTTCTCACCCCCACAGACATTCTGTGGTTTGCATATCTTAATTTGAAGTTGTATAAACCACAAATAACGTTTCCCATAGGTATTTAGTGCCTGATTTTTTAAAAAGTCTGTGTTAGAGAACAAATAAATTAAAAAGTAAATCAAGAAAATGAGATAAAGACTAGGCTCTAAGCTCCTTTTCAGATCATGATTGCTGGTAAATGTTAAAGTGTGAGCACTGAGTCAGCTGGGATCCACACAGCAATGCAAGTCAGGGGCATCACTTCTATTGGTCCACTGCAGACACACTGGGACCACATAAGACTGCCCCTCCCAGCAGCTGGTTTTCCCTTCCCTTCCTTTCCCTTCCTTTCCCTTCCTTTCCCTTCCTTTCCCTGCCCTTCCCTTCCTTTCCCTTCCCTTCCCTTCTCCATTTTTTTTTTTTTAGTAGCTGTAATGTTCTGCAGGAAGTATTTACCCAGGCAACCCTTAACTATCTTCATTAATATTGGGAAGCAGTGATACATACAGTCAAAAACTGTATCTTTGAAGGAGGATGTTTTTGTATTGATATCAATCTGGTCCAATCAGGAGAAAGAAAGGATATGATGGGTTAAACAGGAAAGTTTAGTATAAAGAATGAACTCTGATACAAGAGTGACTATAAAAGAAAACTAGGGCTGAGAGCACCCAAGGAAGGACAAACTTGGAAGGGGACCCCCTCCCCAAGGCTGGGATTTGGACCTCAGTGCAGCAGATGTAGTTCAGCCCACTGGATGGCAGATAAATTTACAGGCGGGAAGGAAGCAGCTCTCCACAGTGCAGGCCAGTACAGGCGGTCAACCATCCAGAATACAAGCGGTACAGGCGGTCAACCATCCAGAGTGCAAATGCGGTACTGGCAGTCAGCCACTGGTGTTCATATGGGATGGACAACTCAGTAGAAACACTCTTGGCTGTAGGCAGGGCACGTTTGTGGGTCTGCAGAGGGACTCTGACACCAGAATGGGGAGGTGGTTTTTGGGGCACTGGTTTCCATGTCAGGAGCGCCTCAGGAAGGTCTTCACCAGGCCAAGGCTGCAAAATCACCAGGGCCTGCCCTGGGAATGTGGCCAGGGCAGCGCTCCATTTGGTAGCCTTCCCCACGCTCCGCTGGCCCACGGTGCTGCAGCCGGAAGTGGCTGGAGAACCCCTTCCTGAGAAAGTTTAAGAGGAGAGATGCTTAAATGAAACTTGCCCGCTATAGCAGGTCATATATGAGCAGTGAATTTGGAGCTGAGAGGTGGTTAAGTGGTACCTTAGTCCCACACAGGAAGCTCTGATCCTCTGGACATTTGTAGTATATGAGAAGAGAAACCACACTGCCTCTGTGCTTGTTTGTCCCTCCCATGCTTTTACCAAAAATCGATCTTTTTAAATAGTTGCAGAACAGGCTGCCTTTTTTTAGAGTCCAAGTTTTCCGCATACCTAGTAATTCCCACAGTACCCACGGGAGAGCAGTACTTTTCTTCTGAGAAAAACAAAAGGTCCTCTTTAGTTGGTGAAATAATTAAGGAAAATAGGTGGCCTTACAATAAACTTTTCCTATTCATAATATTAATGGTAAAATCTTTTTAATATTCAAAAACATAGAAGAAAATTAAAATTACCCATTAAGATGTAAGGATAGTTTCTGTTAACATTGTAATGACTTCATTCTAATTGTGTGTGTGTGTGTGTGTGTGTGTGTGTGTACACATTTTCTTTTCCCCACAGATTTGGAGTGAAACAGTTTGTTTTGACTCCAACTTTTCTCCCCACCCAACATTATATTATGGACATTTTCCCATGCCACTAAATTTTCTTAACTGTTTTTAATGTCTGTGTGGTATTTCCTTGAATAGATGAGCCATAACTTATTTAACTACCAGTTGGTGGACATTCAGATTGGGTCACGTTTTCCCTGTTAGCACAGTGAACATGTGTGTAAATCTTTGTATATATCGCTGATTACCTAGAAAAATTACCACATGTGGTAATGTGACATACTCGTAATGATTTCTTTAGTCAAGATATTTTACATAATTATTTCTTTACTTTTATCTTTCAAGCAGGCTTTAAACTCCATTTGATAGTGAGAGGTTTTATGTAACCTGTCCTGAAACTTTTTTCTTCCAGCATCCGGGTTTCCACCTGGAACAGGCTGAACTACCTGAAGACCGGTGGGCTGCGCTCTGCCTTAACGTCCGCCATGGCCCATGACCCCATCGCCCCAGTGCTCTCCGAGCCTCACCTAGACGCCCTGGACCAGCGGCTCCTGAGTGTCCTGGGCACCGTGAAGCAGTGCACTGACCAGTTCGGGATGGACACTGTGCTGGTGGAAGACAGGATGCCTCTCTCCCACTTGTAATCTCAACACAAAATCAGTGAAACTGCTTTTTACAAAGATAGAGAAACAGCACAATCAATTCCAAATGGTATGAGATGGACTGGAAATGGCCAGCAGCAAGTTGTGGTGATAGGGGGTGGGGTGGCCTTGGATTTCTGTGGTGTTTCCTGGAGTAGAAACTAAAGCAAAGACTACACGTTCCGGCCATGGAAATGTTCCTGCTGAATCACCTTTGGACTTCCTCGGCACTGCCCATTCTAGCAGTGGCGTCAGCGTTGGTCAGTGTGAATTCTCATGCCCAGGGACAGACCAGGGCGCGACGCTCGGGTTGGTTCTGGAGTTTGTGTTTTGAGTTCATCCTTAAAGTCCTTTTGCCACACCTGTGGGTTTTCTGAAAACACTGCGATCTCCTGAGTCCTTTTCTACCAGGACTAGTCAAATTGGGAATTTTACTGCCTCCTGAAGAGTGGCAGCAAGTAGAACCTGGCATTATTTTGAGCTAAAAGAGCATGCTCTGTTGGAGGGGTTGTGTTTTCTAAGGTAGAAGAAGAAGGAAGGACAAAAGCAGGAAAGATGTTTGGGCTTTTAAGGAATCAGGTGGTAGGTAGTGCTTCTGATCATTCTTAGAGACGGGAAGGAGAGAGACATCCACTCGAGAGAACTGGAACTGGGGAGAAGACTGAATTAGTGAAAAGCAGGTTCCCTGTATTCACATTCTTAAGGTATGTAGGAGTCAGTGTGACTTGTACCTAAGTCAAGTCTGCGTTCTCACAGTTGTTTCCGGATTAACCAAAAAGTTGTCTCTAGAGAACAATTGTTACAACTCAAACATGATTCTCTTATAGAGACTTTTTTTTCCTTTTGCCCAAAGGAGGCAAATCCTTTCCAAATTAACAAAGCAAACTGAAATAATACCTTGAGTAAGAGTTAGGATGCCTGTGATCTCTGCCATCCTGATTTCTCTTCTGGAATGAATTTCCACCTCTGCCTTTAAGGCATTTGAAGCTGCTGTTCCCAAGAGATTGGCAATCCTGTTTGTGCCTTTCTTGTGAGAAAAGCCAGCTCCTCCTCCACATGCTAACGCACATACTGCTGGTGGCTGGACCTGTCTTAAGATTTGAGCCATGCGGAAGACTGGAAACAAAGATTTTAAGCCTTCTGAGCCTTAAAATGAAGGAGGTTGTACCAGGAAGAGCCTTAAGATTTTGACTTATATCAATCCCTAATTTCATCATTTGATCTTGTTAGGAGTTCTGAACCCATGATGTAGTACTGTTCTCACGTCTCACGTTGGCACTCCCAAATTTCAGGTTGCTACAACACAGGTTTAGTTCTGGGCTCTGGCCAAGAGATTTGCCATGTAAGCAGTTGCAGCAGAATATCGGACCAGAGGACGACAGGCCTGTGTGCCCACTCCTTGTGCTCTGAGCGGTGTGCTCTCGTCCGCATCTTGTCGGTGCTGTTCCCCTGGGCGCTTCTGTCAGGCAGAGACTGACATTTAAACAGTGTGGTTGAAGACATTCAGTGCCAGCCACTGGAGACCAGTTTTAAACAACCACCTTTTTAAAAACAGTTTAGAAGTTATGCCCCGATGTCCTGGCATTGAGAGATAACTGAGTAACCTGTAAGTACTTTAAAATAGCATGAAATTAGGATACTTTTGTGCTTTGTATACACATTTTGAGACATACACAAGAATGGGCTCAGTTATAAAAAGAAAAGGTATTGAATTTAAGAAGACAGATACTAGCACAGAACAGTGAAATCGTGTTAAAAGCAGGCATTGATTCCAATTTTAAGGCCACGTAATGTGTGCGTCCAGAGAAATTCACAACTGAGCTTGAGGATACCTAGTACGTACCCCAAAGTGTCAGGGAGCTGGCTAGTGGGAGACGGGAGGGTGTCAGTGCCACTCTCCTTGGTACGTGTTAGTTGAACTAAATTATGGACTCGTGTTTTCAGACACTTTATTATGCTATAGTGGAATGAATGAGAACCGTTTTCAAACTGGGAGCTTTATTCGTAACGTTACAGGCAGAAAATTCTGCGAAGGAAAAGAGCAGGAGGGAAAGCCGCTTTGGGAATGTCTCATCCTTGTCTAAACCGTTGTTGAAAATGTATAATTTCATTCTTTTTCCCGATTGTTTTAAAATTCAGGATCTTAAAGGTGTTCAGATCTATAGTGGTTAAAGTTAGAATTATGCTAATAGAGTGGTGTGAGATGGCACTAAGAATATACATTTATGTTCTAAGTCAGGATTGGATTAAGCTGGAAAAGTATGTTTAGGTGAATCTTGGAGAAAATTGACCGTAAATATATAGCCCTAAAATTCACAAATGCTAAATTCTGCCTGAAAAAAAGAGATAGATATCTTTTTAAAAGATTTGTAACACTGTCCTCTTTGTGATTTATTTATTAGAATCTAGCACTATTACAATCAAACAACTCATTGGAAGGTTTTTGGGCATTCCGAAGTAGGGTATGCCTAGCTAATATCTAACAGTTGGTGTGGATACAGCTTAATATTATAAAACTAGGAAAATCAGAACTGACTGCCATGTCTTGTCCTCGTACTTCTTAAATATGTTTATTCCAGAGTTTGAGTGGGGAAATACCAGTATAGAGGTTTCATTCTAAAACTGTTTTTTAATATGAGGCTATATTGTGGGTTTGCCCCAAAATAATTTTCTGTGCAAAACAAACTAATAGGCAGGATCTGATTTGCTCAAAGTATTGTTCAGTAATATATTAGTAAGGCAGCTCTCTTTGCACTCAGGATTAATATGTCAAATGAAATTTAAGAAAGAAATGGGAGAATTTGGATACATTCATTGCATATTATTTTGGGAACGATGAATCCTATACGTGGCAATTTTTCAATGTCACCTGAGGGCAGCATGTTCTTCCAAAGAAATCCATCTTTTCTCAAAAAGAAAAAGGCTTTTGGCTTCCCCCTCCCGTCTACCATATTCCTTCAACCTCCCTTCTCGATGGTCCCTGTATTCTTATTTGACCAGTAAATGACCACACCTCGATGATGGTAAAACAGCATCTGTCAGTGAGCTGTCTTGGATGAGTGAGCTTGAGCTTCAGGAAACGTGAGTAAAGCTATATGTATGTATATAGTCATATGTATTTTAGCAAGAAAAAACATATTTATTTTGACACAGGGAAACATTGACTTACGTTGCTGAAGAACTTGAAGCTAGCAAAAGGTTCTCAGTCTCCGAGAGTGGACCCTCTGACATAAAGACCATTCCTTCAGCAGATGCCCGCTGAGCCCTGGCTACGCACACAAAATGAGCCAGGGCTGACTTCATGCAACCTGTTTACAGGGAAGGCCAGTTTTTCTCCCTCCAATTCCTCAAGTCTGGGTTGAAAAGGTAGGGGCTGGGTACTGTACTGCCACAGGTTTTTAAGGAACGAAGGTGTTACTCACAAATACAAAACGTTTTGGGGGGAACTGGGAATAACTTACTGGGAAGCTAATTTATTTGCTTAAAAGAGAAGTTTAAAAACCACCACCCTGTTTTGATCTGCCAAGGATTTCCTCTCAGAGCTGTTGCACAAATAGAGGTTGTGCTTGCCAGATACCAATCAAGACAGATGTGCACCTAAATTTCTAATGTGTTTCATGGTTTCAATTCTGAAAACAAAATGAATAAAGATTTTAATAAGTATTGATGTACATGTTTTCCTCCTTTTTCCCCCATTTCAGGATATTTCCAGTATTTTCTTTTCTACCTGTTTTGTTAGGGAACAGAAGAAGATTACATCTTCTGCACCCACTAAACTTCCAAACAGGGACTGTTTCACAGTATCTGATGAGTAAGGCCCTTACGCTTCCCCACAAGTCTTCAGAAGGCCCATACCAGCTTTTGACCGGACCAGAATTTTCCACAGGATAGTTCTGGGGTGCTTTTGTGTATTTACTGTGTTTCCCCGAAAATAAGACCTAGCCGGACAATCAGCTCTAATGTGTCTTTTGGAACAAAAATTAATATAAGACCCGGTCTTATTTTACTATAAGACTGGGTCTATATAATAATATAGTATAATATAATATATATAATACCAGGCCTTGTATTAATTTTTGCTCCAAAAGATGCATTAGAGCTGATGGTCCGGCTAGGTCTTTTCTTCGGGGAAACACAGTGACTCCATTCTTGCAGCAGCATTTTTATTTTTTTTTAAATTTTTATTGGGGAATATTGGGGAACAGTGTGTTTCTCCAGGGCCCATCAGCTCCAAGTCGTTGTCCTTCAATCTAGGTAGTTGTGGAAGGCGCAGCTCAGCTCCAAGTCCAGTCTCCGTTTTCAATATTTAGTTGCAGGGGGCGCAGCCCACCATCCCATGTGGGAATTGAACCAGCAACCTTGGTGTTGAGAGCTGGTGCTCTAACCAACTGAGCCATCCGGCCGCCCTTTTGCAGCTTCTCTAAAGAATTATGAATCCTGAAGAACTTGTCCGCGCAGTACCATCGAGGCACAGAAGAGAAGACCAGGTGCCCTGATTATGGTTGTTAGGACACCCAGATTTTCAACTTGTGAAATGAAACTCTAGCGTCATAAACTTCAACCAGACAACTGAGCAGATTGTTAGGACGTTTTTAGTTCATGGGCAGCACTGTTGAGCGCCCCGGTGCCTGGCATCCATACTTGAACACCGATGGGAGGCTGAAGAACATGTTCTCACCTGCCACATCCGATCCTTTTCCAGTCTTCATTTACTTCTCAAGTATATCAGAAAAACCTCTATTAAAACTTGAAAAAGGCAGCTGAGAGTAGGGGGAAGGGTGTGATTCCATGGGGGACAAATTTTACCCGTGTATTTGCCTATAACAACTGATTTTTAGCAGCCCCCGTTTTGTGAACTAGACACCAGAGTGGTCATAACCGCTGGTGTAGTATGGGTGGGTTTTGTAAGGTGAGTTGCTATATAAATCCCAGGGGATAACAGTACTAAGTCACAGTTTGTAAAGTATTTGGTCTTTGGCAGACATTTGGGCCTTGCGAGCTGTGGTGGATGTCATCGAGATGGTAATGACTGTCCCTTTCCTCAAAGAGCCTGTAGTCCTAGCAGAAGAGAACTGCTTGTGAAGCACCAAGTGCTTCAGGCACGATGTAAGTTCATTACAGTGGAAATAAGGGGCAGGTAAGCGTCCTGGGGATTGGGAGGGTGAGAGGCAGGCAGGTCCTACACGGAAGCAGCAATTGGCCCAGGCTTGACGTGTGTGGGACCCCTGACTCCAGAAGCAGAGCCTCTGGGCCGGAACTCTGTTGTCAGCACCTGGGTCACCAGAAAAATCGGCAATTGTGCCCTGTCTCGAGCATAGTCTCATCTGCCTGCCGTGGCCTCAGTTGCTCTGTGGCGTGGATGTTAAACAAAGGAGCTGTGAAACATTCATTTTATGTTTTTAGACTTTGCTTTTTAAAACATGCCAAGTTTACCTGGAGATAAAGACTTCCTTTTTACCCCAAGATTGTCTTCAAAGAAGGTGTATTCTGCCTTCAGCAGGGCGGGGAAAATGTCTCCTGCAAAGGTAAGTCCCATTCAGATGACTCAGAGAAGGTGCTGGGTGCCCATTTTCTCTTAGAAAGACTTTGTTACAATGCAGATTTTGATGGAGTGTGTTTGGGGCCTGAGATTCTGCATTTCTAACAAGCTCCTGGGCGGTGCCAGTGCTGCTGGTCCTTGGGCCACGCTTGAGCAGCACAGATAGGGGTTTGTTTGCTTGTCGTTTTCACAGCCGCCGCTAGGTGTCCCCATCATCCAGGACAACTGCTCCTAGAGTTCACCCAGCAGCCTCCAAACCCTGAGAATGAAATGCTAGCAATTTATTGAAACTTAGAGGCCCCTCTAAAAACTAGTGTTTGGATTCATTGTTTCCATGTGGGACTGACTTGGGTGAAAAAAAAGTTTACTCTTTTAAGATAAAAAATGTCTTCTTGAAATCAAGTTGATGCCCAGGAATTTTCCAGCTACCTACTTTATTTATCATGAAATGCAAAATCCAAATCAAAATACCTCAGAAATTAGCAGTTAACTCTACATGAAAGTTACAGTACACAGAAAATTATTTCCAGTCTTGAAACTTGGAGTTTTAAAAGAAATAGTGTTAATACTAGTATTTTACCACCATCAATTCACCTGTAAACTTCACTAGTATAAATAAAACCGTTCAGGCCTCCTGCTTACTTTTCAGTGAGTAACACTTGAGGTCTCCTAACTAAGGTACTCACCTGATTTCTGTAGCTGTGTGAATGAAGGAGCAGATTTGGTGAGCTGTTGAGGACGGAGCAGAGACCGGGAGGAACGGGTGAAGCAGTGTGTGATGCTGAGACATGGCTCTAGGATTCACTTTCCTGTCGGGAGAACCCAACCTCAAAGCCTCCGGAGCCTGTTGTTACCTCGGTTCTTTGTCTTGAAGGAAAGAATTCAGTCAAGAGACAAGAGTTTGTGCAGCACAGGACAGCAAGAAGTTTATTAGTAAGAGCGAGTACACTCAGACATGGAGTGGCTGGCCCGAGAGAGGGAAGCAGCCTCTCCTTACATTGTGTGAGAGCTTTTATTTCTACAGGTAGAATTGTCTGCCCCTCTTCCTCTCCCAGCTGACGTGCCTCGTTCTCCCTTCTTGCTCCCAAGTTTGTCTGAGCTCAGTACAACGGCCCTGAGAAGCAGGGTGTATATTCTGATAAGCAGGATGGTTTCTCTCTCTCTAACTTCTAATAATCCCTTTGATTAGGGGCATGTGTGAGCCTGGAATCCTGCTGGGCTAGTAAGGCATTAGTGCCCTAAGTGAGGGCAGCTGCAAGGGGTCTTGACCCGCGTAGGAGCTGCAGCAAGGGGCTGCCTAACCACGGCTAGGTCTCTCCTCCTTTCTGTCTGTCTGTCTACCTACCCTATCAGGATGACAACAGTCAAGTCCCATGACTTCTAGACAGCAGTTTCTAACTAGGACAAGATGGCTCTTAGGTCAGTGGCTTCCAGTAATACATGTGATTTTGAAGAAAATATATTAAGTTCTGAAATCTGCCAGCCTGGTTGCATGCTCGTGTTAGAAGGGAGCCCTGAGAAAAGGCCCTCAAGTCTTGCCAGTGGTGGCTCAGAAACTGCTGTTGGTCGTGAGCACTTGAAAATTGCAAATACGGACAAGAAAGTGCACACAGTACCTCGCCTAACTTTTAAAGATGATTACACTTACATGAAACCTTAGGATTTACCCGTGACTCCGTGAGTTTCCAAAACCCAAACCTCTCCAGACTGGAGCCCACCAGCTTCCTCTTGTTTTTGATGGACTCGAGCTGTGGGAACCTGCTGGTGACGTGATGTTTCATTTCCCATCTCGGGGTCCCTTCCACTCCGCGGGCTCCGCCTCCTGGTGAGGTGATGGCCGAGTTTCGTCTAACAGGTTGGCCGGAAGTTGGTCTGTCGACCTGGGCGGGGCACACAGGAGTGTCATCTGGCGGCCTCGGGTGGGCCACCAGAGCTTCCGGAAAGGAACTGCGGGGTGATGACAGTGGCTATTTCAAGACTTCACCTCTTTACACCCACAGTCACCCCAGAATAGGCTCCCGCCCGTCGGGTGGGCGGTGCCTGCACTCGGCCTCGGGATGCCCGCCGCACCAGCCTGGGTTTCGGTTCCGGACGGGTGCCGCCTCGCCTCGGTCACGTGAGGCCTGCGGTTCCCGTGGCAACGCCAGTCTTCGGCCAGAAGGGGCCGCGGAGGCGGTGACACTTGCTGGCCCCGGATTTAGAGCCGAGCGACTTAGAACCGGGCGAGGCCGGGCGGCGGGTTAGGCTGCCTGCCCGGCCATGCCTCGCGGCCCGCGGCGTCCACTCTGGCTCCTGCCCCTGCTGCTACTGCCGCTCGCGGGTGCGTTGGGTCGTCGCGGCCCCGCCGGGCCGAGCGAGGAGGCGGAGGAGGCAGGCTCGCGACGGGCCTGGCCGGCCTTCCAGGGTCTGCAGGAGCGGCTGAGGGCGGCCGGCGCCCTCCCCAGACGGTACTGGACGCTCTTCAGCTGCCGCGTGTGGCCCGAGACCTGTGACCAGGACGAGGAGGCCTCCCCGCGGCCCCTAGGTAAGACCCGGCCACACGGCGAGGCGGGGGAGCCCGCGGCGGGATGGGGCGCAGCTTTCAGCTCGCTCCTGCTCTGGGCCATCGTTCTCCCGGCCACCCGGCAGGCGCCTTAACAGCCAGCCAGCTTTACTGCTGCCCAGCCTCTTGGGGACCAGGAAGCCCCATCATTGCTGACCCCACCACTGGTGCAGCCCCCTTACCCCGATCTTGACTCCTCCAGACAGCTCATGCCTTCTTGATGGCTTTAAGGAAAGTGCCGGGTTGAACACCCCCCTCCCCACCCCAAGTCCCTTTTCCTGTGCTGCTTATGGAGGCAGCGCTTGGGCCGGGAGTCCCAGACCTGAGTTCTGGTTCCTGCTCTGTCACTTCCACGTTGTGTGGCCAGATGATCCCTGAGGCTCCTTGCAGTTTTTGTTGTAAATTTAGGTCCAGTATAATGGTAATCCTGTACTGGTGCTCTAAATGTCTTTCGTTTAGATCAAAAGATTTGTCATTTCCAATGAATGGTTTTTGATTTGTTTTGTTTTGTTTTGCCAATGCTGGGTATATTCAAATTGACATTTGACAAAAGAATTTAGAAGCCTTTGGGGTTGGCTGTGATCAGACGATTTTGGAAACCAGAGCAAGTAGGAAGAATGATAATCACCAGCTACTGACTGTCTCCGGACTAGACTGCAAACTGGCAGGCAAGGTCTGGGCTTCTTATACCTCTGGTGCAGGTTTGTTGAGTAAATTGAGCCTTTGCTGGAGATGCATCTATGAAGCCATCTGCTTCCTCAAAGCCGGTGGTGCCCACTCGTGTCCATTCCCTGGCAAGGTGCAAAGAAGGCCCAGGGAAAAAGCAGTGAGGAGTGGCTCTGGAGGGAGGAGAAGGGACAGGAAGAAAAGGTTGTGCTGGGTGGCAGGAAGGCAGTACCGGGCTGCCTCTTCGCCTGGGCTCTGTCCCTGTCTCACAACTCTTCCTTTTCCAGGCTGGAGCCTCCCCCTGTTGGGCCAGCAGTACCTGGATATCCTGACCACGTGGTACTGCAGCTTACAGGACTGCTGTGACGGTGGGGATTGTAGGATCTCCAACGACTTCAAAGGTTGGGCCTTCATAGCTGTAAGGGGCTAGAGATCTGGAGGGAGGAGAGGCAGTTCAGGGGGCAGGGCTAGGGTGCAAGGGACCTTTCCTCGTCCTGCTCACAGCTGGCAGCACCCCCTGCCTCTCTGTATCCACCATGGCTCCCAGTAACCCTATCTCCAAACCTGCAACCTCACAGCGGAGAGGAAGGCAGGCCCAGGAGAGGGCTTTGTGCACACTAGCTGCCCCTAACAGGTTGTTGAATTAAAATAAATAAAATGAGGGTGTCTCCATAAAACATTTAGGGAGTCCTGAAACTTCCAGGTGGGAGCTACCTCATGGGCCTGGGGGGTGGGGTTCCTCCTGCAGGCAGGACTCTGCCAACCACTGTGCAGGGTCTTCAGGACCTCAGGATAGGTGATTCCGTTCTCTCCTTAAGTGCATTCTCTCTTGATTTCTCAAACTCTTCAGAAAATAGCTCTTGGATCCCTTCTGTGGCCAGGCCTGCCCAGTGGCTTGTTCTGAAGCCCAGCAGAGGGATGAGTGACCCCAGAGCAGAGTCAGAGGCGCTTGCTCCCTCAGGTGGGGCTGGCCCTGGGGGCACCTCTCACTGTGGCCTCCTCTTTGCCGCCCCCCAGGCCTGGAGTCAGACCTGAGTGTGCGGCTGCATGGCCAGCATCTTGCCCAGGAGCTGGTCCTGACCACAGTGAGGGGCTACTTAGAGCTGCCCCGGCCAGACAAGGCCCTGGCCCTGTCGTTCCATGGCTGGTCTGGCACAGGCAAGAACTTCGTGGCACGGATGCTGGCAGAGAACCTGTACCGGGACGGGCAGCGGAGTGCCTGCGTCCAGGTGTTCATCGCCATGCTGCACTTCCCTCACCCCCAGTCTGTGCACCTGTACCAGGTGAGGCTGGGAGCCCGACGAGCAGCCCTCCGTGCTGGGAGGGAGGCCCTGAAGCCAGCCCTTCCTCGCAGGGGTGGGCCGTGGAGCAGCCTGGGGGTCGGGGCTGGGGGACAAGGGGCCGTTTCCACAGAACCTGGAACCCACACAGATGAGGCCCCGACGTGGGGAGGAAAGCCTGATACTCCAGACCACCTGTCCCTGCGCTGTCTCCTTAGCAGCCGTACACGAGTCCACACCCTGAGCTTACACAGAACCCATGTGTGAATTTCGTCGTGGAAGGAGTGGAAATGTCACAGGAAGTGTGGAACAGAGGAAGGCAGAAACTTTATCTCATCTCCCCACACAGACACAACCAGTTACCATTTTGTGTACTTCAAGTTTTTTTCCCCGTGCTGTTTCATGTCACTGGAATTGTCACAGAAAGTTGCATGGCTTGCTGTTTTTTTTTAAGAGCCATATCGTATCATGTGATTTTCCACAACTTCCCCAGATCACTTATTATAGGCCAACACGTAGAGGGACAAAAGTTGTGCTGCTCTGCTATTCTGGGTTTCTTCCATGGAGATGGGTAGTGTTTAAAGCCGGACAACGACCAGAACCCCACTGTAGCCTGACAGAGACGCCTGCGTCCGTCTTTGGCTTTCTGGTCCAATATTTGGAGTCTGATAACGTGGGAAGATTATATAAGCCTCTGAGGACAGAGATGGGCTGAGTCAGCTGGCAGTTTCAGTGTGGCCTGGGAGGGTACGGGCAGAGTGAAGTAAGGGCAGGCGGCTGGCCAGCCAGGGCTTCCCAGAAAGAACTAGCTGGCCTTGGCTGTGGCCAAACTGCTGTGGATCTCAGTGTCCCCAGAGAACTGACATGTATACATACACTCTCACAGCCTCTCTCACAGCCCCGGTGTCCTCTCACACACACTCAGGTGACAGGGCCTGAAGCCAGAGTCACAGGCTAGAAGTGGACAGTGAATGTGAGCTCTGCCAAAACCCCCACCCTGGGCCAGGAGCTGGCCTGGGAACCCTGCAAAGCAGCATCTTATCAACCCAGGGCTACCTGGCCTGCATGGAGAACCCGTTACGAGTTGGCTGGGTCCCAGACAGGTCCTCCCCAAGCCTCCCCCCGAGTTCTCAGCCCAGCCTGGGTGCCAGCAGGTGCTCTGCTCCTGGGAGTTCAAGACGGGTCTGGCCACCTCTGGGCACTTGAGCCTGTCTCTACCTGTCACCCCTGTGTTAGGGTGGGCCTCCTACTCCCTGGGAGGGTGAGTTGGCTGTTCTAGGACCTCATCCTGGAGGGAAGGGAGCGGGCTGCAGCCTGTTCCCAAGGGCCCGCAGGCCCTCACCCTCCCCCAGTCGGCTTTCAACCTCAGGGTGCTGGAGAGTCACCTGGGACTCTTGTTGGAGGCGGCTGCCCTACTCCCAGCGATTCATCCCAGGCAATCCACGGCGGGCGCCTGGGCCCCGCCCCCCGGGGCTGGAGGCGGGGCTGGAGGCGGGGCGTGTGCCTCCCAGGGATCCCCAGCAGTTCCCCGTATCTGCAGGAATGGCTGACAGACCAGGTGAGGAAGACGCAGGCGCGCTGCCACCAGACGCTGTTCATTTTTGATGAGGCCGAGAAGCTGCATCCAGGACTGCTGGAGGCCCTGGGGCCACACCTGGAACGCCAGGCCCCCGACACCCGCGGGGCTGAGTCCCGGAGGACCATCTTTCTTTTTCTCAGGTAAGGTCCGAGGGAAGACGGGATGCCATCTCGGGGGCTGTTACCTGGCGTGTGAGCTGGCGGTGGAGCGCTTCACGCTCTCCGAGGCCGCAGACCCTTTTCATCAAGGGAAAGCAACACAAGGGCAGGAGAGAAAACAGCCTGGCTGCCTGCGGTAGCAGGGGTGGGAGCCTCCTGCCCGCTCTACCCCCAAGGCGGCCGGGGGGACCAGGTGCCCCTCATCCAGCCTCCCCCGTGCTTCTGGGGATGGTGACGCTCCCTTCGGACTCTCCAGTGGCGAGGGCCGCTCACACTCGGGGACTCCCTTCTTAGAAGAGCATTCAGGTCGTTGGCTTTTGTTGTTGTTTTGTAAATTGAGGTATAATCGACTTTTAACAGTATATTAGTTTCAGGTGCATGACTGACTCTTTGTAATACAGGCACACCTCCTTTTGGCGTGTGCTTCACAGGTGTGTTTTTTACAAATTGAAGGGAAGACCCTCCACCAGCAAAAAGACTGACTTACTTTATTGCGGTACTTGCTGTCTTATGATGGTCTGGAAACAAAACCACAGTATCTCCGGGGTGTGCCTGTATCGGGAAATGGTCACAATTCGTCTAGTTAACATCCGTCATCCGACATACTTAACAAAACTTTTCTCTTGTCCTGAGAACTTTTAAGATCTACTCTCAGAGCAACTTTCAAATGTGCAATTCAGTAGTAACTATAGTCACCAGGACTTATCACTGGGAGTTTCTACCTTTTCACCTCCTTCACCCATTGCCTCTGGCAACTGCCAGTCTATCCTCTGTTTCTATGAACTTGGGGTTTTTTTTGTTTAGATTCCACATATAAGTGAGATGATGTATTTGTCTTTCTCTGACTTATTTCACTTAGCGTAATGCCCTCAAGGTCCATCCATGTTGTCCCAAATGGCAAGATTTCATTGTTTTTCATGGCTGACTAGTATTCCATTGTGTATATACAACGTTTTCTTCATCCGTGGATGGACATCAGGTTGCTTCCATATCTTGACTATTATGAACAAGGCTGCAGTGAACATGGGGTGTAGATATCTTTTCAACTTAGTGTTTTCATTTTGTTTGGATAAATACCCAGACGTGGAATTGCTGGGTTGTAAGGCTCTATTTTTACTTATTTGAGGACCCTCCACACTGTTTTCCATAGCGGCTGCACCAGTCTACATTCCCACCGGCAGTGCAGGAGGGTTCCCTTTTCTCCACATCCTCACCAGGATGCCAGGATTTGTCTCGTCTTTGTAATAATAGCCGGTCTAACAGGTGTGAGGTGATATGGTTGTGATTTCATTTCCCTGCGGATCAGTGATGCTGAACACCTTTTCCTGTGCCTGTTGGGCATCTGTATGTCCACTTTGGAAAAACATCTATTCAGGTCCTCTGCCCTTTTTTTAATCAGAATGTTTGGAGTATTTTGCTGTTGAGTTGTATGAGTTCTTTAATGTATTTTGGATAGTAACCCTTTACCAAATACATGATTTGCAAATATTTTCTCCCATTCAGTAAGTTGTTTTTTCCTTTTGATGGTTTCCTGTTATACAGAAGCTTTTTAGTTTGATGTAGTCTCACTTGTTTTTGTTTGTTGTCTTTGATTTTGGAATTAGATCCAAAAAATAATCTAGACCAATGTCAAGGAGTTTACTGCATATGTTTTCTTCTAGGAGATTTATGGTTTCAGGTGTTGTGGTCAAGTCTTTAATCCATTTTGAGTTAATTTTTGGGTGTGGTGGAAAATAGAGGTCCAGTTTTATTCTTTTCCAGTGGCCAGTTTTCCCAACTGCATTTATTGAAGAGACTGTCTTTTCCCCATTGTATACCAGGGGTGCCAAAAAAAATGTATACAAGTGGACACTTTGGTCAATGTTGCTCAAGCAGTAGTTCGCTGTAATCAGAAGTGTCTGGACGTTGATGGCAACCACTATTGAGCACCTCTTGTAATTGCAGAAGTCAAATGTGACTTGTATTCATCTTTTGTCATCAGTATATATTATTACAATTTTAATAGTTTTCCTTTCTTAAAATGTGTATACACTTTTTTGGTACCCTCTGTATTTTTGGTTTCTTTGTTGTGCATTAATTGACCATATGTGTGTGGATTTATTTCTGGATTCTCTATCCTGTTCCATTGCTCTGTGTGTTTGTTTTTATGCCAATACAATGCTGTTTTGATTACTATAGCTTTGTAGTTATCGTTTGAAATGTAACTCACTGGGAATCCTGTTAGAAGAGCATTAAGTTTTCAAGTCAGCAAATTAGTTGAAAATCAAGTACAAACTACCCTTGAAAATTCTCAACGTGGAACCAGTCAGAGGGTAGTTCCCCACGAAGGCCAGCACTGCGTGTTCTGTCCCCAGCCTTGGAAGGAGTGTGTCTTCTCTGATCATGAGGAAGTCACTGGCTTGAAATTCAGGGTAGTGTGCTGAGTGAGAAGCATGCATGGCCTGCCTCCCAAGTGGCAATCCCACCATGCAGGGCTCCCCACGTAACCGCTGCGTTACACTTCCTGTTTTGTCCAGCTGTGCGCCCCAGGCTCTGGAAATGGCTTTGCGAAAAGAAAAGTGAACTTAGAGTTCAACTTGTCCAACCCTCTATTTTCAGGGAGGCTCCAACTGGCAATGTCCTGGCCAAGGTCTGTTAGAAGGCAGGCCGGGGTCCCTGTTGGCCACCCTGGAGCAGAAGGCAGACCACTTGCTCCCTCAACCCTCCCCCTCTGCAGGCCAGCACATGCTTGTTAGGGGGTTTCCCCAGCTTTAGGGTGTACCCTGTGAGGGTGGAGAACTAGGGGATCTGGTTTTACATCCAGGTTGGAGAGTGTGAAGGAGCCCTGGAGGCCAGATCCTGTTTCACTGAGGACAAGATGGAACCAGTTTAAACACCAGGCGGAGGTTTCGATGCATTGATGGCACCACAGTGCTTTGTGAAGGAGGGCACGGGGCGTCCTGAGGTGGTGGGAGGAGAAAGGCAGCAGTTTTCTGATAGGATTGGCTCTGTATTATTGAGCAGCTTGTGTGGCAGCCTGAAGACAGCTCGTCCTGTCGCAGTGAGTGCGGTGGAGGGCGTGCAGGGGGCTGCAGACACCAGGCCTTCCCACCGAGTGGAAGGCAGCCGGCGAGCAGCTCCCACGGGGTTCCTTGTTATAAAAATGCGTTGACTTGGTGCAGTTTCTTCCTCTGCTCAGCGTGAGCCTGACTCCCCTCGACGTGGGTTCGGCCCGGTTCTCCGCACCGGTGCCAGGATTTCCTAATGTGACCCAGGTGACTGCTACCTCTAGACAAATGTTTGCCTTTGTAGTGTGTTGGTTTCGACACCCCAGCGGGCCCTTTCCCCCAGTGCCCCAGACTTTGTGCACTGCCCAAGGGCACCAATGGGCCGTGAATGATGGAGGCAGGACCCTGTGGCTTCTGCTACCCCCTGACGGAAGGAGAGGCGACGCCACACCTGTGCCGGGGATGTGGCCTCAGGGCCGTCCCACCCTCTGAACCCTGAAGGTTTTCAGGATTCTAGGGAAGACCATATATTTGAGCCTGTTAAAGAACAAAAGTGCAATTGAGTCAATTTGAAGATCTACTTGACTTTATTGAGCAATTCATGAATCGGGCAGCAGCCCACGCCACAAACAGGGGCTCGAGCCGCTGTGTACGGAAGGTTTGTAGAGGCAGACGCGGGGCGGGGCAGGAGAGCTATTAGCAAAAGAAAGGGTTGTTTCAGGCAAGGCTGCCTTCCCTTAGGGGCACGGGGTCTTCCTGGGGAGGTGGGAGAGGCACGGTTTGCCTCAGCTTCCGCTGGGGGAAGGAGAGGGCCTGCGTGGCAGATGACCTCACTGGTACTGACCAGAAAATTCCAGACAACTCCCGGGGAAGGCTGACACTGCAGGTAGGTCCGGTATCACGTCCGGGCTCAGTGCCATGGGCTTCAGCACAGTGACTCCATTTTTGGCCTGTGGTTTAACAAGTTTCTGGACTTGATTTCTACAATGTGTCGTGGGGACTCTAGTGTTTGAAAGCACAGCTGATTCGAAATGCTGGTGTGAGCCAGTCACACGCCTGTCAGGCCAGCAGTTTCCTCTGGAAGAAATTCCTAAGCCTGCTGTTTGAGGTAAGGAGTTAGTGGTTTTGCGGACCTGCCCTGTGGTGCCGTCTGATGGCAGGGGGGCGGAGGTGGCAGTGAAGCAGGGAATGGACTGTGGGCTAGAGCGCCCCAGAGCTGGGTACCAGAAAACTACCTGCGACTACTTTCACTAAGTAGAGATGGCTCCAGAAGGCTCTCGGGGCAGGACAGGAACTCCAGAGATCAAAGCTATTTTCGTCTTCTCACTGAAGCTGCAAAGTGGAGAGGAAGGGAAATGAATGGCTGTTCTCAGAAAAAGGAAGGACTTGTACTCCAGGGCATAGAAAATGCCGATCGAATGTGTACATGTTGACCGTTGCGTCTAAGGTAACCTAAGGAGTGCATCTTACATTGTCTAGTCCAATCCTCTCACTTTACAAATGAAACCAAGGCCCGGAGAGTAATGACTGACTGAGTCAAGTTTACATCTGTCTTTTAGGAAAGACTTGGCGGTTTGTTATCCGAGTCCTGCAGAGGCCGATGTCCCCTTCCCTTGGGGTCTTAGGGCTGGTGGGATTACATGTTGGCCCATCCCAGGGAAAGGACAGTCTCTCGAGGTGCCTTCTGTCCCTCAGCAGGTGACCTGGGAGGATGGAGAAGGGAAGGGAGATGTTCCAGGAGGGCACTATCTGTCTGGAGGTGGGCGCCAGAGTGCAGTCCCTGTGGAGCTGGCGTAGGGGAGTGAGAAGGGCCCCGGGTAGGTCTTGGTGGGTGAGATACAGCCTGTAACATGGAGAGATTCAGAAAGAGGTGGAGACACTGTAGACACAGGTGCAGAGAAGGCCATTAATTTAATACACATTTTTCTGAGCACCTGACATGTGCTAAGAACAGTGGGTAAATAGGCTAAGCATCTGCTCTCAAGAAACTTGGTGTCAGGAGGCTTTCCAGGTAGAAATGGGGCAGGTACTGGAGTCCTGGGGCACAGTGACTCATCACCCCTTGCCCTGGTTGCCAGCCTGTGCCCACCTGCCTTTGCTCCTGGGGAGTAGGATGGGGCAATCCATGGGCGGTTCTTACCTCAGCTGATGCCATTGTGGCCACTCGCGTGTGCGCAGATGACGTGCCTGGCAGGGGTATGGAGCAGCCGTTTCCTTAGGTGCGGGGACGTCTGACGGAGCAGCTGAACTTGAGCAAGAGGGCAGTGGGTCACAGGGCAGGGCAGACAGCTGCCCCAGCCTCCTTCCCCCACCTGGAGGCAGGCAGGGAAAGAACCACGGGCACACAGGACACACTCAAATGCTACCGTGCTTCCCTGAAAGTAAGAATCAGAAAATAAGCCCTCGCATGATTTCTCAGGAGGACATCCCATGAACATATAAGCCCTAATGCGTCTTTTGGAGCAAAAATTAATGTTAACACCCAGTCTTATTTTCGGGGAAACATAGTAAAGGGACAGAGAGGTGAGTTAATGCAGCTGAGAGTGTTAGAGCTTTGTGAGGACGGACAGAAGGTACTGGACCCCCACTCCCTCCCTCTGTTGGGCCTGAGGAAGCAGCAGGGGCAGAGGCTGGTTTGTTTAAGGAGCTGTCCGGAGGCCGTCAGGCTCAGCTGATGAGACGAGTACAGTGAGGGGAGAGAAGTAGGCACCGGGCTGGGGAGGGCCACAGGGGGCTGGGAGGGCCACGGAGGTCGGGCTGCCAGCTCCAGGGCGCCACCTCCTCCCTCAGTCCCTGCTGCTGGCAGTAAGATTTCTTCTCACCCCTTTTGTCCCTCATCTCTTGAACCCAGTCCTGTGCTCCAGACCCCAATTTCAGCTGCCTAATGTCACAATGCCCAAGAGAAATCACAGCAAGTGCATGACACTGAAACGTGTGTGAACCCAGGCTTTCCTCCTCCCCTTTATTCCCCTTCTGACAAGGGGCCGGGGCAGCTTCGGGCAAACACTGGTTTCCTCTGATGACCTTTCTCTCAGCCGTCAGGTACAGGTCCTGTCAATTGCGCCCCCTACACTAATTCTTAAATTCTTCTCTCCATCACCTCTCCAACCATGGACTACTACAGAAAGCTCCCTAATTTTCTGCAACCCTCCCACGCCTCTGCAGTCCAACGTCTGTGGCCCTCGCCTGATAGTCGCTCCACACCCTACGCTCCCCAGTTTCCTCAGTGGGTCTCCGTGGCCCACAACTAAAATCGGTGTGCACGGCAGACAAAGGTGGCCTCAGCCTCCTTCCACGCGCCCACACACCTCCAGCCCCTCAACCTCACAAGCCCCGAGAGTCTGTGCTGACACACCCTTCCCTGACTCATGTCCCACGATCACGACGCAGTCGGCATTTGCTCAGAAGCCTCGTCCCTGGGCCTCAGCTGCTCCCACCCAAGCACCTGCCACACGGACGCCTCTCCTACACGTCACACCATCCGAGCCCCTGAACCTAGCACAGTCTCCGTGTTTGTCAGGAGGGAGCAAGGCAGGGAGGGTGGGTGGCGAAGCAGGCCCACATCTTTTCTGTACAGACCTTTGGGTTGTGACAAGATCTCCTGGGGGAGGGGAGGCCTCGGCCCCCCAATGTCCATTCTTCCAGTCACCAGTCCATGGCTTCAGTGGGGAAGTTGTCCAGTGGAACCTAAATATGAAAGTAACATCTGTGAACAAGCTCCTTCTCTTTCAGTAACCTTGGGGGCAATGTCATCAATGAAGTGGTCCTGAATCTGCTCAAGGCTGGACGGGCCCGGGAAGAAATTCGGATGGAACACTTGGCGCCCCGCCTGCAGGCTGAGATTGTAGCATCCACAGGTAACAGACTCCCAGCCACACAGAAAAGGAGCTTCTGCTGAGAGCCGCAGGTGGGGTACTCTGTATGTGGCAGAACTGGTGCTTAGGAGGCAGACAGGGTACCCAAGATCACAGGGCATACCAGACAGTCATCTCGTCACGTGACGAGGCACAAGAAAAGTACCAAGAAAGCTGAACTCTTTTTCTGAAAATATTTTGACAAAGAGGAGTTTGCCCCACCCTGGCAATACAGGCGGTGGCCTGTGAAGCCTGTGCCTCAGGCTCGGCCCCCCTGTCAGAGGTGGGGTCCCTCTGCTTCTTGCCATCAAACGAAACCGTACAACTGGCAGTCATCGCCCCCCTCTCTTGCCTCACCTGCGGCACATCCATTGCTAACCACGCGTTCTTTTCCCTGAAAGGAGACACGGCAGAGTTGTCACACACTTCAGACTCCTCCTGGAGTAGCCTGAGGTCGCACCTTGCCCAGGCCTTAGGGTTGGGGACATCTTAAAACTCCAGTTGGGTGCAGCCTTCGGTCAGATTCCCATGTAACTTCGGTCTTCATTTCAGACAGTGGTTTTGGCCACAGCCGTCTTGTGCAGGAAAACCTGATTGACTTCTTTGTCCCCTTCCTGCCGCTGGAGAAACAGCACGTGAGGCTGTGTGCACGGGATGCTTTCCTGAGCCAGGAGCTCCTGTACACAGAAGAGGCCCTGGACGAAGTCGCCAAGATGATGGTGTATGTCCCCAAGGAAGAACAAATCTTCTCTTCTCAGGGATGCAAGTCTGTTGCCCAGAGAATTAACTATTTCCTGCCTTGAGGGCTAGCTGGAAACTTCCCGAAGCTGCCTTCCTTCCACTACCAAGACCCTGGGCTGGCTGGTATCCAGCACTAACAGTGTAAAGGAAGCCAGAGCCAGTCCTTACAATCACTTGGTGCCTTACAGAGCCACACTCCAAAACGCGGGCCAGGGCCGCAGGCAGAGAGAAACCCACCCCCAGTTTTGCCTGCAGACGCTTGGACTTGGGTGTTTGGGCCTGAGGCTGCAGGATCCTCTGACAAGGAAGGGAAAATGAAATTCTGCTCTCCGGTGGCAGGAGGTACGCCTTGGGGGTGCAGGTGGGTTAGTTTGCAAGTTGTCATTCCCAGAGGAAAGCTGGGCAGCTTCTATCTGGGCAGAAGATCAGCAAAGTGCCTCAGGCTGAAGAAAAAAGTTCACAGAATAATTCTTTTAAAAAAATCATGTCAGTGTAGGCTAAGATTTGTTCTGCTCTGTAGAGTAAACTGTTTTAAAGTTAGGGCCTTGATATGATGTCATAAGTAAACATTAAAATTTTATATTTTTCTAAAACCTTCAGCCCCCTTTCTTAATGAGACCTAGCAATCCTGCTCACTCAGCAGAATTCCAAATGCCAGGGAACCCTGAGGACGGCGGGCGGGGCGGGGCGGTGCGCGGGGACATAGCTGGCACTCAGAGCTGCCAGGGTGAGCCCGGTTACTTCAGTTTGCTTTGCTGGGCTGGGCTGTTGGAACCGCTTACTGAAAAGGTTTCTTCCACAGCATATTGCTTTTACATATGAAAACGTCACTCCCGTGCTCCCAGCTTTAAAGTCGTTTTTGAGGCTTGAATGGCCACATGTAAACACGTACATTGTGCCTCTAGCTCATGCCTTTTCCTTGTCTTGGTTCTTCCCTTTACCACACTTCTGGAATTGTATTTGTCATCACCTCAAATATCCCCTCTTATTTAAAACCCTCCCGGCCTCTCATTTTAGCCCTGCTGAAATGGAACACTTCTGTCTCTCCCCCACTTAACACCTGATTGCACTCATTTACTCAAATAACGACCTCAGAGTTAGGGAGCGTATAGCCCGAGCCGCATCACATACCCAATAAATACTCAAAACGAATTGAAGGAGCCTAGTGTCCCCACAGGACGAAAGGACACTTGGCCTAACTGCACAGTAAGGCCCACTGTCTCAGGCTGGAACGTCCCAGAGGGCTACGTGGGCCTCCCACTCCCATGACATACCCAGCTCGAAATTAAGAGAGACATTCTATGCTTTACGTCTCAGAGCCACACAACTGACATCCTTTTAGCCCTGGCCGGCTATGTCTGATGTCATCCAGGGTCTAAACCTCTTACACCTGGGGACCAGGACACAGCAGGACGCGGTGGTTCTGAGCACATCTCTGGAGCCAGCCTGCTTGAGGGCCAGGTCAGCCGCCTACAATGCAGGGCCACAGGAAAGCTAGTCACCTCGGTTTCCACTTTTGTAGAAGTGCGCATAACTGTACTTACCGCCGAGTTGCTGTGAGGATTGAGCTTTATAAAGTGCTCAGACAGAGAGCTCTAGCTGTTTAATAACAGTAAAAACCTAGGAAAACTCAGTTTGGCACCATCCTCTGAGGCTGGGCTTTCCCCTCGTTCTAGTTCTGGGGACTCTGGTTGGCTGAGGTGTGTTTTAGTAACTAGCACCCGAGAACTTGCCATGCGCCGTGGCCTGTGCTAAGCACTTCACAGCTGTTATCTCGTGTCATCTTTAACACTGACTTAGGCACCAATTTCATCATCGTTTAACAAATGAGAAAACTGAGCTCTGAGAGGTGAAGTATCTTGTACAAAGTCCCAAAGCTCTAGTCAGTGGGGGCCGGGGAGTACGGCCCAGGCAGCCCAGCGCCCATGCATTCATGACTGGTTCTAAGACACTTTCCAGATTTCCTCAGTGGACAGTAGCCTCAGGTGTGGAAAAGGTTACAGTAATACAACGAGGGAGAACGCACGGGAGGGTCACTGACGACTAAAACAAGACGCCCCTGAACTGAACCAAAAATGGGCCTAAGAAAAGGATGGAAAGTGGAATGAGAGGAGGTGTATAAGCTGATGCTTAACAGCCATTCTAACCGGACCTCACACGGTACCACTTCAGTATATCCTACAGCTATCTAATTAAAACATGACTTCTCAAAGCAATGGCTGGTTTTTATAAAATTGACGACCAAGTCAAACAAGAATAGGATGTTTCCTACTATCAGTGCTACTTTGGCTCTAAACATTTGTAGAACTTATTTGCAGCTGTCCTCAGAATGGACTCTGAAAGAATTATGTCTCATTTTACATTAAGCTCACATGGAGGGACGGGCGGACGGATGGACGGACACACATATCCTTACTCACCTTACGTACCAGCTGGGCTCCAGATGATACCTTCGGCCATTTCCAAAAATGGAATCCATCACAGGATGAGGACTCACCGCCATGGAGCACATTGTAAAGAATGTGCCAGCGGGATGCTTGCTAAATCCGCTTCTTTACCTTACGTCTATTTTATATGGAGAGACAAATTCTGCTTACATTCCCTATAGGTTAAAGTTTGGGGAGAAACACTCCAATCACAAGCCTCCTTTGCCAATAAAATATTGCAACCTTTATTTAAAATAAAACACAAGTTGGCAAGCCTTGTGAGACAACAGGCAGACAGCATTCCCCTTTCAAGGGCCTCATTTATTTACATCAAGTTTAACACTGTTAGCAATTCACAGTCAGACAACAGGGTGAGAGAATTAAATTAGAAAAACAAAACACCTGAAAATATATTACAATAACAATTAAGAACGAATACCTGACAACACTGTAGTGTGACCCATGACTGACGTGTTTGCGGTTAGATCCCATGTTGTCTCACTGTCCCCTCAGCAACACACCCTCTGCACCCACCACACACACCTGTGGGCGTGACCTTTGGTATAAACATTAAATACGTTTTAAAAGATCTGAATCATGTTTTAGGACAAAATTCTGTCAACCACCACACAACAGTCAAACTTCCTTTTGCCAAGCAAACATAAAACCGGGGTTTCTCCACTGCTCATCATTACAGAACCAGATTGCAAAGAAGTGTGGGTTCTACCGGGGAGACGGGGTACTGACCACGCATGAACAGCTCTGCCAGTCTGCTCAGAGCAAACACACCGATGAGGGCACAGCTTCTGGTCACACAGACAGAGACCTGCCCAATGCCTCTCACGTACGCCCCCCCCCTTTCCTAGTGAGCACGACGACAGTGTGTACGCAACACGGACATAACACGTACCCTCCATACAGGTCTGAGATACAGAGGGTTTCCAAACATACGCCCTGAAGAACCGAAGATGAGTACCTCAGCGTCCCTTCTAGTCCTGAATACTAATTTCTCTGGAGTCCCATCAGACTAATCAAGGTGATTTCTCAAGGTCTCAGAAAATGTCTCATAACAGAGTCCCAAGAACAGTGGCTGTAGTGGAAAATGGCTCGTCAAAGTGAGGAAGGCGGGCTGATCTACCAGAAACATCCCTCTGGGCATTCTTGCCACTCAACACATGGGCGGTACTTCTGAACTGCCGAACGGTATTTGGGACGCGTCACTGAAGACCCTAAAGCTCCTCAGTGTCTCGCAGTCTCTTCTGAATCAAGGATGCATCTATTTGGCAGACCTGTGTTACTGTATTGTAACTGCTGAAAATTAAGTATCCTTACACATGAAAATTTTATTAACCAGAAGTCCCGTTCTCCAACCAAAGTTTATGGTGCTTAAATACATGATTTAAAATTCCCATCTGAGGCTCAGAAGCAAATCTAAACAAGCTCGAACCATACAAACTCTTTATTTCCTTTCTGAAAGTCTGCTAGCATTTGACAGTTCACTTCCACTGTGTCCAAAAGAATGAACTAGAATGCTCCAAGACCACTAGCCCTGCGTGTACAGCTCGGTGTGTAAGTGGCACATACGACCCAGAAACATGCTGCTTCCAGTACAACGATGAGCTAAGAGCCTCACAGAACAGACACAGAAGGTGTGCACAGGCTGGTCTGAGGACATGTCGGGCCTAGCCTTCCCATTTCACGGAGACATCCTTTCCTTTAGATGGTCCGCAGGTCTGAAGACCAGGTCACACACCGTCTGGAACCTCGGGCTGAGTTAACGGGGCCTTGCTACTGTGTTCATGTCGCTCCGCAATGGGGAGGCTAAAGGATATACTCTTTCTAGGAGAGAGAAACGATTTCAAACTTATAATTGTAACAGGAGCAAAGAAGTAACGTGCACCTGGAGGGAGGGAAGGGTCCACTTAGAGCATCCTTCCCCCAGCTCACCAAGAAGATGGAGAAGAGTGCGGCAGTCTGCCAGATCTGCACCCCATGTGGGGCCATCCCATGAAGTTCATGTCTACCAGTTCTGGTTCAATAACCGTGCACCATCCACTCAGCCGACAACTCCTGAAGCCATGTTCGAAGGCAGAAGCCTCCAGCAGTGATGAGCTGCCCAGGCCTCCCCACCCTGGTTAGCACAGGGCGGAGCCTTCCCTGACTTCCTTTGGACTTAGGACACTAAGTCAGAAATGAAGGAAATACCATCTTGCACACATGTTGTCTCAACATGGAACATAAACTTCGGGTGGGTGGCAATAAAAGCAGCAGATCCAGAGCAGAAACGCATCTTTTTGGACATTGCAGTAAACGTCGCGAAAGACAGGCTGCCGCAGAGAGCAGCCCGTTCCACAGCCCTGAACCGCACCGTGCTCCCCTGGTAATACCGGAGGCTGGGCCATGGCGGGGAGTCCGGCAGTAACAGCAGGTACGGTAATTGTTACTCCTGGCACCACTGGCCTGCCCAAAAGAGCAAGCCTTTCACTAGAGTTTTAAAAGTCTGGTAGTTGGAACTGAAACTGAAACGCAATCCCAAGGATGTACGTAATTCTGCCTGTTAACACCGGGAGGCTTTCGAACCAGCCCAAGGCCTTCCTCTCCGGCCAGGTTACGGATAGCTGCAGTTTCCCTGGGTGGTCATGTGGAGGGTACAGGCGCCCTTGGGCTGCCCTTCCCTGCTTCTCTCCTGCTGCCACATATCCCAAATTGAAGCAGGCATTTACAAAAGAACTGAGTTACTTGTTTGACAGAAGCTAAGACAGAGAGATAGACAGCTGGAGTCTTAATAAATACCTAAGAAGAAACTTATGTCTAGACACCCACCTGCCTAAAGAGGACTGGTCCTAACAAATGCTTAGGGCAGAGAGATGGACCCCAAATTCAGGTAGAATAAGTTAATGCAAGATGATGAAACCCCAAAATCTCAAGAACAAAACTACACAATCCTGTCGGCCCAATGTGGACCCCTGGGGGAGCCCGGCCTGACAGTAACCGTGACATCAGTAGCAAAAACGGAAGGTAAGGGGAGCCCTCAGAATGCAGTGTAGCTGAAACTCAAAAGTGGCCACAATGCTATTTACTCTTGGACATTTATTTCATAAGCTAATAGGTGAGTTATGTTCAGCTACTCTTAGAAAAAAATAAATACGGATGATGAATGTCAAACGCATTTATAACTGACAGGAAATCCTAAGTCATTCCCCAAACGCACTGGTTTTAGGGCCACCCAGTCTCCTCTCACACCCATGCCCCCACCCCACAAAAAGGAATAAAAAACAACCTACGCAGGACATAGGTTGAAAAAGACACTGTCAACACCAACAGGTAATGCGTGTGCTCCCCCGCATTTAGGATGCTAAATGGCTGAACATGTAGTGGACAAATGTTCAAAAGTACAAGGGCCTCATTCTTCTGGAGTCAAGGTCCCTGGAAGAGCCTGTCTGTTCTGGAGTGAGTGCCCACGGCTACTTTTTAATGATTACGATTAAACCAGAAAGTTGGTCCCTAGTTTTCTGAAGTTACTCAGCACTGAGCTACAATTTTAGTAAAACACTTACTCTATCTGCACATACTCATGTAGCAGTTTCATATTTATAAATGTCACAAATTACATAGGTGACTGTTTATAGATCTGCATTTTCAGGTCCCCCACAGGTAAAAACCTGTAAGTCAATCAGCATCTAATCAACTGTTTCATTTCCTAAATAGACATTAATAATACACCCTTATGGTTATATCACGTTTGATACTTTTCTCAAAGTGCTTTCATATACATTATCTCCTAGTCATTAAAATGACATGGAACAAGAAAGTTGCTTTTGTTTCAAGAAAAAGGAATGTAGGACTAGGTGTTTTAAAACTTAACTTGGTATTTCTTTATTACAAAGTGCAGACTGCTGTACTGCTAGGTCTGTCCCAAAGAACGACTCCCTGTACTTTTTGAAATCACTGACTCTATTGAAGGCCCGCTGTGCTAGTGTCACCATTACTCAACATTCAAACTCCTGAAGGTCAGGTGCCAGGAGCGTGTGCTTAGGCCGCGTGCAGACTGCACACTGATTGTCCATCTGAGCCACTTTGCTGCAGTGTCTCACAAGGCAGCAGGAATGGCCAAGACCCCGCACCCCAGCCTTGGCTCTGCCCACCCGCCACTAATTAACTGCTCTGAGATAACGGGCAAATAACTTACATCCTCTCTTCCAATTCCGTAGGCTGTAAAGAAAAGTGTTCAGACAGTGCTGATGGGTCGGAAACACCTGGAGGGATTCTTGGAAACACTCAGGCTGACACTGCACCCCACTCAGAAGTCTGATCAATGCACCAGATTTTTTGTGGGGATTTTTGTTTTTTAAAAAAACAACACCGCAGGGGATTTGGTCGCACATCCCTGGCTAAGACTCACTGGACTGTTTAATAATAATAATGGAAGTTTATATTTATGGAGTGCTCATTACACGCCAGGCACTCAAGCTGAGCATCTTATATAGATTATCATTTAATCCTTACAACAACCCTGAGGTAGTTACTTTTATTATCCCTGTTTTCCAATGAGGAAACTAAGGCTCAGGAAGGTTAAATGACTTGCCTTCTGGACTGGCTTTAGAGTCTGAACTCTTACTCACTATCTATACTGTAACCTTTCAACTCAAAAGCTCCATGACTTTAGATAAATAAATATGGGCTGTGCCTGAGCAGAGTCAGCCTGTTTTATTAACTGGGCACTATTTTATTAGCCAACTTGCAATTGAATTATAAGAAAATTCTAATTTAAACTCAAAATTGCAGCTAGGCAAGGGGCTCCACCATAATGGCCTCGATGTATAGCGGTCATCTGGAAAAACACTGGAAGAATTTCTCAGGGCCAATTTTTTTAAGGCTGTATCTCTGAAAATCACGATGGAAGTCTGTAGGAAAATATACATATTTTAATTTTACACAAAGCCTTTTAAGAAAATACTTCATGTAAAGCACAATGAAGATGTATTCTACACCAAATACTGCATTTTTTAGTAGAAATCCAAACTGACATCATATTATCTGTACATGATCGGATTCATGCTACGGTAGCCCAAAGGTATGCATTTATGTACAAAACCACTTTAGAAAGTTTTCAACATTTTGTAGAAGGGCTTTTGCTCCTGCTCTCTGTTTTGCTTTTAAACTAGATAAAATTAAACTACACTTTTAGTTTCTAGAAGCAGTTTTCTCTGCTTTGAATTCAAACTTTTAAATTTACATAAGGTAATTTTAAAACTCTGGTCCTTTCCAAGTAGAAAAAGGAAAACCTCAACTGTAATTCTGTAATAGGTTGACAGTGCCTCTTTAACCTGAACCCCAAGCCGTCCACCTCTGATGTTCCAGTTCAGGCACCACGGGGTGGGGGGGTGGGGGGTGCTCACGCTCTGACTGACAGTGCCGAGGAAAAGCAATTCCCTTCGTGACCTCATCAAGCATCCACCGCGGGCAGGCAAAACCAGGTGCTGCCCTGAGTACGACACAGCCCCCACCCTCAAGACTGTGCTCCAGTGAGAAAAGCAGGGAGCTTAAGTACACTCAGTAGTGTTCCTCCAAGGTTTATTTTCAGAGCTCTCAAGGATTAACATCCCTTGCTTAGAGAAAAAAAGAAAAAGAAAAAAATCCCCTGAAAAACAATTACAATCCCTCAACTCGCATCCCACGACGACAGGGATAAACATAAAAAAAGCAGCATAATAATATTCTAAAGTTTTAGCTTTCCCTGCCCCACCCTTAAAAGGCTAATTGCTAAAACAATTTCAAGTTTATGGAAGTGTATGATGAAGGGGAGAAGCAAAAGGGGAGATGGGAGGAGCACTGGTTTAAATCCAAGGTAAAGAGGCTGTCTTCCCTTCCAGCCACACACTAGCTGCCTTCTGTCACAGACAGAGGTCACCCAGTCTCTGCAAGGAGCGCCCAGCACTGTCTCCTCCCTCATCCTTCTCTTGGCCTGGGGCCTCCTTTCCAGGAGCCAAGATAAGAAAGAAACAAGGTTTCCTTTCTTTCTGGTGAAAACTACACTTCCTCCTTGGTCAAGGAGGCCACACTCTGTCCAAAACATAGTTATTAACTCTAGTATGCTAGCCCCACTAATGTACTCTCAGCAGTTCTCAATGTCACAATCTGCTACTGAGCAAAGAGCGAAAAAAACCATTCCACGTAACACTGCACTAAAGGGCTTTCTCCAGGGGGGGCTCTCCAAGGGGTAGCTATGCCCGTATTTGTAAGATACCCATGAGAAGACGTATCGTTACCTTTGTTTACTAGACTAGGAGACGGGGCTGTGGCTTGACTGGATCGATGATAAGAGCCAGGAAGAAAATTCACTGTCCATCAATGTGGAATTCCTATCTTCCTAAGGTAATATTCCTTTGGAGGGAAAAAAATAATGTATTTATTTTTGTGTATTGGGTTCTCCTTGGGAGGAGGGGGTCATAAAGCTTTAAAAACAGAATGAAGTGGTAACTGGAATTAGACCTGATATCAGTATCAATATTGGTTAATTAGATTCGGTTCCCTGCAATCTTAATTAGCTTCCATTATTATAAATGAGTAGGGAAGGAAAGGGCCTATTTTTCAAAGGCAAAACATATCTGAGGGTTAAGTCATTAGGTTTCCAGGACCTAATATTCCCTGGAAATGACATGTTCCTTCACTTATACTTTCTTAAAATACGATATTAAAATAAATCAAAGAGATTCCCAATGTGATCTTTACAAACAAGCACAATGTTGGTGGGGGTGGGATATGAGAGGAGGAAAGCATGTGAGGATAATTTGATTCATTTGAAATCCAGAGAGAGAAAAAATGCTTCTCCCTCCTTTATGCCTAGATTGGGTCTCGGGTGACAAGGGAGGAGAAAGGGACAGAGGAACAGCCAGGAGGACCAAGCGAGCGTCTCCTCAGTCTCAGACCTCTGGGCCTGGCTACTGGGTTTCAAGAAGAGACCCTTTCTCACGTATTTTAGTTATTAAAGAAATACACACCTGCTCACGCCCTTACATGTCATTACGGAGGGGCACTGTATCAGAAAAGGGATCCACTGGGCGAGCCTTTCCCTGGTCACTAATGTCAACATCCACGTTGGTTCGTGCCCCAAACGTTGCCAGGAATAACGGAAGGCAGCCTGCCCAGCGAGGGGCAGGGAAGAACCACTGCAGAGACCCCGAGGCTTGTGGTTTACAGACAGGCACCACCAAGCAGACAGGCTGTCCTGCTGGACGGGGAGAAGGGACTTCTGCTGGCTGATGTAAGAGTTTAGCAGGAGGCTGCACCCTCCCTGACTATACTGCCCAGAATTCTTTACTTCCTGCGCCAATGAACACACCCGTGGGAAACCAGACAGGCGCATCCAGATGAGGCCACATTTCCCAGTTCTCTAATTCTCGCAATTAGATTTGCAGTTCTTACTGCAGCAGTGACCCTGTGGAAGCACGGCTAACGGCTGCTTCCCACAGCCTTGAATGAAACTTCTCTTGGTACATTCCCAGCTTCCCCTTCTGCTGTTCCACCAAATTCATGAGGTGAGTTGGAGCCCTAAGCCAGTCCCCTTGTGTGTGGCACCGCTGCAGGCAGCCCTAACACCTTGCGTCATCCCGGGTAAGGATGGGCTGGATTTGGTTCTTCACGGCATGACACACACGTTCCCTGATGTCCAGTGCAGCTTCCACTCCTGTCCACGCCAGCCTTACCCCCACCCAATTCCCCTCTCCTATGAGTTTCGCTTTTTATTTTTGAGATGAACCTGTAAACGTGAGATCTCAGAGATCTGAGGTACTTCACATAAACACACTCAAGTATCAGTCTTTCATGTTTTGAAAAGAACACAGGAAAACGAGTCCCTTTCCCTCTCCCCTCAGAGGCGTGTGCATCTCCCCACGAGGCTGGCAGTGGCTACCTCTGCACCACGTCACTGATCTCCTGTACACACGACAGCAAGTTATGAAGGACAGGGTTTGCCCCGGGCACTCCCGCAGCTGCTGAAGACACCTGCAGCTCCTGCAGGCTGAGTTCCAGTTTGCTCACAGCCTCTCGGAAGGCAAATTTGTTGCGAGTCTGAGGGATGCAGTCCACATAGCCTGAGCAGTAGTCGAGCAGCTGGTGCCCAGTGTCCACCAGCTGGCTGCTGGGCACCGGCTCCGTGATCGCACTGGACAGCAGGTCAGCACATTCGAGCAGGGCCTCCTTGCTGATTCTGTCAGCTGAGATCTTCTCAGCTGCCTGCCTGGTTTTCCTCAGGGCCACTTTCGTACCTGCTGTGCCATTGGCCATTTTGGCGGGCGAGATGGAAGACAAGGGCAGAGGCACTTGAGGCGCCGGCATCACCGGCCTCCCAGCTTTCCCGCTGGTGGGCACTGGCCCTGGAGCTGCCTTTCTCCCCCCTTCCTGCGTGTCTGCGGCCAGGGCAGCCGGCTCCTCCGTGGGGTCTGAGCACGTGGACGGATGCTGCAGTAGTCTCATCACGGGGGGTGGGGGTGGGGCACACTTTGGTTTTACCCGTCGGGGTCGGTCCTTGTCACCAGAGGATGTGACCTGATGCTCAGATAAGAGCTTGAACTTATTCCCCTGAGAGTCTGTGCCAATGAGCTGCACGTCCGCTGGAGTGTGCTTCAGAGTGGGTGAGATAAGGACGGGCACTTTGTGGTTGTGAGTGGTTGGGGCGACTGCCGCAGCCTTGGCCGGAGAGGACCAGCCGGCCTGCTCGCCGTCCTCGGGGACGCCAGCCATGCCAAGGCGGGCCCCACCATTCCTCTCCTTGTTCTTTGGGGCAGCCGCCACTCCAGCCACCCCCACCCCTGGAGAGTCCTTCTCTGTGATGGCTGGATCCCCAGAGGGGGTTCTCAGAGGAAGAGCTGCGGCCCCTCTGGGCAGAAGTTTGGCTTTTGGTCTCTCCCTGGTTGGAGCAGCACCTTCCTCTGATTTTTTGGGGAGTGTGTCATTGGCCCTGTCCACGTTCTCTTCTGGCTGAGAAGAGGTGGACACTGTCCTTTCCAGCTGGAGTTTGGACCTCTGGCAGTTCCTGGGAAGGGTCATTGCCATCCTATCTTGCTCTGGAAGCCCTGAGGACATGGAAGATGTTGAGTTTGACCTTGGAAAAGGCTTGGAGGTGTCATCACTGGCTGTGGGTTTACCCGCTCGTAGGCCCAGTGTCTTTTTGATTAAGCGTGGTGTGAAAAAGCCTGTGATGCCAGACCAACCCCCGCCAGCAGTGCCACTGCCCCCACCCCCACCACCGTCGTCGTTACACAGGTTCCTCTGTGCAAAGCTCCCCCCATAGCACTTGGGTGGCACCAGAGTCGCCTCTTGCTGGGCAGGAGTGAACGAGAACCCCTCGGCCTGCTGGAGAGGTGCAACAGGTGAGAAGTTACCCGTGAGTTCGTATTTCTTGTGGGGCTGATTCTCCATTTCTCGGAAGGAGCTGCTGCGTTTGGGAGGTGTGGGAGCATTTCTCTTTTTCATGAAGGAGCTGAAGAAGCCTCCTTTCCTATCCCTGGTGAAGCATGTCTCTTTGGCATCTTCCAAGAGGCTGCTGGGTGACTTGTCTCTTTGCTTCCGAGGCAGTGCTGGGGACCCCGTGGGGGCCTGTGCACTTCTAATGAACCCTGATGAGAAACGGCCAATCAGTAACGTGAAAGACAGGAAGTCACTCCATTACACTTGAGTTACTAAGGCTGAATTGTAAGACTTTTGTCAGCATCTACTAAATGTCCGGTGTAAGCAGGACTCAGAAGAAACTAATAAATACATTACCATTTCACTCAGATTAGTATTCCAAATGTGATATGGGATATAAAAGGGAAGAAATATCCTGCCGGTTTTCACCTCGACCTTCAACTTTTCTCTAAACACTATAGTCCAAGCTGGCCTCATCCAGCAGGTTCAGTGAAGAAGTGTAAAGAAGGTTTGGGAATCAGGACTTAAAGAAATGGTGTGGGACGCAGGGCTGCATGCCAGTGCGGAGACAGGACTGCTCACACTGGTCACGCAGAGTGAGGGCCAGCGTGGTGAGTAAAACAGATGCCAGCCATACTCTCCGCAGGGAAGACGGGCAGGAAAGTGGGACTAGAAGCACGACAACGCACAGTTCTTAACCCAGGCCTGTCTAGGGGCCCATACCTGGTGCGGAACTGGAAGCAGAATTTTCGACGGCATCTTGGGTGCCATCGATATTCTCCTTGTTCTCCACCTGCTTCTTCAGCGTCCGGGTCTTGGAAGGAAGTAGAGGTAACCGGGGCAGGTACGGAACGACAGACGAGGAGGAGGCGGCTCTCCCAAGCTCCTCAGCTACCTCTGTAAGGAAGACAAGGGCACTGATAAAAAGAACAGTTTCCTGACAGAGGAAAGGAGTTTTCTTTTCAGAAAAGGAAAGAACCGAAGAACAGAGTACTAAGAGGTACAATGGAATCACAATGTACTCTTTTTCTGCCTGGCTTCTTTTGCTCAGCAATGCGTCTGTGGACCCATGCTGTTGCGTGGGGCAGGAGTGTTTTCCTCACTGCTGTGTATTGGTTCAAGGGTGTGAATATACCAAATTCACCCATTCTCCTCTGGGGGAATATTTCAGTTGTTTCCAGTTTGGAGCTGTTATGTTGCTAGGGACATCCTGCTACATCCTTTGGTTCACAATTGCATGCATTGCCTCCTGGGTACACACCCAGGAGCAGGACTGGTGGGTCACAGGGTACACATGAACTCAGCTTTGTGGGGTCCTGCCCAGCTATCTCCCCCAAGGACTGTCCCAATCTACACTCCCACTAGCATTGTATCCAAGTTGCGATTATTCTGCATGCTTGCCAGAGTTTTACGTTACCAGGGTTTTTGTTTGGTTTTAATTTTTAGCCTTTCTGGGGTAAGAGTTTCGTGCTTCTCTGATGAGCAGTGATGCTGAGCGGGCTTCACGTGCTTACCAGCCATCAGTACCAGCCATCAGTCTGTCCTCGTTTACCAGGTGCCAGTTCGGAGGCTGAATAAAGCAGACAGATGTCTGCAGACACTTTTATTTTTACGGTTGCACCTTGTACTAAAAAGGAGGGTAGATGCATTCCATTCACTTTCATTTCATGCAAATCAGGCTCCTGAAAAGGTGTTCGCCTATTAGCCGCCCTGACTAAACTTTGGTCCTGGATTCTGGGGCTTTTACTGAGGCAAAGACATCCTCTGCTATTCATTCCTAAGCAAAAATAAAGCAAGCAAGATCAACTAAATTGTGACATTTTACAATTATTTTACAACTTTTTTTGGTAATTATTTTTAAAAATTAACATCCCACAAGAGTAGGTACATGGCACATAAGTGAAGCCTGTGAGAGTCCTTTCTGACGCTGCTGGGTGCTGGCAGCTGTGCCCACTGCCACTGGCAGGTTTCTGAGGATAAAGTGATGCTGGGTGGGAGTGGCTGTGGGAAGGAGGGAGAGGGCGGGGGAAGCAGGGACACCTGAAACTACTTGAGTGGGTGGCTGCCACAGACCCGAGGTCAGCACGACCCTGCTTTTCCATCGTTTGTTTAGGAGCCAATAAATCCTCTTATTCCTTAAAGTTTGAGGAGGCTTCTTTCACTTGTAACGAATAAATACATTCTTTGAGGTAGGAACTGTCTGATCTGGGTCCTCAGAACTAGCATAGTCCTTGCCACAGATTAAATGCTTAATCAAATATGGGTTGAATAACGCAAAATTTCTCATTTAGCAATTCTGAATTGAAATTAGCTTTGAAAACCGGTAAGGGATGATTTTCTAAAAGGGTATGTAACATTTTCAAAAGAAGGAGAAATATTTAACTAAGCATTCAACAGAACTTAAAAGTTGGAACAAAAGTACCAGAGAAATGACTTCTACACTTTGACTCCACAGGGAAAAAAACACCCAGAAGAAGAGTGCTGGGAGAGGGCACCTGTGCCCTCGCCAACCTGCAGATGTTCCACGTAGCACAGGGCTAGGACGCACACACTTATTATTCAACCTCGGTGTTGGACTGTTCCCTTTCTGCTTACCTAAACATGGTAAATCACTAAGGGAAGCAGACAAAAATCAACTTGCCTGATTGCTTCTTCTAACGTTTTTAAACTTAAACTTATGCAGTAAGTTCTCGGTTCAATTATGAAGAAAAGGAAAATTTTGAACAATATGTATAAAATGGAACTATATCCAAGTGTCTAACAGGCAAGTGTAACTAAGAATTTTGTATTTTTGGCTTTCTAGGAATAGTCTCTTTTTATAGCAAGTAAGTTTACTGTCTGACTCTTGCAGATAATTTTAGAGGCATTATACACAAAAGAAACTGTCTATGTGTCCATCCACTTGTTTTTTTAGATAAGAAGCGTTCTCACTATTCATATCGTAACATGCTTCTTCTAAACTCCTTTCCCTGTCAATATTTAAGAATATAATTTTAAACATTCAACTATATGGATATAATTAACAGCCCAGGAGGTATTTAGATTGGTCATAATTTCTCAATATTATAAAGTACACTGATGTAACATGTTTGTTCATCCTTTTATTTCCGTAGAATCTATTTCCAGAAATAGAATTTCTGGACATTCTTCTATGACTTGGTTCCGCCTTTGTAGGTGTGGTTTAGGGAGTTGCAATATTTTCCTACTCATTTTTTCCTCTTCTCTTCCCAACATAAGTGTTAATGCTTGAAGAACTACTGAATTAATTCTCTTTATGAAGAGACTGAATTTATAATTAAATATAATTTCTAATAGTTTTTCTTCCCCTTCTTCTGCCTCCCTCCAACCCACTCCGGTTCAAGCCATTGCTTCTCAGTCTAGTTGTGTAGGACACAGCTCCCTGGCCCATGCTGGTATTATGAGCCTTGGGCTCCCCGCCCCCCCCGCCAGGCAGTTGTCGGCCGCTCACAGCAGCTCTCGCTGGCTGCTGGCTGCTCACGCTGGCCACTCACACTGGCCGCCGGCCACTCACACTGGCCACGGGCCACTCATGGCGGCACACAATAGCCTGTGGCAGCACTCAGCAGCCCACGGCAGCCCAGCTCCAGGGAAAGCTGTTGTTCACAATCTTAGCTGTAGAGGGCGCAGCTCACTGGCCCATGTGGGAATCGAACCAGCGACCTCCATGTTAGGAGCCCGGCACTCCAACCACCTGAGCCACTGGGCTGGCCCCAAAATATAATTTCAACATAAAAATATGGAGACACAAAGATATTAAAAATAGCAAAAAGAAAAGAAAAACAAGAATAATGAAGGCCAAGAATTAATTCAATATCCTGAAATGGAGTCCCACACTACAAGAGTCTATCATTTTTGAAATGGGATTACCACCACCACCACCACCACCACCACCATCACCACCACCACCACCACCACCACCACCATCACCACCACCACCACCACCACCATCACCACCACCACCACCACCACCACCACCACCACCACCACCCAGAACTAGCCACCAACAGTGAATCATCACATTTTTACCTTCAGAAATGCTGGAGTCATGGAACATGGTTTCAAAAGCTTGATGTGTTTCAGCAAAGGAGGGCCTGTCGGCAGGGCTCCACTTCCAACCTGTGTCACAAAAGAAGGAAATATTATCAGCTCCTTGCAGGAATTACACATCCAGAGGCACACCCGATGCATCACGATGTGTGCTTGTTAAGCAGAGTTACAGCATGTGCGCAATGAGTAGTGAGGCAGCTGCTTCCAGCTTCCAGACTCAGAGGGTAATGAACCCACTTCCTAGGGCGGGTCCTTCTATGCAGCCTCAGTTCGTATCCCCTCTACTGTAGGAATGAAGAGGGGTGGGGATATAGTCCAGAAAATGGTGAGTTTTCTTCCACTGGAAAACTAAAAGAAGTTAAACCTGTCTTCAAACTCACTCTAACCTGATATATCATCAGCTGTACATATTCAGAAACGTGACAGGACATCAGAAAGAAGTGGCTTAGAGTTTACATTTGACAAAGAGGGCAGTAAGTAATACCAATGTTCAGTGAGAAAACAAGATTTATGCTCAAACACAACTGCGATTTAATTCACGACTCATCTTCCTACTTTTCTCATCTTCAAGAAGTCAGATGCTTTTGTTTATTCATCACAGAGGTTACTTTCATGTATTCTCCCTAGTCTTTAGCAATCGCTTTTGTCTAGCTGAAAACAGTCCTCCCCTACCTAAACTCTAAACCCAATTTCCTTACCTACTAAACATGCAAATGTTTTTTGGAAACTGAGTCAGTATCTGGACACTGGATAACAATTCTTGGGATTCCAATAAGACTCAATGGTGTAGCACACAATACGCCAACTGGCTGATCAGTGACCAGCTCTATGTCATGAGCTTGAATTCAATCTACCAACACTGAGAAGAAAAATGGTTCCAATTTTGCTAATCACCCTAAATTGCTGACTTAAACCTTCAAAATTAAAATATGCGAAAATACTCACATGCTCTCATGAGTTCATAAACCTTAGGGGGACATCCTTCAGGCTGTTCCATTCGATACCCTTTTTCCAGTAGATCATACACCTGAGACAGGTCAATCCCCGGGTATGGCGACATTCCATATGTAGCAATTTCCCACAATAGCACCCCAAAAGCTGTGTAAGGGATGGGAAAAAAAAGGTTAATGTTTCTTCTCTGGTTTATCATTTATCTTATACCATTAGGAACTTATCTTTCAAATTTTGGGTGACATTCAGTTACCCAAAATATATTCTTCTAATTCTTAGAGCATGACTTATCCTTCTAAAGTATCTTCCACAGGAACGCTTCAAGTATAAACTCAGGATGGTTTTATTTAAATTTCCCATTTTTTATTTAGATTTCCTTTACTACAACAAAGGAGAATAAACTATGACAATATAAGAAGTCTGGGGCATAATCGAACTATTCTTAGAACAATCTGTGATCTAGTTAATGAATTTCACAGTTTTTAAGTCAGCTAGTATCAGAGGAGTAAATATAAAAATGGACTCATTAAAATCAGATAAAATTCACGCTAGAAAAAAGAATTTGCTTGACTTTGTCACAGGTTATTTCTGAGTTTGAAATTTCTGGTAAACAGTGACTTAGAATCCTACCACTATTTCTATTGGCCCACAATCCAAATTTCCAGACCTGTTGAGTCCACTGAGCCTCTACTAAATCCTACTGCTTTTCAGGGCAGTAGAAACAAAATCAGTGACAAGGATAAATTCTAGGTGAAACCTCAGCATGCCTTCTTTGAAAAGAGGATGGTACTCTGTCCCAGTGTTCTGGAAACAAACAATAAAACCCAGTGTAGAAAGCAGGGAGCTCTACAGAGAGAGGATCATTAGAACTCCAGTACAATATAGGAGCAAGACTGTGAGTTCTTTGAAGGCAGACTTTTTTACTTTCTTCTTTACACTTCTTTCTATGCTAAGTGCCTGGTACCATGCCTGGCAGATAGCAGGGATTTAATAAATGCTTGCTGAATGACTGAAGAAAGATGCGGGTACAGGCAAAGGATACTGGTCATATAAAAGAGAAGCTCTAAAGAATTAAGAACATTTAGCTTTCCCCACGAGAACATGCCTCGCGCTAAGGATCTCCTGCATCCCTCGCCTTACGGAGAAGAGCAAACACAGAAGCAGCGCCTGTGCAGAGCCCCATTCCTACTTCATGGCCGTAACATGCCCAGGAGGCTATAAAATCAACCCCCGGCCTCAGCCGTGCACAAACGGTAGTGTTGTGTGCTGGCTGCTCCCTGGTCCTCCGCCAGCTTACAGGAGGAAAAGCAAGGTTTACAGAAAGATGCTCCTGCAGGCGGAAGCGGCACTAAAAACTAAAAGCACCCTGAATGAGGATGCGTGAGGAAGCATCCCAATAAACGCATTTTGGACTTAAAAAAAGAGAATTAAGAACATTTATAAAGAAAAGAAAATGACACATGCAGAAAACGTCGCTTCCAACCTTACCCCAGACATCGGATTTAATGGAGAAGGTATTGTAGGCAAGACTCTCCGGCGCGGTCCATTTAATAGGAAACTTGGCTCCGGCATGAGCAGTATAGGTGTCTCCAGTCATCAGTCTGCTTAAGCCAAAGTCAGCCACCTTCACCACATGGTTTTCTCCCACTAGGCAGTTACGAGCTGCAAGATCTCTGTGGGAAAGAGAACCCTAATGTGAGTCCATTCAGGTGGTGAGGAAAATGGTCAGGAATGCTCGCCTCTCGGTTCTTTGTGCCACATGCAGAGTTGAGAAGTGCTGACAGATATGGTAGTATTTTATGATCGCTAACATGCTAGAAAGCCACTAATTACATATCACTAGTCCAGCCGTCATCTAGAGGAAGTTATGTGATGCTGGAATAAAGCAGGCTTCAGAAAATGAGTTCCTATTCATAAATAAGTTGACCCTCAAAGAACATGGGGGGGTTGAGGCGTCGAACCCCCCTCCTTCCCACACAGCTGAAAATTCACGTATAACTTGACTTCCCCCAAAAACTTAACTACTAATAGCTTCCTGTTGACTGGAAGCCTTACAGATAATAAACAATAAATTAATACATACTTTATATGTTATATGTATTATATACTGTATTCTTACAATAACCTAGTAGAGAAAATAATACTAAGAAATTCATAAGAAAAAATATATTTACAGTACTGTACATATTTATTGAAAAAAAATCTGTGTATAAGTGGACCCCCATAGTTGAAACCCATGCTGTTCAAGGGGCAACTGCTCACTGGGACAGGTGTCAGGTGAGCGAAAGACGCTCCTCCACAAGGGTTCAAGTTCTTTCTAAGACAGAAAGGTCTTTTTTAAATTAAGCCACTAGATGGAGCAAAAGGCTCTTGGAACAGCAAAGGACCCTCATTAATACTTTAATCAGAGTACACAGTAGGTTTATAAATTTGAAATAACATTGTAACAGGCCCTGTAAAAAGGAAAATGACTTTCCTGAATCATCTGAAAAGTTCAGGGAAGGTTCTCACATTCTTCCCTTTATTTGCATGACAAGCAAGGCAGCTTCATGGCTCATCGCAGGCAATCGGGTTTTACACACCTATGGATAAAATTCTTCTTCTCTAAATACTCCATTGCAGAAGAGATCTGAGTGGCCATGTAGAGCAGCACAACTGCAGTCACCTCTTCTCGGCTGCATTCTCGGAGATAATCCAGCAAGTTCCCATAAGGCATGTATTCAGTCACGATGTAAAATGGCGGCTCCAAAGTACACACACCTGCGAGTTAAGGACAAAGCTGGTTTTACTGCTCCAAACCACTGAGGCAAGAATCAGCAACAGGTATGGGGGATATAATCAATAATGTTGTAAAGATTACGTGGGGGGAATATAATCAATGTTATAAAGATTATGTGGGGTGCCAGACTGGCACTGGACTTCTCAGGGAGATCGTTTCATGGCTGGTGTAGATACCTGACCCCTGCGCTATACACCTGACGCTTAAGTTGAATATTGAACGTCAACTATAATTTTTTATCTCTGTATTTATACCTAGTCATGGGATATAAAGTATAGCATAAGGAATTTAGTCAATGGTATTAGTAACAGCTATATACAATCTCAGAGGGGTAACAGATTGGGGGGGTTATCACTTTGTGAGGGGTGTGTCTAACTATTAGATTGCTTTGTACACCTGAAACTTAAAAAAAAAAAAAAAGAATAAGCAACAGTTTGGAAAGTCTAGTTTGGCCGTATCTTTTCCCTCTTTGCCATCAAATTTTCTGGAAATAATATAGCAGGGTTAAGAAGTTGGTTGATAAGGGATTATATAATCCTGGAAATTCATATTCATCTGCCTAGTTGCCGTTTGGGCAAAAGCAGAGTTACCTGTTAATTCCATAAGGGGTCAGGGCGACTGAAATTTGGAGCGTTCTGCCCACAATCCCCATCCTCAACTGCTGCTAATAACAGTGCCTGTTCAACAGCAACCGCAATTGTGCCCACGCGGAAGAGGATGTGAACCCGGCCTGTAATGCTTTGTAAAAAGATTACAATTGTTTCCCTAGTCAAAGGTTTTTTATGATCGCTAACATGCTAGAAAGCCACTAATTACACTGGTCCATGACAGATTCATTGTAATGAACCAATAAGAATCTCCTTTAAACACCCAAAGAAAGCGGCCCTAGTTTGAAAGGGCAAAGGGTGCAGACACAGGTTTCTTTGTGGCCTGAACAGGTGAGCAGCCAATCTTTCAGAGCATGGCACTTTCTGCTGGTACTGGTAAACCGATGGCTGTGGTCACAATTTTTAATCTGCTGCTTTCCAACAGTCCTTTGTTTAATGTCTCTTTGTTTTGTGAAATTAATTCGCGAGTTTTTGGTTTGGACTCATTCTGAGTGACTCCGAACTTTGAATCGGGGGCAATTAGCACAGCTGGGTGGCTTTACACATTGCCATCAATCCAGGCCACTGTTTCGAAGGTGACTGTTAAACACAAAGCCTGCTGTTTAAAATGACAACCATTATGGAAGGAGAGTCACACGTGGAGCTTCTACCACAGTGATTCAAAAGAAGGATTTGGAGATAACGGGGTCCGGGGACAAGCATCTCTGAGGAAACCTGTGGTTGGTTCGTTCTGGCACGTGTCCTCACCTAACAGCTGTACCAGATTAGGGTGCTTGATTTCCTTCATCACTGCAGCTTCCTTCAGGAACTCTTCCACCTCCATGGTATCTTCCTGGAAAGGGGAACAGGTAAGAAAGAAAAAGAGGAAAGGGACAAACCCCGTCTTAATCAATTGAGTCAACTCACAATCCTAAAACTTCAGCTTTAAAAGGGGACATCTCCTGAATATTTTAGCATATCACTTCAAGAAATCTTATCATAACCTAATATGCTGTACAGAAGTCCGATTAAGAAAGAAAGATGTCCTTGAATTTACCCAATACTTGAAACGAGCAAAAATTAGCAGGGTGAACAAAATTCAGCAGTTATGTCCTATCACAGCTGACACTTGGGAGACTTAGACGATAGCTCAGACCTCTGGCAGTTTGCTTCCCTGGAAAGCTCAGCCTTTGAAAGAGGAGACAGAACAGTTCACTGTTTACATGTCTGTCTCCTTGACAAATTCCTTAAGGAGCAACGCATGTTTGCAAGGCCTGGCATAGTTTCACACTCAGAATATGCTTAATAAATACTTGCTAGAAAAATCTGATGGCTACTCATAGCTGAAGAGCAGCCCTTCCTAGCGGTGAGGCATGCAGGAGACTCTCCAGAGAACACGATGAGCAAAAACCCTGGAATTTGACACCAGGATGCTTAAAGAGAGAGAGTGGCACCAAGAAAAAAAGATTTCTGTGACTATTAAGAACAAGAAGAAATGATCTACCCTCATGGAGATGGGGGTAGCAAGAAGCAGAGAGAGAAAGGACAAAACCAAAGAGAGAGAAGGGGACGGAAAGAGGGGGAGGTAGGAGGGGAAGGGAGAGGGAGAAGGAGAGGTGTTCTGTCCAGCAGGGGTCATTGTGAGGAGGCCAGCTTTGCTTTTGTAACTTGTAATTTGCTTCTAACCACCCACTAAACCTACATCCACAGCCTGCAGAGACAAACCATCCCCACACGTGGGTTCCGACGCGCTGCAGTGAACAGCCTGCCTCGGCACTGTCAGCAGTGGCACGAGGGTTGATCACCACAATTTGCTGATGTGCTTGGCACCCGTGGGAGGAATGTATTCCAAAGTTAAAGAAGGGCATGCTGACATTCCCAAGCGATCCAGCACAAAAGAAAGAGATGCCTGAAAACTGTAATTCTCAGCAACCCACCTTCAATGTTTTCACAGCAACTGTCAGGCTGTATTTCTTCCAGACGCCAACGTAAACTTCTCCGTACTGACCACCCCCGAGTTTGTGCTTCATGGTAATATCTGTCCGTTCCATTTCCCATTTGTCGTGGATGGGGGACACACCGTAAACCGTAGGCTTGTTACACTTGGGTGCAGGGTAGTGTAGCGTTGTCACCAGCCCATCAGCCACTGTGGAGTGATGGTGAACGAGCTCTGCCAAGGTGCTAAAGCGGCTCTCGGCAGTTACATACACCTGGTGAGAAGAGAAGGAAAGCTAAACCAACTTGAAAAGAGAACAGAAGATTTTTAAAAGCCCGTTATTTCACTGGTCTGAAGATATGCAGCTAGGAGGTTATCTTACTGAGGCAAATGAAAGAATTAAATGCTGATGGCGAGGAAAAACACAGAACCTCAGTTTCATCTTATTTAAGCCACTCTTCCTATGCTTCCTAAGTTAGCTCTAGTCTTGGGAAAAAACTTCAAGGATATTTCTCTGGATCATCAAGGTCATTGGTCTTCAAATATTTTCAAGCATGGAGCCTGCGGAACCCAGATATATCAGACAGCTAAAGGAAGAGGTGGTCTGATTAATGTAGGCAAGAGGGGGAACTTGGCCTCCTGGAAAAGTATTTAGGAAATACTCCCTCAGATCTTGCACAGAACATAATTTGAAAACCATTTAATTATTTTGGCAGAGAGGGTATTCAAATATGGAATTTTTATTTAATTAGGATGTGCTGTGGGAGTCTAAGACATTAAAAAAAGAGCCACAAATTTAATTTCAGTGAATTGTTAACAAAATAGTAGTTAATCTGTGATAGGCAACAAGAAATGTAAAGAAGGATAATCCTGAGCCTTAATCTCCCAAAGCAGTTTAGTTAAACAAACAAACAAACAAACAAACAAAACTTGTACACAGAAAAGTATCCAATTAGTAAGTGGAGAAATGCTGGTTTTTACAAACTGAACTCACCCATGTTAACACCTCCCACACCAAGAATTACACCACCAGCACCTCAGAAGCTTTCCTTGTGCCCTGCCAGCTATTAACCATTCTGCTGACTTCTAACACCTTAGAATCATACAATATGTATTGTTTTGTGACTGCTTTCTTTCACACAACTTTTTTTTATTGTGGTATAATTTACATACCCTAAAATTCACCATTTTCAAGTGTATAATTCAGTGGTGTTAGTAGGTATTTGCACAAGGCTGTCCAACCACCAGTATCGAACTCTAGAACGTGTTCATCAGCTCATACCCACGAGGAGTCATTCCCACTGCCCTCGTCCCCATTCCCTGGCAATCACCAATCCCTTTCACTCAGCTTTACCTGTGTGAGCTTCATCTATGAAGGGCATCGGCGAGCTCTTCTGTAGAGGGCCACACAGTAAATATTTTAGGCTTGTGGCCATAGCACTTTGTTGCAACTACTCAAATTTGCTTAATTATGAGAAAGCAGCCATAGACAACACATAAATAGGTGTGGCTGTATTCCAATAAAGTTTTATTTACACACGAGAGCAGGCAGCTGGCGGGCCACAGTTTTTCCTGATGGTGTGAGCAGCATTACTGTGTTCACTTTGTTGTTGTATGAGATTCCATTTTATGAATGTACCACAATTTATTAATTCATTCTACTACTGTTAGACAGTGGGTGTTTCCACTCTGGCTCTTGTAACTAATGCTGCTGTGAATATTCTTGTACACGCATTCTGCACATATATGCACTCCTTTTTGTTGGGTGTACAACCAGAAGTAGAGCTGCTGGGTCTCTCGTACATTATTATTATCTGATTCTATTTGGTTTTGTCAAGAGACACTCTCTGGAAGGTGGTGCAAAAGAGAACGAGAATAATTTACTCATGTCTTCTTTTGTACCAGCCATTATGTTTTATGGAATTTATTTCATTCAGTCTTCACAACAGTCCAATAGGGTGTGATGGGAAACAGGCTGATGTAAGGTCACAAAATTCAGCAATAAATGCGGGGGCGACACAGCACACCAGGTCCGCTTGCGCCAAAGCCTGTGCTCTTTCCCTACTAAGCACATCACACAGAGGGAAGAATGGAAGAAACGATTCAATCTAAGTTTACTGTACAACAGAATAACTGGCATAACTATGCTTTACAGTTTATAAAGTAAAACAGTTCCATTCTAAACTGGCTGGTCTTTCCAACACGTAAATTGCTAAATGACTGGTTCATCTGTTTATATTACTAATCAACACCCATCTCAGAAGTTAAAATTCTTACTTTGTGAAACTTCTGGCAGAGATTATTGTATGTTTCAAAGATACAAGGTTTAATTTATAAATTCTACACAGTGCATACAGGTATTGGATGCATATGTGTGTATCTGTATATCGATGTTGAATAGAACAGCTAACTTATCCAGCAATTTCCTTCAGTCTTCACCTTCACATCTAGGTCATGTTTTCAATTTCCATTACCATATTCTTTTGAAAAGAACAAGCTCTCAACATGCCGAACAGCCCAAACTCACAGCAGCGATTGTTGTATTTCCTGTCAGACACGAATGTGAGTACAGTTTCTAACTCTGCTCCATGGGGGGAGGCGGCTGTGGGTCTCACCTTGCCGTCCGCGGTGGTATTGATCCTGTAGTGATACACACGCCCCTCGTACCTGAGCGAGATGGAGAGCTGCCCAGGGCTGCTCTCACTTTCTCGCACCAGGAAACTGCCGTTGATTAAACTGCTGAGCAGATACTCCGCTGCGCTGCGGGACACAGGCCCGTGGTACCAGGAATGTTTCTCCAGGCTGTTCACTGGGGTTATGTAGTTGCTCGGCACCCAACCTTGGCCATTCTTCGAGCGAACTTCACTCCACTCCCCATTCTGGTTGTAACCCAGGACTCGTAACTTCTCACCTAGCCACCAGAGACAAGATGTTAACACTTTATCCCAGTCTGTTGTTAAACTCGCTGGAAAATGAATCAGGAACTTTTACGCCAAGGAAATGTTTTAAAATAAGGAAAACAAACTTGGCTGTTCATCATATCCTCACTGATCTCTTTAGCTTGTAGCTTAAATAAAAGAAGCATAGTTAGAAATGGCTTTCTGGCATTTACTACTGGTTTTTAAAGTTTTTTACACCAACTAAAACATGTCTTCAGGAAACTGCATGTATGGTAGTGAGGTGGAATACAAAGATAGAAAGGTTACTACATGGCTGGGAAATGACATAGTCTCATTCTTCAAAAGAAAAATAAAGTTCATTTTTCCCCCCAAAACCGTTTGTCAAGGAATGTATCTTACATATGGTTCAATACTAACAAACGATTAAGGATTTAGGGATAAGCCATGTGAAATACAACATAACTTCTAAATTCCACTTGGCACCAAGGCAACAAAACCATCCATGTAAACAAAACAAAAACAAAATAAACCAAAACAAAAGTGCAGGCCACAGAGCTTTCAGCAATGTTTTCAGAAAAAACCTGTTTGGGGGATGGGAGGTGAGCGGTGAGGGCGCCCACAACAGTCTTTTCCAGGACTCAGGTTTTACAACAGTTGTACTTTCCCTCCCCTGCCTCGTGCAGACTGAATCACTCCCATCCATTCCTCTAAAATGAGTGTGTGGGAAGGAAGCTGAGTCTGAGCCTGGAACCCAAAACTCAGATTACTCAGAGTATCTTTGCTCTCCACCTCAGTGTCCTTCACGGCCCCATTCAAGTTGTGAACGTCAACTTCAGACTCTGCCAGCATCCAACTCGCCCTAGGCTGGCAGCACAGACAAAACAGGGAGGGTGAGAGGGATGTCATCAGTGACAACTGAGAACCTAAAGAATCCTTTTAAGGCTTTCCCCAAGAGACAGATGCAAGCCTTCCCATAGAGTTCACACCCACTTCTCAGTGTCAGAAAGCAGGAAAAAGCCAAATCAATCAAAAGCACGGAGCCCGGGAGTTATCAGACAAAGGCTACTGAGGAAAAACTCAAAATCATTATTCTGGTAGCCATCTAACTTTTTCTAATGGTCTACAGAAATGCTGACCAAAGGATAACTTCCTACCGTGCTTCCCCGAAAATAAGACCGGGTCTTATATTAAGGTTTGCTCCAAAAGACGCATTAGGGCTTATGTTCAGGGAATGTCATCCTGAAAAATCATGCTAGGGCTTATTTTCCGGGAAACACGGTATCAGCCTCTACTATCTCACCCTGGATATGAGACATTCAACGAGAAAAAGCACAACAGTATGTACTCACACACATTTTTATACACACACACACACACACACACACAAATACACACATACACACATACATGTATATGTATATAAAATATATATATGTACAGATTAGAGTGTGGGCGGTGGTGTGATGGAAATGCACAAATGTGTAAATACTCCCCAAACATTTGCAGGGAACAAATCTTAGTGCTGCTAGAAAAACAAAAGTAAACGAGTTGCTCTATAACTTTTCTCTTTTATTCCACAAGAACTGGAAGAAGTAAAGACTAGTAGTTTACTAAGTATATTATTGTTGCTTCCTTATAAAGAACAGGTAGTGACAGGTCATCGCAATTAGGATACAGTCAAACACCCTAGGTTTTTGTCTGTTTTCCTCTCTTTCTGGCAGTTAGGAGAAGAATTTTCTCCTGGAAGATTTTTGTTTGTTTGTTTTTTAAGGAGGGCGCCGCTCACAGTGGCCCATGACCCAGCCACCTTGGTGTTGTCAGTACCACACTCTAACCAGCTGAGCTGACCGGCTGCCCTCCCCTGGAAGTTTTGAGAACCATACAAGCTGACGGGGTGTGGACTGGTAGGGATAGAAAGGCTGGCCCTTCTGACACAGGAATCCTGGGAGACTTTTGTTTTTTAATTCAAGCAAAGTGTCATCTTCAAAGAAAAAGGAAATAAAGCATTGTGATTTTTATTTTCAAAATATATTTTCTTGTCTTTAAAATAATAAAATAGCTTTAGTATGACATCATTTTATATGAGTAAGAACCTGGCATTTCATGGGGTGTAGGAGAAATCACTGTTGGCCATCCGGTAAGCTGCACACTAGTGGTTCCCATAACTGGTAACTGAGGAATCAACAGACTTTCGCTATCAATGTTTCCCTGGTGACTGAGCTCTCCGGGAAACAACTGCCATGCAAATTACACCTGGGAAAGAATGTCCTGAGTCACCACTTACAAACTCCTCCACTCGAGTTATCAGTACAGTGTACAAAGTACAAAGACACTTTATGTTTGTGGTAGTCTCTGTGTTCTAGCCCAGAGACTACCACAAACATAAAGTGTCTTTGAAGTCCTTTGCTTTATCCTAAAACTCTATGTAAAAATGTCCTTCAATGCATAAATACACATCCCACACATATACAAACACCATCACCATGCAACCCCAAAACTACCCAAAACCTTTGAGTAAACTGACACTAGGAAATCATGCACTTTACTTTTTCTATGCCTGTGACACCTCCTGGCACATGCAGACATGCCATCACATCCACTCTGGGACATAGCTATAATCCAGTTTGAGGAACTCAGTATCAAGGATTTCTGCTTTTGATGAATCTGGCTGGATTTTAAAAACTGATGTATGTAAAAATCTTTATTTAAGGGTAACGTCCTTGAGTGGAGGCCCATCTTTTTAATTTGGTATATCCACTCCCATTTAATACCTCATTCTGAACCCTACAAATAAAAGATGTATGTCTGACAAATAATCACTTGAGTTACAATTTTAGTTAAAGATTATCCTGAAATATATTTTTTCCCAGTACAAGGCTTTCATAGGTTCAAATGACAAGAACAAGCTTAGACAAATTAGCGGTCCAATTCACGTACACAGTGACAATGGTCCATACTATTTCTCTCCCATAAAAGTTCCACATTTTCTGTCCTTGTTCAAAAAACCAAAAATGGATGATTTTACTTGATCATGTTCTTAGTGTTCCCTTTTATAAGAATTTACTACTGAAATAAACAACTATTCTGAGAATATTACTGTAATAGAAACCCTTCGTACTACTCCTTCTACTAATCCATATTAACACAAATAAGAGATGAGGTATCTAGGCTGGTGCTACTCAAAGCGGGTCCATAGCAAGATGCAATGCTTGTGCCAGTATCTGAATCACTGGACCAGTTTCTTCACACTCCAAGTCTTGCTCCAGAAAAAGAAAACGTCAGCTGAACTAAATACCTGGTACAGAATTCTGAGAATGAGGGAAGTTTATGTGTATGTTGTGTGGGTTTTTCTAAAGTATTTTATCTCATTTTCTCTTTAATAGGCTTATGAAGTAGACAAAGTGGCATTATCCCATGCACAGATTAAAAAAAAAAAAAAAGCTAATTATGAACCCAAAGTTTCTGGGCCCAAATCACCTAACTAATTTTAGAGGCAGAATCTAAAACAGACCCCCTTTATTTCCTAACCACTAACGAAAACTGCAAAGTGAGAGGATGTCCCACAGAAACTCACCTTTAGTGATGCTGAGCGTGTTATCACCGCTTGCTACAAAATCATAAAGTGCAACAAAGAGGTTGGGATCACTCTCAGTGGCCCCGAGCAAGTTCTCCTTGGAGCTCCACCTGATGGCTTCGTTCAGCGCCTGGGGTTCAACCTCACAGCCGTAGGGGCGGTGCAAGGCTTCTGAAAGACACAGAGAGAAAGGAATTCGGAGTAAGGTCAGCAGGTGGAAATTCATTTGAGTTCAGTACACATCACACAGTATTTTAGCTGCTGGCATATATCTGACAGATGCTCACACAGACTGACAGCTCCAGGGTATAACATAGTTGTAGAACCGAAGCACGAGCAAATGGCACTGCCTCCTAAATATGAGAGAAGTCTACTTGTTGAAAATAGAACAAGAAAGTCAGAGAAAAGAACACAAAATGAGCATTTACCTGTGATTTATATGCATTCACCAAAATCTAAAATAATAGGAGAAGCAGTTTTCTCAAAATGAAAAAAAGAAGTCTCAAAAAAAAAATGGCAGTTTGTTTTATAAAACATACAGGATGTTTTGTTTTGGTGGTGATGTTTTAAGAAGGAACAGTTATCATAAATCCTCCCAAACTACCCTCTTTCTCTTACTCTCTCCATATAAAACAAATTGTGGAAAAGCTAACAGATTTTTAAGAAATATGTATATATTGTATAAATCCAGACCCTCCATTGACATATACAAATAGTGCTTCTAGGGAAAAAAATCTTAAAATTATCTGTTTAATAACAGAAAAATGTTTTGCTTTAATACCAAATATTCTTGGCATTCCAAAATACCTTTGTGTTACCATGCACTGTTTATAACAATGCAATTATTTTAATGAAAAAAATTTACCCTATTTTCTTTTCTTAGATGGCACATTTTTGTAAAACATCAGTACTTAATTGAAGGCTTTAGAAAATATCATTAACAATGGACATTTATTGAATTTCTACCAGGTATAATGGTTGAAGCCTTGTCAGACCTGGTTTCTTCCAAAATTTAGTCATACCAACAAACAAGTGATCCCTGTACCATAATTAAATATCATCTGCTTCTTACAGCCCAGGTCAGTTATACAAAACATACACTGGTCTTCCAGTCGTGATGTTCTTGATCACTGGAATTGTTTTTAGCAGCTACATGCCACTAACTTTAGCCTATGTAATACATCACTTTTCTATTAAGTATGTCTCTCTCCCTCTCCTCTGCACTACTTTTTAACGTTAATTTAAAATTGGTGTTATCATATTTGAAGGAGCAACACCCTCGGATCTGTGGTTTGATTTTTCAAATCCGCTCCACCTCTACTGCAAAGCCTTGGTTCAGGTCCCCAGCATCTCTCACCTGGACTACTGCCTCCAGTCTTGTCTCCCTCAAAGCCATCCTCCACACAGCTGGCAAAGTGATCTATTCAAAACAAAAATTTGACCATGTCACTCTTCCCAGGGTTCTTTGATAATTCACCACGAAGATCACGTCCCTTTCACACGGCCTGCGAAGGCTTTGGGGATCAGGGCTACTTCTCCAGCTTCACCTCTTCCCACGTCAACCTCCAATTTTAAACTTGAACACACGCCGGGATGCTTCTTCCTACCTTTGTGCCTTTGTTCAGACTGTCCTGTCTACCTGGAATGTGATCTCATGCCACCCTTTTCTTGACTGGCTGACTTCTTACTTTGTAACACTCAGCTCCAATACTACCTCCCGTAGGAAGCCTCACATGGGCTCGCAGAAGCAGTGCACTTGCTGCATGAAATACCCTCTAGCTTTATCTTTATAATCTCCTCAATCACGTTGATTTCCCAAATTTCACAAAGTGCTCTGTGGCATAAGAACGGTATCTTTTTTCCAGCTAAAGTTACATAATATGTGTTCAATATCTGTTGACTGAATGAATAACTAAATTACACAAAAATGTAAGTGATGGGAAACAATAAGATGTGTTTTACCTGAAAAACAGCACTAACCAATGTTTTAAAAATGTCATCGCAACTGTCTACAAGAAATAGACAGAAATTCCTGTTGTAGGATGGATCTCTTCTAACAGTTTTAGAGTTTATTTCATTCACTTCACCACATTCCTTCCTCCTAAACGGAATACATCCGTAAAATTCCACAGCTAATTAAATTTTGTCTTACATTAAGAATATTACAACAAACCTCACGACATGCCCAAATGTCCTGACGAGTTAATGTGAAACAGATGTGCTGCTTGTTGTTTAAACGTGGTTATAGTGAATGGGAACAGCTGTATTACATCCTAAGATAACCAATTAGGAGTACAAAACAAACAAAACACCGTATTGTAAGAAATACCCTTTAAACTGGCCACATGTACCATGTTCCTCTTCATTTTAATGAATATCACCTACTCTAGCAGTATTTCCACTGGGCTATGAAATGCCAATCCTTTGTTAACATGAAAAGAACTGCCAAAAGAAGTACAGAGATTACCCATATTTATTAGGTTCTATACTAAATATAACATGATAATAATAATAACACTGATAAATGTTTCTTGCCAGTGATGGTAGTAAACACATTACAATGTTTTCTGATCATTATTGTTTAATGATTATTAAACAGTTCAAGTACACTTCCTTCTTTTTAAATACAAGCTCCCTGTTTGAAATTATAAGAGGAGCAAAAATCAAGGGTAACAATAACTTTTGAACTATCAATGACTAAGGTAGAAACAGTAATCAAGCAGACACGGAAGCCAACTCTTAAACCCTATCAGGCCAAAAACAACAAATGCCATACGTTTACACCTTACTTTGCAAAACACAGTATATTAAAATTTAAAGTTTATTAACACTAATAATTTTAGTGAACGTCTACTATACACTAGACATCACGCTGAGCTTCAGACTATAAAGCTTATAAACCGCTATTTGGACTTACTATAAAAATACTACTCTCCATTCTTTTCCCAAAATCTGCTTGTCCCACCGAAGGCCGCATCACAGTTAATGGCAATTCCATCTTTTTAGTTGCTCAGGCCAAAAACTTTGCAAGTTTGGGTACAAACTCCTGGCTAGAAGATGAGTAAGTTCTGGGTATCTAATGTATAGAACGATGACTGCAGTTAACAATACGGTATGAGAGTAGATCTTAAATGTTCTCACCACAAAAAAAAAAAAGAAATGGCAATTATGTGATGTGGTGCATGTCTTAGCTAAGCCTCTGGTGGTAATCATTCTGCAATACACAAGTGTATCAGAACAACACACTGTAAACCTAAACTTATATAACCTTATATGTCAGTCATATCAATAAAGCTGGGGGCAAAAAAACAAAAATCCTTGGAATCATTCATGGCTCCTTTTTTGCTCTCACACACGACATCCAATCCATCAGGAAATCCTATTAGCACTTCCTTCAAAAGTATATCCAGAATCCATTCATTTCTCACCCCCCTCACTATGACCACCTGTCACCACCAGCGTCCCTCACCTAGATTATTTCACTAGATTCCTGATCTCCATGCTTCTATCCTTGCTCTCTGTCTATTCGCAACACACCAGCCAGTTTTGAAAGCATCAGTTAGATTGTGCTGCTCCTGTTTGAAACTCAGATGGCTACCTACCTATATGCTAGAGGAAAAGCTCAAGTCCTCACAAGGGCCCGCAAGGCCCTTTACAACTTGTCTTACCAGTTCATCTTCCTGCTCCCCCTCCCCTAGTTTACCTCGTTCTGCCCACTGGCCTTCCTGCTGTTACTTCAACAAGGCAGGCACACTTCTGCCTCAGGATCTTTGCCCTGGTTTACCTTCTGCCTAAAACATTCTTCCCTAAGATACCCGCATGACACTTCACTCAGATGTTACCCTCTCCCTAGGGCATTCTCTGACTGTCCTATTTTAAAATACATCTATTCCTGACAACACTCCCACATCCCCCACGTCTCCTTTCCCAATTTATTTCCCTCTATAGCTCTCATTACCACAAAATGTATAATTTACTTATTTATTATATTCATGTATATTACCCTAACTCCCCCAACTAGAATATCAGTTTTATGAGGACAGGGGTCTCTGTCTGCTTTCTTCACTGATAAATTCCAAGCACCCACAATGCATGTATATAAGGCTCTCAAAAAAGATTTGTTGAACAAATGAATCACGTGGACTGCTATACTCACAGAGGCTGCTCTGAGAGGACAGAAAAAAAGCTCTGGAGTCAGAAAAGGTTTCAGAGAACAGAAAGCATTTAAATTGGATGAGCAGTAATTCTGCACTGGTGACAGTAGAGTGACAGACTGTCAACGTGCAAGGACGTATCTGTGACATTTAGAGCATCTGCACTGAAGAGGAACTCCATCAAGCTCAAAGAAGGATTGTCAAAAGCAAGTCAGCTTCTTAAAAACCATGTTATTTGACAAAAGGAGAAAAGAGAGTGAGACCTAGGGCACGATTTTAAGTACACTTAAAAGATATATTCAGACCAAACAACACTGTGCATTTATTTCTCAAATATACAGAATAATAAATACAGGATAAAAGTAAAATTTTGAGGCCAAAGTACTAAAAGAATCACAAGTCGGAAAACAATGCTTTATTCCCCGTTCCCCTTCTTCCCATCCCTGGTTTTATGATGTTCTTGGTCAAGTCAAAAGATCTTATTTCCTTCCTTTCTTTTCTTTCCACTAACTCTTTTGTTCTCATAGAACTAAGGGTCAACTTCCTGTACAATCCGTCCGCACAGAATATCCACTGAAACGCCATCCTACCCACTAGCACAAAACAAAGAGAAAAATTTTCAAAGATAAAAAACATCCTAACCTTTTCCTGAGGGCAAGAACGAACATGTATGAAATCACAGAGTTAAAGAACTAAATGGGAGACCAAGCTAAGGAAAAAGGCAAAAAAGACAAACAAATCCTGTAGGAAGAGCAAGAAAAGGTCATCGAGTTCCCCAGCAGGTCTAGCCTATGCCACCTCCGTCATCAGTTTAGAACAGAAACATCTGGAGGATTCGGACGCACTGTGCCTGCCCAAATGCACCTGTGTCTGCGGGGAATGTTTTCTTTTTGAACAAGTGAAGTGACTACTATACACTAAGCCCGGTAGAGAGCGAGTTGGCCTTTCATTTATCATTGTTACAGAGGTAGATCACAGACGTGACGAGACAACAGACGACTCTGACTTTCACTTATGGAATACAGGACCCAGGGAGCGGAAATACATTATGACTTTTCAGAAAAGGCAGTTTTTTTACTTTCTTTCTACCGACACACTTGCAGGACGCAACAAAAATAAGGCTAAACACAGAAATAGCTTGTACAAAGTAAATTATCATGACGAAACAAGTTAAAATCCAAAATAAGACTCAAACTCAAATTCACAGATAATTCCTAAATTTAATGTTTAATTTTATTAAAAACACTTTTCACCAATTAGTCATTCAATAACTTTTATTACTGTAATTAGAAATTTGTTAGGTAGCAACTGGAAAAATTGTACAAAATTTCTAGCTTAGGCATTTCCAGGTATTTTAAAAACGCGTATCTTGCCAGAATTCTACTTTACCTGACTGCATATTCTCTAAGAAGTTAATACTTTTTAATACCTTTTAAAAACTACATAAGGTGGTTGGGCAAACCATTCAACAGTTCTCAAAATATAGCTTAAGTTCTCTATATCAAACCATATGTATCCTAATACCACAAAATATTACATATGACTTATTCTTTTTTTCAGTAAGTACTGTAAAACACCAGAAAAAAAAATAGCCACATAAAACTTCACTGGCCAAGAACGAAGATGGTAACAGTGGAAGCTAAGACTCACTTTTGGAAATCTCCACGCACACTTGATCACTGTGATTCTCCACCCTCCCCAAACTATCCCCTCTGAATCCTACCTGTCAGGTGGGGCAGAGCAGTTCCCGAGGCTTCACTGCACAGGCAGCGAAGCGACGTGTCCTGACCTCGGCCATAGCTATTAGGTGGAAGCACAACTGTCCCAAGGACCATTCCGCTGCTCAGGAGCACCAAGTTAAACTGTTCTAAGTAAAGAGAAAGTCTTAGAATTCCACTCTCTGACAAGCAATATCACATGCATGTGACACTGACTCATGTACTCAGGGGCCAGAGGGAACCAATAGAAGGGCAAGAATTTACCGGCCCCAAACTGGGTGGAGGGTAACCTAAAGGAAAATGTGTAGTAATCAGCAAAGAATGAGTTACAACGGAGTTACATCAAAACCTCTAGGAATATTGTGCAAAAACAAATGGGTAACAAGGAAAATATGTAGGGACCAGTGTATGTACTCGTAGATGGGATTTCATTCCTAAGTGAATGATGAAGTGAGGCTGCAGAGAACAATTTCCTTGAGGAAAACCTGTTTACAATAAGACACCACACTTTTAAAACACAGGAAACGCCTAAGGAGACTCATCTTTCGCGTCACTTAAAATAGTTCGAGAAACCACAAATCCAAAGTCAAAGAAATAGTTACAATCTGATTCATAAGCACAGAAGCCAGCAAATGACTGCCTGCACTAACAGTTTGGCTCTACAACTTAATAAAGGTTAAAAACATGGCACAATAGTATTGAAAACTTTTGAGTGTTAAAACTTTTAAAAGCCAAAGCCTAATATTTGTTTATAGGAACAAAGTTAAATAAAATTTAAGAACCTGAAAATGAGAGAGTGTCTTATGAGAATCAAAGTAGTAACAACGACAAATAACTTTAGTGGATAACTTGAGTGGTATAATCTACAAAAATAATACAAGAATGTAGCTGTACAGCTAAGAACACTCATTGACTCATTGACTCCACAAATATTTATTAAGCACCTACACATACCAGTCACCGTGCTAGGTTCCAGGTCAACAAAGGTAACAGGGTAAACGTATAGGATAGCAGGAATGACGCAGCCTTCGATTAAGCTGAAACAAAATTATAATGTAACCTTAGAGGAAGAATGACTTTAATGTATGTGATTATTAATCGTTTATAACAACAAAGCTTACACTTTCAATGAAATTAACCTTTATAAAGCCAGTACTGCCAACATTATGGGGAAATCAAGAGTTAAATGACTAACGGTCACTTCATTTAATGACTCAGAATTTCTTTTTTTTTTTTTTTTTAATTTATTGGGGTGACAATTGTTAGTAAAATTACATAGATATCAGGTGTGCAATTCTGTATCACATCATCCATAAATCACACTGTGTGTTCACCACCCAGAGTCAGCTCCCCTTCCATCACCATACATTTGATCCCCCTCACCCTCATGACTCAGAATTTCAAATACCAGTTTGAAGTTCTCCTTCCCCAGGTTATACAAAATATAAGGGAAAAGAGCTCCGTAATCCATGTTCAATACATATCTATAGTCTATACCACATGGTTTACCATTTAATTGTCAATCTGCTATTTAAATTACCAATAATTAATAGTTACATTTTCAAATGCTCCTATAGTGCAACCAGGAGTAAAGAGGGGATGAATAAACAAAATGTGGTACATACCTACAATGGAATATCATACAACCATACAGCAGAAAAAATAGCAATATATGCTGCTACACAGAAGGGCTTTCAGAACATTATGCTACGTGAAATAAGCCAGATACAGAAAGACAAATATTGTTCAATTCCACTAGATATGAAGTATCTAGAATTTATTCTAGCTCTGAAAATCTAGTTGTGCAAATGGATGGTTACACAACATTACAAATATATTTAAAGCTCCTAAAACTGCACACAAAGCTATTTAAGATTAGTTTAAAATGTAAATTGCTATGCATATTTTACAATAAAAAAATTTAAAAATTAATAAATAAAAAGTATTGAGGTCTCCAAAGACCTGTTATGTGGGTTATATCTATCATTACTTACAATATTTGAAAGTGAGAAATTTTAATATTAATTTTAAAATAATGAACCCATGTTAACATTTTATTAAAAAAAAACTACTCTTCAAAGGAGAATTCAGAGGTAAGAGTAATATCGTCATTTTTTTGCAAATCTCTTACTAGTAATCTGGCGTAAAACAAGACAGCTGAATCCTCATTCTGTATTTGATCTGTTGTGATATCATTTTTGTTGAAGTATATGAAAATCTTAATGCACACCGATATGCAGGTGTTAAAAAAGGTATTTTAATATTCTTTCAGATTATTATGGATATTCTTGATATTATACCAAAACTCAACAAGTGGTTGTTTTTCAAAGGTTAGATGTAATGTGGAATCTGAAAACACAGAAATAAAATTTTCATAGTGTCAAATTAAAATTTATTGGCTTGTCTTACTTGGAACTGGTCTATCTTCCACGTTGAAGTTTTTTTTTTTAACATCAAGCGTTGATCATCTGGAAATACTGCTTCACTAAATGTTGATATATTTCATTATACAATATTCACACATCATATTATTACCATCACCACCAATCTATCAGAAAAGTTTTAAGTACTAGGAAGCTGTCTTGGTGGTTTATAATTTTATTAAATTCTAATTTTTGCTTAAAAGCTTAAATTCTACCATTGCCAACAAACACTGTTTACTTTGTAGTAGCAAACTCACTTCATTTATTTTCAAGAAAATGTCTGCCAAATCCCAATTCTGAGTAGCTTGTCATTCAGTTTCTCAAGCAAAAATAATGTTCCATGAAAAAAAGTAGCCAGTTAAATTAATAAAATGCTGAAAATAAACACTGAGAAGGAAGGAAGGAAGGAAGGAAGGAAGGAAGGAAGGAAGGAAGGAAGGAAGGAAGGAAGGGAAGGAAAAAAGGAAGAAAGGGAAGGAAGGAAGGAAGGGCCAGTTCAGCTTGCATCTCAAAACAATTGCACATGGTCTCTCTCTAAAATCAACCATGATATGTTGGTAGTTTTATGGTTACTTCCCAGTTTGTCACATAGAATATATCAAAAAGACAGGCATCTAAGAATTAAGATTTTATAAAATTAATCATTGTTACTGTTTTATCAAGGGCATTCTTTAGTAAAACTGACTTTTTAACTGCAAGAATGTGACAGTGACAAAGGCAATGAGTACTAGGTACAATTTGGTGCCACCACTGTGATTTCTATTTCGGCAGAAACAGCTTTACCCACAGTGCTTTGGCACCAGTGCAAATGTCAACACAGGGATGTGCTGAACACAATCAAATTTTGAGAACCGCTGCCACTAGGATTTACACTTAAGTCACTTTGTTTCATTTTATTTTCAATTTTTAAGTTTTGCTTTTAAAATTTTGTTATTTCATTACATAAAATATTTACATGTTCCAAAGGTGAATCTACAGAAATGAAGCATACGCCCCCTACCCTGTTTACTCCTTTCTTAGAGGTAACCTAAATGTGCACGCTTTCTTTTTACACTGTTTTCATAGAGTAAATGGACACACACATTCACATCCCCTCCCCTTTTCTTAAACAGGAGGATATTTCACTCTATCCACTTTGCTTTCCTCACTTAACATATACCTGTAAGATCTATCCACAGTAGTATACAGAATAGTTCTCTTCCTATGTACAGCTGCATATTTCATGTCAATCACCATACTCTAAATGAGAACAGTTTAGAATAAACAGTGAGAATTTTTTTTTTAGAGATTATGAATGTGAAAATGTCTATATAAATTTAAACAGCTCATACATGAATTTGGAGAACTAATCAGTGCTGTTTCTGTGTTCAACTCCTATTTAGGCAACCAGACATCTCCAGTTATGCTACAAACTTACATACACAAACAAAGCAACATACACTTTCTGCTAAAACATGCTGATCTCCCTCTGAATTGCACTGTACAGAACAAATTGAACAAGGCTCCCCTAAACAAAAAAACCCCTCAATCGTTCAACATTTCTGTACAAAGCCACATATAGGCAATAATTACATTTCTATTTATAATCTGTGGGTAAGAATAGTTACAATAATGATAGGACATCCAGGAACACCCTTACATTAAGTACAGCTTGGCTGTACTCATACAGCTCAAAGAAAAAAGTAAAAGAAAAACCTACACAACTCCCACAGCAGAAATTAGGCAAAGTTCAGAAAAAGGCAAAGGCATTAAAGGCATAGAAAGAAGACACAAAACAGCTCTGTGGGAATGAAAGACTACAATATCTAAGTTAGAAAACTAGGAAAATTAAGAAAAGACACACACAAAAGTATAATATAAAGAAAATATGAATATTCTTTTGATTCTATGCTTTTAATTATCTTAACTATCTAATACTTCTTAAACATTTAACCAAATGAAATGCAAAAGTATGCACAAAAAAACTAATCAACAAAAAAATGGTAAATGAAAGGCTAGGAAGATTAAACAACAAAATTATTAGTGATAAGGCATGTTTTCATTTTTCAAATGATTTGTTTTCAAGTTTACTCATATAAAAGCAATATATGCTCATTATAGAAAATCTGGGAACTATACATGAATAGAAAGACAACAACTACATACATAACACCCACTTCTATATCCCCACATATTAAATTATTAAAATAACATTGATACCTTTGCATTTGGCTCTTTTAATCTCCATTAGGATTCATTCATTCAGCCAATACTGACTGGCTACTACGTGCAAAGCACTTTGCTAGGCAGGAGAAAATCAGGTACTGGCAAAAAATAAAGTCCATAAAAGACACCAGGTTGGGGTGGGGAATTAACTACTCTAAAGAGGGTGACACTTAAGCTAAGGTAAAAGAAGAATCTGAACTGAGAGAATGTAGCAGCTGTAAAAACCCTGAGGTAGGAAAGAACCTGATATGTGGAGGAAATGAAGAGTGTGGCTGTAATTGATGAAGTCAGAAGAGGTGCATGAGAAGATGTTATCAGTGAGTAGACAGTGGCCGGCCAGCCCAAGCACTTAAGGATGTAGGATTCTATTCCAAGTACCACAGCAATCCGTTGAACACTTCTAAGCAGGGAGGTCATATGCTCTGACTTTCATTTTGTAAAAGATTGCTCTGGCTACTGGGTGAAGAAAAAAAATGGATCAGATGGGGAATAAAATTAGAAAACAGGAAAATAAGCAGCAGTTCCGTACCGAGATCGTGTTGGCTTGGGATAGAATGGTGTTGGTGAAGACAAAGAAAAGTGAAAGAATTTTAAAACCCGGTTTAGAGATGGAATTGATAGGGCTTGCAGATTACCTGAATATAAGAAGACAGGGAGAAAATAAAAAATGGCTGCCAAATTGCAGGCTTGAGTAAATGGGTAGATAGCCATGTAATTCACTCAAAAGCAATAGCAGTATAAATTAAAAAATCCCACCATAGACAAGTAAATTTAAGGGATATAACTAAACACCTTGATGTATAAATCTAGAGCTCAAGAGAAGACCCTGGGCTGCAAACATCGGCATATAGATGGTATTTAAAACCAGGGACAGAAGAATCAGACAGAAGTGCAGGATCATACTTACAAGGGAACAATGATTTGAATACTACAGATTTCTCACTTGAAACTATGGGGGCTAGAAAAAGATGAAAAAACATTAAGTGATGAGAGAAAAACTGTCAATCCGAACTTCTATATCCACAAAAATATATCCTTCACAAATGAAGGTGAAATAAAAATCTCAGTTGAAGGGAAGAACTCATTGCCAGCAGACCTGATCTAAAAGAATTGTTCAAGGAAGTTCTTTAGGGAGGAAGAAAACTGATACCAGAAGGAAACTCTGGAACATCAGGAATAAAGAGAAACAAAAATAGTAAACAGGACTATTCTTCTCCTCTTTAGTTCTTTAAAACATGTTTGAAGCAAAAAGTGTAACGCCCTCTGCAGGGACTCTTAACTGTATGCAGATATAATATGTAACAACTATAACATACAAGGGGGAAAAAGGAAAATTATGATGGTGTTTCCATAATTCTCTTGAGAAATGGCTAAATATTGAATCTATACAGATTGTGAGAAGCAATATGTATACTGAAATCCTTAGAGCAACCACTAAAAAAACCTATACAAAGAGATACAGCAAAAAACAACATATAAATTAAAATGGAATACTAGAAAACTACATTAACAATCCAAGAGAAGGCAGGAAAGGGGAAACTGAGGAACAAACAGAAAAAATAAAATGGTAGACCAAAATCCAAACATCAACAATTACCTTAAATGAAAATGGTCTAAACACAATTATAAGGCAGATTGTCAGAACATATATGTAATATGATCCAACTATAGGCTATCTAAAAGAAACTCACTTCAAATACAATCATTCAAGTAGATTAAAAATAAAAGGATGAAAACATAGAAACTTGAACATGAACTTTCATAACATTATTTATAATAGTCCAAAGTGGAAACAAATGAAATGTCCACCAATTAAAGGATGGATAAATAAAATTAGTCAGCAATAAAAAGGAATGAAGCACCGGTACATGCTGTAACACAGGTGAACCTTGAAAAAAATGCCAAGTGAAAGAAGTTAGTCAAAATAAGCACATACTGTGTGATTCCATTTAGCTGAAATGTGTAGAATTTGTAAATCCATAAAGACAGAAAGTAGATTAGTGGTGGCCTAGGGCTGGGTGTGGGGAGGAATATAGAATGACCGCTAAAGGTTATGGGGTTTCTTTTGGGGTGATAAAATTTTCTAAGATTAGGCTGTGCTGCTGAAGAATTCTGTGAATATACTAAAACCATGGAAGCATATACACTTCAAATGGGTGGATTGTATAATATATGGATTTATCTCCATAAAGCATTAAAAATATTACGCTATGTGAAAGAAGCCAGATTAAAAGTCTGAGTCTACACATGGCATGATTCCATTTATATGAAATGTCCAAAAAAGGGCACATATATAGAGACACATTAGTGGTTACCTGGGACTGGGGAGGAATGCTGACTGACTGACTACCAACTAGTACAAGGGACCTTTTGGGTGAAATGTGCTAAGGCTGGATTGTGGTGAGGGTTGCGTAACTATGTACATTTTTCACAAAATCACTGAATTGTACATCTTTTAAAACAAGGTTTATGGAATATAAGCCATAACTCAATAAAGCTGTTATCAATAAAGCATAAAAGGTAAAAATTGAAATGCAAAACCAAATTTTTGTTCTCTAAGATAATGAAAAGATAAGCTATAGACAGGAAAAATATTTGCAAATTATGTATCTGACAAAGGGTATGTATCCAGAATATATAAAGAACTCTCAAACTCAACAGTATGAAAACAAGCCAACCAATTTAAAAATGGATAAAAATTCTCTTTACCAAAGAGGATACAGGAATGACAAATAAGATGCCCAACATCAGCAGCCATTACAGAAATGTACATTAAAGGCACAATGAGTTATCACTACATGCCTATCAGAGTGACTAACATAAAAAACTACTAACAATACCAAGTGCTAACCAGGATACAAACCAAATGAACTCTCAGACATACATTGCTGAGTGGAACGCAAAATGGAACAGCCACTCTAGAAAATAATTTGGCAATTTCTTGTAAAATAAAACATACACTTACCATAAGACTCAGCAATCCCATGCCTAAGTATTTATCCTGGAAAAATGAAAAATTATATTCCTACAAAAACCTATATACAAATGTTTACTGCAGCTCTATTCAAAGCTGCCTCAAATTGGAAACCTAAATATCCTTCAACAGATGAATGGATAAACAAATCGTGGTACGTCCATACAATGGAATACTACTCAGCAATAAAAAAGGAATAAACTACTGATACATGCAGCTTGGATGGCTCTCAAAAGCACTGTGCCAAGTTTCCCAAAGAAACCAGTATCATGAGGTTACATTCTCCAAAAGACACCACCATTGTAGCTGCCGGGGGGTTAGGGGTGGGGAAGGGGTTTTTTTTTTTGGGAAAAAACTCTACTCATACATGTGCTTACCAACCAGCCCATTCCATCAAAGGAAACTGGAAATTTCTGCCATTTACTCCCAACAGCAATCACTTCCAGAGTTAATGCACATGACTCAGAGAAGAGTTTTTAAAATGTGTACAGGTCATGCCAGAACTTAGAATGTATCAAAATATATAACCTTTTCTCTAATTAACTGGACAGCTTTCATCTCTTCTTTGAACACTCTTATTTAGATTAAAACAAAATAGACTGTTTCTTTACTTTTGATTTGTCCTCAAAGAAAGGATGAGCAGAACAAGTCTTCCCTTAATGTATAGCTCATCTCACAAACGTCTCACAAAATATATAGAGGGTGCCAAAAAAAATGTATACACATTTTAAGGAAGGAAAACTATTAAAATTGTAACACTCAATATATACCGATAACAAAATATGAACACAAGTCACGTTTGACGTCTGTAATTACAAGAGGTGCTCAAAGTGGTTACGATCAGTGTCTAGACACTTCTAATTACTGCTTGAGCAACGGTGACCAGTGTCCACTAGCATACATATTTTTGAGTATAAAAATGTATATACAAGTGGACACTTCGGTCAGCATTTTTGGGTATAAAAAAATACACACAAGTGGACATTTTGGTCAACGTGGTTCAAGAAGTCGTTTGCTGTAATCAGAAGTGTCTGGAGGCTGATAGTAACCACTTTGAGCAGAAGAGCAGAAGAAACCTCCTGTAATTGCAGAAGTCAAACAGGACTTGTATTCATCTTTTGTTATCAGTACCGTGTTTCCCCGAAAATAAGACCTAGCCGGACCATCAGCTCTAATGCGTCTTTTGGAGCAAAATTAATATAAGACCTGGTCTTATTTTACTATAATACAAGACTGGGTATAATATAATATATCATATAAAATATAATATAATATATATAATACTGGGTCTTACATTAATTTTTGCTCCAAAAGATGCATTAGAGCTGATTATCTGGCTAGTTCTTATTTTTGGGGAAACAGGGTATACATTGAGTGTTACAATTTTAATAGTTTTCCTTTCTTAAAATGTGTATACATTTTTTTGGCAACCTCTGTGTGTGTGTGTGTGTGTGTGTGTGTGTGTGTGTGTGTATTCATTATGCAATAAAGGTTCTCTAACTGTACCCTTTAGGACACCAATCACTGCCCTGCAGATAATTCAGTAACACAGCAACCCTTTCATGTGATGCTAAAAAATCAAAAAAGTTGTTTTTTCATGTTTCAGACGCATGGAGCTAGTTTTCCTATATACATGAAGAGACATGTCTATGTGTATATACTACACTCCCTATACTTGGGTCCCGGCTACAAGCTATTTCCTGCTGGCTGAACTCACATATTTCCAATTGCCTTAACTAAAAGAAAGAAAGAACTTATTCATTACTCTTATTTCAACAACTACTGGCTGTCCAAAGCAATAGAATTCTCCCTACAGCGTGAATGTTAAAGGTAGTAAGACCATACTTCAAATTACAAAATTCTTTTGGTTTAGGGCTCATATTAACACACATTTTTAACAAATAATCTATAAAAATATTCTCCACATTCAACCTCTGATTTCATTGCTGAACTTTATCTCTCCAGCTTAAAATAAGACTATCACTGAAATTACAAAAATTACTGAAAAATTTTAATGATATAAAACTCTATGTTAGTTATTTTTACTAGAAGATCTGTCAGTATCAAATTTTGAATACACAGTCTATAAGTACTATGTGAATACTATATATTCACATGACTACGTGTACTATGCCTTATTGTAAAGTTCACTATGATCACTGGCTCAATTTATGATGTGGGGTAAAAAATCATAGGGCAGCAAAAATCTCTGCTTTACCACTACCACGTCTACCACGTTTCCCCGAAAATAAGACCAGGTTTTATATTAATTTTTGCTCCAAAAGACGCATCAGGGCTTATGTTCAGGGGATGTCATCCTGAGAAATCATGCTAGGGCTTATTTTCCGGTTAGGTCTCATTTTCGGGGAAACACGGTACCAATAATGTCTTTCCAGGCTATTAGTCCAAATATCAGGTGAAAGCTATCATGGGAGGGTGGGGGAGGGGAGGGGAAGGGAAGAGAAGGGATACTTTAGAGGCATCTAACAGATAAAAACACAGAATCCTTCTGGGGTAAGATTTGAAATTCTGCCTCTCGCACTCATGAGCCTTGAAATTGTGGGCAATTAATAACTCTGAAAACAACTAAAGCCACCCTATTAACAGCAGGTTCGTGAAGATAAAAAGGCTGACTGGGAGAAATGCACACCAAGCCCTATCTTTAGACATTAACAATGAATTTCTGCCTTTTCAAACTATCAGATTGTACTGGGTGAAAGCTGGTTCCAGTTTAATGTGGGTAAAATGCATATTCTAAATACAGATAATCTCTTTAATCTGGAGTCGTGACCCTGATGTCCAAGATCAAATAATTTTCCAATTCATAGAGAAGGACTATACTAACCCCTTCCTTCTCCACAAGTAAGATAACGCATGGTAAAATAGTCACAGAGTACATGAAAATCATCACCTCTTGCCGGTGACGGAGTAGAAAGTAGTCCTAGACAAGATACTGGCTCCAATATACTGACCGATTGTTTCATAAATTGGAATTCTGATTAAAAGTCCTGGGTTGCTATACTTTTTTATACTTGGCTAACACAGTCTAACAGAATTATATTCATCTCTCAAATAATCTGGATTGAATTGATGTAATGTGTTTAAATACAGGCTTCTCTGAACCTGCTTGTATTTGATACAAAATCATTTCTTACACAAGTACTCTACCTTCTGCATCATGTCTATGCATCAAAACACTTAAATCGAGTATCAGGCTTTCAGAACATGTATCAGTGTATATCTAATTAGCATATTAGGGTGTATCTAATTAGCATATTAGGGTGTATCTAATTAGCATATTAGGTTGTATCTAATTAGCATATTAGGTTGTATCTAATTAGCATATTAGGGTGTATCTAATTAGCATATTAGGGTGTATCTAATTAGCACATATCTAATTCTCCTAACAATCCTGTCAGGTAAATAACTTACCCAAGATCATACAGATTTGCTCCAGTGTGACCCAGCACTCCCACTTGGGGGTATTTACCCTGGAGAAACATTCATGGCAGCTCTATATAATTGTCTCAAACTGGAAACAACCTAAATGTTCTTCAGTAGATGAATGGATAAACAAATTGTGCTACGTCCATACAATGAACTACTACTACTCAGCAATAGAAGAGGAATGGACTACTGCCACACACAACTAGGATGAATCTCAAAGGCATTAATGCTGAGTTTCCAATAGAAGACAGTCTCAAAAGAAGGTTACGTACTGTACGGTTCTATTTAAATGACACTTGAAAAGACAAAACTATAGTGACAGAGGATAGATCAGTGGTTGCCAGGGGTTGGCTGTGGGGGGAAGATGTGACTAGAGGGAGACTCAAGGATGTTTTTTGGGATGATACAATTGTTCTGCTGATTGTGGGGTTACACAAATCAACACGGGTTAAAATTCATAGACCTGTACAAACAAAAAAATCAACTTTACTATATGATAATTTAAAACAAAGAGAAAAAAGGCAAAAAATGGGTTGAAGCATTTTCTGCCCAATTATATGAAAATAATAAAAAGTCATGTCATAAGTATATCATCACAGAACATTAAATTTTAGTAATACCTGTTGAGATGAGAATTTACAGCTTCACTTCAGAATCTAAAATTTCCACATTTATTTTATACATCCTGTTTCCCCAAAAATAAGACGTAGCTGGACAATCAGCTCTAATGCATCTTTCGGAGCAAAAATCAATATAAGACCCGGTCTTATTATACTATATTAATTATATTAATTTTTGCTCCAAAACATGTATTAGAGCTGATTGTCTGGCTAGGTCTTATTTTCAGGGAAACACGGTAGTGAATACATACCCTTCTGTTCAGAACTGTGACAGGAGTTTAGAGGACACTAAGGTCCTTCCTGAACACATAAAATGTGTGGAATTCAGCATTCCAAGATTTTTGCATCTTAGCAGAAACACATCACTGCCCATGTTGTTTAGGCAAAAGCTAATGAAATATCTAAGGGATGAAAGGAATGTGCCAACCCTCTTTCCCTCGTGGACTTCCCAAAGCCAATGAAGCTAGCACGGGGTACGATGACTTCCATGCAAGCTCAGAGCTGACATTCCTAGGGAGGGACTCACAAATAAACCTAGATCATTCCTAAAGATCTACAATACAATCCTCTGTAATCCAAGCAGTCAGCTGTTTCACGGACACTATGGAAGCATGCAACAACTGGTACACACACACAGGTTTCTGTGCATGGAATGTATATGAATGTGTCTGCACACATAAAGGAACAAAATAATTCAACCCACAGGAAATTCTAAAATGCCTAACTCTCCATAATAATTCATCAATGTGCTAACTACTCGAGTATTTGTCGAACAGCCACTTGTGCCAAGCACTGTAACAAGCACCAGGGGTCTATCAGCAAACTGGAAAGATGAAACCTGGCCCTCATGTGTCACCTCCAGCTTAAAGACACACAAGTCACTTTTATTATATCAACCATCTGAAGTTGGCCGATGAAGGCATTCCAAGTAAAGGGTGACTAATGACAGCAAACTACACAGTACATGCTGGAAACTGAAAATAAATTAGTATGGTGCCAGCGTTTCTGTTGGTTTTTTGTTTGGAAGGGGTGTGTACATGAAATGAAGTCCTAAAAAATTAAAGTAGGAGACAAGCAAGGACCTGCTCTCGGAGAACCTTGAATGCCACAGCAAGAATTTCAGACTTGTCTTGTTGACAATAAGAAACCATTAAAGAGCGGTAACAATTTCAAGAGTGTTTCTTTCAGAAAAATATGTACTCTGAATCTTCTAGACCACGGGAGAGGGAATAGTTAAACTAAGGAAATAGAAAAATCACACAATATGAATGAGGTAACTAAGATAATAATAGTGTTTCTCTAGCCACAAGAAAACAACATATTCACTTATTAACTCTTTGCCCAAGTAATTAAAAAACAGAACATCCTGCATAATATTAATAATTGGCATTTGTATTAAACTTTACTATTTACAAATCATTTTTAACACACACTGCTAACATTCACACTGTTTCACAAAATTAAAGATTGAGGACATCTGTTAGTTGAAAAACTGCCCTTGTTCTAACATTCAAATTATATGTAAATGACAGAGTGTGACCAATGGACTCACTAACTGGAAATAGTTCAACTCAGTTAGTGGCTCCACATTTCTTTCTGGCCCTAAATCCACTACCTTAGTTTGGGCCACCTTCATTCTTTTTTTTTTTTTTTCCCCACCTTCATTCTTCATCTGGGTTTTTGCAATGGTCTCCTCACTGGTCTTATTTAACATCAATCTAATATGCATAAACAGCCAAAGATGATTTTTTTCTAGAACATAGGAAAACCTGATCATATCACTACTGTTTAAAACATGCCAATGATTTCCCCACTGCACAGAGGTTTCCCCTCCCTCACTTGGCATAAAAGGTTCTTCTGCAGTGACCTTGCCCTTACTCTCCTCCCCATTCTCTTCTGGCAAACATCTGACCTCTCACCCTATACTTTGCACATACTCAACTCTATAATTTCCCAAACCCTCTTTTATTTTGGCATATATTGTTCCCTCAGCCCCAAATATTTTCTGCCCATTGTCCCCACCCCGACTTTGCCTGGCCATAACTGCTAATGCTTCAGATCTCTATTTAGGTGTCTCATTTTAATAAACATCCATAGACACAAGATAAAACATCTCACTAAAAGATTGTTCCCAATTTTTCAGTTTCTCCCTGTTATAGAATTACACCTCTGTGGGGACAGAGCCCCAAAAAGCAGTTTCCAGGCTCTCGGCCTCACATAGAAAGGTGCTGGCTCAGGTAGTAAATGGCCATCGACTGTGATCAAATGGCCAGCAGCTGTGGCTAGTTGGCCGTCAGCTGTAACCAGTGAGCCATTGGCCATGAATATAACTGCCGTGGCTAGGCTAGCAGGAAAAGGGGGAGCTAGCAAGAAGATGGTGGCTGAGTCTGCAAGCGTCACAGTGAGGGTTGAGAATTGTGTTGCTCCTGGTTCCTGTGTCTCCAACCCAGCCGCCAGTGAGTATAGTGTATGACTCCCCTACCTATGGCTCCGTGGGTGTTCCTTTTTGGCCTCACCATGTCCTGCGTTGTGTGGGGAGCGGGACCAGAGACCTCGCCGGACGTCCCGCACGACACATGGCGAAGTCGGCAAGATCCCTTGCACTACAAATGGTGCAGCGAGCAGGGTACGGTGCTGGCCAAAGCTCCCCGAAGGGCGGTGGAGTAGTTTGTGCCTATGACCACTCAGTTGCAGGAAGACCAGGAGGAGCAGCTGCCTGAGAGCTGGAACCCCGTGGAGGGGTGGGAAGACATCCACGGTTCCCCAACCAGCAAAGACCGGAGAAAGCGAAGGTCCTTGCGGCCCTGTGGGCTGGAAAGTGCTTGCTGAGGCAGCCCGGATGCAGGACTTGTAGTCCCAGGAGGAAACACTTGCTGAGTCCTCCGTGGGAGATGAGGGTGAGGTCAAGGTCATCCCTCACCCCCAGGACAGCCCTGGCAAATGACTATGGACTATGGGGAATTGCCTTCCATCCCTAATTTAATGGACAGCTTGACTGTTTGGGAACATACCACCATGTAGTGGAACTGGGGGATGTTTGCTTTTGTGTCTTGACCGGCCACCATTGAGAATATGTAAGCACCTTGACTGTGAGCCACTGTTGTTCCAGCACGGTACCCTGAGAGGCCCAGAGAGAGTGGCAGTGCCCTGAGAGGCCTGGCTCTGTCCAGGAAGTCTGGCTGTGTCCAGAGAGAGTGGCAGTGCCCTGAGAGGCCTGGCTGAGTCCAGGAAGTCTGGCTGTGCCCAGAGAGAGTGGCAGTGCCCTGAGAGGCCCTCGTGTGCCCAGGGAGACTAGTGGTACCCTAAGAAGTCCAGGAAGTCTGGCTGTGCCCAGAAGTACTGGTGGTGCCCTGAGAAACCCTGGCTGTGACCAGAGAGCTTGGCTGTGTCCAGGAAATAGAATTCACCTCCAGGCTCCTCCCACAGGGCCCCTCGCGGAAGACGCTTGTCGCATAGATTGTGAGGCGAGAGCCTGTAGGGGTGGAGTGTGGGGACAGAGCCCCAAAAAGCAGTGTCCAGGCTCTTGGCCTCACATAGAAAGGTGCTGGCTCAGGTAGTAAATAGACATCGACTGTGATCAAATGGCCATCAGCTGTGGCTAGTTGGCCGTCAGCTGTAACCAGTGAGCCATTGGCCATGAATATAACTGCCGTGGCTAGGCTAGCAGGAAAAGGGGGAGCTAGCAAGAAGATGGTGGCTGAGTCTGCAAGCGGCACAGTGAGGGTTGAGAATTGTGTGGCTCCAGTTTCCTGTTTCTCCAACCCAGCCGCCAGCGAGAGTATAGTGGTATGACTCCCCTACCTATGGCTCCGTGGGTGTTCCTTTTTGGCCTCACCATGTCCTGCGTTCTTGTGTGGGGAGCGGGACCAGAGACCCCGCCGGACGCCCCGCACGACACATGGCGAAGTTGGCAAGATCCCTTGCACTACAACCTCTATAATCTTGGCTAAAAGACTCTGCAGTTACCTACCACTAAAATAGGTAAGCCCTGCCCCACTGAGGTTGCACTTGGTTATGTGATTTTCTCTGCCCAATGGTGTGGGCAGTATGCCAATTTTGAATCCAGGCCTTAAGAGGCTTTAAGTGCCCGCCCCTCCTTCCCCACTTATGCTTCCTCTATCTCCGTAAGAAAATTATAAGACATGCAGAGCAGACCTATGAGCGTGGAGCCAAATGCAGCTGAACCCAGTCAAGCTCAGCTGGAGATCAACCAAATCCCAGCTGACCCAGAGACTCATGAGGAAAAACAATGTTTTAAATTACTGAGACTTTCAGATTTATTATGCAGTGGGTTTTTTTTTTTTTTAATTGGGGAAGGGAAACAACACTTTATTGGGGAACAGTGTGTACTTCCAGGACTTTTTTCCAAGTCAAGTTATTGTCCTTTCAATCTTAGTTGTGGAGGGTGCCATTCAGCTTCAAGTTGTTGTCCTTTCAGTCTTAGTTGTGGAGGGCGCAGCTCGGCTCCAGGTCCAGTTGCCGTTACTAGTTGCAGGGGGCCAGCCCACCATCCCTTGCGGGAGTCGAACCGGCAACCCTGTGGTTGAGAGGATGCCATCCAACCAACTGAGCCATTCAGGAGCTCAGCGGCAGCTCAGCTCAAGGTGCCGTGTTCAATCTTAGTTGCAGGGGGCGCTGCTCACCATCCCTTGCGGGACTCGAGGAATTGTACTGGCAACCTTGTGGTTGAGAGCCCACTGGCCCATGTGGGAATCGAACCGGCAGCCTTCGGAGTTAGGAGCATGGAGCTCTAACCGCCTGAGCCACCGGGCCGGCCCTGTAGTGGTTTTTTTTTTTGTATTTTTTTTTTTGCAGCAATAGCAGATATAATGCATCTGTAATAAATTTTACGTTTAATGATAAAAAATATTGTTTTGATTATGTACTATTAGGTGCAAAGAATTATGATATGGTATTAGAGTAGCCAATAAAATACATTAGGATGAATTCTATGAGGGAAGTAGAACAGAAATACAAATCCAAAGAAAAACAAGAGTAATTTACAACTTTCAGCTGTTAACAAAGAGCCTGTTCGTGTACTTTTTAAAATGGATAATGGTTAAGTGATAAATCACTGTGATATTTAGATTCCTGGATACATTTTTTTTTAAATGATGTAACAGTTTTATTTTAAAATGTCATTATTTATAACAAACCAAAAAGTGCATAATTTACAATGATTTAACTTGTGATGAAACAGTTTTTAGATGTCACCCAAAACATGTGCAAGAGAGCAGACAGACATTTTCTTTCTCCTGGGGTAGAGGTCTATGAATTTTAATACATGTTATACATACATAATCACCACCTATTTGTAAAAGATACAGAAAAGATGCATCTCCCTCACGCTATCTCCTTTGCAGTCGCAGTCACATCCTCTTCTCACCTAGATCTTTTAGAAGTTCTTTTAGGAAATATGTGAACAAGAAAGTTTGAAGAACAGTACTATACGACAATAACCAGCATAACTTACTAGTCCAGTTATTAAGGCTTCAAATTGTCAGCCAAATTCTAGTTCATTTAGTAATATTAATAATACCAAGAATATTCAATAAGCAATGGTAAAATCTACTCTGTGGGCTAAATAACATGTTCTAGTCAATCAACACTGAGTTGGTTAATATACTTATTGACTCACAGTCCATTGCTGCCAAGACTTAAGTTTCTCCACAATAATCAGAGGACAATATAGGCTAATTTCATCCGGAAACTAGGCTTATTTTTAAATAGATTTGCTTGGTTATGGTATATAGTATTAAAAAGACTCCTAGTTCAATTTTCTCCCATTTTCTGCTTGCCTTAATTTTTCAGAAAGCTGTGATTTAGACAAATATCACTTCTGAAGAGCAAATTCCAGATGAAAATCATAAAAGTATACTACAAACAAGAATAAACTCCTTCACACACAAATGGGTTTTAACCAGTCTTTCTCAAAACATCAAGCATGCCACCACTAGGAGAAGCTTCGAAAGTCAAAACCAAGGGGCTTCAACAGTTATGAAAAAGAGAGGCAAAGAAAGTCCAATATAGGAAATAACCTAAAGTAACTGTTGTTGAATTAGTGAAGAACATTGTTTAATTCTATCCAACTCTAGTGAAACACCTGTTAACAAAGGTGAATTATTTGAGTGATAAAGAGAAACTGGAACTTCCAGCAAACACTCAGTCGGGAGGAGCCAGGGCTCATGAACTTCTCATGCTCTACGTCTTCACCAGAACCCTACCCATGAGGACCCTCCAGGAAGAACTACATGTTCACAATAAAGCTCTATGTTTCTAACTTCCCCTTCCCTTAACTTCTTTTTCCTCCTCTATAAGTACCCCCATCGTGGCATGCAGGCCCGAGTGGGCATGTGGCTTGCCATGTCTACATGCACTGGGTTGCAACCCTTTCTTTTTCCTGAAAAAACACTTTTTGGTGACAAAACACCTAGTCGATGTTATTTTTCAGTTGACATTAGTCATTAAGACCAAACATTAAATAATACCCTTTTCCAAAAAAAGTACACAATGCAAATCCCCAACATAGTTCTATTTGAGAATAACAAAGGATTAAATGGAAAGTGGGACTTAAATAATCTGTATTAGCATGAATGAATACAAATAGAAACCCTCATTTATTAAAAAATTTTGAACTACGACTCTGTTTAAGGGACTATATTTCTGACATAAATGAATGGTGATTAGCTCTATAACTACTGGCCATCTGTGCAGAATCATATTGGTCATTTTACGAACTTCTTCAAGATGAAAGATACAGAGATTGCTCTCAAGGAGCTTAATGTCTAAGTTACAGATTTGGTTAGAATAAGTTCACTTTACACTGTTATAAAGTACAACATGTACTTAATTATGCTACACCTAAGAACAAAGAAATAGAAATAAAATTTTGTAAGGAACTCTGTGAAACTTCAAAGAATGAATTTTCATGTTTCATGTACACAGAAAAGTCTTGCATAATTTATTTTCTCGTTTCTGGAAAAGAACAATAAAATCATCAAACCTCACTACCACTGGTACAAATGTTCCTTATTGATTGCTGTATTTCCCCAAGAAAAAGAAAAAACTCCCAACAGAGACCATAAATAAATACCTTTCTCCTCACTAAAACTAATCACAGAACTAGGGCTCAGAATAATTCACAGCAAAGTAAAAAGCAAATTAATTCACCTTAAAAATAAGACATAATAGGTTATCAGCATTTTCAAAGAGCAAAGACAAGAAGCAGGTATATGCAACACTTCGAGAAAAGGGAACTCCTTGATCGAGTCTTGTCAGAGGAACAGTCACCAAGCCGGCCTTGGTGGACAGGTACCCTCCTGCCCTCCCCTCTCTTGTGCATCTGTCCTCTTACGTCTGCGCTGCACCCCTCACGGTACTCCTCCGACTCTGTAGGGACACATACCTGAACGCACATGTCGACTGTCCCAAGTCAGTCTTCTCCTATCTAAGGGGCTGAAGGGATTTTATCTTTGATTGGAGAGTGGTACCAGGGGGAACAGAAGAAATTGTTTAACAACACAGGAGCTAAGTAAGGGGGTTTACTCCTCCAGACAAAGTCTCTGGAATAATCATGATCTAGAGCCTTAGAATTTAAAGATAATCTGTGGAATTTAAAGATAATCTGATAAGTAACTTCTCTGAAGACGTTAATGTACAAATAATCGTACTGAATCCCACCCCCCGAAGCTTAAAATAATGTTTACATCTTAATAGCTTACACAGTTTACAAAAAATTTCCCAAAGGAATTTTGGGCATTAACAATTAGGCAGAGGGACACGGCTGGTGTTCCGCAGCTCATGCCATAAAGTCTGTTCTATCCCTACTAGATATACATATAGGAAGGCTGGGTTTTAACTCTGGCCAAAAAGCAGCAAATCTCTTCTAAAAATACTAAATTAACAGGGTCAGATAAAAGGCCATCCAGAATGGGGAACTTTGCATTGTAAAATATGGATCTAAGAAGCCCCACCTGGACATTCAGAAACTATTAAAAATCGTAAGTTATAAAGAAAAACATTTTAGTCAAAAAAAAAAAGCTTCCATATGCCATCAAGGAATATTTTGAAAGCATGTTCTAGGAAATAATTGATAGAATAAGATAGTAACAAATTTTAAAGCTACAAAGGCTTTTTAATGGCTTTTTAAAAACAACCCTTTCCTTTGCACAAAACATTACCAAGAGTGAACACAGAGAACCTACAGGTCAACAGAGATTTAGGGTATATTTATATATATACACATACATATATATAAACATATATATGTATGTGTATATATGTATGTATAAATGTCATGAACTGTATTATTAAATATGATATCAATTATTAAAGTATCAGTGTGATAAATAGGTCTGACCTGGATATTAATTCAAACAAACTGAAAAAGTGACATTCGGACACGAACTGGATATGTGACTATATAAAATCAAAACAAATTTTAAAAAGTAACTTACCATGACCCTTAACAGTTTCAAATGTATTGGTACACCAGCATTTTTATTGCAGTTTCCCCTTACAAATTGTGTGTGTTCACGTCAAACTTTATATAAAGAAAAAAATCCCCATGTTTTAAATACTGACCTACGCATATGCCTTAAAAGCAGCTGCAGAACCTTCCTTCAGTTGTAACAGGTTCTCTTCCTTTGTCTCCCTTTGACTTTACCTCCCCATCCCCTGCATGCTCTGGGAACATATTATTCCCCCTACTTCTACCTTCTCACCTTGCATCAAGGAATTAGCTTACCCTACCCCTATCCTTGCAGACACGTGATGACCCCAAGCCTTTCCAGTACTATAGCTCCTCTTTGATATTCTCACTGAGGTCCCCTGCACCTGTGTGTACACCTGAGAATTAGTTTGAAATACTCTGAAATACATACTTGTGTATATATGCCTACTCCTTTGTTCCGTCCGTAGTGTAGTCTTAAAACCTTCCAACAACTTTTTTACACCCCTCCACTTTTCTACTAGTTCTAAGCAAAAAGGAGAAAGTGGAGAAATATAAACAGGAGATCATTATCCCCTGATCTCCTCTTAGTGCCTTTACCTTACTCCCTGTGAAATTTTTTTAGAGCATCTTTTATCTCAAGAACAAGAGAAAAGATGAGACAGTTTTTTTGTTTTGTTTTGTTGGGGGAAGAGGGCTTTTTTGTTTTGGTTTGGGTTTTGGTTTGGGCACAGATAGGCAAGGTAGAAAACATAAATGGCCACAGTAGGAAGTTAGGGATGCCAAAGCCAGAGATAGAGAAAATAAAGAGGATATTAGACCAGACTGATAGATGTTCAGCTTGCTCCTCTCCCCTATTCCCTGGACCACCTGAATTGGTCTTGTGTTTCTTGTCCAAACTCAGAAAAGCCACCACCAATCCCTTGGAGCTGGTAGAGACCAGACTTCCACTGCCAAGCATGTTTCACAATAGTAAAAGCCTAGTAAATATTTGGCGGCTAATTTAGAATATTAGAACAGACAAATTTGAAGCTACCTAAGGAAATAAATTAGCTATTTGAGGAGTAGGATGGGGGAAGGGAACTGTTCTCCTTAAATGGATGTACTTAAGGAATAAACATCTAGCTCTTAATTTTAGTCTCCTAGCAGACAGATATCCTAGGCAGTTTTACTACTGTCTGGCATGCCACAATCTTGTAAGTCTAATAAATGGGAATGTGAGCTCATGCCCTAGGCAGTAAGACATAATGGCTGATGAAATGGAATGGCGAAGCAAATTCATAAAGGAGATTACAAGGTAGACAAATTCTCACCAGTCTCTGCAATCAACAGAGGTTATAAGAGATTGATCAAAAGCAATTATCACTCCTTTTTAACTATATGTATAAAAGAGTTTTTACAGTTCTAAGAGTGTCTCACTTTGGGTACAGGCAAATAACTGTGATAGTCAAATGCTATTCAAGAAAACAAAAGTAATAAGGCTGTTGTTAATAGCAGCCAGTTTTAGTTTTTAGTGTTTTTACATTTTCCTATCATCAGAAAAATATAAGCAGTTGTGCATGTTTTAGGAGACACACTGATTTTGATGAGCAAATCTAGGAGTAACTATATCAATAGAAAAATAAGCTTTAACAGCTAGGGGAAGAGATGGACTAGTAAAGAGTGGGTTTCTGTTACTTAGAAGAAAAATAGGATTAAAAACACTGAAAGAGATTTAAAAAACAAAAACAAAAACTGTACGAGGACTGAGCCCTGGTTGCAAGCTGGGCTGCTATATGAAGCATCTTGACTATTCCAAAGATGCCCTGAGATCCAACCCAACCCTTCTGGCTTCTGCCAAAGCAGCACAAAAACAGCCAAGTCAAGTTCCAAGAATAGTCATGACATACCACCCCTTCCAACCAGTCATCCTCAGGGAGACTCTCGGTCTTCGGTCTTCAGTCGGCTCTTTCCTAGGACTAAAGGCCCAGTTCAGAAGGGCAGATAGCAGTTACCAATGTTTCCTTCCTTATCCACTGAAATCCAAATAAACAAAAGAATAAGGAACCCTGAATTTAACAGCAATTAATTCATTTAATGGCAATTGTTTCATGTAATTCACTGAGGGTCGTGTGAATAGGCTAAAACTTCTACCTCTTTCACAAATCTCATTTTCAGGAGCTATCTGGGAAACATTAGATGCTAAAATCAACTTTTAAAATAAGTATATAAGGCGGCCCGTTTCTTGCAAAGTTGGGGAACACTGGTTATATAACCAATTGGAAAGCGGCCTTTTAGTCAGGGAAGAACTCCTCAGAGTTCTTCCTGCTTAGTCATCAGTAGCCAAGGGAAAAATTCCTGCTAAAACTTCTTCTCCTTTGCCCATGATGGCCTATTGGGACATTACAACCTTCGAACAGAATGTCCGTAACACAAGATCTGAGACTTCTTGCCTCCCTACTCATTGTATGTCTAATACATTCTGTTATGTAATTAAGTGCTATGCAAATATACTTGTGTGTGCACACACGCATGTATCATCAGAGATATAATTACATGGAGTGGAATAAACAAATTTTAGCAATAAAAGGTTCAGGTTCCAACAGGCCAAAATTCTACTAAAAGTAACAACTGTAATTAAAGCTTGTACTGACTTAAGTTCTTGCTCATATATCAACTAAATATACTTCTATTTCACAATTTTCATGTTTTTTATGAAAGCTACTCTTCTATCAGGTTCTAAATTTGCAGATATCCTTGACTCCTTTCTCCCCTTTATGTCAAGCTTTCATTAAGCATCTAGAGATAATTATCTTTATGCAAATGGTGCTACACTCTTAGAAATACCTGCTTTCTCGTGTTAAGTATTTTATTATATTACTCTACATATAGTATATAACAATATATTATATAACATATTACAAACATAATATTATACATAATTATGTCATCTATGATTATATATAAATACAATATTTATATATCACTAATGTAGAATCGTGTATAGCAAAACCTTTTTGACATAAATTGTGCAAAAAATACATTTTGTTCAAGTTATGATTTTTATAGCCATATGGTACAAATTAGTAAAAGTTTGTATTTCAATGTAGATGGACCTGAAAAAGTCTTCCATAAACTAACTTTTATAAAGTGGTTCATATCTAACAAATATGAGTTAGAAAGTATCTGGAGACTCGAATACACTTGTATCACCAGATATAGAGAGGTTCTGCCTCCCATATGTATAGTCAAACTGCTCTTTAAAAAAAGAGGACGGCGGCGAAAGAACTGCAAATGTAAACATCACTGCCATTCATTGCAATGTCAGTCCCAGAATTTCAGAGACAGGAGAAATGTTATAGATTATCTAATTCGAGCTCCATTTTTAAGGGTGAGGTAACTAAAATACAAAGAGGTTAAGAGACTTAACCAAGGTAATCTGGAACTAAAACTCAAGACCTCATAAGTAGAACCGTCTTCTAAGAATGAATCCCAGTGCATTGCAAGTGGGGATGAAAATGGTGCAACCCCTGTGGAAAATGGTTTGGTGGTTCCTTAAAAAGCTAAACAGAATTATCATATGACCCAGCAATTCCACTCCCAGGTACAAACTCAAAAGAACTGACAACAGGGATTCAAACAGATACTTACATGCCAATGTTCACTATGGCGTTATTCCCAACAGCCAAAAGGTGGAAACAACCCAAGCGTCCATCAAGAAATGAACAGATAAACAAAATGTGATAAACTAGATACAAAAAGACAAGTATTGTATGATTCCACTTACATGAATACTAGAATAGGCAAATTCATAGAAGCAGAAAATAGATTCAAGGTTACCAGGGACTGTGAAGAGGGAGGAAGGGGGAGTTACTGCTTACTGGTGACATTACATTGTAAATGTACTAATGCCACTGAATTGTACACTCCAAAATAGTTAAAATGGCCTATTTTACGTTATACATATTTTATAACAATACAAAAAAAGGTTTTTTAGAAGAGTACGCCCCATAAAAGTTGATTTGCTGCAGGGAGATAGTTCTAACACAAAAGGGCTGGCTTATACTTGGAAAAACAGTGACCAGAGATGCCTTCAATCCCACACCCTAATTTTAATTTAAAAAAAAATTATTTAAATAAATCTAAATAAATTTGGTTTTTCACACAATTGCTGTTTACATAATAAATTTTTATGGTACTTAGATTCATGCCAAAAAATCCCCAAGACATTTTTACTATGCTTATACTTTCCTGGACTATTGTTTCACCTAAATGATTTCACAACTAAAATTAGGAACAGAGTCAAAACTTACAGTAAAATGATAAAGATCCTGGGCTCGAAAAAGGAAGAACATCTAAAATAAAATCGTCTCATAGAAACAAATAATGCATCACCCACTAAGTCATTAATTCTAAGGAATACCAAGATGACACAACTTTTGATGTCAAGAGTATAAAAGAAAAGCAACAGACAGTGGAAGTTAAGAAACACAAATACATTAGCAAGACTTACATCTTAAGTGGGAACAATAGAATGAGTCACCAATTTCAAATGTGCACACTCAGATGCACTGATCCGAACGGATGAGGCTTACATAATCTTGTCCAATTATTTCAAGTGCTCAGGTAATTCCTGCACGTGCAGATGAAGTCTGCAATTCTAATCTTCCTACCCAACACCCCAATCCCGTAACAAGTAATCATATTCTACTAATCATGACTTCCTACATATACTCATCGAAATACTGATTATTTCACAAGTCAAATGTCTGAGCAATTTTCTACCGTGGGAAGGAAAAGAAATGAAATTAAAAAGTCAAGAATAGTCAACTGTTGAAAAACTATGACATACACCTGAAACTAATATTGTGTGTTAGCTATATTTTAATACAAATCTTAGAAAATAGCAAAAAAAGAATACTCAATATACAACATTTCGTAATGCAAACATTAGGAAACAGGAACAGCTAGCTACCTTGAAGGCTTGTAGTTGGAAGTGCCTGTGAAGGCCAGGCCAAGAGCTGGGGGGATTCAAGTAAATAAGACACGGCCCCTGGCCCTCAAGAACCTCACATACTAATGGGAGATGCAAAAAAGCAAAGCAGCTATTATATAAGAAATGTGGCCTAACCTTGTATGTAATTAAAAATAAAAACAATACCAAGCCGTAAAAAAAAAACAAAGAAATGTGGCCTGTATGTATGGTGTCACAGAGCAAGAGTGATGACTAATATAGACAAAGAGGATTCTTGGCCTGAGTCTTACAGGAAAGTCACACGTTGGCCATGGAATAAAAGCATGTTAGTGTGTAAAAAAGTATAACTGCAATGTGTATTCATTCTTTCTAGAAATATTTCTGGAACACCTATTGTGTGCCAGCCGCAGACCATGTTTAGAGAACTACATGTATTTTAGTATGGCTGGAGCCTACAGAACATGTATGAGACCAGCAGGCAGCAGATTACGAAAGCCTGGGTTGGACGCTGTGCTAAGGAGTTTAGGCCGCCTCCTGAAGATGGTAAGAAATCAATGAAAGCTGTTCAAGAAGTTACAAGACCAGAGTTGTATACAATCAGAAGGCTTTCCTATACATTCTCTCTGGGGAGCTGGCATGAAGGCTCCAAAGGGAAAGGAAGGAAGAGCTGGTATGACCCACGTTTCACAGGTACTGTATGAGGGAACATCACCTGCTAAGATCTACCTACCACTTCTCTATTGTCTTTTTCTGTCAAAGACTCCACTCTAGTGGAGTAAAAAGATTCAGTAGCAGGTGGGATATGGAAGAGAAGTAAGAGTGAGAAAAGAAGAGTCCCTCTGGCCAAAGTGCATAAGGGTCATCCACAGGAACTACGCATATTTTAAACAGACTATTATGTGAACAAAATAAAACTATAGAGTATATTAAAACATCTGATGTTAAATTTTACATTGTGTCTATTTAAACACAATTAAAAACAATTTTTTTAAAAAGAAAAAAAACCCTAAAACCTAGGCATACTCTATTTCTATTCCAGCGAATATTAAAAATGGTAATTAGTTCATACTATATTTAATTGTAATTCCCTCATTCTTCCTTCACACGTAAAGAACTGTTCTAAGTCTACCCCCCACCACAAACTAATGTACAAGAACACAAAGAATAAGCATGACAATTAATATCTTATTGGGAGAGCGAGGAGAATCACATCGCAAACGAACATCATCCAATAGCCAGCTATCCTTTCCCGGAGCCTTGCAATGGTGCAAACTGCTACCACAAAGAATGCGCGTGGCTTTGGGCAGACACATTCTAACAGCCCAGCTGTCTGTCCAGGCGTGCTGCTGAAAGAATAGCACATTCCTACGTGTCCTGTCCCCCACCCACCTCAAGCCCCCTTACAAAAGGGAGTTTAAACAAAACTGTCATGTTTAAGCCTCGTGTGTGTGTGTGTGTGTGTGTGTGTGTGTTTTCAATATGATCAGTTAGGTAACAATAGTTACCTAATAGCAATGAACCCCTCTAGTATCACCCTTACCCCAAAGATAGTCTCTCAGGATTCCTGAAGAGGAAAATAATTTTGTTTGAGAAATATGTGTATTTCTCAAGTCTTGACTTGGGCCATTTAGGTTCAAAGACAGGATGACAAATACAAACTAAGGAAAATCATTATATATGGTAGAGGAGTGAGTACTGAGAATCAGGGTAATAAGTCTGAGTCATACGTAGCCAACCTACTTGCTGTATGATCTTGGGGAAACTGTCCAACCTCTCTGAACTTCCATTTTTCATCTATAAAACATGAATAATGAAACTGAAACTTAGCTAGATTCAGTGACTTAAAACATACCCACACAAAAAATTGTAGTTTTTAAACTTCTACACTATATTCAGGATTGAGGAGATAAAATTTATAAACCAAAAAGATAAATAAGATATATATTACATTTAACAGTCACTTCCTTAAGTATGCTATTACAAAAAAATTACTGCGTCAAAATTTTTAAGGAAGGGACAGAAAAGTAGTCTCAAAAATAAGAAAATAGTAGACTGTCTAAATTCTTAATCTACTAAAACTACTGGCTTGACTCTAATAATACATACTGATGCTAAATATGACCACTCTTACATTAAATTTATTTACTGTATAACAAACAACCCTCTTTCAGTTCCAGGCATTTTTTTGATTGCTTATTTGTTATATGTTATTTTTACAGGAAACTATCTACAGGGCAACATTTTACCATACCTATTAATAACTGCAGCTGATTTTTGTAGTGTGCTTTCTAGTTAAAATCTCCCAAGTAAATGAGGCAAGTACAGGTGTTTCTCCTACAGCAAGTTTTCAAAACTCGAATTAGCTATGACTAATCAAGGAACACAGTTTTTATTACATAGAATGCTACTGGTTAACAAGGAAAACCCTATGTGTGCACCACCTTAAAGACACAGATGGTGGTTGCTTAAGGAGTGAGGTGTTCTTTCCTTTGCCACTGATAGTTGTGACTTTCCTGTCAATTATTTTTATTTTACAACCAACTGCCAGTATAGCTGGCTATGTTTTCCTGTGATTAGTAGCAAACACTATTTAAGAAAGCAATTTCTTTCACATTTTGGTTACAAGCAGCTTTCATTTTTTTCTTCCACTTTTGGCTGCAACCATTATATACTGTGTTTCCCCGAAAGTAAGACCTAGCCGGACAATCAGAGCTAACACATCTTTTGGAGCAAAAGTTAATATAAGACCCGGTCTTATTTTACTATAAGACCGGGTATGGTATAATATAATATAATATGATATAATATATTATAAATTAAAATATAAGACTGGGTCTTACACTAATTTTTGCTCCAAAAGACGCATTCGAGCTGATGGTCTGGCTAGGTCTTATTTTCGGGAAAACACGGTATTTTAGTATGCTTCACAGTGTCCATTTTGCTTTATTTCCCTTATCCATGATTTCATTTTTGATTCAAAGTGCCTCTATTCACTTAAGATAGTAAGAGTTTTGAGATTCTCAAATTTCAGACTTAACTTCCTATGATGGAGTTCCTTTCCACAATATCAGACATAGAAGGTTTGCTAGCAAATTCAGAAATATTGTTCAGTCACTTGAAAGTTTAAATTTTATTATGTTGACATTTTTATATTCCATTTATTTTCATCACTAACAACCTGCTTGCTTTTAAAGTCCCTTTACCAATTTTGATTTTTAAATACTTTTTAGCATCATGACACATGCTGGAGAAACCAAAGCAGTTTCAAATTTGAAACGTCACCTAGTCCAATTGGAAAGTAAAAAATAGTGCCCAAAATTTAATTTGTCAAAACTCTGCAACACAGCCTTTTTGAGAAGGCCTAAGAAAAAAATTTATTGCATGCTGTAATATAACTATAAAAGGTACTGGAGTTTCTTTTGGGAATCTTATATTTCTTCAAGATGCAAGTGATACTTGGGGGATCTATGCAAACAAACTTAAATCATTAGAATTGAACCAGAATTCCCAAAGCTACCATTTAAAAATATATTCATTAGAAATACAATTTTATCTCTTACCCTATTCTTCAATAGAAAGAAAATCCCACAAAGAAATGATCCCCAAATAAATCTGATAAAGCTCACTCTATCTAGTACAGTGCTACAAAATGAGGCTATTTTAGACTCATACTAGTCTCTCTGCTTTCACCCTTGCCCCCAAGAGTTTATTCTCCACAAACCAGCCAGACTGAACTTTTAAATCTACCCGCCCACCCCCACCACAATAGATTCCCACCCTACTCAGAATAAAATCCTAATTCCTTATGATGCTACACAAGCCTCTAGACTTGGTCCTCAGCAATCCGTTTCATCCCACACATAACTTCTACGTTCTTTCTCCTGTATTATTATCTCCCAGCATTCTCCCCCTGAGCCCGTCCTCTCTAGCCTTCTCCACCATTCTGGAAGAATAAATGCCTCTGCTGTAAAAATATTCTCCAGAATTTTGCCCTTGATGATCCTTTTCCTGCAATGCTTTTCTCCTAAAAGCCATTAAGTCTCGCTCCTTCAGATCATGCAATTCTGTGCTGAATGTCACCCTCCCAGATGCTTTCTCTGACGTCCTGTTCTAAACAGCACCTCCCCCCTCACTCCGTCCTTTCACCCATCTTTATTTTTCTCCAGAACGCATCACATGATATAGCAAATACATAAATACTTAGTGCTCCTCTCCACCCACTACAATGTCATCCCCATGAGGGCACGGAGCTTCATTTGTTCACGGCCATATTCCCAGTGCCAAGAAAGCACCTGGCAGGTGCTCAATAACTGTTAAATAAATGAAAATTTTAAACGTCTGACTCTAGCATCCATGCTGTCAACTTTAATTATTCATGCATACCAAAGAAGTCCTTTAAATAATAAATGTTAAGAGTGTCTTTAAACTGGGTATATTGATTGCCTCTAGGGAAGAAAACTGGGTGGCTGAAAGGAGAGGTATAGAGCAATTAAAGGTATACCGCTTAAATCGTGAACTGTATTAATGTGTTAACACTGTATTACTACATTAACTTGTTATTAATTTTAACAAAAGTTTAACATTTGAAAGTAATATCGATGCCTACATAAGCTTTCCAGTCAATTCTGCATTTTTATGATATGGAACACTAGTGGCAAAAATACGGTTTTTCATGTTGTTGTGGGATGTTTTAATAAGATTGCTCAGGAATTTCTTAGCACAAAAAGTTACATGGTTCCTTCTCCAATGTTCCCTTACTCTTGCGTATTAACGAGAATCTCCTGTCACGAGGAAGTTGGTACTGACAGTCACCCGTTCACTCACGTAGGGTAAAAGAGCCATCAAATAGCAAGCATGATCATGCCTTTACTAACTCATCATGGGATTGTGTGCCAAGGACCTTGTCATCAGAAATTGTGTCACCAAAGACAGCAACACCAAAGAATATCCAGGATATGCTCTCGTGTACCCCTAACTTGAGCCCTAGCCCTGGTAATCGCACCGGATGGGAAGAAGATTGGGAAGGAAAACAGTGGAAGCATCTATTTAGTCACTTTCCATCATTCTTTCTAATCAAAGCTAATCCTCTATTTAGCAGGAAGTCACTCCCACTTTTCTTGCAAACAGTGCTCCTCTTAACTAACAGGAAGGCCACCGGAAGAAGGTCCCTTTCAGAAGAGGAAACCCAGTGTGGTGACAGGAATGAAAGCTTCAGGGACCCCCACTAGACCGAAGGGCCTTCCCAATGCTTTACACTTGTGTTAGCTCACATAGGAGAAGAATTATAAAACCAGAATTTGAAAAAATAAGCACTGGTTTCTGCCAGCTATAAAGTAATATAGACTAATGCACTTAACTTTCAAATTCAGATAATGCTATACACTTTTCCAACGCTTGTACATTAAAATATTAGGTATTAGACGAGCTCAATCTTTCTGTATGAAATAATTTTACTAGGTACAAATCACTTAAATAATCTCCACTCTTAAATAAATCAATCATAGGACTTTTCCCCCAAAAGTACTGTAGTGTTATGAAAGAGCGAACAATTAATTAATTATTCCCTCAACTGAAATTAGAGTATTTGACAATCAATTGGAACCTGTCATATAAAAATTAAGTTTGGACATAAGCAAAAGCCTTATATAGCCTCTCTTTTGTTTCCTTTCTTAAAAAAAAAAAATTTATTGCAAACAAAAAAGTATAAGAGCAAAAGAGTAACTGTGACACTCTGTGACATTTTGTCTTTCCTCTACAGTCAAAATGTAACAAAAGGGCCGGCCCAGTGGCTCAGGCTGTTAGAGCTCCATGCTCCTAACTCCTAAGGCTGCCGGTTCGATTCCCACATGGGCCAGTGGGCTCTCAACCACAAGGTTGCCAGTTCGATTCCTCGACTCCCTCAAGGGATGGTGGGCAGCGCCCCTTGCAACTAAGATTGAACACGGCACCTTGAGCTGAGCTGCCGCTGAGCTCCCGGATGGCTCAATAGTTGGTTGGAGTGCATCCTCTCAACCACAAGGTTGCCGGTTCAAGGTTCAACTCCCGCAAGGGATGGTGGGCTGTGCCCCCTGCAACTAGCAACGGCAACTGGACCTGGAGCTGCGCCCTCCACAACTAAGACTGAAAGGACAACAACTTGACTTGGAAAACAGGCCTGGAAGTACACACTGTTCCCCAATAAAGTCCTGTTCCCCTTCCCCAATAAAATCTTAAAAAAAAAAAAATGTAACAGAAGATAAATCAGTCATATTTCATGTACTGATTAGCCATTGTACACAATGGGGAACTTAACCATACTCAATAGTTAGAGGCCTATTTAAGAAAAATGGTCCATAGGAATACGTACTATGGCTCTCCTTTTACCACAGGTAGATACAGCTAGTCTCGGTCATGCTAGTCAACCCATCCAGATGCAAACTGAAAGAAAGGCTTAATTATTCCAGCATTCTCTAGCTCTTTCCCCATTTTGCTAGAGAGACAGAGATAAAACAGAAACTACTATATCAGAATGTCAAATGCAATCCTACACAACACTGTTACCTCCAGACTATCCTACCAAATTATCGCCCAAACTCTACTTAAAACAAACTCTCAGTGATTCCTATAACACTTTTATTTTCAATGGACAAATATACTTGTTCTTATCCCAGACTGCCTGACTCCATTTTCAAAATCATGCTGTCATGATGATATGCAATTTCACCTATCCATTGTACTAATAAATAACAGAAACGAGGTGAATTGACAAGTTAAATTTGAAAAGTCACTTAATCTTTAAGTACCTATGTGCTAGGCATAGAGGAATGAAATACCCACTAAACAGAAAACTCATACAATCATATCACAGACAAAAACCAAAAAATGGGTTAGGAAAAATAAAGAATACATTTTTTGTTAACCAAAGTGTTTTCCGGAACATTAATGAGTCTGATAATCTTTTCCTAATAAATAGAAGAGTCTAAATTCTTTTCTTGAAACTTTGCTATTTTAAAAATGGAACTCAACTTTTTATACATTTTTCTTGAGAGCATTAAGTAACTGTACTGTGTCTACTTAAATTGCTAGAAAGAAATCAAGATAATATTAAACTCTCTTGAATACTTTTAATAGCAGTATGAATTATCCTCTTTATTATGTGTATCTAAGGTTATATTTCATACTTTCTAAGATAAATGTTTAGAATAATACACATGATATAATGGAGAAAATTGTAACAAACTCAAACCAAATATCAGCTTTTCGGACCATCCAACGAAGCACAACTTTACAAAATAAATAAGAACCATTACTTTCCTGCACTAAGAAAGAAAAAAAAAAAAACAAAACCGTTTTCTGAATTCAAAGAAATCTGAGGCAACACCACCAGAGAAAGTGGCCAACAAATCACACTATGAATTTCCACACTTTAAAAATGCAGCAAAGGGCCGGCCCAGTGGCTCAGGCTGTTAGAGCTCCATGCTCCTAACTCCAAAGGCTGCCGGTTCCATTCCCACATGGGCCAGTGGGCTCTCAACCACAAGGCTGCCAGTTTGATTCCTCGAGTCCCGCAAGGGATGGTGGGCAGCGCCCCCTGCAACTAAGATTGAACACAGCACCTTGAGCTGAGCTGCCTCCCAGATGGCTCAGTTGGTGGGAGCACGGGCTCTCAGCCACAAGGTTGCCAGTTCAATTCCTCGACTCCCACAAGGGATGGTGGGCAGCGCCCCCTGCAACTAAAAATTGAACAGGGCACCTTGAACTGAGCTGCCGCTGAGCTCCCGGATGGCTCAGTTGATTGGAGCGCGTCCTCTCAACCACAAGGTTGCCGGTTTCAACTCCGCAAGGGATGGTGGGCTGTGCCCCCTGCTACTAGCAACAGCAACTGGACCTGGAGCTGAGCTATGCCCTCCACAACTAAGACTGAAAGGACAACAACTTGACTTGGAAAAAAGGCCTGGAAGTACACACTGTTCCCCAATAAAGTCCTGTTTCCCTTCCCCAATAAAATCTTTAAAAAAAAAAAAAAAAGCAGCAAATTCCATGATCTCACTTATATGTGGAGTCTAAAATGTCAAACTAAGAAACAGAGAGTAGAACAGCAGTTGTCAGAGAGAGGAGGGAATGAGATGTTGATCAAAGGGTACAAAGTGTCAGTTACACAAGATGAATAAATTATGGGGATCTAATGTACAGCACAGTGTTTATAGTTAATAATAATGTACCGTATACTTGAAATTTGCTAATAGTGCAGATCTTAAGGGATATCACCACACACACACAAAAAGAAAAATGGTAACTATATGAGGTGATAAATATGTTAATTAGCTTGACTGGGTGTGCATTTCACAATGTATACATATAGCAAACCATCAAAATGTTGTTCATCTCACAATGTATACACATATCAAAACATCATGTATGTTGTATCAACATACATCAAAATGTAATACACAATGATGTTTTAATTCAATGTATACAATTCCTATTTGTCAATTATACTTTAATAAAACTGAAAAAATGCAAATTCTTCCACAAGTGAATATTATTGTCAAATTTATAGTCCAAACGTGTTCTAAAAGTCTACATTTTTCATGTAAGCAAAAAGGAAGTAGTAACTTTATTAAATAGGAGATAATTTTTAAACTATAGTGGCAACTGGATTTTCTTCCTAGGTACTGGAGTATCCCCTAGTGGACTGGTGAAGAACAGTTTTTTTGCTCATTAAATTGCCTTTTATCTTAACAAATTCACACCTACAGAGTATGCTTTTCCCCCCATTGTCAAAGCAATATTAACATGGGTTTTTGTAAATTTCATAATTTTCAATTCAATGGGGGCCCTGCAAGACAAATCTGTTTCTTGATAAAATATTATTTACAGTGTTCTGAATATAATCTCTTCCAAGAATTTTGTTATAAAAGATGATCATGAGTTTAGAAATTTAAAATCAGTCTTCTTTAACAGTTTCCTAATAATATAATTTAAAGCAAAGGAAGTTTTGGAAATTAAACTACCTCACTGATCTAAATGTCAATATTCAAATTATGAATATTAAGCAGAGTGCTTTCTAAAGAGCCAGTGGTTACCAAAAAAGAATTTGACAAACTACTGATAGGGCTTGGAAATTATTTTTTTACATACCACATAATTTCTGGTAACATGTGGAACAAGAATGACTAAAAACAACTTTTAAGGCATCAACACCTTACACAAAATAAAAACTAAACAATGACATTTCATATTTTTGCAAGTAATCAAGCAAAATCTACTGAAGAATACAAAGTATACAAAGCCTTTGCCATCATACTTGAACACACTGAAAATAATGTTGCCATGCTTCCTCCATCCACATGGTCTTTACCATTCTGTTTCCTCCATCTGAAACACTCTTCCCCAGTCTTAGCCACTCACCTATTTGATTCCTGCCCATCCTTCAATTCCCAACTAAATCAACACTAACCTCCTTGACTAGGTAAAATTCCACTATTATTGCATCTCATAGCACTAAGTACCTCATCTTTTGCTGATTTATTTAAGTACTGGCTACTCATTTTATTACAGGGTTAGAGAGTCTTACTATCTTTACAGGGTTGTTGTGAAGATTAAGTGAACATGTATAAACCACCTACCGTGTTTCCCCGAAAATAAGACCTAGCCAGACCATCAGCTCTAATGTGTCTTTTGGAGCAAAAATTAATATAAGACCCGGTATTATATTATACCTGGTCTTATATTATATTATACCATATTTCCCCCAAAATAAGACCTAGCCGGACAATCAGCTCTAATGCATCTTTTGGGGCAAAAATTAATATAAGACCCTGTCTTATTTTACTGTAATACCAGGTCTTATATAAGACCCGGTATAATATAATCTACTGTAATATAATACAATAAATATAATAATATATATAATATAATACCGGGTCTTATATATATATATATTTTTAAAGATTTTATGGGGGAAGGGGAACAGGACTTTATCGGGGAACAGTGTGTACTTTCAGGACTTTTTTGTTTTTCCAAGTCAAGTTGTTGTCCTTTCAATCTTAGTTGTGGAGGGTGCCGTTCAGCTTCAAGTTGTTGTCCTTTCAGTCTTAGTTGTGGAGGGTGCCGTTCAGCTTCAAGTTGTTGTCCTTTCAGTCTTAGTTGTGGAGGGCGCAGCTCAGCTCCAGGTCCAGTTGCCGTTGTTATTTGCAGGGGGCGCAGCCCACCATCCCTTAGAGAGAGTCGAACTGGCCAGATGCGCTCCAACCAACTGAGCCATCCGGGAGCTCAGCGGCAGCTCAGCTCAAGGTGCCCTGTTCAATCTTAGTTGCAGGGGGCAGAGCCCACCATCCCTTGCGGGACTCGAGGAATTGAACTGACAGCTTTGTGGTTGAGAGCACATTGGCCCATGTGGGAATCGAACCGGCAGCCTTCGGAGTTAGGAGCATGGAGCTCCAACCGCCTGAGCCACCGGGCCGGCCCCAATACTGGGTCTTATATTAATTTTTGCTCCAAAAGACGCATTAGAGCTGATGGTACGGCTAGGTCTTTTCTTCAGGGAAACGCAGTAAAACAAAGCCAGCCACCATGTACATACTATTAGTACTAGCCCCATTGAACCTGTCAGAGATAAAATATGCTTCTAACATCTAAGACTATTCCTTACTTTTATTGTGTTGTCAAAAACCACTTTATTGTCAGCATTAACATAGTACTAGAGTTGTTCTAATCCATTCCTTATCAAATTCTGATACCCCCCCCCTTCAAGAGGTAAAGCTTAATTCCCTATCCTTTGAATAGAATTAGGGACTCACTTGTAACAAACAGAATAAAATGGAAGTAAACGTGCATGACTCTGAGTCTAGGTCATAAACACATTCTATGGCATTCTGTTCCCTCTCTCTAGCCACACTTGCGCTGGGGAAGCCAGTCGCCATGTTGTGGGGACACTCAGCAGCCCTGTGGAGCGGCCCACGTGCCAAGGAATGAGGCTCCCACTGGCAGCTAGGGCAGTGAGCCATCTGGAGACAGATCCTCCAGCCCCAGACAAGCCTTCAGATGATCAGAGCTCTAGCTGACACCCTGAGCCAGAACCACAGAGCTAAGAAATTTCCAGATTTCTGACACTGAGAAATGGTCTGCGATCACAAACATGTACTGGTTGTTTTAAGCTGCTAAACTCTGCGGTAATGAGTTACTCAGTAACAAATACAACTAATATATTGTGTTTAATAATATGTTTAAAGAAAAAAGAGGATGATGATAATAAATGAAGAAACAAAAGACACTATGAAAAAAGATCAACAACTCAACAACAAAACAATAAACCTGATTCAAAAATGAGCGAAGGATTCGAACAGACATTTCTCCAGACATGTACAAACGGCCAACAAGTACACGCAAGGAGGCCCCACACCACTCATCATTAGGGAAATGCAGATGCAACCCACCATGAGATCCCCACCTCCTACCCATCAGGACGGCTACTACCCAAAACATAGAAAACGTGTGAACAAGGATATGGTGACACTGGAACCCTTGTGCACTGATGTTGGGAATGTAAAATTGTGCAGTCACTATGGAAAACAGTATGGCAGTTCCTCCAAAGATTAAAAACAGAATTACCACATGATCCAAAAAGTTAAAGTTGGGTCTCAAAGAGGTATCGGTACACCTATGTTCCTAGCAGCAATATTCTTGATAGTTAAAAGATGACAGCAACCCAAGTGGTTCATCAATAGATGAATGAACAAAATGTGGCACATGCATACAGTGGACCAGCATACAGTGGGATATCATTCAGCCTTAAAAAAGGAGGAAATTCTGACACAGCTACGACATGGGTGAAGCTTAAGAACTTAAGTTAAATGAGATAAGCCAATCACAAAAGGACAAATACTGTGTGATTCCACCTATATGAGGCACCCAGAGTACTCAAGTCCATAGAGACAGAAAGCAGAATGGTGGTTGCCAGGGGGGAAGGAGAAATGGGGAGTTATTGTTTACTAGGTAGAGAGTTTCAGTTTAGCAAGATGAAAAGAGGTCTGGAGATGGATGATGGTGATGGTTACACAATGTGAATGGACTTTATGCCATTGAACTGTACATTTTAAAATGGTTAAAATGGTAAATTTTATATTATGTGTATATACCACTATTTTTTTTAAGATCAGACATTTCAAAGAGAATCAAACAGAAGCTGCAGAAATGAAAAATATAATAACTGAAATTATAAATTCAATGGATGGATTAAACAGCAGATTAGACCAGCTAAAGGACACTCTGAAGAAATACACAAAATGTGGCACAGTGACACAACTGAAAATATGGAAGAGAGGTTAACAACATGAGGACAAAACAAAAGGCCCAACACATATCTAAACAATGTTCAAGAAGAAAAGAGTAGAGGAAATGGGAAGAGGCAATATTTGAGGATATAATTGCTGAGACTTTTCCAGAACTGCTGAAGTTTCAAGAAGCACAAAGAATCTCTAGCAGGATAAAGAATAAGAAATCCATACCTACTTTGTAGTGAGAATGCAGAAGACTAAAGACAAAAAGATTTATGAAACCCCCAGATAGAAATGACAGATCATCTCCAGGAAAGATAATTAGCCTGACAGCTAACTTCTCAATAGCAATAATGAAACCCAGGGAATAATCTATTATAAAGGCTGAACACTAAATCACATCCACTTCAAGGCTGAACACTTGAACCTATGACTGTAAGGGCCCTTCTGCCACCCAGGAAAGAAAATAAACTCTCATCATATTACAGTGAACTAATTCCTAGCTTGATGTGCATATGCAAATGTTTGTTTTTTCTCCAGAATACGTATACCTGCTTGTTTCACTAGGAGGATACATTTTCTTGTAAAATGTTCTACAGGTGATTTTGATACATAATCCTGGATAAGGAGAAGAAGGTATAGGAGGAGGGAATATAACAAATGAGACAAAATATTAACAATTGTGGAATCTAGGAAAAGAGTAAATGAGAGTTCTTAATGTTTTTCTTAAAACTGTTCTATAACCTTGAAATTTTCAACATTAAAAAGTTATTTAAAAAAACCATACACGGCAGAATTATACAATGTTTTTAATATGCCACTATCTTTCCAAAAATTGATTCTAAAAGTTCTACGTAATAGGATATCATGCCTTTAAATGAGTCCAAATTGTCCCGTTACATGGAAGTATCATGATGAGAGAATAGAGGTTGGATGTGTTTCATCAGTTACTGAAACTCACTAACACACAAGTGTCAACTACTTCATGACAACCTCACCATAAAGGCATAGAAGACATTCATCAAGTGTCCATGCCTCCGCCTAGCCCCTTCTTGACTTTGTACTTATGATTCTCTTAGTTCTTAAAATAAACTATGTAAAGTTCCACTGGGTGATTTTGGAGATAAATTTAAAATTCCATTTTCTAAAACGTACTGGTTTTTCTCTTCTCACTAACCTTCCTATGCAACCTCATGTAGGACCAATAAGGGAAAGAGAAACAAAGTTTGCCTTCTCTCTTTCCCCTTTAAACTTCTCCACTCTCTCTACACCTTGACGAGCAGAAGGAGAATATTAATAATGTGTGATTCAGTATGTGCAAGGCATAGCGGTAGAAGCTTCACATAAATTGCCTTATTTAATACTCAAACCACCTTATATAGCAGGTATCATCATCCTCATTTTATGATAAGGAGTAAGTTCAAAAGATCACACAGAGAATAAACCAGAACTCCAACCCAAACCTGCCGAGCTCCCACAGCCCTGTACTTTCTATAGCACAGAGCTTGGAGTCACATGTGTTGTCTCACTCTCTGTTCTCCTTTCAGGATAACGTATTTCTATAAAGTACAGAACCTTAGCTGATAGCCTGACGTCGAGATTCAATTTCACAAAAATAGAACCTCAGAAGTTTCTCAGTCACAAATTAAGAACTTTTTGGCTCTCCAACAGACTCCAAACTAACTTTTAGTTTCACTTATTCTCTCTACTACCCAATTTAGACAAAACTGAAACCAAAATATGACACCTGCCTATTGGATGTTTCCATGTAGAGGCTTTCAATTAGCACTGTGGATCCCAGTTGTCAATTTATCTGACCCACTGTTGTGTTGGGGTGTCCCCACACCATCCCCAGGTTCACTGATTCCCGAGGGATGGTAATGATCTATGAAGCAAAAGGATACAAAGCAAAATCAATAAAGGGAAAAGGCACACGGGGCAAAGTCCCGAGGAAACCAGGTGCAAGCTTCCAAGAGCCCTCTCCCAGGGGAGTCACCTAGGACACACTTAACTTCTCCAGCAAGGAGTAATAACAACATATACGAGGTGTGATCACAAAATACGGTGAATGTTTAAATTTAAAAAAATGTATTACAGTAAAAGACACACTGCCATTAACCCCCCTCACAGGACTCCCCCTCGCTTCGATCACACTTATCCCATCGTTCTTGCCACTTTCTGAACTGTTCTGGAAGTCCTCTTTCATGAGTGTCTAGTTGCACTGCTGTGGCTGCCTCGATGTCCCGAATCATTTTGACTTTGGGGAAGAGCTAGAAGTCACACAGTGCCAGATTGGGTCAATGAGGTGGATGAGGACACACCGCAATGTTTTATTTCAGAGAAATTGCCGTACCAGAAGTGATGTGTGTCATGGAGTGTTGTCATGATGATGATTTACCGCACAACTTTAAAACACATCTTCTTTCTCTCAACTGTAGCTCACACCCAACTGACTGCCCCGAACAAGTTGAAACTTGTCACGCACTGTCACTAAGGTTCCACATGCCACTTACCGTATTGAAGATCCCTGCCTTTCTGCTGGATGGCACTCAGCAGCAGCATTCACCGTATTTTTTTATCGTATAAAATTTTGCTACAGGATAAGTTCATTAAAGATTCAGTACCCAAGGTTTTTCTTGGAGGCTGGTCACACAGACACCCTCTGCCGACCAAAATTCCAGATTCCCAGGAGGAAAGCAGGTGTTCAGAATAAACTATGAGGTTTGTACAGTTTGGACATGGTGAGCCAGCCACTCTTTTTAGTTCTGGAAATGGTGGGAACCCTCCTAAAATCCAAGTTCCCAGATACCAGCCAAGGGCCAACCTTGTAAGAAGGCCATTCTAAGGATTTCAATCTCAAGACTCCAATGGTAACTCTTTTCTGCACGACTGAGATGTTTCCTTTGGAAATAACATATTTGGTTTTGTTTTGTTTTTGGCATTCCCTGTTTTCTGTCCAAAATGTGCCCCCATTTCCTGTCATTTTAAGTAAAATTTCCTTTCCTGGGGTTTATGTTTATTTGTAATGTATCAGCTCTTTATGCCCAACTTTTAAAACTCTTTTACAAGCCACAAATACACTAGATACACTAAGGAATGGTTAAATTCTGTATCTTTCCTTAAGTAGAATATCTGTGAAAAAAAGTCCTTTTAAGATTTAAAGACGGTAAAAATTTAATCAGCACACTGGGATAAATGTCATTTGATGCAATTTAATAGATATTAATGATCATCCATACTGTAACAGGATCAATAACTGTTAACACTTTTTTAAGAAGAAAAAGTGGGCCTCAGTACCATTAGATCTCTACATATTACCAGTTAATACACACTTTTACAAATTGGCTGTTAACACTGTGGGAGTGCTATTCTTTTATAAATCACCACCTAAAAACTAGACAGTAAACCCACGCTTCCTTCTTCTTGAAAGAAATTAAACTCATGACATTTTAAAAGGAATAGAATATAACCTTGCTGTCCTCCTCCACACTTTTATTTTCAAGAGTTAATGCCTCCAACTAAGTTATGTTCTGTTCAAAGGGTCATATAAAAAGTTAACATCACAGGAAAATTTTAGTTCAGTTTTTTTTTTTAAAGAGGATTTTAAATATATGTATACAAATAAATACTTTTAGTTTTTGGTTATATCAGCAAATTAAGCAATGCTGGACTATAAATGAATTAGTGATTGATCTGTACCCTGAAATAAATGCTGAAAGGTCTTCTGCCTTTTTTCCTGCAATCTCTTCCATTAATGTATGTCCTGTCCTTAGATAAACTTAATATGAGCTCAGCAGAATGAAGAGTACACACAGCTTTCAAAGAACTTAATCTAACTGAGGAAACAGAAATAACAACAAAAATTACAAGACTAAAGTATAGGTGTTAAACAGTGGGAGAAGTAAATGCAAAAGTTCTAAAAAGGGGCCCCCCAAAAAAACCTCTTTCTCCCTTAAAATTTACAAGGTTCAAAATATGTAAAGTGAAAAAGATAGTCAACAAAAAATTGCATGTTTGCTTTGTATACACTTTGGTTAACAATACAATCACATGCATGAAAGAGGGTTTAAGAGGTTGCACATCTCAACTTTAATGATTGTTGACTCCAAATAGGAAGGTAGGTTTTCGGGTTTGTTTTACTTTTTGCTTATGTTCTTTTTTCCCCATAATGAAATATTCTGTTTTTGTAATAAGGACAATTTTTTTTCCCTTTTCCTTTAAAGAAATGAAGGAAAAGAGTAGTAAACAAATGGATTTTTTCTTTTTTGTAGTTTAAAGCAAGATTTTTGTGTTTAATAAACATTTTACACTTGGACAAACAATAATATAAAATACAAACATTTTACACTTGGCCATTCTTCTGTTGGCTTTGCAAGCTGTCCTCTTAAAACTCAGTGGTCAGAAATAAATAAAACTAAATACTCCAGAAAAGATCTTCAAGTTAGAAACCAGTTAATATGCACCGTCACCCTCCCTATTAGTACGGACTGTCCCCTTACCGAGGTTCTCTTCTCAAGGTGACTTTCTTAGATCATTCCTCACTTCTATTATTTTCCCAAAGACCATCCTCCTCAAAGTAAACAACGTTTTTCCTATGTTCATTGCAAAGAACTACATGTATATTACTGTTAGAAAGCTATACACAGAAGCCCCTGCATTCAGAGGGGCACCATGATATATTGGAAAGCAAAGTGGGTTAGTCTTATGTTTCACCTCTGGCTGTGCCACTGATTATATACTATTTAATTTAGTATGAATAGGAGATAGAGGATTATTTTGTGGCAGGTTATCTTAAGATATTTCTCTTTACAAAACACCTGCTTGGTGCAAAAAAAAAAAATTCAAATAACATGGACATAGTAGAGTTACAAGCGGAAATTCCCTTTATAGCGCCACTACCATCACCCACCAACGTGCCTAAGAAAACAAAACAACAGGATGCTTTTTAAATAAAATTCTAATAGGATGCTAATACAATGTAACTTATCTGTTTCATTCACTGCTGTCTGCACTAAGAGGAACTTCCTCTGAATCTAACAGACTCTGAGTATCACTCAGATTCTAGAGTTTGAGCTCAATATGGTTACTAGACAGAAATTTAGGTTTCTTTCTAAGGGGGTTTAGTGTGTTGCATATAACACAAAAAGAAAGAGCGACCCAGTGTTTAGTAACCAGCAATGCAAATTATGGTAGTCATTACTGCTCTCCGTTAAATATTTCTAGCTGCCTTCCCAGGCACACACAAAACTCCACCTTCCTCATTGCCTTGACGTGATGTGAGGCCATATGGCTGTTTTGGGCCAATGAAATATAAAAGGAAGCGACGTATGTCTCTTCTGGCTTTTAAAGTTTCCACTAGTACTTGATTCACCATTTTCTTTCCCTCTCCAATTGCAACTGCCCCACATTCTAGAATGATGGTGGAAGACTGTCAGCCTGAGTCTATGGGTGACAAAAGACGGCCACCTCCCGCCCACCAAGCCGCCACCCCCAATACATACATACACACACACACACACACACACACACACACACACACTGAACATGTAGGGTGAGGGACAGACTTTTGATGTGTTAATCCACTAAAATTGGGGTGGGAGGAGCTGTTGTTATCAACCCATAACTTAGTCTATCCTAACTAGACAGACCAACTGATTCTAAAGTTAATATTAAAAATTAAGCAATCAAGAATATTCTGAAAAGGAAGAGAATTAAAAAACTAGCCCTACCGAATAGCAACAAGAATAAAAATCGAATATATAGCACTAACTACATGTCAAACACTGTTCTAAGCACTTAACTAACTCATTCGCTCCTCATCACAACCCTATTAGATAGGTATCATTACCATCTCCATTCTACAAGTACGGACACGATTACAGGGATGCTAAGTAACTTGCCCAAGGTCACACAGCTAAGGAAGGGGGTAAGATAAGAGTCAAAGCAAGGAAGTTTAGCACAAAAGTCTATAATATTCTTAACCACCGTGCTATACTGCACATTACAAAAGTACAATAATTAAAACAGTGTGATACTGGCACATAATTAGACAGGCAAATCAACAAAAGAGAACAGAAAATCCAGAAATAGAATCAAATGCACAGAGGATTTTAGCATACAAAAAGGTAGATAAAAGATAGTTTATTCAATAAATGGTGATTCTGAATTCCCCATATCCTGTCAGAAATTTCAATTTAAGGCATTTAGCTTATATCTATGCTAGCACACGTTTAAAATGATACATATAAGGTTTTTACTGCCACTGTTTGAAAACAACCTAATATATAATTCATCCATACAATGAAATGCTACACATTCATTCTGAAAAACAAAAAAGCAAGATCTTCATTTACTAACGGAGAAGGATCTCCAAGATAAACAAAGTGAGGAGAAAAAAGAAAAAAGCCAGATGCAAAGCAATGTATATAATATGCTTCCATTGGTCTTAAAAAAAAAAAAAAGGAGTGGGGATAGACATGCATATATACACACATGTATATAGTACATCTCTAGACATATACACAAGAAACTGGATTTGGATTGCCAAAATTAAGTGGCCAGGGGAAAGGAGGTGGCAGAAACACTTCTGTACCATTTCAATTTTGAACCATGTGAAGGTATTGACCATTCATTAAATAAACAAAGGATTTAAGTTTTAAATCATTCAGCAGCAGGAATAAGTACCAAAAAAATATACTGAGAATTGTCATGATAAGAGAAGCTGAGCAGCCATCATACTCCATATATAAGCTGAAATGGAGACAGCCAGCTGGAAAAAAGGAAAACAGATGTACAGAGCAAAAAAGATGCCAAAACCTTGCAGCTCCTGAAAGAGAAAGATGGAGTGTGCAGCCTTAAGGGCTTATCAGCCCGTTTCCATGAGACACAGATGTACTATGATTTCTACCCATGGCGTGTGATGATCACCAGTGTACCCACATATAACACTCCCTTCCACCACCTTCTATATATATATATATAGAGAGAGAGAGAGAGAGAGAGAGCGAGAGAGAGCGAGAGAGAGAGAGAGAGAGAGAGAGAGAGAGAGAGGTTTTTTTTTCTTAAGACCCCCTACAACTAGTTTTTCTATCTATATGAACGAGAAGGTATTTTAGGATGATTTCAAAGTTTCCCTTACAAAAGAAGAAAGATTATAATTCACCTAAGTGCTAGAAATACACAATCAGAATGCTGATAACTATACCAAAAACAAAAAACTATACATTATACTTACCTATACATCCAGAAATATCGAACTCTGGTAATTAAAGCTAGGCACAGAAGAAGCCTAAAAACAATATACTACTTTGTATTAAGGTCTCAAAATTATCTCAATCTTAATATTGTCATAATTGTTTCTTAAAAGCATTTAGAACTTTTGAAACTTAAGTATATACACCAGTAAAAATGTTACAAAAACTACCACAAAAAATAATAGCTACCAATTTTTGAGTACTTACAAATTACCATTCACACTCTTGGAATTTTACATGTAATAATTATTTAATTCTCACAACTCTATGAGGTAGGTCCTATTATTGTATGACAATTATTGTATGACTAAATTATTGTATTATTTTATTGTATTGTATTATTGTATCATTGTATGACAAAATTGTATGACAATTTTAGATGAGGAAAAAGACACATAGAAAATAAATACCTTGCCCAGGAGTACATTATTTATAAAGTCTCTTAGGGCTCTAAATTTCATACCTATGTCAAGATACTCAAATCATCAACTTAATCCAGGATCTAAACCCACAGAGTCTAAACTAACACCAGAGACCATGCTATTCACAGCATGCTTAAAAATGGTTGCAGCTCTGACTGATGTCATCATTGAAAGCACTCAACTAGAAAACCCAAATGCTTCAAGAATTGCAAGTGTAAAAAACTTGTTTACATCAAGATCAGGCAGCAAACACAATGTCATTCCTGGTAGATCAGGAATCTCATAAATACCGTTTTTTCAAAGAATTATTTTCCTGGTAATAGGAATTACCTAGCTTTCTTTTATTACTTTTTCTTTTAAATTCAATTTGAAAAAATATCTGAGAAAGGCACAAACACAGTACATGAAGGCTAGTCTCAAAATGAACAAAACAGTGATATTTGTTAATCCTTAACAAAGTGAACTGTACATGTTATGTTTTGTTTTTGCTTTTATTGCATTCTCATGAAGGCTTTGGGAAGACAGGGGAGCATCAGCGCAGGATATCTCCCCGTAGGTGCAGCAGGGAATTGGAAAACCACAAAACAAAGTCAAGCTCTGCTTCCCACTGGCTGTGTGGCCTTAAGGCAGGAGATAATCTCTCTGAGCTAAAAGTCTTCATCTGTACACCCAGGAAGGATAGCTTCCAGGCTTGTTTACAGGATTAAATGAGATAGAAGAATAAAGTGCACAGCTCACAAGCACCCGATGTTGTCTGTCACACTCGTATTAAAGCATAATGGTTAAGAGCACAACTTTGAGTTAGACGTGCCTTATTTTGAGACCCATTTTCATCATTTCTTACCCAAGGATTTAATAAGATAACACTTGTAGCACTGAGTTTGGCACATAAATGCTGAGTAAATATTATTATATAAGTAATATTACCAAAAGCAAAAAATAGGCACCAACAAAAGACAACTAGAAACAGAACCCAGGAAACTCTGCGACCAAGCTGTGTGTCCATGACTAACTTTTCATCTCTCTCTAAGCATTAGTTTATCTGTAAATCAAATGCATTAGAATACATGATTTTTAAGGTCTCTTCCAGCTCTAAATTTTTATACCTGTGTCTGTCTGGCTACCAAAATCATAAATTTTATCTTAAAACAACTCTCTCTCTCTCTCTCTCTCTCTCTCTCTCTCTCAGAAGGAAAAAACAAATCAGCAGAAGACAGAAATTTAGAGATTCAGAGAAATGGCCAAAAACAGGCAAGCTCTACAACTCCAGCAGAAGATTCTAATCAGAAAACGTTAATGCCCCAATACTTTAAATGCGAAAAAAATATTTTAAAAAGGAAAACCTAACAATAATGAAAAAATGTTAAATTTATAGTCGCTACCAAACACTGAAAATACTTATCAGGCATTTTGCGTCCCTGCCTATCTCACATGACTCTCCTGAACCGCCCTTGTCCCACTGCAGCCAAACACATTCTAAGTCAGTAGTTCTCAACCGTGGCTGGGTGATACTACCCACAGGGGGATTTTGGCAATATCTGGAAACCTTTTTTGGTTATCACAAGAAGAAGTTGAATGCTACCGGCATTCAATTGGTAGGGGCCAAAGAGGCCACCAAACATCCCGCAATGCACAGGACAACCCCCAGCAATCACTCAGCCCAAAATGCCAATATTACAGACGTTAAGAAACCCTGTGACAGGTGATCGGACCACTCATCACAGTGACTCTCTCTGGAATTTGGAACTGAGACTAAGAAATGAGTTTACCATAGACCGTCCCCTGATTAGAGCAGACATTTTTTTAAAAATTGTAAAGTGGGATATGAATTGAATGCCTGAGAGAGAAGAATAAAGTGAGCAAACAGCAGCCAAAACAAGAGACAGAAAACAAACATTGCCTGAGTTTCTAGCAGCCCTCCACTTCCGGTTTCTGGGCCAGCCTAGCTGCACCAACTACTGATGGAGCCCTGTGACTCTGAATGATCAACATTAGGAATATATTCACCAAACTTAACATCTTAACATCCCCCTCAGTGCAGAAACATAAGTTAATCAGTAATTGTATGCTTTCTTGTAGACACTAACCCCTGATAGTGACATTCCTTTATGTAAAGTGTAGAGAAATAATTTCTCTAGTTGCCCTATTAAAATATACCAGTGAAGAATTTCTCTTAAGATACTACAGTATACGTGTCTGTGTGTGTATACATGTGTACATTTATGTTAGATATACTTTAGAAATATGTATCATATATACTTTAGGTATTTTATAGAAAGTACATGGACAAAACGCGTGGCTACAGCTAATCACAAGGGCCAGAATTCATTAAGAAACAAGGACAGGTGATCTCTCCCCTACAACCCACTCTACCCCCACCGTGCCTCTTTCGGCCAAATGCCTTACAGTACATTATGTATCACACAAATGTGATCAGGACAAACAGTCATAATAGTGTAAACACTCTTCCAAAATAATCTCATTTTAAAAAGCTCTCTAAGAATCTCAGGTTTTAAGAAAATAAGAATGTTGGTAGAAAGTACTGCAAAAAACATGATTACCTACCTAGAAAGGGAATTAAAGGAAGAATTACTAGGTGCAATAGGAGTACCGTAAGGCAGCCAGACCCAAGATTGACACAGAAAAATCACTCGTCTTCCTAAATGGCAATAAGCAACTGGGATATGTAATGCAGAAAGATTACACTTACAGTTACAAAAATTATACAATGCCCACAAATCAGCCGGTCAACAAATATCCAAAAATAATATGAAGAAAATGAAAACTCTTTTACTTCAGGACGTAAAAAAGGACTGAGACTGGCAAAGGGACCCCATGGTCTTGGATGTAGGGACATAATAACACAATGATGTCAGTTCACCCCAAATTAACCTATAAGTCAATACATTAACTATCAAAATCCCATCAAGATGTCTAAATCTTAACAACCTGATCCTAAGGACCTTTAGAAGATATAATGTGCAGTAACATCCAAATAAATTTTGAGAAAGAACACAATGGGGACCTACCCAGATAAACATATATACTTTAAGCTTGTCATTATTATAATTAAAATGTTAACAAGGTGCAGGAACAGACAAAGATGAATGGAACCATGGAGAGATTTTAAAAGATCTGTGTACATATGAATTTAACATATGAGAAATATGGTTCTTTAAAGCAGTGGGAATTGATGAACTATTCACTAATTAGTACAACAGAAAAGCATTAAGGGGCTTCCAACTTCAAATAAATTATATATGTATATACACAAAATAAAAATTTCAGATAGGTTCAAGTTGGTAATATAAGAAAACACAAAACAGGTCTTTTTTAATCGTGTAAACAAATATTCATCAGTAAGGAAATTATTAATATCTAAACAGAATGGTTAACATACACATTTAGAGCATAAAATACTATAAAGCTGTTGAAAGAATGAGAAATCTACACATACTGGCACAAAAAGGTCTTCCAGACATTAAAAACTAAAAACGAATATGGGAAGAAAAAATTCATGTAGCATAATGCCATTTATGAAATGATAAGTATTAATATAAACACACTCGTATATATGGTAAATACATAGAAAGTTCTGGGAAAATACACATCGAACCATGAACAGTAGTTTCCTCTAATTAGGGAATATGGGTCATGGGTAGGAATATCAAAGGGGACATTTATGTCTAGTCTATAAGCTTCTGTAATGGGTTTTTTGTTGTTGTTTTTTTTTACATTGAGATAGATACCTCTTCACATATTTTTAGACAATTAAAAAATGCAAATTTAAAAAAATAAAAGAAAGCTACTATAACAAAAAGGTTCATGTTTCAACCTTTCTTTCCTATAAGAAACAGATGGCTGATACAATTGTGCTTGTTAGTACTGCTAGTTTTAGGAAAATGTTTTCTTAGTAATTATCTGGAACCACAAAATACTAAGTGGCAATCTTTAGTCCTAACTCAGTATTGTTACTTCAATTTGCTGGAATTAGCAGAGAGACAGGAACATGTTAACAAAATTGTATGTGTACACACTGTATATTACATTCAGCCACAGAACATTTTCTTTGACCTTGACCACATCAAGTGAAAAGGTTCTAAACACTCCCTTCTCCTAGGAAAGCAAACCAGGGAATATAAATTGCCTGGGCCTGCTGAGCTTTGTGTTCTGCTGGATCAAAAGCCAATCCTGGCAGAGTTCACTGCGGAGGAGCCGGCGGTACCACCACCACAGACTCAGCACATTTATAGCACCCAGAAAGAATAGTTCTCATTTTTTTAAGCAACCAAAATTAAATGTGGCACAGCATTAGATTTAATGTGTATTAATTGATACATTTATTTGAGTCAAAGTTCAATCGAAAACAAATTGAGAAATTTTTCTAATTATAATTAGTATAATGAGCACAAATTTACATACTAAAATTATATACTCAAACCAAAAAGGCAGAGATTAGTAACCAAGAGTTACTGTACAATATATCACGCTGCCACACTCACAGACACACAACACGAGGCTAGTTTTTTTTATCTGTCTCATGAGCATATACATCAACATTTATTTAAGCAGCATCATTCTTTCGGACAGTCGTTCTATCTAAATTATACCTAAAAATTCTCTCAGACATTAATATAGGCGATTACTGTAGAATAAATGAATAAAGAACATAAAAAATACTCTGGAGAGTTAAGATAATTTTTTTTAATTCTGCTATCTTACCTAAAAAGGAAAAAAAAGGTCTGTATAAGTTGCATATCGCAATAATAAAACTAAATATATCACTTTAAGTGGCAAGATAGATTCCAACACAAGATCATTGGAGTACTTCATTTTTAACATTAGCATTCTATAAGTTAATGCCCCCCCAAAAAATTATTTATGTTTAGTCTCAAAACACGTTAGCATATAAGCTCCTACATCTGGATATTCTATACATCTGGATGTACATCTGGATATAGAGAAAAAATAGCTACCTACACAGTTTTATCAAGTAAAACTATTACTAATCAGACCTTGTCATTTAAAATGTTTTTAATTGACAATAACTATTACAGAAATATATAAAAGGACATAAAATAAGAAAAATTATTTCCCAATCACAATTATTCTGCAATTACTCACACCTACTATGTGGCAGGAACTATGTGTGAAGGATACAGGTAAAGAAATCAATGCTTACAACCTAGTATCTTAGAATCCAAGAGTCATTTACACAAATATTTATGCAATTGGTACCCAATATCATCAATCAGTGGTTTTCTAAAGACCCTCTACCAGGATCGTCTGATAAATCAACTACAAATTAGAGGGTATATACTATAGCTAATATTTTATACTCTTCCACACTTATAGAGAAACATACATTCATCTTCTTATAGTAGTCCAATATACTACCCCTGATATCTGTTAAATCTTCTAAAAAGCAAACGGAAGGAGAGTTATAATCTACAACAGAGGAGGGGAAATATAAAAGCCTTTACATAAATAGTAGTAACACTCAGCCTAGAGCGTAAGACAGTAGTAGTTCAATGTGACCATGCGACTCCAAATAGTACTGAGTGCCCACTGCTCCTTTTGTTAGACCACGACATCTAAGTCTGAATACACAGAATATACAGATCTATCCCTGGCCTACTATTCTGAAAACTGGGTCAAAAAGCCTAAAAATCTTTGCACGCACTCATGCACATATATACTTACACATAACCCCTAAAGGTAACTAGGCACCATCATTTACCAAACTACACAATCATTTGGTATCCCACCTTCTCTGGTCTCTAATCTTTTTCAATTTGGGCAAGTAGGGTTTGATGGGGTTTAAATGAAAAAAGAGATGTTAAGTACTTAGAACATGCCTGACACACAGCACTCAATAGGTGGCAATTATTTCTTCACTTCTTCCAAGAACTGAGGCCTACCCTAAGTCTGTCAGCAGAACCCTAGGTGCCTTACTTCCCTTTCCCCTGATATTCAAGATTCTCTCAAAAGTGTATCTCTCAACAGACCTTCAATATATGAACCTTTAGAGATAAAAAGAAATGTTGAGGCCAAAGTGAAAAGTTATCCTTCTTCCTGCCACCAAAAGATGATACAAGACAACGGACACTTGATGTGAACACTATCCTTGGGACAAATGGACTTTTGAACCTGTTTTCAGAAGATAGTCAATACGTATGTTTTCTGACACAACTGCCAGTCTTTGAATCACCTTTGATTTATTACTCTTCTTAATCTCATGTGACCAGTGGTTCTCAAAGTGTGGCCCCCAACCAACTGCATCAGCACACCTGGAAATTTATCAGAAATGCAAATGTTTGAATCCCACCTGAAACAGAAACTCTGGGGTGGAACCCAGCGATCTGTTTTAACGCACTCTCCACACTAAAGTTTGAGAACAGCTATTCTCTATGCTTTGTTGAAGTGTCTGCAGTGAAACTCCACATTTATCTACTCCAGAAGAAATCTGTTAAGACTGATGTAGTTAACATTCGAAGTATTGTGAAATCTCATATCCATAGTACGAGAAAAAACCCATTTGACTCAAAATCAAGAATATAAGATTTCTAGGGCAGCCGGATGGCTCAGTTGGTTAGAGCGCGAGCTCTGAACAACAGGGTTGCCGGTTCGATTCCCACATGGGCCAGTGAGCTGCGCCCTCCACAACTAGATTGAAGGACGACTTGGAGCTGATGGGCCCTGGACAAACACAGTGTTCCCCAATAAAAATTAAAAAAAAAAAAAAGAAAATATAAAATTTCTACTAAAACATGCTTTTAACAAGAAACTTTATAACCAAAGTTAAAAATAATACAGGGAGGCACAAAAAGGTCTAAAGGACGTCAGATGAAGGAGATTACAATATAAAAAGTCATTAAATATTAACGGACAACAAATGTGCCAGATTAGAATGAAATCTCTACCTAAACTTTACATTTATTTGCATTGGCCTGTATTTCAGGTTCAGCCTCTCTGAAGGAAGAAAAAACATCCACATGGAAACAGTGAAAAAGAACAGTGGACTGACTGTGTGTCCTCTAACTGCCACCCAGCCCCGAAGACAAATCGTCATCAGACAATATTCACCTTCAGGCTGAATGTGATTTCAGACTCTCAAGATTTCCCTACCTTTTGTTGCTTTCTAGAAGTCCTTTAGTAATCAAGTCACTTGAGAGGAAAACAGAGTCTTAGAGAAAGCAGAGACTTAACATGTAAAGGCTACGACAATTCTACACTTTATCATGCCATCATGTTGACAATAGCAATGTCTTAGTTCACAAAACATTTTCACATAGGACTCTGAATGTTCACAACCATCTTGAGGTAAATAACAACAAAACTGCTATTTATTGAGTACTTACTGCCTGGCACTTTCGTTAGGAGCCTTACATAATTTTATTATTTAATTCAGCCATCTGCTGAGGTGGGCGTTGTAAACCATTGACTAATGTCAGATACTAGGCAGGATTTAAATCCAACTCTATCTAATTTGAAAACTCATGTTCTCTAAAGCTCTACACTATGGCAACATTTGGAGGAAAAGGCTTGGGTTTCAGATCCAGAACTTAACAGCTATGTGACCTTGGGAAGTCATTTAATTCTCTTAACCCTTCATCTATAAAACGGGAAGATTAATACCTGCCCCCATCTATTTCAGAGCAGCAGTAAAGACCACATGAGATAAAGGCACTAAAAGGTCTTCATAAACTATTAAAAAAAAAACTACACAAATATAAATTTATAATCATTCCTGATTTTGATAAAGAGAATGAATAGGAGAAACAACATAGAACGGAGGTTGGAAGGGGCAAGATGCTGGTTTTTCTTTTGTTTGGCTTTTGTTTTCTTTTTAAAGTATGCTGGAGACCCTTAAGGAGAAACTTCAGACTTCGTAATTTACCTAGGACCTACTGTCAATTGGGGTGTGATAACAGCATCTGTACCACAACTTTGCTAAAATTACAGAAACAGCTATATACCTGTAACTTATGTAGACTTGAGGTTAATAAAAATCTAACAGCTGATTTCTTCTTAGAAGTTTAGTTCTCAGAATCAGTGACCACGATACTAGGTCGTCATAATTAAAATTCCCTTGCAACAGCCTTCCTGTTCTTTTCTACAGCATCATTTCCAGCCTGGGGTGCCTACATCTTTCATTCTACAAAGACTAAAACACGAGCTATTGATCCAAAAATAAATAAATCAGATCACTCAAAGTGATGAGTTTAAGAGAAACTTTCTATTATTCAAAACTTCACAATTTAAAGTTAACTTCTAATGGTATTTTCAGCAAATGAGAGAAGTTGGAGTGAAATCACTCAACTGTTGAGAGGTATGTCAGATATTAAAAAGAAAAGTATTTAACCTAGATTACTAGTTATAAACAGGTTCAATGGCAGAGTTCAGAAAAGTCACAAAGTACTTACCCCTTTCATACTAAAAACAGCCCAATTATGTTTATTTCTTCTAAATTACATTCACAAAAATCACTTTCAGCAAGACAAATTTAACAACTTACCAATATATTAACAATAAAAAAAATACAATTCTCATTTTCAATAATACCCTTTCTACAGAAGAAAAATCATGGACTCTGATAAACCATTTCTATAACACATGTACATTTTCACTGATTAACTACATACAATATTTGATCTACATTTAAACCTACATGTAAACTCAACAGCCTGTCAGACCTAACTTTCATATATGAAATTATACCCTAATACCTCAATACTGAAACTCAAAACAGAGATCTGTACACTATAATTTGTGTGTAAATGTCAAATGCTGTAAGGCCACAGAGGAGCTTTTGAATCTAATTCATTTGTTCATTCAACTGAGAATCCACCACATCTCTCTCTCTAAGCAGTGCTTCTTAAGGAGGGGCAATTCTGCTTCCCCGGCCCCGCAGGACATTTAGTACTGCCTGGAAACATGTCTCGTAACTGGGGTGGAGGACTGTTGCCGTAGAGGGGTGCTACTGGCATCTGGTGAGTAGAGGCCGGGGATGCTGCTAAACATATTACAAAGCACAGGGCAGCCCCCCCACCCCCAACAAATTATCCACCCCAAAATGTCATACTGCCAAGGCTGAGAAACTCTGATCAAAAAGTTCATGAACACCCATCTGTCTGCAAACAGTACTCACTTCACCTCCATTTCCTGTATTATTTGCTAATTCCATTCTTTTCATACTAGCCTTTGGCAACAAACTTACCCTGTTCCCATCCCTTCCAGCAGCTTCTAACTTCCAAACTTGTCAATAGCATAATCATATCAGCCAATTTCAAAACATTACAGTCCTAGACTGATCCCTATTTTTAATAATCATAGTAACACGTACGAATATTTAGCTCTTAACTATGTGCCAGGCACTACTCCAAGTGCCTCGCGTATATTATTAACTTATTAAATCTAGATACTATTATTACTACTTTTATTATCCCCATTTTACAAGTGTGGAATCCAAGACACAAAAAACAGCTTGCCAAAGGTCACAGAGATAATAAGCAGCTGAGCCAGGTTTCAAATCCAGGTAGAATGGCTCCAGAGTTCATGCCCTTAATAAGTACTCCAATCTCTCTTCTGTCACCCTCTACATCAAATCATGAAGTCCTTTAAGTTCCACGAGGACAGGGACTCCCTTATACTCACAGCAACATCCCCAGAGCCCAGTACATAATAGGTGCTCAAAAAACTTCTGTTTGTTAAATGAATGAACTCTCTCTCAAACGTACCCCTATTTCCACTGCACTCAAGGCCAGTCTTTCAGCATCTCATGCCTGGGTTTGTTGATGTATCCTATAAACTAGCTGATCAAGTAAACTGTCAATAAACTCTTCTGCCACATTTTCCATAACCCGGGCCCATCCATTGTATTCAAAGTTTTCTTCCTACCACTTCTCAATTAAAATCAAAATCTTAAGAGAGAGAAGGTACCTTAGAGATTATCTAGTCCAACATTTTACAGATGAAGAAACCCAAAGATGGTGACCAAGTCACCCAGCCAGGTGAAGCGAAGACCAGAATTTGATTCTTGGCAATTTTTGCTCTACGAGTCATTCCTGGAGGATTTACTTCACTCCTGGCAGATGAATCCTCACTATCCCATCAACAAATAATGTTCATTCTTTACTGCCCATGCTCCACTTGTTTCTCCTGCCCAGTCTGCCTTCTTTTCTTGCTCCATAGATCCAAATCCCACCTGTCCTTCGAAACCTCTTCCTATTCCATTCTTCATGGCCTCCTCCTTCTCTGAAAATCTTATGTCCTGAATAAGATGCTAGAGGAAGAGGATCACTGTGGCTTTCTGGGCCAAATTAAATGCACACTAACACTTTCCACAAAGCAAAGCTACTTGGATGATTTCTTCCCTGAAAACTATTCACTATGCACCCACTCTTTCCTCCTGTGTTTTAGGAAGTGATTTCAATAAAGATTAAGTCATACAGCGCCTTCATAAAATGTTCACATACATGGAAGAGAAGCTCACTCACCTCTTTAACAGAAGTGTAATTCCTGAATAGCCCCAAATCACTTAATACCTCCAATAAGAAACAACTCAGCTTCTTCACCAAGTCCAAACTCAGAACTCTCTGATACAACCCCTCCGTAGCCAGACACAGCTCCTTGGCTTCATCTCTTCCTCTGCATGACTTCCTCCAAACTCCATTTCTTGCTCCTCTTCCCTATACTGTACAGCACAGAATACCATGTCTCATTTACCCTCTATTATTTTCTATATGCCTCTTCATACAGAAAAGCGTCTCATCCAACCTCAACCATCCAGTCCTTCAGACAGAATTCACGTCTCTCTTCTACCTTTAGGCCTTAGGATATCTCAACTCCAAGAAGGTCAATTTTGTTTTTCCCCCTTCTCCACTCTTTCTTCCTCAAAAGCGGCCTCAAAAGTGACGTGGATGCAACTTAGAGGAAGTGCAAAAGGATCCACTGGGCTGCAGGAAAAGATACATCTTAGAACTCACTGCGCTTCCTTTTTCATCTCATCCTTTCTTAAGTTCTATGTCCGTGTATAACTTACATACCGTGTTAGTACAGTAGACAAGTATATAATTAATAAAGATACATTAATTCCTAAAGTACATGCCCTTTTACTGATAAAAGTGTATGATCAAAAGAGTTTGGAGACAACTGTTCTAGAATTACCTTGATAATGAAGTCAAACTCATAGGTTCCAGGCTACAGAGAGGATACACGGATGTATACACGCACACACAGGGGGAAGAAAAACTCCTGTTCCGATCCAGAGTCCTACCCATGCCCACCAACCTCTAAACCCTACCAGCCATCTCAGAATTGTGTCCGACTCGAGAGAGAACAGCGGATGGTTTGGCAAAGCCCTTCATTTCCAGTTTGGGGGGAAAAAAAATCAAGAGTGCTGACACTGCTCATCGCCTGACTTACAAACATACTTTATACGCCACCGCCTCCTGAGATTCAGTTCCTAGTTGCCAATCCCTTGAGGCAAACTCACGTTCCCCTCGCTACCGACCGATTTCGACTGACGCCTCCTGGACTGAACTCACACCTCCCTTCATCCTTCCCTCTCCGGGCGATTCTATCCACCGTCCTCCTCAAGCCGCACAGTCCGGTCCCAGGGTAGAGGACAGTCCATCCACGGTCCCCGAGACCACTTCTCCTTCCTTCTCCGCCCCCGGGAGCTGCCCGCCAGGCTGGAGACGGTAGGGGGGAGGGGTGAGACTCGCCTCCCGTGACTGGCCCAGATGGCAGCCGATTCCGCCCCCACTCTCGGGCACCCTTCCCCTGCTCGACCCCCTAGGACTGCCTGTCTGCCTCCCGGCCCGCCGCGACCCCACCCCCGGTCTCCCCGACACCCTCGTGCCGGCTCCCGGACACACTCACCATGCTGGGTGAAGATATTGAAGCCGGCCTCTGTGGTGCGCCCCGCCAGGTCCCGCCTGCGGCCGGAGGGCCTGGCTGCACTGCTGCCCCGGAGCCCGCGGGGTTGCGCCTGCTGGAGCCCCGGAGCCTCCCCGACGCGGCCCACCTGCTGCCCCATCCCTGTGCTCGCGTACTCCCGCGCCCCCGCCGACCCCCGGTCACATTCCTCCTCTGCTCCGGCTTCGGGCTCCTGGCGCTGCTCCGGCTTCCCCTTCCCAGTCCAGGCCCCGGCCCTGACCGGCGCGGCCACCCGTGGCTCCGCACCCGCACTCCCCACAGCAGCCGCCGCGCTGCCTCTCGGCGACTCACAGATCCTCCTTTTCCCTCCCCCTCCCGCGGCTCCGCGCCCCCAACGCCGCCGCCGCCGCCATCTTTAAACCACCGAGCACTGGGAGAGCGTGGGGCAGAGCGTCTCCCGCCCCCCACCCGACCAGTCACCTCCGCTATCGGGGGGAGGGCTTCCCGGCGGCCCCGCCCCGCCAGGCCCCGCCCCGCGCGCACCGCCCCCGCCCCACGAGGGGTGGGGCCCCCAGTGCCCACCTCATTGGCACGTCCACTGCTGCGTCGGGTCTTTCGGCCCCGCGGTCCCTTCCCGGCACTTCGGCCTCCCACGTTTGAATCCGCCTTAGCCGATCCCTCCCACGTTCGGCTCCACACGCTACCGCCTTTTGGGGTTGGTGGATCCAAAGCCCTCCCTGTCCCACCTCCACCTGTCAAATCAATCAGTGCAGCAAGGCGCTCCAGGTGCACAGCTTATTAGCAGGCACAGCTGGGACAGAAAAGGACGAGGCATGGTGCTTGCCATCCAGGTGAGGAGCCCTAAAATGCCCAGGAGAATCCCTTTAAACACCCTCTTCAGCAGCAGGCCTACTGTCAAAATTATACAAAATACACATGAAGATCGTAGAGAGGTACATCATTGTTTCACTGTGATTTTGTGAAGTTATTTCATGATGTTAAATTGCACTCGCCTCAGTTGTCTGCACTCTACAGACTCACTAGAGAAGCAGTTGTGGCCCCATTCCTCGTATTATATTACCATGAATTCCTCTTGAACTCTTTTACCATCTAACCACATGTGTGTTTCTGTTACTCTTACATGCTTGACAGTAAAGCTAATCTTCCTACTGGCATGCTTTATATACCGTGCACGTGGTCAGGTCTTCTTCTAGCAGGGAGGATAGATTTAACAATCTATCTTTGTTAAAGATGAGAACTTACTCATCTTTAGCAATTAGTCTAAAGAGAGTAACTCAAGCAGAAAAGTGTTTTTATACATGCACACACAAACACATGTATATGTGCAAATATTCATTTATCCTCTGTCATTCGGGGTGTCATGCAGGGTCTCTGGTCCCGCTCCCCACATAAGAACTCAGGATATGGTGAGGCTAAAAAGGAACACCAATGGAGCTACAGATAGGGGAGTCATACCACTATAGTCTTTCTGGCGGCTGGGTTGGAGACACAGGAAACAGGATCCACACGATCTGCAACCTGCTGTCCGCTTCTCTGCCAGTCAACCAACCCCACTTGCTAGCTGCGATCCGCGCTTGCTAGCTCAGCCACCATTCGCTGCCACGGCAGTTATATTAGTGCCCAATGGCTCACTGGTTACAGCTGACAGCCAAATAGCCACAGCTGATGGCCATCCGATCACAGCTGATGGCCATTTACTACCCAAGCCAGCACCTTTCCACGTGAGGCCGAGAGCCTGGAAACTGCACTCCTGGCTCTGTCCCCACATCCCCCCACTTCACATTGTTGCATCTGACTATTGGTCCAACTTTTTATTCTTAGAGAATTGAATAATTATCCTCCTGCTAGTCCTTTGGCTTTTCTATTTCCTTTGTGAGAAGTATCAGTTATTGTAGGTACTACACTGAAAATTTGCTTAAAATTAGAGAGGATGAGTGCCATTGCAAAGAAGCAACAAAACAACCACTGGGAAGATAGGTTTAGGGGGGAAAGGTGGATGCAGCTTTCCTTCACAGGTCTTTCATAGAATCAGGCTGACCTTAGTTGAGCCATCCACTGACATTGATACTCACTACTATAAGAGCACTATGAAATTATTCCATTGTCATCTAGGGTATGGCCAGAAATAACTGAAATGGACCCCCAAAATGAGAACAGAAACACTATGCTTGAGCACTAGATAGAATCTGAATTTTCCACTTGGATCCAAGTTTTCCTGTGTTTAAAATTCTTTATTTGTCTTTCTTTTACTTCCCAAAGTGTTTGCAACTACCGGAAAAAAAAAGAAAAAAAAAATTCACAAGGGCTAAAGGTGGTCATAGAGCAAGAATTTGGTTTGTTGTTTGATTTTTATTATCTGAGAGAATTTCAGTCTGGGGATAACAGCCTGGCTTCTCTGCTAATTCATGCATGGTATATAACAGATGAGTATAGTATAGCGCAATAGTTAGGGGCAGGGACTCTGAAGCCAGACTGCTTGAGTTCAAAAGTGGTCTCTGATACTTCTTTGCTATTTGCTCTTCGGCAAATACTTAACCTTTTTTGTGCATCACTTCCTCATCTGTGGTGATGATAACGATAGTACCTACCATAGAGGGCTGTTGTGAGAATTAAATTGGTGAACATATATATAAAGCACTTAAAACAGTATTTGGCATATAAGTGTCATGTAAGCACTTACTATTAGTACAAAAAAGGTAATGTTTTCAGAAGTCCATCAGCTTTTCCAAGCCTAATTTCTTCAAGTGGTATATACTTAGATCATGGAACAAATTCTACAGTATTTATTCAGGTGAATCCCTCCCCCACCTCCTGCCACCTTGCATTTAACTAAAAATAAAAATACCAATCAACCAATAAACACATGCAGAATCATATATCACCTTATCGGTCATTCCCACGTAGTTATCACCAGCTATCTACTCACATGAACGATTACATAAGACCTTTATTTTGCATATGAAGATTCCTCTAACACTGATTCTTAAGATCCTATCTAGGCTAAAGCAAATATCCTGTAAGTGGAGACTTAGGATACGTGCATTTTCTTGTAGATGTTTTCCATTCTTTTATTTTCAAAGTGAAATGGGAACTTTCAGAATGGGGGAGGGGCGGTGACAAGGCGGTGACAGACTAGGGAGAAACCGAGTTAATTAGGTGTGGAAAAGTATTTCATCTCAGTATAACCAAGCCAAATATGACTTGCCTGAGAATTATATTTACACATTTAAGACAATCCAAAATAGTACCGTCTAAACTGAATTGAAGGCAGCTAGCTGTGAGCTCCTGGCAGGAGCAGAAACCAGGTGAAAAAAAAGTAGCAGGGGGGCGCCCAGAAGCACAGAGACAGCCTCACCTGAGTGTCGACCAGGGACTGGCATGGAAGATCAGACATATCACCAATAGCAACAAGGCATACTGAAGACACAGATGCCCATCATCCCGTGGAGCAACACCACTATTTCCAGAAGCAAGGCGTTTGTGAGCCAAGCTTCACTGATCCCTATCTCTACCAGCCTGCATTTCCAGGCTATCACCGCATTCTTCCGTTATCTCCTATATCTATTTCTTTCTCTACAGCTGTATGGACATAGTGTTCTGTTTAGACTCAGGTCATGTCTCTGCTGGAGTCTCCTGCTGCTATGCTTTTCTTCCTAGGTTCCAAAACTTTAGCACCAAGCAGTTCACTAACACAAAAATATTTCTTCCTCTCATTGATTTGACCGTGCTCCTCTCCCCTTCATTAGGTACCATGTCTGAGTTTTTCACCTAATGCTTCAGGATTACGGTCCAGGATACCCTGGGTTATATAATTGCTTAATTTCATCTCCTATTCCTCAAACAACACCCCCCTTATGACAGGCATATGTTTTATCCAATTTCCAATTTATCCAATAAATTAATCCAATTTAGCCTATTTCTGGGATGTCTTCTTTTTTCGCTATGACTTTTGCAATAATTATATTCTCCCCACAATGTCTCCCAAGTCACTCCCCTTACGATATTTAGGATTCTACTCCGATCCTACCTCCTTTATAAGAAAATCTCAGACTTATCCATAGAGATGTAACAGTTTCCCTGGACTCTGTTCAGTCCGTACCTAAAACAAGCACTGGTGGTAACAATTCTTTGCCTATAAATACCATTACCTTCCTCTACCTCCCCCAAATGTGTTTAACTTTGACACATGGCTGAGTACCCTATGATGACCTGTGTTCACCCTATGATGAACTTCAGTGTTCATCTGGGTTAATCTCCTGGGTTAATCTCCTGGAATTCTCTCGATAATAATGCCAGCAAGGGAGTCCATTTATTTTGAAACATTCTAATTGTTGAAAAGTTCTCCCTAAAGATAAACAGGCACAGGCCTCCATGAAACTTCCACCTTTTTCACCCCTGGTCCTAGTTCTACCTAATACGTAGTTACACAGAACAAATCTAACCTTTCTTCTACACAGTAGCCCTTCAAATATCTGAGAGCTGTCATGTTTCCCTAAATCTTTTCTTTTACTTGTATACATGCATTGTCTTTATAGTTATGTTTATCTCTGTCTATATTATCTACACGGGTTAAAAATGTTTATGTAGATATAATAAGTTGGAAGAAAAAAATGTCCTTTTATAGGTAGCATTTTTTTCTAGCTTTATTGAGATATAATTGACATATAACATTGTTGAAGTTTAAGGTTTACATGTTGATCTGATACACTTAAAATGATTATCACCATATCCTTAGCTAATACCTCCATCATGTCAACTAATTACCATTTCTTTTTTGTGGTGAGAACATTTACGATGTACTCTCTTAGCAACTTTCAAGTGGACAACACAATATTATTAGTTATAATCCCCAAGCTATACATTAGATTCCCAGAACTCATTCATCTTATAACTGAAAGTTTGTACCCTTTGACTGACATCTCCTCATTTCCCTCAGCCCCCCAGTCCCTGCTAACCACCATTCTAGTCTCTGTTCCTGTGAGTCTGTCTTTTTCAGGTTCCACATATAAGTGATATCATATAGTATTTGTCTTTCTCTGTCTGCCTTATTTCACTTAGCATAATGTCCACAAGGTGAATTTATGTTATCTCAAATGGCAGTATGTCCTCCTCTCTCGTGGCTGAATAATATTCCATTGTATCTACGTACCACATCTTCTTTATCCATTCTTTTTAAGCTGTTTGTGCACACAGTACTTTGAATTTTGTTTATGTGTGGTTTGTCTCTGCATTGTTACTGTATTAAATCTTTTAAGGCCTATAGAGTGCCTAATACAGTTCCACTTACAGATCGAGACTTTAAAAGATTTTTTGGATGACAGTCAGGAAGGGGAGGGTGACTCTTATCTGGCTGGGATAGAATAAGTCATTCTCTTTGGAGATAAGGAGATGGATTAAATGACCTTTTGTTGTTCCTTCTAACCCCCAAGCATCTGTGATTCAATATTTCTTCAATTAAAAAATTTTATAAATTATTAAGAGGCTATTTCAAACAATTGGCAAAGTGCTATGTAAATGTTACTCATAGCAATAATAACATCTATTCATTTTAAATTTATAAATTAGTACTCCTTTTCTGTAGTAATAATGAAATAGCCAACTGAACGAGCCATTTAACCTGTAGCCTATTACTAACTATAATTTAGTGGAAATGGGCCTGGTTTAGAATTTCTGTGAAATGAGCTGTTTCAGTTATCTGTTGCTGCATAACAAACCATCCCAAAACCTAGTGGCTTAAAAATAACAGTGATTTATTACTTCTTGCAATTCTGTGGCTTGCTGGACCATTCTGCTGATCTCACCTAGGCTCATTCATGTCACAGCATTCAGGGAGAGGGTCGGCTGAGCAGGAAGGTTCGTACTAGCCTCATTCACACATCTGGCATTTGGTGCTGCTGTCAGTTGGGTCTTGGTGCTCCTCCATATGGCCTCTTGTTATGGGCTGAATTGTGTCCTACCCCCCCATTCATATGTTAACACACACACACACACACACACACACACGGAAGACCATGTGAAGACAACCATCTACAAACCAAGGAGAGGTCTCAGAAGAAACCAACTCTGCCAACACCTTGACTGCAGACTTCAGCTCAGGAACTTTGAGAAAATAAATTTCCGTTGTTTTAAGCCACCCTGTGTGTGTGGTCCTTTGTTATGGCAGCCCTAGCAAACTAATACACCTGCCGTTCTCCAATAGGGTAGATTAGTTTGCCAGGGCTGCCATAGCAAAGTACCACAGAGAGGGCGACCTAGAACAACAGAAATTTCTTCACTCACAGCCTGGAGGCTGGAACTCCAAGATCATGGTGTCAGCTGGGTTGATTCCTTCTGAGAGCTGTGAGGAAGAACCCGATCTCTGCCTCTCTCCTAGCTTCTGGTGGTTTGCTGGTAAAGTTTTGGTTCCCTCGTGTGTAGATGCATCACTGGTCCCTCTGCCTTGCTCTTCACATGGCATTCTCCTAGTGTGTGTATCTGCATCTAAATTTCCCCCTTTTTCTAAGGACATCAGTCATACTGGATTAGGGCCCACCTTGTGGCCTGACTTTAACCCGATTACCTCTGTAAAGACCCTATTTCCAAATAAGGTCATGGTGTGAAGTACTGGGGGGCAACAAATGCAGCCCATAAAACCGAGCTTTCTTATAGCATGGTGGTCTCGGGATTAGAAGATGGCAAGAGCAGGAGCTGCAAGATCTCTTGAGGCCTAAGATTCAAAATTCTCACAACATCACTTCCACCACATTCTATTCATCAGAGCAAGTCTCAAGACCAGCCCAAATTTAAAGGGTGGGGAAGTAGACCCGACTTCTTAATAGGAGGGGCAGCAAAATATTATGGCCATGTTTTCAATCTTCCACAGGGTCTTTTTTTTTTTTTTAATGAGAATTAGCTAGGAATCTGGCCTTGGGCTAATCATAAAATGATAGATTCTTAGAACAGAAGGGACCCAGGCCTATCTTATTCTCACTACTGAGTACATTTTCTCTGCTTCCATTTCACTTCCAGCCGCCCTACTCTTTCCATTCCATGGGCTGTCCTAGGTGAATTCATCAAGCCTCTGTGTCCGTGCTTATGCTGTTTCCTCTGCCTTGAAAGCCAGCACCCTCTTCTTTTACTCCCATCTTTTTATTGAAGCATAATGTTCATATAGAAAAGTGTGTGTGCTGCTTGATGAATTTCACAAATGAAACACATCCATCATCAGCATCCAGGTCCAAAGGCAGAAATATTACCAGCACCCCAGAAATCCTCTCCATGCACCCTTACACTGTCTACCCACTTCCTTCTCAATCACAAATGTAACAACTATCCTGACTTTAATAGCATGTTAATTTTTGTATGTTTTTGTACTTTGCATAATGGAATCGTACAGTATGAAATCTCTTGTGTCTGATTTCTTTCCCCCAATATTATGTGTGTAAGATTCATTTATATGATTGTTTATAGTTGTGGATCATTTATATTTTTATGGCTGTATAGTACTACGTTGTATGAAGATACATTATACTTTATTCATCCATTCTACTACTGATGAACACGAGGATAGTATTCATTTGGGTCTATTACAAGTAATACTACGGTATTATGAATATCCTAGTACATGTCTTCTGGGGACCATAGATAAGCATTTTCTTAGGTATTTACTTAGAATATAGGATATGTGATGTTTGGCTTTAGTAGATACTATTTAATAGTTTTCCAAAGTGGTTTTACCAATTCAAACTCCCACAAGTGGTGTAGGTGAGTTTGGGTCGCTCCAAATCCTCACTAACACTAGATATTTTCCATCTTTTAAAATTTTAATGTATTTCACACTTCTTTTACTGACGAACTCCTATTTGTCTTTTTCAGACTCAGCTTAGGAGTCACCTCCAAGAAGCCTTAACTAACAGGTAGGATAAGGTGTCCCTTCTCTGGACCCACATTAACCCTTGTCTCTACCCTAGTCTTAGCAGTTATCTGTTTAGAGTTGTTGAGGTTACTGTGAAGAAGGACACATGGGCCCGTGTGTAAATTGGAACACATCTTTGGCGGACAATTTAGCAGTACCTATCAATACATATACTTAGTATGCATACACAGATATCAATTCATACATTCTTTTACCTAGTAATTCCTGCAAATTACTTTTACATGTATACAAAAATACATGTTCAAATATGGTCAGAATATTGTTTTTCATAGTGAAAAATGGAAAGCAAACTAACTGTCCCCCAATATAGGAATAGTTAATGTAATACTAAGCACTGGATTAAAAAAAAAGAATGAAATAGGTATACATGTATATATAGGTATAATAGGTATATATGCCTAGGAATATCTCCAAAGCATACTGAAAAAAAAAGTCAAAGAACAACATGAAAGCTTCTCTGGATGGATATTAGGGAATAGTTCCCAGAAGAAGAAAGTGGGGAGGAGGAGCTACCATCTTGTTTGGACAGACTTCAGCGTTTGCTACTATGTTTATGCCTTCCTTCTGAAAACTCCTCTCTCAGTTTCCTTATCTATAATATGTTTATAATCACATGTGAAGCCCTTAAAACAGCACAAAATTGCCTTACCCAGTCACAAGTGATTGGCCGCGGGATGGTCAGCTGACCCAGGGTTGGCCAATTACAGTCCTTCCCTGGAAATTGTGGAATTAGAATTGAGAGAAGCCAGCCCCTATTTGAGAACCTGGACTGTGAGATGTAAAAAGCGAGATATTTTGGCAGCCAGGTTTCCCCTCATTTGGAGTAGAGAAGAACAGGGAGAAAGCCGAGCATTTATATTTATAATCTGTTTTTTTTTCTTAAGCTAGTTTGAACTGATTTTCTGTTACAATCCTAATCAATATGACCAATACAATCAGTACAAATGCTCTGCTGCAACCACATTTATTTAATGCAAGTTATTCACACATAAATGGTAAATTGGAAAGTGATGTCAGTAGAGCAAGGAAGTTGTGCTACTTCATTTGGGTGTTTGCCATAATGTTAGGGTTTTGAAGTGATCAGCAGTAAACTTTGTCACAAAAAGGGAAACCTTTAGCAATAAATGAAGACTTAAGCAGAAAATCCCATAGAAGTGCCATCCTTTATTGTGAATATAAGTGCCTTCCTTTAGTGAATAAGTGATTAGTTTAGTGGCTTTCAGAGCCTCTCTATTTTCCATTGAGCTGTCTAAAAAAGCTGCAAGTGCTGAGGAAGAAGCCGCAAAGATGTTTCCGCAGGTTTTCCTTAAGAGGGCTTGCCAGACCATCCTCAGCTTTCTTGCTTCCTCTCTGGCTTCATAACTATATCTCTTGTGACTCTGCTTTCTACAAAAGAGGCAAGCTGAATTTATTTCTCAGTGTTGCCTCTGCTTCAAATGCAGTCTCCTTTTCAGGCTGCCTGGCTAACTCCCACTTAGCTCTTACTAAGTCTTCCCTGGGGAGGATTTCCAACCCTTAGGCTAGATTAGATTACCTCACCTTCACGCTACTGCGTATGTATTTTCATAGCAACTCATGACCCCCTGTGAATGTGTATCCCATATTATTGTAATTATTTGTTTAATATCCATCTTCTTCACTAGACTCTAAGCTCTGGGAGGGCAGGAGAGGGTCAGTCTCATCCACCAGTGTATCCCAGCACCTAGTACAGTATCTGGTATACACAAAGTGGTCACTAAACATTCATTAAATAAAATGGAACATTAGAAACTCTAGTTTCTATTGTTTCTACAAATAATTTTTCAAATATATTTCTTTTGAAAAGTTAAATGGAAAACTATCAGAGTAATACATTTCCATTTCAGAAGATTTAGAAAATGCAGAAAATTATAAAGAAGCATGCAAGTATTATCTATAATCCCGCTACTCAGATATCACTATTTTGGTTTTTGGTGTTTTTTTTTCTTTTGTTTGTGCATACACACACACACACACACACACACACACACACACACATTTAAGTTTTTGTTAATTTTAACTTTTTAAATGAATAATAGACAACTTACTCTCTCCTAAGAATTAAAGTAATACAGACCATAGATTAAAAAGTGAAAGTTGCCCTTTTACCCTCTCCCCCCAGTTATTTAAAAGTTGGTTCACTTTTTTTTCCTCAGCTTTATTGGGATATAACTGACATAAAACATCATGTAAGGTTAAGACATACAATGTGATGATTTGATCTATGTACATATTGTGAAATGATTACCACAATAAGGTTAGTGAACACATCTATCTTCTCACATAATTACTGTGTGGGGAGGAAGGGGGTTCACTTTTTTAAAGCAAAATTGGGATCATCCTGTTTATACCAATGGTTTTTTGAATTTTATTTTACCATGCTCCACAGTAAAACATATGTTTTACACTACAATCCAGTTACACGCATACATACCTGTTATGCATGTGCACGTGCTCACGCATGCACACACACACACATTGATACATGACTGAAATTTTAAAAAACCCAAGAAGTAATACTCTTGTGACATACTTGTATTTTCTATTCTAGTCTCTATCCATTTGTTTTTCTGTTTGTTTGAGCACTCTACCTACAGAGGGGCAGCGCAGACATGTTGTCAGAGCCCAGGCAGGGTGAAGGAGGGCATTTCCATGGAACAACAGTCTTACATGAGCTTTCAGAACGTGTAGAGGATGAGAAGGGCAACCATGTGGACGGGGTGACCCAGCACGGGGTATCAGGGCCTACATGTCATGAGGAGAGCATCCACATATGGATGGGAGGCAGCAGCAGTCGTGGGACATGTGGTACACACAAAGGGGCATGGTCAAATAAGTAAGTTTATTCACAATGTCATCCAGGTTTCCCGCTATCAGAGAAGGGAGTTACAGATATAGAGAGAAAACTGCAAGGACCCCTATGATGCTGCATTGTAATTGAAGGCTTTGGTGTATTCAGCACTGACTACATCATTTAATCGGGCCCAGTGTAAAATGGAAATATAGGGTGTCTTGTTCAAAATCAAGCATTCTAAGATGGTAAGAGAAGATGCATTCGACCAAGTGCAGGGTCTTTCTAAGGGTGGGGCTCTGTGGGACTGCACAGGTCTCATGCCCTGGGCGTAGTCATGGTTTTTCTATCTATATAGATGGACATGTACACCTATATTTACTTATAATTATAAAACATAGTATGCTATAGAATTTGAACTATATAACAGTCCTCACATCTGTCCATGAAAACATTTAAAATCAGCAACATCCCAAAGGCAATAGTACATCTAGTGCCCAGATCTTGGCTTCTGTGCCATTCTCTGCTTAAAGGAAAGGTGCAAAAGCCATGTGACAGCCCACAAACATGGAGGCTGAAAGCAACACTGTATTTAGTGTTAAATGGCTCCAACACAAATGATCTGTTTTCTGTAGTTGCTGGTTGCTGTTTTTTTCCCCTGACACTGATGCCGACAGTCTTGATTATGGGTTCACAGTAACACATCATCCAGTGGAGTGACACAATTTAAGGGGGCAAGTTCAGTGCTTTGTACCAATCCATTTGGGGCTTTGCCTACGAATGAACTGTTGTGCTTTGTATCAAGATAGTGCTAGTTTAATTTTTAATGTTGTGAATATTGTGACCATATTTTCTAAGAACTCAGCTAGAAAAAGAACAATTACAATACCTACACCAACATGACCTACACATCACTGAAAACAAAACAAAAAACTAAACAACGGTGCTATTTTAATGACAGGTAGATAGAAGGACCCATATAACAGGATTAAAGGAGTAAAAACCCAAACAGAGCATACTGCATAATTTGCAGAAGAGAATTTGGGATTGAATATGGTACAGGGAAGTGAGTACTGACACTGAGAATCTCATGTATCCAGGATAAGAAAGGCAAGTACTTCTAAATCAGTCAAAAGTTTTCCATCTCCCCCAAAGACATTCATACTCAGCCTAAAATCGTTTGCTGCTGAATTCGCTTGGGCATACCAAACCAGCTAATATGGATTCACCTGATTACTTTACCTTTTCTCTTGACTGTTCTATGAAACTGAGTGAAGTTGTATTTTCTAATTCAGAGGTTGCAGCTCCGAGGTCTCGTTGGCAAACAAAAGGGAAAATTTTGATACCAGATATGTTGGCCCCTTACAGAGGAGAGCGGATTCTTACAGGTCCTTCCAACAATGGTGCTTTCTATACTATATTCAGAGATGCCTCAGATCACAGGAACAACAACAACAAACGTCCTCCCTGCCTCTTAGGAATTCTGATTTTTAAAAAAGGGGGTTTCAAGCCATCCTCCTGATTTGAAGATTTTTAAGGAAGCCGCAGAATAACATGACATAAAAGATTGTTTATATGTTGTCCAAATATAAACTGCACGTTGGTCATCTATCCACGTATTCAGCAGACAATATCCATGTAAATGTTGGCAAATTCCATTCAGTCTATAATCTTACCAAAGAAAATGAAAAAAGTCTTACCTGCTAAACAGCCTGCCATTGCATACCTTATGCATAACACTGCTAAGGAAAGGGGAGGGGAGGATTTGTTTACCTGTGATATTGAGGCTTTTATAATAAAAGCAGTGATTTTTCAGTTTTCTTAAAACGTGCAGAAGCACTGAATGAGATATTTGACTTCATAGAAATGGAAAGAGATACTGTCCTTAGACATATGCCTAAGATGGCACATGTCAACTTAGATGTCATCTTCAAAATGGCTGTCATTGTTGCCTGCCCTAGAAAAGATGGTGGCCTGCTGTAACATCATATTTTCTTTTCTTTTTTCAATTTTTTAAATTTTTATTTTAAATTGCTACTGCATTTCCTTAATATTTTTTTATTAGTTTCAGGTGCACAAAACAATGTAATAGTTAGACATCTGTTATTTATATCCCTCACACTGTGTCAACCCCCCTCCCCCATCCACTATCCCTCTGGCATCGCACACAGCCATTACATTTCCACTGTCTCTATTCCTAATGCTGTACTCCACTTCTTGTAACTATATACATAATATATATATATACACATACACATATATATATACACAACTTGTAGTTGGCATTCATTATTGTTCAGCTTCAGGTGTACAGTGCAGTGGTCAGGCATCTACATCTTCCCTGAAGTGGTCTCCCTAACGAGACAAGTGTCCATTGGATACCCTACAAAATCTTTACAACATTATTGATTACGTTCCCCAAATTAACTTTCGTAACCCCATGGCAATCTTGTGGTTACTGACTGTGCTTTCTAATCCCCTCACATTTCCCCTTGTCCCCACCCCCCTCCCATCTAGCAACCCTCAGTTTTTCCTCTATGTCTCTGAAACTGTTTCTGATCCGTTCATTCATTTATTCATCATATTTTCAAAGTATGGGATACAACGAAAAATGTCCTTTTCTAATTCGCAAACAACAAAAACGTCACCAGGAAAGGATAGCCAAGTTAAACAAGACTTTCTCACTTTCTCTACTACTAGAACTATACCTTATTTGGAATCCAATGCCAGTTTCACAAATTCAAATTACCTCTGTACTTTAAAACTGTTTTCCCTAAGGAACAGAAGTTTAACTTGGGATGACATCCAATGTCAGAGTGTGTAGTCCACCTCCCTCCTCCTTGAATCTGGGCTGGTCCTGTGGTTTGCTTCGACTGATGGACACAGCAGAATTGACTTTGTGATTGAGGCTAGGCCATACCACACCTTGCCTCATCTACCCTCAGCACCTGGAATGACCCCTCTTGAAATGCAACTGAAAGATGTTAAAACCAGGAAGCGTCGACTATAAAACTTGGAAAAATAGGATGGAAAAATTGATCATCAGTTTCATAATTATTTCCTTAAGTAATTAATACAACTAGCATAATAATCTAAGTTAATATATAATCTCAAAGCGAAATGTAAGATACAAATGAAGAAATTGATAAGGAAATAGTATTCCTAAGAAGTTAGGCAAGTTAGACGGCCAGGAAAAAGGAACTACTACTGAATACTGATCATTTTGTTTTATTGATACGATTACATATTTAAAAATTAGAATCATTTCAAATGTTTCTGACGTGATTAGCTTGATTATGGTAATCATTTCACAATGTACATGTATCAAAATATCATGTATACCTTATATATATACAATTTTTATTTGTCAGTTATATCCCAATACAGCTGTAAAAACAACTTATGCCATAATTGGCATAAATTCTCCTAAGTAATGTGGAACTATGCGACCTTTGGGTGTCAATTTCACTCGGACTCAGTTCCTTTCACTGTAAATGAGGGATGGGTTAGGTAAGTAGAAGACATATACAGTCGGAAAGTTTAACTACCATCCTGAGCATCATTACCAAAAAGTGCCTTTCCAAGTGTGAGAAGGGGAAGTACATGATCATCAGCTTTAGGAAAAAGAAGACACATCAGCTGAGGATCTAGAGACTAATGCATGGCCCTGCCCATGCACCACTGGCAGTCTTGGTACCCGGAAGGTGTGTGTAACCTGAAGACCATTATTCTAGATAATGTAATAAAATAGGGAATGGAATGGTATAAATATCAGGACACTGATTATTTGTAGTTAGGATTGTATATGAAGAAAATCTAATGTGCTCAGTTAAACAGTTTTAGAATTGATGCGACAAGCTAAAATGGCTCAATATATGTACGGACACACACAGTAGCTTTCCTTTACGGAAGTAATAACGAATTAGAAATAGAGTTGTAGATAAATAACTAAATGCATGAAATAAGTTGATCGGAAATGGGAAATAAGTATAAAACTATAATAAAGAATGTAAATAATAAGTAGAGTTCTTCCTGAGGAGGAAGACTTAGTACTATAAAATATTAACTTCTTTCTAAAAAATGGATTTATCACATGCTAATCAAAACCCCTTTGATATAAAAAAACACCTTTTTATATCAAATTAATCATACATATGTGTATAGCTGTCATATATAGTCCCAGTTTCTATACAAGCATATAGTTTATACACACACATATTTGGGGGTGTCTCATATGGCTCGTATTCCAGTTTGGCTCTTGCAAAAGTTGCTCACCCTAGCGTTGGCCATTCATTCACTAAATATTTATTAAGCTCTTACTGTGTGCCAGATATTGTGATGGGGGTGGGGGCTAAAGTTACAGCTGTAAAAAGGCGAACAAAATTCCCTTCTCAAGACAACTAGAGCCTAATGGGGCATTCAGTTCCGACAACAGGCATTATAATATACTGTGTGATATGTGGGCAGGCAGGGGAAATGACCTAAGAGCACAAAGGATGGGAATGGGAGGACCACTCTGAGTCATCCATGGCCGGCGGTGGTGGGGGTGGGGGAAAGGGCAGAAGGAAGCATCCTCCAGGCCCCGAGTAAGGCCAGTGAAAGCATGGCACAGCGGGGAGCTACGAACTTTTCTATCACTCTCTGTTTTAGCATCAGCTAACATCTGTGAGTGTTTGCCGTGTGACCTATGAGAGAGACACAAAGAGCAGTGAGTAATCATGTCAGTGATGACAACATGGTGGGAACGTAAGACGTAGAAAGTTGAATTTCAACATAGGAACAAAACAGCACCAGACCTGTCACAACTGTTGAGGTACAAATTCAGTGAACATTTTAAGTGACTTAGCTCAAGGCCTTTATATTCTAATTGGTTTATTTTTAAAAGAATTTGAATGTGCAGAAAAGTTGAAAGAACAGTATAATGAATATCCATATTCTTCTCCACCTATCTTCACCAACTGTCAGTACCTTGCCAGACCTGTCTCGTCTCTCTCCAGCTGTATGCACACACTTCCCTTTTGCCAAAACATCTGAAACTAGGTTTCAGACATCTCCTACATTACCCTTAAATATGTCAGCCCGCATCTCCTAAGAACAGAAACATTCTCCTACTCAAACACGACAGCCTAACTATGCCTAAGAAAATCAGCTCAATCACAAACACCAACCTTCAGTCAACCCTCAAATTTCCACCACTGTTCCCAAAATGTCTTTCATAACTGTTCCCCCACCTATCGCATTTATCCTGTACCCTGTGCCTGGAAAATACCCTGTTACCTCTTTGAGTCTCTTTCCTCCTCTTAACGATTAGCTATCCATTAATATTGACTCTATTTGGACTTACTGGATCTGTGATTTAGGATTTAGGATTGGATCTGTGAAGAAAACAATTTGGAAACCATTTCAGGTTAGGCAGCCTTATCACAAGTAGCCTCTAGATGTCCTCCTTGGACAGCGGAAACCTGTAGCTAGTCGGTACCAAGGCCTTCTCCAGAGCAATCATTGTTTGTAGAGATACGTGCCCATTTTTCTCCAGTCGATATAAAGCGTCTAATGAATGTCTCGGAATTCTAAACAGAACACAAATAAGCTCATTGAATGTGGTTCTACACACATTTGCCAACACGAACAACGTTTCAAGTTGGGAGCGTGTGAGAATAAGAAATACATGGACAGGGCAAAAATAGACCAGTGTTAAGCATTCATAGACATGTTTCTCCTACTTCTGTCCCTTTTCAAAAGGATCTTTTCATTGCCCAATATCTTGAGTATAAACTCCTCAGTTAAATGTGTAGAAAAACAATGGAATGAGCCTAAATCAAAAAGAAGCCGTAGGAGAGATGCCTGCCAGGAGTGATGCAGGAGGTGAGAAGGGGGACCCAGGAAGGGTGTGAGTTTCCAAAGAGAGAGAGAGAAGAGTAATTTAGGAGTAGCTGCTATGATGAGCGGGACGATGGGGGAAAATTTGTAGGGGATTGTAAGGTATCCTGCTGTGTGTTGGGTGGTGTGATTCTATATTTATATCTGTCCTCAGTTTTCTTCCTGTTAGAAATAATAACAGTTATTTACTGAATACTAATTACTGTGCATCAGGCATGCGTTAAGCATTTTCTCATATAATCCTGATAACAGACCTGTGAACTATTATTACCCCATTTTACAGATAATACTTGGAGAACTTCAGCATGTCGTCCGTCCGTGGTCACGTAGTTAGTACATGGCCGAGCCAGCACCGCCAGGATTCTGGTCTTGTCTGAGTCCAGGGCCTGTGTTCTTCTGCGTTCTGCTATAATGTCAATCATGTGTCACTGTCACGTGCGCTCTGGCAGCAAATGCAAATCCCTAAAGTGGCCACGCAGTCCACGTCCAGGTTGTGGGTCTCTGCTTGCCAAAATTCTGTGTGTCTTAGGAGTTGCTACTGTGACTGCAGTGTCATCAAATCCTTAACACTGCAGGGTTTTAAAGTCCTTGCGTGTTCTCAGAAGGTAGTAATTCCTATCACCACTGCTTTATTCATAGAACACAGCCAGTATATGTCTCCCTTTCTCTCTCTCACTTTCTCGCTCTCTCTCCACCCACACATGCACCCCAGGCCCACCATTGCAAACCAGTGTTCCGAATGAGTCCTAATAGAATAAAGAGAAGAAATACTTATGTTCCCTTTTCCTGAACTCTCACTATTTCATTATTCATACCAAAATTAATATTTCACCCTGTATTATAAAGTGGACATGCATCTCATATCCTCTAAAAGGCCTAAAAATGCGGGTCCCAGCTCCTCCTCCCCCTCTTTAGTGAAGTGAGCCCTAGAAAGTTACCTTGGTCACCTTTATCCATTGACCCTGGAAAGTGATTCCCCCTTCAGCAATCACACATCCAAAAAAGGAGGTGTGCAGAGACCCCGGGAGGCAATCAGGGCATTTGGCTTCAAGGTCAGTAGGTCACTTATCGGGGGAAGATAGCGTAATTAGGACTTTGGTGTTTGGGATTGAAAATAAGAAGTTGCCTGACCTGTTGAGCCACGGAGCACTGTTGTGAGAGTACAGACTCTGAGTCACAAGCCCACACTGACGAAGGTGACCAAACATCTCAGGTTGCCTGAGGCTAGAGGGTCATCCCCCTAGGATGAGGGACCTTCAGTGCTAAACCTAGGAAAGTTCCAGGAAGTCCAGGACCAGCCCATCACCTTCACGGACACAGTGTTCCTGTGGTGTCTGGCCTGTGAGGTGATGGGTCTGGGAGAACAAAGTACCAATAGGATCCCTTTGAAAAGCAACCTCAGACGTGCTTATCACTGAGCAAAGGGGACCATCCTCCCTCAAGGCTTACCTTGGCCTGTGCCAACATCAGGGTCAGGAGTGTACCAGTATCTTCTGTCAGTAGAGTTAGACAGTGGTCAGCGCTATCACGTTATATCAGTGAGAAATAATAGAGACAGTAAACTGATCAACTTTAGCGGCTGGCCGCTTGGATGTTTTATTAATGAACAGCAGCTGTTTCCTTAAATCAGCTGTTCTCAAACTTCAGTGTGTGTCAGGATCACTTGAAGGGCTTCTTGCGCCCCACCCCCAGAATTTCTGACTCAATCGATCTGGGGTGGAAACTGAAAATTCAGATTCCCAGCAAGTGGCCAGGTGAGGCTGATACTGCTGGTTGGCGCCCACACTCTGAGAGCCAGTCCACATCTGAGTGGTTTAACATAATCTTTATCCACCTGACAGTCCAAAATGTGTGTTTGTGGCTAGGTGGTTCTCTTAGGCAGCTCTTCTCAGAAGGGTGATTCACGTCCCCAAGTTCCATCACGTGGTTCTGCCATCTTCAATACGTGGTTCCCAAGGTTGCTCTGGGGAACATCACCTTCCAGTCATCCAAAAGGGGGGATGAGCCTCAAGGGTCACTCCTGGGAGTTTTTTATGGACCAGGCCTAGAAGTTGCTATATTACTCAGACACGTGGCCACACTTAACCGCAGGGGAGGCGAGAAAATGTAGTCTAGTTATGTGCCCAGGAAGAAGAGAACATGGGTTTGGTTTCTGCCACAGTCCACTCTTCTTGTCGTCAAATATCCATTCCACCCTTTTTGCCAAATATAGCATGCAGACCTCTTTCTCTGCCGAGAGAAACGACTCAATGTCTCTTCCAGTCATTGTTCCAAGCTCAAAATCCACGATCTCTGGGTGACACAGTCTTCTCCATTAGGTCTGGATCTGGCTCCCATGGTCTAATGACTTTCCAATTAGGAAAACAAGTGTTCTGTAAATTGTCATTTCCCCCTCCCCTATACATAATGGCGGAGCAAGGACATACTATCTACAATAAAACAGACAGACAAACACTCCCATTCAGGAGACGGAGTAACTCAGCAATTGTGAAAAACAGCTGGGCAGGCATTGTAACGACCTCTCTTCGGGTGGGAGAAGTTCCTTGATTAGACCCTGGTCCTATCCTTTGGGAAGATTTCCTGCCACCCTTTTTTTCTGTAGCCCCTGGCTCCCCTTCTGAGAAGCTCTCTCTCTCTCTCTCTCTCTTTCTTTTTTTTTTAATCCTGCATGGCCACATTTGAAGTAGGTATTGGAGAGCCTGCCATCTTTGGGGCTTTCATAGCGTGCTTCCTGCCCACGCAAATTTAGAGGCTTGAGGGTTGTTTTTAAGTTTTCTGGATAGGCAAAAGCTATTTTTAGACTAGACTTGTGGTTTCCTTGTCAATATAATTCCCTCAAAAACTTAAGATGTGTTTGATTTATTTGCTTTCAGAAAGACTTGGGTCCCGGTAACTACTCCCAGAGTTATTTCCTAGACCTAGGATTGTCGGGTAAAACATTGGGTGGTGTGTATTTTTATTTGCTAAATTTGTCAACCGTATCTAGATCCAGTTCTCCAAGTTGTCTTACTTCTTTGCTTCTTTATTCTATGATTTGCTCTTTCACCTAAAAAGTGGTTACCTCCAGGCTTAGCAGAGAAGGGAACATCCTTAATCCTATTGCCACACAGCTATCATTTTGTTTACTTAGAAACCGTACTGAGCCTTTGTCGCTGAAAGTGTTTTCTACCTTATCCCTTAATATTTGGAGTGTAGAAGTGGTAGGATTTTCCAGCCCTATAAACTCATGATCTCTGGGTTTTCTTCATCCTCTTTGATCACTGCTTGAATTGAGTCCAGTTCTATTTTAGCCTAGATTTGCTTCTCTCAATAATAATAACTTGCTGGGTGGCTGGTTAGCTCAGTTGGTTAGAGCATGGTATTAATAATAATAACTATTTTTTTCAGGAGAATACTTTTTTATTATTAGTGTCAGGGGTACAAAACAACATAGTGATTAGACATTTACACACTGCTCACAAAGTGGTAAGCCCAACAAGTCTACTACCCATAGCTGTTACAATACTATTGACTATATTCCTTATGCTGTATTTCACATTCCATGACTATATATTTTCTAAAATTATAGCTGACATTCAATATTATTTTATATTAGTTTCAGTTGTACACCATAGTGCTTAGGCATTTATATAATATATGAAGTGAATCCCTGATAAGTCTAGAACTCATCTGACACCATACGTAGCTTTTATAATATTATTGACTATAGTCCCCATGCTGTATTTCACATCCCAGCGACTATTTTGTAACTACCAATTTGTACTTTCTAATTCCTTCACCTTTCTCACCCAGCACCCCCAAACCACCTCCCATCAAGCAACCGTCAGTTTGTTCTCTGTATCTATGAGTCTGTTTCTGTTTTGTTTGTTCATTTATTCTGTTCTTTAGATTCCACATATAAGTGAGATCATATGGTAGTTGTCTTTCTCAGTCTGGTGTATTTTTACTTAGCGTAATAACCTCTAGGTCTATCCATGTTGTTGCAAATGGTAAAATTTCATTCTTTTTGTGGCAGAGTAATGTTCCATTGTATAAATGTACCACAATTTCTTTATCCAATTGTCTATTGATGGGCATTTCGGTTGTTTCTATATCTTCGGTATTGTGAATAGTACTGCAGTAAACATAAGGGTGCATATATCTTTTTGAATTAATGTTTTGGGGTTTTTTGGATAGATACCCAGGAGTGGAATTGCTGGGTCATAAGGTAGTTCTATTTTTAATTTTTTGAGGAAACTCCATACTGTTTTCCACAGTAGCTGCACCAATTTGCAATCCAACCAACAGTGTACCAAGGTTCCCTTTTCTCCGCATGCTCGCCAACACTTGTTGTTTGTTGATTTATTGATGATAGCCATTCTGACAGGTGTGAAGTGACATCTCATTGTGGTTTTTATTTGCATTTCTCTGATGACTTGTGACATTGAGCATCTTTTCATATGTCTAGTGGCCATCTGTATGTCTTCTTTGGAGACATGTCTATTCAGGTCCTCTGTGCATTTTTTAATTGGATTGTTTGGTTTTTTTGGCGTAATAATAATAACTTGCTGAGAGCAGAAAATTCAGCCTCAAACCCATTAGCACTCAAACTCTTGCCAACCACTTCCTCTAGAGCAGGAATTTGTGACCTAGGGGTTCTATAACCTGGATGGTATATTAAATCACATTCTCTGGAAGCAGGCCCTGAAAAAAAGATTAATGTGTAAGTGATTTATTAAGGAGTAACTGGGAACAAAGAGAAAACAGAATAGTGATAGGATACAATTTTAGGCAAAGTCCCAGCCTCAGCTTGATCCCACATGGGAACTCTGCAGCATAAATTATGCTTCAGTTTTGTACCATCTCAAAGCAAAGAAGCTGGGTTTTCATCCTCACCAGTCAGTCATTGGTTATGGGCTGCCTTTTGGGGACTTAAACACTCTTATATTTTTAACTCTCTGCGTCTGTAGACAAAGGGCTGCAGTAGCCCAAGGGTAGGCCTCTAAAATAAGTCTCAGGTGAGAACTGGTAAAGCAAAGGTAATAGAAGATGTGGGATTAGCACAGGGAACCCCTAAAAAAGACCTGAGGGGATAAGGCAGAGCTCCAACAGTGTTCACCAACATGGGGAATAAATTACTTTTTTTTTTTTTCACTAACCCCCAACTGAAATTTAGCATTTACTTCATTGAATAGTTATGAATGTAGTCAACAAATCACAATGGTATTAGTAGTTCTTGTGAATCATAAGCCACAGGTATTTTCATACATTATAATTGTGGCACACCTGTTGCCACATATCTCAAGACATTGTTTACACTCATCCACTCATCACTGCTTTGAAATTCTGATAGTCCCAAGACCAGCAGTTGGCAAGCTGGAGACTCAGCAGTGCTAATGGAATAGTTCTAGTCCAAGGTCAGAGGCCTGAGACCCAGGAGAGCCAGTGCCGTAAGTTCTAGTCTGAGTCTGAGTCCCAAGTCAGGAGAAGACCAATGTCCCAGCTTGAAGATAGTCAGGCAGAGAGTGAACAAATTCTCCTTTACCCAGCATTTTTGTTCTATTCAGGCCTTCAACTGATTGGACGAGGCCCACCCACATAATGGAGGACAATCTGCTTCACTCAGTCGACAGAATCAAATGCTAATCTCATCCAAAAACACCCTCACAGGCACAACCAGAATACTGTTTAACCAAATATCTGGATATAGTTGCCTAGCCAAGTTAACCATCACATGCTCCTAGATCTTGTTATTTAATGTATTAATAAAGATGCAAATATGTTATTACATAACATATTTGCTTTTTAAAAGTATTTTGCTAAGCATTTGTCAATACAATTGGTTTTCTTGTAGTCTTATGTGTTTTATTTTACGCATTTAAGAACATTATTCTGAAATGGGGTCCATAAGCCTCACCAAACTCCTTCCTTTCTTCCTTGAAAGGGTTTGATATAGGGTTGCCAGATAAAATATAGGATACCCAGTTAAATTTAAATTTCAGATGAACAAGTAATTTTTAAATATGTGTATGCCCCATGTAATATCTGGGCAGCCTGTATTTTTATATGCTAAATCTAGCAATCCTAGTTTGGTGATCAGCAAACAGTGTCTGTCACAGAAAGGATGTCAGGCTGACCCATTTGAACTGCGTAAGGCCTTGAGTTAACGGAAAACTTAGAAGAAGGGAGTCTGAAGAGGGAGAGTCTGGGACTTCCTGATAAGTGAGATTGGGACTAGTGCAATTCATTTGGGAAGATAAAAAAGATGGGAAAATATTTATATCATGTATGCATGGAGGTGATAAGTTACATTACCAGAGACCTTATCCCAGGATATTTATGAATTCTTATCTAGCCCATGCTTATATTACTGACTAATTGAAACTCCTAAAGTAGGAAGTATTTGATATTTTTTAGACAATGGGTATGTTGCTGCTGACAGGCTAGAGGACATGGATGGGTGTAGATACTTAAACGTCTGTTAATGTGGGGATAGAGTGGTCTGTGGTGAACTTGAGCTTGAAAGGATTCTACGTTGATGTTTTAAAACCAGGCAGACATAGAGAGGCTGGCAGAATATGCAGGAGAGAAGACGTGATAATACTAATTTTTTCTTTGGGATCCCCATTCCCGGAGAGTTTTGTGTAAGGTAGATATACAGAAGGTACTTTCTAAAGTTCCTAACTCAGACTCTAACATTTCTAAAAATACCAGCACTCTTCTTGAAGCATGGACTGTGGCAAGTCTTGGTGTACAAGAAACTCTGGTTACCCCAAGCCTGGACAAGCCATTCGTGACATGCCCTATGTATTATGTTGCAATAGTCTATGGGAAAGGCCATTCAACCTGTGAGGAAATGATTTCTAGAATCTGGGGGTATTATATGGAATGACCTTTCCACCCCCAGGAAAGAAACAAATAAACCTTTAAATAGGACAAATTACCGAAGTCCTACAAAAGAGGCAGATACAAGAAGGGGACAACTAGATATGAATATAGTGCTCCAGCGGTGGTGTCCTACAAGTTATTGATGATTCCTGCGTAGAAAATGCCTTTCATGAATGTGGTAAAGGGTTTGTAGGTCCTTAAAACTATTTGGGCAAAATAGTTTTTCCATTTTTAAAAAGTATGGTCATTTATACTTCTGTGAGTTTTGAGTCATTTAAATACCACTAAAATCAAGATACGGAACAGGTCTATCTCCTCAAAAAACTGCCCTGTCCCTTTGTAATCAACCCCTCCCCCCATCACAGTCCCTGGTATCCACTGATCTGTTTTCTGTCCTTACAAGTATTGCCTTTTCCAGAATGTCACATAAATCATATAGTGTGTAACTGAGAGTCTACTGGTTTCACTTTAGGATGATGCTTTTGGGATTCACCCATCACCCATGTTATTGCATGTATTAGCTGGGATCATGAAAGTTTAAAAGAAAAATAATTTGTTGAGAATATAGAGAATCCTCAGACCTCTCTAATCAAAAATTTTAAGACTAGACTCCAGAGAAATGAGACTCCTCAAATTAAAAAAACAAGACATCATACACATTTAGAGGCTTTGCCCCCAAAACTTATCCCCAATGGATGCCATAGAAATATCAAGTCATCAGAGACACGGCTCTTAATGAAAGGCAGAGATGTAAGCTAAAGCTGTGAAAACTGCCTCCAAGATTTCTAGAATTAAGGAAGCTAATTCTGAAAGAGGGGAAAAAAGACCTAATCCTTTTGAAAGAGCCATCAAGACCTGCCAGATAGTTTTAGCAACCAGTTGGCTATGTCAATTAGAGCTCAGAACATTCTTTGGGAATAATCATCAAAGACTCTCAAGGCCAGAAGGAAGGTACTGTCCAGCTATGGTCATGCTTTCATTTGCTCTGAAAAAGATGGGTACCTATGTATATCAAGCATTGCACAAAGGAAAACCATGAAAACTAAGGCATGTTTTGGAGTTTTCCGGAAACAAGGGTGAACTCAGAGAAAGGAAGATCCCCAGGCTGATACCAGCTTTCCCTCCCTTCATTGGTAGAAAAGGATCCAAGCTGGAGTGAAGGCAGAGGCTGGGATGCTCACAAAATATTAGAAAATAGTCAGTTTCAGGGCTGGCCACATCCAAGCTAGATCCTCTCCTGCTTGGCTGCCTAAAAGGTAATTAGTATCCATTCTTTGAACCTCATGGCAGGAACCAAGGAAAGTATGGGAAGGAGGGCCCATAAATATAAACAAGGAGCTGTTTCTTCCCTTCTGTGGGGCCCAAAGGTTTAGGGGATGCTTGTAACTCTGAGGATGAAGAAGGCTTGCCTAGATATTCAGACTTGAAAGTCCACGTATCTTTCTGTGTGGAGCTAAATTCAAAAGTCACCTGCCAGGTCTCAAAGAGAAAAATGGAAAAATTATCCAGAGCTTTGGATCCACAAGGTGGCAAATACCTGAGCACATCCTGATTCTGGGTCCATGGCCAGCTTACGGTCCATAAGGCAGCAGTGCAGGTGGATGGAGGCAATTGTTACAAAAGAACATCCTGCCAGTGCCTTGGCAGAAGCCAGAACAGGGGGTCAGCCCAGCGCTCTGAACAGGCCAGCCGCCATTTTGTTGTCAGCATGCCACCTCATGATGGCTGCAAGAAATTCTGTGCACTGGTTACCCTGGATACCCGAAGAGTCTTAGACTACAGGGATCCAGTATCCACACTTTGGAAGAAAATTTGGGCCTGAGTAAACCCCAAGCTTGAGGACCAGGGAAGTAGAGTCTCTGGTTACGTATACTTTTATAAAAACCTTGTCATACCATATCTAGCTCTGCACCCTGTACAATGCTTTCGTCATTTCTCATTGAATTACATCTTCACCGAGTGCCTATTTTGTACAAAGCACTGTTAAGAGCTCAAGCTCAGACATTAAGCCGTTTTTGCCCTGGTAACTCAAAACACCAGCACCTATAAATGCATATGATTATTTTCTTTATTTATATTCCCCTTAAGCTATAGTGAGGCACTACTGAGTTCTGTGTAGCAAATTCAGTTTTTAGATGTCTTTACTCAGCTGAAGCTAAATTCCTGAAAAGAATGAAAACAGTCTTTGCGTTAAATGGTTATAAAATTATCTGGAAATTTGTAGGATGAAAAGGATTGTAGGGATATAATAAGCATGGAATACAATAACTAGAATATTTCTGTGGGTTCTGACTCCTTTTTCTTATGGTTTCTGTAGATTCTCCTCCCCCTTCTTTATTTAATTAATGGCAGGACATAAGTATGCAAGAACATAAGAATTAATTTCATCATCTACGAAATATAAGTGTACTATTTTTTTTTTTTTGGCTGTAGGTCTTTTTTTTTAATTAAAGTTTATTGGGGTGACAATTGTTAGTAAAGTTACATAGATTTCAGGTATAGAATTCTGTATTACATCATCTATAAATCCCCTTGTGTGTTCACCACCCAGAGTCAGTTCTCCTTCCATCACCACATATTTGATCCCTTTTACCCTCATCTACCACCCCCTACCCCGTTAAGTTTGTACTATTAATAGGTAATTTACTCTATGGTTTTGTGATTTTATTTGCCATCATGGGAAACATTAGTGACTCATCCAGACTAGCTTGAACTCTGTTTTGTGAGCAGCTTCCTTTCCTAACTTCAACTACAAGAACATTATAAGACCCTAATTACAGGATTCTAATTCTCTTAATAACTCCCTAAGAGTACCATGAAATAAATTTTATTTTAAGTTATTCAAGAAAATTCTTTATAATAAATCCAATTTCTTTAATCAGCATAGACTCTATGGTTTATGCTGGTTCTAAGCCAACTTGAACCATTTTATTGTACCTGGAAGGCAAAACTGAGTTTACCTAGATATTGGCAAGAATGCTGCGCTTTTCTTTGCCATTTGAATTCTGTGTCTAAAATGTAGGATCCCTGGGGATTTCACTCTCAGAACTATAAGCACTATTCTGAAGCTAATCAAAGGGAGAAATCTAATCAAGGAGAGAAAAGAGTGACAAATCTTCCATGAAATGACAAGTCTTTCTAAGATTTCTGTGGCACTATAATTGTGATGCCAGAATAGTCTATTTTCTACCCAGTGTGATTTCAGCGGTTCTGAAAAGCTTCTCTACTAAAACAATGCTCTCTTGCCCTCTACGATCACCAGCAGTGGAAGACTGGAGACGTCTCATTTTTGTACTCCTGCTCAGAGTAGCACTGAGGTATATAAGACCCAAATCGCTTTAGAAAATGCAGTAAGTTGAGTTAAAATTCACATTGGAGGCTGATATCATAATACATTGTTGATAAGGGGGAAGAGAGATCCTGGGAAGATAACATGTTAGTCTGTGCCACTTGTGCTGATAAATTTCACTGTTTTACGACCTGCATGGTGAAATAATATTACCTTTTATTTATTCAATATTTACCGTCCAGATGCTTTAAGGTTTGTTGTGGCCAAGTAGGCTAAACTGGCAAGTAGGGTAAAGTCGGAGGTCAGGACTCACAGATTTATCACATTTGGCTCTAACGTTTTTTTCACATCTGCCTTTGGCTATCCAAATCCAGACATGGAGTATGTGTATAGTACGTGGAGGGATTTCAGAAGAAAACCAGGCTTACTTTCAGGGTAGGAGAGTAGGTTTTATTGTTTTATCAAAAGGAAGGCTCTTGGTGACACTTGGAATATGATTAGAAAATAAATGGATTTATCTTGGTTTGGGCCTTATAGATAATAAATTGTATGGGTCTCCTCAAAATGAAAATGATTCACACACACACACAAAAATGGAGCCTGTCATGCAGGAGGGCCTGCAGGATCTCTGGTCCCACTCCCCATATAAGAACGCAGGATATGGTGAGGCCAAAAAGGAACACCCAGGTTCCATAGGAACCATAGGTAGGGAGTCACACCACTATACTCTCACTGGCAGCTGGGTTGGAGACACAGGAACCAGGAGCAACACAATTCTCAACCCTCACTGTGCCGCTTGCAGACTCAGCCACCATCTTCTTGCTAGCTCCCCCTTTTTCTTTGCTAGCCTAGCCACGGCAGTTATATTAGTGCCCAATGGATCACTGGTTACAGCTGATGGCCAACTAGCCACAGCTGATGGCCGTTTGATCACAGTCGACGGCCATTTACTACCTGAGCCAGCACCTTTCTATGTGAGGCCGAGAGCCTGGAAACTGCTTTTTGGGGCTGTGTCCCCACAGAGCCCTTGACACAAGGATTTGTAAACAAGGAAGGAAGGAGAGAAAGGAGGGAGAGAGGGAGAGAGGAAGATAGTAAATAAAGGACAAATAAAAAATTTAAAAAACACATGGAAATTAGTCAAAATTAGTTGAACGGTTAAGTACAAGATCATTAGGCACAAAAATGAGTTAAAAAAGAACTTATGGAAATTAAAACATGAAGTCATTTTGGAAACGTTAACCTGGTTTTCAATATAATAATAATACTAGAATATAATATTATAGAAGCCACTTGTTTATAAGAGTCAAGAGTTAAGCCTCGTATTCAAGTCAGGCTATTTCATTAACGATGTGGATGAAGTTGAACAATCCAGTAAAACCTGCTTGTTTTCAGTTTCTTCATCCATAGAATGAAAAGATTGAGTGATCTCTGACTCATGTAGGAGCTACCATTCTGTGTTATCAGTCCCCTGTCAAACCTTTGGTTCTAAATCCTACTTGGAAACTTTAACAGTTATGTAAAGACATTCCCTATGGTCTCAACGAGCACGTGCATTTAGCAAACCAACTTCTCGTACTTCACAACTGCACAAGCAAATTAAGAAAAACCAGTGAATCTTTACTGACCTGTACAGGTGTCATATTACCTTTCTATAAGAAGGAAGGAACAGATTTGCTGTTGTTATGAGGATCTGGTATCCTCAGGCTGCCCCATGTAAGGTTTTTAAAATGATGCGTGTTGTTAATAGGTAGCCTCTGATCCTTCTTTCTTCACCTCCTCCTACTTCCTAATGTTGCATATGGCCTTGACCCCAGGTATCTCTGCTTTCATAATACTCTGCAGCTGCTCAACTCCCACCTTTCTTCCTAACCTCCTCATGCCCCACCTTTGTGTTCACCCTTTAATACAGTGCCTCGTTTTAAAATTCTTACCCACAAAAACAGAATCCATTTTTAAAAGTTCCTAATTCAGCAGGTACGAAGAGGTTAACTCTGATTGACAGAGTTCACATCAAGTTGTGATTCAATCTGCAACTGGTTCCAGGAAATTGGTGTAATTGGTGGAATTTCAGACTCAGCAAGCAAAGTCAAAGTGTTTTAGGGAGTAGAGGGAAATTTGGGACAGTACAAGAGGCAGACAGAGCCTTGCTACTCAAAATATGGTCCTAGGACCAGTGGCAATAGAATCAGCTGGGATCTTGTTAGAAATGTAGAATCTCAGACCCTCCCAGCCCTACTAGTCAGAATCTGCATTTTTAACAAGACAAGGGGAGGTGGGTGGGGGTTTGTATACACATTACAGTTTGTGCATACAAACTGGTGTCCAGTATTCCACAGAGGCGAATACCTTCTCTCCTCTCTAGTTTAAAGCGAACTGTTGCTTATGAGACTGTATTCAAATGAAGATCCATTTTATGTTTCTAAGCAGCCTTCCTTTTAATTGTTGACCCAAGGACGTAATTGCCACAAATAAAGACTCCATAATTTAATATGTTTAGAGAGGAGGAGGCATTACAAAGAACTTTCATTTAACCCAGAAGTATAGCAACTGGGAATTAGAGAACTATGTAGGATACACAGATGTAGTGAAAGCAGAAGCCAGCAAGTGGTTGACTAAACGATTTCAATCCATATGACAATCTAAAGAAGATACTCCCAAGAACAGAATCACCACAGAATTGCTAGGACTGCTATTGGTAAGAGTGGGGAAAGGGGTTAAGTTGTATTTATGTTATAGATATTAATGAAGGTAGCTAATCCAATCCAACTAACTCTACAAGGTCCTTTACAACTTTCATCTCCTGTCCTCTGTGAATCCTTCTCTGATTGTCTTTACATCCTTGGCTTTATTAAGGTGACCAACTCTCCTGTTTGCCCAGGACTATACTGCTTTTCTCACGAAAGGGTCTGTGTCCCAGGAAGCCCCTCAGTCCCTGGCAAACTAGGACAGTTGGTCACTCTCCCCCAACCCCGAAGCTGGAAGTACTGCTCCCTACTTTGAACTCCTCTGAACTCTCACCACTTATTGGGCACTTGCCATATTTTTGGTTTACATGGTAATTATTCGCATACAAGAAATGTTTCTCAAATTTGCTTATAAATTACTTAAGGGTAAAATTTTTCTTTCATGATTTTTTGTACTCCACCCAGCATGAAACCAGTGTCAGACACATATGAACCACTTAATAGTTGGAATGAAGGAACCCTATTTTTAATAAATAATAATTGCCAGTTGGAAGTATGTCTGCCATGGAATTTCAATCTATTAAACCACAAACGTGACAGTTTAGAAATCCAAATATTCCTACTTCTGCATTTAAGACTGTTTAAATGTGATCTCAACTTGAATTTCTAATTTAATCTTTATTCTTTCACTGTGTTCCTTAAACCATGATTGATGCAAGGATGTCTAGGGAGTAAAAGAAGTCACAGAATGAACATGGTACATTTTCTCAGAGACTAGTGTTTATTTAAAGATTTTTTTTTAAGTGTGGGGGGGATTGGGAGTGTGAGCTTCTGCACAAATATACTTTGTCAGATTTTTCATTTCAGGCATTATGGCAGATTAGATGTTCAGAGAAATCCTCCTGGTATAGAGTGCCTAAAAATGGTGAAACACACACACCCAAACATATCATTAAAATGTATGGCTGAACTGGAAGGAAAACTTGACATCAGCAATGCAATCAGATGTTGGCGTTTGCTCTGGGGCCATCTGTCTACAAGGATGGCCTAAAGCTTAAGTTTTAATGGGCTTAATTAGTAAGCAGGGGAGAAAACTTGAGACTTGTCCCCTCATGGTGGAAGATTGAATAGCAACCCGTACATGGATCTGGGAACCCGCTGCCTCCCTACCCCCCAAAGATACTTTACTTAAGCATGTAAAGTAGGAAAAGAGAAATACCACACAAAAGGATCTAGTCTGTCTCAACCTAAGATTTGTTGGAGGAAAACTATGACTTCTTTGAAATTTCCCAACAAAAAACAAAATAAACAAAAGACTTGAGGTAAAAATATAGTTTAAAGTGGTCTTGGATTGGTACCGCTCCACCTGGCAGAAGCACCTGGCAGAAGAACAGTCTCTGGAAGAATGCACTTTGAACGTGGGCCTCAGAGACTTTTCAAGGAATATAATCATACAGAGGGTAACTCTATGTTCAACTTTTTGAGGAATTGCCAAACTGTTTTTCAAAGGGGCTACACCATTTTACATCCCTACTAACAATGTAGGAGGATTTCAATTTCAGTACATCCTTGCCAACACTTGTTATTATTTGTCTTTTTTTATTATAGACTCCATAGTGAGCGTGAAATCGTGTATCATCATGGTTTTGATTTGCATTTCCATAATGACTAATGATATTGGGCATTTTTTCATGTGCTATCGGTTATTTGGTTTTTGGAGAAATGTCTACTCAATGTCAAATCCCTAGTCCATTTTAAAATTGAGTTTTTTTGTCCTTTTATTGTTGAATTAAGAATTCTTTATATATCCTGGGTACTACTACCTTCTGATAAAGTATAATTCATCTGTGTTTTCTATTGTTGCTGTACTTTTGGTGTCCTATCTAAGAAACCATTGCCTAATGTGAGGTCAAACAGAGATTTACACCTATTTTTTTTGTTTTTTGTTTTCCCTAAGAGTTTAATAGATTTAGCTTTTACATTTATGTTTTGACCCATTTTGAGTTGTTTTTTGCACATGATGTGAGGTAGATGTTCAACTTCATTCTTTTACATGTAGGCGTCCAGTTGTCTCTACATCATTTGTTGAAAAAGACTATTATTTCCCCATTTAAATGACTTGGCACCCGTCTTGAAACCAATTGCCCATAAATGTAGAGTTTATTTCTGGACTCTTAATTCTATTCCATTAATCTATGGCTAAACGTGTGTTACAATATCTTTTATGACCTAATCAAATGCCGTATCATTATTTCTGCCATTTTCTATTGATTACACAGATCATTTCTGACATAATGTGGGAGGAACTACATAAGGGTATGAATACCTGGAGGTGAGAATCATTTGGGGCCATCTTGGAATCTAGGCACCACATAACAATAACCATATAATTACATATACAGAAAAAAAATGTTCCCAGTAACTTAGTAATACAAGAGTACTGCTAACTCTGATAAAAGCTTCAAAATACTTATCCTAAACATCATGTTTAATGGTGAAACATTAAAAGTATTCCTTTTATAATCAAAAACAAGACAGAAATGTCCACTCTCCCCTGTCTTACTCACCATTGTATTATAGGCGTTAGCTGGTGTAATAAGGCAAGGCAAGGAATAAAATATATATAAGAATTTGAAAGTAAAATATGACTCTGTAATTCTTTGGAGATAGTAAAATGTTCTACATGAAAAACTGAAAAATAATCTGTGAACTAGTTAATAAGAGCAATTAGTAAGATTTATGATTTTAAAATGATAGCCTGATTGAAGCAACAAAAAGCGTAAAATATTCAAGATAAATCTGGCAAAAATGTACAAGATCTTGGAGAAATTCAGAAAGGTTTATTGAAAGACATTAAGGAAGACTAAATAAATAGGGAGACATAGCCTATTCGTGAATAAGAAAAATCTGGCAAGAGGGTCATTCCCTACTAGATAAAAAGATCTTATCCTTCACTTGTAATAATTGAAACAATGTGGTGTTGACAATACTGCTGACAAACCAATGGAACTGATAAGAAAGTACAGAAATAGACTGCTATGGGAACTTGATATACCACAGAGCTTTCAGTTAAGAAAAGATGCTCAATTAGACCTATTAAAAAGAATTATCTCATATCAAACAAAAATAAGTTCCAAATGGATGACTAAAGACTTCAAACTGAGAAACAAAACTTGTAAAACTTCTAAAAAAAAAATTAAAGGAGACCTTGTCCTCTATGATCTCATGATGAAAGAATTTAAGACAGAAAAAGCTCAAACCATAAAGGAAAATATTGCTACTTTCTGTCATCAAAATACAGAATAAAAGGAGTGAAAAGGGCAAGAAACAACCTAGAAGAGACATTTGCAATGTATGTCACTGACAAAGTATTAGTTCTTATAACATTTTAAATCCTACAAAGAAAATGCAATAGAAATAAAAGCAACAGCCTTGATGTTATGAAAGAAAAAACACAAACAGCCACTAAATACATGAAAGTGTTTGAGTTACAGTAGAAGATGCATAGCTCTTTATGAACTAGCCTTAAAAGTCACACAGAGTAATAACTTCTGCCATACTTTATTGATTGAAACAGTTACAAAAACTCACCCACTAACAGAGGAAGGGGACATAGAGTCCACCTCTCAATGGGAGGTGTGTCAAAGTCACATTGTAAAAAGAGCATGTGGATAGACAATATTTTTGTGACCATCTTTAGAAAATGCTATCTGCCATAGGCACTATTTATTATAATAAAATTGAAGATGCATTTATCTTGTGACTCCCAATTTCTCTCCTGGATATTTAACCCTAGGAATATTCTTCCCCATGTGAATCTGGTGACACAAGACTTTGTAATTATAAAAGAACTGAAAGCAATCAAAATGTCTAGCAACACTGGAATGAATAAATTTACAAATCTACTCTCCATAAGTGAAAATGAATGAACTTTGTGCTCATGTATTGACATGCAATGCGGAACTGAAAAAGCCAAGTGTAGAATACACATATTATTTATGGCAAGGTCACAAAAAGCAAAGCTACTTAATATTATTTAGGAATATCTACATTTGTGGTAAACTAGTAAATTATAGAGAAAAACAAAGGAATTATTAACATAAAATTAAGATAGTAGTTTCAGGAAGCAGAAGGAGAAGCAATCTGGGAGGGGCACACTGGGAGTTTCAAGGCTGTAGAATGTCCTGTTTCTTAAGTGGAGTGGTAGTTACTTAGTGTTCAGTTTATTATTAATCTTTAAATTATATGATATATTGCACATACTCATTATAATTCTCACAAAATTTGAAAAATATGCACTTATAGAAAAGGCTTTATCATATGTATGTATGATGGAGTAAAACTAGTAGTAACCTAGTTTTCCAAGAAAGTCTATTAGCCAAGAAAGTCTATTGTTTTCTGCTCTGACAATAGATCTTTAAGACATTGTTTTTATATGATACCATTGATATGATAGATATGCAAAATTTGCATTCATTTTAAAGAAAAAAACATGAGCTTTCAAAGACATTGCATGAGGACATGGGACAAATGCCTAAATTTCTTGGCGAGTGAGGCATTCAAGTTTATTCTTTCTCTGTAAGGAGATATTTTGGCAGAAAAGTTTGAGAAGCACTAGGTCTTCTAGCCAAGTTGATTACTCATTATTTCCTAAACACAACCTGTATTTTCGTCACCTCCATGTTTTTGGTCCTGCCATATCTCCAACATAAACCTTTCAAGTCACAAAATTTATGTGGTAAGATGGAGACAGTGACAAGACAATTTGTTCTTGCTCAGAACCAGCCTGTTGTGACCTACATTCTGTGTTCCCACAGAAGAGAGACAATCCACGAGTGTTTGTGCAAGTCTGCCTTATGACCTGAAATTTGAAGATCTGAGTCCACTGTTTCACTTTGACTCTGCAATAGTATGAACTCAGCCAGTGAGTGTCACTCTTTCTAGTTGATAGCTGTTGGGTGAAATTAATGATTGCTTAATCTTATTTTTGTTATTTAAAACTTATTCAGCCCCTATAACCTATTAGGGAATCTTAGTCAAATTCCTAATAGATGGGTATTCATTATATTCAATATCACCACAGATATTACTTGGAGGGCACAGCTCACAGTGGCCCAGGCAGGGATCGAACCGGCAACCTTGGAGTTATTAGCACCATGCTCCAAACAACTGAGCTAACTGGTCACCTCATTACTGGTAATTTCTACAGTTGGATTACAGTTGAAATAAAAGGTGGACTACTAGATTATTGCATATAGGATACAGGATCTTATATAGTTCTAGAGAGTAGCTTTTTATCCCTAAGTATAAAGTTTAATGTCTTCCGATCTCTTCTAAGACAACATACCAAAAAGACATATGTCTCATTACCACACATTGGCCAGCTCAACTCTGAATCGGTGAACCTCTCACCTTTGTGAATTGTTAATTGTGCCAAAGGATGCACATTAGTGAAGCAGATTGAGTAAGGTTGTTCTCTATTGCTTATGCTTTATATGTCCTGAGGGCAAAAGACTTGACTCTTCATACTTGTCATACCTGCCTGTTTTGGGATTTCTTAATTCACCATATCTACAGAAGTCTCTTCAGGTGTACCTCCCATTTCCTATATATATGGTTTAGTTAATTAAAGTCAAAACCTATTTTTTGGTGCCTACAGTCACGGTGATAGAGACAACATGGGGAATCAAGAATGAGTAAACCATCTCTTTTCTACTGAAGCAATACAGAATTTTTGTGTATGTATAAGTGTGTGTGTTTGTGTGTGTGCACGTGGTAAGTTAAAGTAGGTGTTAAAAAGCATATAGATAACTGTAAACAAGGCAGCAACACATGCTATGTGTAGGCTCACCAATAACATTTATGTGATTTAGGACAAAAAAAAAATTGAGGTCACATGCCTTATGTTTAAGTCTTTAAAAGTTATAACTCAAGTTAACACAGGCTATCAAATAAAGCACATCCTCCGACCTCAACAAATAAACCTTTGTCACAACCAAATACGGAACTATATGTAAAGCTATAGTTTTTATATGACTGAAAGAGAAGTGAAAGTCAAAAATGACAATTTAGGTATTATTGCATGTGTCTAGATTTTTGGCTGATGAGCTAATGATGAGGCATAAAATGTAATTCATATATCATCATATATTTATGCCATAACTTTTATCTTGCTAACATTTCAACAAAATCATTAATTATGTTATTGAGATTTTCCTTTATTTGTGTTCTATCTATAGTAATTATCCAGAGTATTAGCACAAAAAATATAGTAGAATTTAAAGTATATGAAAATAGAGTGTGTTGAATATATTTTCATTAAGAAAGTAAATGCCAAAATGTAAAATAAAAATTATTTTAATATATGTTTTAGAAGTTATTTTACATATAAAGTCTTATTTATGAAAATTAAATGAACAAGTTAAAATTAATAAATATCAATGTTTTAAGTCAAAATTATTTAAATAGAGCTGACATTTAAAAATGTTTTTCTTTATGTATGAGGTATTACATATGGTAAAGTACACAAATCTTAAGTATATAGTTTGAAGAATTCTTACATTTGTGTACGCCTATGTAATCACCACCTAGATCAAGACATTGAACATTTCGAACACACCAGCAGCCTCCCTCAGGCTTTCTCTCAATTTATAACTTGGGAAGAGGTAACCACCATTCAGAACTTCTATAATAATTTTGCCTGTTTTCCAAAGTAACTTCTCTGAGATATAATGCACATACCGTACAATTCACCCATTTAAGGTACAATTTAATGGAATGGTTTTTAGTATATTCACAGAGTTGTGCAACCATCACAATTAATTTTAGAACACTTTCATCACCCTCAAAAAGAAACTCTGTATCTATTAGCAGTCATTCTCAGTTTTCCCTGTTCTCCCAGGTCTAGGGAACCACCAATCTACTTTCTGTCTCTGTGGATTTACTTATCCTGGACATTTTATAATGTTGGAATTATGTAATATCTGGTCTTTTGTGACAGCCTTTTCCCCCCTTGTCAGAATATTTTCAAGTTTCGTCGACGTTGTGGCATTTATCAGTACTTCATTTCTTTTTATGGCTGAATAATATGGATATAGCACACTTTATTTGTCCATTCAGTCATTAGTTGATGAACATTTAGGTTGTTTCCACTTTTTTGGCTATTATGAATAATGCTGCTATGAATATTCTTGTACAAGTTTTTGTGCAGACATATGTTTTCATTTTTTTTTTTGGTTATATTTTCCTATGAGTGGAATTGCCAGGTCATTTGGTAACTCCATGTTTGCCTGCTTTGCACAGTGGTTTTGCACAGTGGTTGCACCATTTAAACATTTTTGCCTTAAAGTCTATTTTGTCTGATAATAATGTAGCCATTCGGTTTTCTTATGGTTGCTTTTTGCATGATATATCTTTTCCCATTCTCTTAATTTCAACCTATGTGTATCTTTGCGTCAAAATTGTATCTCCTGTAGACAGCACATTAAATTCCTTTAATGATTTTATTGACTATATATATTTTGAGTTATTTCCTTAATGGTTTTTCTAAGACCATATCATCTTAACTGATAAGAATCTTCTTTAGATTTATAACTTAATTCCAGTGAGATTAAAAAAAAAAAATCTGTGGTGATTCAGGAAATCTTGAGGGTGTTTCCTCAGGTGTGTATATCCCTTGAACTGTTACTACATCTATTGCAGTGCCTAAAATGTAATTTACTATTTAGAGCTAGAGAGAATCTATAGAGTCGAGTGAGCAGTCTACTTACCTGGGATAGATGGCTCTCTGCCTTGTCTACAAAAAACTCTGTTTGTAGAACAAGTGATGACACTGTATGTTAGATAACTAAGGCCATAAGAGAAGGAGTGATGTCTGATTTCTATTTTGTTTGGGATCCGCCCACAATCTAGGGACTTATGCCTTCAGTTGGCTTCGTTAGTTCATTCAATACATTTACCAGGTGGCTCATACGTAATGTAATGCACTGGGTGCTTCCAGAATACATAAACAAGACAGGATTCCAGCTCTCCAAGTTTTCAGGGACATACCAATGAAGGCCCTGATTTACATTCTTGCTTCGTTGTCCTTCTCTTAGTACCAAAACTTTAACTCCACATGAGTCTATGTTTTCACTAAGCCTGAGTGCCAATGGAGAAATTATCCACACTTCAGATTGAATAAGGTTTATTGCTTGTGTGTGTTTTGTATCATTAATGGACATGTCACCATTCCAAGAACTGAGATGTTTGTGTCTTAAAACCTGGTGCGGTTTCTGTTTCCCTTTCTGGCTCCCTCCCTATGGAACTCAGTGATTTCCTGCAAAAGAGCTCAGTTCCCAAGCTCAGGCCATTATTCTTTGCCTTCCCCACATCATCTCTGGGCGGTGGGACATTAGATGGCTTTTATCTTTGTGCTTTTCTGTATTCGATTTTATTTTCTGCAATAAGTATGCATTACTGCCATAATCAGAAAAAAAAAACACGTTAAAGCTATTTTATTGTAGAACTAAAACAAAACTTGACTGCTTCTTGTTCAGTTCCTTTAGGTCTCGGGAGGAGGTGGACTAGTTCAGCTTAAATTTTAACCCAAGTGAAGCTTTTCCTTACCTCATTTTCTTACCTCAAATGCATTTCCTTACCTTCAGTCAGCATTTATTCCATCCACCCAGCCTGTAAGCCAGAAATCCTGGATGCAGTCTTAACCTCTACATCCAAACACTGTCCATCAATTGTCTCCTTAAATATTTCTCAAATACTCCCCCTTCTTCCCATCCCACTTGCTACTGCCTAGTTCAGGCCCTTATCATCTCTCACCTATATTACTCTAATGCCCTTCTGATTGACCTCTCCATCTCCATTGCATGCCCCTCCAGTACAGACTCCTGAATCATGACTCTGCCCTACTTACCAAGCTTCCTGCTCCTTGTTGTCTATGCAAGTCTGAGTCAGGATGTCTCAGCCTGGCCTACAAACTTCTCAAGCCCTGACACTAGCTTTACATCTCGCCACTTCTCAGTAAGTGCCCTACACTTCAACAATACTCAACTACCTGCCTGTCTGCTACGTAGTCTGGCTCCCTTTTGTCTTGTTGGCTTTTAACCTTGTTTTACCTTTGCTTGTCCCTCCTCTCTTGCCTGCCAACTCAACTCTTGCTCCTACTGGTTTAGAGAGCTGGAATCAGCGAGCCTTCCTCCGTTTCAGCTTTCCCTCTCCTATGATATTTATTCCATCTGGTCTTATTGTATCCAGAGGATAATAATATCAACTGTAATGATGAACTTCCATGTAGAAAAGTGTAAAATAACTGTTAATAGTATCGAGTACTTCTATATGCCAGTATCTGTACTTGGAGCTTCGTGGGCATTATTAACTCATTTAATCCTTACAATGACCTTGTTAGTTAGGCAATTTTAGTACCTCTTTTTATTATAACAGTTATTGTATTGTCTTGAAATGGCTTAGTTATTATCTATCTCCCCAATAGATAGTTGTTCTTATTCAACTTTATATTCCTACAACTAGTACCGTGTTTCCCCAAAAATAAGACCTAACCGGAAAATAAGCCCTAGCGTGATTTTTCAGGATGACATCCCCTAAACATAAACCCTAATGCGTCTTTTGGAGCAAACCTTAATATAAGACCTGGTCTTATTTTCGGGGAAACATGGTATAAGTTCTGTACATGTATTTTTTGGAACATGATGAAGCCAACATTCGAATTTAACCAAGCCTTGTTCCCAAGGATTGAGTGATGTGAGATTTTCGGGCCAGTGGTGGGAGAGGCTTAGAGTTTGGGCAGAGGCTTTCAGGGTCCCTCCAATTATATTCAACGGTCTTCAACCTTGAAGTAAAATCCTCCCATTCACTTCAGTAAACAACCCAGGAGTCATCTTGTTGACTACCTTCACACCTGCACCTCAGGAAATATCCTGAAATCCTTCAACTTCTATTTCCATAGCAACGACTCTAATCCAGCACCATCGTCCATCTCATGGGCTTGTCCAATAGCTTCCTATCATTGGCTTCTCCCTGGTTCCATTTCCGCTCCCCTCTAAGTCATTCTCCACAAAATAGGTTGATTTAAAAAACAAGACAAAACTTAACAAAACAAAAATCTAACCAACACAATGAAGCTCCTGCTTAACGGTCCAACCTCAATCTCCTACCTTCACACGGTGCTTCAAACCTCCTGGTCTTCTGTTCCTCGAACAAGCTAAACTAGTTCAGCATCAGCACTTGCACACCCTTTGTCCTCTGGCTAGAATGCTCTTCTTCCCATAGTTGGCATGGCTGGCTCCGTCCTCTCATCTACGTCTTAGCGTGGATCACCTCCTCACAGAGTCCTTCCTGGACCACACTGTTTTGTTTTCATTTTGGCATTTGTCATGACCTGCAATTATCTTACTTACTTGTTTCTTTATCGTCTCCACTAGAAACATAAGCTTCTAAGTGCAGGGGCTTCTTCTGTTGTATTCACTGCTGTATCCCTAGCACCAAGAACAAAACACAATCACTGTTTTTTGAATGAATAAATGGAACAAAGGAAAAGACAAGAGTCTTCCTGGTGTATATATAAGGTGGCCAGCACAGTCTCAGCGGAAATGAGTCCCTGTGTTCCTACAGCTCTTTAACAGGTGGGCAGGGAGAGGGAATGCACCAAAGGCATTGGGAACTACCGGATACTATTGTCATCCTGTTGGCAGAAGCAGCAATCAATCACAGTTGTAAAAGAGGCAAACTGGGTGGGTTGCCAGTGGCCGCCAATACTGAATTCCAATGAATGCTGCTCTGCCTTGGGATGGAGAGTGGGCCTGTTCTGGGTGGCCAGGGTACTTGTCCATCCTCTTTGTTAAAATGTCCACGAGAGTAGTCAGTTCAGGTAAACCTGAGCCGTTTGTTTAGGGCAGACGACCCGGTAATGGGTGGCCATCTTTACCTGGTAGGAGTAGGGTCGGAGTGAATAGGCAGGCTAGCTTAGCTTGTCCTGGTTTGCAAGCTGCCAGTGCGGCCCTTCCGTCTCTGCTGCCCTCATACATTCCCTTTTCACCTAACTTTACCTACACCTTTTTCCTTCGTAAAACCTAAGCGATTAACTGTTCTAGCTAATCTATGTCCTAAATCTCTTTGCATTTTCATTTTTTTCTTTGATTATGAAGTCCCCCTTTTAATTACTTAATTGCCTCTTTACTTCACATATCTTACTGTCTCCTGATCTAGTTCGTATCGTGCTTGAAGACATAGTCAAGTACAGTGTACAAAGCCTGAAAGCATCCCATGACACACGCTTCTGCCTAGTGCTTCTGTTTTGTTCCTCGAGGGGCAGTTCAAACTGCAATGATCCTGTTTTAGAAGCGGCTTCTGTGAATCTCTAGAAGAGGCACCAGACTCGCTAGTCCCTTGCTACCACCCAGGGTGCCGTTTTTGGACTTGCAGGAAGTTGTCTCGGTCCCATTTCTGCCACACAATGAATCGCTGGGCAGAAATGGAAAGCAAGCTGCTGTCGCCGGTGTTACGATCTGCTAGCGCTTAGTGCCCCCTCGTAGGGCAACAGGGCCAGCTGGGGGCTCTCGTACCGCGTACCCGCGCGCCCGGGAAGGGGCGGGGCCGCCGTGGGCGGTGGGCGGAGCCTGGTGGCCTCCAGGGCCACCAATGAAATCCTGAGCCCACGAGGGCCGTGCGCGTGACGCTGCGTAGCGGGCCGCGAGGCTGGGGGCGGTGGGGCCCCGGAGTCCGGTGCTTTATCTTCGTCTGCGGCGGGGCTGGCTGCGTTGCCGGCCTTGGGAACCTGGAGAGCTACCCTGAGCCGACCTTCCTGCCGGCCTCCCTGTGACGGCTTCCCGGCTGTGCCCTCCTTGCCGAGGTCCCAGCTGCCGGGCTGCGGCCGCAGGTAATGCCCATGCCCCGGCTCCCCTCCTCACTTCCCGTCTGGGTCCACCCGCCTCAGCCGGAGAAGAAGGGGATAGAGGTGATGGCTGCAACTCCGGCCCGGAGGGCCTGGCCTTGTCCTGGGCCGGGGGGCGGAGGAGGCGGCCCGGATTCGGGGGAGGGGAGGCTCTGCGAGTCCTCAGGAGTTTAGGGGATGGAGACGGCGCGAAAGTTACCATCGGGCGTTCCGATGGCTGGCAGCCTTTTAAACGTTGGTTGGAGGTTGGTTTGGTGTCCCCCGAATCCGGTGGCATCTCTCCCACCGGTAGTAAAGAAAATTATGACTTAGAAGACATTATATGCCTTAAAAAAGCGAAACCAAAACTGCACCCAGCTTCTAATTGATTTAGGGAAAAAACGTGTGCGAAAGGATGGATGACACTTCAAGACATCAAAATCTGCTTGTCTGGGCACCAGAGCCTTTCATCAAGCTCATATTTATTTTTAAATATTAGGATGTATTGAAGTTTCTGTCGTTCTTAAGTGTCAATAGCCATGCAGTTTAAATGCATGTTTAGAAGTTAATTTGTAAGGGAGAAAAAGCTATATACTCTAGTCTCCATATTTATATATAGATTAAGGTCACTGGTCACTTCTTAATATTTAAATGGCTGCCATCTGCTTAAAATACTTATTTTTCCCCCAGAGTGCATGCCTTTCCCTTGAGCTAGAATTCAACTTGAAGCATTTTTTTCCTTCCTTTAAGTTGGTTGGTGTGGGTGAATGACTTGTAAGTGTGTTGTCTAGGCATGAGAATGAATTTTGGAAGGAGCTCTTGATACTTTCAAGAGTAATCATTTAAAAATGCCTGCGTCTCAATGGGTCACACACTTAGAACTCTCAAAGATTCCATCTTCTCATAGGATAATAAAACCAAAGTACCCTCACCACACTTCCCATCTCCAGTTCATTTGGGGTCAGTTGGTGCCTCGCTCTCTGGGCTCAAGCCACACTGGTTTTTTGTTGTGGTGGTGGTGGTTGTTGTTCTAGGAAAGGCTCTTTCTTTTTACTCTCTCCTTATCTTTAGGGGTTTCCTCCACCTCTTAGGTGCTCTTCTGTCCCTTCCTCCAACTTCTGTGCATTTCTCGATTATCAAACCCAAATATCACTTCTTCAGGAAACCCATCCTATCCCAGTGAAACTCTCCTAGCACACTCAATTGTCCTTAGCAGCAGTTAATCATCAACTGAAGGAGACGCATTAGTTACTTAGATGCTTTAACTGTTTCCTCTACTAGCATGTAAATATCCTGACAGCTGGGCTAGTCCATTTTATTTATGTCTTAATTCTCTGAGTCTGGCCCAGCACCTGGCACAGGTACAGAATGAACTGAGTTGGAGGACAGAGGAAGGAGCTTTTGAATGGGAGATATTAACTAGGGAAGAGTACCTGTTTCCATTGGGAAGGAAATGGAAAAAGATTTTAATTTATTTTTGGAAGTTACCACACAGGATGAATGAGTGTACTGACCATCCAGATGTAAATGAGAATTTATCTGTGTTTTGTAGTTTGACTCATTGACTTAACGACCTAATTCTTTGATATGTAAATGTTGTAGGGCTGTATTAGGGCAAACCTTTAGTTAGAAGGAAGAGGGAGAAATTTTGTTTTGGATTGATTGTAAATTTATCTGCAATTGTTTCTTTTTCCCTAGTGAACCTGGGAGTGGTTTACCAAAGTTCACCGAGAGAGTAGGCGCTCAATATTTATTTGTTTTACAAATTTATAGGTTCTTTTGAAAGTTTTATTAGAACGCTGTAGGCAGACTACAGTTGACACGTCTTTCAACATGGTTCATTTATGTCTCAAACCAATTGTTTTTGTTTTGCTTTTGTTAAACAGAAAACCACGGGTCCAAAATGGTGTCATTCATGCTAAAAGCTCCTGATACCAAACCTAGACTTAATACCTGATCTAATTGCAGTTTCAGCCTCTTCTTTTGCTTGGCCTGCTCCAAACCATTTGGAGAGTACTTTTTCTCCTAACAATGCCACCTTGGGCCCTTGAGCCATTCTCTACTGCTCACATCCACTTCTATTTATTTGAAGTGTACTATCTCTTCTAATAAACTACTCTTTCACCACTTAAAAAAAAAAAGAAAAAGAAACATAATCTTAATCAATCTGCCTGATAAGACCCCTGTGCCTTCCCCTCGGGGAAGGTGACCCTGCCTGAAGTAATCCACTCTTTTAACTTCCTAGTCCCACCATTTTTTTCTGCCTATAAAAACCTTCCATTTCGTAGAACTCATCGGAGCGCCCTCTGGTTGCTAGATGGGATGCTTGCCCATTTCACGAAATCACTTAATAAAGCCAATTAGATCTCCAAATTTATTCGGTTGAAATCTGTTTCTTAACACTTTCTTAAGGCCAGTTAGACTATTACACTGAACATTACAAAACCAATGCATAGATTAGATTCTTAAGAAATAAGTGTTTAATCAGTGTGTTGTATTCTAAAATAGTTATCTGTCAGCTTTATGTCCCCTTGGGTGTAAATGTTTCCACTGCTACTTACCTGCTGTGTGACTTTGATTTGAGCAAGTTTCGCAGCATTTCCAAATCTTTTGTGTCTTTTAAAATGGGAATGGTAAATGAAATATGGGATGCATTGAACTGCGCGGGTGCACAGCACTGAAAATGTTACTTAGTAAACACTGGTGTCCGGTGTCTTTATTGCTGGACCTCCTAGACTGACTAGTCTTATGATCAGTGTTTTCACTTCCTCAACTCATTTCGCAACAACAATCCAATATATTTCTTTGTCCTTCTTCCCGAAACTAACTGTAGAAGTAAATTGTAGCTATTAATAGCCCCAAATTATTAAATATCCCATGTCCCACCTTCCTTTTTCTTTCCTTCATTTTTTTTTTGGTCCTATTTAAATTTTCAGTGATATTGACCATAGATAACCTCTGGAATCATCTAAGTTGGTTTCGAACATTTCTTGTTCCTGGTTCTCCTCTAATCTATCCTAAGCCTTGCTTCCTATTGTTCTTTGTCTTGTAATCTTGGGAAAATTACTTAACCACCTGTAAAATGGGATAATAGTACGTAGGTATTGCATAGGTGGTTGTGAGGATTAAATGAGCCATAGTAAGTACTAGGTAAATATTAGTTTTATTATTCCCTAGGTGACCTCTTTCTGCTTTATGGTCTCTCCCTGGGAGATTTCCTGCCTGTGCCTGTACACCGATGAATCCCGGATCTCCATTTTCAGTCCGGACGTGTATATTCATCTGCCTATGGGTCATCATTACTTGGCTGACCCACACACACCATATTGAACTTATCTACTCCTTTCTCTTCTCCTGTAATTACTTAGCTTAATGCATAGCCTTAGCTGAGTTAGAAAACTCACTTGGGATCTCCATTTCCAACTATCGTCTGGCTGTGGCCACCTGGACATCTCACTGACGCTCTCACTTAATGTTGCTGAATGTATCTCCCTATCTCTTTATTGAAATCATTAGTTCACTTCGTAAACGCATGTCATTTGAGCCTTACTTCAGGCCTTTATCATTCTTCTTCTGAACTCAGTGTTCTCCCTGCCAACCTCTCCTTTCTCTAGCACGTCCTCCATGTTGTCCCTTGAGTTGTCTTACTAAAGACAAATATCAAGTCACCTCCTGTTTGAAAATCTCTATTAGCTCCTTGTTTCTGTGTGAAGTTCCAGACTCCTTAGAATGGCTCCTCAGGGCCCTTGACCTTTTGTTCTTACCCTTCCACTTACCCTGTGCACAGCCTGTTCCTTCTTTCCCTTTAAGATTTAACCTAGATTTTACCTACTTCAAGAAACCTTCACTGGTTGCCTCTAAACTCAGTTGGCCACCAGACCTGTATTCCCTTCATACTCCATGACATCTCGGATACAGTTTTGTAATACCATTAGGTGTTACAATTACGTTTGTATGTCTTTCGCCCACTAGATTTTCACTTCTTGAGAGAACAGACTATTGTAGTCATCTGTGTATCTCAGGGCCTGATACATATTAGATCTCTATAAAATGTTTGAAATAATGAATCCATCTACCAAGGTCTGTACTTGGTCATGTTTTTCATAGTGTAGTCTCTTCCTCCCACCCTGTCTTGATGCCTAGCAAACTTCTGTTGCTTCTTTGAACTCTGGCTCTGATGTCTCCGCCTCTGTGAGTACTTGTTTAACTTCTCTAAATAGTTATCCCTTCTCTTGACACATTGTGTGTATATGTGAACATTGTAATGAGGTAAACCTGTATTATTACAACACATTTACCTAACATCGTTGTAGAAAGAAGTGCTTACTGTACATTTGGCACATACCATTTAAGTGTCAGAACTTCAAAACCAATTTCAGTGCATATTGCCTTCTTGCCTTCTATGTTTAAACTACCAAAGCCTTTTTTAGACATGCCACGGTCATCAGAGCATGAATTTCAGCTAAGATTTGCTTTGATACAAGAATGTATTGATGGACTCAAGAAACAGAACTCCTTTGATCCTGCACTAAAAAAAAACCTACGCTTGCTCTCTTTTTAATGTTGACTACTTTGAAGTTTTCTTTCTTTACTCTTATCTAGTATAGTTATGCTTCTGGTAGTCACTACTTTTTTTCTGTTTGAAAATGGCAACAGGATTACCCCAACATAAGGTTATTGTTAGCATTAAAGGAGATACTGTACACAAACGTGTTATCAGAGGACAGAAAATTGTAATTATGCACCAAGGGAACTTCTTAACAATTCTAATAATGTTTATTCTAATTATTTGAATTGTTTCAGCAGAATAGTTTCTCAAATTTGACAGGTTTTTCCAGTGGAGTAAAGGGCATGGCACTTGTCAGCAAATTGTTTTTCAGAGTTTCTTAGACAACCTAAATTTAGAATTGGGTCCTGAGTGGTAGGTGTTGATGAAAAGTCCTAAGCTTTAGGACAGATCATTTTTGTGTATATACAAATGAAATCCCAAACTAGGTAAATTTCCTTATTAACTGTTTTATATTTACCTTTTAATATTAATAGGTAAAATTAGAAAGAAAAGTGAACATGAGTTCCAACTCTCATACTAGCCTAGTAATATTTGTTTCGCAAACAACGATCGCTGGTATCTACTTGTTTTATATCCTTAATGCATGTGAAAATGCTTGGTAACCATTTATTAACTTATTTAACAAATGTATATTCTGTGCGCACTGTATTCCAGGCACGGTTCTAGATATTTAGATAAAATGGTGAACAAGACAAAATTCTGCTTTTCCTGGGGATTCCAGTCTTGTGGGGTAGATAGACAGCGCTGTAACGGATCGGGCAGTAAGTGCTTTGAAGAAGAATAAAGCAGGGTCAGGAATACGAGTAACAGGGTGTGCGAATGTTTAGTTAGGGAAGACAGGGGATGGGACATGAGGATGGGACATTTGAGTAGAGAACTTGAAGGGAAGAAGAAAGCCTAGAGGGTATCTGGGATAGATGTTCCAGACAGAAGAAATAGCAGAGACCTCTAAGCGGGAATGAGTGTGGTTTGTTTGAGAGATAGCAAAAGGCCGGAATAAGTAGAGGAGAGCAATTGAGAGAATTGTAGTAGGAGGTTGAGGGTGCCGGGGAGGGGGACAGGGTGGCGAGTGGCAGATCTGGGAGGACTTGCTAGGTGACGGCGAGGACTTAGAACAAAATCCAATGTTCGAAGGGTTTTGAGCAGGGGCGTGACTTGCTCTGACTTACCTTTTAAAAGGATTACTGAATGCTGTGTTAAAAAATAGACCGGAAGGGAGAAGATGAAGAGAGGCCAGTTAGAAGGTTACTGTGGTGAGAGGTGGCGCTGGCTGAGACTATGGCGAAAGGGGGTGGACATGGGAAAAGGTTAGAATTGGACGTATATTTTGATGGCAGAGTAAAACGGACGTGTCGTTGGATTGGATAAGGGAAAGTGAAGAATCAGGGGTAACTCCTCGTTTTGTTTCCGTTTTTGTTTGTTCAAGTCTGGGCAAAGAGTGACTGTGAGTCCCATTAACTGAGATGGGGACGACAGTCAGAAGGGTAGAATTGGAGGGAACTTCAGTCGTTCAGTTTGGGTCATGCTAAGGTTGAGATGCCTGTAAGACATCTGAAGGTGTCAAGCAGGCCTTTGGATGTGAGCCTGGAGTTCGAGGAAGGGTGGGCCTGGTGGGGAGAGAAGGGTATCAAAGAATTGGTGTGGAAGCATCCGAGTGAGTGAGCTGGTGGGCGGTCAGGGAGTTACATGCTGGCAATCAGAATTACGGACGTGGTGCCGTTATTGGTAACAGTAGAATCTAGGGGAACGTGTGACGGGGACATGAAACCAGTTTATTGCAGACAGGAGGAAGTGAAGGAGGCTGCAGACCCGGGTAGGGGATGGATGGATAGACATGGATGCTGAGGTAAAAGGAGATGAGGGAGTGAGGGAATGAAGGGAGTGACCCGGAAGACAGCACTGCTTGCCACAGGCTGGCTGTCAGTTGTGATAATCTGGCTATTTCGGGTATTTAAGGAAGGGAAAGATGAAGAGTGACCTAGAAGGAATAGGAAACAAGGAGGACAGTGCCCCCTCCAGGTCCTGTTTAATGGGAGCAAGAAAACACTGGTACACCTCACATGTAAGGGCAATGATCCTGTAAGCACTTAGAAACATGGAGCCTTAATTACAATTTGAATTTTTGTCTTTGCAACAGCTGAAGTCGTTCGCCTAGCTAGTGTCTAGGTTGGTAAGGGAATAAAAAGTTCAGCTCTCCTTCGTCTCCCATCTGGATGGTTGCAGTTGTCTGAACTAAGCGGTCCCTTGCTGGCGCTCTTGCCCTCGCGGTCTGCTCTGCACACAGCGGCCCAAATGACTCATCTGTCTAGGGAAAGAACCATTGAGCTGAGCGTTACTATAGTTTGCCTCCATTTTCTGCAATAACAGCCACATACTGTTAGCTGACATGCCTGGCAGAGGAGCTCAATTCAGACATCATCTCCTAATCTTATGAGTGACATGATCTGAGGATTTGGACAAAAATGGAGGTGAGCTGTTAGGTTGGTGCAAACGTAACTGTGGTTTTTGCAATTATTTTTAACCTTTTCAACCGCAGTTACGTTTGCACCAACCTAATATTGAGAGTAATAAGTATCCTTCCTAACAGCTGTATGTATGACAATAATAAAATGTGTTAATCTTGTCTTGGAAACCACATGGTGTTTGAGCGGTATTTGAGGAAGTATGTAATTACACATATAGCACTTTATTTACCCTCATCTCATACATCATAAAAGTAAACAAGTAGAATCGGAGGGATGGTATGGCTTAATGTTTGACTAGATCATTTAGCACATAGGAGGTAGATAGGTAGGGATCAGATCACTTAATTCTTAAAACTTGCCTGTTAATAATAAAACATTGGCACTTTAGCGTATGTTATCTGACTGTTTTTTTGTGATCATAAACTGCAGTAGTATTTATCTTCATTTTCTAGATGAAGAAACAGATTCAGAGAGTTTGGAGGATTCACCCAAGGACATAATGACATGATGTAACAGAGGCGTAAACTCCCGTGCTCTAAATCTGGTGCTTATCCACTGTATCACCACCATTCTCTAACTTCCTGCTAATAGAGGAAACGGAGGCCTGCAGTATTTTAGTCAGACTATGACATGAAAATTTTGTTATGAAGTTAGCGTTTTCTTTTCTGGCTGACTTCTGAACTAAGTAGATTAAATTGTGTCAGTGTAATTGTGCAAACTCAGTGGCCGTATTTCAGCTTTCAAAGTAAGGCTTTATGGTCTAGATGAGTTGATGGATCCTGATCTCATCACCAAGGACTTTTAAATTTTTTTTCATTTTTCTAGAGGGCACCCAGGCTTAAAATTTATTTATTTATTTTTTGCCTTGTTAAGCATCACTTATTTGTCTGTCAAACTTGATTTATTAAGTATTTTCTCACCTCTTAATAAGTAATTTTAATCAGCTTGAGATAACGGATTTCTCACCGAGTTGATACAGTCTCAGCCAAAAGCAAAGTAACATAGTTTTCATTAGCCTGTATTGTTTGCTTTGTATGATAAATGTGTGATTGTTTCTTTCAGTTATTGAAATATTTGAAGTAGTTTTTGTAGACCCTTAGGAGTCTTGGAGACCCCCCCGCCCACAATTCAGAACCGTTGTTGTAGATCTTACTGTCGAGTAGGATGTCTGAAGCTGTTCACTGTTCACATCAAAGATGCTGCTCAGTGGCCTCCTCCCAGCATATAGTTTCCTCTTGATTCTTGAAGTTTCGAGCACCGTATCCTGTTACTTAGAGTAATTGGTTGTGGTATTAACGGATACATCCACTGTCTGCACTCATGCATGCCTGTCATGTTCCAGAGACTCCCTATTAGATTGGGGGGATTCAAAGAAAAAAAACCATGTAGTCCCTCTCTTTGAGAAACTTATGCTAGTACAAGAGGCAGAGAGTATTGCTCTCTGAGTATAGTAGTGTGATAGAAATGGGGGGTAAGAGATGGTGGTCAAAGAAACCTTAGTAGGGGACTTGCGTCAGGCAATCTGGTGATTACAAAGTAGGCTGTGGAATCTGGTAGTTCTGGTTTTGAATCCCAGTTCTGCTATTGAAGAATCAGATGATTTGGGGTATTTTTCTCATCTGTAAAATGAGGATAACACCTACCTCCTAAGTTTGTAAAGGTTTCATAAGAAAATGTAAAGCACTTAGCAGCACAGTGCCTGGTAGGTACCTAGTAGCTGCTCACTAAATCAGAGCTGCTGTTTCTTCTGCTGCCGCTGCTGTGAGTCTTTGAAGGGTGAGTAGGGGTACCTAGATAAAGAAAGGGCAGAGGAGAACTGGCTTTCTAGAGACTGGAGAGAGTATACGGGAAGACATGGTGATCAAAGACAATCTTTGGGGAATAAAATAGTAGTACCTACCTTAAAGATTATATTGAGATTAAAATACATAATACATGTAAAGCACATACGCACTTAAAAGTAGAGTCCCTATTTTTAATCCACATGATCCCCTCTATAATTCCTTCCTTTTGGAAACATCTTGGTTCTTTTTGCATTTTTCTGGCTCTGTTGTTGTCTTCCCTGATTTCTTTTCTACTCCTTGATGTCCTACTTTGAGGGCAGCCCTCAGAATTTAGTTGTCTGATCTCACTTCTCGAATTGTTTCTTTTGGAGGATGAGATGCTTCTGGCTTCCTCTGTTATTGTCACACAAATGACTTTCAGATTTATCAGTTGTCCTGACCTCTTTCCTAGGTTCCTCTTAATAGGATCTTATTGGTCTCCCAAAATTTCGACTTGATATATTTATCTACTCTTCCACAATTGTTGCATTTATTCAGTTTCAGAAAAAAAATTAGAAGGGAACTGATCTAGATTTGTCACATTTTCACTTTGCCAAGCAGTGATACTTAAGAAAACAATCAAACTCACCATGTGCTACATTTCGTACAGAAAAGGACATTTCAACCTAAAAGTTTGCAGAGACTTTAATCTTAGAATTTAAAAATATGTAGCGTTAAAAATAATGTAATGATTACTTCATCCTTTGCTTCAGACTGATAAAAACTTTTTATGTAGCAAAACACTGCTTTGGAGTAAACCTTGTTCTGTCTTGACATTGATATTTGACCTTGATCATATTTCTCGGTGTTTAAAATGGTTCACCACTGCCTGGCTGAAAAAAAATCCTAATTTCTTAGGTCTTTACAATTTGACTCCAGCTCTGCTTTCTAGCCTTTTCCTCCATCACATTTCTCTGTTACCAACCTAACAAAAAGTTCAGATAGTCGGTGTTTGTAGTTTGGATCGGACCCAGGTTCACATGTGGCCCTGTCGTTAGCTGTGTGGTCTCTGGCAAGTTTACTGTGCTGGGAAAGCATCCTAGAGCTGTGCTGGTACATCAGCTCGTTGCTGCGAGCTAGGTGGCACTTACCAGCTAGGTCTTCTTGCTGTTCTTCTATTGAACACAAATGATTTCATTGACCATCAACATCAGACAAGGCCATTCTGTGGTCAGAATGGATCAAGACAAAATGTAAACATTGTCCAAGTCACAAAATTTCCAGCATCCTCCTCCCCAGTCTAACGTGAGTGATGGTTGCTACTTTATCAATTGTAGCTCCAGCCCTCCTCTAGTTGGCCTCGATAGAGAGTTGTTGATATAACCAATAATAGAATTGTCCCTGCTTTCTGAAAGCACCCAAGCCAGAGTGAACCTCTGCTGTTTTGGACATTCCCCAAAAACCACCCACCCAAGTCTCAAATCCTAAATAAGTCATTTTTAATGCTCTCTTATTAAGACTCCCCCCAGTTTCCCGAGGGATGCATTCCTAATGAACCCAGTTTGTTCCACATCAAGTACGAGTTATGTTCCTGGTGTGTGGGGTGTGGGTAGAGGGCTGGACAGGAACTACTTTGAGCCTTATTTTTCCTCATCTGTGAACCAGGAATAATAACATGTTTTTGCAGAGTTGTTAGGAAGATTAGATGAGAAAAAAATGAAAGCACCCAGTGGAGTCCTTGAACTTAGTAGATAGTCTACAAACACTTGTTTTTTGTCCTCTAGTAAAGCAGTCTGATCAGTTGTGGTCCCTGAACAAGGTCCATGGACCTTGTTTTAACCCTTTCTCACTCATGGAGTGCTCATTTCAGACTCAGTCCAGATGCCTTTTCTGTGAAACCTTTACATCTTTTAATGCTCTTTTCTGTCTCTGAACTTCATATATTTATTGTTTTTACCATTGGCTTGATATTAGTCGTACTCTATCTTTTGTTATTGAATTCTCAATTTTTCATATACTTATGCCTTGTGTGTTCAGCTAAATTGTCCTTTAGGAATGGGGGCTATGTGTAAATAAGGGCCTTTGAAACTAGCCAGTTACTTTATAGGGACTAATTTCTCCAAATTTTTGTTTATAGTGTCTTGTACTCAGAAAATGCTTACATAAAACTAAAGTCAAACAAAAGGAAGAGTATGTATCATCATTTTTCACCTCCTAAATATGGTAATATTGTGAAATTTGTCTCAACCAGTTACTTTGTTCAAAACTTTTTATATCTTCTTTCTTAGAGAACACAATGGTGGGTAAAGGGATGTCTCTGAGAAATCGGCTGTCAAAGTCCAGTGAAAAGCCTGAAGAAGAAGAAGACCAGGGAAACCCTACAAAGGAGTCCCTAGAAGCACCCAGTAATGGTGAGGCTTTTAATTTCTTTTTTTTTTTTTTTTGAGGTGAATTAATGAAATAGAGAACAAATTCAGTGCTCTACAACAGGGATTCCATCTCGCTGGCACTCTTGATTTTAAATGGATATGCTGGTAGGCACTGTAAAGATACAGAAGACAAAACTATATTGATAAAGAGACAAGAAAAGAACTCTTCGGTGTAAGTGTCATTCACAGCTACCTTAGATCCTATTGGTGACACTGGTATACATCACAGAGGTGAATTTTATTGACGTAAGTGGAGTTTGCAATGTATACTTTAATTCAGGATTCATCACATCAAGTTTTATATATCTGGTAATGAAGACATTAGAAAGTAAGCCCTTTCTTGTTAATTACATCCGCGAACATTTTGGGGGTTTTTACTATGTTCTAGAACATTCATCCATTTATTCATTCCTTCAACCACCTAACCTACCAATAGTTATTGATGCCCTGCTCGGTGCTGAGGCTTACAGCCATGATCAATACAGATGTATTTGTCCTCATGGAGCTCCAAGTCAAGTGTACGAGAAACACTGCCTCTGTAATTAAAATAATTAGATTATTACACATAAGTGCTGCTAATTACTTTCTTACTAGATGTAATGAGCATGAGGAGAGTAATAAGCAGTATACCTGACCACCTAGTTCCGTACCAGGCTATAAATCTTGGGAGAAGGAGATTAGGGAGTTTTATACTTACATCCAAGTCTATTCAACACATGAATATAAAGAAGAGTTTGATGATGTTTGTTAAGGTCATGGCTGATGCTTAAGATTGATAGACCTGTAAACACAACTCCAGCTGATGTCATCTATTACATCAGGCTATTTATTTTTCCAATGACATTTATATAGGTATTATTTTAACAAGGATTTGAAATTTGAGGCTTGTTTGGTTAACAAATAGGGATGGAATTTTATGAGAAGTTGTGTGGCATCCTGAGACTTCTAGAGAAACATATTTTTGCTTTTCCTTCTTAAATTTAATTGTATCCAGATGGATACCGCCAGGAATATAAATGTTTCTGCTTAAGTTTGCATAATGAAGTTTATTGATTAGCTATTTATGAAACATTTGTGTTGCATATGGGCTAGTTTCAGTGTGATATAAATGTGAAATTGGACCCAACATTGGGTAGAAGCATTCCCCTTCCATGATTTAGGGACTGTGTGATATAATCCATTTTATCTGTCTTGGAGACAGGAAAATTGCTTTTTACTGAAGCTTTCTGTCACCAGATATGATTTTCTCTTTATGTTCCAATTTTGAACAAGTGTTTAAATTACTCTAATTTCTACATATTTTCAGTACTCCATATTGTCTTCGTTCATTAAGTTTTAATCATTCCAGTTTTTAGTACAGGTAATAAAAATTGAGTTTTTTTTAGCTTCAATCAAGAAGTATAACCTCCTCCTTGATTTAATGTAAGTAATGCTGATCTGACCATAGAATGTGTTTCTTCACTTACTTAAGTATTTGTTCACTTTGGGGACTAAGCAGATGTGGCCTTGGACCCATCCCAGTTAGTGTGACCCACCAACCAGGACCCCTGGTAGCTTATTAGAAATGTTCCACCTTACATTTATTGAATACATTTTCATTTTAATAACATTCCCAGATAATTCATATGTGGGTTACAGTTTGAGACACAGATCTTTGTGGCAGTTTTCAGTTGGGGTGTATATTAATCAGGGTCTTCCAGAGAAACAGAACCAGTAGGCTATATGTAGATCTATAGAAAGGTGTCTTATGAGGAATTGGCTACGATGGAGGCTGAGAAGTCCCACGATGTGCTGTCTGCAAGCTGGAGGCCCAGGGGAGCCCGAGGTGGGATTCAGTCAAAACCTTACGTCCAAAATCCTGAGATTCAGGGCTGATGGTACATGTCCCAGACTGAAGGCCCGAGAAGCAGGAGCACCAGTGTCCCAGGCAATTCAAGCAAGAGAGCTTACTCGCCCTTCCTTCGCCTTTTGTGCTGTTGAGGCCCTCTGCTGTTGGAGAGGGTGGTCTTCACCCAGTCTGCTGATACAAATGCTTATCTCTCTGGAAACACCCAGAAATAATGTGTCACCAGCTCTCGGGGCTTCCCTTAGCCCAGTTGACACGTAACATCCAAGTGTATGCATGAGAATCATCTGTCAAATGAAAAGTAAACATCCAGCTAACAAAAACTGCTTGGACCCCATTATAGATCTACTGAATCAGAATCTCAGGGGGAGGGTCCAGGAATGTTAAGTTTGGAAATGGTTGCTTGATAACACAGATGAGAACCACTGCTGTCAAGAACTCTGAGACTTAACTAGAACCCCCTTGTGATATGTCACTTTGATATGTCACAGCGACAAGGACTTTTTTATTCTACTCAGTTTCTGTCGTTCTTGAATTCCTATGTTGTGGTTCCTAATTCTAGTAACTTCTGGGTAGGATGACTTTATGTCCTGATTTGCTCAGGTTAGTCTCAGTTTTCACCCGTGTCCAGTGCGATTCTTGCAGTGTATCCTTGATTTCTCAAAAGGGTCCCAATTTGTTTGATAAATTATATGGTCACTCCAACCATGGGGTTGTTGAATTAATAGTGACCATTATAGATGTTACAGTATTTAGTTCACATTTTCAGAAACGTATCATTAGTTTATCCAGTGAAATTATGATAATTAGCTTTCTTGTATGTTGTGGCATTTGTTGAAATAATACCAGTTCTGAAGATAACTTTTTGTCTGAATTGAAAATAATATTATTACCTGATTTTAAAAGTAATATGTGCTAATAAAAGTTTTTCTTATTCTATGATGCACATGTACTAAAGTGTTCAAATAATTCAGAATATACAGAAAAGGATTAAAAAAAGCAGAAATGACTCAAAATTCTGTCATTGAGAAATGAATGTATGTCCTTCCAGAGACATTTCATTTCCATAATTAAGTAACATTTTATATAATTAGAACATTTTATATACTGTTAAGTAACTGGGGTCTTCCAACACATTGTAGACATTTTCCTATTATCAAGTAACAGATGAGTGGCTACAAATTATTGTATTTTATATGTCATATACAGTTTGTTTCTGTGATGAATATTTAAGCTGTTTCTTTTTTTCTGCTATAAACAAATGGTAATGAATATCTTTACATATTTGTCAAATGTCGGAAAGAGTATTGCAGGGTCAAAGGATATTATTTTAAAATACTTATTTTGATACATGATATTGGATTGTAGCATTTACCTTTACACACTCTATAGTTAACCACCTGTGCTTTTGTCGTTAATATGCCTGTTTAGATTTTAAGTCTTATTTCTTCCTTACTACCTCTTTTCGTGACAGTGTTCCTGTCATTTCTGCTTTTTCTTTCTAATTTGCATCTCATAATACGTTGTGAAATGCTTCATTCTAGGAGTAAATAGAAATGAGGACCCTGTGTATAACTTAACAGGAAAAACTAAAACAGAGAGACTTATCTAGACCAAGTATTAGTACTGCCATTTACCAGTTGTCTTAAATGTGGCAATGTGATTTGAGTAGAGATTGGTCTAAGTTCTTTTTCTTTATTTTTCTCATTTTCTTTTCTCCTCTTGCTCCTTCTTTTCTTCCTCTCTTCTCCCCACTTGGCCCCTTCTCCTCTTTCTCTTTCTTTTTTCTTTCCATTCCTCCCAATTTTTTTATTGATATACTTTACATTCCTTTCAGGTGACACAGGCTAATCCCTCCCTGGGTAAACGGGCAGTCCCTGAGAGCAGCTTGCTTCCTGAGATGGCGTCAGTCACGCCAAGCACCAGAAACCATTGTGCTTAACAAATTCTCATCATTGTTTAATTACAGCACATTTTTTTCACCCCAAAAAGGAACCCCATGCCATTTTAACAGTCACTCTCCATGCTCCCGTTCTCCCACCCTGGCAACTACTAATCCTTACCCGTTCAGCCATTGATGGACTTTTGAGTTGCTGCCACTTCTTGGCTGTTGTGAATAATGCTGCTGCTACGAACATAGGTATACAAATATCTGAGACTCTGCTTCTTCTTTTGGATATATGCCCAGAAGTGGGTTGCTAGATTGTGTGATGGTTCTACTTTTAATTTTTTGAGGAACTGGCATCCTGTTTTCCATAATGGCTGCACCGTTTTACAATCTCATCAGTGGTGCGTGAGTGTTCCCATTTCACCACATCCTCACCAATACTTGTTACTTTGTTTTATTTTATTTTGTTTTTTAAAATAGTAGCGATTCTAAGGAGTGATGGGTGATACTTCACTGTGGTTTTGATTTGCATTCCTCTAATAGTTAGTGATGTTGAGCACCGTTTCATGTACCTGTTGGCCATTTGTAAATCTTTTTTGGAGAAATGTCTATTCATGTCCTTTGGACATTTTTTAGTTGAGTGAATTGGTTTTTATTGTTGTTGTTGGCTTGTAGGAGTTCTTTTTATTTTAACAAGAGAAAATAACCAAATTTATATATACGTACCTATGGAGACCCCACATACATAAGAGATTCAGCGACCCCACATACATGAGAGGTTCCAGGACAAAGGGAAAAGAGGTACATGTAACATTGTGAGCTAAGGATCACCTTGAAGCTTCAGTGGGGAGGAAGGTCATTGAGGGACATTAAGAAGACTGAATTGGGGCGGCTGGATGGCTCAGTTGGTTAGAGCATGAGCTCTCAACAACAAGGTTGCTGGTTCAATTCCTGCATGGGATGGTGGGCTGTGCCCCTTGCAACTAAAGATTGAAAACGGCGACTGTACTTGGAGCTGAGCTGCACCCTCCACAGTTAGCTTGAAGGACAACGACTTGGAGCTGATGGGCCCTGGAGAAGCACACTGTTCCCCAGTATTCCCCAGTATTAAAAAAAAAAGTGAACACACCTTAAAAAAAAAAAAAAAAGCCCGATTTGTAGGAGTTCTTGAGTTGAGATGTAGGGGTTATATTCTGGAAATTAACTCTTTATTAGATATATGATTTACAAATATTATCCCCCATTCTGTAGGTTGCCTTTTCACTCTGTTGATTGTATCGTTTGATGCACAGAAGTTTTAAGTTTGGAGGGATCCCATTTGCCATTTTTAGTGTTTGTTGCCGTGTTTTTGGTGTCATTTCCATGTAACCATTGCCAAGCCCCGTGTCATAAAGGTTTTCTCCTATTCTGTTCTCTTTTTCTTATAGGAGTTTTACAGTTTTGGGTCTTACATTTAGGTCAGTAATCCATTTTGAGTTAATTTTTTTGCATGTGGATATCCTCATTGGTTTCGGGAGTACTGCCATCTGTGGTAGGCTGGAAAAATGCCTCCTCCCCCAAAGAGTTCTAAAACTTGGAACCTGTGAATGCTTCTTTATGTGGCAAGACCAGGAGAGATGGGCGTGGGGGTGGGGTGTCTTTGCAAATATAATTAAGTTGGGAATCTTGACATGAGGTTATCTTGAATATCCATGTGAGCCCTGAATGCAGTCACATGTATCATAAGTGGGAGGCAGAGGAGATTTGACCACACCCAGAGAAGATGATATGGAGATGGAGCAGAGAGAGAGATTTGTGGATACTGGCCTTGAAGATGTGTGTTATGTTCACAAGCCAAGGAATGCTGGCAGCTGGAAGCTGAAGAGCAAGGACCGGATTCTATTTAGAGCCTCCAGAGGGAGTGTGGCCTTGCTCCATATAACGCCTTCATTTCAGCTCAGCCTCCAGAACTGTAAGAGAATAAATTTCTGTTGTCTTAAGCCACCATGTTTTTGGTCATTTGTTACCAAATGACCAAAACTAATACACCATTTTAACAGTTAAATCTATCAATCCATGAACATGGGATGTCTTTCTGTTTATTTAAGTTGTCTTTAATTTTTTCAATAATGTTTTGTAGTTTTCAGAATGTAAGGTTTGACACTTTTTTGTTGAATTTATTCTTAAGTATTTTGTTCCCTTTGATGCTATTGTAAATGGAATTGTTTTCTTAATTTCTTTTTCTGATTGTTGCTATTGTATAGAAATGCAGCTGGTTTTTGTATATTTGTACTATGTCCTACAACTTTGCTGAACTTAGTTTTTAGCTCTAATAGTTTTTGTGTGGGTTTTATACTGGTATTTTCTATATATGATCATGCCACCTGCAAATAACAGTTACGTTAGCTGTGGGTTTTGGGTGGATGCCCTTTACCATGTTGAGGAAGTTCCTTACTTACTTATAATTTACAGGTTATATCTACTCTTGACTACCTTTTACTTTGCCTCTTTGTTCATTTGATAGCTAATTAATTAGTATAATAATAATAACAACCACTAACATAAGTTTATCATGTGCCAGGCCCTGTTTTAAGTGTTTTATGAATATTAACTCAGTTTACTGTAGTTCTACTCAATTTCAATGTTGAGATAGATACATAGAGAACAACATACCGTTTGTAACAAATTTTGAAAGTCCCTTGGCAAAAATATGAAAAAAATTAATATTATTCTGTAATCTTGCCCCTTCATCCAGTATATGCAACTAATCATAAAACTTGCCTGTCCACGTAGAGCTTTGATCAACTGAGTAGGTTGAGAGTTCATTTCTTTCCACTTAGATAAAAGCAAACCATGTTTATTTTAGAAAAGGCAGATAAGCAAAAGTTCAAATTTTTGTGATTTTTCCTTGGATACATTCCTCGACATTGTTTTTAGGTCAAAGGGAATGCATATTTTTAAGATTATTTGGGTAGGTATTGCCAAATTGCCCTCTGGAAATATTGCACTCCCAGTATTGTCTCTTACTTCAAACATTTTTCAGTCATGGGTGATGTGACCTTTTAAGTACACTAGATGGCATTTTGAGAGATGAAAAATTCCACTTGAAAAATGCTTCGTACAATGAGACATTAGTACCAGCAGAAATAAAGTTATTGAATATTAATTAATACTTTTTATAGCTTTTAAAGTCAAAAGAGTAAATTTGAATATTTCAGTTCATTACAGGAAGATTAATCAAAAGAAATGAAAGATATTAGCTGACATTTTCTTTGACAGCTTCTAAAAATTAAAAAAAAAATCATGCTAAAAAATCAGGCTGAAAAGCTTTCAAGTTCTAAGTGTGTCAACAAAGTATTGTCAATGATTATTTTATTCTAGGGTGTTATGTATTTAAGGTAAATTTGTGTTTTAGCAGAATTGCTAAAAATCATTTTGAGTACATTCATTTTTAAATAATGGGACATAAGGCATAACTTGACCATTTTGAAACAAAAAGAGGGCTATAATATGTTTTGCTTCTAACAAGATAGTTTTTCTGGTTTTTTCCTCTATATGTTGCCAAAACCTTGAGCAAGAATATAACCATACATTGTAACAGTGTTCTAATAGGGAAAATGTTATATAGTCCACTTTATGACAGTGTTTTTAAAGGTTTAGTTGCAAGAAATTTGTAGGGATAAAGTGTTTGGGGGAAGAGCTTGCATTCTTTTAGTCTTTGTTCTATCAAGAACATTTGATAATAACTTTATCAAAAATTTAATCTTGGAAGTCTAGGCTCTTAGAATAAGAATTGGTCTTAGTGGTCATTTAATTATGACCTTACATGCAACACATGCACCTGAAATTAAAGTTAGGTTTACTACCTTCCAGCTGACAGGTTAATCTAGTGTCAGTTAAGCACCTTTGATATATAGATATAAATATAGATATCTGTATAGCTATATATATATGGCAGTGTACTAGGTTTGCTAATAGTTCAGATGAATAACATGCTAAAACAAGAAAAGAGTTCTATGTTATAAATAGGAGTTAAGTAATTACAGTAACTAAACAGTACAGGAGGAGAGCAATAGGGTGAGGGATCACCATGCTTTAGAATGGAAGGAAGTGTCTATAGAGGTAGAATTTACGTTTGGCCTTTGAAGAAGAAACTGGGAGAGGGCATTCAAGCCAGAGGAAAGTTATTGGTTGCAAAGGCATGGAGTTAAGACAGTAGAGTGTTATGTGTGTTGTGTTTTGTTTGCTTGTAGAGAGGATTGTTGGAGGGGAGGAGGTAATAGAGATGGATTTGTGGTTTGTTTTCACGGATAGGAAGACAAAATTGGGAAGACCAGGAGGAAGTCAGAAGGTAGGGCTTGCAGCCTTACTGTGGATGTGGTCATTGACTGACGACCTACATAAGTGGATGACTTACAACCTCTCAGTGCTTAGATTTCCTCTTGCAAAATCAAGAACAAATGTAGCATCACTGCGTGCAAGTCTATAGCGCTAGATTCATTGAGGTATTATTTTGTCTTCTCGTTGATGGTGCTGGCAACTCTTCTGTCGCAGATCCTAAGATAGCTTTACAGTGTCCTGCTATATCATACATCAGCTGAGAAATATTATCTACACGATCTTCTAATATTTCTATCAAAAATTAGCTCTTTTGATTTTAAAATAAGATCATATGATGTTGTAAAAGTTTAATGATAATAAAGCTAATTCTTACTGCACATATAGGCAACCCACACAGTTGATACAGGGGTGATGATAAAAGAACAATAAACCAAAGTTAACTCTGACCGAGTAATCTTGTTCTTGTAATTATTTTGATTATAGGATAGAAATCTGTTTCCTTAATAGCTTTCACAAAGTTGTAGATCAATTGTGATTGGTATTTCCGTGTATTGCTTTTGTAGGTTAGTCATAATACTCATTTAAAAATCTCAATTTGTTGTCCTCATGCCAAGCCTCATGGGGCTATTTTCTCTTCCACTAGTTCAAGATATTTTGCTTTCCTTAAAAAAATTGCTCCACGCCTATATGATCAATTAATCTATGACAAATGGGACAAGAATATACAATGGGAGGGTAAAGACAGTCTATCCAAAACATGATGTTTGGAAAACTGGACAGATACATGCAAAAAAATGACCACCTTCTTACACCATATATTTCAACATATTTATTAAATCTTTCTTTTCAAATGTTCACAAATGAATATTTGTGTACTGATTCTCGTTTCTAGTTCAGATTCCATTTCTTTATGGTCGTGCAGACACGTTATTAGTTGAGAATTTTGAAAGGTTTTTGAAGTCAGTGGAGCAATAAAAGGTGATAGATTATACTGCTTTATCTTCCTTTTTGCTTTGAAGATGAATAAATATTGATTCTTCCAAGGAATACTTCTAAACCCAGCCATCTCATGGACATAAAGGTGACTTTCACATGACTTTTAGATTACTTACATCTGGACGACAAGACGAGGCTGGGGTAACGGTCTTCTAAGGCATAGTCAATGAGAGTTTTTTTAGAAACTGATGAGGATTTCAAAATGAGTTTGAACTTCTAGACAATAAAAATCTGTTAGTCAGTGCCTAGGCATTAGCTAATTCTGTACTTGCTACAAGGAGACAAAGAATATGTTTGTTAAAAGAACCGAAACTTGAAAAAGTGGTTATTAGCCACTGCTTAGTACACCTTAGTCATCTAAGTCGACGTTTAGGGCATGATTCTTTTTCTTTTTAAATTTTTTATGATGCATGTTGCACAACTAGGAGGTAGAAGACCTCTAGTATTCGTTCAGCCCTCAGTTACTATTATATTTGTATATAACTATCTTGCTTATCTCACTGGATTGTTATAAAGAACAAGTGAGATGATGTATGATAAATATTTCATAAATGTCGATATTTGTAGCAAGTTTAACGAGGATGAGGCTTTCGAAATTTGGACTCCATAATGACCCAAGAAAGAGAAGAGTTGCAGAAATGGATTGGGAGTGGATTGCTAGTGAGAAGGCACAGATAAGAATGCGTAACTACTTTTCTAGGACATTTTATATTAAAGAGAAAAAAATAGCATGGTTGGGTCGTAAGGCTCATTAGAAAGGCCTGTTTTAAAACATTGTTTCAAAATTTCAGTTACTTGTAATTTTGACATTGCCACTGTAACATTTTTTATTATGTGATTTAAAGAAAACCTCTTAAAAAATATTAATCCTAAGCAATAAATTCTGTAAAGTCATAGGTTTGATGATGTTCAGTTAAATATTTGTTTCTAAAGTGTTAAATTTATAACACTTGAAAGGTAAATGTTGGTAAAACCACAGATTTAAGTTTGAATATCAGTAATGACACCCAGGTCATAATTTCAGAAAAAAATGTTAAAGAATAGTTGGCTCTGAATGTAAAGGTGGAATGTAAATGGCTCAGTGTCTTGAACGATTTGAACAGTTTCTTAAAGAATATAGGAAGGAACAAGGCAATAGTTTAAAGGGTTGGTCTTGAAAAAGATGGGCTATCCCTTCCTCTGACACAGGAACAGTTGAAAAGAGGATTAAAGATAGTGAAAATTAAGAAAGAAGACACTTAAGGAGTCAGTACTCTAAAGTGATCAACTGAAGGTTGCTTAGTAGGGCTGGAACTTAAAGAAGGAGAAGGTGGAAAATGTTCGGAATTATGTTTGTGAGGAATGTCACAGAAATCCATTAAGAAGCAAAGACAAAGGTTTCAGTTTTTCTTTATTAGTTTCAGGTGTACAAAACAATGTCATAGTTAGACACCCTTCCCCCTATCTACTACCCCTCTGACATGGTATATAGTTGTGACAATTCCACTGACTCTGTTCCTTATTCTGTAATCCACATCCTGTGACATACTCTATTATATTACATTATAGCTGACGTTCAGTATTATTCAGCTTCAGCTTCATGTGTACAGCGCAGTGGTCAGGCATCTACACCGCCCATGAAGTGGTCTCCCTCATAAGACAAGTATCCATCGGATACCCTACCAAAAGATTTCATTTTTTATTGCAGGCCTTGTTAAGACTTGACAGCATCAGTTTATAGTGGGCCCATTGCTCAGTGCATGGCAACTAGAAATCAAAAAGCAGATAGCAGGCAGTAGCTGGGGTTGGGATGTGGCATGGCGGGCCCAGGAAATTGATGGTGATGAGGGAAGGATAGAAATAATGACCGAGGGTTAGTAACTCTAGGCTGGGTAAGAAAACTGGTAAAGCAAAAGAACAATTTTCTATCAGAAGAAGAGAAACTGTTTCTCTGTGTTTCTCTTTAGAGCAATGAAGTCTTTCCTAGAAATTCCCCAGCAGATTGCTCCTCTCTCATTGGCCGGAATTAGATTACAAGTTACGTAGCAATCTTCCTTTTGCCTCTTTACTCTTTTCTATCCTACTTTGCGCCCTGGGAGGGTGACTTGATGGACTATATCAACAGGCCCCCGTGCCTTCTGCTTTCTGGAAGGATTTGGTCTTGGGGCAGGAGTACCGGCAGGAGATCCAAGAGCAGAGAGTAAGGTGAGCTTAGGTTCCCTCTGTGCTGGGTAGCCAGCACTTTTATCTAAGGATTTGAGTTCTTTTTGGGTTTTCTTAACCATTTCCCTCCTTTGCCTTTCAGGACTAAGGATGGTAACAGCTTTCCTGAGGTTTGTTTTTAGCACTAGAATTCCACAACTGTCCTTTGTTAAACTCTGCCCACACATTTATAAAAATGCCCTCTTTAAACTCTTCTCAGTAAACCAGCTTGAGTGGGTCATCTTTTTGCTGCCGCTACTCTTGCTGATACTGGTGCCTGTTCTTAAGTCAGTCTCTGGCAAGGGGAAGCAACCAACATGTTCACCAGTTATGTTAGATGATAAAAAATAATGTGTACATACACGTCAGTGTTGTCAGCCAGATTTACAGTAAATTCAGTCATCTCGAGCAGGATTTGGCAAACAGTGACGTTCATTCCTTTATATTTGTAGTGCTTTGGGACCATATGGGCCACAAAGCCTAAAATACTTACTATCTGGCCCATTACAGAAAAAAGGTGCTGCCCCGATTTAGAAGTACACTGTTCAGTACGGCAGTCACTGGAACTGGACTGGCCCATGTGGTCCAGTTTGTACACTTGAAACGTGGCTAGTCTGAATTCAGATAACACTCATTGTGAATACGTATCACATTTCAAAGACTCATTTGCACCTGTTTCTTTTTACTTTTTAATGTGGCTTCTAGAAAATTTACAGTGACCTGCGGTTCACATTATATTTCTGTTGGACAGCACTGACTAATCTAGAAAGTAACTGGTAACTTAGAAAGTAAGCAGATTAAAGCTGCCCTTAGGCAAAAGCCTACTAAATAGTGTCATAAAGCAAAGGGAGCTTGGCACTTCGAAGCATTTAACCCTGGTTCCAGTCCCAGAAAACCCAAGTCCTTACAGGTCTTCATGCTAATTCCTCTGCCTGAGATAATCTTTCTAGCACCTGCTCACCATGATTTTTCTTTCTTTTTTTTTTTTTTAAAGATTTTATTTTTAATTGGGGGAGGGGAACAGGACTTTATTGGGGAACAGTGTGTACTTTCAGGACTTTTTTTTTTTCCCCCCAAGTCAAGTTGTTGTCCTTTCAATCTTAGTTGTGGAGAGCCCAGCTCAGCTCCAGGTCTAGTTGCCGTTGCTAGTTGCAGGGGGCGCAGCCCACCATCCCTTGCGGGAGTTGAATCGGCAACCTTGTGGTTGAGAGGACGCGCTCCAACCAACTGAGCCATCCGGGAGCTCAGTGGCAGCTCAGCTCAAGGTGCCGTGTTCAATCTTAGTTGCAGGGGGCAGAGCCCACCATCCCTTGCGGGACTCGCGGAATCGAACTGGCAACCTTGTGGTTGAGAGCCCACTGGCCCATGTGGGAATCGAACCGGCAGCCTTCGGATTTAGGAGCATAGAGCTCTAACCGCCTGAGCCACCGGGCCGGCCCACCATGATTTTTCTTTATCATTTGAGGCTCAGCTCAAATATTAACCTCCTTTGCAAAAGCCCCCTGCACTCCCACAGCCACAGCCCTTCTGCGTGCTGTAAGTATCTGTGTATATTTCTCCTGAGATCCTAATGGAAGTGTTTGGAATACATGCCTAGTGCCCTGTATATATTGGGTCCTTAGTGGTTTTTATTTAATGAATAAGTATATAATTGAGTGAATAAATGAGTTACCCATTTAATGAGCTTAGCTTTTTGTGTTTTCCATCTGAGTAACATTGGCAGTAGGCTTGGTATGTGTAGTAGTATAAGTGTAAGATTTTTACAGGAAGCAGATCTGGTGAGAAGCCATGATGAAGCAGCCGAAGGGGAAAGGCACAGCTCCTTGGAGCTGTTTGGGATAAGCCTGCTTGCTCTCGTTTTACTAAAGGTATTACAGTAATAGCACAAGGCAATCAATACATGATCCCTTTTGATTGACGTAAAGATTTTTTGTGGTACGGTACATAATCTTTTTTTAAAAGGTGGGAAAACATGTAATTTTAGAAAAATTTTCATCAAAACTGGTATCAAGTTTTCATCAAAACTTGATACTCCAAGAAGTAAAATTTAAATATTCAGTTAAATGGAGTAGCCTTTGCAAATGTTAGATAATATTCATGAAGATAAATGTTGCAAGCCTGATTTCGTGGGGATCCAAGGGTCAGGGGAAAAAATCTAGAGTAGCTTTCCTTAAAGGATTTATCCTTGCGTCTACTATTAAGATATTATCAGTTAATGATCAGTTATCAGTTACTGATATTAATGTTTTCAGTTAGTGATATTGGCAGATGTTTCAGAATTTGAATGACCCTCAATCCTGGATTATCAGTTTCAGGGTCAGTATTTTAGAAATTTAGAAACCTTGAGTTATGTGGTTGGATGTCTACGTCGTTCTTTAAATCTTAATGTTGTTAGAGTGTTACTCTTGGGCTTTTACGACATTTAATTTTTTAATTTTCGAGTAGCAAGAAAGTAAAGCTTTTCTTTTGAATATTGTACGAAGTTAATTTTTAAGGTGCAAGAAAATAAATTGAACTGGCTTTTTAATATTATTTTCCTTTCACTTTAAAGTCATTTTGAGTGGGCCCTTCTGGGACTTGAGTTGTAAGTGTGGTCAAAAACTCTCCCGATTTCCTAGTCCCTGACTCAGGAAAGTCAGTTATTTAGGGAGACACAGAAATCTTTTGGAAGTGATATACAAATAGTGAGCATTTAATTTTTTACAATGTCTCCTTTCCTATCCCCCAGGGTAATTGAATTAGTTGAAGGGAAGAAGCTTCTGGATTCATTTATTTATGAAATAGCTTAATTATGAAACCATCTGATCAAAGATAGTAGAGAACTAAATAAAAAAGTGTATTCTCATGATTCGTAGGAAAATCAGATAAATATGTATCTTACCCTCATGTTTCTTACTTCATCAGTTACTAATTTGTGAATATCTTCAAAATTTCTCCTCTCCTATCCATTCTCATTGCCATTGTTTTGGTTTATAACATCATTTCTTGTATGGATTTATTGTATTTCTCTTACGGGGTCCTTCTCATTCTCTCCTGCCAGAGAGAGTGGGCTTTCCACTATAAGATGAGTTACTTTCCTGCATAAGACTCTTAGTTTCCTCAAAGCCTTTGTTATGGTCCACATAAGCTCTTTATGGTGATGACCTCGAGCCTCCTCCCCAGTCATCAATGGCCTACTACCGGTGATTGAAGATATTATTCCACTAACTCCTGGCTTCTTGATAAGTCGGGGTTGATAACCCAGCATAATTTCAGTTCTTTTGTAGGTGATATTTTCTTTCTGTTTTTAAGAGGTTTGTTTTTGTTTTTTAAATAAATTTCTGTGTGACACAGTTTCACTATGATATAAGTGTAGATTTTATTTATCCTGCTTGGGATGCTTTGACTTTATTTGAGGATTGGCATCCTTCAACAGTTCTGGAAAGTTCTCAGCCATTATCACTTCAAATTTTCTCTATAGATCTCTGATTAGGTGCATTTTGGACCTTCATATTCTGCATGTCTTTTTTCCCAAGAGAAGTATTATGAAAAGATATAGTCTAAATGTTCAATAGAGTATTAAATAAACTATATTTCAGCCTTAAAAACAGAATAATGGGCCAATAACATTGATGTGGAATAATATGTAATGACATGGGAAGATGTTCATAATATATTAAGTGAAAAAACCAGATTATGAAACAGTATGCACAATGAGTCCTTTTTTATAAAATGTATATTTGCCAAAGTAAAAGGACAAATGATATTTGCCAAAATATTAATGTTAGTCACTTGAACATCATAGGGTAATGCGTGATTTTGTTTGTCTTTTGGTGGGGTGATTTTAAATTTTTAAAATTTTTTATATTTTAAATTTTCTATAATGAAGATTACTTTTAGAATAAGGAGGGGTTTTATTAAATTTAAATTAGCTCAAATGTGCCCCAGTGTTCATTGTGGCAAAGTAACTATTTCTGGGAAATTACATCTTCTAAATTTGAGTGCCCTTCACTCTTTCCTTCAGGCAAAATATACAATAGCAGTTGTTGATACTGAAATAAGAATACTCAAGGAAATTATTACTAAGAGAACAGATGAGAAAATATAAATTCTCGTGAAAAATATACTACTGAAACGATCCAAAGTTACATCCTCATCGCTTTTTGCAAAGACAAAGACAGCAAACTAGTTGTAGTCTTCTGCTTCATGTTTCAGCATTCCTTCTGTTCTGTTTTGTTCATTTATCTGTGCAGAAGATCCAAAGTTACATCCTCATCGCTTTTTGCAAAGACAAAGACAGCAAACTAGTTGTAGTCTTCTGCTTCATGTTTCAGCATTCCTTCTGTTCTGTTTTGTTCATTTATCTGTGCAGAAGGTCTGTACACATATAATGCTCAACATCAGTGGTCATTAGTGAAATGCAAATCAAAACCACAATGAAATATCACTTCCCACTTACTAGGATGGCTATAATAAAAAACACATAAAGTTGACTAATTAAGATATTACATGAATTAATGACTTGAGAATCTTTTTTCATGACTTAAAAAAATGGATTTTAAAGGTATTAAAATATGTGTTTATGCGAGTTTGTTGCTTTGTCTGATATTTATTGGTTCCCATGTAGTATAACAGACAACTTGACCTTTCATCTGAAAAGGTAAAATAAGGAAATTTACTCTCAGATTATAAAATTCTTTTTTTTCTGGAAAAAGATACTATAGTATTTGAAAATGTGCTTTGAAAAATATATAAAAATGAAAGAGGTACCATGTCAAGATTGCTATGTTTGCATTAAACTTAGATGAATTCCAATAAAATTGTAACTCAAAGACAAATCTAACCTTAACAAGAAGTTGCAATAGCTAAATGAGCAGTGTAAGCAGCTAGTAATGGGCACCAAGTTTAACAGGGGGGCATTACCTTATGCATTAGCACCTAATTTTTCAGTTATATTAAAAATGTTGCTGAAGGTGTAAATGTTTTGCCAGAGAAAAACTTGAAAAAATTTTAATAAATACATCAAAAGCTAAAATCTAGCTAAGATATTATGTGTGAAGACAAATTTATTTATGAATAAAGGAAAACTGCATTCAAAATGAACCATAGCCATATTTTACTAAAAGGGAAGACATTAATTAATTCAACTGCTTACTTAAATTTTAATTGTACCCTGATTCCGTGTGAAAATACGGAATTGTCTACAAATCTGTGAGAGTAATAAATCACAATATATACGCTCGTGCAATGCATATGGGAGTCACACAGAGCAACCAATTCTCATAAATATTTTAATATCTAAAATCTAATTTTTTAAGTCATGAAAAAAAGATCCTCAAGTCATTAATGATTCATATCTCAATTAGTCGACTTTATGTGTTTTTAATTATAGCCATCCTAGTGAGTGGGAAAGTGGTATTTACTTGTGCTTTTGATTTGCATTTCCCTGATGAACGGTGATGTTGAACATCTTTTCATGTAGTATTGGCCATTTGTATATCTTTCTTGGAAAAATATTTGTTCGGAAACTGTTCCACGTTCAAGCCCGTGTGCCTAATGCTTCGAAAGGCCAAAACTCAAAACATCAGGGTGTGAAATAAAGAAAGGTTTATTGGTCGAGAAGGTGCCAACTGAAAAGATGGGGAGACCTAATGGTGCCTCAAATCCACGTGAAGAGAATTCAGAATTCAGACTTCTTTTATGTCAAGGGAAAGGAGACCAGGTAGGGCCAGAAGGTGGAATACAAGGAAGAGTGGGAAATCTCCACATCTTTTTCTTCCCAGGTGGTTCTTGATATTCTTGACCTCCCCTCCATCTGGGTCCACTCATCAGAGTGCTGTCCTGAGATTCCTGTAAATCTCTGATAAACAGTCATTGCTTCGTGCATCTTTCCCCATCTATTCAGGAGGCTGTTTTACAGAATTCCTCTAGTCAATTAGCATACCTACAAAAAGAACTATTTACCTGAAAGCCCTGGGAGAAATAAGGCTTGGATTTATGGTAAAAGTCAGATGGGAGAGAAGCAAAAGCAGTCCACCCCGTTACAATACTTTGCCTGTATTTAAATTGGATTGTTTGTCTTTTAATTATTGATTTGTAAGAGTTCTTTATATATTCTGGATACAAGTTCCTGATCAGATTTGCAATTTTTTTTTTCCCAGTTCTGTGGCTTGTCTTTTTACTTTCTTGATGGTGTCATGTCTTTTGCAGCGAAAAAAGTTTTTGTTTTTGATTTTAATGAAGTTCAGTTTATCTACTTTTTAAATGTTGCTTGTGTATTTTAGAAGTCACAGTTGCAGGATCTAATCTAGACAGTATAGTTTCCCGGGTGGTCAGAATTGGATCTTACAGCACTATGTGGTTAATATAGTTGTAATTACTGTGTGCACATACGAGGACAATAGTTTTGTTTTTCCTACTTAGAATTCTTATGTATAAATTTCCTTCCATTTATCTTCCCCATGCTTCATTTTTAGGAGCTGCCATGTTTTGTGGTTGTACCTTAGTTTACATAGTCATTCTTTTTTGCCTGTTTATTTTTCAGCTTCTTTATTTAAGTAGTGCTTGTAGGTAGCTATATCCATCAAGTTAAAAGTTACATTTTTTTTCCCCATAGGTCGGGTAGACATAAAACAGTTGATAGCAAAGAAGATACAGTTGACAGCAGAGGCAGAGGTAAGTAACTCTCTCTTCCAGAAACAAAAACGTACAGCTTTAGGGTAAGAGTTTTGTTTAGTAAAATTCTTAATGCTACATTGCTTAAATAATTAAATAATTATTTATCTTTCTTCTCAGTTGACATAGTCCAGCTGTGGAACAGGAAAATAAGGTTTGCCACCTTGTCATCCTACACAAGAACCAGGCTGCCCTTTTCTCTTCTCCCCCACTTTTCACTTTCATTTTCTGACATTTACCATGAAAACGTGGTTTCAGAGAACCATGATCCAGTTGAAGTCTACATGAACATCTGTGCAAGTGCTTTGTGAAAGTATCAGGGTTCACAGTAAATAATAGGTTTCTGGTAAACGTTGACTCTGAATCCAGTAGTTTCCCTGTATGGGCTGTAGAAGAAATAAACAGGAGCTCGAACAACAAGGTGGAGCCATTTCAAGCCGGGCAAACAGTTCTACACGTCAGAATGCAGCAGTGCCCTCAGGAAATTCTGGAGGACAAAGAACAATCTTTTTAAATTCACAATCTAATATTGTGTGTGCCTGAATGTATCTTGACTTCAAATCCAAGGCAGCCTCCCTTTTTCCTAAATGAGATTACTTCCAAAAATTATTGGCCAACATGAATATATAAATATCCCATAATATAGATGAAATAACCCTGCTTTTATTTAGTTTTGTGTGCATGCATGCACATAGGCATTTATATAAAACAACAAGTTTAGATATTTTTGTATTCATATTTGAATGGGGTTCCTGAACCCAGTTCCAACATGGGGGCGTGGGTTCCCTCCACTCCAACAAGCAAATCTTGGATGCAGGCAACGGTGTCTAAGAATTCAATTCGATTCTAATACTACATACCCGGAGATATAATCAGATTTCACAGGTAAAGGGCTCAGTCCCACAAGACTGCCCTCCCCTTTAGAAGCAAGCCCAGGTTACCTGTGCTTCTGACCATCTGGCTACACATTGGAGGGAAGTTCCATCAGCCCTTTCCAACTCAGAATGCCAATCGCAAGTCTAGGTTGTCACCTGAACTTCTGACCCACTGGCCGTAAATCAGAGATTCCCACAACCCCCTCCTTCGGTCCGATTAATTTGCCAGAATAGCTCACAGAACTCAGGAAAATCTGTTTACTCATTAGATTACCGATTTATTATTACGAAGGATACAAATCAACCGCCAGATAAAGAGACAGATACATAGGTCAGTGTCCTGAACAAAGGTTTCTATCCTTAGGGAGCTTGGGACCTGGCAGGTAGAAGAAGCATTCTGGTTCTGGAACTTGGAGGACCAACAGTTTGGCTTCCTAGGTTTTTATGGGGTTGGGGGTGGGGGTTGGGACTTACTGTTCCAAACCTCTAATGCATGGTTGGTTCTCCTGGCAGCCACCCTTGGGTGTGGTCCAAAAGTCACCTCATGAACATAACAAAAGACAGCTTTATCACCTGTAACATGGAGGAAGTTCCAAGGGTTTTGGGAGCTGTGAGCCAGGAACTGTGAATGAAGACCAAATATCTTACAAATCACAACTCATAAAATAGTACATGCAAGATTATTTACACTCATTTTGGTATTTGTGTCTTTGGAATGATCAGAGCTAATTTTTTAGTTTATCTTCCAATCCTGGGGCTTATCATTTTCACTTTCATCTCATTTGTTGGAGATACAGCCTTTTTTGAGTCCTAGGATGATGCTGTCACTAGACATTTTAGTACACGTATCTCAGTACAAGGATCTATTTGCTTGACATGAAAGATTCCTCCCAAATTTATTCTGTTGATATATTGGTGATTTCTACGATGTAACAGCTTATTGTATTGCTTTATAAGCTGGTATTCAAAAGGTATATTTACTATGCTTGAAACTGAGTCTAGATTCCTCGTTAATTGTGTAACCAAACAGGAAGAGAGTTTGTGTGTGACCCCCTTCCCACGCACAGCAGTGTCAAACACTGAACACTGAGTTTTACAGTGGAGAAGTTAGAGTCGCTTTATTTGTAGAGTGCTAATAAGCAAGGAGAATGGGAAGCTGTATTGCTTAAAACCTGACCTCCCTAATGTTTTACAATCAGAGGGTTGTAAGTGATGTAGGATATCTTCTTTGTGCCGGGATCCTGTCTCGTGAAACCAACGAATGGAAGCACGGACCAAGGAGAGGCGAGGAGTTGTAAAAGTAAAAGAAGATAGTTTATTAAAAGTAACGAGTAAAGAGTCGCAGCTCTCAGAATGAGAGGGGGTCCAAACTGGGGTGCCCAGTGACTGAAGCAAAAGTTCTTACTTTTATACCTTCTCTTGCCTACTTGGAGAAGGGGGCTGGCTCCTTCTAATAGAATTCGTCTATCAGGTTTGTCCCCTTTGCCCATCCTGAAGGGATTAACGAACCCATCCCGATCTATTAGATCCTAAAGGGATTAATGAACCCATCCCTATCTATCGGATCTGCTCCTATGTCCGGCCAAAAGGGATTTATGAGATAATTTATTAACCTCAAGGTGCATTCTCATATTTTCGTCCTGGAGTGAAGGAGACATTTCAGAAGCTGGAGTTTCAGGAGATAGCTGCCTTTGTTTATTTCGCCAGGGACCTCCCTGTCTACCTCACAACATGCTAACTAACCTGTCTCATAAGGAGTTAGGGGGAACAGGTATGCTGCAAGTGCTGCCTGGGCAAGTTTTCACTGGAGGACCTTGGAACGTGGCCGTTTATGGTAAGGGGCTTCAGCACTGGATCTTCCTGGACAGCGGACTCTTTGTGTCTGAAAGTGTTCCATGAACAAGTGTTCCAAAGTGTTCAAGTTCCAGCCATGTCCTGTCCTTTGGTTCTGGGGGAGGGGCGAGACTTTGCTTCCTGGTGCAGCTTGAGGACAGAGGTGGCACATTCAGTGCTGCCTCTGTAAAATAACTCAAGGATTGTATTATTCCCTGATCTGCTTTAAGGCAGCAGAACCAGTTTTAAGCTGGTGTGATTTGTGTGCTGTTTCAGTCGTGTGTTGCATTGTATTTTTCCTGATTTCCTTAGGTTACCAATGTAAGCCTGTAAAACTAGAAAGATCAAGGTCAATTCTGGTGGATGTCTTTTCCAATTAGTGATTTGTTGATCCATTATAAGTGTTTAAAGACTTGATTATTAGGTAATTTTCATTGTCTGTGGAGTAATTTACAATTTTGGCTAAGAAAAGAAAAATATTTAACATACAGGTAGGTACATGTGCTGTTTTTAAGGGCCCATTCTTGAAGATTTAGTGATTAAAATAAAAATAAGGAAATTTGGTTTTTATGGCTTACTAGATTATTTCTGACTTATTCCTCTAGACAAGTTGGACGCCTGGTTTTATTTTCCATTGCTTTTCAAGTTCCCCTTCTATTTCTCTTTTGCTCCTTCTCCCCTTCCCAGCAAAAACACAAAGCCCTTATTGTGTTCATTTGTGCAGGAAGTTTCAAATAGGTGAAAAGGCAGTCCATCTCTGCTACCACTGCTATTTACTTTAAAAATCTAAAGTGGGAGGGGAGCTCTTTTTTAATGCAGAATCACAGATCTGCAGAGGAAAGGGTTTGTGGAGTGGGAAGGAAAGGTGGGGGGAGAAAGAAGCAGAGGGGGATGGAGGGACTGTTTCAAGGATTTAAGTGGAAACTTTGTTTTTAAAGAGAATTTTCCACCTACCTGCTTTATGTAGCAATCAGTGAATAAAATTATTGTTTAGTTTGGTCAGTTAGGAGGATGTGAAGGAGGGAGAAAGAAATGAATGAAGTAAGGGAAAAGAGGCTGAGGAACAGGTAGACATTGGTTTAGCTGGTATTATTTCTTACTCTGTATGGTGCAAGTGGTAGGAAGGTTGCAGTGTTAGCTAGACTTGTACTAAAGGAGGCGCATGGCTTGAGCAGAGGTATGGAGGTTGGAAACTTACACTGTGTCTTGGAAATGACACTTGATCTTCATGATAGGAAAAAAAAGAGTTGGAAAACTGGGGCTAGGTTATAAAGGGTTTTTTTCTCGACCTTCATGCCCTTGTTCATGAAACTCTTACTGCTTGAAATTTTCCTAACTTCCTACCTTTACCAATCAGAATACTGTATATCTTTCAAATTCTAGCACAAATACTGCCACTTCTACAGTTTCCTAACTACCCCAACTTGAAGTGATGTCCTCCCTACTTCCTACTTCTGAGTGCTTGGTTTATACCCTTAGTACACACTCTGTATTTATTACACAGTGCTTTGTTCTGAATGAATCACCAAAATCCTTTTGGTGAACTTTTATAGGTAATTTGATGTAGGAATTTTTTTTTTTAGTTGTAATTTTTTTTGATGTAGGAATATTTTAATTGGCGATTTTATATCTAATGAGATTGAACATCTTGCAGTGTTGATTAACTGGATCGGTTTTGAGGGAGCTGTATTGAGAATGCTCGGTACCTGACAACCTTCTTCATACCTTTCCTTAATATGAATTCTTCTGTCTATGTATCTAAATCTTGATATCAAAGTTGAGGATAATTTATAGAGTTTGGGAGATGATGAGACCAGAAAGGAAGTGATTGTAATGTTTTAGTATTTTAGACTGAGTAAACAGAGGAACAGGGAGGAGATGGGAACTACATTTAGAAGGCCTATTCTGGGCTAGGTGGCTTATATACATAATCTTATTTAGTTAAGTTATTGGTTGACATATGAAATGACTATCAAAACAATAGGTATGTGAATATTGTTTGGAGCCATGAAATTTACTTGTTCTTTTCTCTTGTGGGTTTTTAGAAGTAATTTTTAAAACAAATGAAAATCAGGACTCTTTCTAGTCATTTGTAATTTGGTGTCATGCTCCAACCCACTTGTCATTCATCTTCATTGGAATCGTCCCCTTATCTTTACAGTGAGAACCCTGGACGAGCTGCCTCCAAAATCCCCTTCAGCTCTAGCAGTCTGTGTCGTAACTGTGTAGGCGATTTAAATTTTTGCTCTTGATTCACTATTTCCTGTTGTAAAGGGAATCAGTAGTCTGTAGATCTTATTGGGCAGCTCTTTCAACTCCACAGAACTAGAGTCGTCAGATAAAATACAGTATGCCTAGTTAAATTTGAATTTCAGATAAACAGCAAATGGTTTTTTAGGCATCATGCAATAGTCAAGACATACTTAGACTAAAAAAGTTATTTATTGTCTATGAAATTCAATTTAACTGGTGTCCTATATTTTTATTTGCTAAATCTGGCAACCTACAAAGAATTCTGTGAAAATTTACAGCATAGATAGAGGAGTTCATATTAAGGCAAGTTTTGAAAGGCTGTCAAGTACTGAGCAAGCTCTTTAGTGTGAAGGGAAGAGAAATGAGAGGTTATGACACGAATGGGTTGAAATTAGTGGGTTGGACTGATTGACTCTTTAAGGTCACTTCTAGGTCTAAATGCTGTCATAAAAAAGTTTTGAGGACTTAATTAAAAGAAAATATCTGGTGCTTGTGGGGTCATCCAACATTGTGTAACACTGAGCCATGACCTTGTGAAATCCTTGGAGTTGTGTTGCAACAAGACTTAAAAGACCTTCGTACAGTCCAAGGAGATACAAATGATTAGGTCCCTACCGCCTTTAATAGAGAAATTAGCTTTGTTTTAACATTATGTTAGTTCATTTTTTTTTTCTTTTGGTTGCAAATAACAGAAACCTATTTTGGCTCATTTAAACATAAAAGGAAATACTTGAAAGATATTCATGTATTTCATAGAATCGTGGGAGAGGTGGAACACTCAACCTTTGGAAAGGGAAAGGATGTCAGCAGCAAGAGTTCAAATGTTTCTGAATTTTTCAATTTTAATGAAGTTTCCAGTTGCTCTTTCTAAGCTCAGAGCTTCAGATTTCTGAGAGAGAGAATTGGATTTTGGTGAGAAGGACAGGGCCTTGTGGGTACAGCCCTCGCTTGGACATGGATGCCTGTCTTCACCTCTGAGGACACACCCGTTTCTGGAGAAAAGTGAATATGTTGAGGAAAGGGAGTATCTTTACTATCAGTATTTGAAGGACTTTTATTAATGGACACAATTTTATAGAGGAAATGGTAGATATAACGTGAAAATTTAACAGATGAAAAATTATTTCCTAGTTCTACTTCTTAAAAATACAAATTTGTTGCAACATATTTTGTTTGCTTCTTATAGCATTTCAAGTATTGTTTTTCACATTAATACCTTATGCTATTTATTGCCCAACCATTGAATGAAATGAGCAAACTGTAATGAGTAAGACACAGATGGTATGTCTTCATATGAGTACTTCTCTTTGTGGTTTGTCACCCACTCAAGTAACCTCTTCTAAAAACGTTTTTGGATAGTGTCAGTCTATTTGATTATTGGCAGTCTGCTGGAGAGATGTCTTAACTATTTTATGCCCAGAAATTCTTTGGTTATTATGTAAGTTGAGGTTAAGATGTGCTGTAATAGTAACACAGAATAAACACACATCACTGTGGCTTAAACAAAGTAGAAGTGTGTTTCCCTGTCATGTTAAATCATCTAGAGTTGGGAGGTCCAGAGCTGGTGTGGTGATTCCGTGGTCCTCAGGGAACCTGGTTCCTCCTACCACCCTGCCTCACCATTCGCAGGTTTTGATCCTCCTTCTCATTGTCCAAATAGCTCCAGCCATTTCAGCTGAGGTCTGAAGAGCAGAATTGATGTAGGGAGAAAAACGGGGAAAGAAACAGGCACCAGCCATCTTTTAAGGAGGTTTTCTGGCGGTTTTGTTTAACCAATTCTGCTTGTATCTTATTGGCAAGAATTTAGTCACATGAGCTCACCAGATGCGAAGGGAGACTGGGAAATTTCTTTGTTCTGGGCAATCATATGCTCAGATATCAGGGATTCTAAGGAAGTAGGAAGTGGGTGAGGATGCTAGCTTGACAACTAACAGTTTCGCCTACAACTGTCCGTTTTACTTTTCCTGCTTCTGAGCCAGTCAGATCTTCTTTTGGTTACGTAACTGTGATAGTTCCCCTTATACCTTTACTCATTTTACCTAACTATGGCGATGTATCAGTCAGTTTATTGTTCTTTATGATTTTATCACTTACCAAATATAGAAAGGTACCTTCCGAATTGCCCTCTTAGGAATCATAAGTAATTTAGTTCCTATGCATACCTGCTTGTTCCTTTGTCAGGCACTATGTTAGGTGCTGGGATTCAGAAGAAGTTTGTCTTTGAAAGCTGTACAGTGATATCAATGTAGGTTGGTATTTGTGATAGATAAGAAATCACATTCTTGTAGAGCTATTGACATTACAGGTGATAGTTATCTCTATTTTACAGTTAATGTGAATCCAAAACATCAAAACTAGTCAAATGGTAATATTCTGCATGTCACTGATTGAGGAATACTTTGTTGTCTAACATTTTAATATCTCCGAAAATAAGAAAGTGCTGTGTAGTAAGTACTATGTTGTATAATTCATTTGGCAGCTTTTTCTTTCTTAGTGCAAATCAAAAATTAGTGGTATCTTAGATGAGATAAAATCTTCAGAAAAATATGCCCAAGGTTTGTTAAGATTTTATTTTAATGTTGTGCTACCATATACTCATAGGATTGCTTTAAGAATAGGCGGAATGTATTTTCTTACATAAAGTAGTTATTATAGAAGTAGTATGGGCTCATTGCAGAAAATTTAAAAGAAATTCTTTTAAAAGAAATTCTTCTCAGAAAGTATAAAAAGGAAACAGTCACCAACCATCTATGCCTACCATGTGGAGGTAACATTTTGGTTTACCTCCTCCCAATAATTTGTTTTTCTTCTATCACTCACAGATCCATGCTGACACATACAGGCATGTGTCATAAATATGTCATCAAAATCAGCATCAATTTATATATTCAATTTGTGCATTTTTCTTAACATTATTTTATGGAGGTTTTTTATGATATAATATTCTTTGAAAATGTGATTTAGAAATAATTTCATGATAGTCATTTGTATACAAATGTATACTTCTCCAGCTGTATGTATCATTTGTATACATTGTATACATTCACATATATATTATTTGTTAACTGCTAGAAATAACTATTTTCTGGTTTCTAGTACTTAACAATGGCTAATAAAGAAGTGAAGGAGGTATGTAAAAATGATAAATAATATAATACACCATTTGGATAGTTAAGGGAGCTACGTAAGTAGATTAAGATAAATATATGTGTTTTGGCTCATTAGACTGATAAAAATGTGATATGATAAATATTGTAGTCTAATTTAAATTGGGAGACAGCCCAGGATGAATTTTATTTTAAATAAAAAGGGATTATAATTCATAGTTCTAATTTCAGTAGTTGCTGGTTTATCTTGAACCTTTGGCTTCCTATGTTAAGGATTCTGCAATAGTTATGCTCAAGACTTACTGCCAAACAAGTTTTCTTTCTTTTTCTTTTTTTTAATATTAGGAGGAGTATATTACAATGCACTACTTAGGTCTATAAACCTCTTCCACCTTCACCCTTTCAAATGAAATATTTGCAACAGAACTAAGCTGAATAACACCTTACTTTATATTAGTAACCTACCATTTTCAGGCTATATGTATGTACATCATTGGCTTTTTGGAGTTTTGCTTTTTTGGCTTATGGTGCTAATTATATAGAAAGTATTTCAGATAAAGGACAGTGAAAAGCAGTATAATGTGAACTCGGAGGTCACAGACCAGGGTTCTGATCCTGGTTGTACAAGTTCTGTGACCTTGGGCATGTCATATCACTTGACTTGTTCAAACCTAGATCTCTCATATGTAAAATAGGAATTATTGCCTACTTCAAAGATTGTTTTAAGACAAGAAGTAGTATGTAAAAGCCTCTAAGAGAGTATCTAGCATATAAGAGTCATTCGGTAAATAATAGCCACTGCCAGCAATAACAACAATAATGATTTTTAGTACCTTTCTTTTCATGGCTTCTAGAAAGAAATCAGGGCTGCTGTGTAATAGACACTGAATAAAGCCAGTGGTGGTAGGAGTAAGAGTTTCAGTGCCAGGGGTTGGTTTCAAAAGCTATTTGGAAATATATTTAACACCTGTATAGTCTTTCCAGTTGCTTTGCAGAGACTGGATGTACCCTGGGAAACAACAAGGCATGGTGTTTAAAGTCAGGCTAGGGACGCAGACATTAAGACACACCAAAATAGAAATATGTAGAATTTTAAATTGTTTTAGATGCCATGAAGGAAAAGAAGAAGATGCCATAACTTTAGCGTGATTGTTAGGGGGAGACCTCTCTTGAGGAGACAATTTAGTTTAAGACCCAAACACTGTATTACCTGTTCTGTTGTATTACCTGTTTTGCCCTAAAAGGTCAGGTTTCTGGTTCCATGCCACTGCAAGGTTAAAAGATTTTCTGTGCAAAGCCAGGTAGTGAATCAGAGAGACAAAGTAATTCATGGACTAGCAATATGACCTGTGGAGTCAGAGTATAATTTTCTATACTCTGTATCCAGAGTATACATTTTTACTGTGCAGTTTCTTTTCTCTCAGCCTACTTTTTAATTTTTTCATGCCTCTGTGCCTTTGAAAGGGTTATTTTACCTATCCGTAAATGACCCTGCTCTTTTCTTATTTTAAGATTCAGTCCAAAGTAACCTCTGTTTGAAAGCCGTTTCAGAAGAGTTTTCTTTCTAAAATGCAGATCGGAACATGTTTCTCAACCTTGTGCTTAAAACATCATTGGCTTCCAGGTGCCCTTAGGATAAAATAAAAACTCTTAAAATGGCTTACAGCTCCTCTGAGATCTAGTCCCTGGTCCCTGTTTGCTTCTCTCGCTTCATGTCTGATCCCTCGTGTGTGCCTTTACTTTGTGTTCCAGCTAGGGCTCTGCTTCAGTGGTTCCCGTTCTTGTAATCTTAGAGGTTGTGTACTTTAGCTGCTTATTTTAAAAATAAGGTTTCTTTGAGCTCTGAAATATAGTGATTCTGTTTCATAGATTATCTAAGCACCTGCTTTTCTAGTTTCTAGTTAATTGCCTAGCGTTTTCCTTCTGTTGGGCTTCTGTCCATCTGTCGTCATGCTGGGAGAGCCATAGCCCATGGGCTGGGTGTAATGAACGTTGATAGAGATGGATGGGGAAGAGAAGCAAATTAGAAAGCCTGTAACTTTCAACCTCCTTTTCAGGTTACTGGTATCGGACATTACTCAGATGTATTGTGATCAAGTTTTGAAGTTCTGACTGAGGCCAGTTTCATGTTATTGAAGAAGACCGTTTTTCTATATTCCTCTTACAAAGGGAGTGGCAATAACAAGCAGTCACTCTTTATTTTCCTCAGTACTTGGATACACGGAAGGAGGCCTGAGGAATGTAATTGTGTCCACGGCAGAGTTTTTCCTCCCAGAAGCAGCCGCTTCTATCAACTTGAATTCCTCAGAGAAAGAGGAAAGGGCTTTAAGAAATGAACATTAGGCACTTAGTTAGTAGAACGCTATGTATAGGAAGGTGGTGTGTTTCAATTGTTACCTTTGATAGTAATGGCACTAAATAGTAGAATTGGTTTAAATTGCAGTTTTTACTGTACGTTGTCATATTTGTTTCTTCATAAGTTAGCTCTGACTTGAGTGGGTAGCAGTGGGAGCTACGAATATCTGTGTCCAGTACTGGGCTGTGCGTTTCTGTAGGTTTGTTTGTTTGTTTGTCTTTGTTTGGGCTTTTAAAAAACTTCAGTTCACTCAACAGTTTAGCAAGTTTGATGTTATTCGTCTCAATCTGGTGTGAAAGGAACTGCTCAGAAAAGTGGTGTAGCTTGCCTGAGGCCACATACAGGTGGTGGGGGTAGAACTAGAACCCAGGTCTGCCTGAATGGTAGCTCATATTTCTTCCACTATTTTATTATCAGCACTGAAGACACCTTTTCTCTTAGTATTGTACTTGCTCAAGTATGGGTTCCCGTACTACTCATGTAAATTTTATTGCGGGGCGGGGGGGGGGGGGAACATGGATTCATCACATTAAAATAAGGGCCTTATTTCAGCTCCGCATACCCAAAAAGTGTTCTGCATTGTCTGAGGTGTCACAGGTTGGAATCCCTGGTAGGAGAGGGGGATTGTGAAAGAAGGTAATAAGGAGACTTAACACCTACTGCCACCTTCTCTACCAGCCCTCACACTATTGAGATAAGCCTGTGGTTTTTATCCTTTTACTTTCTTCTTGCTTCATTTTCCTATCCCTCTGAACTGTTCTTTCTTTGTGGTAGTCACTATACCATTAATAATTTATGTCCTTGCTCATTGATGGAGAGTGAGCTCAGTAAGAGCAGGGTTGTATCATTCACCACCATAGGTGTTTAGTAATAGAAATCCTCCTTGTTATCCAAATCTGTGTGGTCCCTGAGATCAGACAGCAGGTTGGGATAACTAGGGGCCCCCTTATGTATGGGATGACGGGAAAAGAAGCAAAGGTAGGAGTTCTGGAGTATGGAGAGAAGGGAATAGGAAGAAGGGGAAAGGAAAAAAAGGTATGATGCAAAAGGAGGGTGAGGGTAAGGAGATTGCTGCAGGTCGTCTTTCTGAATGACTAGAAGCTTCAAGGTCTTTGGAATGTATGGCAAAGGCTCATCTGGGGGCAAGCAGTGATGAGTAAGGCACAAGACCATGCACCACAAGACGCTGACGACATTCCGCTCGAGTTGGGTGGAGTAGGACCTGATGTCAGCAGCTTTTGCTGACATTTGTGCAGCATTCATTGTGGGCTATTTAACCCAGCACTTCACTGGGGAGGAGACTGGTTCCACCGTGCGAGGAATCCTAGCTTTTTAAAAGAAATAGCTGGACTTCCTTTGCCACATCTCGAGATTCCAGGCTTGTTTTTCACTGTTGAGTAAAATTTCAGTGGACTGATTGATATAAGTCTGGAGTAAAGTGTTACGACCTTATATGGTTTAGCCTCGCCCTGCCCTGCCCCCTCTTTTCTGACCTCAATTCTTACCACACTTCGGTTCCAGCTGTGAAGTCCTACTTCTTGCTCTTTCTCAAACACGCCAAGGGTGTTCGTGCCTCAGGGTGTTTTACAGTCGTGTTTCTTTCTTCCTGGTACTTTCCCCACAGGTATCCACTAACTTTTGCCCTCTTATCCTTCCTTACAAATGGCATCTTATCTTTGACGCTTTCCCTGACCTCTCTGAAAAATAGCACCACTGCCCTGTCCCTCGGCTGTATTTCTTTGCATAACACGCTCTGGCACACTGTCTGTCCTGTTTACTCCCACTGGAATCTAAAATTCCACCAGCACAGGGACTTGGTTTTGTTCATGGTGTGTCTCCGGCACCGAGAACAGCACCCAAACCGCACCTAGCACTTAGAATAAAGAAAGGATTTCCCTTCTCTTTTAGTTTATTTCTACCTGGCACGTCATTTTTGTAGCTGGAAAAAAAAAACTTTATTAATTAGTCCAATTCTAGAGATTAAATGAGAAAAGAACCTTTTTTCGTCATGTAACTTTTCTGCGGGGGTTTGTTTTGTTTTTGGTTGGGGAAGCACCCAATTCAAAAATTTCAAAATGCTCCGCCGTGCACTGTCATATAAGGACCATGCACTGACTGACTGAACCACTGGACTCTGGGTGGTGAGTATACAATGTGATATATAGATGACATATTATAGAATTGTATGCTTGAGACCTATGTAATTTTACTAACCATTGTCACCCCAATAAATTTAATAAAAAATAAATAATAAATAAATTGTAGAAGAAAAAAAATTCAAAATGAAGATGGCATATAAATAAATGAAATGGAATAAGCAAAAGGAGCTAAAATAAAATACTATTAGATAACCTTAATGTGAAAACGTAATTTTATAAAAACTATTCTTTCTCCCAGGGAACATAGGTCTTCTATATTTTGTCCTTAAAGTCATTCACATTTTCTGTTTTGGCTGATACTTTCCTATCTTTCTACTTTTTATCACATTGTCTCCTTCTGTCACTTTTCACTTAAAATTAAGTCCTACTGGTCCTTTGAGGTTTCATCTTAACTCCCAGCTTGAAAAAGACATTTCCAGTCATCTCATCCTTGTTTCTTTGCTTGCTAAACTATTATATGCTTTTTGAGTCTTCATTGATAGTTATGTTGCTCAGTTGATACTCTTCTATGTATTGTCTATACGTGTGTATCTTGTATTTTCCATCTACATCAGCTGTCTTGTGAAATGTGGGCCCTGAGTGTATTCTCACTGCCCAGGACCCAAAAGGCATTTGGGAACTGTGGGAGATAGCAGTTTGCAAAGCCTTCACGTAATTCCATTAGATACATTGATAATTTTTGGCTTTATTTTCAAAGGACATGGACAAACGCTTTGTATAACAGAACCTAGAAAAATACTACTTCAGATATTTTAGGTTTAACCTAAATAATTGACTTAGCGGAAAGAACACTTTTTTTCCATGGAAGAATTAGAAAGTAACACGTTGTTTTCTTTTGTGTAGTTGAGTCCTGCCAATTTAAAAATACCCAGATTTAAAGTTTGAGCATCCACACTAGGTGGCCTATTATAAGAAGTGGGTTTTTTTTACTTCATACTTTTCAAAAACTGGATGTTAAAAATAGTCTGGGACCAAAATGTTTAACAATTTTGTTATGAAAATATGTGTTAGTATTAGGTAAATGTATAACTATGGAGATAGGAATAAACATTATTGTGCAACTGTTGGTTATATAGAGAGATGACATGATCTAAAATATAATCTGTGGGTACTTGGATGTAGAGGTTGCAAGAAAAAAAAGGAGACTTAAAATTATTTAATACTGCCTTTTACTTTTTGTTGTTTTCCAGAGAAAAACTTGAAGAGAAAAAAATACTGTCATTTTTTATCATTTCTGTTATTTTGGTTTTGTATATTATTTGTAGGTGTTCATTTAGGGGGTAATTACTTGATATCTTGATTTATGCTTAAAATGGTATAACTTTTTTAAAAGGCATAATCATGTTGCTTTTTAAGTAGCCACTTCTGAAATTATAGGTCACCTGAAGAAATCATTTTTCTGTTTTCACTCCTGCGAACTCACTTAACATGGATTTCTTTGATCCAGCTCTGTTCAAGAGACCCCTTTAGAAAAATGTGAATAACCCATAAGCATGTGTTAGTTCCTCACGCCTTCCATTATTTGTTGTAAAATTCTAGGAATTGAAGCCATTTTTTATGAAGGAAGTTGGCACTCACTTTGATGATTTTGTGACCAATCTCATTGAAAAATCAGCATCATTAGACAATGGTGGGTGTGCGCTCACGTCCTTTTCTGTTCTTGAAGGAGAAAACAAGCACAGAGCTAAGTAAGTATGAGTATTAGTTTCTTTTAATGCAAACATCTATTCTCGTATAGCCCAGTGGTCAGAATGTGGGCTGCAAAAATGTCTGAATTTATACCCTAGCCTCTTCTTTAGCTACGTGTTGTCTTGGGCAGATGATTCAATCACTGGAAGTGTGTGTGGGGGGGCGGTCCTTCATCTTAAATATGGTTTATGACAAATGTACAGACCTTATTTAAAACTATGGTGACATTTGAGTGCTTTACCTCTAAACCAGACAGTGACCCTATGAGGTAGATACTGTAACTATCTGTATATTACAGATTAGGAAACTGAAGCACAGAGCAGTTAAATGTCGTCCAAGATCACAGCAGGGATTTGATCCCAGGATCTGGTTCTAGAGTCCATGCTCTTCACCACGTCATTGTACTACCTCACTATTGTAGTCTACACAATACTTGTGATAAAGTGCAGTGCAGTTAGTGTATATTTTTCCAATTGGTCAGTCATCCAGAGCAATGGAGGCTATCAAAGTCCAGTGTGAGCTAATTTGCCATTCTGTGCGTCTTGGTTTTAGGCCTCTGTGGTCTGTCAGGCTCTCCTGTTCTGGAGGACACTTTTAACCAGTCGTAGTTGATAGACGCACTGGCAGTACTGCAAAGAGCCTTAAAGAAGATGATCATGCTAGATGTTACAGTGTGAGCTTTCAGTAACTGGAGGCAGCCTTTCAGGATTGTTGGAAGCCCTTTGACATTAGGGAGGGCATCATGAATACCAGGGCAGTTTCGGAGGACAGACCAGTAACAGAATGTGAACCCGAGTTAAGTATGGCCGGAGGCCTGTCTGAGACCTTAGGGATGGATGCTTAGGAAAAGGAGTGGTTGTCTGGGTGTGATGCCAGAACTAGTGCCGCTGTAGTCGGGTGCGTATAATATTTCTTCCTGCCTAACCAGACAGGCGTGCACCTGCCTCGCAGCATTGTTCAGAAGGAGTAAATGAGATGACACCTCTAAAATCTTTATCGCAGTACCTGCATCATAGTAAGAAGGCCGTTAATTGATGTTACATGCTGTAGTTTGTGATGTTCTTTCTCTTATCCCTAGGTTTAAATTTCTTATAATATTATACTTGACGTATTTATATTTTGTTTTGTTTTTTTCTTTTCTTTTTCCGCTCTTCCCAGAGATTTCAGAGCACCTCCAGAACATGGAAAGATTTTTGTTATCAGGCAATCTCTTTTAGAGTGAGTATTTTTTAGTTGCTTTTGGTAATTATTAGTTTGAATTTAAAAAAAAAAACAACAACTTGATTTTTAGAATCACTGCTTAATCTATGAATGCTTAATGAGTTTGTTCTGTGTTCATGTAAATCATTAGTTTTGATACTTGGCTGTCTCTTGCTCTTTCTTTCTGATCTAGTTTCAAAGGAGGTTCTTTATCTAGTTTCAAAGGAGGTGTTAGAAATAAGAACGATAATCTGTCATCAAATTCCTTGAAGTTCTGCTGCAGTCTTAGTCAAATAAAAAGATCAAGGAGGATAGAAAGTGAAATATTTGTAAATGGTTAAACTTACAGACTTTATACGGGTTATACTTGGTTATCATTGACATTATAGAAATGCATATGTGTGAATCTTAACATCTTGGAAATAGATAGTAATATAGTACGTATTTAAGTTAAGTGGAGGGAGTAGAATATAAGAAAAGGATTTTTAAAAATCTTTTTCGCATTTGAAATAGTTTTCTGTGTTCCCTGTTTTTAGCGAATGGCCATTTGCCTACCTTACAAAACCATGGCTCTTGGAGGTTTTCAGGAATTTACCCCATTTCTTTGAAGTATTTCATATGCATGCTGTTTTCTAGGAGGCAGTATCATTTTATCCGAAAGAGCTTATCCTAAGCATTTCCATTAGTTTTTACCTTGGTCGTGTCTTTTACTGTCTCTACTTCAGGTTTAATGTTCTGTGATTACTATTTGAGATATTTTTAGAAAGTGAAGGAAATATCTTCTGAACTGCTTTAAAGTAAAGTCTTTAACGTATGGTGTTTTACAATTAAATACAGAATATTATTTTATTTGTTTAAACTACAGTGAGCTGTTCGAAGTGGACCACATCAGAACAATTTATCACATGTTCATTGCCCTCCTCATTCTTTTTATCCTCAGCACACTTGTAGTAGATTACATTGATGAAGGAAGGTAAGACAAGAAAAGGGATCTTTGGCTAGTTGATGCATGGGGTGTTGGAAATTTTCACTATATTTAAATTTTGATAATGGATGATTTAGTTAAATTTGCTTCAGGAAATCCCAAAGCAGCTGATTTGAGGTTGAGATTCCTTTCTCCCGAAAAGTTCAACTAAAAATATTAGAAGTTTCATTACTTTTATTTTTCAACTGGTCTATTTTAATAGACCATAATTAGTAGTTTTTAGGTAATATTCCTAATGGAAGAAATTTGTATATATAATTTATCAGTTTTTCTACTATGGCATGCATTTCTGGTTGTTACTAAAAATAAGTAGCTTATTGGAATTTAGTGTTTGAAAAATGTGATATTTCTTTGTAATATAAAAATCAAGTTGTAACTTTAAAAATGGCAGTGTGGTATTTCTACATTGAATTATTGCTTTATTAGAAAATTAAATTTTGAGATAGTGATGCAATAGTATATTAATAGGTTTTTGAATTGTACCTATTTCCTTCTGAAAAATCATCTTTTGTACATAACAGTGATTACTATTTGAATACTTTATTAACTTTTCCCTAGAATATTTTACAGCTTAAAATGTATTAATGTGAGAATCTAATCTTTGAGAAGTTCAAAGTCTTATTATTTTGGGTTATCTCAGGTATCTTCAGTTCAAAGACCATATTATCTTAGGGCTTTTAGAAAATGTATTGTCGAAATATATTTTGAAGCAGAGATTTAGAAGCAGTTCTTTATCAAGCACATCTATGAACATCCATGACTTATGTATTAATGTATTAATGTTGTTGTGTTTCCTAAAGTTGAGAGTTTGGGACCTGAAAGTGGTGAATGATATGAATCAATGCATATTATAATTTTACTTCTGTGTCCTTCCTCTGTGCGTTCTCTCCCCAGGCTGGTGCTGGAGTTCAGTGTCATGTCTTACGCTTTTGGCAAACTTCCCGTTGCTTTATGGACGTGGTGCGCCATGTTCCTGTGCACACTCTCACTTCCCTATTTCCTCTTTCAACACTGGGCCAGAGGCTACAGCAAGAGTTCTCATCCTGTGATCCATTCTCTCCTCCATGGCTTACTTTTCATGGTCTTCCAGATTGGAGTTCTCGGTTTCGGACCAACATATGTTGTGTTAGCATATACACTGGCACCAGCTTCCCGGTGCATTGTTGTATTCGAACAGGTAAAGTTTTGAGTGTTGCCCAATGCAATCCTATGCTCAGTTAAAATAATACTAGTACTAATAGTACTGTTACTACTAGTGTAATTATTATAACAACAATAATATTGTACTGACGTGCTGTTATTACTGGTTGTATTAGTTGGATAAATGTTCATATCTGGTTCTTTGTGCTATTATCTATAAAATGAAAGTGTTAAGCTGGATCACCACAGCTCTTAAAATTTGTTCCAGCTTCAGTGTTCTCTGATTCTTAATAATTGAAATAAACCATATCGAACTGTTCTGGATTAATTCAAATTTTGTTCTTGAACACTTTTTGTAGTAGTCACCTATACTATAAAATATTTTTATAATTAAAAACCTCACTTGTGAGCTGTCAGATCCATTGTTTGTCATATAATTATTCCCATCTAAAGAACAGAATTTTGTTTATACACCTTTCAGAATGTTCTAACCTGTAGTAGTGCTCTGTTTGACTAATGGAAAGGACTGTTTCAAGAGACTTTCTTTGTATAGACTCTTAATTTCTTAATTTGTACTATACCTGTAATAGTACTGTTAAACGCAAAATAATTCGAGCAATAACATGTCCTTCTTTAGAGTTTGTTTTTCATTGGCTTTATTGCATAAAAGTGAATTTGAGTTGGTATATGCGAAATTAAAACATTCTTTATGTGACTATAATCTAGTGTGGTTCTGGGGTTGCTTATGTGAGACAAGGCAATGATAGAAAATTCATCTTTTTCTTCCCCCTCCTTTTGTAGATTCGTTTTGTAATGAAGGCCCATTCATTTGTCAGAGAGAATGTGCCTCGGGTACTAAAGTCAGCTAAGGAAAAATCAAGTATGTAATTCCCTTATGTCAAAGGATTATTCCTAGGGTATTTCAACCTTTGGTGTTTATTGGGATGGCATATTGCATTCTGCAGACATGTTTGATTTGAAATATATAGGATCCATATTGGTTTGGAAGACTGTCTCACTATTTTTGTGATTGTTCCTGTTTTGCTTTCATACATACAATTCAAAAACATTGATCATTAGACTCTTGTAACTTTGTGTTATTTGTATAGACTGTTAATAGACTCAGTAGACCCATGTGTACTTATTACTGTTTTTGAATTGCTGCTTAAAGCTCTAGAAGTTATCTATAAGTCACAGGAATAACTTCGTTTGGAGGGATTGGTGTATTAATATAAGAATAAGTCATCATTTTGGGAGATCAGGAAGAAACAACATGAACTAAGGAGAGGTCGTTTTATTCTTCCCTATTCTGTGCTTCCTTATTTCCCTTTAGTTTTGCTAAGAGAAGTTGAAGAGCTTCTGACCTAAGCATAGTTGTCCTTTTCCAGGCACCGTCCCAGTACCCACAGTGAACCAGTACTTGTACTTCTTGTTTGCGCCTACCCTCATCTACCGTGACAACTATCCCAGGTAATGGCACTATGATGTAGAAATGTGGTGAGTACCCGAAGTGTGGCATAGGTGAGGTGGGATAGGTAGGCAGGGGCCAATCATGTAGGGCTACAGAGAAAAAAGAATGAGTTTTAATTTTCTCACTGGCCTGGTGAGCCCCAAAAGGTGGTGCTAGCAATCTGATTTGCTCTCAGTAATTCTTGACAGAATTATGCAAGTATTTCATATGCCAAAAATGATGTTCTGTGTGAGAAAATATTGTGAGGATCTGTATTAAAGTTCAATTGTTTATTTTAGTTAGAAAACTTATTTTGTTGCTTCCTTTTTAGGACTCCCACTATAAGATGGGGTTATGTCGCTATGCAGTTTGCACAGGTAAATTTTTTTTAACTGCCTGAGGTTTGTTGATTAGTGGCAGGTAGGGATTTGAATGTATTATAATAATTTAATCTAATTAAAGAGTTGGTGAATCCAGGTCTGTTGGGAGCTCTAGAACTCTTTCTGAAGTCTTTAAATTATTCCCAGTACAGTAAACAGTGTTTGTTTTGTCAACATCAAAAGTAATTTTCTTCAGTAAAATAATTTATTTTAATGTAAGTAATTCCATTTGGTTACTTCAGTAAGCATCTACATTAATTTTCCCCTCCCCTCCTGGTTTTTCATTTTGGGATATATATGTGTGTGGGTGTGGTCTGACCCACTCCCCAAACTTCTCCAACCCCTTATCAGAATCATACATCCCGAAAGATCCCATTTTGAAATTCTTGTCTCAATCAAATACCCATTTATGAAATAAATTCTTTTGCTGTGGGTTTCATGTAGCAGGAAAAGCAAATTCTAAGAGGTCTGATCTTTTAGAAGTGCCATTTGGTAAAGGGTTGGGAAAAGGTATAGTAGAAACTAGGCATGAGTACTATCTGAAGGGTTACAGCTTGGCAATTTTATATACTAGTGTCAAGTGGAATGTATATGCTTTGAAAGGGAAAAAACCACCATATTTCCTTATCAAGCCATCATGATTATAATTATATCTTTGTTGTGTTCCAGGTTTTTGGTTGCTTATTTTACGTATACTACATCTTTGAAAGGCTCTGTGCCCCCTTGTTTCGGAATATCAAACAGGAACCCTTCAGCGCACGTGTTCTGGTCCTATGTGTTTTTAACTCCATCTTGCCAGGTAACATGGGTACTGGTTAATGTAGTCATTCATAAAGTTGCAAGGACAATAGAAAGCTATTATGTATGAGCACCTTTGATTTACCTGCTTTTCACTATTAACTCCACACATCTATACCCATTCTGACCTCTTTCCGTCTGTCTCATAAATGAAGTATGTTTCAGTCTTAGGCCAGTCTTCCCACTGGTCTTCTGACTTACACTCAAGTTTGGTTTCTCTGACTGTGGATAGTGCATATTTATGCTTTGTTTTCCTATAATTTTGCTCCTATTCCACGTAGGCCGCTGGAATGGCCTTTATTAAAATCGTTAGTAATTTCCTGATTCTAAATCCAGTAGATGCTCTAGCCCTTATTTTGTTTGAGCTCCGTGAAGCATTGCATGCCGTCGACCACATTTTGAAATCTCCCTCGTCACTCTTTCTTATTCTCCTGTCTTTCTGGCCATTCCTCAATCTCCTAATTTACTTTATTCCACTTATTTTTTTTTTAGAGATACGTGAGTACCTGTTATATGCCAGGTGCTGGGGACATAGCAGTGAACAAGACATACTTACTCTTTACTCTTTGGAAACTTGCAATTTAATTATATTTCTAGTTTCTTTTACTTGCTTTTTCTTTTTTCTGTAACCATTAAATATTGGTGATGTTTTTCATCATCACCTTCTTTCTAACTTTCCTCTCTCCCAGAGTTCTTCTAGTAACCTTCCCTGATTGCCCCCCAAGATTTACTTCAGTAAACTCTTTTATCTGTCCCTCTAATAGGATATATGTTACATACTTGTGTGTCTTGCTCACTAGGCTACAAATTCCTTGAGATCAAGGATTGTATCTTATAGCCAATCAACCATTCACAGTCTCTTCCTTATTATTTAATACATAGTAGATACTCTATACATATTTTTTGAATACATATAGAAATGAAAGGGGTGGACATGTAAAGGACATTTTACAGTGTAGTGTAATATATGCTACATAAGGAGGATGAAGAAAGTGCTGATGAACTTTGTATCATATTGGAGATGCCATTTAACATTGGGTATTGAAAATAGATAGGCATTAGCCGGGCAGAGAAGTGGTAGAAAAGTGTTTTCAGGTAGTGGGAGAAATGCAAAGGCATGTAGTTATTTTAGAACGGACTTTAGAAAAGTCCGGTTACGGATGATGTTTGCAACACGGGGAGCATAGAGTTGGAGATAAGTTAACCTTATCACTATTGATATTTGGGGCTGGATAATTCTTTGTTTTGGGGGGACTGTCTTGTGCGTTGTAGGGTATTTAGCGACATCCTGGCCTCTAACAACAAGATACCCGTAGCACAACCTCCACCCCTTGAGCTGTGAAAACCAAAAATGTCTCCAGAATTGCCAAATGTCTCCTGGGGTGGGAGGGGGGAGGGGCATGGCAAAATCTCCTCCAGTTTTAAACAACTGGTTTAGAGGAATGCATGAGGTCCAGATTTTAAAGGGCCTTGTGTACCAAGTTAAGGCATACCTCTGGGCATTTCTGTTAAAAACAGACTGGGTCATTTGTCATCTGTAAAACCCATTTGTAAGGAAGTTATTGGTTTATAAAATTAAAATAATTAACTTTTAAAAGAACGTTATCTCTGGAATGGGTAAGCTGGAATAATAACTTTTATTTTTTACGAAATAATTCTGGCTAAACTGATGATGACATATAATTAACTGCTTGGTATGTGAGCTATTTGGAAAGACTCTTAATATTGTTTATTTTCAGGTGGGCTGGTACTGTTTCTTACTTTTTTTGCCTTTTTGCACTGTTGGCTAAATGCCTTTGCTGAGATGTTACGCTTTGGTGACAGGATGTTTTATAAGGTAATGTATGCTTGGACTTATCGTCTCACGTTTTATTTATGTCCTCCTTGTCAAGTATTTGAGTGTTGTTGGCTACTAGCTTTTTAACATAAACATTGTGAAATAATTTTTTTCCACAAGTTTTACCAATATTAAGTCTGAAATTCTGCCATCAATATAACTAGCAAAGCCTTATCTTCTACCTCTAATATCCGCTTCCTTCATCTAACATCTGATTTTTACTGGATCCTGTTTTGGTGATTACAGAAAGAAAACATGTGTCCAGAAAGCATTATGAGAGTATGCTGACTGTTCGTTCATTTGAAATTGGCTGTCTGGTGCTGCAGGAATGATCTCAGCAAATTACTCCATTTAAGATTGTTGGACAGTTCATGAAGAAAATAACTTTTCCCTCCATTATTTTTGAAAAATATTAATTCTGTTCAAAATAGTATTCTTATACTTCCAAAGTTGGAGTTAAGTTCTAGACAGGAGCCAGAGTCTAGAGTTTTGTTTGTTTGTTGTGATTTTGGCAACACTCCAACCCTACCACTCCTTTCTCAAAGAAATAGTGAACGTAGGTTGAAAATTTTAGATGTCTGATTCCATTGGTCTGATCTAAAATAGAGAGCAAGGTAAATATGTAAAGGAGCACCAGGATTTCAAGGTAGCGGCCACCTCACTCCTTGCACAGCTTACATTGTTCTGTGTGATACCTGCACACAGCTAGCTGTCTAGCGTTAGCATGCTGTCCAAGTCTGTGTGACCTTAGAATTCTCTCACTGTGTCCTAGCAAGGTAAGGGGAATTAATGGGTTGCTATTTAGAGGAACACTAGATTTAATGATTCTGTGTGTTCCGTGTCTTCCACTACAACTTGTTTGATAATGAGACAAAATGAACCTAGGGAGTTAATCATATATAGAAATAGAATTGATGTCATATTGCACACGAATAACCAAAATACCTTTTGAGATTTTTCTGACTTCAGTGTATGGACTAAGAATTTATCGTAACACACTCTGGGTACATGTGTGTTACTCTTTGCAAATATTCAGGGACTTTTGCTTTGGCTCTTTGTGTATGTGTGTAATGTATATGTATATGTGCGTGTTATATGTGTGTAGTTTTATAACTGTGCTTTTTTTTCCTCAGGATTGGTGGAACTCCACATCATACTCCAACTATTACAGGACCTGGAACGTGGTTGTTCATGACTGGCTATATTACTATGCTTACAAGGACTTCCTCTGGGTAAGGAGCAAGATTTTGGTGATGTTGTTCAAGAAATGGAGATTCTTTTCCAGAAAGTATTGTTATTGTGTAGCTAGAAGAAGTTAACTTAGTCGTCTTCAATTCTCTTACGAGCCATTTATGTCGAAGAAACCATCTGCTTTGAATAGTAGTGCTTAGAGACCAGTATGTGCAGGAACCAGGCTAATACCATGTTTGTGCTCTAGGTTTTATTTTATATAATCGCAAAGTAAGAATGCATGGAAGCGTTGAGACATTGAAATGATTCACCAGTAATCCAGTAATGGATCATTTCTTATCAATCTCACTGCCAACAAATTATCTCCCTCTAACTTTTTTCATTTTTGTTTTTGTTTGTTTGTTTAAAGTGGAAAAACACCTATGTTTGAATTTATATCTCTCCACTTGGTGACATGTAGGTCTTTGAGACAGTCTTTAGAGCAGAATGTATTTAGATGTATGAAGTGTAATCTTGAGTCTCATGGTTGATTAACACTGGTTATCTCTAGCTTGCAGACTTGAATCGTTAAATAAGGGCACTGTTTGGCTTAATGACACCATGTTGTGATGCAAATACACTGTATTTGAGTGTTCTTTCATTTGTAAGTGTAGTACAAGGCAAGTTTCTTCCTTCTAAATCTCAGTTTTGTTACATATAAAAGTGGAGAGAATGCCCTATCTACCACGGTGTTACTCAAAACGTTGAGATTTTACACATGAAAGCTATGTTTTGTGAACCACAGTGACTTACAAGTATAAGTTATTAATGTTTTTGGAAATATACCCAGATCTTTCAACATCAGTGGTTTTGAAAATGCCTCATTTTAGTAAAATAAGGATTTTTAAGAACAGATATTGTTTTGAAATTATTATATTTGATTAATTCAAGGAGTAGATGGGGAAATCACATATAAATGTAATTAAACAGGTGCCTTAGCATGTGGTAATTTTAAGTCTTAAATGTATAGTTCATGCTCAACTACAGACTTTGTTAAAATTACTTTATAATACTTTCCTTTTACCCTAGTTTTTCACTAAGAGATTCAGATCCGCTGCCATGTTAGCTGTCTTTGCGGTGTCTGCCATAGTGCATGAGTACGTGCTGGCTGTTTGCCTGAGCTTTTTCTATCCAGTGCTCTTCGTGCTCTTCATGTTTTTTGGAAGTAAGTATCTTGGCATGCCATGAGGATGGAGTGTGATGTTAAAAGAGACATTTAGAAAATCAAGTATAAAGTCAATGCAGAGAACTAGATCATAAGTAGTAATACCATCTCAAGGCAGTATTTGCTTATCAGATGGTAAGAACATTCACTTTGAGTAATTATACACAACTTTGTTTCAAGATGCTTACACTTCAAAGTAGGGAAATGAACTCAATAACCTCTTGAAGACTATTGATAACCCTGATTTGGCAGCTCATAAAAACTATAAAAACAATTTCCCCATCCTTCAACTCTGTCAGCTGATGAAAATAAACTAACCCTTTTTTGGGTGGGGGGAGGAGGGACAAGTCAGAATATGAATGATTCCGTGAAACATATTTTCTTTCACCTGTTCTGAATATTATCTGATTGCCAAGTAATCACTGATTAATAAACTTCAACCCTGGAACTTCATTTTTATTTATAGGAAGGGTGGCCAGAATAAAACACATATACACAGAGTTGGTGCTCATTGTCATAATTAAATGACTACAGCAGATATCTGAGGCTGCTCATCTCCGGATAAATTATGTTTCGCTATATATATTTTTCGTTTTCTTCCTGACTTTAGTGGCTTTCAACTTTATTGTCAATGATAGTCGGAAAAGGCCAATTTGGAACGTTATGATGTGGACTTCCCTTTTTGCGGGCAACGGAGTCCTCCTGTGCTTTTATTCGCAAGAGTGGTACGCACGGCAGCACTGTCCTCTGAAAAATGTGAGTCACCAGTCAGGCTGGAGTGGAAAAGCGACCTGCTTGTCCCCTGTGAGGGCTGGAGGGCAGTGTTAAGAGGAAAGAGAGCAGTGGAGATTATGATGAATTAATGTTAAGCGGAGTGCAACATGGAGTAACAGCATTAGCTTATTATCTGATCTCACTGCACTAGCCTTGAAAATGTTCTTTTCTTTGGTTTTACTTTGAAGTGTCCTACTTTTTGGGTTTCTTCTTCTTCTTTCTTCGTTCTTCTTTCTTCTCTTTTGCTTTTACTGCCTTTTCTGTAGCTCCTAATTTTCTTCCTGTGTCCTAAAAATGTAGGTGTTCTCCAGGGTTTTCCCAATGGCATGTGTACCCACCCCAACCTGAACATGCATTTTTTTTACTGCTTCTTTTTCAAAGTAATTAACTATTTGTAAAAATGTTCAGCTGCATTCTTGCCTAGGATCCCATTTCCCTTGATTCTTTTTGTTGTTGTTTTATTTTTCATAATTATGTAAGAATGTCATTTTTAGAGCGTTAGCTTTTAGCTGCATATGGATAACTCCCAAATATTTAGGGGATGCCTTCTTTATATATCTGGGTATTTCTCACAGGCATCTATAACTGACGATGTCCACAATCAAAATAATCAGTTTCTCTGCCAAAGCTTCTCCTACTGTCTACTCTGTTTTTGTTATGTTGCCCTAAGGGTGCCTCCTTATTTCCTATTAATCCCCCTCTGTGCATTTGAACTAACTGCTCTGGACTCTGAGCTCTGTCTCTGGTCACTCTGCTCTTTACACTCAGATTCCACCTGTCAGATTTTATTTGATCAAAATCCAATTTGGATGCAACGTTTTCAATGACACCTTTCAAATTCTTGTGCCAGTCTACTTCCTATTTCTAAACTTTTGTACAAAACCTTGTATTATAGTAATTTGTGTATATATTTTATCATCCTTAACCTACCACGATTTAGAGTTTAGGCAAGTAAAAGTAGGGCTGTGCTGAAATAAAATACAAGATACAGAAAAAAGTAATGCCTATTTGAAATTTGGTCAGAAGTCCATGCAATTGTATAGCATTTACTGGACTTTAACAGCTTCATGTAAAGCTCCTAAATCAAATAAATCTATGCTATAGATAAAAATAGTGAACATCTTTTGAATTATTGAGCTGCTAATAGCTTAGAGGTTACTGAAACGCTGGCAGGCATCTTAGAGATGCACAATATATCACATTAACACCCCTTTTCTTCCCCCCAAACTTCATGCACACAGTGCACACAAGTAAACTACTCTTCTGTTTTTCTTTTTTTCACTGAAGCCCACACTTCTGGATTATATCCGGCCACGTTCCTGGACTTGCCGTTACGTGTTTTAGAAGTTTGTACTTTGTTTCCTCCTTTGACACTGAAGACTGGGTATTCTGCCTGATTTGGGGCCAGCATCTGTTTCCAGCTGTTACTGAAGTTACCTGTGTTACTTGGAGCACTCCAGACTTTACAGATTATTCACTCTGTTCCTAAGTCACCTGAAGACCAGTTGTTGAAAGTTTATTGGAATCTTGTATACTTAAGCAGTACTTTTTTTTCCTTTTTGGGAAGGGAGACTTACAGCTAACATAACGACAGATTTTTGCGGGGTCGTATTGGCTACGACTCAGAAATTATATCGGTTTTGTTTCTTGACTTTATTTAATTAGAGACTGAACATGTTTTCTCGGCCCCTGAATTAGCCAAAACACTTACGAAGAAATAATTTAAATACCTCTGGCTTAGAAATTTTTCTCATGCACACTGTTGGCGTGTATACTAATTAATCATACAATTGGGAAAGAAAAGAAATATTATGGAACGTTTTGCTGTTTCTAATAGAACGAAAATATTTTCCAAAGACAATCTTTTTATATATCCTCATTTGTATTTTTTTTTCCAAAAAATTTAGTTCTACTCAATTTTTACCTGGTTTTCATTATACAGTGTAGGTCTTGATTTCTGTGAAGCAAAATTAGACCTTTCACCTTGAATTTTTGAGTTTGCATTCATAATATTATACATTGAGGGAATAGAAGTAGGAAGGGAAAGAGAAAGAAGGCACAGGACAAAGAAAAATATTTCCTCTTATAACTTCCAAAGTAATTTTAAAAAAACTTTTTTAAAGTTTTTAAAGTCTTGCAGAGTCAATCATGTGTTTGAATTATTTTATCATGGAACTTATATGTGGAAAATAACTTTTTTTAACTTTAAGGTAATAACTTCTTTTAACTTATTTAGAAGTATCCTTTGGTACAGTTATTTTATTGTCTAATAAATACTGACTTGAATTACTTTGCAGACTAGTAAGTCTGTAACATAGTATTAATCATTTTCATTAACATTAAAGTGATTATTAAAGATCCAGAAGCTGGCTTCTGTATTTGCTCAATTATTATACTTTTAATGGTAGTATACTTTAGACAAAACATATTAATATGTGATCATTTTCAAGAAAATAGACACCATTACGTGATGTTCGCTTGTTATAAGATCCCACTGTTAACACAATGTGGTGTGGAGGAATTACATTGTTTGTATTTATGAGGTGTGATTATGTTTGTAAAGAGTGAGCATGAGTTCAACTTTCCACCCAAAGAAGTTAGACTTATGTATTACCCAAAAGATTATTGTTACTTGGAGCAGCCAACTAGAGAGGTTATCTTGGTATTCTCACCACCCTCCTGCTATCCAAAAAGTTGTTGGAAATCTTTTCTGAATTGTTTTAAAGTCAGTTTGAGTCTCTCAAGAAGGTAAGTGGTTCCTTAATAGCCACACTTAATTTGTACCACAAGTGCCCGTTTAATAACCTCTTTTATTTCTCATACCTTTGGTAATGAATTTAGGCAGTTTTCAAACATCAAATCCAGCTTCAGCAGACTAAGGTGCACCTCAGAGGAGGTTATTTTTGAAAAGGTTCCACATGTTCCTACCCAGTAGTTATCTGCATAGTGGTATTCTAATTGTAAAAAGACTGCTTTAACATAGCTTCTGATTTCTGGCATTTTTATTAAAAATCAACATGAGTCAACCACTTGAATTTATAACTCCATTTTAAATATAATGAGGGAGCTGAAAAAACTAGATTGGTCTAAGACTTGGTTGTGAATAAGCCCATCTGTTGAAGCGAGCAAATGGAATTCCTAGGCCTGTATTTCTGTTAATTACTGTAACCGTGTACTCTCATCAGGAGAACGTTGTCGCTTTGTACTGATTCTGAATACTGTATTTGTTGGACTGATGAAGGCTATTTCAAAAACAAAACAAAACTGATGTCTTCCTTTTGTTTGTTAGTGATTTTTTTCTGCCCAAGATTTTTAAGTGACAACAAATAATATGTGTAATAACTGTCGACTCTTTAGAATGACAAGACTGTCCTGAGAAATTTTCAGAAACAATGAAAGGAATAGCCACTTTCTATGAAACAAACAAGTTTGATAGCCATGATCTTATTGCTGGCTGCTTTTAGCAAATCTTTACACAAATAAATTAAAACTAAAACTTCGTACTAATGTGTTTCAGGAAGATTTATTGATTTTTTTCCCCTTCCTTTGCCAGTATGTGTGAAAATTATTTTTAGCTACCAAATGATATTTTTTTCCTTCTGAAAAGTAATGAGTTTAAAATTTCCTCCCTAAGAAATTTTAATGATAGTAACTTTTTTGGGTGTGTTATCCAAGAGAATAACTAAGATCTCTAACTTTGTCATAAATTTGTTGAATGCTTTTATTCTCAGTCCTGGATAATGAAGGTAAATGGAGTTTTCTTGGTTTTGGTGGATTAATTTGCAGTTGCCTAGTGAAGTTGCTTGCCGCATGTTAGACTTTAAGTAGAAAACTGAGGCTGTTTTTAACCTGTCGATACCTACAACATTTGGAAGCAAAAGGAGTGGAGAAATGTTTTTTTCCTTTTTCAATTAGTGCAAGGTAAAAGTGGATGACATCGGCAGGTGTGTAAATATTCTGTATTTGCAAACAGATTATGTTATAGAAGTAATTCATTTCATATAGGCAATTTTCATCATAATGTTAAAATTATATCTGCCTGAAAAATTTAATCCTGAAGTCTTTAAAGAAAACAGAACATTGTGTTTTTAAAAACTGGTCATGTGGGCTGTTTAACTTAAAAATACATAATTTATGAATTGTTGAAGTCTTTTATTCAAAAATATATCTTTGTTTTGTATGGTCATAAGTAATTTTGAGTAAAGTTCATTGTTTTATGTGGGGAAAAATAATGAAGATAAACTAATATAACTGTTATAACCAAGTAGCCTAAACTATTAAAATAAATTGTTACACTTAAGCCCAGCATGTAATACATAAAATATAGCTGCTTCAGGTTAAGATACGTGGGGGCTGGAGCCCTTCTTAAGTTTGCTACACCCATATTCTCCTTCCCCAAAACAAGCAGTTTGAAAACCAGTGGTGCAGTTATAAAAGAACATGCATGGACTTTTGATTAAGATAGTCCCAAACTTACTAGCCATGTGACCTTGGGCAAAGTTGCTTACTTTATCAGAGCCACAGTTTTCCTCATCTGTAAAATGAGGTAATAACTACCTCACAGGGTTGTTGCAAAGCACTGGCCCTGGCAGAAATAGGGCCTCATTATTTTCTTAACCCTCCGTGAATTCTAAATCCTTATGATCTCATTGGAATCCTTTAAGAATGTGAATGTTTCAAATGCTGCAAACTCCCAAGAATACATGCTGTTTTTTTTGAGACTCTCAGGATGATGTGAATCAGGGTTACAACCTTGACTGATGTCATAGGCCCTCCGATAATGGAATTGACAACAATTTAACAGGAGTCTTAAAGGCACTCACTGATGTTTCCACCTCTGCAAACAGACTTTCCGATTTATTGTTTAGCATTTGGTTAGGGGGGCAAGCTTCTAAAAAGAAATACATTTCTGCTTTTACCTAGGTATTTAAGTCCAGTGTTTAGAACTGGTGTGGATACTTCTTAAAATTTATGGAGAGAAAGAAGGAAGCTAATGAGGCCTTACTTCTTCCAGTGTAAAGTATGCTTAAATAGCCTTAGGAGACAGAAGAAATTTCTTAGTGGAAGCTAGTTCATACTTTTGTTAATAAAGTTTTAAGTGACTTGCTTACCAATCCTGTGCAAAATTTCATGTAGCTTATGTAGTTTATATAATACAGTTTATGTGTATGTATGGTATATTTATGCTATCAAAGAAAGATCTGTCTTGGACATTGTTTGACGTATCTTCTCTCTAGGCTTAATGCTTATGGCTCAGAACTTAAAGGAACTGCGACATAAATGTTTTGAGGGATGTTTTTAGTGAAGCTTAGATAAGTTATTTGTGAAGCTTATGTAAGTACATATTTGATTAGTTTCTCACATCATTAAAGTTTCTATCCGGTAAGAGAGTGTTGGAACCCAGTTTATAAAAGACATAGAATATGGCTACTCTGGTTGAAAAAGGGAGAGTGGAGCCCTCTTTGCTTGGTTTGCCCATGCACGCCCTTCCCCACCTGAAATTTAAAGCCCAGTTTGGAAATCAACAAATAATAATAAAGTTGACACACTCTATTTTAGGTTAGTAGGAAAACTCTACCATCTATATAATCTACTAAATCCTTAATAATGTTTTCATTTCCCTGTACAGTATAAAGAGTTTTTAATAGCTACTTTGGATTTGAGCAAAAGAAAGGGTTAATTTCAGAAGTGATAAGTTTTTTAAAAAATCTGAGGCTGCCTCTGTTCTCCTTTTTGTAAACACTTTCTTCCTTATTTCTACATCATTACATATTTCTGCGGTCAATATGCCCTTCCCAAGGGAGTGCTAACCTTTAAGCTAGCACATACCTCACCATGCTTTGTGGTGGGTGGTCTTTTGTCTTAATGAAGTGGTAGGTGTCCTTTCTCTGTTTTAAATAACTTTGAAACATGAGGCAATTAGTGTACCCAATCATTTAGGGAGGCAATTTGAATCCCCATGGGCAAACGTGCCAATTCTTGGGTGGGAAGAGAGCTCAAGCCACAGCTAAGGCAGGCTCTACCATAAGCGCGTTGTGGCAGCTTCCTTCCCTCCATACCTTTCCAGCTGGTGCGTTAAATCTGTAGTGTTCTGAGAGCAGCAGAAGGGTCACAGAAATCTGAAGAAGTGTTAAAGGTTTTCCTATAATTAAACATGTCTTTTCTAATTCATTCGTTTCTCTCTTCCTGAATTCCTTTTCCCTCCTCCCTCCAAATCCTCGTTTGTGTAATCATTGGTATTATCACTTTGTTTAGTATGCATTGTACTCGTATTAACTTAAAAAGTTTTAAACTTTGAAAAAGACACACACAAAAAATAGCAAAATATTGCGTATGTGAAGACTATGATAAATAAATATATTTGGAAAAAACCTAGTCTCTGTTGTCTCTAAAAACCTAGTCTCAAATTTATTCAGTGTTAACTCTATATTAATTATGTATTTCACATTGATAAATGCTTTTCATTTACTATCAGGCATCTTTATATGCTGAATATAGCCAAAGAGAAGGCGAAGAACAGAACTTTTTTTATCCAAGATAGTGGAAGGGAGCCATGTTACAGATTACAAAAATAAAATAATAGGACCCAGCTGGGACGGTATTTGCATGAAGAAAAGCAGTGACACTGATTCTTGAGCTTCCCCTCTTTATATTGGTCATTATCTGTTGCTTGATTCCTTTTGCCCTTGTTTGTTTAAAACTTGTGAACAGGTATTTCTAAAAATGCACCACCCACCCTCACTTAATAGGTAGAAATGGACTTACATTTCTAATGAAAAGCAGAAAATGTGTTGGCCATGAAGTGTGCTTTTTCAGATGAGACTTGGGGAAACAAGCAAGATAGGCAGCAGCTTCCCTCCAAAGAATCTCAAAATAGGAACCTATTATGAGGAAGATTTGACACTGCAACATTTTACCCATAGAAGCATGTACAGTCATCCCTCAGTATCTGACCGGGATTGGTTCTAGGACACCCACCCCCACTGTGGATACCAAATCCACAGATGCTCAAGTCCCTTATAGAAAATTTCATATTTACGTATAATTTCTTATATAATTTAAATCATTTCTAGATTACTTGTAATACCTAATGTAAATGGTTATACTGTATTGTTTAGGGGATAATGATAAGGAAAGAAGTCAACATATCCAGGAAATGCAGACATCCTAGATCTAACTACCTAATACATGTCAGTAACAAAGTAATTTTTTTTCAACTATTTTCCATACGCAGTCGATTGAATCTGCAGATGTGGAACCTGCAGTAATGGAGGGCCAACTGGATCATAGTAAAGGCCAAGAAGTACTTACTCTAGTTACCTGCTGTGGTCTGGGTCTACCCATCTGCCTGCCTCTGCAGTGCCAGAAGAGTGGGAAGGGGAAATCCCTTCAGAAATTAGACATGCCCCTTGGGCCAAGTGACTTCATTGCCACTAGGAGCAAAGCTCCAGTGCGGCAATTTGCCTTGATGAATTTACTAAAGTTTAGGGTCCTGTCCTTTTAGGCTCAGCTTGCATTTGGACCCAAATTAAGGTTCATGGATCTGATTAATAAAACAGCATACCAATTTATGAATATACCATGAGAAATTGCACGTGGAGTGACATACTCAGGTTGTAATGGTCACAGAATTTGCTCTCTGTGGAAGCCCAACTTACTATTTGATGAGAAAGATGAGTTTATTCTAGACTTCATCAACACCACATGCCAGCGACTATGCTATGCACTGAAGAGACACTTGTGAGCATATTTCTTCCTGTAGACACAGCCACATGGACTCAGAAGGAGGACTTAGATGAATTGAGTAATGACTTAAAATTAAAACAATCAGGCATCATTTCAGTTTTAGTGATGTCTTTGTGGAAGCAATCCTAGAAGCTACGCTGCCCCTGGGAAGTGTTTGGCTGAGAAGTGCGTAGATTTCTCAGTGTCACCTTTTAAACATTTCTGATTGATAACCTTCATTTTTTACATTAAAAAATTCTGGCCTACTTCCCACTCACTCAGACTCTTTTGCATGCTGTGTTTCTGTGTCCACAGATGTGTATAATCGCTGCCCACACACCTGGGAAATGAGTTGGTAAAAGAGATTGGTACAAAAGCACACCCACTGTTTTTTTCCCAGTTGACAGCATGTTTGGTCAACACATTACCGGCTCTCTTGTGATGTAATGATCTGTCCACCTGAAGCCCTGGAGGATCCCACTGCAGTGTGGGTGTTAAGCTGCCTCAGAAGTCAGCCAACACCAACCAGCACAGTTAGCCCCATTTATAACTATGACTGTCATTTTTACTGTGTCCTGATATTTTCTATTAAGGAAAACTTCTACCTGCTCATCTTGCATTTAACTATGGTATTTTCCATCAAAGACCTCAATACTACATCTTACTCCATTTTAGGGTTCTCTTGGTATAATTCAAAATTAGGAGAGTAGTTTCCAAAGCATAACAATTGTATTCTTCAGTAGCAATGGTCTTATTACAGTGTTCTCACGTTCTCATCTATCCTTGTGCTTACTACTTTATATACTTTTTAAAACTAGGTTAAGAATATGGAGGATGAGTTACTTTGTTCTTGCAGTACCTAAAGGCTTAATAAACCTATATAAATCGATGCTGGAGTTTTGGGACGTCTGTAATTCAGTATCTTGATTATGATTCCCAACTATAATGTACAGTCACACCAGTGAGGTAAGAGGAAGACAAACTTTGGGGGGAAATTACCTCCTACCTGCTTGTGCATTGCATCACCTGTTTTGGTGGCAGCTAATTCTTAAAGGTGAACTATATGTGTATTTTAATTCTGGAAATCTAGAGAAAAATTAGGGTGACGGGAGACAGGGCTAAAGGCTAAAATCTCAGACATCCAAGGTGTTTGACTAGGAGAATTAAAAGGGGCCTTAGAGACGTTTTCATTTTCAACATTTTGCTCATATTTCTCATTGCTATTACCCTGGAAACCAGAAAGGAAAAAGAGATTTAAGTCTATCAACGTAGAAGCGATATAACTGTCTTCTTGATTTTCAAACATCACCTATTGAAGGTGTTTGTGCCAGGCACTGTACTTGGTACTAAAGAATATGACAATTTTACAGGATAGGTTTTCTTTCCTCCTGAATTTTATTTTTCAGAATAGAGGCATCTAGACACCGGGATTCCACCGGCATTATTAGGCAGTAAAGCTCGATCTTACACAAAATGATCCCTGGGAACGGTAAGGGGCGGGACCTCAGCTTCTCCGTGCGGATGCGTCCATCACCTTCTTTACAGAGATCAAGTTTTCCAGCAAGAAAACCCCACAATTTCACTTGGGCGGGCTCCGCCTAAGTGCAATCTCCTCCCCTGCCCCCAGGCAAAAAGTGTCTCGACCTAGGGATGTCTTCCGCGTGCTACACGGGCGGTGCTTAATGTCCGAGGAAGACTTGATCAAGATAAGATGCCAAGGACAGGGGCCACATCCGCAATAAAGCCTCAATTGATGGCAACCCCGAGTTTTTGATTACCCAATTTCCCCCTGAATTTGGGTTTTAGAAAAGTAGGCAAAACAACGAAAAAGTGGAATAGAGAGATGGAAAAAAAAACTCAAGGGATGCTGTCCCAAATCCTGCGGAACCTTACGTCGCGAGCCCGAGAGGTCATCCCTGGGGGAGGGGGATGCGACCCGGGACAGCGCCTGCGCACTGTCTCCGGCCTGCGGGCGGAAGCTCCGCGCTCGATACAGTCTCGGGTTCTGTGAGAACGGCCCGATTAAACATTATCACTCGCTATCGCTTCTGAACCTATGCTGAGATTTAAAACACATCGGATCCCCCTAGCACTGTGGGGATTGTTTCTTAGCTGTCTTCCTTCTCCACCTCCTCCGGCACCGCCGAAGGCAGCCCCCATTGAGGGCGACTAAGGCTCAGGGTCCTGGGTTGCTATGACGACACGCAGACGTTCCGGGAATAGGCGAGGTGGCAAGATGTCTGGCGGGAAACATAATTTAGGGATGCGGGTTGCAAGTGTCCGTTTCCCATCATTTCTGAGGCAGAAAGGGTGCGAACGCTGCCCGACCCGAGTCCGTGGAGCTGGCGTGCGCGAGGGCGCTACCTGAGGGGGGTTTGGGGACGGAGCCGACAGGTGATGCCGGCAGTCGGTGGGAGGCCCAGCTCGTCCTTCCCGGGCTGGGCGCAGACTGACTCACCCGCTGGCTTCTTAGTCGCGTCAGGTGACCAGAGGGGACACAGAAAGACGTGAAACCCATGCTAGATGGATGATCAACTCCGATATTAACACGGACTCTTAATGGGTCTCTCTCTCTGTCTCTCTCGCCCGCTCGCTCTTGCTTTTTTTTTTTTTTTTTTGCCTGCAGGTCAATGTGGCACCCCTGTTCAGTATGCCGCTGATTTCGTTCTAGGTTAGCTTTCTAGAGGGATATTTCAAATTGCTAAAGAGAGTGATCGGAGGCATTGTTTATTATGTATCATCCGAATACGCCCTCCACGGCAACGCTTGAGGACAAAAAATTAAGAGTGTCTGCCTTCAAGGAGAAGACAGGTAAAGTTTTTCGAGGGCCCCGCCGACATAAATAATCATGGCCATAGACAGAAATCACGATCCTTAATCCGAGACTTCGTTTTTTAGCTTCGTTTTTCTCGTACACTTGTTGCAATAAAATCCCAAACCATTCCTTTTATTGTCTTGAGTCGGTCCTGTTTCCCTAAGGACTGTAGATTTTTTCACACCTGATGATTTTATATTGTTTGAAACTCACCGTATTTTAAATACCACCGACTGTACTGAATAGTACTTCTTGGGTGCCGGGTAAGGAACCAGTTTGCGTCAGGTTGTAGTAATTATTCTAAATGAAAGTAATTCCTTATTTAAGATTTTCATTCATATACAGATCAATGCAGATCTGTAGTGCAGGGGACCCTGCTTGCTGGACCAGTTGTCATGCAGGGTGTCATGTGGGGTCTCCTGCCGACTACTCCCCCCACAAGAACGCAGGACATGGTGAGGCCAAAAAGGAACACCCATGGAGCCATAGGTAGGGGAGTCACACCACTATACTCTCGCTGGCGGCTGGGTTGGAGACACAGGAACCAGGAGCAACACAATTCTCAACCCTCACTGTGCCGCTTGCAGACTCAGCCACCATCTTCTTGCTAGCTCCCCCTTTTTTGCTAGCCTAGCCACGGCAGTTATATTCATGGCCAATGGCTCACTGGTTACAGCTGACGGCCAACTAGCCACAGCTGATGGCCATTTGATCGCAGTCGATGGCCATTTACTACCTGAGCCAGCACCTTTCTATGTGAGGCTGAGAGCCTGGAAACTGCTTTTTGGGGCTCTGTCCCCACACTCCACCCCTACAGGCTCTCGCCTCACAATCTACGCGACAAGCATCTTCCGCGAGGGGCCCTGTGGGAGGAGCCTGGAGGTGAATGCTATTTCCTGGACACAGCCAAGCTCTCTGGTCACAGTTAGGGTTTCTCAGGGCACCACCAGTACTTCTGGGCACAGCCAAACTTCCTGGACTTCTTAGGGTACCACTAGTCTCCCCGGGCACAGCCAGGGTTTCTCAGGGCACTGCCACTCTCTCTGGGCACAGCCAGACTTCCTGGACACAGCCAGGCCTCTCAGGGCATTGCCACTCTCTCTGGGCCTCTCAGGGTACCGTGCTGGAACAACAGCGGCTCACAGTCAAGGTGCTTACATATTCTCAATGGTGGCCGGTCAAGACACAAAAGCAAACATCCCCCAGTTCCACTACATGGTGGTATGTTCCCAAACAGTCAAGCTGTCCATTAAATTAGGGATGGAAGGCAATTCCCCATAGTCCATAGTCATTCGCCAGGGCTGCCCTGGGGGTGAGGGATGACCTTGACCTCACCCTCATCTCCCACGGAGGACTCAGCAAGTGTCTCCTCTTGGGACTACAAGTCCTGCATCCGGGCTGCCTCAGCAAGCACTTTCCAGCCCACGGGGCCGCAACGACCTTCGCTTTCTCTGGCCTCTGCTGGTTGGGGAACCATTGATGTCTTCCCACCCCTCCACGGGGGTCCAGCTCTCCAGCAGCTGCTCCTTCTGGTCTTCCTGGGACTGAGTGTTCATACGCACAAACTGCTCCACTGCCCTTCGGGGAGCTTTGGCCAACACCATACCCTGCTCGCTGCGCCATTTGTAGTACAGGGGACCCTGCTTGCTGGACCAGTTGTCATGCAGGGTGTCATGTAGGGTCTCCTGCCGACTCCCCACACAAGAACGCAGGATATAGCTAGGCCAAAAAGGAACACCCACGGAGCCATAGGTAGGGGAGTCATACCACTATGGTCTCACTGGAGGCTGGGTTTACACGACGTGCGACCTGCTGTCCACTTTGCTGCCAACCGTCCGACTCTCCTCCACTCCTCCACTCCTCCACTCTCCTTCAGTCTCCTCCTCTCTCCTCTCTCTCCTCGACTTCCCTCCGTAGCCGCGGCAGTTATATTAGTGCCCAATGGCTCACTGGTTACAGCTGACGGCCAACTAGCCACAGCTGATGGCCATTTGATCGCAGTCGATTGATCGCCATTTACTACCTGAGCCAGCACCTTTCTATGTGAGACTGAGAGCCTGGAAACTGCTTTTTGGGGCTCTGTCCCCACAAGATCTGTACTAGAATAAGAATCAGACTCATTCCTACCCTCGTGTTAGAGTTTCCTTCAACTCACCTTCATCTTGTTTTTAGGGGAGATTGTGCTAAAGCCCTTCCTGATCTTTTTCTTTTTTCCCCCCTTTTTCTGTTTCCTCTGATACGCTGACTCCATCCCAAACTTTCAACAGAGATTTGGTAATGTGAACTTGAGAGGTTTTGATGGTGATCAAAGCATGATAACCTCCTTATAGAAATTAACATAAACCATACTCTGTGAGGGGCATAGATTAGTGGAGAGTTCTTTTAAGAGTGACAACCTGATTCTCCTTGACTGATTTCATGGAAGACTTCCTATATTAACCCTACTCCTTACCTTTATAACTTCTCTGCCCTTGTCAAGCTGAGTAGAATGAGTAGAACACTCTTTGTACTGTTGTTAACCAATTTGCTCAGATTATTCCACTTTCTTCATTTCCAACAATCCTAATTCTATTTTTACTTTCAACGCAATGCAGATCCCTTCCACTCTGTAAATGTCCCAATTTAATGCAATTATTCTTATCTTACAGAGAAAAAAAATTACTATGTGATTTCAGTTTTGAGGAAAGTTTCTTTTGTCACTGTCATATCAAAGGGTAGATAGAGATTCCCATCATTATAAGGCTGTCACAGTTCATTGAGCAAGTGAAATGAATTTAATTTTCAACTTTGATTTTTGAATAATGGAGGTTCATCTTTGTGCCTGAGTTTTTGAACCTGTGTCTGATGTAAGTGAGCAGGGCAGGCAATATGAATTTCTTTCTTTTTCTTTCTTCCTTCTTTCCTTCCTTCTTTCCTTCCTTCCTTCCTTCCTTCCTTCCTTCCTTCCTTCCTTCCTTCTTTCCTTCTTTTCTTTTTCTCTTCCCTCTCTGTCTCTCTGTCTCGCTCTTTCTTTTTCTTTCTTCCTATGATGTTCAGTGTTTTAAATATTGTTACTATTCTTGGCAACCAGAAGCAGTGTTTCCTCTGTTAGAAACATAAATAGGATTGGTGAGCCAGCCTGGGAATCTCCAGCTAACTTCAAAAAACCACAGTAAGCTTTTCTTTTCCATTATTTCCTTAGGACTTCTTCCTGAACTAAGGGAGAAAAAATATACGGTGGATGGTTCAAAACCCCTTCCTCCTTCCCTTCAGAATGAGTTCATTCCTGAAGAGGTTCTTCTTTCTCTGACCTGTGCAGCCAATGCTGGTCCTTGTCCTGAAAACTTACTACCTCCTAAGAAAATTAAAACCCCTACGGTGAGTATATACGTATGGAAAGTGCTTAGAAACATTTATCTTTTGGTGTCCAGTTCATTAAGTATTTATTGAGCATATGTTATATATTCCAGATTGTCTTAAAAATATTTAAAAAAATTAATTTCCTATGTTGAAAGCTAAAATCTTTTGCACGAATGTTTCCAAGGAAATGCTTGAGTATTTCCATTAACTTGTTTTTATGTGATTTACCTGAATGATCACTACTACTCTTAGTCTTGATATTTTTCTTTCACTATATTGAACTTTTCTAGTTTCAGGCTTTCTCCATAGTATTGAGTAGGAAGTTTGCTTTCTCTTTTTTCTGTAGAATAAAATGCCGGTAATGTAAATACTCAGAACGATTAAGAATAGATTTCATTTGACTAGTGCGCCCTCTGCTGTGTATTCCTGTTTTTGCTTTTTCCCAGGGTACCCTTCCGCGCTCTGTTGACCATGTCTGGCAGCATCCTATTCGAAGGAATAAGTTCAGATATCTGATTGACCATCCCGTTTCCCTAACTGGAGCTGGAAGGTAAGGAAGATAGATCGTGGGGGGAAGAGGGGAGGATGGTGTCAGGGGGAGTAGATGCAGATGAATAAAGTCATTTCCTCATGATTTTCTGAACGGGCAGAATTGGAGAAATCATAGAATCAGAAATTTTCAAGCTTGCAGTATCTTCGATGAATCACAATATAATCTGAAGAGGGTACAGCACCACCTTTTTGTGTATGCTTATTGTAAGTAGGATGGCAAGAGGTGCTGGCTGAACTTGCTTTTAGTTTAAATTTTCTTTTTGCGTGCCTTTGTGTACTTGTCCCCTTACTCTCCTATTCCTTGTTGTACTCTAGTAAAAGGGACAAGATCAGACAGGCAGAATAACTTTAGTGCCTCTTTTATTTGTATATCTGAGAAGAGCTAGGTAGCATAGCTTCAAGATATGGAAAACCTTGAAAAACAAGTGCTTAATCCTTGGTTTTCCTCAAAGTGAATCCTTAACCTTTACACTGTTTCAGATCAAATCAGCAAATACTATTTGTTGGTTTTAGATCACTCCTAAAAATATTCTAAATGTCAGCATTTTCCTCTGAAGTATATGACCTGCTTATTTTCTATGTATGGTCCATTTATCAATTTACTCCCTGCATGCTTCTTACTGAAATATCAATCTGAAAGAAATGTTTAAATTTACTAATACTTGGGTGGGTTTTCTCATCTTCCTGAGTTCCATTTTCTCATTTGTAAGAAGGGAATACTAGACTTGCTCTATTTTGTGTACGTCCTAAGGATATAGAGAGAACAAGTGAAATAATGGATGGAACAGCACTTGTAAAATTGTACAGAACATTTAAATATAAGGTGTTCTTACTCAACTATATCTCTGTGCTAGAAAAAGTGGCAAAAACATGGGCCATTGACTTTTGTGTCCTGGGTCTTTAGTGTCATAAAGTATACTTTATTTTATGCCTTCAGATCATTGTTATAATTATTAATAGTAATAATTAGTAATTATGAAATGTTTGAAGTACTTTGAAAAAATACTTAGCTATATCTCAATATGACAATAAACTTTTAGTGTGACATTAAAGTTTTAATCTGAATTGGAATTTTTAAAAAGTTAAGATCTGTATTGTGTTGGACAGGATAATGGCCTCCCCGACAAATGTCCTCACTGTAATCCTCGGAACTTGACATGGAATTTTACTTAGGAAATGTGATTAAGGTTAAGGATCTTGAGATGGAGAGAATCAGAATGCATCCAGATTAATTGCCTGAGTCTTTAAAAGTGGAAAAGGAAAGCAGTTGAATGGGTCAAAGATGAGACAGAAGAAGGAAGACAGATTTGAAACATGAGAGGCACTCAGCCTGCCATTGCTGGCTTTGAAGATGGAAGAGGAAAGGAAATAGGCTAAGAATTGCCATTGGCCACTGGGAATGGCCCTCAGCTGACAACCATCAAGGAAGCATGGATCTCAATCCTAGAACCGCAAGGAAATGAATTTTGTTAACAACTCAAATGACCAGAAAACCAAATCCTCCCTTAGAGCATCCAGAAAGGGACATAGATAGCCCTGTCAGCACCTTGATTTTATCCCAGTGAGGCCTATGTTGGACTTCTGACCTACTGAACTATAAGATAATAAATTCGGGGGTTGTTTAAGCTGTTAAATTTGTGATAATTGGTTTTGGCACCAGTACAAAATTAATACATGTATGCACAACTAATAGTATTCATAACAAGAGGTAACTTGTTTAACAGCCTTAAATATTCAGAGCAAAGCAGGAAAATACAAAACAACCAAGCAAATAGTCTCTGAGTAGTATTTTTGATGGCTCCATCAGTCAAAGTTCAGTGTAGAAAATAAAACACTCTAGATATTTTAAACAGGAAATTGAGTATTGAAAAAATTGTTGGAAGGGATGCCAACTGTTACTGAAAAAAAAATTGTTAGAAGGGCCAAAGGCGCAGGTGTGAAGCAATGCCTTGGGAATAACTCCCACAACAGGACGAAATTAACTCCTCATTGAGGCTACTGCCCCCAAGGCTGCCACAAGAGTTCAAAAGTATGTCTCCTTGAATAGACATTTGTCCAAAGAAGATAAAAATAGCCAATAAGCACACGAAAAGATGCTCAACTTCATTAGCCATAAAGAAATGCAAATCAAACCACAATGAGGTCGCAGCTCACATCCACTAGGATGGCCATAATAATGAATCGGGCAATAACACGTGTTTGTGAGGATGTAGAGAAATTGGAAACGTCATCCATTGCTCGTGGGAATGTAAAATGGTGCAGCCTCTTTGGAAAACAGTTTGGCACTTCCTCAAAAAGTTAAACAGAGAGTTACTATATGACCCAGAAATTCCACTTCTAGGTACATACCCAAAAGAACTGAAAATATCTATCTACACAAAAACTTTACATGAATATTCATGGCAACATTATTCATATAGCTGAAAAGCAGAAACAACTCAACTGTCTGTCCATCAACTGATGAAAGGGTAAACAAAATATGGTATATTTATGCTACGAAATATTACTCAGCCATAAAAAGGAATAACGTATTATTACATAGTATGTTTCCCCGAAAATAAGACCTAGTTGGACAGTCAGCTCTAGTGTGTCTTTTGGAGCAAAAATTAATATAAGACCCGGTATTATTATATTATATTATTATATTATATTATATTATATTATATTATATTATATTATATTATATTATATTATAGACCTGGTTTTATTTTATTATAAGACCTTTTTGCTCCAAAAGACGCATTAGAGCTGATTGTCCAGCTAGGTCTTATTTTCAGGGAAACACAGTACTACAACATTGATGAAGCTTGAAAATATTATGCTAAGTGAAAGAAGTCAAAAAAGGGTATGTATTGTATGTTTCTGTTTATATGAAATGTCCAGAATGGGCAAATTTGTAGAGTCAAATGGGTGGGGGGTGAGGAGAGTGGTGAAATTGCTGCTAATGGATAAAGGGTTTCTTTTTGGGGTGATGAAAATATTCTGGAATTAGGTACTGGTGATAGTTATACAACTTTGTTAATACGCTAAATACTTGTAAGTTGTGAATATACTAAAAACTTGTTAATATACTAAAAACTTCAAATTGCACTCTTTAAAAGGGTGAATTTTATGGTATGTGAATTATATCACAATAAAAAAAAATACCTCCTTAGTTGTGATCCAGGGATCAAGAAACTGAAATAAAGAAGTTGTTGCTGCTACTGCTGCTGCTGTTACTGCAGTGCCTCTCTCGACTTGGGTAGCTGGAGCATGGATTCTGGAATGTTGCTTCAGGAAAACCACTTTTCCATGATATTGCTCACAGAATCAGCTGAAGCACGGCAGGAAAATGGCTTTTGCCTCACTTTTACCTCCCAAATCTTGCAAAAGTGCATCTACTTGTGGAACTTCATTCACAGCTAGAATCCTCGCTGCAAGGATGTCTGGGAAAGCACTTCCCAACCTCTCCAATCCAAAGAGGGTATCCAGCACACATCAGAGGCTACTGTATGTTGAGCCCTGTGCTAGTCTTCAGGAACATAAGCAGACAGTCCTCAAGAAACTCTTTGCTTCATAACATTACCTGAATTATCAAGAAAAGACTATATCATGTTGTATATAATCTGCTTAAGAAAGCCACAAAGTTTTAAATACATTTCAGAAAGACTTAATGTTGCTTAAAAAGCATACCTCAGTTATTTGGAAAATCGATAACCTCTGAAATACCTCATTTCCTGACAACTTCAGATAAAAATGCATACTTATTTATGCACATAACCAGTTGTTTTGGAGAAAAAAATTGAAGTATGAACTCAGTTTGGTAATGTGGGGGCTGGAGAAAGGGATGAAGAGTTTTTTAAAGTCTAATAAAATTTATTTTTTATGTTATGGCTAAGAATCAAAGTTTTTTGGGGGGAGGGGAGTGTGTGGTTTAAATAAAAATAGATTCTCCAGAAAAGTATAAGAAGGTGGTTTACTACAAGAGTTTAAGAGAAATAAAACATATCTATTTTTAATGAAAAATTATATTCCAACAAATAAATAAAACTTGTTTCACCTAACAATAAAGTAAAATACCCAATAATTAAATAATAGAAATATAGAAGACTCCTAAGATTACTCTGAGAAAATTTGAATGACAGTAACCAAACTAAGCTTTCCTTTAGAAGGATGTGTATGTATGTATATACGTGAAGTATTCATTGTTTTTAGCTAACAAAGTTATATTGGTCAATTTAGCTATCAGTTATTGGTGTGATAGAAACTGACGTCACATCATCCTGAGGGCAGCTTTAAAAAAAAACCACTTCATTTAGATATCTAACACATAAAAGTTGTATATGTTTAAGGTGTACAGGATCACATATATATATATATATATACATTGTTACAAGATCACGACAATCAAGCTAGTCCGTCACCTCTGTATAGTTGTCGTGTGTGTGTGTGTGTGTGTGTGTGTGTGTGTGTGTGTGTGGAGAAGATTAAATTTAAGATCTGTTCTTTTAATAAATTTGTTATTTTTCCTGCAGATATTTTTAGTGAGAGAAATAAAACATTACAGATACTTCTAGATCCCCACCCCACGTTCCTTTCCCCTCTCTCTGTTCCTCCTCAGAGGTAGCCATCATCATGAGGCTAGTATATATTGTTCTAATGAATGTTTTTATACTTTTGTTTCATATGTCAGTAGCCATAAACAATATTTACCATTGTTTTTGCATACATGGCCTCAGACCGTTGCATGATTTTGCAGTTTCCTTTTTAAACTCAACAATGTTTTTCAGGTTTATCAAGTTGATTCATGTAAATCTAATTCCATATATTATATTCCATTGTATGGATAAATCACAGTTGATTTATCTATCCCTTTACTGAGGGACAGTTGTGTTGGTTCTACTTTTTTTCTTAGCAAATTTCAAGTGCACAGGACAGCTTTAACTGTCATCACTATGCTGTACATTAGATCTCCAGAACTCATTCATCTTGCATAACTGAAACTGTACTGTTTGACCAACATCTCATTTCCCTCACCTCCCCCACTCTCTCTTCTCACATATAAGATCATGCAGTATTTGTGTTTCTCTGGCTTATTTCACTTAGCATAATGTTCTCTACATTCACCCATATTGTCACAAATGGCAGGATTTCCTTTTGTAAGGCTGAATAAACATTCTGGTCACACACACACATTTTCTGTGTCCATTCCTTCATCGACAGACATTTCGGTTGTTTCTGTCTTGGCTATTGTGAATAATGCTGCAGTGAGCGTGGGAGTGCAGATATCGCTTTGAGATCTAGATTTAATTTCTTTTGGATATGCAATATACCCAGAAGTAGAGTTGCTGGAACATATGGTAGTTCTGTTTTTTATTTTGAGGAACCAGCATACTGTTTTCCATAATGACTGTACCTATTAACGTCGGGGGAGGGACAGAAACCTCTGAAAATTATGTGTAGTGACATGATTATAACTGCTATAGGGAGATGAATCTGGCAGAAGTACATAGAATATACCAGAGACTTGAGAATCCACATAAAAAGTAATGACCACTTGGAATAGTGATTTGATATCAGCAAGAGACAAGAGGACCGACCACTAGAATGATGTAACGGTGGATGTAAAATTAATGTGTCAGCGGTAGGTGGATCGTGAGGGCAAAGGCTGGGAAAGAATCAGTTATGGATGCTGAGATTTTGATGAGGAAGTGGAGGTGCTGACAGAATTAGTAAATACAGGAGAGTGAAAAGTTAGAAGGGAGGGAGAAGAATCCAGTTGTATCTAGAGGTAGCAGATAGGATCGAGTGAGATTTGATGGCATGCCAAGGGAGAAAGAGTAGGGAAAGAACAGGGATGAGGACAGAATGTTGAGCATTTCCATTTGGTAGGGAGGAAATCATAGAAGTCCAAGAAGTAGTAGCTAGGATGGAAAAAACCTGGAGAGTCCAGCAACACAGAGGATACAGGAAAGGAGAGTGTTTTTACAGAGGTAACCAACCCTGGAAAATATTCCAGGGAAATAGTGGAAGATAAGAACTGATAACTTGGCAGTGGAAAGTCATCATCAGCTTTCTGGAGAATGGTTTCAGAAGAGAGATGGGGATGGAAGTCAGATTGCAGGGAAATTTTGAGAAGTCTAATGTTTAACAAAACTATAGGTGGTGATAGATATATCGATAGATTAGATAGATAGATTAGATTAGATAGATACCTGCAGATAGATAGATAGATACTATGTTTCCCCGAAAATAAGACCTAACTGGACCATCAGCTCTAATGCGTCTTTTGGAGCAAAAATTAATATAAGACCTGGTCTTATTTTAATATAAGACCGGGTCTATATAATATAATATACCGGATCTTATATAATACAATATGGATCTTATATTAATTTTTGCTCCAAAAGACGCATTAGAGCTGATGGTCCAGCTAGGTCTTATTTTCGGGGAAACACGGTAGATAAATGATGGTAACATGACGATGCATGGTCAGGGAAGATTTTTAGCAGGGGAAAGACTTGAGTTATAGACCAAGGGGAATGTTCCAATAGAAGGGGTTACACAGAGGTTATGATTGATGGAATGAGGTCCCCGAGGATGTGGGCAACGATGAAATCAAGGACATAAGTGGAGGAAATAACACTGAGGAAGAGAATACATCTTAACCCAAGATTGAAGGAATGAAAGAATTTGTGATGTGAGTGAGAAATCTGAAGTGGAGAAGGGAAGACGGTGGGAGACGTCGTCTCTAATGCCTCAGCCTTTGTAAAGTATGAGGAAGGGACACCAGTTGTGTGCCCCATTTTACCCACGCGAAGGATGTGTGTGGACCTTACCCACTCTTATCTAGTAGCCAGACAAAATTGATTTTGTAAATATGTATTTTTATTTTTTTAGAGATATTTCTTTTCTGTATGATGTTAAATATGTTAAAGGAGAGACAAGGGAGAGTACACTTTGTTCCCCAGATTCGGACCATTCCGTACAGTCACGTGAGGGCGTCATTGTGCCCCGTAAGGTAAATAAAATATTTGACTAATAATTTCCTCTCCTTCTCTCTACTTTTTAAAGAAAACATTTCCCGAAATATAAAGCAGTGTTGTATGATAGCAACAACCTGCATTGCTTATCAGTTTTCACAGCACTTTTAATTATTTCTAGAAAAGCGTATTTAGTGAGAAAAGATCAAAGATATTTTAAGCCATTTTTCACACTACAGTTATTCACTTTAATCTAGAAAATACAGTATAGGAGACTGGATTTTTTGTTTTTAAGAAATCTACAGTTTAAAGTTGTGGAATTCTTATTTTGGGGATGTTGCTAAGATGAATTTTAAACTCCTATTAAATTTTAAAGAGTCAGTCAGTGGATTTCTGAATATTATGTGGGACACGGGTAACTAATACTAAAACCAAGGTTATTCTGTAATTCCTGGTGTTTTGTTTGTTTGTTTGTTTTAAATGTGTGCTCTGCTAAAAGTTTTTTACTACTTGCCATGTCTCATATTACTAATATGGTCATTTTCCTCATCAAAATCTCTTAATAAATAGTATCCCTTTGGGACAGCAATTAGAATTTGTGCAATTCAGTTTTTTTCATCTACTAATGTTTTCATTCTTATTCTTTCTTTTTAAGCCAAAGAAACTAACCGATACTTTGATTCCTGAAGAATTTCATATTGTGTCAAATATAGGAGTTTCAGGTTTGGAGTGTTACGATGAGTGAGTACTATAGTATATACTGAATATCTGACAAGTTGAACTGTTTCGTGCTTCCCAGACATAGAGGAATATGGACACAGTTCATTCATGTTCCTAGTCAACATTTGCACTGAAATGAGGAAACATGGCCAACCATCCTAATACAATTTTTAAAAATCATTTTAATTTAAGAAACTAATGAAAAAGTCTTACTTGAAAAAGTTTGGGATTTCAGTGATTAAATTGTTCTCTGTCTTTTCCTACTGTTTAATTTTAACTAGAGAAAAAAATGATATTTATTCTAAATGCTTGGCTATGCCTCTTTGGGAGTGGTTCTGAGCAATTACCATGGAGACAATGGAAAGTAGCCCCATAAACTGGATTCTCATAGCGCACGATTCTATGGCTTAGCTCCAGACTACAGACCACTCATGCCCAGTTTTCTTTGATTCCTGTTTATGGGATTGAAAATGGGATCTTGCTTTTATTTTCCAAAACAACACTTGAATGTTTCATAGTTTAAAAAAACTAGAACTTGGGCTAAGGATGTCACTCTTTATCATATCCAGTACATTATATTATATGGCATTTCCTTATGATAGTGGGTTTCAGAACAATATTTTGCCAAAGAGAACTAAGTGGAACTCATTTTTGCGGTAACTTTTAATTTTTATATAATTTCAAATTTATAAATAAGTTACAAAATAGGACAAGGAACTCCCATATGCCCTCTATCCTGACTCACTAGGTGCTTCATTTGCTTTAATACACACACACACACACACACACACACACACACACACACACACACACACACATTTAAACTATTGAAGAGTAAGTTGGAGACCAAAGGAAATGCTTATTAACTAGGGGAAGAAAAAAGTAATAATGAATTAAAGGATTACTATGTGGTTTTTATTGTGATAGTCATTTAGGTGTAAACAAGTACTTCCAGAGGACAGATATGGCTGGGAGTCAGGAAATTATGTTCTAGTTTCATCTCTGCTGCTTACTCATTTTATAACCTATTTAGTCACTTAGTTGACTTACGAATTCTTAGAACATCCTTCCACCTTTGAAAAGCTCTTCTTAACGAATCAAGGAAATTTTCATATTGTGACATATTAAGGAATGTGATTAAAGCTCCTTTACTAAAAAATGTTTCAAATATGATAAATATCATTACATCTGTGTCTGTAGATGTCTAAGACTATTTAAGTATGATCTTACGTGCAAAATGGTGGACCTTTCTGGTTGCTTTCAAGCTTCTCAATTCCATGAAGTCTTAAGTTTATCATGTTGTGATAAGTAATAAACAGGCTAGATAATTTTCTTATAATAACATTTACCTATCATATTGATTGCAGCAAATATACTACTCTCCTCACAGATAGTGAAAATAGGCTGTTGGTCTTTCCATCCATGTAAGTAGAGTTTATTTTTAAAAGAGTTTTTTAGAAAGAATAACTATATACATATATATTACCTTTTCTTGGTTCTTTATTACACACACACACACACATGCGTGCGAAAATTAAAATGACAGCAGAAACCCAAGACAATAATTGCCACAATTCTGTCATCTAATCAGTGTTTTCATTTGTCCAATTGCATATTCAATTTTTACATATTTATAATATTTAAGTACTATAAAATGCTATTTTTTATGGTTTCAAAATTCTTTATATTGCTTTTTAATTTTATTTTATTGTGGTAAGAACACTTAACATAAGATCTACCCTCTTAACAAATTTTTAAGTGTATAATACAGTTAATTATAGGTACAATGTTGAATAGCAGATCTGTAGAGCTTACCTTGCATAACTGAAACTTTTTTGCCTGTTTATTAGCAATTTCCCATTTCCCTCTCCCACCAGCCCTTGGAAACCACCTTTCTATTCTATGATTCTATGAGTTTGACTGTTTTAGATACCTTATGTAAGTGGAATCATGCAGTATTTGTACTTTGGTAACTGGCTTATTTCACTCAGCGTGACATCCTTTGGTTCATCCATGTTGTTGCATATTGCAGAATTTTCTTCTTTTCTATGGCAGAATGATATTCCAGTATATGTATATACCATATTTTCTTTATCCATTCATCCATCGATATACATCTATGTTTCCACATATTGTGACTAGTGCTGCAATGGACATGGGAGTGCTAATATCTCTTTGAGATCTTGGTTTCAGTTCTTTGGATAAATGCTCAGAAGTGGGATTGCTGGATCATATATAAAATACTTTTGTATTCTATATTTAACCATTACTGTTCTTCCATTTTGTCACAGTCTTTTTGTGTTTTTTCTTCTTTGTCCCTTTTCCTCTTTTATATTGTGAAGTAACTAACATTGACAGCTTGGTGTTTATCTCACCACATTTTTTCTATGTTCTTACAATCATACACAATAGAATTTTTTTGGGAGGGAGCATTATTTTTGTTTACAAAAGAGAGGATCATACTATTTGCATTTTTCTTTCTTTTAAAGACTATATTACTGATATCCCACGAGATCTGTGCTTACAATTCTAATGCTTTAAGATACCATTAATATTCCATAGTATATACATTTTCTTTATGCATATTATATTCTTTTTGTGATTGAGGATGACCTATTATAACACTAATTACATAAGTCTGCCACCTTAATCTTTTAGGAAACCTAATAAAAGAGTAGAAGTGGTCAAGCTGAACGATGTGATGGATACTATGCTAGAGAGGGCTGGTGTGGAAAATCAGGAATATACAGGACCTACCAAGGTAACTGCAAAGATCACTATAAATCACGATAACCTAGTGGTTAAGAGCATGCACTCTGGGTGGTGGAAGGCCTGGATTGACATCTTGGCCCTGCTATTTATTAGCTGGTGAACCTGGGCAAGTCATTTGTACCTCAGTTTCCTCTGTAAATTAGAGATGATAATAATATTTACCTCATAGGGTTGTTGTGGAGATTAAAATGACATAACGAATGTAAATGGCTGAGAACAATGCTTGGTTTGTGGTAATCACTGTATAATTAATTGTTAGTACAACTGACTCTTTTTTTACATTTTTTTTTATTAGTTGCAGGTGCACAAGACAAAGTAATACTTAGACGTTTATCATTTATATCCCTCACACTGCGTGAACCCCCCTCCCCCATCCACTATCCCTCTGACATCGCACAGAGCCATTACATTTCCACTGTCTCTATTCCTAATGCTGTATTCTGCTTCTTGTAAGTATGTACACACACACACACACACACACACACACATACACATACATAAACTTGTAGTTAATATTCATTATTGTTCAGCTTCAGCTTCAGCTTCAGGTAGTACAACTGACTCTTGAACAAAACAGTTTGAACTACACAGTCCACTTATATGTGGTTGTTTTTCAATAAATACTTTAAATGTATTTTTGCTTCCTTATGATTTTCTTAATAACATTTTCTTTTCTCTAGCTAACTTTATTGTAAGAATACAGTATATAATACATACAACATACAGAATTGTGTTAACTGACTGTTTATATTTTTGGTAAGGCTTCTGGTCGACAGTAGGCTATTAGTAGTTACGTTTTTGGGGAGTTAAAAGTTACACATGGATTTTTGACTGCATGGTGGGTTGGCGTTTCTAACCTCTGTGTTGTTCAAGAGTCAACTGTATTATTTGTATTACTGTATTTCATTGAAAACAAGTCACCATCGATTATAAGACCCTTATTTTATGTACCAATAAAAAACATGGCCAGTTAAATCGTGCTTTCTTATCACTTATAATTTTTATTTTGTGCTTAATGAAAGGGCTCTTTCAGTCTTGCATAGATATAGATTTATTTCTTTATGAAGGCTATTTTTTGTTTTGTAAATTTTCATTTTTATAGAATTTAAAACTTATAGATAAGTTCAATGTAAGGCACTCTTACGTAACCTTTACACGGATTCACCAATTGTTTACGTTGTGCTCTGTTTGCTTTATCATTGTCTCTCCTTCTCTACATATCTTTCTACATATAGTTTTTTCTGAACCATTTTAGATTAAGCTGGTGACATCGTGCCTCTTTACCACCAAACATTTCAGGTATACTTCCTATGGATGAGGACATTCTTTTACGTATCTATAATACAGTTACCAAAATCAGGAAATTTGACATTGATATGATAGTCCATGTTCAAATTTGTCAATTATCCCTATAATGGCTTTTTATAGCTATTTCCCCCTCTGTTTCAGGATCCCAGGATCACACAGTGCTTCTATTTGTCGTGTTACTTTAGACAACTATAATCTAAAACAGTTCTTTGCGTTTTTTTGACCTTGATATTTGGAAGAACAGAGGAGAGTTATTCTCTAGAATGTTCCTCAGTTTGGGTTTGATTGATGTGTAGGAGTACTCGCGATTCGATTCAGGTTTCGTATTTTGGCAGGTATACCATAGAAGAGATACTGTGGCCTTCTCAGTGCATCATTTAAAGAGATGTATGATTAGACACAGATTTTTAAAAATAATATATCATTTTGTATATATATTTATAAAGGAAAATGTAAGTGAAATAAATCAATCAAGGTGTCTCTAAAGCTCATTCACATGTAGAGCCCTAGCTCTTAAAATGGTTTTACTGACAAGACTGTAATACATGCTAATTAACTTACTTATCTTCTGCCAGATGCACAAACTACTACATATATTGAAGAAGGAACAGACTATTTACAATACAGTATTTCATGAACTTATTCGACAAGTCAGTGTGGACTGTGCAGATAGAGGAGAACTACTGTCTAAAATCAGGTTAAAGCTGTTCCTGGAGTGTTCCAGTTTCCTTTTGAATTTTATATTACAATTATGTTTATATCCGTTTTTGAGAAAATCACAAAAGTACACATCTCTATTCTATTGATAATAAGAAGCCTAATTGTTTTTCTATTATATTTTCTATAATAAAAATATAATAATTGGAAACTTCCTTAAGGTGATTTCTGTTGGGATGTTTGAGAACATATTTTTTTTTTTATGATTGGGAGTCAAGTGCTATGTGAAATAGTAGAAAAAGTACAGAGTCTGGAGACCACTGATCAGATTTCAATTTATCGTATGACGTTGGAAATAGTGTGAGCCTTAGTTTTCTCATCTGTAAACGAAGGTAATAGCAACTGTGAACATTTTAATCTGTCTGTTCGTTAATCAGTCAGTAATATTGAGTGTCTACTCTGTGTCAAGCATTAAGATACTTCATAGGATTGTGGTGAGGTTTAAATGAGAGCATAGAATTAGGTGCTCAATACATATAGGTATTATAGATGATGATGATAAATACTATTATTACTATAATTCTTCTTATGACACTGGTTCTTTCCAAAAGCTGAAAGGAGTAACAGAAGTAGAATACTGGGTTCAAATTACGTATTTGCAGCTTACTTGCCATAGAAGCACAGGCAAATTATTAGATCTCTCTGAATGTGCTCTACTTTATCGCTTGTCTATCCATCTAGCCATTCTTCTATCTTCTAGCAATTTAATTTCATGCTCTTCAAAGTAAATTGCAGACATTAGTGTATTTCCCTCTAAATATTTCAGCATGTATATCATTAACCAGAGTTCATTATTTATATTTGTCTTGCTTTTCCTTTTTGAGTAAAATTTACTTATACTGAAATGCAAAAAATCTTGCCTGCATTTGTTGATTTTTGAGAAATCCACACACTTATATAACCCAAGCCTTTAAAAAGAATAAAGTATTACCATCACCCCACACAGTTCCCTAATACTCTCTCCCAGTAAATGCCCTCCTCCACTTCTCCAGAAGTTCTGACTTCTTTCCATCTTAGATTAGTTTTGCCTATTTAGTAAATGGGATCATACACTATCTACTCTTTTATGTAATATATTGAGATAATGTGTGTATAATCTACCTTCCTATAACTTCTACCCACTAATCCCAATTTTGTACTCTGGAAATACTCAAAATAAGTCTATTCTTTCTTTCACCTTCTAGCTCTTCAAATATGTGAAAATGACCATTTTTGTCTTCCCTTTTATGCATTCTCTTATCCAGGCTAAACATCCCCCCTTCTTTCAAGTTTTCTTATTGAAGTATACTACAGATGGAAAACACACTAATTCATCAATGTTGATTTCAAAATATGGTGTCATGCAGTATTACACCATTACAGTATCATACAGAATAATTTCATGGCCCTAAAAACCTTGTATGCATCACCTATTGGTTCATCCCTCCTCCATTCCCATTCCCATAACCCTCCTCGGTAACCCCTGATTTATTTTTATTTTTTTAATTTGTTTTTCACTGTTTCTATGCTTTTTTTTCTTTTCCAGAATATCATACACTTGGGATCATACAGTATATAGTCTTTTCAGTCTAGTTTCTTTACTTTCACTTGAATTTTAAATTGCTGAAATGTTTCCTGACCGTTATTTTGTGGAATTCATTAAGTTCTGGGCACTGTACCATTGTTATTGAGCAATTAGATTATGATGTGCTTTGGTGTAGTTTCCATCATGTTTCTTGAGCTTTTTGAATCTGAGTTTATATATATTTTTAATAAAATATGGAAGTTTTTTGGCTAGTTTTTTCTTCAAGCATTTTTCTGCTCTGCCCCCTTTTTGGGGAAGTCCATTTACACATATATCAGGCTACTAATATTGAAGTTGTCCCATAGATCCCTGATGCTTTGAACGTTTTTTCTTGTGTTTTTTGTCTTTTCTTGTTCATTTTGGATAGTTTCTATTGCTATATGTTCAAGTTCACTAATCTTTTCTTCTGCAGTATCAAATCTGCCTTTAATCTTATCCAGTGATGTTTTCATCTTAGACATTGTAGTTTTCATCTCTAGAAGCTCAATTTTGGTCTTTTAAAAAATATCTTCCATGTCTCTACTTAACTGTTAATGAAAACTTGTAATGTCCTTGTCCGTTAATTCTAACATTTATTCCAGTTCTGTGTCAGTTTCGATTGATTGATTGTTCTCCTCATATGTGTGTTTTCTTCTTTACATACTTGGTAATTTTGATTGGATGGCAGACACTGTGAATTTTACCTAATTGAATGCTATATGTTTTTGTATTCCTAAAAATATTCTTGAGCTTTGTTCTGGGACACAATTAAGTTACTTGAAAACTATTTGATCCTTTAGGTAGGACCAGAACAGTGCTTAATTTAGGGCTAATTAATTCTGGATATTATTGAGGCAAGACTTTTCTTTGAACTGTATCCAATGCCCCATGAATCATGAGCTTTTACAGTCTGGCTGGGTGGAAACAGGCACTATTTCAAGTCATGTGTGAGTGCTGGGCACTCTTACTTCTGATCCTTTTCGATGGTTCTTTCCATGATCTCAGGTGGTTTCTTCACATTTATGCCCTGATCATTATTTAGTTGAATACTTAAGGGGAACCCTTTGCAGACTTCCAGAGATCTCTCTCTGTGCAGCATTTTTCTCTCTGGTACCTGTCCTCTGAACTCTAATCGTTTTCATCTCTCTCTAGACTTAGTTCTATCTCCTTAACTTAGAGAACCCACTGGGGTCCTTCTGGGTTTCCTCTCTTTGTACTATAGACTGGAAACTCTCTCAAGTGGAGCAATCATAGGGCTTACCCTATTTCTGGTCTCTCAAGAGTCACTTTCTTTCATTGCCCAATATCCAGGATCTTGAAAATTGTTATTTCACATACCATGTCTTTTTAGTGTTATTATTGTTGTTATTTCAGGCAGGAGAGTAAATTTAGTTCCCCTGGATTTCTTTTTTATAATTCCTGTTCCTATACCTATATCAGAATTCTATTTATACATTAATGTCCTTCATAAGTTTTTGGAAATTATCAGTGATGGTCTGATCTCTTTGGTGAATGTCTGTTCTCCATTCTCTCTGTTTTCTCTTTCTGGAACTCTGATTAGATTTACATTAGACATTGTCATCCTATGCTCTGCCTCTTCATCTCTTTTTCATAATTCCCATTTCCTTATCTCTGTGCTGCATTCTGGATAATTTTTTCTAGGACACGAATACCCTCTTTAGCTGTATATATTCTGCTATACCCCATCTGTTGAGTTTTACAATTCTGTAATTACATTTTTTCCCTAAGAGTTCTATTGGTTTGTTTCCATATTTGTCATCATATTTAATACTTTTTTTGTTGCTTATTTTTTAGATTCTATCTTTTATTTCTCAAACATTCCATGTATAATTTTATATTCTAAATTTGATAATTCTAGTAGATGAAGACCATTCGTATCTAAATCTACTTTTGTTTCTTCTGAGTCTCATTCATGGTGGTTTATTTATATAAGTATTTGCAGTCTTTGCTTGTGTAGCTAATATTTGTCTAATCTCAATCATTAAATCCTCAGGATATAAATCATAGATGCTTTCTGAAGAGAGGATTTGCTTTTTCTCCCTTCTGGAATCCTGGCTTGATGCAGTAGCAGGTCTACACTCAGGTCTCCCACTTTAAAGGTGGCCCAAGACTTATGATCTCTGGGACCCACTGTTGGTATTTTTACTGGGGCAACCCTGACCTTGGGTTTGGCTAAAGGATACTGTTTGCCACCTCCTACTCCATTCTTAGCTTTTTGTATTTTGTTTATTGTTTTTCATCCCTAGAGATTTCTATTTCTTCCTGTGAGCCCATTAATGCTTCAAAAAGTATGCTCTATCATGGATATAGTTGTAATAGGAAGGCTTTTGAGTATTTTACCTCTATATTGTTAGGAGGGGAAGTCGTAAAGATGTTTTTAATATTGTTATTTCCTGCTGTATGAGCTGCATATTGAGCTGATAAACTCCTTTTCACTTTAAGTGTTTGAATAAGGGCTGAATAATTCTTTCTGTCCATGTGTGAGAGATTAAGCTAAATGACCATTTCAACTCAAAGATATTATTAATTCTAGGGTCTCAAGGATAGGATATAATACTTAGATCATTTTTAATATAAATGAAGACTGCTCAGTTATTGCATCTGTAATTTATATCTTTGATTATTTCCAAAGATTTTGTTTGGTTTTATTCAGAAGCAAAAGAAATGACTTCTTTGTATTTAAGTTCTTTGTTTATTTTTAAACAGTTGGTGTCTTTTTACATTTTGGTCAATTTAAGAAAAGTGGTTTTATTCATGAATTCAACTATTTATAAAAATCCCATTGTATTCAAGGTACTCTATTAGAGGTTATAAATATGTAAATATGTGAGACCTGGTTCCTATCCTCATATGGTTTGTAATTTAGAAGAAGAAAAAAAGTCCTTATTTTGTTTTACATCTCAGATATTATGTTCCAAATAATTATGACTCTGGTTAAAATTCTTCACAATTCATTCACTTGTATGAGCATAGCAAAAATGCACAGCTTAGATCCCTTTCTTTTCCAACCTTGTTGTTCCCCGTATATCGTTGTGTCTGCTCACTCTTCTTTTAACATTATTTTTTCTCCCATGTTTTTGCTCCTTTTTCCTTTTCTCCTGCATGATGTCTTGTTTTCCTTCTTTCTCGTGCAGAGAGCGGTATGTACAAATGCTTGACCAAATCGCCCGGCAGATGATTGACTTCTACAAAGACTTGGTAACTCAGCGAGTGATGGACCAGCGCATTTTAGAAGAATTGTACAATTTTAAGAATGTTATTGAGGAACTGACCAGGTAAAAACTGATTATCTTAAAGACAAGACAAAAGTCATGTCTCTAAAGAGAGTGAAAAATATTCAGGGAAAGTAGAATGGTTAAAGGTGAGGGCTCTTTTGTTCTCTTCGTGTTTAGCAAGAGAGCAGAAAGGATTGGATATAGATGTAGGTATAGATATAGAGACGTGGGTTACACAGGTTAATACAAAACTAGGGCTCTGTGTATACTCAAGGGGGAAACACTCTTGTTCTTCCTTCCAAGACAGATATGTTTATCTTAATCAGGTTTACAAAGCAGTGCCATGATTATCAATGTTAACGTTCAAATAATAAGCGTTATATAGCAATCAAGGTTAGTGATCATCTAAACTTGTAGCAAGGTGATTCTAGCCGGAATGAAGAGGATAGGGTAGGCACATCAGAGGGAAAGCTGGAGCAGCCTGAGGCCTTAGCTGTCAGCCTCTGCCTTCATTCATTCTAAAGGATCCCCCACCTCTTCTTTCTGCCTTTTCTAGCCAGCCTGATTCCACTGCCAAAGTTGGCAAGATTCCATCCAAATGTATACTGGATTTATTGATTTGGTTTGTAAGGTGATAAAACTAGGAAGAGATGTACACATGATGACTGAGAATATTCCTATGTGCGAATCTGATTTCCTGGGTAGAAACTTTTTGGAAATCTTCAACTAGGACTATAAAATTCCTTTGCTTTATTTCAGGGAGCTGTGTTTGGTTCGGGCACATGATAATAAATTAACCAAGGAAGCAGAGAAGGCCCACAGGGATTTGGCACAAGCTCTGTTAGATGCTGAAAAGAATGCCAAGTGAGTTACCAATATTAGCCATTATGTCATACTTGCTTCACACTTTATTACAGATTTTATAGAAACATTTGAAGTTTTTTTTTATTACAGTAGTATAAAGTTCATTACTTATATTACTCCTTCAGGAACTGTTGTAATACACATCTTGTAAATGTCTTCTTGTGTGAGAGATTTCTGGGGGTGTGCTTAAAAGTGGAATTACTGGGTCATAGGATATACATAGCCTTGTCTTGCTAGATGTTGCCAAATATTCCACAAAGTAGTTGTACCAGTATATTCTCTCATCAGTGTATGAGAATTCTCTTTTGCCCATGTCTTTTATCAATTGGATGGGTATGGAAAGGTACCTGGTTTTTGTTTGCATTTTCCTAATTAGTAGTGTGAATCTAATTGTTTTTTTTATATTTTAGTGACTCTACCATGGTCTTAATTTTTACTGTCTTTCAGGGATTAGCAAACTTTTTCTGTAAAGGGTCAGATGGTGAGATATGGTTTCTGATGCAACTACTTGGTCAATTCTGCCTTTGTAACATGTGCCATTGCAGTGCAAAAGCAGCGAAGGACAATACCAGAATATGGCTTTGTTCCAATAAAACTTTATTTGAATTTATAACATTTTCATGTGTCAATGAAATAGTATTCTTCTATTGTTTTTGCAACTATTTAAAAAAAAAGTAAAATTAATTTTGTAAAAAATTAAAAATGTAAAATTTTTAGGTCATGTGCGATACAAGAAACAAGTGGTGGGCCACATTTGACCTGCAGGCTGTAGTTTGCTGAATTATATTTTATTTCATTTTCTGTTAGAATTCTGATTACTAGAAGCTCTTGGGTATATATCAAAAGATATACCTAATTGCATATGTTATTTTTTTATTTAGTCAATTAAAAAAATTTTTATCATAGAAGCAGTACATACCTTATAAGAAAATTAGAAAATGCAAACACGCAAAAATGAATAAAAAATATCACAATCTCATCACCCATAGATTACTGCTGTAAATATGTTAGGGTATATTCTTGTGGATCTTTTTTCTATGTACATGTGAACACATGCATTTTTTAAAACAAAATGGTATTGTATATACTACTACATAGCCAGCAATTTTTTTAGTCAGCAATCTCTATCTATTTCAATAAATTTTCACTTCATAAATTATCCAGGTCATATTCAAATTTTCCTAATTATTCCCAAAATGTATTTTGCATTTAGTTGTCCAAACCAGTATCCTATCTAGGACCAAACATTGCATCTTGTTTTATGTCCCTTTTAATCCAGCATAGTCCTCTGCTTTTTTTTTTTTAACTTGTTGGAATGACTATATTTTTAAATGTCAAGAAAAACACAAATGTATACAAAATCTAAACTCAAAAATAGATTTTTACTTTTATTCTATTTTATTTCTTACTAGAATTAGAGGCAGTACCTTGATCATTTTGCCTACTGAATGTACTACTGTTTTCTATAGCCAATTCACCCTTCTTGTCTTAGTAAATAACTGCTCAATACTTTGTCTTCTTTCCTTACACCTCTAATACTACCTCTCCATCCTCTTGAGCTGATGACGATGCTTTCTAGAAAGTAGAAACAAACAGAAGAGAACTCAAGCTCGTATCCCTACATCTACTCATCCACCTACATCTGTGCTTATACATTCATTCTGTCTTCCCTCCTCTTACTGCGGATGACCTGGAATCCTCTTCTCCCAGTGTGTGTAGCCTCCTTCCTTCCTTCCTTCAGACCTTCGCTCAAATGCTCAAACGTCTTATCAGTGAGGTCTTTCCCGATCCCCTTATTTAGAGTTGCAACACACTGTGTACTCTCAATCGCCTTTCCGTGGCTTATTTTTATCTATTGCACTATCACTACTTAATATATTGTTTTCTTTTTTATTTGTTTATTATCTCTTCTGGATAAACTTTATAGGGGCAAAGGGTTTTGTGTTTTGTTTAGTTTTGTATACTACCTGGTATATAGTAGGCACTAAACGGATACTGCCTGAATGAATTAAATAATAAACTAGAACTTCTTTTGTGCCAATGTTTATTGTAAGAACAAAATATCTAAAACCAGAGAGAAGGGGAAGGAAAGGGAGAAAAAAATCTCTTTTTCTGTAAAAAATTATGGTTCTGAAGTGGGGTGATTCTTTTCTGTGATTAGAAATTTTTAATAATACTTTTTTCTGATAATTGATCATTTCATTGAAAATTTGGAAAATACAGAAACTCATATAAGGAAATAAAGAACATTCATAATTCTTTCTCTTAGAGTTAATTACTATTAATATTTTGGTATATTTTTCTTTTTCTATGTACTTTTTATAAAAATGAGATCAAACTGAACATACAATTTTATCATTTGGGTTTTCTCATGTTATGTTATAACATGAAAAATTTTTCCATGTACCAAAGTATTAAGAACATGCTCTTTAATTAGCTGCAAGGTATTTTCATCAGAGAACTGCAGCATATATTTTATTTGGCTAATCTCTTGTTGTTGGACATTGAGGTTGTTTCTGAATTCTTTATTTTGCTATTATAAAGAAGGATCATTAATCTTCTTTTTAAAATCGAGGTTTAATGTTCAGACAGTAGAATGCGCAAATCTTAAGGCTGCAGCTTATGGAATTTTTATATTTGTATTCACCTATGTGACACTTAGGGTGATGACATTTTTTCAGTCACTTTAAACAAGTGGAGGCCTCCAAATAGGAGGCGGCTTCAGGAACTGGTGCTGGTGATTCCTGGCTTTCAGCAAAATTTAAAGAATTCTGCATCACTGGCCTTCAATTCTTTCAGTGAAATTAATGCTCCTTAGGAGGAAGTGTTTCCAAAGGTCTGTCAAATGCTTCCAGTCACTTAACAACTTCTGTGTTTGTATCTAATCTCTGAAAGACTTTCAATTCTGAGAGAAGCTTCAGTGTAAGTTGGGAGGAAAAGGTGTGTTCTGGTAAACATGAAGAAAAAATAGTTAAGGAAAAGGTACTTAATTATACTTAAGCTTTTGGTTTATTGGTAGGGAATTTCTTTAAATCTTATATTAATTATTTATAATTTAAAAATAATCATGGTTCACAATTATTGGACTTTGTGCCTTTAGTAAAGAATCCTAATTCTGTGAGGGAAAAATATTTAAGAATAAAACTACTATATTACTACTACTTGTACTCTGAATTTTTCATTAGATACAATGTTGTTATACCACTGGAATACTATGTTGTGAAAATTCTAGTGGAAGAATATGACAAAAATGTATTTAGAGCAGGGAACCATATGTTGAACTTTTTGCTTTAAGACTTTTCTAAGATTTATAAATGAAATATGAATTTTTTTCTATTTCTACTGTATGTTAGTGTTGCTAATATATCCACCAATTTTGCCAGAATCACCTTTTAATTAGTTATAAAGTAACAACTTGCGTTTTTTAGAACAAACTTCTTTTTTTAAAAAAAAATATGTCCTATATAGTTTCTTTCTTAATTTTTCTTTTAGAATTGTAGAAGAATACCATGACTTATATACATTACAAAGAGGAAGGATGGAGAATGATATTAAACAGTTAATGACAGAAAGAGATATCTGGAGCTCAGCCGCATACGAATTGGCCCTAAAGGTTGGTTCATCTGGAAACATAACTCAAACTTCTTTTTTTGCCTGGATAAAGTTTCATTTTACAAATTTCAATAACCTAGACAAAAATTTGAAAAATGAAGATGCATGTTTAACTGATGAATAATGTAGATATTACGGGCCTTAGAAAGGGAAAGTTACATTTCTTTGTTTCTACACTATTGGATACCTGGCTCTTTTTCTCACCAGAACCTATGAAGTGTGAACAAGATTCTTTTTCTTTTATTTGTGAACATGTTAAAAATTTCAGCTTTAATTTATATTAATAGTAAACTAGGAAATGTGGTTCTTATTTTTTGATCACTGCATACCTCACTTTGGTTCTATTACCTTGGTACCCAAGATGATAAATTAATTGGTATGGCAGCCTGTGGACCATTATAGTAATGTTTTAGGGAAATAGCAAAGTCCCACAATATTCTGTTTTTCTAAAATGTTTGCTGTTTTGTTTCCTATTCTCATATCTGGGATTTATAGTATTAATATCAAAACATGATGTTGAACAGATTCAAATTTTTGTCCCCCTTTCCTTTGGAATGATCAGACCACATCTAGGACACAATGTTCCATCCTGATGTAGAATTTTAAAAGGGGCATCGATACGTCCAGAGGAAATAATCATGACAGTAAATATATAAGAAACAAATCGGGGAGTTAGGCATGTTCAAGTGAGTTCCCTCATTCTAGAAGTATTTAAACAGTCTAGAACAGTCATTCACTGAATGACTATATAATTAATTCAGTATATCAGTGGTTCTCAAAGTTGGTCCATGGACCTCCAGGGGGTCCATGAGACCTTTTCATGAGGTCAGAACTAGTTTCAGTATAATACTAAGATGTTATTCACCTTTTTACTTTCATTCTCACATGAGTGTACAGTGGATTTTTCTGGAAGCTACATGATATGGGATATTGCAACAAACTAAATGCAGAAGCAAATATGATCCACCTCTATTCTATTAAGGCAGATATTAAAGAAATTTGTAAAAATATAAGACAGTGGTGCTCTTTTCACTAATTCTTTTTTGTTTTGGAAAATAGTTATTTTTTTTATAAAAGTACTCTTTGTGTTAACATACAATGGATTTATTTTGAATGTTGTGTTTAAGTGAATTAATACATTATTTAATATATTAATAAATTATTAATAAGTTATTTAATGTATTAAATAACCTCAGTTTTAATTTTTCAATATAATAAATATCAATAGAAATAATTGTATAAACAAAAGCTCTTTGAAGTTCTCAATAAATTTTAAGAGTGTAAAGGGGTTACCACTGGTATATACTATACTTCAATTTGGTTCCAGTCCAGTAGTTGTAGAAAATAAGAATTTGTGATTCAGACTAGCTCATGATTTAAACAAGAAATTGTGATTGAGTTAATGATTCAATGAAAAATTGATGTGAAATTTGTTTGGTTTAATAAATTACAGTGGTTGGTTAATGATTTAGGTTCTTAATTTTAGTACTTTTTTAAAAAAATAGGTGATTGAAAGAAATAGAGTCATATTGGCTAAAAGACTTTACCTCAATGAAAAAGGCTGGTGTAAATATGCGAAGCATTTCATCATACTGCTGTCAAGCAAGGTAAACCTCAGTTCACTTATGTTATGGAACAAGAGACTCAACTGTTGAGGGCTGAGACTATAAGAAGTCTTTGCTAAATTTATAGATTACATTTTAAATATAGTCTTATATGTGTGCTTTATTGTGGATGGGATGAAAAAAATCTAAGGAAAGGCTAATAACAGCTCTTCTTTATATCTATCTTCTACCCTAAATAAAGCAATTTGTCTAAGTTAACACTGCAAATAATATTTATAGAGTTATCATTCTATTTACTAGTGTTTAAACTAAAAAATATATTTTAAGTAGCTGTGTTTATTGACATAGCTGCGTTATCGATGCATTCTATGCAATTTTATGGGAAAATTCAGTAGGCACACTAGGTGGAAAAGGAGGGAAGTGGCATTTAGTGTTTCTAGACTCAACCCGTTTAAGAGTGGTTTGACTAGTCATTTCACTTAATTCTTGTAACAATCCTGTGGGATATATATTAGGGTCTTTATTTTATAGATAAGAAAAAGTAATCTCAAATAGATTAAAGAACATTCCCCAAGGTTACACAGCCAGTAAATGGCTAGGATTAGCATTTGGTAATGTTTGTCTTTGAAATTTCTGTTCTTTCCAATGTACCACACTGCCTCCTATGAAAGTGCTATGGGGAAATTGGGCTCATGTCTCAAAGGAAAAAATCTTGTCTCTAACAGTTCATGTGCCATGGAAAATCCACCACCAAAGGGACTGTGTAGTAGTGTCACTGATGATATTTTGAAAGAGGAATATCTCTTTCATTTTTTGATCCATTATCTATGGATGTTTCCAGTATTACGATATTAATAATGGCCCAGTGTGTGCTAATAAGTATTTGTTATATATTGAGTAATTGAAAAAATGGTTTGATTTCATGCATTTTATTCAGGACACTTCAGACCTTACATTGTTGCAGAAGTTGACACACAAGTGGAGAAACTCATTGAACAAATTTAAACAGGAAGTGGAAGAAAGTGAAGAGTCTATAAGGGAGAATTTGCAAATTGTTAAGGATGGTCTTCTCAAATGGCAGCAGTTCTTCAAAAGTAACAAGTGAGTCTTCAAGAATCTTGTTTTCCTGATTGCTGTCATGTCTGATAACTCAGTCCAATCCTTCCTCTCTCTGTTTTCTTCTCTCTTTTACCTTGTAATTACTCTAACATTGATTTTGGTGAGGTAATTAGCAGCCCTTAGAAGGGCATAGTCCTGTGAGGAGCTTGAATGGTCTTGCCGTTTCTCATGCTGACCATCTTCGTAGTCCATCCTGATCCCTCTACCCATCTGCTGCTACTTCCATTTATGGTCCAACTCTTTCTTTTTTTTTCTTCTTTTCTTTCTTTTTAAAATCAAGCCAAAATTATGTCTTTACTCTTGGCAAACTTGAATATCTGGATACAGAATACCAAATTCTGTAGCGTATGCAGGTGCAGAGAAGTGGAACCAATGGGTGGCAGTTCTAAGGAGATTGGTTTTGATTGGCTCTCATACTGTGTTGGGAAATGTAACAATGGAAGAGGCTGTCTATAAAGTAGTTAAGTCTAGGATGGATGACTAAATCACATCCAAGGTTAGTGGGAATCTATACTTTGAATGAAGGCTGGACTCAACACATTTGGGTACCATTCCGTGTCAAATTGAAAATTGTTTCAGTTTTTCATATATTGCAAGGGGTTTTCCATTTCATAGATTTGGAAGTCTCGGAAGCTGAAGTTGGTATACATCTAAGCTGGTTGCTGCTGCCATTCCTGTTTCTACTGGTTATTGACTCTTAGCTGGGAGAGGAGCACAGGTGGCAGTGGTTCTCTTCTCCCTTTTTCTTCAGGAACTTCTTTATCAAGATCTTTCTTTTTGAGACTTCAGAGTTATTAAAGGAAACTCTTTCTTACCAGAAGTTGGGGCTTCTGACCTAAATGTTGAGCCTTAATTATTCATTAGCTTCCTTTCTATTTATATGTTGTTTTGGCAGCTGTATTCAACAGGGATTATTATTATAATGGTCTAATTTTGGATGCCAAAGACCCAGAGACCACCCTTTTAATACTGTCATGGCCTCTGACCCTGTAACTTGGTTACTCAGGACTGATTAGAGTATGAATTTATATTTGTAACTTTAAAGATGAATGCCTATGGGAGAGGGGCTTAACCTGCAAGGCATGCTTGAAAATCATTAAGGATGATTAAAAATCATTAAGGAAACATAATATTGCTACATAGTGTATGGATTCATGATTTTCTTTGTTTATACCCTGTTCTGATACCCTGCTCTTGCTCTTTTCCTTTCTTTCAGTAGAAAAGACATTTTATCCTCTCATAAAGGAAATGTAGTCAAATCAGTTTTTTCAGACTTCAAGCAATGGCAAAAGGTAAGACTTTCTAATAAGCAACTTGGAAATCAAAATACTTGCCACTTCTCACCTAGAATTGAGTTACATCTCATTTTTTCAAAATGCCATACTAAGTTTTATGAAAGACAAGGAAAACAGCAAGACTACAGGGGCTTTTAAAAATATGCTTAAATATTTTATTTTCAGTTCTACTTTAGATTTTTGGGTCAAAGTTAGACTGCCAGAAAAAAAAATTGGGAAAAGATACTTGAGTGGTAAGGAGGGTAGTTCTGATTCTCTCCTCTAATTATCAGACATAAGTAACATTTGTGCCACTCCTGTACCTGGCTCTTTTCTTAAGGACAAATTGGACTTTTAAAGTTATTAACATGTTTTTAAAAATTGACATAAAATATACATAACATAAAATTTACCATTTTAATCATTTTTAAGTATACAGTTCATTGGCGTTAAGTACATTCACACTATTGTGCAGCCATCACCACCATCCATGTTCCAACTTTTCTCATCTTCCCCAACTGAAATTCTGTACCAATTAAACACTAACTCCCCATTTCCTTTTCCCCCAATCCCTGGCAACCACCATTCTACTTTCTGTCTCCATAAATTTGACTACTCTAGGTACCTCATATAAGTGGAATCATTTAGAATTTGTCCTTTTGTGACTGACTTATTTCCTTCAGCGTAATGTCCTTAAGGCTCATCCACGCTGTAGCATATATCAGAATTTCCTTCCTTTTCAAGGCTGAATAATATTCTGTTGTATGTATGTACCACATTTTGTTCATAGTAACATCTTTTAAAAAGTGTTCAAGCTATGAAAATAGGCGTCATTAATCAAATTGCTATCACGCTATAGTAGTTTGACAAGGGAAAAATATATAAAATATTGAAATTCCTCCAAAGTGAATATCAAACTCATGACCTGACAAAATCTCACCCAGATCCCAGGAAACCATTTTCTTTTCTTTGGAATGACGTGAGCATAATATTCTCAGTATCGAAGATGTTTGTTGTCCTATACACAATATAGCTAATTTAGTGACTTTTTTATTGTTTATCTGGCAATTTTGACATTGCATAGATAAACTTAAAAAAAATGCTTCTTTCTTCAGTAGCAATAATAATAATTCATTCATTAAGCACTTACTCTGTCAGGCTGAAGGTGCTTTCCATACGTTAGCTTACGTACTCTTCCTGGCAGCCACATGATGCAGGTTTTATAATCCCTGTCTCACAGATACGGAAATTGAGCTTAGAAATGTTAAGTAACTTACCTAAGTTATCTGTAATTGGTAACTGACCGAGTCAGGATTTGAGTCCAGGTCTCTCCAACTCCAAAATCCCTACCCTTAATTGCTCTGCTACATTGATTCTCTGTAGTGGTCGCTCTTATTTGTTTCCATAATCTGAATCACAAATAATGGCAAACTTTATATATAAGTTGTACTTTATTTTTTTCCACAGATGTTTGTTGATATGTATAGGACTTGGACTTGAGGTTAGACAGACAAATAAAACAAGAATAAAAAAACAACCATTACATTCTAGGGACTTTCCCATTCTAGTGGAGATCATGTAAATTGGTATATTGCAACCTTACCAAAGCATGTAAGAATTAAACGTGATCAGCTCTCTGGGACTTAATTGCCTATCACTAATTTTTTACCCATAGAGGATTTAATATTATTATTTTGATCCTAGTAAACTATGGATTATATTATAGGGTATCAAATTAATTTAAATTCACTTTAATTTTGAAAATAAAATCTATGTCATATGAAGAAATGGTATGAACAAATACCGTGTTTCCCCGAAAATAAGACCTAGCTGGACCATCAGCTCTAATGCGTCTTTTGGAGCAAAAATTAATATAAGACCCTGTCTTATATAATGTAAGACCTTATGTTAAAATAAGACTGGGTATTATATTATATATTTATTCTATTCTATTCTATTCTGTTATATTATATAAGACCCGGTCTATATATTAAATATATTTTAATATATTATATTTTTATAATTATAATTTTCTATTATATTTTATATTAAAATAAGACCGGGTCTTATATTAATTTTTGCTCCAAAAGATGCATTAGAGCTGATGGTCCAGCTAGGTCTTATTTTGGGGAAAACACGGTAATAATAGCATATGTAACTCCAAAATAATTGAGAGTCACTGGGAAATAAAGATCTGGGTCAACTTTGATGAAATCATTAGTGGATAATGTACTAATTTCCTTACCTTCCTTTCACTCTCTAGATAATCAGTGAAGATAAAGACAAGTGTACTGGGGATTTTCTGGTGTCAAAATATGATTCTCTCAAGATTATTAAACACTTACAGGAAAACTGGACAGATACTGGGTTTGGGATATTTTGTCGCCATAAAAGTATGGAGGGGGAGATGCCACCAGAGCAACAACATATGGAGGAAATTGTGAAAATCACACGAAGACTCTACAAACAATTTGAAATAAGAATAACTGGGGATAATGGTAAGAAAAAACAATGATAACTAGATTGCTTGACATAAAGGATTTTAACAGTAATTATTATCAATACAATTAGCATTTAAAATCACAATAATGCATGCATATAGTTTTAGAAATCAAGCAAAATAAACCATTGAGCATCACTTTATTGAGATATAATTCGTATACAATACAATTCACCTATTTAGAGTGTACAATTCGATGATTTTTAGTATATTCACAGATGTGTGTAACCATCACCACACTCAATTTTAGAATATTTTCATCAAAAAAGGCCCCGTACCCTTTAGGTATCACCCTTTTCCCCCTCTGTTCCCGACCAAGTCTTAAATCTACTTTCTGTCTCTATAGATGTCCCTGTTCTGGACTGTTATATGAATGGACTCATACATTGTGTGATCTTTTGTGACTAACTTCTTTCATTTAACATAATGTTTTAAAGGTTCACGTATGTTTAGCATGTATCAGTGCTTTTATTCATTTTTATGGCCAAATAATATTCCATTGTGTGTATGTGTCACATTTTGTTTATCATTTCACATGTTGATGGATGTTTGAGTTGTTTCCACTTTTTGGCTGTTACGAATAATGCTGATATAAACATTTGTTTACGTATTTCTCTGTGGGCATAAGTTTTCATTTATTTTAGGTATATACTCAAAAATAGTATTGCTGGTCATGTGATAACTCTGTCTTTCAGTTTTTGAGGCCTGCCACACTGTTTTCAAAGAGGCTGTATCATTTTATTCACCCACCAGCAGTGTATGAGGGTTCTGATCTTTCCACATCTTTGCCGACATCTGCCATTTTCTGTCTTTGATAGTGGCCGTACTAATGGGTGTGAGGTGTGGTTTTGATTTGTGGTTAATCCTTTGTGGTTTTGATTTACGTTTCTCTAATAATTAGTGATGTTGCGATGATCTGTGTTATTTTTAAAGAAACCACGTTTATCCACGTTATACATGCGTATACATCTATATGCATTACGTGTATATAAACCCACCTCACAGACTTGAATTAAAAAATGGAGAAAGGGTACACCAAGTTACTACATGGGTGACTTGGTAAAAGTTAGGCTGGGCTCAGGGCCAGGGAGAGGTAAGGAGGATAAGATTGGAGAGGAAACTAGACCAAAAAGGAAATATAAATGTGTATCATCCAATGACATTCATGCATTTGTGTAAAATTAGATGTATTTATGCATAGAAAAGTAAATGAAATTATGATTGAACAGCAATGAAGTGTTTCTCCAGCTTAAATGACAAAATTGGGGCCTAAAGGACAGTCAAAAGAAAATAAATGAGATTTGAAGATGACTTGGATGGGTTGATTGTCAGAGGCATGGGTATTCGTGAAGAACTGTCCCTAATTGATTGGAAGGGGTTTTAAACTGTTTTTGTGATTGCTTGTCGATTGGTTTGAACCTATGGTCAAAGAATAATCAGTCTTTCCCTTTTATGAATTTGGAAAATAGGACCTTTTTGTTCTTATATTACTACCCTCCTATATTTGCATTTGTCTGTCTGACATAATTTTCTTTTTCCCTGAATAGCTCTCTTTAGCGTTTCCTATAGTTTGGGTCTACCGATGATTTCTCTTAGTTTTATTTTCCTTTTTTGTTAAATGATAAATCTATGTTGTATAGAATTCTAATTTGGCAACAATTTTCTTTCAGTACTTTACATATTCAACCTGCTGTTAAACATCCACTGAATTCTTAATTTCAATTATTGTATTTTTCAGTCCCGGAATTTAATAACTTTCAGAGTTTCTAGTTCCCTGCTGAAATTCTCCATCTTGCCATTTAATAACTTTAAAATTTTAATCACAGTTAATTTTAAAGTCCATGTCTGATAATTGGATAATATCGAGTTATTCTATAGGTCTTTTTTTTTTCCGATTACAGTTGACATACAATATTATCTTAGTTTCAGGTGTACTAGATCTTTTCTTATTATCTGTATTTTGTCTTGGTTTTGAGTCAATTCATATTCCCTACTGTTTCTGATTAATGTTGGACATTGTGTGTGAAAAATTCTAGAGATAATTTAAGACTCTGAATGATGCTTTATTTCACAAAAATGATTTTACATTTTCTTCTGGCAGGTTATTAGGTCAGGAGCAGATAATTTTAATCCAAACAGGGACTGAGCTGAAATAAAATGTGGCTTCAGGTTTTGTGAGGGCTGATCTATTTTTGCTCCACGCTTATTTCTAAGGTGTAACCCTTCAGGGGTTCAGAGGTCCCAATTGAAAGCCTGGTGCTTTTACCAGGTACTCTACTCCTTAGCAGATTTTGAACTTCAATTATATTTTCCCAGTAGGGTGACCAAATATCCCAGTTTACCATGAGAGAGATTGAAAATCCACCCTCCCAAAAACCATGAGAGACATTAAAAGTCCATCAAAGCGCTTTCAGTCACTGTGTCATATGTTACTTAAGAATCCTTCCCAGTAAAGTGTTCTAGGCAACCCTGATACACCCTACTCGTACTGTTGTTCAACATAAAACTACTCTAGCTGGGAATACACAATCTTAGTTACCTGTAACAGCAGTCATATAGTTACAGATAAAATGGCAATACTTACCCATAAGAACATATATAGTGGGCAGAGAAAAAATGAGTTAGTAAATGGTTTCAATAATGAGGAGTCAAAATGATGAATGATTGTCGCGTCCGGCGCAACACGGGCAGTGAGGGAATGAAAAGGGGTGGCTTTAGGTTAAGTTTTTTAAAAAAGAAAGAAGCAGAGACTTGATGCAGTTAAATCTCAGAAGGCCAGGGGGCCTCGCAGTCATGGAAGACTGGAGCCCAGAATCAAGCCGACTGGTGGCTTTTATTGATATTCACATAAGGCATTAGCATTATTTATTCCACGGTCTGTGAATCTCATACATCTTAATAGAAAACCGATTCGGGTCAATCACCCTTGCCTGCAGAGAGCTGGACCGTAAGTTTCAACTTCCCCAAGGGACAAAACCTATATGCATATGAATAGATGGAGAGCACAGAGCACATCATTGAATCACTTCCCTTGCAGGTTCTGGGAGGGAATGCAGCCACAGAGGGTGAGGCTTTCCTTAGCCTGAGGAAGGTGGGGGCTGTGCCCACCTCTGTGAACCCCGTGGGTTCTCCTTTTGGTCCCCACGACTGCGTCTGGCTTGAGTTGTTCCTTCTGTGAGGAATCTTACTCGTCATTGACTGTCCAGTCATCTTTCTGGGACCAAACAGGGAGGCATAAGGTACAAACACAAAGGTTTAGCAAAGTCCCTGAAAGGATCGTTTTACAGACTCTCCTTTCTATGGGGGCAGCTGGAAGGAAACAAAAGGTTAAGCTGTTGCATGGCTACAAATGATAGTGAAATTAACAGATAATTTTGAGTACGCCTAAGAGATCAAAGTTTACTGATGAAGGCAGTGAAAATATTTTCATCAAGGATAAGTAAAAGTTTGCTTTTTAATTATTTCTCTTTATATGTCTCTGAGATGGGAGCATTTTTGTTATTTTGCAAATGAGATTAAGACAAAGGTGTAGAGAGGGTATTTTGTCATGATCTCACAGTGAATCGTTCAAAGATTAGGATCCAGACTCAATCCTTGCTCAGATTACAACTATAAATTTCATTAACTCCTGAACAGTGACTTAAAAAAATGACTGAAGAACTATATTCTCATTTCTGTTATTAGCTATCCTATAATTATGACGAAGCTGTTTATCGTCATTGTCTTCTTAATGGAATGACTCAATGAATTAATGCCTTTTACAGAAAACTGTAGTTCATAGTTTCTCGGTTTAATGCATCAGTTTCTCAGCTGAGTAGACAAGAAACTTAAAAGTATAAGCTGTCATCAAAGAAATAGTCATCAATCAAAGAAAACCACAATTACACGGTGTTTGTTCACTTAACATTTATTTAGGAATTACTCTTTACAAGATTCTCTGCTAGGCAGAAGCTGTAAGATAATAAAACGATGAAAAGAGATATGCGCCTACCCATTAGTATTTTATAATTTATTATTGAAATAACAGACTTACAGATACTTCTAAAAATCAATGCTTTTCTTACTTTTCTAGGTACCGCTAAAATTCTTTCAATTTTGATTAGTTCTCTTGACTTCTGTTCTTTCAAGTTGGAAAGCATCTTGGAGTCTCCTAAAATGCTTCCTGAAGAATGGGAAGAACTTGATGAAAAAATTAATGAAATGGCATCTCAGTTGGATGTGTTGTTAAACATTATTGGTACTGTCCCACAGTACATAAACAAGGATTCTGGCTCGTAAGTTCCCGTAGCTCTCTGATGGGCAGAAGAAGAGAATCCCCACTTCTCAACTGTGTTTTCCCAGTACCTAGCCTCAACCACAGGTAGCTGGGGTTAGATAAGAAAGCTTGAAGCCCTGTTCCTCCCAGGAAAAAGGCCATCTGACTGGGAACTGGAGGGTGAGGAAGCCCTGTGTTCCTAACTGCAGCAGTCTTCAGTGCAGTTTCTGTCTCACTGAGCTGGAAAGGGAAGAGTGGGGCAGTGTTGGTTCAAATATCATAGACTCTTGCTTTTCTTATTGAACCGTCATAGATTGTCTTGAATAGCTGTTTCTTGAGTTACTGTTTGTTCTTAGGACTATATCCATAGGCTTTCATTGTGTTTTTTGTTGTTGTTTATTTGTTTGTTTGTTTTTTTAAGAAATAATTCTTACCAGTTTCACTGGGGAATAGGTCAGCTTTGCTCCTCACACAGTCATGCTGGAAGTTGATCTCTTGAGAGCTTTAGAATTCATTCTTCTCACTTTGTTATCTCATTGGTCTAGAAGTGAATACAAAGTGTATGAATGTGAGTTACTACAATAGAGAACTGACACTGAAGGTAAGAGCTACGTGTCCCAAGTGCATCATTTGCTCTTGGTGCTAGGAAGGCCAGGTCAGTGAGTTAGCCATTATACCACACAATTCCGGGCTTTCATCCACCCTTCCCTGAATTCTCCAACAGTTGTCCATGCGATTTAGCTGGTAGTTACTTTTATATTCTAAGTAAGTCACTTATTTTTATTTTACTCAATTTTTCCTTCAGGGTACTCCAAGCACAGATATTTAACATGATTCCGCAATGGCTTTTGAACATAGGCAATGAGATTAACAACAGTAACTCTGAACTTCAGCGCCATGTATGTATTTGTAGGGATTTGTGAGGTTAATTGTGCCTTGGCTGGGAGTTTTGTTTCAGGAAAAACCAGGTTCTACCTATGCAATTAAAGCAGGAGGTTGGGAGGACAAAAGGGGGACTTAATATAATTACTCAAGTGGTTTTCAATGAATTTTTAAAAAAATTTTTTTCCTTTTTCTTCTTCTTTTTTGAAAGGGTGGAAGGGACAAGTGTGGAACCCATGAGATGCTGTGAGGCTGGGGACCACATAGAGCACAGCAGGCAGGAAAGAGTCCCATGTGCAGTAGCTAAAGGATATTTAAGACCAAGGAAACGTAATGCTCCCTATGAAGTTATGTGAACTGCACAATGTATAGCCCTCCTTTTGTCCCCTCCAAAATTTGCATGCAGTCTGCTACATGGACACACCTTCTGGAAGTGGGGGGAATCTTCTGGCATTTGAGGAAGGGAGTACATTTCACATCTGAATCAATGTGTTGCAGAACAGGGACCATGTGTGTGGGATAGCGATGTCACCCATAAACTGAACGCACTTTAGAAAGTACACAGTGCTGTATGCTTTGAAGACAGAACAGAAAGGTCACAGAAATCTTCTGAAGGGTTCGACTTTCCGTACTATGAATAAAGTGCCCAAGAGAATCCTGTTTAGGTCTTGGTAACCCCAAGAAGCAATATACCTGCCAAAAAGGACTCTTTGGGGTTAATTGGGACAAATTCATAATCAGAGTCTACCAGCCATCATTTACAGGGAGCCTCTCACACACACACTGCATTTCAGGGAAAAGCCACAGACAGACCTCCCAAGTCTCCTGCACGTCAATGGATTTTTAAATGCAGTATGTTTTCTTTGCCTCTGGAATGAAGTTTCAGAGATGATCAAAAGTTTTTAAAGTTCTAATTGTTATCTTTAGTCTTTACTCGGTATACTGAATTTTTTTCCCTTACTGGCATTAACCTGGGATGTGACCACTTTAAGGATTTATGTTGGTGCCTCTGACTGGCTGTAGGGATGACAGAAACATGTTACTGGGGAGAAAGACAAGATGCCACAATACTATTGGTCTGTAATTATTAATTAGAACAAATAGAATTGGTCCGCAATTCTGAAGAACTGAACCTGTGGACTTTTTAACCAGCACAATATGAAATAATTTCCAAAGGACGTCTTTCTTACTTAGTTTACTACATTTATTCCCACCTCCTGGTCTTAGTAATAATCTAAATTTACACAGGAAAAAATCTTATTACAAGTAAACTTAATATACAAATATTTGATCTTGTAAGTTTAATAAAATGAATTAATTCATTTTAATATTGCTTAAGTTAGGAATTTGAAAGGCAGAGATCATCAGTTTTATGACAATACGACTTAGGAAACATTGCATTATATCACAGTCTACGAGCATGTTGCAAACACACAGACCCCAAGAGTTGAGGAGCAAGTATATTAAGACTGAAAGTACGGATCCAGGGTTGGGAGAAATTTCTACGATTTGGAAGACAATCAAAATTAATTTTAAAAAGAAGAGCAGAGGGCCTGTCACATAGTGGGACTTAATAAATATTTGTTGAATGAAGGAAGGGGGAACATTCCAGCACTGCTGGTGTCTCATAGTGTTGCTATATTAACCCCTTCTTCGGCAAAATACTGTTTACCATTGGGGATTTATCTCCATGGAATCATATACTCAATTTTTTATATTATGAAATTCAATTTTTATAAAATAAGATTATTTAGAAAGAGCCTTTATATAGTTCTTACATATCTCTATTTTAACACTACATTATAATATAATTAAACTGTGTAGAAAACTTGCAGGATTATAATTCTACCGTTTAATCTCTTTAATGTAACTTCAAAATGAAGATAACACACATTTCTGTTTATTTTATAAGGATGGTACAAGGATTGATTAATATTTTATGTAATCAAAAATGAGTTCTTTCAGTGACAATATAATCCAGGCTATTGGTATATGAAAGAACAGGTAGGAATTTATTTAGAGAAGCAGCATGAGTTTAGCTAGTAGAATGGGGGAGGGAGACACATATCTTGGACTTGTGAAAGAGAGTAGCAGTCTTTTTAACTCTTTCTCAAGAAGAGTTTCCCTTTTCAACATTGCTTTAGGTCATTAACAACTTTTCCTTTAGAAGCAGGAAGTGTAGGTTTTAGTACTGGATAGACTACCAAGTTTTTTAATTCATTCAACAAACATTTATTAAGCACTTACTCCCTGCTAAATACCATCATTTATTGAGGTATTGAGGTATTGAGGGATAAAATGATGGACCATGCCTTAAAGAGACTCGCAGGCTAATTGAGGAGACAGACGTGCAAGCAATCATAATAGAGAAATGTACAAAGAGACAGGAAAAGGAGCAAATTAAAGCCAGTGGAAGTTTAAAAGTCTTCTCAGAGTAGATCATATTTAAACATCGAAGAACACTTAAGAATTCACCACACAGCTAAAGGGGGTAGGGCATTTGAAGAGAATGGTGTGTTTGATGTTTACATTTCGTAAACATTGCATTTTATTTCTGGGACCCAGCCTCAACGCAGAATGCTGAGGTTCCCAGACTTTCTCAGTTTGCAGTGCCCTTTGTATCCCAGTGTTTTCACGCTCCTCATCCAAAAGAAATCCCACCCAGTTCAGTTTATTAAGTAGGTAGGTTCAAACAATTTACTAAATGTTTATGTCCTGACAACTGAGTAACTGTTTGGGAATGCAATACATGTTAAAATAGTTAAAACAAGGAGGCGGTTGGACTAAGTAGCTCCACTGCCTTTGGTAGTCTATATAAACAAACCAAAGCCAAAGTCAATGTACTTGAACCTAAGAAAACAAAACCCAAGCACAACTATCATAACAGCCAAATAATGGCATTTTCCCAAATAAGGCAAACATTTAAGTTACAGGCAATTAAATAATTTCTTTGCTTCAAGCATCTTATCTATAAAAATCTCTGACGGCCTGCACCCCTAACCGTTTTTCAGTTTTGGCAGTACCCAATTAGAACTGTTGTTTGCTCAAAAAAAACTTTGTAAAGTTTAATGTCTCGGTTTAAATTTTTACATACACAAACAGTGGAAGAAAAAAACCTTTTATTCTCATTTAATCAAAATTACTTACTAATGGGATGTATGTATTTGGGCATTGTACAACTTCTCTAATTTTGAAATCAGATTGCATGTTGCCACCCTCATTTCCTGTTCTTTGATTTTCACACAGTACTTGTTTTTATCAACCACCAATAAAATGAGCTTTGCAAAGATCTGATGTCATCAAAAGTGATATAGTGCATCTAATGTTGCAACTATGAACTATGCCAAGTTCATGCTGTGTCTGACAGGTGTTGCATATCATTGTTATATTTCTCAAGAATTTAAAAATCCCATGGCATTCTTGAGAGTTCCCTGTGGTGCCCTGGAATTCCTTGGTGTACAATTTGGGAACTGCGGCTTTAATTCCCTTGACCAAACTAAATAAGAGGAAGAAGGTAGTTTAATGTAGCATAGTGAGCAAAAGAAAATACAGTTATACTAGCTGAGTAGTGATGATTTGATTTCATTAGGAAAGATCGTGCTGTTGAAAATTGGACACAGGTATGAATGATCATTTCTATTTTTAAATTTGGTGTCGTTTTTACTGTTTGATTTATTTAACATGGGGAATGTGTATTATAATCATTTTTTCAACAGGTGGATGAATTGCATATATCTATGATCAAGTGGATGGTAAATTTGCTGATTTTAATGATACCTGATTTTACTGACCAAGACACACTCCCAAAGTTGGAGGAAGAAAGTGCTGAGAAACATCATACAGGAGTTGCAAATTTAGAGCTAGATGCAATTGTATTGGCAAAAAAGTTGTCCCAATACTCCAGGTATTTGAGCAGGTAAAACGATCTGATCATTTTATTACCGCTCTTTTGAAGATTAAATGGGACATCAAGTCAGGAGAGAAGGACAGTTAAGTAGCAGCAATAAGGGGTTGTTTTAAAACCTTGAGAGGAATATGACTAGTTCAGTTTTTAAACTAGCTTCAGTACTGCCCAGTTGGAATATGAGATTTTGGTGTTTTCCCAATGGCTTTAGAATTTTTTTGAAAACAATGTTAGCATAGGCAGGGTGGGAAGTATGTACAAATGTGGGAGTGAGAATTAGAGAAAAAAAAGCAAAGACCCACTTGCTTGCATAAGTAAGATATATCTTGCACTTTTGCACATACTTGGGACAGTTACAAAGAAACTTGTAGTATCCTGTGTAATTCCATGCAAAGTTGGACGTATGCTTTTATATGTCTCAGTAAACACCAACCAGAACATCTCTTTAAAAACCAAAAAATGAAAAAAACCCTTATATCTGTAAAGCTAGAAGATGCCCACCAAATAAAGATGAAGTCTGAAAAAGTGTGATATATTTACAGGTAAGCATACTATCACTGATTACTTCAGATTTGGGAAGCAGCTTTTATAATCTAGCCAATTTCCCTCTTCATTTCCATTCAATGTTACCAGTGGTCAAGAGTGAGAGGAATGGAGGGGAGAAAGAGGGCAAGGGTGAGAAACTCAGAAAGTGACAAATGATACTCTTTGGTGAGTCAGTAGCTCAATTATGGGAAACTTCCATTGTATCTGGATTTAAAATACTTAGGAGAGGAAACAACAATAATAGGTCATGCTATATGGTGTGTTTGTATGTGTGCTTCTTTTTTTCCAGTTGTTGCAAAGGGATGGTAACAGCTATGGCTCTGAGTATAGCCAGTAACTTAGAAAAAAATCCTGCTAAGGAAATTTATGATCTGGATAAGATGAAGGTAATAACTGTCTTCCCTTTACTTTTGGTTTGTTATGAGCAGGCTTTTTAGATTTAATCACTTGGCAGTGTATACAAATATCAAATAATTATGTTGTATACCAGAAATTAATATAATGTTATTTCAATTATGCCTTAAAATTAATAGTACATATCTCATATGCAGGATCAAGTGTGTTAATAATATATGTACAGTGCTTAGAACAGTCTGGCATATAATTAAATGCCGTGTTAGTGTTTACTATGTTTATTGTTGTTGTTAAGCAATTACAGTTGGCCTAGTCAGTTGCATAACATTTGTTGGGAGAGACCATTTGTTCATAGTAAACCCAAGAATCTTTCCGTGTCTGATTTTATAGCATTTCACCACGCCTTGTCCCATTCAACCATGTTGGTAAGCAATGGTAGCATTTTAGGTTTATTTATAGTCATACAACATCACTTTTGCGCAAATCTTTGAAGTAAAGTGATACAAGGTTAAGTGAATGGGATTATATTTAGAGGAATTGTTTTTGGCAGCTCCCCAATAAGAATGAGTGGATAAATGAGTTGGTGTAATCTGATTTTTTCTGCTTAGTAATCTTTTATTTTTTCTCAGAGAGAATGTTATGAGTGGATCACCACATGCTCTCACCTCCTTTCTGGGATCAAAGGCAGAAAAATAAAGTTATTGACACATGAAGAAAAAGAGCAGCTATTTGAAGAAGAGGTATCTGCCATGTGTGAGCAGTGATCATTATTTAGGTTCTTCCTGTATTTCAATAGATAAGCGTTCAGCGGCTTTTCCCAATCCATGTTCTGAATCCTGATCCAGTTGCTCTACCGAAGAGAATTCTGACTCAGACCAAGAGCATTGGCAGCTCTTCTGCCTTCTAAGGGAGAGAATCATCCACCCAAACATCTCTCCTCACTTTCTTGGTAGATGACGGTGCTTCCTCCTTCACAAAGGAAGGCTGGCTTTCAGAGGGGAGCAGCCGCCACTTCGGAGGCATGTCCTCAGGCGTACCTGCTTCTGCACGCACCCTTCCGCCTGCCCTGCAGTCTCGGTCTTTCCATCCAACCTTTCTTCCTTTGAGCACTTAATCCCATGCGCTCGTTGTCCTCTCCCTTTTGTACCTTTAATGCCTTCCTCTCAAATGGTGCCATTTTATCAACATAGAAACCATCTATAAACATGGTCATTTCTCTCATCCTAAAAAATATGTCCCTTGATATTGTCCCTTTACTACTTTCTCTCTTTCCTATCATAATCATTTTTCTTAAACTTCTGAAACTCCTATCAGGTCACCAGTGATTCCTTATTGCCAGATCCAAGAAACCCCAATTCCAAGTTTAACTTGACCTCTCTGTAGCATTTGATGCTGTTAACCATTCACTCCATTTAAAATTTCTCCTCATGAGACAAAACTTCGTGGCTTTACTCCCACTTCTTTATTTCTTTGTCACTCTCCTTTTAGTCTTCCACCGACCTGCCTCTTAAATGTTATTGTTCTGTCCCTGGCTTGCTTTCACGTCTCATTCTACACCCTACATGTTACTGTGCTAATCCTGTGGTGGTTTTAACTACCACCTGTTTACCCAGGATCCCAAATCAATTAATATCATGTACTTAATGGCAGTCACAAATGTTTACTTTTATTTAGTCTCTGAGGGACTTCACCTCCAGTAAATTCTGAAGAAGTCGGCATTGCTATCAGAGCTATAAAGAAACTATACAGGTATGATCTGATGGCATATATGTCACTGCACCTGGATCTGGGGGGGAAGGTTCTGTCTACACATTTGTGGGACTTTTATTTTACATTTACACACTGAAAAAACACCACCTTTCTAAGTCACACACCTTTAACAGATGCTAATTATTTTTCTTTGCTGCCCAGATCTTGGTCAGAATTATTTTGAATTAACCACTAAACAAATTCATAAGCATTATAAATCTTTAAGTTACTGTATAGCTTTAGAAACTTAATGAAGTTCCACAGACATGATCTTGGCTGCACATCAGATCTAGGAAAAAATTCAGGAACTATACAGTATCATAAAGACTTAAAGACAGAAAGGATTTTAAAGGTGATTGAATTCAACCAACTATCTGGTACATGAATCTTAGTATAAACACCCATACTTGGTCATTATGACTGTGAATATCAAGTGACAACTATTTTCAGAGATAGCCCATTTATTTTTGGTGAGCAGTGACTATTAGAAGAACTATTGGAATAAGTGAAATATGTCTACTTGTAGCTCCTCTACCTACTGGTCCTAGCTCAGTCTTTTGGGTTGATACGAACAAGGCTTTGTTTATATTTATCTGCACATTGTAATATTTCCAACATTTGAAAATAGCCATATTCAACCTAAGTCTACTTCTGGATTTTCTAATATTTTTCTATTGATATATTGCCTCTTCATGGGTGATTACCACAATGTTTTTAATCATTGAGGCTTTATCCATTTTCATCTGGTAGGGCCTCTTCTCACTCATCTTTTTCAGGTGTTTCATCATGTTCTTGCTTATTTATTCTTCTATATAACTTTGTAATCTAGCTCTAAAACTATGATTTTAAAAAAAACACAGGGATAATATTAAATTTACATATTAACTTAGAGAGCATGGACATGTTTTTGATGTTGAGTTGTCGTACCCAGGAATATAGGATATAGAATGTCTACTTTAATGCCTTTCAATAATGTTTTATAGTTTGCTCATTTTGCATAGTTTTTGTAAGGTTTATGTCTGAGTATTTTATTTTTTGCTATTTTAAATGGGTTCTTCTTTTCCATTATATCTTCTAACTAGTAACTATTTGTATATATTTTATTGATTTTGGTATAATTTTATATGCTGTGTTACTGTTTTTACTATACTATCAATTGATTCTTTTGGGGTCTCTAGATATTTAATCAAGTCATCTACAAATAGAGGTAGTTTTACCTTTTTTTTTCAATTATGATGCCTCTAATTGATTTTTAAAAATCTAATTGCATTGAATAATTCTTCCAGTTCAATGGTAAATATTAGTGGAGGTAGCAAGCATCCTTTTCTTGTTTCTGACTTTAGCAGGAATGCCCTTAGCACGAAATGTGTTGCCATTGGAGTTGATTTATTGTTTCTTTATTGTTCCTCTAGATATCTCAGACCTTCCACCTGAGGTCACTTTCCTTGTGCCTTAACCTTTAGAATTTTCTTTAATGAGGATCTACTTAGTGTAGGCAAACTCAATTTTTGTTTTTCTGAAAATGTCTTTATTTTACCCTTCTTTTTAAAAATTTTTTACTGGGTATATAATCCTAGGATGATGATATTTTCTCTCAGCGTATTGATTACCCTGTTTCCACTGTTTTCTGAATTTCATTGTTACCAAAATGACAATTGAGAATTTAGCTATCAGTTCCTTTGAAGTTAATCCATCTCTTCTCTCTGGCTACTTTTAATATCTTTTTTTTTTTTTGTCTTCAGCATTTTGCAGTTTCACTCTGACGTGTGTAGATGTGGATTTTTTTTCTTTTCTTTCTTTTTTTTTTTTTTAAAGATTTTATTGGGGGAGGGGAACAGGACTTTATTGGGGGAACAGTGTGTACTTCCAGGCCTGTTTTTCCAAGTCAAGTTGTTGTCCTTTCAATTTTAGTTGTGGAGGGTGCCGTTCAGCTTCAAGTTGTTGTCCTTTCAGTCTTAGTTGTGTCGGGCGCAGCTTAGCTCCAGGTCCAGTTGCCGTTTTCTAGTTGCAGGGGGCGCAGCCCACCATCCCTTGCGGGCATTGAACTGGCAACCTTGTGGTTGAGAGCCCACTGGCCCATGTGGGAATCGAACCGGCAGCCTTCAGAGTTAGGGGCATGGAGCTCCAACCGCCTGAGCCACCGGGCCGGCCCTTCTTTTCTTTTTAAATTTTGCTTGAGATTCTCTTGGTTTCCTGAATCTTTGGCTTGGTATGTTTCATTAGACCTAGAAAATTCTGTCATCATCTCTTCAAATATTGTCTCTATTATATTCACTCTGTTTTTTCATTCTGGAATTCTGAATGAATGTATATTAGAATCTGTCCCCCACGTCTCTTATCTTTTCATGTTTTCTGTCTCTTTGCCTCTCTGCATTACATCCTTGATAATTTCTTCTGGTGGTTCACTAATACCTTCCAGTTCACTAATTTGCTGTTCAGCTAAGTTTAACCTGCTATTATACCTTTCTGTTGAGTTTTAAAATTTAATTGTTGAAGTTCTGTTTAGGTATTTTTCAAGTCTGATCATTTTTATAATTTTTCCATCTTTGCAATCTCTTATTTCTTTAAACAGGTTCACTATAACTTTGTAGTCTATCTGATGATTCTAATATATGCTATATCTGTATAAGGATATTAATTATAGCATTATTTGTAATAGCAAAATCTTCGAAACAATATAAATGTTGATCAATAGGGAATTAGTTTAACAAATTATGGTACATGTATATAATGGAATTCTGTGCAGATAAAGTAGATGTTTATGTAGTGGAATAAAAATCATCTATGATATATAATTGAGAATAGCAGATTATAGAATGTAACATATAATAATCTCATTTATATTAAAATGTTTATATATAAAGCAATCTAGGAAAATATTCAGCACACTGATAGATGTTGTTACCTTAGAGAGTTGAGATGCTTAATTTTTCTGTATTGTTCAACTATTTACAGCAATAATGTGTTATCAGAAAAAAAAGTATTTTCATTTTGGAAAAAATCCTAATATATTGTGAATATTTTTCCACACCATGTGCATATTTCTACAGCATAATTTAAAATTGCTGTAAGCATTTTGTTGTATGGTTTATACCATAATTTATCTACACATTTTCCTATTGTGGGCATTTAGCTTATTTCTGGCTTTTGTTTTATAAACATTGCCATAGTAAACATCTGAAGGATAGTCTTTAGGCAGTATTTGTGTATACTTCTTTGAGGTATTCAACACTGTTGACTCTTTGTGTCTTCCCATTTAACTTTCCTGAGGCCTTTTCATACTTCTGAGGCCTCCTTTGCAGGTTTCTTTTTCTTGTCTAGCACCTTATGTGACCAGGTTCCTGTTCTGCTCTCATGCTCTAGTTAACAAGTTCTTATTTGGTGATGTAATTCACTTTTTTTCCTTTAACTAAATGGATATAACTATTAAATCTTTATCTTTAGCCCAAATCTCTCCATCTAAACTTTAGATCCATATATCCTGCTACTCACAGGTATTTCCCCTTGGATATCTTAGTGGCACCTCAAACTCATGCAGCCTAATCTGAACTCATCTGTCTTCCCCAACCTCCTTGTTCAACTTGGTTTATCATCTGTGAACGGCATTGTCACCTATGTAATACCCTAAACCATAAATCAGGTGTCATTCCAGATGCTGTCTTTCCCTAGCCATCTCATATCCATCCAATCAATCACTGAGAGTTATTGCCTAAATATCTCTTGAATCCTCATCCTCTTCATTCCTGCAACCCTGTGTTGTTTATTTTCTCCTCTTGTTTTTCTTCTTCCCCTTTTCCTCTCTTTCTCTCTCCTTTCCTTCTACTCTCCGTTCCTTCCTCCTCTTTAAATCTCTTCTGTTGCTAGAGTGATTGTTTAAAATGTAAAACATATCAATCAATTTACCCTGTTTCCCTGAAAATAAGACCTAGTTGGACAATCAGCTCTAATGCGTCTTTTGGAGCAAAAATTAATATAAGACCTGGTATTATATTGTATTGTATTGTATTGTTTTGTATTGTATTGTATTATATTATAATATAATACTATAATATAATAATATATTACATTATATTATATTATGTTATATTATAGACCTAGTCTTGTATTATAGTAAAGTAAGACCAGTTCTTATATTAATTTTTGCTCCAAAAGATGCATTAGAGCCGATTGTCCAGCTAGGTCTTATTTTCGGGGAAACACGGTATTGCTATCTCATTGCTTTCAGGATAAAGTTTCTGTCCTGTTGAACTACAGTAATTCTGTTCTCAGGGCCAATCATGTGAGTACAGTATCCTCTCCCTTGTGTTATCTTTTTTCTCTTACGCTCCCTTCAAGAAAAAACTCATTACCTCCTTCAGGAAACCTTCCTGCCCAACCCTCCTTTTCACCCCATCCACTACCAGATCTAGAATAGGTATTTCTATTCTGTGACTATATGTATCTGTAGCATAATCTTGTCCATTAAATTGTAAGCTTTTTAAGGGCAGGGCCCAGTCTTATTAACCTTTGTATCCTTATCATTAGCACAGGGCTGAGTTGCAGGATTTATGCCCATTAAATATTTTCGAATATTTGCTAATATAGTACTAAAATATTTACATACACTAAACTGTAATTATAATATTGTTTTATGTCACAGCACGTTATCAGAGAATTAGTTGACCCTGAAATAGATACACCGGTTAAAGAGGATGAAGAAGAAAGTAAGGAGGATGAGAAACTTGAGAAGAAACAGGAAGAAGAGAAAGCAGAAGTAAGATTATTTAGTATTATTTTTTCTTTCCCTTTATATTTTTAAAGAATTTATATATATGCTATTGAAAATAGAAGTAGTTCATCTGGAGTAAACTCTTCAACTTCAACAAAATGCCTTTCTTCATACACATGTAACCACATCTGAAGACACACTTATCTCTTAAATTTCCAAGGAAAGGGTGTCCATTTTCCTTTCTAAATCCAGCCATTTTTTCATTAAACTTATTCATAACTGTACTCCTCTTAACTTTAAACAACCTCTCACCCTGATGCTGTTTCTATATCCCTTCCTTGCCAGATTTTTCAATATTATAGTAGTGTAAACTCTATGTTCCCACGTCTTCAACTCCTGTTCTAAGCTGCTTTTCCCCTGCTCCAAGGCCCATTTCCACATCTCTGTTTTCCTTACTTTGTCTTCACACGTGCTGGAGCATTAGTAGTAATAAAATCCCTTCCTGGGGCCCTTGTAATAATAACAAAAATACAGTGAAAACTACCAATAAATGAGTGCTGCCATGAGCTCTATGCTTTGCATGTTATCTCTTATCTATACAACACAACTTCAAGATTTAGAGATAAGAAAACTGAAGATCAGAAAAGTTGGCTGCCTTACCCAATATCGTATAACTATAAGTAGCAGAATTAACATTATGCCAGAAAGATCTGGCTCTTCTACTACCTTTGGCTTTCAGAACTCGTTACGATCACCTAACACTCTCCGTACTGTCTTAATTTACATCCCTGATGTTTCTTTTCTGAGAATAGTTTAAATATTGGCATGGCCCCACGCTCTGACCTAGATCCTCTACTCACTGTATATGCAAGGCAACAGAATAAGAATATTATACAACACCTAAGCCTCTTTTGACCAGCATTTTCTGTTTTATTTCTGGTACAGTGCTTGGCATATAGAAGGCACAAAATAAATGGAAAACATTATTTGGTCACTAAATTCTGTCATAACTGTTAAATCTGCAATGCGTTGCCTCCTTTCCTCCGCTTGTGACTTAAATCAGGCCCTTTCCTCTCTATTTTACAAACTCCTGTTTAGCCTTCAAATATCGTATTCTCTGTAGAAATTTCCCTGAGTGTCTAGGCAGAAGGGAGGGCCCTTTTGTGGGTGCACACAGCTCTTGAAACACACCTCTGTGCTAACGGTGGTCATATATACCATCATTATTTTATTGCCTATCTCTCCTACTGTAGTGAGTTCCTGAGGTCTAGAAGAAATCCTCTTGTTTTTCTCAAAGTTATCTCCCCTTGTCCCTACTTCCCCATCCACACTAATTTATCACACAGTATTTGCTGTAAGTCTTCATTAATTAAAGCAAATGGAAAATGAAAGCTTCAGACATCGCACCAGGCAACTTGTCATGCCACCGTACCATACACCAGCCCACTAACAGGTCCTTGGTATTTCTGTGCCCTAGAAACCTTCAACATCTACAGAGAAGGAAAAACTCATTCGATTCATTGGAGAAGATGAAAATATTCATTCTAAACCTCTCTTTGGAGCAGATATATTTTCTTCCTGGGTATGTATCTAAAACTCAAATAGAAAATTCAAAACTAGAGAAAAATCTAGGAAATTTAACATCATGTAAAAATGATATGGAAATAACATAACTTTGATCTCCTCCAAGAAGACCAGGGGCTTCTAAGTAATATATTTTCCTAATTTTTTTTTTTCTACCAGCATCATCCCTGGAAAACTCTCATTCCAACAGCACAACAGCAAACACTTCTCATTCTCTTCTATAAACCTCATTTTAAAATCAGCATCTTCTCTCTCTACTTGATTTAACAATACCTTGGTGAATATTTGACCAATTTTTAAACATATGAATTCAACAGGCTCTATTGAGCACATTACCTCCAACCACAAGAATTATCGGGCAGTTGGAAACCTTTAGACAGTGGCTATGGAAACTCAGCAGGAAAACATTTAAAATTCCTCCAGAGAAAGTTCTAGGACCATGATAGAGGTCTTTTTTTTTTTTTTTTTTTCCCCATATTTTCGCTGCCTTGATATTTATGAAATTCCCTACGGAACTGAAAAATCTTACTGGATTTTGCAATGTTATATACTTAGTGAAGTAAATTATTAATAAAATCAATATAGATAATTTCCTTGATCTTTAACTTTCTTAGGGAAACATGTTTACCCTTCTCTTTATTTTTTTAAACCTTCTTTCCCTATTTCTTTTTGTTGCTATTGCTTCCCCTGCTTCTTCTTTACAGTAACTCTAGTCAAATCTACTCATATGTCCAACTGTAGCATGAATAATTTGGAAGCTGGTATGTTAATGTTACTTGGCTATAGGCAATCCCTATTCTGTTTTGGTGTCAAGAGTGGCCTTAATCACCTACTATATACATATGGATAGTAGAAAAAAATATTCTGGAAGCCTTGGTCCAGAACATCCTGAAGGCGAGTATTCACTGTGGGGACTTCCGGTTCACTCATAGCTTGTATTTCCTTTGTTAGAGACAATCAGCTAATCAGGGTGAATTGGCCCCAAAGTATCTGCAAGCAATGGCTGTCATCGAACACATGCAGGAGAAGTTAATGTAAGTATGAGGCACCACCACGACAGTACGAAGACAAAGGTTGTGGCGGGAGGTTTGGCTGAGACATTCACACTTCTTGGCCGACCTTTGGTTCTCTTGCTTCCTTTATTCTCACTAGTAAGATGGGTGTCTCCAAATCTTCTGCTACAGTCAGCGAACTACACTGCTTTAGTAGGAATGTCTGTCCTTACCCACAGTGGAGATGGAGGAAGTCAAAGTATATATGTATAATATGTGGGGTGGAGTGCAATGTTAAGAGTGATCCAGTTCAGTATGTTTCTAAGGGATGAACTATAGAAATAAATGGAACAGGGAGAAACTACTGTGTGCAAGGAAGAATGTTACCTAACCCCAAAAGTAGGAGGGGCAATATAGTTAAGATGGCCGAGAATGTCGAGAGAGAAGCATAGCCATATAGATATATAACAAGTGCTGTAGTAATTAAGAAGCGCATCTCAAACTGGGTTTCTTGTTGTAAAATCTGGTTTAAGTAGGTGCTGGAAAAGAAGGGAATGAAAAAAGAAAGACTGTGTGTTTCTGGGCACTTGTGCTCAGGATTTAAAAAAAAAAAAGGAAGGACACGATTGCATTTACTTTGTTGGATCACATCAATGAAGAGAAGCCAATATTAACTACTGAAAAGGAGTTCCTTGGATATTGATGGAGAATTTCAAATACCCGAAAGTCAGATTTCACTAAGAAGTGATAAATATGTTGTATTCTCAAATCACAGCATGTGATTTGTTCTCTGACATTACCATCCAGAGTAGCTCCCAGTGCCCCCAGTTCTTGGCTAATTATTGATGTTGCTACCTCCCTTATTTATACCCTTCACCATTAGATAAATTCATCTAATACCACTGCCTTTTTAGAAGAGTTTTTATGTATGAAAGACACTTTTTCAAACCTTTCCATTTTGTTGTGTTTCTCTGTACTTTGTCCACATCAGAGAGGTTGAAAGCAGAGCCAGAATAGCAGAGGAGAAGTTTGATGATGTCAATGAGAAATTTCATTATACTCTTATAAGAAATAAAGAACTGGAGAAAGAACTGGAGGGAATATTGATGAAATCTAGAGCGAAGGCTCCTGAAGGAGAAGGAGGAGAAGAAAAAGAAGATGATGAAGAAAAAGGAGAAGAAGAAGAAATCAAGCCAGTAGAAGGTTCCTCAAAATCTCCAAATAAAGGTGAGAATTGCTTTCTCATTTTCCTTTACTTAGGTTGTATTTGTGGGAAAAAAAACTTGATTGGGTCACTAATATTTTAGAAAAGTATCAATAAATTTAGTGTTGATCTACTAGTTTGTACTTCTCATAGGATTGCACATACATTTAACTATGTATCTATCTTATTCAGACAACTCACAAAAAAGAAAACCAAATGGTTAACAATTATAGACTAGCATACTAACATGAAATACAATTTTTACTTATAAAAATAGCAAAGATTTTTGAAAACAATACAGTGCTGATCAGAAGGGGCAAAGTAATTAGTTTTACAGATAATACTTGTGGGTAGACAGACAGATAAAACCCTTTCAGAAAATAACTCAAGAGTATGTATGGATATACCTTAAAAACAGGCATATACTTTGACCTAATAATTCTACTCTTGAGAATCTCATCTAAGGAAATAATCCTAAATACCGAAAAAAAATTAATGCACAAAGATGTTCCGTGTGTCATTGTATATAATGGGACAAAAGAGAAATAATCTCTCCAATCATGGAATTTTGTCTATTTTTTTGACACTTGTTGGATTTTCTATGATGAAAATAATCTCCTTTATCCTACAGGAAAAACATTTAAGTCTTCATTTTTCTTATCTCTAATTAGTGCTATAATTTGCCTTCAAGCGGTTCTCAATATCCCCAACATTGGAGGCTATTTTTTGATTTTTGCTTTTACCTTCAACCTGTGGTCTGTTCCTAGGACAACTCGTGGTACAAAGGGTAGTACTGGGAAGATACTTACTTTCTATTTTTCGCTGTTACCCCTATTTCCATCTATACCCCCAACAAAGCAGTAAGTTAGCCAGTGTCTCGTAGTCTCTGGCCCCAGGAATGGTGTGTCAACAGTTTGGGGAAAAAGTCTGGGCCCATTTGCTCTCCTGTTAACTCTGAACTGTTAAAATGTTAATTATTCCTAGTGTGACAGTCCTTTAGCTTTAGGTCTGACTATATGTGCAATAATTGTCATGAATTAAAAACATTCGTCTTCTCATATAAAATTTTATCCTGATAATTTGAAAACTGGACTTTTTCCTGACTACAGAAAAATAAATATACAAATCATACAAAGGGCCTACGTGTTAATCTGGAGGGGTTATTTACCTCAATATAGAATGAGTGACTTTAGTTTTGTCCCTTTCCATAAAAGTATTGGAGATTAGGTTAAATCCAGAACAAAAAATTTTAATAGGTACAGGTAGAGGATAACTACGTACAGTTAATCCTCAACCTGCAAAAAATAACCTGCACAAACATCACCTTTCCCTGCCTTTCAGACACCCATCAGAGTCATTGCCAGGGGTCTCAAAAGTAGAGGAAGAGCTTTGCAGAGCTCAGAGGGATTGGCTCCTAAGCAAGGCAGTCCCCATGCCATGCAGGTGACTGGAACATTTTCTCTGGAAAATCCATAAGTTAGACATTCCTTAGGGTTAGCAGGCAGCTCCTTTGAGAGAATGTAGACACCACTGGAGCGATACACGGTGCCATATTTGTACGAGTGTACAGTGAGATCCCTTTTCTCCTCAGAGTTGTGCAGTGAAGGAATGGAAAATTATATACAGTAAAAGAAGGAGTCTTGTGGATGTTGAGTAAAACGAAGATCTGGAGAGAGTAGGGAGAGATATTTATTTTCGTTTTATATAACTGTTTTTCATAATTAGCCAGTCATTGTGCTCTGAGCTGTGAATGAAGAAAGGAATTGAGAGGGTTGTTTTTCAAAGGTGAATGTGATCTCAGGGAGGCCTACATACGATTAGGAGTAGGGAGATACACTTAAAAGTAAGCCCAGGATGTGAACGGGGTGACCAAATATGGGATGGAAGTAGTAGCAGCCAGTCAGAGGATGCAGATTGAGAAGTTTGGTGTCCTGGAGCAGCCAGGGAGAGCAGGCTTGATGCGGAAGGCCTCCTGGGTCCATCCCAAAGGTGGAGTTTGTGTAGGTTCCTTGTACAGGAGACTGGAGAGACTGACCAGGAGACAGAGCAGGGTTGGATCTGGGAGGCTTCTGGATGCTGGCTCTCTCTGAATTTTTTTTTCACCAAGCGTGGGGTATGTACAAGATGGAAGGAGGAAATGTTCTTCCTCTTGCTTTTTGCTCCTTGACCACATATCCCTCTTTTCCAGGACCCAGAACTCAGACAATTAACAGACTATACTTGAACGTTGGAAAAATGCATTTTGAATCCCAGTAACGAATTTAGAGTCAAATTTTTGGCACAGAATCTGTTTGTAGCTTAGCAGTTACTCAGGCAGAACAGAATTTTGAAAATACTTTGTAAAGTAAAAAGTCTTTAGTACATATGAGATAGTGTTACTATAGCACTCTAATTATTTTTGTCTTTTCAGAGGTACAACACAAGGAGGGTTCTCTCAACACCAAATCCAGAGCTGGGACTAAATCCAATAGTAAAATCAAACCCAAGCATCATCCATAGGACGCTGGGGATCACTGTGGCTCTCCTACCTGAACTCACCCCAGCTATCTGTGCTATTGAGCTGACGTGGCTCAATTGGAGGGACTCCCTTTGTAACAGCTATTAGAAAAGCCATGGCATACAACCCAAGAACATTTTCTTTAAAAGTCACAGTGCTGGCTGTAGGGAATCAATGCATTAGTTTATTTCCCAGATTAAAAATAGCGTGTGCAAAACTTTGCTAGCCTCTTCAATTGATTTCCTAACAGATTGGTGAAAAGTGTCTGTTTCTGTCAAGAAAATAATGCGTTTTGAAGACTTTGATCTCTGCAGAGAAGAATAGCAAATAAAAAACATTATTTTTTCAATTTGAGAGGAAGGATCCTGATAATGCTTTTAGGTTTCTGCAGTGTTTTCAGATTTGTTATGATTTCAGGCATTCTTATGTTTTACCTGTTCTTTACAATAACCCTACAAAGTAGGTGGGTGGATGGGGGTAGGGGGGCACTGTTATGCCCATTTCTCAGAAGATGAAACTGAGGCCCTAAATGGTTATAAAACTCCCCACGGTCACAAAGCTGATTGGTGTCAGAGCCTCCAGCTTGCTGGACCCATGCCTAGATTTTCTGACAATGGCCATGTACCACCAGGTCATTGCTCAAATGGTTTCCTGCACAGCGACCAGTGTTGCTGAAGAGCCATCCAGAATTCGCATTTTTTGCTTTTATTGCCTCCTTTGTCTGCTCTCTTCATGACCTTGATTCTTTCCAGGCACTAAAGATGGATTAACCTGCAAAAGTAAGTTGCAAATGGTAAATGCAAGTTCTGGGCAGTCACTTAGCAAGAGTCCCTTCCTGCCTCACTTCTCCTGGGTCACTTGCATCTGCTCTTATCTCTCTGGCTCCAAACACATGTGGTGAGATTTCTGCACCCTCTTTGGCTCCACATGTTTGATTTCCTTTGGATTGAACTCCTAAAATTTTAGACCTTTGGCTATTTCTTCAGCCTCAGACACTCCCCCAACCCCTGACTCCATAGCCCCCAGCCTTATTTAAGCCAAATCCCTGGCCATCATCAAAGTGAATGTGGGATGGGTTTCAAAAATGCTAAGTCTACTAGACGACTCTTTAACTCTGGGGAAAGAAAACATGAAATTCTTTAGACAGTTAGCTGTGCTCATGGCCCAACTGAAAGCCAAAGCTGAGGCGAGTGTCTCACGCTTACGGTTACCACCTGCTGGGACATAGCCAGCCCTACCCTTTTGCTTTCCCAAAACAGATTCTTGCATCCAAGAATCTAGCAAATGTGGGGGCTTTTTGGTGGGGCTTCAGAATACTTTTTTATTAGTTTTTCAGAATAATTTTTTGTTAATTTCTCACTTCAGGGACCTTAGGAAGTTCGATGAGCAAGCTGTCATCCACCAGGCCTGGCTTTTCAGCCCACACCGAGACCTACACCATGCATGTGGACACCACGTGATTCTTTCCCAAGAGATCTGGTCCTACACTCACTTGACACAGGTACTTTCTGGCCTTTCCTAGCTGGAGATCAATGACTCAGCCATGACCTGGGTAACCTACAGTTTGCATTTCACTTTCAAAGACTGCTGGGAATTCTACATGCAGGCCCAAAGGCTCTAAAATGCCATTTTCCCACTTCTGGAATTCCGAGTAAGTGTGCTACCTACCAACAAGGTTTTTCTCACAGAAGCAGAGGAGCAAACGCACTGACACACAAGCCACAGCTCTAGAGGGCATTAGAAACCTCCTAGTCCCAATAGACTCTCCCAAAGAACACCGTAGCAGCCAGGAGCAATCTAATGAGGAGGAGCGTCCGTAGCCATCCAGACATAGTCCCCAAGGACGCGGAATGCAGAGGCACTGGCACTGGCAGTATGGTCCCCAGACGTAGGGGAGTCCAAATGGCAGAGCTCCAGCACCCATCATTTCAAGGTCAATAACCACCAGAATGCAGCAGCTGGGTCTTGAGAGAAGACTTGTGCTGCCGGGACCTTGCAGACAACACCGCCATCAGCTCACCTAGCTTGTCTCTGAGGAATTTGCCTTTGACTATTCACTGTACCCTTTCACCTAGAACACAGTTTCCTGGCAACTTATCCCCATTATTTCCCTCCCATCAAGTCCTCCCACCCCAACAGCTGGTTAACACCTAAGATGCCACAGACCATTCAAGCAGACCCAGAAGTGCCCTCTGGCAAGCTAATGAGAAATTTAAATGTTGACTAGAGCTGGGCATCAGAGCAGACCAACTGGTGGGAGAAACCATCGGTGCTCCCTAGGTACAGAGGCAAAATCTGCCTTTGACCAAAAGAACCATGCTATACGCAATTATTAGTAAAGGTCATAAAAGCCAATATTACATCATTATCCTGGCATTCACTTCTCATTGTTCTGTTTCTGGTTCTGATGATGCCTGAACCAGCATGACCCTACCTCCTCCTCCATTACTCATGCCAACACCTGCCAACCTGAGATCAGGAGCCATTTATATGGGGTGAAACGTGACCACCAACCCTTGATGACTTCTTAACTCCAGTACTCAGTACACTGGGATGTGGGCCAACACAGTGGTGATGCAGAATTCCTGCCACTTCAGGGATGCCCTAATTGTCACTGATCCTATAAATGGCTGGACCATCTATGACCGTGCCCTGGCTGGTCCACAAAAGCAAACTGTAAAACCTAATAGACATTCTAGGAAATCACCTAGGAGTTCCCCCCAATTCTCGTGCTGTCTGTTGCAGCCTCATAAGTGCTTGCTTTCCTCTCTCTGGCACCATGTTCCTGGCTCTGGCAGATTCCATTACCTGCCTTTGGCTTATTTGTATTTGACTGGCTTTTGGATTCCACACTTTGTGTGTTGGCACTACTGCATTGGTGAGAGCTTTGCCTGCTCCTTTGGCTGCACAATCTCCCATTGCCTCCAGGAGAGACTGCTACTCAGTCCTTGGTTTTTAGCACTGCCCCGCCCCCTCCTACCAGTGGCCCCCCCCACACACACACACAGCCAAGTGTGGTCCTTGGGAATAAGGACTGGGGCAACGTCCCTATAACAAGATATGGAAATGTTTTCCAGAACTGGATGAAATAGCCCTTTGAAACCATATCAAAAGTTGTCTCAATATATAGTGATCTTATAAGCAGATTGTTACGTCAATAAATGCATTTGGCACGGTCGTATGGATATGTAGGTTTTGAAACCATCTAATAATCCTGTATAATCTTGGGAAGATGCATTGCTTGGTTCAAGTTGCAGGACATAGCAAAGTTGGGCTGGAATGTGTGGTTTTCCCAGCTGTGGATATAGGTGAGGAGGTGGCCTGGAGACATGACAGAGATGACCCTAAGGCTGGCATCTTATGTACGGCTGTATTATATATACTGCTAGGGAGTTTTTGTTCTGTTTTAGAGGGCAGGAGGGATGGCAGAGGGAAGGACTATTGAAGTGATTGAGAGATAAGAGGGGAGGCAAAGCACCCTTCGTCTTGGGCCTTGTTACTTTTACTTAAACATAGTGAGAAAACAGCCTGTCTCCGACAGACAAAATGCTACAAAAGTTCCTTGGTCCATTGTTAGGAGCTCAGAATACATTTTCTCTCTGAAATAATGTTCAGCAGGGTTATTTGCAGATAACATGAAGAGTAAAGAGGCGGTTTGAAGGAGAAAGAAATCGCCAAATAGCACTAGGAGAGTTACCATCATTTTTCTTTCTGTTTCAGCAACATGGAAATTCCTATTATAAGTAGAATTTTACTAACATGATGGTATTAGTCATATTTTTGTAATGTTAATAATGTTTATAATGTTACTGATTTTTTTTAAAGTTTGTAGAGAACTCACTTTATGTCTCAGTCTGCTTTCTTATTTACTTGGCTAATTTTTTATGTATATTTTTATATATATTTATATATATTTTTATGTATATTTTTATATATTTTGTATATATTTCTGATTGTATAAGGCAACTTAATGGAAAATGAGACAAAGTATAGAAATGTATTCATATTAAGGAATATCTGTACAAGAGAATACTTCAGAGCATGTATAGGTCACATAATGCTATTACTATTTGAAAAATAAGCAAGCTGGTCAATTCTATACTGAAAACACATCAGCTGCATATTTATAGTGATGCTTCCTCAAAATTTAAGCAACATGTATTAGATAAATGTTTTTGCCCTTTTATTTCTGTATTTTAAAAAGGAGTCTCCATAAAAAGAGGGTCCTTTAAAATTCTTTAATTACGTGTAAATTTTATATCCAGCCCAAGTACATCCTTTTACTTTCATTCACTCAGGAACATTTGAGTGTCACTTGTGGTACAAATATCAGGATTAGGTGTGAGGAATATGGAATACGGGGTGAAGTGTACAAGGTTGAATGTGGTGCGGGGGTGGGGAATAACTAAGCGGTGCCTTTGAGGCGTGATGAGCGCAATGAAGAGGCATGTAGCCGCAAAGGGGCCAGAGGACACATCGCCAAAAGGACATTTGAACTACATCTTCAGAACTAGAATCTTGGCTAAAGCTCTTTCCCGTAATTACTCTGATTAGATGATGTACTTCAACTTGTTATATGGCTTTTCTGTCATTGTATGATTTCACTATCTTCTCGTGTCGATTGCTGCATTGTGTCTTCATATATTCCAAGGGCATTCTGTATGGCAACCAGAGTGAGGGAAGGAGTAAGAGCAGAGTGCCTGGCTCAGGGATGTGGCTGTCATATGGCGGGGCCCCTTCACAGTCACGTTACCCTTGGCTCCTCCTATAACATGGGAGAATCTTTCTTTCTACGACTCAGTGGCTCAACAGGTTTGGCAGGATTTGTGAAAGGGATGCTTCCTTGAGTTCTATTGCTTGGGGAAGACAGGCAGTTTAGCAGGTCAAATGGCAAAGGTAAAACCACCGTGGAAGCTTTCTCAGTGGACAAGGATTGAAGAGTGTGGAGATATCGAAGCTGAACTGCAGCTGGAGTGCCCGATAGAATCTCAGCTGCCATCCTCAGGGACTCGGAGGCGGCCTTCTCCCCTTCTGCCGTGATCATCTAGCGAACAGATGAGAAGAGAAGTAACGTGATTTTTCTTCATTGTCCCGTGAAGGTTTGAACCACTATTCAGTGTGACTCAACAAGCACTGAGCGTCTCCTGTGTGGAGGGGCTGCTAAGCACAGAACAGGCTGTCTTCATTTTCTCAAGGCTCTCGCTCTAGGGGAGAGATTATACTGTTACTTGTAATTCACGGCAGACTTTACTAAGGGCCCTGGCAAGTACAGTGAAATGTTAGGGGCGTTATTAATTAGGTCTAGTGGGCCTTGAAAGATTAGTAGGATTTTGCCATTTAGAGAAAAGGTTGGCCGGCGTTCCAGACAAAGGCATGGAATCCTGAAAGGGTGACTCCCAACTCAGGCAAAATGAATGGGTAAACGTTTCAGAAGAAAAAGCACCAGTCTCACCACCTAAATGCCACCATAAATTGGCCAAAAAGGACGAGACGCAACTCTACCCAGAGGACCGCCTTCCTCCCTTTCCTCCCCCACCTCCCCTTTCTTAGTGACCCTTTATGTGGTTCAGGGTTTTTCTTCACGTACTTTCTGTTATTTAAAAGAAATCTGCCTCCCCTTCAGTCCCCATTTTCCTCTTCCCAACCCCCAACCCCCACCCCCACCTCAATCCTCAGGAACCGCAGGGAGCCACAGGTTTGCGTCTCAGTGGCATGCCTGAGCAGAGGCTCTGGGTGGCACAGCCTTCTCTTAACTCTGGGGGTGAGGGAACTGGGCCCTGATCATGGTTGTAGCTGCAGAGCTTGCGCAGAGCTAGGAAGACAGGTCTGGGTGTCATTAACTTAGAGGTGACAGGTGACTGATATTACCTGGGAAAGATGCCAGCACAAGAGAAGAGAGATGAAGTGTGGGGAGATGCCTTTTAGGGAGAGAGAGAGAAGGCAAGACTCAAGATGGAGGAGATGGTCACCGTTACCAGTAGCCTCAGAGAGAGGGTGTAATAGGGAAAGAGGTGTTGGCATCAGGAGGCTACTGACACACTTCAAGAGAGTGATTTTAACAGAGGTGGTTGGCAAGGGTAGGGGTGGCACAAGCCAGGTCCTCCCAGCGCCTGGAGGAATGGTTCTGAGAGAGTGAGAAAGTATGAGCAGGCCTTTTGGATTCTCCGATGGTCCTCAAAGAACAGCCCCGATGGGAGGACGGCCTGCTCAGGGCTGGCTCACCCGCACTCTGGCCTGTCTCTGTGCTTCGGCTTCCACAGCCAGTGAGTGCTGAAGCCCGGCCGGCAGCCTCACATCCTTACTGAAAAAGAAAGAACACGGCCAGGCTGGTGTGCGGCTGTGCTTTTAGCAGTCAGGGGCTTTCATGCGGACTTACCATCTTCCCTACTGCGGTTTCACGATGCATAGCAAATTCTGCTTAACAGAGTGTGCCATCCCTAGACCTCTGGGTAGACAGTGGGCAGGGAGAGTGTCTCAAGGGCCAGTGCCTCTAATGCACGTGATTTGCATCACTGATGCTACAGCAGAGCTATGGTTTTTTTCTCTTGCCAAGTAAAACAAATTTTGTGTCCATGGGTTATGATGATTTTTTTTTCTCACTTAAAGCTTAATCAAAATCCCAGCAATTAAATTTGAATAATGAAAAAAAACCCTTAAAGAGCTACACTATTAATAATAAAAATAAGGGAAGTCATCTAAGTTTATACAAGAGAGTTGATTTTGAAAAGGGTAGAATTGACCAAATAAGAACAATACTTAATGTATTGCATAAAAGATACAAAATTGTACTTTTACCCTGAATATAAGGATGAAAAATACATAGATAGAAAACAAGCTGGAGGTTCCTTAGAAAGTTAAATCTAGAGTGACCATATAACCCAGTAATTTCACTGGGTATATACCCAAGGGAATTGCAAATATATTCACGCAAAAAACTTGTACGTGAATGTTCATTGCAGCGTCATTCATGATAGCCCCAAAGCGGAAACAGCCTAATGTCCATCCATTGATGAGTAAATAAACAAAACGGTATAGCTATACAATGGAATAATAGTCGACCATAAAAAGGAATGAAGAACTGGGGTGGCTGGTTAGCTCAGTTGGTTAGAGCATGGTGCTAATAACACTAAGGTTGCCGGTTCGATCCCCTCATGGGCCACTGTGAGCTGTGCCCTCCTTAAAAAAAAAAAAGTATACAAAAAAGAAAAAAGGAATGAAGTACTGACATGCTACAGCACGGCTGAACCTTGAAAATATAATGTGAAAGAAGCCAGACACAAAGGCCACATGTTGTATGATTGCATTTATATAAAATGTCCAGAATGGGCAAATCCAGAGATTCAGAGAATAGATTATTGGTTGTCAGAGGCTCAGGGTTCAGGGGGAAAATGAAGTGTTGTTGCTTAACGGCTGTGGGTTTTCTTTTAAGGGTGATGAAAGTGTTCTAGAATTAGATGGTAGTGATGGTTGCACCATTGTGTGAATATACTAAAACCCACTGAATTGGGTTTTACCCATTTTAAGTTAAACTCATTTTAACTTTAAAATGGTTAAAATGGTGAATTTTATGTTATGTGAATTTTATCTCAAAACATTTTTTTAATCCATAGAAAATGTGAAAATAATTTGTCCAAATGTTGCAGTGGTTGTGTTAATGCTATGAGATAATAGGTATGTTTTTCTCTTTTTTCCCAGATTTATGCTAATATGGCTTTACTCATACTCATGCAATAAAAATAACTTCTCAGAAAAAAAAATCATAAATGAAACCAAAACATTTCCATTTATCATATTATTCTTCCCAGTTAATTTCCTACCCACATTTCTGTTTTCTCCACTTTGATTCCCCAAATACAGGTCACTGAATCCAAGGCGACCTATGGAGGAAGAATTGAGATGTCAGTGGCAACCTCTAGTGGTTCTTATCAGTGTCCTTATAAGAGGAAAGCCGAGGGAGACCTGACTGCAGATGAGAAGGTAATGGGATGATGGAAGCAGAGATTGGAGTGATGTACTACTTTGAAAATGGAGAAAGGGGCTGCGAGCTAAGGAATGCATGAGGCTGCTAGAAGCTAAAAAAAAGAGGCAAGGAAATGGATTCTCCTTCCAGGACCTCCGGAGGGAACCAGACTGCTGACACCTTTGGCCCAGTGAAATGGAAAATTTTGGACTTCTGGCCTTCAAAACTGTAAGAGATTAAATTGGTGTTGTTTTAGGCCATCAAGTCTGTGATAATTTGTTATAGAAGCAATAGGAAATAATACAGATGGCATATTTGGTAAATCTGTTTTAAAATGCATTTAGTAGAGAACCAGAGTCTCTAGTCTTTCTCCCAAATGGCTTTCATGTACAGGTACTTTCACGTCCTTCCTGTTGGTGCAACCCATTTCTACGCCCCAGTCCGGGAGGTGGAAGAAAATTAACTGTGGGTTCTGGAAAAAGGGGCAAGGCATTGAGCTCCATCTGTGGTCCCATATTTTTTTTCTTTTTAATTATTTCTGATGATTTCTTAGTGGCTAGATAAATACGCATAGTAACCTAGTTCATGGAGAACCCTGAGAAGACTGGCTAGTTTGGGGGCTGGTAAGAGGAAGGAATGTTGAAAAAGATGTGACAGAGGAGGTGGCATCTTAAAGAAAAACTAGGATTTTGCCTGTGGGGAAAAGGGAAGTAGTCCATGCAAGGAAACAGCCTAAGAGAGTCATGGAAGCTGGAAGAACGCTAAGTAGGCTGCAGTGTGAGATACACTGGGGCAAGGACAGCGAGAGGTGAGGCTGCAACAGCTGGGTCATTTCTTCACTCTGGCAAGAAACATTATCTGGTTGCTATGTGACAAACCCTGTGCCAGGCACTGAGGACAAAGAGATGAACAAAATATGACCCCTGCCATTATAGAGTTCATAATCTGGGAGGACAAATGTATAAATTCATCAATTATAATCCAACGTAACAAGGCAAATTTGAATGTCGAGAGTCTGGACCTTATCTTTTATCCTTTAGAGGGGAGGAATGAACAGGTAGAAAGGCTGAAGGGGAGACAGAGGGGAAACACACTCGGGTGGTTCTTAAATTCCAGAGTGGCAATTGTCCTGTGTCCCTCTTATAACTTTTTCTCTTTTTAGCTTCTCTTATTTCCTGAATTCCTCCCTTTTCTACCAGGATGCTCATCCCTGTTTTATCAGCAACAAGTCAGACAACTCACAGACATTTGGCTACTTCATTTTCTCACATTAGTGTCTGCTCAGGCCCCATCAAGCACAATCGCTATCAGTGCCTTTGATCCTTAGGTCCTCCTGTTGGAGGTCCCCCAATAAGCTAGTCATGATTCACAACCTTCTAACTCAGTTCTGGGCGTGGGTGCCCCATAACCCCAGTGGCAGCCTCTGTCACTGGTGGTAACTGCCAGTGGACTGGCCAGCTGTGTGCAATCCTGCTTTGTTCTTGCCTCTCTTCCTAATACCTTTGCCAACTTGTCTTGGTAAGAATGCAAGACTCCTACCCTGGCTGTGGGCGAGATTGCTGAGCTTGCCGCCTGTGGGTTAGATGAGGCTGGTCATGAGGCTGTTCTGGCAATTCTCTCCCTCCCCTGATTCCAAATCAATCAAATCTAGATGTGACATTGTTTTATCTGAAAGCCTTACTTGGACTTATCATTATTTAAGTTCGTTTCCCCAGCGAGACTGTAAGCTCCCAGGAACCATTCCTTATCATCTTTGCATGCCACCGACCCCTCCTGTCCAGCGCCCCCACCCCCACCAGCTCCCACCACCACTTTGTGCTATGTGGACACTTGACAATGAGTCTAAAGCTGCTGGAATAGGGTGGAGAGCAAAAACTATGCCAATAACTGACTAACCTGCACCAGACTGGTGACTATGATTGGCTCAGGGCCAATTGGCAACTCTTTACTTAGCTCCCAGCTCCTTAAGGGGTGGCACCTTCAACAGCCAACGTCTGGCACATGGAAGATGCAATAAATGGCCAGTGAAGAAATGAATCAAAGATAAAGAGATCTATCAACACAAAGTACCTTTACTTCTTGGGCAATACTCTTCCTCTCTAGAAGAATTTCAGTGAGGGAGCGGTGTGCTAGCAGACGCTTCATGGTGGTTTGTACGAGGAACTGTACAGCTTTGGACACGTGGGCAAGATTGTTTAGGAGAAGAGAGGCGTTCTCCATTCGGTAGTAGCAGATGGCATCCACCTCCATTACGAACAGGTCTTTGGTCACAACCTGGGCAGAAAGAAAGTCTGGGTGACAGGCCTGATTCTCGGGCTCCTTTCTCATTCCAGGACAGAAGAGCTCAATGTGTTCAAGGGGAATTTTATTGGAGTAATATTATAGCAAGAAAAGAAAAAAGAGCAGTTGGCCTACTCTTTATTCAAAATAGGCATGTTTTTGAAGATTATGGAGTTTTTATTAAATATACTAAAGACCTCACAATTTAGAGGAATCCTGTTGTAAATGCTTTTGTAAAAAAAAAAATCAGGAATAATTTTCTTATATGAAAAAACGCAGTTCATTGTTTATCAGGTCTTTTTTAAACTGATGCTCTCCCTCCCACACCCCCCCCCCAAAAAAAAAAGTTCTAAAAGAGAAGTTTGGTTTGGGAAACAAACATTCGAATATGATGCACGACAAAAGCCCTAAAAGATGGGTGTTCTCAACTCTTCCATTTTTAGACACTTATCACAAGGACGTATTGTAAGGATTTAACTGCAAGGATATTATTCACAGTGTTGCTTATTGTAATAAGAAATTGGAAATCATATCAACAATAGGGAATTGTAAATTGTGGTACATCCATACAATGGATGCTATACGTCCATTTAAAACAAAGGGGTAGACACAGCTAATATAAGAAAAGATGATCACAAAAATTGTCAGATGAAAAAAGGCATGCTACAAAATAGAATGTGTGGTTCGATATATATTCCTGTCTGTAAATACAACCACATACATAGAAAAGTCTGGAAGGATGCACTTCAAACTATCGACACCTATCTATAGGTAATAGGATTAGGGGTAAGTTTAATTTCTCCCTTTTTAATATTTTATTATCTAAAATAAGCCTTTTAAAATACATATAATTTCTAGTTACATTTCTATTTACCAAAAGAAAAAATGAGAAAGAACTTCAAACTGAAAGTGGGGGACCATTTAGGAAACGCTTATAAATCTAAATTACTAATAGAAAAATCTAGGTGTTATTTCTTTCAATGTTTTATTGTGGTAAAATACAAATATCATCAAACCTACTATCTTAACCATTTTTAAATGTATAGTTCAGTAGTGGTAAGTACATTCACATTGCTTTTATCTTGTAAAAGTGAAACCAATTCAACAACTCCCCATTCCTCCCCTCAACCCCTGTAACCACCATTCTACTTTCTGTCTCTATGAATATAACTAGTCTAGTTACTTCATATAAGTGGATTCATACATTATTTGTCTTTTTGTGACTGGCTTATTTCACTTAGCTTAATGTTCTCAAGGTTTATCCGTGATGTAGCATATGTTTGAATTTCCTTTTTCTCAAGGCTGAATTATATATACCATATTTTGTTTATCTATTCAGCCATTGATGGACACTTGGGTGGCTTTCACCTTTTGGCTGTTGTGAATAATGTTGCTATAAACATAGGTATACAAATATACCTTCAAAATTTTGCTCTCATTTCCTTGGGGCCTATAGCCAAAAATGGAATTGCTGGATCAAATGGTAAGTCTATTTTTACTTTTTTTGAGGAATTGTTATGATGTTTTCTCCAGCAGCTACACCATTTGACATCCCCATTAATGATATACAAGGGTTCCAATTTCTCTACAGCCTTATCAGCACTTGTTCTTTTCCTTTTTGATAGCTATCGTAATAGGTGTGAGATGGTATCTTGTGGTTTTGGTTTGCATTTCTCTAATGATTAGTGATGTTGAATATCTGTTCATGTGTTTGTTGCCCATTTGTATATCTGTTTTGGAGAAATATTATTCAAGTCTGTATGAGTCAGGTCTCTCCAGAGAAATAGAATCTTTAGTGTGTGTGTGTGTGTGTGTGTGTGTGTGTGTGTGTGTGTGTGTGTAGAGAGAGAGAGACACACAGAGAGAGAGAGAGATTGAGATTTTAAGGAATTGGTTTATACAGTTATAAAGGCTGATAAGTCCAAAATCTTAGGGTTGGTAAACAAGCTGAAGACCTAAGGAAGAAATGATATTGCAGCTAGTCTGAGAGCAGTCACTTCACAGAATTCCCTCCTCTTCAAGGGGGAGGTTGTTCTTTTTCTTAAGACCTTCAATTAATTAGATGAGGCCAAACCACATTATGGAGGATAATCTGCTATATTCAAAGTCTACTAATTTAAATGTTAATCTTATAGAAAAAATACTTTCACAGCAACATCTGGGTGCTTTTGACCAAATGTCTAGGTACCATAACTTAGCCAAGTTGACACATAAAATTAACCATCACAAACTCCTTTTCCCATTTTTAATTGGTTTTTTGCTTTCTTGTTGAGTTGTAAGATTTTTTTTATATATTCTGGATATTAACCCCTTATCAGACATATGATTTGCAAATATTTTCTTCCATTTCATGGTTGCCTGTTCATTCTGTTGTGTCCTTTGACGCACAGGAGTTTTTTTTATTTTGAAGTTGTCCATATCTCTATTTCCTTTTTTCTACTTTTGATCTTAAATAGTCATTTTGCCCAGAACCAGAATTTGTAGCTCAGCCATATAAAATGTAGAGAGAAAGCAAAATCCATCATTTGGCTTACCTCATGAAAGGGTATCTCCAAGGTTTGGAGACGAAGGTCGACCTTGTGGTAGGTATCCAGGCAGGGCAAAAAGAAGAAAAGGCCTAGAAGAGGGGAAGGGGGAAGTGACAGGTGAATGGCTAGCATGGAGACTATTTGGGAATCACCTTTTTGGGGTCAGGTTGCACATTGCATTGCTTTTCTTAGCCTCCCACTACACACAGGCCATTGGGTAATCCCACCACCACCCCTATAATGTGTTTGTTGTTGCTAAGGTTACCATATAATTTGTTATTCAATCTGGGACACTTTTGAGGATGAAAGAAGAACACTGTTATAACTTACTCCAGAACAACAGGCATAAGCAGAGATTATTTCCAGCAAAATGTGCTGTGTTTCCCCGAAAATAAGACCTAGCTGGACCATCAGCTCTAATGCATCTTTTGGAGCAAAAATTAATATAAGACCCGGTCTTATTTTACTATAAATGGTCATGGTGCTGACCTCTGCATCTTGAGTTACATGTCTGTCTCCTTGATGAGATATGAACTCCTTAACAAGAGTGTCTTATGCACTATTGTTAGCTTTAGCACATTAATGCCTTTTAGGTGCTCTGTAAAGTTATTTTTGAATCCATGCATGTGCCAAGGTGACAAACTTTAGAGCCAGCAACCTCCATGTGTTATTTCTTAAAAGGTGAGCCCCAGAGGTACTCAGAATAGCAATATCACATACCTTCTTCTGGTTGGTTAGTTGTTCCTTACCCACCCAATGTAATGTACAGGGTGAATGTGCAATAAATATTTTACATTGAGATTTCTGAGATCACATTGGACACTGTGGGCTCCTGCAAGAGCCAAAGCTTTGTTGGACGCAGCAGCACCTCACAGAGCTCAGGATCTCTCTGAGGAGCAGCCCAGCTTCTAGTCCTTTCTAGCCAAAAACTAGAACCAGAACAAGACAGTCCCTGTCCTGGAACTATAGGGTCTGTTGGTTAAAATCTTCAAATTCTGATTTGTAGCTTCTAGTCTGGTCTCTGTTCTTTACCCTCGTCTGTAGACCTGGCTTGGAACTTGGGCCCTTTCCAGTATATGCACAGTGGGTCTTTGTTCCTTCTCATGCCTTCCTGGCTAGCTTAGATCTCCAAACCCTAACTGCTCGACTTTTCTAACTAACTGTACTTCTCTCTGTGCCCATTGTCAGCTTGGACCTCTGGACATCAACTCCACTAGACTTGAAGGTCCTGGATATTGGAAAACATGTCTCATTCATCCATCTTCATTTCCCTGGTAGTTATATACAGTATCTGAAACACAGGAGGTGCTCAATCTGTATTTCTTAAATTCCACCAACTAAAGAGCAATTTGTTACTTCAATGCTGAACTTTGCCTGTCTCCCATAGGTTGGTCTGACCCCCTAAACTCTGACCAAGCTCAGCTTGTCTCTGAGAATTCACAGGACTCTGGCCATACACATCCTACTACCGTGTGTCCCCCAAAATAAGACCTAGCCGGACCATCAGCTCTAATGCGTCTTTTGGAGCAAAAATTAATATAAGACCTGGTATTATATTGCATTATATTATATCATATTATATTATACCCATTCTTATATTTATATTATATTATATTATGTTATGTTATACCTGGTATTATATTATATTATAAGACCAGGTCTTATATTACAGTAAAATAAGACCGGGTCTTATATTAATTTTTGCTCCAAAAGACGCATTAGAGCTGATGGTCCGGCTAGGTCTTATTTTCGGGGAAACACGGTAAAACCAGTGTCTGGCCATGGGTCCTAAGCCTACTTTTGCTATTCCAGCCAGCCTGGGCCTGGAATTTGGCTTTCTGCACCCATCCTCTTTCTTGATCACTGTAACCTGGTAGTAATGCTTTCTGAAGAATTTCTTAATAAGCTGTGTTATAAGTAACAGATTGGCAAGTGAAGATGTCATGAATCAAGTTACTTCATGTAATCTGAGATCCATATTAAAAATCTGCGTAAATTAAAGAAATTGGCAAGTCTACATGGGGTTAAAAGAAGTGATTCTTACCAGGGCCTTTGGCTCTTCCAGGGAGCAGATGTCCCAATCGGAATATAATTACTCTCTCATATTCCTGTACAACCTAAAAGGAAATTTAATACTTTTGAATCACTCCAAGAAAGAAAAAGAAAGTTTTCCAAAGGCTTTTGCATGAGAGTGATCCTAGCTATCAGAAATATTTTGTTTTGAGAACCAGGAAAAAACTTAATACTTAGGTTTTCAAACTCTACATTTAGTAAGTGTAGAATTTCAGAAAGCTATGAAAAAGTATATTGGCCATGTTAATTTTTAAGCCCATAGGCAGAATTTTGATTAAAAAGTTATGTTCAGTCTTATGTTTTTCTGTGACTTCTGCATCATAAGCTTTTACATGTATTAATTTTTAGCAATTTAACAGAAAGAGGGAGTGTATTTTAATACCACTTATATTTTGTTTCAAACTGCAAGAAATATCTCAAAATAGTATCCTAATTTCTTACCTTAGGACATTGGAAATAGAAAAGCAAACTAAACCTAAAGCAAGCAGAAAGAAGATAATAAAGATTAGAATGGAAATAAATACAACAGAAAATAGAAAACTAATAGAGAAAAATCAATGGAACCAAAAGTTGGTTCTTTGAAAAGAGCAACAAAATTGACAAATACTTAGCTAGACCGACCAAGAAAAAAAGAGAGAAGACTCAAACTGCCAAAACCAGGAATCAAAGAGGAATAATTACAGGAACATCACTATTGTATTTATGGAAATAAAAAATCTTATAAGAAAAAATACTATGAACTATAACACCAACAAATTAGATAACTTGGATGAAATGGACAAAATCCTATAGAGACACGAACTACCAAAACTGACCCAAGAAGAAAAAGAAAAACTGAAAAGACCTAGAAGTAAAAGATTGAACTAGTAGTGTAAAATTTTCACACTAAGAAAAATCCAGGACCAGATGGCTTCACTGGTGAATTCTACCAAACATTTAAAGAAAAAGTAAAACCAGTTACTCACAAATTCTCCCCGCAAAAATAGAAGAAGAGGGAAATCTTTGCAACTCATTCTCTGCAGCCAGTGTTACCCTGATACCAAAACAAGCAAGAGACATCACAAGAAATCTACAGACCAATCTCTTATGAATACAGAGGCAGAAATCGTTAACAAACTACCAGCAACCTGAATCCAGTCACATTAAAAAAATTATACACCATAACCAAATGGGACTTATACTAGGAACACATAGTTGGTTTAATATCCAAAATTCAGTGAATGTAAGAATAAAGGGCAAATACCACGTGATCATCTCAATAGATTCAGAAAAGGCATTTGACAAAATCCAACACCCTTTCATGAAGGAAGAGGAGGAGGGGGACGGAGAGGAGGAGGAAAATGAGGAAGTATAGGAGGTGGAGGGGAAAGAGGGGAGGCGAGGAGAGGAAGAGCTTGCGTAAGGGGTACAATCAGCAGCCCCAGCAGCTTCTGTAGTGTTCCAGCCAAGGGCATACTCTTGCCTGGCAGCTCCAGCCAGTGACTAAAACTGGCAGCGGTACCAGGGCCTGGCCATTTCTGCCCATCGTGAGACTCCTCTATGAAGCAAGCTTTGTTCTGGAGTGCTCTTCTAGGCCAGTCAAGACTTTCGTAGTCTGAGGCTGTTTCTGTCCAATCCTTCCTTCCTCTTCTTATAGCACAGCTGTCAGACCTGCGTCATTGTCTGAAGGCTTTCCCTACCTGCTGCTGTTCTCTCTCCCCTTAGTCTTTCACAGACATCACCTCCCAACAAATCCCTTGCACTTCTAATTCTGTCTTGGCATGTGCTTCCCAAATTGACAGAGGTCTTCATTTACTTCAGGGACAGGCAAGTGTGAGCCAAAGATAACTGTAATTCATGGTCTGTGGAAGCTGCCTGAGAAGTTTCCTGCAAGTGTCAGAAGTGGACATCGTGATCTCTTGTGGGCCTTTCTTTGTGTCACAGAGTGTGGATGACCTAGATGTAGCCCCTGTCCTGAAGGGGCTTTCAGTCTAACGGGAGAGCTCAGATGTCAGCCAATATTACATACGTGCTCCGTGCTAGCATACATGTGAAAGCACAGCGACGAGAGCACAAGGTAGGGAACAACAGTCTGGGGGAGTCAGGGGAGGCTTCACAGTTACCTCTGAACAAGGTTAAAGGAGGAAAGGCTGTCCTGGTCGGTGAGTGGGGAGGGCATTCCCTGCAGAGCAGACAGCACGCACCAGAACACAGAGAAAGAGCGGACATGTTGTGGTCGATGAGCGGCCCCGGAAAGGACTTACTGGGTCCTCATGGAATCTCACCTTTATGCAGAACCAGACAGAAAAAGGGAAGGTCACGATGATGAAGAGCAGGCATGTGAGGACAAGAAGCCACTCACAGGCTCCTAAACCAGAAGACTTGGCACCTTAAAAAAGAAAAAAGCAAAAGAATAATTAGGCTGGAACTTCACCGTATTCGCTGACTAGTGCTTGTTGGTCCAGCCCTTCATATTCGGGTGAGAGCCGCTTGTAGACTTTGATGGAAATATTAGAGTGAACTGGATATCGGAGCAGTCAGTTCACAGGGCTGTGGTACTGTCTGTGGGAAGCGTTTGTAGACCTATGGAAGCTGGAGCAGGCTCCTTGGAAAGGCAGTTTGCATTCTACGTCCCAGACATTTGACCAGGCAATGTTTTCTCCGGGGAAATTCACATCCCATGGAATTTATTTGTCCTGTAACCTACTTTGGGAAATGCTGCTCCATCAACATCATTAGTTTTTACAATGTTCTTTCTTAAGGGCAATCACAGTGTTATTGTTATGTTTAATTATTTTATAAATATATTTCACTTGGCAGTGGTAACGATGGCAAGTAAAAACAAATAAATGCACATACAGACAAAATTACATTTTAAAAGTGAAGAAAGGACTCAAAAACTCCTTCATCCAGTAGTTAGGAGTGTGAACAGAAAACTGACGTCTACACCCAAAACATAACTAGGAGCTTTGCTCACAAAATATTCTTCTCTTGGAATGAGTTCCTTGAATATCTGACTTGTTTGATTTAAGTGAATAGTGAACCATTAAATGTTAAAGCAAGTCCAAGAATCCCAGTATTTTGGTCAAGTGAAGCTCCTTTTTGTTTTTCCCAAGTCTTAAGGCGGGGGAGGGTGGTGCTAAGTGAGGAAGAAGAGGGATGTTGCTGCCTCTTGCTCACCTTCCCCGGGAGCCACAGAAACCCCCGAGACCAGGGCCCAGCAAGGACGTCTCTTCCTCAGTGGGACTTCTCATCCATTGCTTGGGGTCCCAGGCTCTAGTCACTTGATAGCTGGAGAGACTGAGAGAAGCCCACAGAGGGGAAGCTGCTTGCTCAAGGCCGCAGCTGGTTGGTGGCAGTGCTGGGACCATGACCAGAAATCGGGAGCAGCACCACGCAAAGAGGAGCATTTCAGTCAGACTGTCTTGCTCTGGAATCCTGGCTTCTCTACTTTCTTAGCTGCAGATCTTGGGGGAATTACTTAATTTCTCAGCATTTTTCCTCATCTGGGATACGAGAATGATAATACTCAGCAAAACACCTAGTGTGTGCTTGACACATTGTAGAGGCTCCATAAATGGGGTTCCCTTCATTGCCTCCCCAACACTGTGGTCTGAAGCACACTCTTACAAGACCTCTAATCTCAGCATTACTATAGCATTGAACCTATCAACCGTTTAATGACTGGAAGTTTCTGACTGACAAAAGGACATCAGTGGGCCCAAAAAAGAAACAGTATTAACATGGTCCATACAAACTATACCCTGACTGCACGAATCTTTCTCAAATCATAGCTTTCAGTGCTCCAGCATATACTGCATTGCTGGTAACCAGGAAATGTTAAAAATTCATAGCTAGCTGAAACTAATATAATGCAACTATTCCTTATTTACTTTCCTTTATACCTCCTTCATCCTACACTGAAGGTGTAATGAGTTTTTTCTTCCATTCCTTATAGGAAGGATTGGAAGCAGATAAATTTGTTCCTAACGGTTGCTTCACCTGCAGAAGCCAAAGAGACACCTTTCCCTGTGATTCCCTCCTCTGGCCTAACTTTCCTTTCTTTGGTTTTGCCAGGATCCTGTTCTATTATAGTTGAGTATGTTCTTTGCTCCAGGCTCTGTGCTCAGTGTTTTGGATGCCTTATCTCCTTTTGTTCTCTGAGCTAGGTACTGGTGTTACCTCCGGCACATAGAGGGTTAAAGCCCTGCCTGAGACCACAAAGCCAGCAAGTAGCTGAGCTGAGATTTAAACTCTGGTCTCTCTCTTCTCTACTTGGCTCTGCAGCTTCTACCTTTAAGAGAGAGAGAGAGGAAAAAAAAAAAAAAACAGAAAAGAAACAAAGATCATCCCAAAGAAAGTTTAAAATGCTCTCAGGTAAGACGGGGGTGGGGTGAGGAGAGAAGGGTAAGCGTCATAGTTGCCCAGAGCCCCCAGCTCATGCATGTCTTTATTAAATTAGGTGCCATAGACTCTTCCATGGCTTCAAAAAACGGCTGCATAGTTCCTCTGCCATGTGGCCTGGTCCCCATCCTGGACCACACTACCTCCCACCTCCCACCTCCCACCTCCCACCCACAGCTGGCTCCTGAGATCAACGGTATTTAGTTGATACTGTTTTGTCTTTCTTCTGATGCACTTTGGTAGCCACCACGGGGTCGGGGGTTGGTCCAGCAGGAAGCTCTGGCTCTGGTGGCTCTCAGCGCTGTGACTCATTCCGCTTTCATCTGACATCCTTGGGTACCACTTGGAAAGCTTTCGCCCCCTCCCGAATCCCAACCTGCCGGCTGTACCTTCCTCGGGCCGCTCGCTCTCCAGCAGCGCCACCACCTCGGTGCCCTCCTCGCCGGAGCCCCGGACCTCATCCACGTCCACTACGGTGGCGGCGGGCGCTCGTGTCTCCCCGGGGCTCCCTGCCCGCCCGAGGTCCGGCTGCTCGCGCCCCGCAGTCCGCCGCCCGCGTCCTCCCGCGCCTCTCTCGGCCTTCGCCCTCCTGTTCTCCTTGTGGGGGGACCCGCCGCCTCTCCCGTGGGACTCTCTGGAGGAGCTCCGAGCCCTCTTCTCCATCCTCAGAGCGGCAGCGCCCAGAAGCCTGGTCTCTGCAGAGTCGCCGGCAGGAATGTCGGGGGCGTCCGGGAAGGGACCCTAATGACGGTGGGCTGGAGCGGGGGGCGGGACCGGGGCGGGTCGCCGGGAGGTGGCTCTGCTCCTGGGGACGCGGGACAGCTGCTTCTCAGAGGAGCTGTAGACAGGGCCCACCAACCGCAACACTGGGTGCCCCTGTGCCAGGTCACAGCGTTTAAACTGTGTTCTATAGACATAGATCTGAGCTGTAAGGAAGATTCAGTCATCTGAAATACCGCCACAGGTGGCTCTGATGGCACTTTGCTTTATGAAGTGTAAACACAGTAGGACACAGGTTTAGTGGTCCTCGCCTAGTGCGAAAGAGCTTAAGGGAACCGAAGAGGTGGTCGCATTAGGGCAACTTTAAGGTGAAATTAGAAACTTTTCCCTAGGCCCACCCACCCCGCCCTGGAAGTCTTCAAAAGGGTGCCTTTCTTCTCTCCCCCTAATTTATTTTATATCCTGGCTCTACTCTTTCTGCTAATGCTTTACATGGTGATGATGTTGGCTGCCTCCTCCTAGGAGGATTTACATTTTAAAAGGAGGAAATTATTTTTATGAATTTATTATGTTTACTACTGCTTAAGCCTGTTGATAATGTAATGCTTCTTGAAGGATCATAGAAGGGAAGGGATCTGATTTAACTTCTGTTTTCAGGGAAGGGACACTTTTGTCTGATTAGGCCCTGTTCCTATCCTATCTTGATGAAGGCAGGGGTTTTGCTTTTTCAAGGTTCGCTGCAGTACTCCCTCCATCCAGCAGCAAACTGGGGGTGCCCTCCCAGTCTATGCTGAGGAACTTGAAACAATGAATGGATTTCTCTCTTACTACCTATTAATAATTTATTTCTCACTGAATGGGAGATTGGTCTAGGTAAACCTTCAAACTCAAGATTTATGATTCTATTCAAATAGCTCAGATCACATGATGATAATGTTCATTTATTTTTATTTTTCAATAGTTATTGAGTTCACACAGCGATAGCTTTTTTCCTCTGAAAAATCTTAGTAAAGAATGAGGACCTGAAGTAACTCCAGTGGGTCTGGAAAAACCATTCCATTACATTCTTCCATATATTCCAAGTCAGGCCACTGAGAATAAAGTAATTAAAAGATTAGTAATAAAGTAATTTAAATAGAGTTGATTTTTACTCTCTAAACCTGATTATTGCATGAGTTACCTAAGGGAGGACAAATGTTTCCTCTCAGGGAAACATTGCCTGCCTAAATTAATAGTTCCCGCCTCAGGCACTACAATAAGAAAAATTCTGAAGCTGTATTTGGCCCCTAGAGGGAAAAGTGTCATAGTTATTTGGTATTCACTCAAATTAATAGTTGCTATTAAATATAGCCAGTTTATCATCCTGCAAAGATTTTCCTGTTTAGAAGAGCATAAAACTATTTGTAGCACTTAGTTTTTCTCAGCCTTTGATTGTTATGAATTAATTTGATCTAGAGTCCTAAACTAAACTCTTAAACTAAAATTTCCCATTTGTACTCCACAAATTGGCAGGATATCTGAAAAAAAAAATCATATTCTTAAATATATTCTCTGTCTCCCAATAAGATAGAGGGATTTCTTGTCGGAGAAAAACTGATGAGAAAAGGCTCTGCTTGGTGTCGGGGCCCCGGTTGGGTGCTTGTTCCCAGTTTCCTATGTAGTGGGACCACTGACAAGTTACATAATTGTTGCTTCATTTCTATATCCATATATAACAGCAGTCAATACAAGTGCCTGCTTATAACACAGGTCTGTTGGGATTATGAATGACAATGACAATATCTGAGAAAGTGCATCACATTTCATAGTAAAAAGGTCAACATAGCATCTCTGAAAGGTGGAGGAGGTGGGGAGTGCTGAGGTAGCAGTATGTGTCTCTAGCTGGCTGGCCTCATCTACTCGTAGGATGATGTTGCTGTTTTCTTTTAGATTCCTCTTTAATTGAAAGTGTTGGTCATCCCTTTGTTGAAAATATTATATGTACACATTTTAAAAATCTTAACAATTTACTCCTTGTTTGGATTTGTTACAAGACTAACATCTGTGCAAACAGGTTTAGGGCAGAAGAATGGGAGGACCAAGTAAAGTTGTTGACTTTTGAGTTTGTTTCCAAGACAAAAGGTCATGAAAGATTTCAAGGCTTTCTAAATTATTACACTTATTTAGTGTTTGAGAATTTTATATCCATATGGATAAATGAAGGAGTGAATATTGATTTATGTGAATTATTTACTGGAAAAGCTGGAATTCATCGTCACTAGATCAAATTGCAAGTCTTATCATTTTAGAGCTGGAAGAAACTACAGGAACTTAAATTTGACTTTCTTCATTTGACTTCGTTAAATTTTACTTTCTCAATTTGTAGGTGGCAGAGAGACCAACCAGGAGGGTGCAGCAGTGGTCTAGGAAAGTAACGCTGATGAAAGTGGATTTGAGGCTTTGGCAGTGTAGATGGCCTGGATTTAGGAAATTTCCGAGGTAGAGAATCAACAGAATTTGCTCACCACGTAGGGTTCTGCACGAGGGGCGGTGAGGGACTAGAAAACTTGAGAAGGATGGAGGTTTCCACCTTTATAGGTTGAACATTTGGTTATAACTGCAGGCATCTCTGGCGGAGCCACTTCCCCTAACTATATTGACCTTAAACATTTGTACAGCATATTTGAAAGTTGCTAAGAAAGTAGATTTTAAAAGTCCTCATTACAAGAAAAAAAACATTTTTGTAACTATGTATTGGGATGAATGTTAACTAGATTTATTGAGATCATTTTGCAATATATACAAATATCGAATAATGTACATATGAAACTAATTTTACATGTCAAGCATAACTCAATTTTTTAAAAACTACACTTTAAATGAGAAAAAAGAATCCTGAGCTTTCACAAAAATAAATTTTATGTTTGAAATGTGTATATGGAAGTTCACAATCAAGACTTTTTAAGATAAGCTCTTCGAACTTTTTTTTACCATCAATGGGAAACACGTTCACACAGTTTTAAAAGTTTTTATTTATGTAGTTATTTTCTAGCTTTATTGAAGTATAATTTGATAAAAATTTCATCTATACAACATGATGATTTGAAATACATTGTGAAATGACTGAAAAGTTTTTAAAACCATTTTTACAATTACTTAAAAATTTACAACAGTTGGGTTTAATGAATCGACTATCTTTTCTTTCATCAACAAATGTAATTTGGTACTTGTGATGATGCCAATGGATTTTAAATCCAAACTTTTTCATAACAAGTGTTTAAAAAATAATGATGACATTTTAGGGAGCCCAGCACGTGCATTATTAGTAAGAGCAGTGCCAACGCAGCTGCAGTGGAAGCTGCCGTTAAGTGCCAGGAGCCACGCCCAGCCAATCTCGCCCGCCCCTCCCCCGGCCCAGCTTCCGGTGGGCCTGGCTTTGCGAGGTGCAGCCTCCTTGTGCATCTGGATTGAGAACTTCCTCCGCGGATCCCCAGGGTCTGTCCTGAGATGGAAGTAAGTCCTTAGCAGCACCGGGCATCTTGAACGCATCAGTGAGTGTAGAATGGCTCTTACCTTGCTACCTGCAGGCCCGTGGGCAGGCCAGCTAACCCCACCCACTTGGTTGCCTTCTGAAAAGTCTGGGTGGAGGCTACTTTGGGCTGGCGGGCTCCAATCCCTCCGTTTTCCCCAACGCTCCAGTTGCCCCTGTGAGCTGAGAAAATGGGTATTAGCACACCGTAATCTATTCATGCATGGCACATGTGGTGGGAAACTGCTCTAGAGCAGTGGTTTTCACTTTAGCATGTATCAGAATTATCTGGAGGGCTTATTAAAACACACATTCCCCCAGTTTCTAATTCAGCAGGTCTGGGGTGGGGCCTGGGAATTGGCGTTTCTAATAAATTTCCAGGTTATGCTGCTGCTCTGGCACCACACGTTGAGAACCACTGCCATAGAGGTAAAACACAAGTGTTTTCTACATATTCCATTTAAAGCAGCCCCTTCTCACTCCCTTACCCTGGTTTATTTTCCTTAAGAGCACTTATCCTTACTTGACTTTATGTATTACATGTTTAACTGCTTTTTGCTTGTCCTTGGTAAGGTCCAGGAGAACAGGAACTTTGTTTTGCTCACTGATGTAGTCCCATCTTCTAAAACAGTGCCTGGGCACATAGTAGGAGCTCAAAGATACCAGTATTTGTTGCATGAATGAACGTGTCTTTTGGAAGCCAAAACTGAAACCATGAGTGGAAAAGCCACTCAAGAAGAGGGGGAAAAAGAGTAAGAAGGAGTAAGGGTCAAGGACAGGCCCTGCGATACATGAACATTTAATGGAATAACAGAAATAAGAAATAGCAGCAAGCTAGGAGCCAAGCCCAGTACGGCAGCATCATAGTAATCCACAGAGGAGAGATTTTCAGGAAGGGAGGGGACACAAACAGTAAACAGCAGAGATGATCTAAGATGAAAAGACTGAAAAGTCCTTAAGAGTTGTCAATTAGAAGATTTGTCATTGATGTTTTTGGTAAAAGTAACTTAAGAAAGATGTCCAGAGTAGCAGGCTGATTGCTTTGGATTGAGTATTGAATGATGGATGAAAAAGTGGGGAAAAAATGAATGTTGATTGTTTATTCAAGGATTTGGCAATGAAGGAATGGCTAGGGAGGGGTGTAGATCAAAAGAGTTTGTTTCTCTGTCTCTCTTTCTGTGTTGTGTGTGTAAGATAAAAAGAACTAGAGCATAATTTTATATTATAGGAAAGGAGTCTGTAAAGAGATGTTGAATATACAGGACTGTGTAATAATAACCAAAGGTCAAGGTCATGGTCCTACAGGAGTTGGGGAATAGACTCAGGAGGATGGATGGATAGAATGAATGGCCCCTCATCCTTTGAGACAAGGAGGATAGATGTGAAGGAGGCTAGTTTAGAGGCCTGGGCTGGAAATTGAGGGGGTTCATTTATGAGAACCTCCATTTTCTCTGGGAGTCGGAGCAGAGTCATTTTCTAGTGGTGAGGCAGGTGTGGGTAAGAAGTGCAAGAGGAATGGCAAAAGCTTGGAGTAATTGCTGTGGGAAACAGAATTGAACAGTGACATCAAATGTCCCCAATTGGACATAATGTTAAAAAACTTTGGGAGGCAGGAATGCTGTATTGGTTCTATCAGGAGCTTCTAACTCATGCATTATTCCCTCGCTATGTTTTTCAAAAGATTCTCTGATTTTTGTCATGAGGCATATATTAACGCTCCAGGAGCTTTTTTCTTTTTTTAAACAAAACAAAACAAAACAAAACAAAACAAAACAACTATCTCCTTACTGGCTGTTTTGTAAGGCAAGAATGCTGGTAGGAGCAGCTGCAATTGAGATACACTCCCAGATGGAAATGGGGCTGGGAGGAGACCAGGTGGAGACAGTTAATTACCAGAAGAAAAGTGGGCTCTGGTTACCATAATAAGCAGCAGGGTGGAAAACACGGTAGTCTTGACTCACAGAGCTCTGTGGTTGTAGTTAATTAATTGTAGGGTCCCAAGGAATGAATTCAACAAGCCCACTAAGTCTTTGTTTTGTGTAACAACAAAAATAAAAAAACCAACAAAACACAATTCTAGGTCTGGGGAACAGAGGCATCTCAGGAGCGAGAGACATGATTTGTCACCCCATTCCCAGAAGTAAATCAGATCCCAGACCCAGAGCCTCTTGTGTGTAGCCCAAATATTATTTTTCACGGATGCTGCTGATACACTGTACTAAGTACTGTAAACCTTTGTCCTAGCCTTTCCCCAGAGGCCTGTGATTCTTTATGGATAACTGCTCTGGAAAAAAAAGTACCTAAACTTTTCAGTGACTGTCAGTAATTTCTGGGACCCAAAATATGGTTTGCCATCAACATTCTGAGCTTATAGACATTAGGTAATAAATGAATTCTGGCCCATGTTCACCTTTGGGCAGGGCTAGTGGTACCGTGAATTAATCCCCTGGTCATGTACCTTACTTGCCAAGTGAATTGCTGCAATAGTTCATCTTAGCAACTGACAGAATTCCTACATTGGCTCGTCCACCCATTGATTAAGGGCTATTCTGGTAAAATGCCAAGTGTAGGGCTAAAATAGTACATCAAAAGCATCAACATATACCTGGAGAATTGCAGAGATGAGTGTCACCATCAAAGGTATGAAAGATATGGGGTATGATGGTTCCCACCTCATTCCCACTCACTTCCCAGGGTAGTCACCACAAAAGACTGCTAGTCTTAGAGAATGACAGTGCATCATTGTAAACCCAAGTAAGTGAGGATTCCAATTGTAGCTACACTTCCAAATGGGGTCACCTTACTGAAGCAACCCAAACAGCCTCTGACACTCGGTTTGCAGTTACTGATCTGGGATTTCGCTCCAGAATATCTTTTTAAAAATCTCCTTTTTTTCATACTACACACCAGTAACTTTTTCAGTCATTAGTGGTGTTTTTATTGTCCATCACTTTTTGTCCTATTCTTGTTTGTCTCTGTATCAGTTTCTTCACTCTTAAACAGGGTTCATAATTGGACATTTATCAGAGTAATGGGGAAGAAAAATTAGATTATATAAAGAGCATGTAGTAAGAGCTAAATATGTGTTACCTATTGTATCAGATAACTGGGGATGAGAATCTGGGATAATGTGGTTTTTCAGTTCACTGTTCATGCAGGAGTTATTCTCTAGTTAGTGAAACGATAAACTTTCCGAATCCTTGCATGTCTGAACATGTGTTTTCTCCTATTTGAATGTCGAATTGGATGGTAAAGTATTTCAACTCCAGCTTTGAAGATATTGCCCCATTGTGAAATCCAATAGCAACCCAATTTCCATTGCTTTATAGGTAACCTATTTCTATATAAAATCTCTTGATTTCCTTTCTCCTAGGTTTTATCTAAGATGGAATCTTTTTCATTAGTTATTCTAAGAATTTAGTGGACCCTTTTAATCTGAAAATTTGTGTTTTTATTCAAATCTGGGACATTTTCTTCTTTTTAAACCCCAAACCCTCACCACCATTCTTTCTGTTATTTCTATAACACCTGTCATTCAGATCTTGGAATGTCTGGATCCATTCTTTGTGTCCCCTCATTTCCCTTTTTGTTCATTTGCTATTTAGCCCTGTCCATTCTGCTATATGCAAGTATACTAGCTCATAAATCTTTTCTATTTTCTGTCTTTCAGGGATTCGTCAATATTCCTGGCTCATTGGTGGAACATTTTGTTTCCTAGAGCTTTTTTTGGATTTACAATGGCATGGGATTTCAGACCAGGTTTCCTTCTTGATTAAAATTCCTTGGTTTTCTTTTGGTTTGTCTTGTCCCTTTAATTAGACTGTACATTAAGGTGGCACTTTTTATGCTGTGCCTTCCTAGTCCATACCTCCTAAACTACAGTTTTCTGTTTTTTGAGGATCTTATAAATCTTAAATCTTGCTGGTTCCACCCATCCAATAAATACATCCCCAATTTATTTCCCCAAATACATCCATGTCTTTAGTTTCCCGCTCTTTTCTCTCCAGTGGCACCTGCAATGTTCTCTACTCATTCAGGAAGCCCTCCTCGCCCTATCCGTTCCTCTAGCTCTGCAGTGATTCTCCACCAAGTATCAGAATGCCTGTAATTTCCCCTAATAGACCTAGAACTACTGAATCAGAATCTCTGCTGATCAGATGTGGGCATCTTTTCCCCCCTTAAATAAGCTCCACAGGTGATTCTGAGGCACAGGGCACACCCAAGTTAACCTTTCTTCCAGCTGCCCGTCCCTAGCGCGGGACGGCCCCCTGCCTGGGAGGTGGTCGGAGAGGTTCTCGCGCTGCAGTCCCACCTCCTGCGTTCCACTCACGTCGAAGGAGGTACGCGCTGGCGATCCCAGAAGGCAGCCAACGCTGCCTGGGAGCCCGGCCAAGCGACCCCGCAACTTGCAAGGACCCTTGACTGGACCCCCGAGCGGCCAGCCCTGCCCAACGGTCCCGAGGGCCGCGCGCCTTCGGGCTGGAACGCGGCGCTGTTGCGCACGCCATCGGCCGTCGGGCACCGGTGCGCAGGCGCGCGCGGGCCCCCCCCCCCCCCCCCCCACTGGCTCTTCCTCGGCTGCACCCTTGGGAAGAGCGCCTTTGACACTACAGGGTCGCAACGGCAGCGCGGGCGCCGGGGCGAGACGGGTGAGGGGCGGCCACACAGGGCCGGCCACAAAGGGGTGCTTCACCTGTACTCCTCCCGCTGGCCTCTGTCACCCCAGGTCGTGGACAGTCCCCGGGGCAGGTGGAAAGACAGCTCCCCACACCACCAGGGGCCGTAAGACGTTGGGGGCGGGGAAAGGGACTTCTCATCCCGGCCAGGTGGAGAGGGGGTGAGCGAAGGGGACTTCGGTAGGAGGAAGTGGGGAGCCTCCCGTCTGTTGAAGCTGGAAAAAGTATGCTGGGGTGAGCGTCTTTACCTGGAGCTGTCTCCGTGCATGAGGGAAGACCATTTTGCGTTTGCTTCATTCCCAGTCCTGGTTTCCAGAATCCATTCTGAATAGATAGATTAGTAAGACCCCAAGTAAACCCGAGTTAACGCTTTAGAACTTGGACTTCTCACACAACAGCCAGTGGCAGTCATTTCTGGAGACACAGGTAAGTTAATCACAGGTTGAGATTTAGAGTTGGAATTGCGGGGAGGCTTGGTGAAACCCAAGATTCAGAGAACCCTTATAATACTGCTTCTGCCTTACCACCTTGACAACTCCCTTCTCAGTTGTTTATATTCCACTATCGGTCGTTTTGAACTCCCCCCTCCCCCCCCATCTTGGTTTTGCTTGCTTTTCCTCATGAGCAGTGTTTCTGCCTTAAATCCTGTAGGGGCAATGTCTGAACAAGAGCGCATACAGGAATGCCTGAGGAAGGAAATAAGGTCACTTCTCATTTCCGCCAAAGATGGTTTGACCCCCCAGCAGTTGGAAAAGGAGTACCTTTTGATGGTTGGCAACCACTTACCACTCCGAATCCTTGGGTATCGTTCCACTATGGAGCTGATGTTGGACATGCCTGATGTTGTAAGCGTCTGCCCTGGTGGGGATGGCACTGTCATACTAAAAGGTAAGTTAAGGTTTGAAGGTCTGTAAAAAGGATCGCTTATCAAAGAGTTGTTTTAGCAAGTATCCTGCATGTTAGGCAGGGAATTTCAATTTTTTGCAGGGGAGGGGGCAATCATAGGCCCCTTTGAGGTTGTGAGCAAAGTTAGAGCATTAGCAAAACTAAGAAACCTTTCCCCAGAAAATGTGCATTCACAAACACTGCATTTTGCTTGTGATTTCAGGTTATTGCACCTGAAGTTGGGAGAAATGTAACAGTGGGACTTTTTAATTATAAAATAATTTTTTAAATTCCACAAAGCACAAAAAAAATTGCAGGGAAGTTTGTTGTTTATCTCAAGAGTTTCAAACCTTTCAGGAGTCCATTAGCAGTAATGATAACATACTAGGTTTTATCTACCTTCATCCTCTGGTAGAGGAGCTAGTCAGCTGTTGTCCAAAATGCAAAAAATGAAAGAACCAAGCGTTCGTACTTAGTACTTACCATGTTGTCTAGATACACAGCTCCTTGGAGAGTTACAAAAAAAACAAAAAAAAGAAGTCCATGTAACCACAGATGCAAAGGATGAAGAAGGGGGTAAGTTTTCACCTAAATATGATTTCTTTTTTTATATCCCTTTAGCCATTCCAGATGAATACACCAAAGGAATAGCAAGTTTAGTTGCAAGACAGAGGAGCAGCCATAAGGTTCAAAACTCTGTGCAGAAAGGAAGGGCCATTGTTTGCTCTGGGCCAACCTCTCTTCGGCGAGTACCTTACCGAGGAAGGGTGCCCCCTATTCTTCCAGCTGTTGTGAAGAGTGAGTTGAAGGACCTCCTGGCGTTATCTCCTGTTCTCCTTTCTGATTTTGACAAGGCATTTGCCAAGCGATTTGGACGCTCCTTCCAGTACATGCAGTACGGGTTCCTATCTATGTTTGAAGTGCTGAATGCTGCTTCAGATGTCATTTCTGTAGAGCAGACCAGAGCAGGTTCTTTGTTAATGCTAAAGAAGAGCGTATCAGAGGAAAAGCAGAGAGGATGGCCAGCAGGTAAGCATGTTAGCCTTGGTAACTGTATTGTGGACGAGCAAATTTTGGAGCAGTTCTGACTCATACAGAGGCGTGGAAAGGCTATGCATCACCAATTTGTTGATGTTGAATCCTTGCTCTATAACTCACTAGCTGAGTGATCCCAGGCAAATTACTTAAGGTGTCTGATGAGCATTAGTTTCCTCATCTCTCGAATGGAAATAATAATACTTGCTTCTTGGGGTTGTGCTTGAGGATTAAATGAGATGAGGTCTGTAAGTGCTTGGCATTTAGTAAGCTCCCAGTAAGTAGTAGCTGTTATAAAAACAAGATCAGCTCTCTCTAGAGCCCTGTAAATGAACATTAGTTCTATGTGTTTATGTAAAGAAGATATAACATGAAACATGAAAAGTTTTAAAAATAATACTGGTTAGTAGCATTTACCATCTGATTTTTGCCATCACTGATCTTTGATACCACAGCAGGCACTGCGTTATTTATGTAGTGTAATGATAACCACCTTATTTGTATAGCATTTTACCTTGGGTTCTCATCGCCTGCCATAGACAAGAAGGCTGAGTGACTCTTGTCTGATAGATAAGGATACTAAAGCTCAGGAAGCAAAATGACTTTTCCAAAGTCACATGGTTGGAAAAGTGGTACAGCCAGAATTAGATACCCAGCTCTTACCGGTATTACTGCTCATCCAGTGCTTTTCCTCCCCAATCACGGTCCTTCCCAGAGATTCAGAAGACCAATATGATCATTTGTATGTATAGTGTTTCTCTAGGCCCTCAACAGTATAGAAGCTATACACTGAGCCAATTTGGGGGATTCTATGCCTATTTCAGTGATTTTTCTTTACTCCAAAATCTGTATTTAGATTAATATAGGTGAACCATGAGAATGTCATGAGTTTACAAACCAGTATTTAAACAGTGGTGGGTAATGTAATTGTAAGAGGATATGCCAGGGGGGTTACATGCTCTGGTCAGGGAAGGCCAGGGGGGGCCACTGAGTGTTTAGGTTCTAACCCACAACGCGATCAGTGTTCTTTAGGTGCTCAAACTTAGGGAGACTATCACTATTAAACTTACAAGCGTTTCATGTTCCCAATCCATGGCCCCTTTCTCCTGTCATCAGGATATCTTGGAAGTAATTGGTTTTTTCGGTGATCTTGATCTTAGGATAAAGAAAGGGGTGAGATCAAGTGATACATCTTTCATGTTGTATAATAGAATACACCTTTCCAGTGGTATTTCCCTCCCTGCAAATCTTGAAGGAAAAAAACTATACTCTTGAATAATATCCTTTATTCTATAGCTTTTCATGCCCCCTCACCCCCGCCCCGTCTTACCCCCTTACACACACATACTGCTAGGTGGTTATCCAGTTTGAGAAGCGTAATTCTAAACAGACTCCTTACTTAGAGACTTGTTGGTCTCCTAAACAGGATACAGCTTTTTAGATTTTTGCGTGTCGAATCCTGCCTCTCTCTAATTACATTCAGGTGACCTTAAGTGGAGTTTTAGATAGTCCCAATTTTTTCAGTAACACACTTGTGATCTCTTGGTTTTCTTCTATAGATGACTAATCACTTCCATTATATGTAAATTTTATTGGCTTAATATTGAAAATGTAAGATTACTTTCCTTAATTTTTAGTTCTAAGTTGAGGGCAGTTAGGTCACAGTAGCCTCTATGTATAATCACCAGGAAATAAACTAGAAATTTCTAGTGACAATTTTTCTCTCCTTTTATTCACAAAAGGAAAATTTTTTACCCAGCGTTTTAGAATGAAACAAGAAGGGTCATATCCCCCAGGCTCTCCGGTAGCAAAGGCACGCTTTTCACAACCCACTACAAACATGGAAGCACCGAAGCAAATATTAAACATGGAAAAGACTTCTAAGATAAATGTAGTGGAGACTTCAAGGCTGAATCACACTGAAAATTTAAACCAGGTGAGATACTGGAGTTTGGAGATATAAATACAATGAAAAGGTGTTTAAATTCAGTGGTTATTGCTTAGATCTGGTGGAAGAGCTGACCCTTTAAAATTCAAGTCCTTCACCGATTTCAGATTTAACTTAAGCATTTTCTGTCGACGTGAGGATTGGTAAGAAGCGGGAGGTGGCAGTGAGAAAAGACTGCAATTTTCTCAACTCCCTGGTTTCTACTATTTTCTGAAGATGACTCCCAAATTTTTATCTGTAGGCCTAGCTTTCTCACCAAAGTTATTGAAGCATATTTACAACTTAACTCATGAATAGCTTCACCTGAATGGCTGGGCCTGAGCACTGGAATCCTGGTATGTTTCTGTGACTATAATGCTGAAGGACTTTGAATAAGAACTGCTAGAATGTAACCAACAAAGGCCTGGTTAAGTCAGCAAGATAACAACCTAAATTGAGATCAGAATAAGCACATGGAAATTAAACTCCAAATATAAAAGGGCCTTATTGCTGTAACTTAAAAAAATTAGCTTTAGTTACATAATATAGTAAAAATTACCCATTTTAAATGAGCAGTTTGAGTTTTGACAAATGTATCTAGTCATGTAATCACCATCAAAGTCAAAAAACAGAACATTTCTATCATCCCCCAAAAGTTTCTTCATGCCACTTTGTACGTTGATCTTTTTCCCCAACTACAGCCACAGACAACCACTGCTTTCTAGAACTATAATTTTGACTTTCGAGGAGTCTCATATAAATGGAATGAAATAACATCTAGCCTTTTGTGTCTAGCTTCTTTAACTTTGCATGACGCTTTGGAGGTTTATCCTGCATGTATCAGTAGTTTGTTCTTTTTACTTGACTATCATTGAATATCATTCCACTATATCGCTATACCTCAATTTGTTATCCATTCCCCGTTACATGATATTTGGGTAGTTTTCCTGTTTGGGGTGTTATAAATAAAGCTGCTATGAACATCTGCATACACCTTGTATGAAGATGGACTTCATTTCTCTTGGGTAAATACCTAGGAGTAGAATTGCTAGGTCATGCACTTAAGTGTATGTTTAACTTGGTAAAAAATTGCCCAACTTTTCCAGAATGGCTGTAGGATTTTACTTTCTCATGAGCTATGGATGAGAGTTCCAGTTGCATCTTTGTCAACATTTGATATTGTCAATTTTTAAAATATTAGCCATTTCAGTGGGTGTGTAGTGGTTATCTCATTATGGTTTTAATTAAAATTTCTCTGATGATGAATTATGTTGGGCATCTTTTCATGAGCATATTTTCCATTTGTAGATCTTTGAAGTGTGTATTCATATCTTTTGCTCATTCTTAAAAATTGAGTTGTCTTTGTATTGAGTTGGAAGAATTATTTATATATTCTGGACAGAAGTCCTTTATCAGAAACATGTTTCGCAGATATATTCTCCCCGTCTATGCTTGTCTCTTCCTTCATTTCCTTAATCTGTCTTTTTGTGGAGAAGTCTTTAATTTTGATGAAACCTAATTTATTTATATTTTTCTTTTGAGTGTTGCCTATATAATAGATCTTTGCTTAATCCAAAGTCACAACATGTTCTGTGTTTTCTTCTAGAAGTTTTAAGATTTTTGTTTTTAGGTCTATTATTCATTTGAGTTAATTTTTGTATAAGGCACCAGGTATGGATCAAGTTTTAGTTGGATTATAATTTTGAGGTGTGTGAGTTTCTGTGCCAGTCCTACGCTGTTTTAATTTTGGTACTTTTAAATTCATCTTAATGTTTTTTAAGGCAAGTCTCCCGTAATTAATCTCTTTCCACAGTTTTCTACTCTAAATTAGAAAAATTATTTTTGTAAGCTCTGAAATTTCAGTAAGATTGTTCTGAGAATTACATTTTTAAAAATGTGAAGACTTCTCACATTACATTAAATGTATTCATTCAATAATGTATGCAGCTTTCTATTTATTCAATATTATGTCCTTCGATGAAGATATAGTTTTCTTCATTAGAGTTTTGCACATTTCTTATAAGTGAGTTTTGCACATTTCTTTTAAGTGTACTCTTAGGGATTGTGTAGTGTGACACTTTTATTGCTATTGAGAATGGGATTCTAACAGCTTATGGCTTATGAGGAAAGAAATTGATTTTTTTAAATATTATTTTGAAACTGGTCACCTTATAGAACTTGTTTTAATAGCTTTCTCATAAGTTTTCCAGATAGACCACGATAATATTTATAAATAATTTTGCTTTGTTTTTTTCCATTGTGTAATGTTCTTATTTCCATTTCCTAAATTTATTGTACTGACTAAAAATTCAAAAAAAAAAAAATTAAAGAGTGATAGTGCGTATTTCTTTTTCAGTGCTTTAAAACTATAAAATTGAGTGGGAAGGCTCTGCCTTGAACTATCGGAACTAGCCAGTAACAAATGCAAAGTTTAGGACCTTTGCTCCTGGCATTTCACTTCCAGTTCAATTTTTTGCCATCAGAACTATTTAAATTTTGTTCTAGGAGTGGGTTCTAGTTCCTAAACTGTATATTTTAATTTCCTAGCAGGACAGACTACATAATTAGCAGATCCTACATAATCCTATTTATAAAAAGTACAACTTTTCCATTTCTTTAGAATTGTATATCTGTCCATTTGCTAGGTGTTCCCTCAAAATTCTGCAAGTTTATGTGTTTCTTTATGTGCATAGGAAAAGAATAAACAAACATATAAAAATATTTAAATTGTAAATTTATGGACAACTTTTATTTTATTTTTGATCATCTTTATGTTTTTCCACAGTGAACATGTTATTTTGTTGTAAGAAAAACATGCTATTAAAAAGAAAAAAAAGTCAAGTGTTCCTTTGCAAAATGAGAATTAGTGTTTCTTCATTTTTCACCTGCAAGAGAAACAGTCAAGCTTGGTCATTAATATCCTACCATCGCCCAATTGCCATGCTTTGTTTCACAAAGCAAATGGTTTAGAACAATTTAAAGCCTGTTTTGCAAGATACGAATAATCTTTTACCAAATTCTACTCATTTATCTTGACCTCTTGAGAGGAAGTTTAGATGAGGAATGAAAATGTGAATGGGTGATTATAGATTAGCTATGTTTTTTAGTGAATGAAGCCTCAGATGCTATGTCCAGCCCAGCTCATCAGAATTCTCTGCATTGGTGTGTAGTCTTAGATCACAGCTAACAATGGAATTACTTTCCGTCAGTGCCTATAAGAGTGTTTGGTCAAGGAACAAGAATCTGGCATTTCTAGGCTTTCTAGCCTTGACACCATCTAGTAATCCATCCTATCCTACCCCCAGTCTTATACATTAGAAAACTTTACTGTAATATTCAGCATGAGATTTAAAGTAGGTAGACCTGGAATTATAAAAGATCTACTCTTAAGTGAATGAAAAATCAGGGGCTGGGTCTCAGTAGCCACCTAACTTTTAATCTGCACCCAAATAATTGATAGTTTTTACATGGATGAGAGGCTTTGGTATTGCATGTAAGAAAAGAAGGTATTTTATTTCACTTGATGACCTGGCTCAGCAGTCTTTTTAAGAATTGCTTAAATTCTTAAATTGCTTCAATTCTTAAATCAGTGATCAGTCAATCACTGATCACCTCCTACTCTTACTCCCCCCCCCACACACGTTATAATTTCTACCCTCTAATTATAACTATCCCCATGATTACCTGGACTTTAAGAATTCTCCCTGCCTCTATTCAGTTTAAAGTCAGCTTAATTTAGTCGTTTAGCTTGAGGCAAAAAAACTTCTTTTTTTTTTTTGTCATCTTCTTGAGAAGCATTCTGTTCCTAGCTAAGAGCCCATCATTTTGACATCATAAGCCCAGACTTGGCAAATATTTTCTCTAAAAGGCCATATAATACATAGCTGAGGCTTCGAGGGCCAAAGGGTCTCTATCGTAATTACTGAACTCTGCCCTTGTAATGTTAAAGCATTAGAATATGTTAGAAATATGTAAATGAGTGTGTGTGGCTGCATGTGGCCATGTTCCAATAAAACTTTATTGGTGGATACTGAAATTTGAATTTCATATCATTTTCACATGTCACAAAATATTGTTTATTTTTCCGTCAACCATTTAAAAATGTCAAAACCATTCTTAGCTCATGGGCTGTACGAAGACAGATGGTAGGCCAGATTTGACTCATAGCAGTAGTTTGCTGACCTGTTACAAGCCATACTTCATAGAGACAAATCACGTTTGTATTCACCATCCTGCCCTTTACCTCCCAGTTTCTCAAACTCTTGGAATTGATTAAAAACCAGCAAAAACCTACCTCTATGTTCCAAGGTCCGTTAGCTTTCTGTGTAAAACTTGTGAGGCTGTTTCCTTGGTCTCTTATTATTCATCCCTGTAGAATCAGCAATTCCTCTTTCTCCGTTGTATTATTTCTAAATTTCTGTGGAGTCCACCATCGTATTAGCCCCTCTTTCTATTCTTACTCTCTTAGCATCCTAGTTAAAACTCTTGCCCAGAGAGTTGCTGTGGTCTCCTAACTAACTGGTTTTCTATCTCTCTAATCTAATTTTCTGCCAGATTAAAATTCTGATAATGCCTCTCCTTTGCTAAAAATCTCTGGTATCGGTTTTTGTTTACATAACCAAGAAAAATTCCTTAGTTTGGCGTTTAAAGTATTCTGTAGTATGACTTTAGTCTTCCTTTCCCAGTTTTCTCTTCCACTAGTCTTCCCTAATGCGTTCAGGTATTTTTTTTCCTTTGTCCATGAAGAGCTCTTCATTGCCCTCTCTACCACCTCTCTCTGCAGTATTCTCCCCATCCTTCAAGGTCCTTCTAAAAGGAAGCCTTCCATATGTTTATAACGTAATGTGATTTGTCTCTCTGCACTTTTGTACCTCTTTAATGGTGCTTAGAGTCAACCTTAGGTTATAGCTGTTTGTACATTTATCTCATTTCCCTACTTAATTGTAAGTGGCTTGAGAGGAATGATGCTGTCAAAAGTGACCCTTTTTTGTCCTCTGAAACACCTAGCACAGTGATAATTTAATACATTGTTGTACGGAATCTTCAAATGGGGGGAGTCTGTTGGGATGTGAAGAATCAGTTATCGTTAGAGTCTCTTATTGTTCACTGGAAGAGCTTTAGGGAATTATCTCATGGCAGATAGAAAAGAAAAAGCACATAAGGCTGAGGCCTTTTGTGAAAGCTAGTGATATAATCACAGGACTCTAAGCTTTCTCCTATCCCATTTTCCTGTCAACTTTATGACATATTGAGATTATCTTCATTTTTTAGATGAAGAAACAGACCTAAAAGGTCACAGTTTGTAAGTAGTGACAGGCTGAGTGACAGTAAGAAGAATGATTACAAAATAAAGAGTGTAGAAGGAAAAAGATTGATAATGATTGTGGTTATGTGATAGGATTTTAGGTAATTTGTGTTTTTTCTTTATATCTTTGTGTCTTTTCTAATATATATCTTTTTAAATGTACTTCTTTAAACATAACTCTATGACCTGTCTCCACTTTCGGTCTCCACTGCCGTGACTGTTCACTGGACCTTGGCTATCTGTACTGATAGCTCCATGTACTCTCTGCTCATAACCTCTTGCTTCCAGCTTATTTTCTCAATTATTCCCATGCATCATCTTTCTACCTTACTGGGCCGTCCCTGTGCCATTGACTTCTCTCTACTAAAATCCTCAGCTCCCTACTATCTTAACTGAGGCCTCTCCTATCTTTACTCCCTACCTGTTGAGTTTAGATAATCATCTATTATTTCCTCAACTTTATTTTTCCACTTTCTCAACCAAGTGAGCTCCCTCCCCTTTTCTTCTATTCTTAGGAGTGGGCCTTGCTTCTGAATTCAGAATACTGAAGCCATCAGATGGTAACTCTCTCTGCCTAGTGACCTCCCATTCACAGAGCTTTTCTGGATCCTTACTGATTCTTTCCTTTTATTACAACTGACGAGCTTCTCCTTCCCGCCCTTCAGGGCCAGACAGTCATTCCACCAGTGCCCAGGCTCACACTCATTCCCACCTCCCAGCCACCTTCCATCATCCTCTCTCTTCCTTCCCTGCATTAGGCAGTCACTAAGTATGTGTTTAATAAACATCGAATACTTTTATAAATAAGAAAATTAGTATCAAAAATCCTTTCTGGGTAAGAGTATAGAATTGAGTATTTGAAGACTCTAGAATATAAATGTTATAGAGAAATGTTATAGAAAATGTTAATTATTCTGGAAAATTTCAGTGTTTTGTTTTAGAAAGATTTCGTCTACTCTAAATGTATTTTATATGGAAAGAAATGTTACAGTGCCTCTTAACAGTATTTTATCCATTTGATCGAAATACATTTCTTTTGATAGGTGTTTTCTTTACATATTGTTCAGATTTATCTTTTTTAAATTGTTGTATTGATTTATTTCATGCGGTTATTTTTTTTCCAGATTTATCTTTGATTTTTTTTTTTATTGTAACTTGAACATTCTTTTTTCATAGTTGGAGAACACCTTCAAATCAGTTATTGCTCAAATTGGACCTGGAGGGACTATCAATCCAGAACTAAAACATAAGATAAAATTTGTAAGTGTTTTCTGTTTTGGGGAAATGGATAAGAATAATTGATTATACATTTAGATTTCATTTGTGATTAAGTTTAATTTGTCTCCAGGTATTTCTTTTATAATTATAGTTATAGCTGATCTTTTCAAATATACTGCAAATCAAGTGGTTATTCTTTTAAGATCAGAAAAAAATCCTAAATTACTCCTAAAATTTTTAAATGTTTTTAAAATTATTTAGAAATGCAAGTTGTCCATTAATGCTCTCTTTTCCCTTTTTTCTTTCCCTCACCCCAATAAATTGTTACAAACAGTTCAAGATCTTTCTAATACCAGTCTTAGATATGTATGTCAAATATTCTAAATAGTGTATGGTATCCCATTGTGTTGATGTACAATATTCACTTATGAGATTCATTATCGATTAACATTTGGGTTATTTCTAGCCATGGCTATTTAAAAAATGGTGCAGTTAATGTCCTTGAACATTTATCTAGAAGTGAAATTGCCAAAGGTATTAAATATTTTAAGTTTTGATAAATATTACTAAATTGCCCTCTAAAAGGTTTGAACAAATTTACATTCCCACCAACAGAGAAATGTTATTATCCAAATTAAAATCATCCAGGTTTTAATTTATACCTCTTGATTTTTATACTGAGCATCTTTTCATATGCTTTGTATAAGCCATTTATATTTTTTATGTGAATTGCCTGTTTATGTCCTTGGCTTAATTTATTATTTCTCCTTATTAATTTGTAAAAGCTCTCTGGCTATTATGTATTGAGCCAAAAGGTATGTACACTTAAATTTTTGGTGGGAGCTGTTAATTGTGATTTGAATAATCAGAGTGCCATTATGACTCTTACTGCCTTATATTATTCCATTTCAGCTGTTGTGGTTTTACTAGGAGAAATGCAAAAACCTTGGTGCATTCATGCCCTGTCTTCCTGTTTGGACATTTGTTCAATGTGACTTTTTTATGGTAACAATATGTTAGAGAAAAATTAAACGTTCATTGATAAAAGATTGGTTAATTAAATTTATCTACCCAAAATAGGGAATATCATGTGGCTTGTAAGAAAGTTTATGTATATCTCAGTTAATTTGCATGGAAGTATCTCCTTGATTGGTTTTTAAAAACAGATTTTATAGAATAGCATGTTTGCTATTGTCCTTCCATGTAAAATCATGAATAATGTAAATATGTGTGTGCATAAATTGGTTTCTGAAAGAATGTTTTCTAAAATGCAGCAACAACTATCTCTGGTCACAAAATTTTGGAATAGTTTTTATTTTATGTTTTTCTGAAGCTTGAATTAGAATTTTTAGTAAAATATACACTACCTGGAGAGATGTAGGAAAACACAAAGGTTTTTATACTTTATTGGGATAGAATAAGTCCACTTCTAGGAATTTACCCTAAAAAATAATTGGATAGGTATGCAGATGCAAGTATGAGCTGGAATATTTGTGATGATGAAAAATAGGAGACAGCAATAAATAGAGAATTGAGTAAATAAATTTAAGTATATTGAATATTTTGAAAACTCTAGCCAGTAAATATGTTGCTCCAAATTTATGGACATGGAAAGGTGGGGTATGAATTTTAAAAACTGGTTATAGAAGTAATAACCTATTTTAAATATAGGTATTTTTATGTGCATTTGGATAACAATGGCTACTATCTATAGATATTTTCTCTTTGCTTAACTGTATTTTCCAAAGTTTTATATAATGTCCATTGTTTTTTTTTCTACTATTTAAAATGTTTGAAATTATGCTGTAGAATTTTTTTAAAATGTGAACTAAAGCTAAATATGTCAGCTGGGCTAAAGAGCTATAGGAATTTCTGGAGAGTTTTGGCATTGCAGTATTATGCAAGAATGATTTCTCAACTCTGGAAATGTTAGAAGTCACTGCTTTTGTATTGTGACAATCTTTTTTAAAACTGGAAACTGATTAAAAAATATTGTGACTTTAATTGATTCACTCAATAATAATGATTTTTTTTTGCCTTTGTTACTATTTAGTATGTACTGTCTGATTTTGTTATTTTATCACCCAGCATTCCAATGGTGTCTATTTATATTGCATTTCATTTTCTATTTATTAGGTTGTGTCCAAGTTTCCAGAGGGTTTGCTTATTTCTAAACTGCTTGGAGAGTTTGAGGTGAGTTTTTCTTTTTCACGGACCATGTTTTTATATGGCTTATATTTTTTGTGATAGATAGAAATTTTGTTGCTATTTCTTGAACCCTCCAAATCTGCGCTCTAGAACTTAAGAATACTGTTTTGCATTTTGATGTCCTTTTCTTTAGTAAAAGAGTTAAGAATATGGTCCTTAATAAATACTTCCTTATGTATAGGAAGGATATTTTTACCACTTATTGTTATATTATTATTAGAATAAAAGTTAATTTATTTTTAATGTCTGACAGTACCAATTGTCAGTGGGCATGTGGAGATGCACAATACCTCATACATTGCTTGTGGGACAAAACCCTTTTGGGGAGTGTTTTGGCAGTATCAAGTGAAGTTGAAGAGAGGTACTTCTACTGATCCAGCAGTTCCACTTCTACACGTGCACTTCAGAGAAACTCTTACACATGTGCACATGAAGACATACATGAGACATGTGCACATGGTAGCATAGTAAAAAACTGGAAACAAATTAACTGGTCATCACTAGGAGAATAGGTAAATAAATTTGGATTGACGTTTATACAATGGATTAATAAGTAGTAGATAAAATAAATGAACTAGATTTGTTCTGAAACATGGATCATTTTTGGAACCATCATGTTTAGTGAAAAAAATCAAGTTGCAGAATGTTAATTCAGATATTGCCATAGATCCAATTTTTTAAAATGGTAAGACCTATACATACGCTAGCTCTGTTCCAGACTCTATTCTGAGTGCCTTTCATATAGTAATTAAATTGATTTTCACAACAAACTGAGGCACAGAGAGGTAACTTGCCTAAGGGTCAGATAGCTAGTAATGGGTGGAGCCAAAATTTGAACCCGGGGCAGCTTGGCTTCAGAATCCTAACTCTCAACTACCATGCTATAAAAACTATCATACATTTGTAGATATAAACATGGATTTTGTAAGATACTGTAGCATAATGGTTAAGATACATCATCTCTGTGCTATTTTATAGGTATGTAAAGTCAGAATAATAGTACCTAATTTCATAGTTTTGTGAAGTTTAAATGAAGTACTTAGAACAGTGCCTGCCACATAGGAATTGTTCAATAAAGATTAACTCATAGTAGAAGAAAGAGAAGAAAACTTAGGAAAGATACAGACATTGTTAAAAATGAGAGGTGAAAAAGGTCTCCTTTTTTTCACTTCTATTTACCACATGCTCTGAAAGGAACTTGAAGTTGTTTTAGAAGTTTTATATATGGGATCATAGGTCTCTTGGTTTGTATTAGGTTTGGTGCAAAAGTAATTGCAGTTTAAAAGGTTAAAAACAATTGCAAAAACCGCGATTGCTTTTGCACCCACCTAATATTATACTTGCCTGGAAGCAAGCCTTTACTGTAATACCCAAGTTCACTGATCCTTGCAAATTTAGCTTGGCTAAGTCCAAGTTAAAGCACCGTCCAATGGTATCTGTATATATTATATTCCTGTTACCTAACATCGTTGATTCATGTTATTTCTGTTGGGTTTTTTTTGACAGGTAATTTTTAAAGAGCAACTTTCACTAAAAAAATTGGGCTTCTTAAACGTGACTGAGCTTGTTGGAGCTCTTAGTGACATTCTCTATGTTGAGTTCAGGGAAGGAGAACAAGACTTACTGGTGTTTGATGCTGATATGAAGCCTCTACCAACTGGTGAGTTGGATTATTAATACAATATGATGCAAACCTGATTTTCAGTTTTACCTGTAAGGACAGGGAAAAGGAAAGCACTTGTTATGTAAGATTCTTTATTATAGCAACATCAACCAAATAGATCACACATTAGCCTTGAAAATGTTATGCAATGTGCAAAGAAGTATAGAGGTACTATGAACTTCTTTCTGGTGATATTTGTTGTAATAAGGCTAACCTGTATTATTAATAAAGACCATCTGAATTTTTAAAATTTACTTTCTTCATTGTCCAGATTTTTGGATGATTCTGAAGAAATCAGTTTTCTGAAATGGTGATACGATGGGGAAGCACTAGGTAGTTCGATGGTTCTTAACTGTGGCTGTGTATCAAAAGCTGTTTAGAAATAGAGATTCAGAATAAATGGGTATGCATTGGGACCCAGCACTTGTATTTTTTTAAAATAAACTTTTTATTTGGGGATAATTTTAGGTTTATGGAAAAGTTGCTAAGATAGTACAGAGTTCCCATATATTCTTCATCCAGTTTCTCCTAATATTAACAGCTTACATTACCATGACATATTTATCAAAACTAAGAAATTAACATTGATACATTACTGTTAACTAAACTCCAGATTTTATTCCAATTTTACCAGTTTTCCCAAAATTTTCTGTTGCTGGATCCACTCCAGGATACCACATTGCATTTAGGGAACTTGATTTTTGTTTGTTTTGGTTTTTTTTGTGGCTTAGTTTTTTTGTTGTTGTTGTAGTTTTGTTTTCTTTTGAAATTTTTATTGAGAATATTGTAGATTCATTGTAGATTAGTTTAGAACTAATACAGAGACATCCCATGTACTGTTTCTTCAGTCCCCTCAGTGGCAATGTCTTGCCAATGTATAGTACAATATTGTACTTGTATTTTTATAACTTTCTACAAGTGGTTATGATGGACAGCTGCTTTTTCCAAAGCACAAATGTATCTTTGTTGATTTTTCTGATTAAAATAACTCATGTTCACTCTAAAAAGTTCAAACAGCACAGATGAATAGAAAGTTGAAAGTGAACATTTCCCATCATTTTGTCCCCCCCGAAAATGCTGTTATAATTTTTATGTAGCCTTCCATTCTTTTTTCAATGTATATATAAACATAGCTAGTTTGTAAAAAAATTACAAAAGTAATATTTGCTTGTTTAAACAATTCCAACAGTGCAGAGGTGGTAACTAGTGGTAGTAGTTTTAGTGGGCCCATTTGTAGACCTCTTCTGTATAATAAAGTTATTTGTCACATGTAAGATTTTCTTACACAAAACAGTATTGTATAAGTCTTTGCTTTTTGTATTTTATATATTATAGATGTTTTTCAGTATCAGCATATATGGGTTTATTTCATCTTTTTAAACTACATATAATTCTTTTATGTGACTGTTATAATTCATTTCATCTCCTTTTGATGGACATGTAGATTGTATCCATTTTTTATCAATATGAAAACAATACTGTGATAAACATTCTTGTACCTACCACTTTGTGCACTTATTAGTTTATTTTTTAGGAGCCACTATGGTTTTAGATGTATCTGGGATCTGTTTTCATGTGCCACACTCTTGTGATTCACATCATACACATGTAAAGTTGAACAAAATATGTGATTAATATGACAATTCCCTGAAAATTAAGGCATGGGATTATGGACTTCATACATGGTACATCAGCAACAACGAATGTTCACTGCTAGAGTGAACAAGAAATAAATTGAAATCAGAATGTTGAAAAGTAAACCTTTCACCAAAGTTTTAGAAGCCTTACCAGATTTACCCTGTCCCGCAACGTAATTAATTTAAAATTTGTTCCCATCTAGAACTTCCCTTATGTGTCTCCATACTGAAAGATCTGCAAAGACAGGTTCGTGTCTCTGATTTATCATTGTCTGCCCAGTGCCTGGCACGTAGACTATGCTTAGTCACAGTTATACAAATTATTTTAATAGATAGACTTAGGCTACTCTGTTGGTCATTTCAGATGGAGCTGTTTCATCAGTCGGAAATTCATGTTTAGTTCAATCAGAGAAGAAAATAGAAGCCAAAAGTTATGTGTCCAGTCCCCCTAGAAATTCACTGTCTACTGCTGCTATCAAAGAGACCACATGGAATTGCTCTTTTGAAAACCATAAAGGGCCGGAACAGAAGATTCTCAAGAAGCCTAATCTGGTGGTAAGGCCTTTGCAGTTGGTGAGTAAGGTTTAAAGACTTGTGCACTGGGGATTTGGCATCGTGGGAAAGGAACCGAATGACTGTTTCCTTAAACCAAAACTCTGTTTTAGAAAGGTCTTATTTCTAGATGTATGATTTCTTGGAAGAAACCAGAGCTTTGTTCTGTAGTCATCTCATACAGCATTTATCCTGGTTTTCAATCTTTTATATAGCTTGCTTTCCCTCAAGTCTCATTTTAAAATTTTAGATGGCTTTAAAGATCTGACAGTTCTCTCAAGATGACATCGCTGATTCTCTGCCTGTGTTTTTCAAAATGTAGGCTTGAAAACCCAAGAGGGCTTTAGAGGAAAGAATGTTGGAGCTTTGTTTTAGCTGTATGCCTCAACAGCTACTGCAAATTGCCTAAATTGTCCTAAATTACAGGTTGCTTTTATTTTTCTCCTTCATTACATCTCCACACACAATTCTTCATTTTTGTGTTCTCATCGCCTATTACTTATTTTGTTGTGATTAATAAATTAATTGTTCACCCTTCTTTTTCTACTCTCTATACCTTCTTCTTTTCATGGAACGAAAGCATTTTGTTAGGAGAGCCTGCTATGTTTTCTAGAGGACAATAGGCAGGCCTCATATTTTAGAATGAGTGTTTGAAACACCCTATTTTTGATTGGAAGACTAGTCTGAAATGAAATCCATTGTTTCAGGTTACTTTTGTTGGTAGGGTTGCGTAGGATGAGAATCTTAGTTCAGCCTGAATGTTTGAAGTACCATGTTTTTAATTTTGTATAGGGCAGTTGTGTAAAACACTTTTAATTCTTTACCTAATATCATAAGGCAGTAGTTTTCATATTTTAATGTAGGTAAGGATCACCAGGGAATTTTTTAAATGCATACTTGTGAGCCCCACTCCCAGGTATTCTGAATTAGTAAGTCTGGGCTAAAGCCTAAGAATCTTCATTTTCATTGTTTCCCAGGGATAAAGGCGACTCACGAAGTATACTTTGAGAAATGTTGTCATAGAGTTTGAAGTGTCACCCAAAGACTTACAGTGGTTTCTTTGATTTCTAACTTTTAGCAAGTCGAAATTGACAAGTCACAGCTCAGCCTGGCGATGGCAAGTTATGATGTGCCACCAGATGCTGTGCAGGACAAGCAGTTACGCAGACTGCCACCGTTAGACACCAGCACCCTCGTGGGGGTCTTTGTGGAGTATGTCATCTCTCCTAGTCAGTTCTACATCCGAACTTATAGCAGAGATTCCTCAGAGCTACTTGAAGACATGATGATTGAAATGCGGTAGGAGTCTGTTGTTTTCAATGTATTTTTCAGGTATCTCATTCTAAATGAGCAGTTCTCAAACATTTTAGCCTCAGGGCTCTTAAAAATTAAGGACCCAAGAGAGCTATTGTTTATTGGTATTTGTCATATAGAAATTAAAAATGCAAAACTTTAAAAATATCTTTTGTTAAAAAATGATACGTCTATCTGTATGAACACAAATGACACATTTTTATGAAAAATAACTATTTTCTGGATATTAGAAGAGTGGCATTGTTTTTACATTTTTTCAGATCTCTAACATCTGGCTTAATAGAAGAAAATTGGATTTTAATATCTGCTTCTGTCTTTAGTCTCTTAAAGAGACTAAAACAGCACGTTGTTTTGGGATACACCCAGCCTCACCCAGATACATAGCTGGGAAAGGAGTATTTTAATAGCCTTTTCAGAAAATTGTGAATATTCTTTGATCGTATATCATAACTTGACAGGTAGTGGTTTAATCATCAGAGAAATGCAAATAAAAACCACAATGAGATATCACCTCACACCCGTTAGAATGGCTAGCCTCAACAAGACAAATAATAACAAGTGTTGGAGAGGCTGTGGAGAAAAAGGAACTCTCATACACTTGGGTTGGAATGCAGATTGGTGCAGCTGCTATGGAAGGCAGTATGCAGGTTCCTCAAAAAATTAGAATTACCATATGACCCAGCAATCATTCTTTCCTGGGTATATACTCAAAAAATCTGAAAACATTTATCCATAAAGATATATGTGCTTTGATGTTCATTGCAGTTTTATTTATGGTGGCCAATACATGGAAACAACCAAAGTGTCCTTCGATAGATGACTGGATAAAGAAGTTGTGGTATATATACACAACAGAATACTATTCTGCCATAAGAAAAGATGAAATAGTGCCTTTTGTGACAACATGGATGGATCTTGAGATTATTATGTTAAGTGAAATAAGTCAGACAGGAAAAAGTCAAGAACAATATGATTTCACTGATAATGTGGTATATAAAACTGAAAACAACAAAGGAACAAGACAAACTAATGAAGACAAAAACTCATAGACATAGACAATAGTTTAGTGGTTACCAGAGGTTAAGGGGGGTAGGGGGTGGGAGATGAGGGTAAGGGGGACCAAATATATGGTGATGGAAGGAGAACTGATTCTGGGTGGTGAACACACAATGTGATATATAGATGATGTATTACAGAATTGTACACCTGAAACCTATGCATGTAACTTTACTAACAGTTGTCATCCCAATAAACTTTAGCTTAAAAAAAAAGAAAGAAAGAAAAGTATTAGGAAGCTGTCAAGCTCATGGTGGTGGATCAAATATTTCCAAAATTCTAATTTTCACTTTAAAGCTTTGAATTTTATCATTGACAGCAGATACTGTTAATGTTTTCCTTGAAGTGGTAGGCTCACTTCATTTTTGAAAAAATGTGTGTCAAATACCCAAGTGTGAATAAATATAGTTTATTCATAGTCCTTTCAAGCAAAAATGGCATCCCATGAAAATAGTGTCTAGTTTATCTTCCAAGTAAAAATAATGTTCCACCAAAAAAGCAGCTAGTTCATTCACAATTCAAATGCACAAGTGCTTTCCTTTAAGACAACCTTGGAAGTGTTTTGTATGTACTTCCACTTTTGTCACAGAGAATATTGAAAAGACGGTCACTCAGGTTGAAATTTAATACTTAATTTTTTTTTTTGTTTTATCAAGGACATTCTTAAGAGAAATTGGCACTTTTTTTTCTTATTTATTGTGAATATATGGCAGTGACGAATAAATGACTACTAGTGAAGTTTGGTGCCACTGCCATGATTTAGCTAAGGCACCTGGACTTTTACCCACCCTTGCTTTCACACCATCAATGCAAATGTAAAAAGGACACAGTGAAAAGGGCAAATCACTACTTTCATAATAATACTAAAATATTAAAATAGCTTTGATCTTACGGCCTTCTTGAAAGGGTATCAGGGTCCCAGAGGTTTATGAACTACACTTGGAGAACGAATACTCTAAATCAGGGGTGTCCAAACTGCGGCCCGCGGGCCAACTGAGGCCCACAATCCATTTTTAATTGGCCCGCAGCAAATTCCAAAAATATATTTAGTTTACTTAAATAAACCAGGTGAGGTAGTACGTACTTCACCTCGAGTGAGTGGCCCGGCTGTTTGTGTATTTTACCGTATATGGCCCTTGGTGAGAAACGTTGAAAAAAGTTTGGATACTCCTGCTCTAAATGATCTCTCTTCTCTACTGAAAAATGGTGTCCTTTTTAGTAAATACCATGTGCATTTTCAGTCACTCTAGATTTATTCACGAACAACAATGTCTGATTTTTACATTGGTGTCACACATAAGAATATTTTGTTTTATTTATTTGGTATCTGTCCAAAAGCATTTCATGTTTTTTTATAATTTTACCACAGTATATACTCATTTCCCACCCAAGAACACCTGACACAATGTAAGTCACATAATAATCACTCAGTAAAAATATCATATATTCCACTTCAGTGTGCCTGTAAGATTTGGCATATATTTTAATACACACTTCCCCGACCTTGAAGTTACTTTTCTTCTCATCTCCAAAATGGGGATAATAATAGTACTGACCTCAGAGTTGTGAATATTAAAGTACTTAGAGTCTAGCTCAGATGTTGGCTGCTATTATTATTAATAATACATCTGCTGTTGCTTGGTGGTGGGGTGTTGAGGCACTGGCAGTCCAAGGAGAAGACAGACGTGATCTTGGCCTTAGTGAACACCACGATTATCTAGGGAGATGGGTAGGGGCGAAGTGGGACGTTGTGTGAGGCAGTGGTTCCGCCTGGGCAAGGGGGAGAAAAGCCTTACAAAGGAGGTACGTGTCCTTGAGCTAGACCTCACACACGAGTAACAGTGTGCCAGGCCAGGAGGTGCAAGTGGGTGTGTGCAGGTCCTGTCATTGGCACTGGGCCAACATTAACGAAGGAGCGAGCTCTGCACATAGGGAAGTGAAGCCACCCCTGGGTGAAGTTGGGGGGGACAGTGACTGGATGTGCAACTGGAAGACTGGGGAAGGGCGAGAGCACCATGGGAAGAGCTAGAACACCCTGGGAAGGAGTTTTGACTGACCTGTAGACAGTGAGGAACCTCTGAAGGTTTTAAGAAAAATGGTGGGCTTGTACTTTCGAAGGGTAACTCTAGCTGCAGTGTAGAAGACAGGTGGAGTGAAGGGGAGAAGATCCATTCATAGGCTAGTCTTGGTGAGAGAGTGAGTGAGTGAAAAGGAAGAAAGAAATTGGAGAGAAATCAGGAAAGTATAATTGTCAGGTCTTGGTGACAAGAATGGGGTTGAGAAAATAGGAAAACTGTGCTGACTTTAGAGATTGGGTAGGTTTGAGCTGAGGTTAGAAGTTTATACATAATGCGTCTAAGATGACGGTGATACAGTGAGTTGGCAATGTTGAATGGACAGTATTAGTTAGGATTAGGTTTAGCCACTGTTACAAAGACATACTTGTAACTTAGCCATAGTAACAAAGATAAAAGTTTATTTCTTCTTCCCATAATAGTCCGTGTATAAGCAATACAGGCTGGTAGGGTAGCTCATTGGTGTTAGGGACACAAGTATTTTCTGCCTTGCTGCCACAGACAGCCCATCCACAGGGCTCAGAATATAGCTCACCACCTCATCCACTGGGTCCCTCATTCCAGCCAGTGGGAAGGGGAAAAAGAAGAAGATGGGGGGTTGGGAGCAGTCCCTTTTCTTTGAAAGACACAAGGTAGAATTTTCACACTTAAAAAAAAAATATGGTAAAAGCCACATAAATTTACCATCGTAATCATACACACTTTACTTTTTCTAAGCCAGAGCTTAGTAGTCACATTAGCCACATCTAGATGCAAGGGAGCCTGGGAAATCTGAATGGCCACATATTCAGTTAAAATTTGGAATTCTATTACAGAAAAAAGAGAGGAGAATGGAAATTAGAGGACAACGAGCATCTCTTCCATACAATTGGAAATAAAGTTTTAAAGTGCAGAAGGGATGCAGGGTCTAAAGATAGAGATGGAGAATCATCAATTTATCAGCAGTGGTATAAGACATGAAAATGATGAAACGGTATACAGCAATAATAAATAGTTAATATTTGAGTGCTTACTGTATTTGGGCTCTGTGCTAACCATTCGCTTATTGTAACTAAGGCTTTATTAGTACCATCCCCGTCTTCAACAAGTCAGCTGACGCACAGAGAGATACAGTCACAGCTAGTAAATGATGGAGTTAGGATTTGAATCCAGGTTACTGGGTCCAAAGCTTGAGCTCTTAGTATGTTATACTTCATAAAGATAAGACCCCAGAGAACCCAAACTTTTAAGGCAGTTGCAGAACCAATAAAGGAATAATTATTGACAAGGAAGTAGGAGAAAAGAGTGTCTTGGAAACTAGAATAGAGTTTGAAAGAAGACAGGTTTAGGGTCATGCTGCAGAGAGAGAAAATATATTGAAAGCTGAGGAGAAAGGCTATTGGATTTGGGAATTAATAGGCCATTGATGCCTTTAAAACATCCATTTTAGGAAGTGCTGGGGAATGAAGTTGGATTACATTCCGTTCAGAGAATGTGAGATAAAATGAGTGTATACGTTTCTATTTGAAGGCATTTGTTGCTGGACAGAAGGTTTGGATAAGAAAAAGGAAAATAAAACTGATTGGTATTAATAAGCATTAACAAATCAGAAAAAGTGAGGATAGTTTTCTTTGCTTTTTGCTAAGACTTTCCTGCTCTTGATACATCAATAAAAATGACCTTTAATTTTTCTTCCCCTATGCATTTCCATATTTCGGAATTCCACAGGCGCTGTTACTCTAATCAGCTGGTTTCTGATCGATACACCATGCCAGACTATTTTGTCCAACCCGGACACCTGTGCTGTGTAAGGATTTCGGAGGATAAGTGGTGGTATCGGGTCATTATCCATCGAGTCCTTGGGAAACAGGAAGTGGAAGTGTTCTACCCAGACTTTGGGAATATAGGAACCGTTCAGAAGTCCTCCCTCAGGTTCCTCAAGTGAGTTAAATTTAATGAGAACAACATGAGTTTTGAATTATAATGCTGAAACACTATGGAGTTAGGATCTCTCTTTCTTTTCTCTCGCCGTCCTCCCTCTGTCCTTCCTTCCTTTCCGTTCCTCTTTCTTCTTGGCGTGGACGTGGCAAATGGTCATTTAGTTTCACAGTTGTAGTATAATCTCTTGTCTCTTCTTTGACGTGACCGTGAATCTGAATGGACCATGAAACTAAATTTCAATCTCTTATTAAGAAAAGGTTTCTTTGGGCCATGCTAAGAGGTGCATTTATATACCGTGAAGCTTAAACAGCTCCTGCCTATATTTTAATTGCATGGTTTTCAAAAACTACTATGTTTTACAATCTTATTTCTTAGATTGCTCTAAAGTGTAAGACATTAATTTAAAAATGCATGAATAAAACACTCTGAAATGGTATGAATAGCTAAAATCAAGAAATGGATTAGAAATTCCATAACATGCAGTTTAAAAACATGATTAAATATTCATATATTTGATTATCTGTTGCAGGTGCTGCTACACAAAGCTGCCAGCTCAGGCTATCCCTTGTTCTTTGGCTTGGGTGAGACCAGTAGAGGTAAATTTGCTTGTTTTCCCCTTAATCAGCAAATATTTAATCCAAGAACAGTGCGAGGTTCTCAGGATACAACAAAAAGCATGGAATGAGCCCTTAAAGAAATCAATGTAGATAGTATGGAAGGCAGACATGGAGACAAAAATAGTTGGACTGTGTCATATTTGCTATAGAGATTTTTACAGTGAATGGTAGAGGTGCAAAAAGAATAATGCTCATCTCTGTTCAGGGTAATCAGGGAAGGCCCCATAACAGAGGTGGCATTAGAGTGGAACTTTGAAGGAAGACCGTGTTTCCCCAAAAATAATACTTAGCTGGACCATCAGCTCTAATGCGTCTTTTGGAGCAAAAATTAATGTAAGACCCATTCTTAGTTTAATATGAGACTGGGTCTTATATAATTTAAGTAATATAAGACCGGGTCTTATATAATATAGTATAGTATAGTATAATATAATATAATATAATATAATATAATATATAATATAATACTGGGTTTTATATTAATTTTTCCTCCAAAAGACGCATTAGAGCTGATGGTCCAGCTAGGTCTTATTTTCAGGGAAACACAGGATTAGGACTATAACTGGACAAAAAAGAGAAGTCATTTCAGGCAAAGTGAGAGTAGCATAAAACATCTCAAATTTGAAAAGTTTGAAGTAGTTTTGTTTGGCTACGTCATATGGGATGAGCTGGAGTTGGTGTACAGCAAATGTTGTCAGAGAAACCTGAGGTGGAGCTCCGTATCCGTGTTCAGGAATCTAGACACTGTCCTTTAGATGCTGGGGAACAACTAAAGGTTGCACATAGGGTACTGCCACAGTCAATATATGTTTTTTAAAGAATTCTCTAGTAACATCATTGTGGGAGATGATTGGAGAGGGAAGAGGCAGGCGGCGTTTTCATCCATTTAGTTAGATTTGTTTATGTAGGTATGCACCTAATTTTATGTTTTTCCCCTCAGAACTCTTAATTATACATGCCATACACTTTTATTATACCATATTTGTCTCTTTAACCTACATAACTTCTCAGTTGCTTACATATACATGGATTTTTTTCCTTAAAAAATTTTTAAATCTGAAAAACACAGTAAAGAGGAAAGAAAAAGAAAAACATTACCTATAATTCTACCATTCAAACACATTAAATTTAGAAATTCCATGTGTGTTTCTTTCAGTTTAGCTTATTGGTTGTTAGGGGTGAGGGTTTTTGTAGGGTTTTGAAGTTTTACATGAAATAGTAATCCTATTTTTTCATATCTTGCTTTTCACTCAACATTATAGTATAAATATATTTATGTTATCATAGTTCTCAATTTTAATAGATTCGTAGCAGTCTGTTAGGTAAATGTGCATCGTAGCCTGTTTATCCCTATATTTATTTAACCTACTTCTGATTTTTCAGTATTATAAGGAATTTTTGCAGAGGATGGTTTTTGTGCAAGTCAGTGTTCAGGATTGTTTTCTAGGGTATGTTTTATCCCTGACTAGGTTTCCTTTTTACTACTTCCAACAGGAAGCTCAGGGCTAAAGTTGTGACCCACTGGTAGCCATGTTCATTACTCTCATATCAGCCAGATCGCTTCCAATATTGGTTCTCTGTTTTGTTTTCTTGTTTCCTTCTTAAACTGCTTCTGGCCTTAGGGCATTTCCCATTCTGATCAATGGAATAGTTTATGCAAAGAATTCTCACATTGGCTCATTGTTGTCATTCAGTTTTTTATTTTTTATATTAGTTTCAGGTGTACAAACCAACATAATGATTAGACATTTATACCCCTCACAAGGTGATAACCCACCTCCAAGTCTACTACCCCTCTGACATCATATATAGCTGTTACAGTACTATTGACTATATTCCCTGGGCTGTGCTCCGCAGCCCATGAGTGTGTGTGTGTGTGTGTGTGTGTGTGTGTGTGTGTGTGTATGTGTATGTATGTATTTCATTCAGTTTTAAGCCCAAATGTTATTTCCCCAGAAGGACTTCCTTGACCAGCTGACTTAAAGTGCACCCTTCCACTTCAGTCAGTCATTCATTGTCACTTTATTTTACCATCATTCATAACACTACCTGGTATATCTTAATGATTTGTTCACATAATAACACAAAAATATAAGCTCCTGAGATCAGGGACACTGTCTCGTTCACCACTGTATCTCCAGTGCTTAGATCAATGCTTGGTGCTTTGGTAGGTGCTCAATAAATGTTTTTATGTTGAACTAAATGAATCTGTCTCACTTTATTTCTATCTTTTTTATGGTTTTAAAAATAGCTAATGCATTTGGTAGTGGCAGAGTAGCAATAACATAGTACGGTGGGACTAACCTAACTCCCATAGACAAAATCCATAGGAGGCAGAAAAGCAGCAATGTACCCTTGGAAGTCAAACTCCAATAGGTAAAATGAGGGATTTTTCAGCTTCTTTCCCGACGTCACTCCCCAATCTACAGTTCTGCTGGCTTGAAGAGATAAATTGTTTGGGACTGGCAGAACTGCTAGAAGTTAGGGGGAAATACTTGAAGGGAGGGAGCCACAGAATGGGTGAATTTAAGAATCAGTGTGTATAATCTGCCCAGGTTGTTAGATGACTACTAAACTTTGCAAGCACTGGGGAGAACCCGGTGGCCCTGGTGAAAAATCACTAGCTTACCTAGTCTTTCTTTTTCTCACCTTGCATGCCTTCTTTTGAAGAGACTTTTTAATCATTCCACTAATTAACACATTATATTATTTTAGTGATCAGGAACTATATATGTAACAAATGCAAGGACATTAGAACACTTTAACTTCTTTAACTGCCTCTTCTGATCTACTTCAATTGTATAATTAATGCTATAGTTTTTAACCCCTTAGGAAATTGACCATATAAAATAATAATATCCATTTAGATTTTGTTATATATTTCTCAGTTTCTTAGTTCTTCATTCTTACCTTTCAAACCCTGTGTCTGGGAATATTTTCCTTCTATTTGAACTATATCGTTTCGGATTGCATTTTATGAGGGTTTGCTGATATTTACCTGAAAACATCATTTTGCACTTATTCTTGAAAGAGATATTCACTAGGTACAGAATTCTAGATTGGTAGTTAGTACCTTTAGCATCTTGAAATATCATTGCACTGGTTTCTAGTTTCCCTAGAACATTTGAGAAGTCAGCTGTCAGTCTAATGGATGTTCCTTTGTAGGCAGTGTCCTTTTTGTAGCTGTTTTTAAGATATCCTATTTGTTGCTTGTGTTCTTCAGTTTTAGTATGTTTATATGTGGATTTATTCTTATTTATCCTACTTTACGGTTCATTGGATTTCTTTTATTTGTGCCTGTTACTTTTCATTAAATCTTTTCAATTAAAAGTACGTTAAACCTTCTTGATTTACCTTCCATATCTTTTAACGCCTCTTCTGTATTTTTCATATTTCTGTCTTTCCATGCTGCATTCTGGATAATTTTTTCCAAATCATCTTCCACTTTACAGATTTATTCTTCAACTCTACCTAATCTGCTATTGAATGAACCTATTAGGTTTTCAATTTTGATTATTGTGATTTTACATTCCAAAAGTTTTCTTGGTTTTTTAATTCTGTTAGGTCAGTTGTTACAGATTGCTGATCTATGCAGAGGCTTTCAAATAAATTTGTTTTTTGTTTGTTTTTACTTTAAGCAAATAAGTTTAGTTGTTTTATAATTGGTCTGGAAATTCAAATATCTAAAGTTTTTGAGGGCTTTGTTTCAGTTAGGTTGTTTCTCCTTGTTCTTTTTTGTGATTTGTTGTGTCTTTGTGTGTTTTTTATCTTTGCCTATCTACTGCCCATGGTCTTTGAAACATTATTTGTAAGCATAGTTGAATAACACAGGCTGAGATTGCCTACCCCTAGAGAGATTTACATTCACTCTGCCAGGTATCTAGGAATATTACCAGTCTGGAACCTTGTTCATTTAAATGAACCCCTAGAGGATTTGTGGACCACCCAGGTGATGTGAAACTTGAGCTGCACATCCATATGAAGGCTAGTTTCTCCCCCCAACCCCCCTGTATCCTGAGTGTGTACCCCTATAGGGACTCAGCTTAATGAAGGAGGGTTCTCCTCCCCACTCCCTACCGTGGGTGGATACTGGTTTTGTTTTCTGTTCCCTTTGACCAGAGTTCAAATTTGCCTGGATTAGCAGATACCCTTGAGGCAAAAATAGCTCCCACTTTCCCTTTAATTTTGGCTTGATAATTTGTTACTCTTTTATCAGTTCTTTGATGCGTTTTGGACACATTTTGAAAGTATTTTATCTAGAATTTTAATTATTTGTGTGAGAGGATTGGTCCAGTAATCTAACTCAACCATTTCTGGAGAATGAAAGTTTTTCACCATGTAAGTAATAATATCCCTCCATAATCACATTTTTTATCATTTCCCCTTTATTCTGACTTTTCTCATCCCCAAATTATAAATATCCTCCAATGTGTTATTCTAGTATTTTAAAGGTTTTATTTTTCTACTAAAATCTCTAGTTCATCAGGAATTCATTTGGGTATTTGGTTACTGTCATTCATATTTGAATTTATTATCTGGATTTTATTTCAGGAACATTGGACATCCAGAGCTATTTTGCAATTTCAGAAGTTGTGTGGTTTGAAGCCATTAGTGGGAGTAGTGGATGAATATGTAGATGGAATCCTTAACATTTTTCTGTGTGATACATCCTCAAATGAAGACATCTATTTCCATCATGTCTTGAGAACAGAAGGCCATGCTATTGTATGCCGAGAAAATGTCCCTTCTAAGGTGGAGCAGTCTGGATATGTTTTGTAATGTATTTTATGTAACCGCAACACTTCAAGGTGTAAGAGAATTTAATACAGAAGGTTATTTGATTTATTCTTTAATCTTAGAGGCATTTGTGAGATTCCTGCCTTCTTAATGCAGAGCACTCTCTTAATTTACAAATGACCACAAAAAACTACATTTGGATTATTATCCTTTATAATGTGAATACTTTTATTTTAAATAATTGATTGAAGATTTACCCCAAAGTATTTAATTCTCTCAGGTGTTCTTAGAGAAGAAGAACTCACTTGCTCTCTTGTTTTGCAATTATTGATAGCAATGTCTATATCACAGTTAATATTAATATTGAAAATTTTTGTGACTAGGAAAAACTTTCAATGTGGATTTTTTTTAACTATTAAATTTAGAAGATAATACATTTCCACAACATTTGAAAATTATGAAGTGCTAACTTTTTCACTTTTTCTCTGAATAATTAAACACTTCTTTCTTTTTTGAATCTTAGGGTTTCAAAGAACTCAACCCTTTAGCTTTATACACTAAATCCAGTGCAGGGCCAGACGATGTTGTCTTGACAGAACTGGGTTATCCTTCCTACCAGCACTATTTTAATGAAGACCGAGAGATAAGTCCACAATTGAAAGAGAGTGATTTATATACCCTGGTAAGAGGTTTTTTTCAAATATTATAATTCTTTTTATTATCGTTAACATTTAATTAGTACTTACTATATGCCAAACACTATAAATAGCACTTTAAGTATGATATATTGTTTAATCTTCATAAAATTCCTGTGACATAATTACTATAATTATCCTTATTTTATGGTGAGGATACTGAGACACTCCAACTCTAGGAAAGGTTGGAAACTTTGCACAATGATCTTAACAATTCCCTTGTCTCATTATTTGCTGGTTTAAATATTTGCTTCAGTCATGCTTCCTCCAATACAAATTCTTATACAATAAATTCCACTGTTGTGTTGGTGCAGTTGTGATGTCACTTAAATAATCCAAATGCTCTTCTTCCCATGACACTCCTCAAATTCTTCTTCAGATGTTCTCATTTTTTCCTTTCTCTGTAAACCTTTTGGCAACTCCCACCCACAACAATAAAAATATTATCGTTTCAGTAGTAACAATAAAAACTAATAAGAGCAGCAACATTTATTGAACTCATACTATATAGCAGGCACTCACTTCTACTAGTTAATTTATCTTCACAACCACTTTTCCAGGTTGGTACTTTCATGCCCCCACTTTAGATATAAGAAAATGAAGCACCTATAAGAACTTCAGTGATTTTTCAACAAATGAACAAATAAACATATCCTGTGAGTCTTACATTCTTCATGACGTCAAGTCCTGGTCTAAGAATATAGGGTGTGTGCAATCTGAGAGCCAGATTAATTGGATTTGTTTGGCCTATAATGCTTTTGGAAACCTGAATTTTTCTTAGTCATTATTATTTGATTAGAACTATTGTATTTCCTGATTCTTATATAGTAAATCAAATTCAACCTTTAAAAATTTTTAAATGTCCTATCATCACTCTGTTGATGTTTTCAAATAATCATAGTTCAGTCCTGAAAATGAAAGAAGATTATCTTTTCTGCAAAAGAAATAAGGCTTAAAACTCCCCTATTCCATCCAGCCGGTATTTTAACATACCAGGACTTACATATGCTACACACAGAGACACACACACACATACACCAACCTCTGTACACCTCATCCCTATAATTCCTACTCTTCCTTCAAGCATCCTAACAGTTTTTGTTATCTTTTTCATTACATTTTCTCAGACATTCTCTTCCCCCGATAATATTTTGGTCCCATCTTTGTGGGCTCTATGCTGAAGGTTGTACTGTGATTATTCGATTGTGTGTCTTCCTGCTATATTTGAGTTCCTTTAGAGCTGAGAGCTGTTATACTCATATTTAAATCACAAAGCTTCCCTGTACACATTTCATAATATATGCTTGATGAATTTTGGCCTGATCTAGTTTAGCAGGTTGGGAAGACCTAGCGTCACGGATAAAGTTAGAAAATAATGTAGCATTTGTGTGAACCATAGTGAAAAATTCCCCCAGAATATTATAGGCACGTAGATTTTGGAAGCAGCATTAGTGTAAGAAATAAAATAATTTATCTCTCATATTTGCTAGCAAGATATTAATGATGAAAAGACTTTCATTCATCGTAAATCTGAGTCAGAGAAGCCATTAAAGGATTCTGAATTCAATTCTTTGAAAACCCAAGATAAGAGCTGTAAAGAAGATTCAAAGTGGTTCACCCCAGAGCTAAAGGATCTGAAGGAAGAAAATGAGGTAGGAAGAGAAAGAAGATAGTTTTTTAAAAATGTAATTCATGTATTGTGATTAATCCGTAAGTGAAGGGGGCTGGAATAAAATAGTTCTTTAAACCCTACTGTTTTCACTGCCATCAGAGCATCTTCCACAGATGAATTACAAATCCTTTAACAGTCACCAATACCAAAGTTGAAACAGCATAGCCTTGCTCACAAGAAAGGGCATTATCCGGTGTTGATGTGTTAATTACTGTCCCATAGCTTTGGACAATCTTTCAAGAATTGTGCAGTGATTAGAAACTAGTATTGAGAAACAAAATTAGGAGAACCCATAAGGAAAATGTTGAAAATTTTTTGGGAGAACATATGTATTTTATTTTTTTAATCAAATGTTTATGTACACATAGCTTAGATTTCCCCTTATCCCTTTCCCCTGCATTTCTTATTTCACAGAGCATCCATTTTCATCTTTTATCTGCTGCTTTTGGAATTTACCTCTATTTCTTTCATTAAATAACATGCTTATGTTGTTATTTCCTGATTTTTCGGTTTTAAGTATGTGTGCATGTACTTCCCACTATGAAAGATGATGGTTTAGTCCTCTTTAATCCCTTCACCCCAACACAGCAAACATATCCTTTTTGTATGCCTCCACCATCTCACTAGCATAGTTTCGTGTTTCCCCAAAAATAAGACCTAGCCGGACAATCAGCTCTAATGCGTCTTTTGGAAAAAAAATTAATATTAGACCCGGTCTTATAGTACAGTAAAATACTTTGGGTCTTATAGTACAGTAAAATACTTTACTGTATTTTACTGTACTATAAGTATAAGTACTGTACTATAAGTACTATAAGTACTGTATTTAAAGTACAGTAAAGTATTTTACTGTACTATAAGACCGGGTCTAATATAATATGATTTGATGTGATGTGATATGATATAATACCGGGTCTACTATAATATAATACCCGGTCTTACACAAGTTTGCTCCAAAAAGCGCATTGATTTTTTTCCTCCAAAAGACGCTTTAGAGCTGATTGTCCGGCTAGGTCTTATTTTCGGGAAAACACGGTTATATCAAACTTTTAGATTACCATTCAATATTATGACTCTGTAAATGCCAATATTATGACTCTGTAAACGCCATTCACGGCCACGTAGTGTGTTATGACAACTTTTCCTTTCCTGTATAACTTTTATTTTTTCCAGCGTTAACATTTTTTTAAAATCAACACAATAAAATTGACTTTCTTTTGGTGTACTATCCTGTATTGTTTCGTGCTCCACCCTCAATTTTATTCTCAAGAAGACCCTCTGGTCTTCCAGAAAGAGAAAGACGTGGAGTTTTCTGGGTCCGATGGGGACGAGTGTCTGGTGATCTAACTGCTTCTTACTCAGATTTTGAACCAATACTGTTGATTTCATTGCCACTTTACCCCCTTACTTCTAAAAACCTTGTGTACTAATTTCTGCACCCTTGTGGTGTCTGTGATATAAATTTGAGTTGCGTCCCAGTTTTTCCCACTGCAAGCCTAGGATTCCACTTTCTCAGGACTGCTTAATCAGTTGTCACTTGCCTGCTTTCCTGTGTGCAGAATGTAGATGGTGTTTTCTCCTCTTCCATTCTCCTTGATGAGTTTATACCTTAAATCTCTTTATTTTATTTTGCTGATATTTCAGGAGGGAGGGAATAATAAATTGTGTGTTCAAACTTCCATCTTTACCTGGAGTCAGGAAAAAAATTGTAAACCTAAATTTTAAAATGTGCTCATACAGGAACTCTAAATTAAAGCTTTTCTTTGTCTTCTGATACATTCTAGGATGAGATCCCCACTGGAATGCCATGCCTGGAGTCAGTGACCATAGGTGATGATATCTGGGATGAGAACTGGGTACCTTTGCAAACTAAAATGGCAAAAGGAGGTGATGCTGCCGCCCGCTTGTTTACCTCCAGCCTTGGTGGAAGGAAGCCGTATCTGTCATGTAAAGAAGTGCCAGAGAAGGTTAGATCCTCGAGAAAACAGAAAGCGAATCACTATTGAAAAAAGGAAGTGTACAGTTTTGTCCACACCTCAAGAAAGCTATACATTTTGGAATTCACAGTGATTTATCAGAAGATAATTCAGAAGAATGCATGTTTTTCTTCCACAGATAGTAGTGGTAGGGAGGGGGATAGGATGGAAGAAGGATAATACACCATTGACGTACTGTGCCTATCTACGCTTTCAGTCGTTATGGTTTTTGTTTGATCATTGGCACCTAGTCAGGGCCTTAGGATGTATAAATAAATCATTTCCCCTAATTTTATCTTTGCTGCATTAATCTGGTATATAATATAACCTCTAGATCTCTGCAGTGGGAACATTTGCTAATTAGTATTGGTCCTAACTATCTATTAAATTTTAATTTCTTTCCTACTGGTTATGAAAAAGAAGAAATGTGTGCAGTTAAGTTGCTCCTTATAATCTATGTCGCTTAAATACTAGATGATCATGAAAAATCATCTAGCCATGAAGATAGTATTGAAGAAAATACTACAAATAAATTGTATTTGCTTTTATGAGATCTATGTACAAAGGGATTCAAGATACTGTGTGTGGACCACTAACACAGGGAGAAAAGTCACACTGATATAGAAAGTTAACAAGTACCTTTTCTTGTTTAATATCCATTGCCTCCTTGCATTTACCTCGTCCACGTTATCCTCTGTTTGGATCACGTGGCACTGGATCTCAGTTCATTGCAAAATTTTTCTCTGTAGGATTGGTGTTTTTCTACACCCAAAGATGTGTGGGATGATTCATGGCAGCCTGCAGGCCTTGTGGATAGAACGAAAGTAGAAGCTCAAACACCAGAAGGACTAGGTGCTCAGGAAGAAAACAGTGGGACAACCAGGATTCAAGAGGTATTTACCTAATAATATTCATGTCTAATGAATGCTATTTTCACAGGTTTGCATGAAGAAGTACTATCGTTTTTAGAAAGTAAAATTCTGGTTAATGATCTCTTCATTAGCATTTCATAGTATACATATACATAAAATGTATGTTGTTTTTAAGATTGATTTCAAATAACTTAATATAGTTATTCATCTCTTCAGACAAAAATCCTGAGCCTAGAATTAAAAGATCGATTAAATGTCTATGTTAGAGATAGAGAGACAGCTATTTTTTTTAAATCTTAGCTATAAATTTTAAGCTCTATATCTGTCCTATCATCTAGGACAGTTTTCTTATGCTGCTTTGGCAGAAAACACTAACCCTGAAACAAAATACATTTGTTTCTTGTTTTTCAACTGTGTTAATGAGCATCCTGAAAACCGCAGGACAATTTGTGTGGATCATGAAATTTGACTACTAGGCTTCTCTACTTTTGTGTGTTAAAATTTAGCATTTCATTCACTTAGCCCAAATTCAGTCTCTGCGATATTCATCTCTTCCTCTCAAACCGTGGTTCCTTCATACACCTTTTGTCACGTCTGAGGAGCCTTCCTTTAACGCTCTGTGCTTTCCTAGTTTGCTGTTCACGCTGCAGAATGCAGTTAATGTCTCTCTCCATGACAAGCTGCAACACAGACGCTGTTTCCCTCCGTGAGGACCGTGAGATCCACAGGGACAGGGATCGTATCTTCCTGGGAGGTGGTGTGGTTGGGCACGCACATAGATCTCTGCCTTGTCATTTACCAATGACACTGGATAACTTACTCCATGTCTCTTTAAAAAGCATTATACTAAGTGAAAGAAGCTGTAATACAGAAAACATAACAACACTTCACCTACAACAGTCATTCCGATGTTTAAATGAAGAAACACATGCAAATAATCGAGCACAGCATCTGACTGAGTGCTCAGTGAATGTGGTCCCTCATTTCCTGTTACTCTTCCTTAGCGGTGCCTGGCAACACGTGTACCATGTTTGCTCATAGTATGTGTTCAATAAATGTTTTTTTGATTGAGTTGGTCACTACAGAGAAGGACTTATTTTTTTTCTAGAGAGGTTCTTTAAAATGAGTACTTTATATATGAAATAAAAAGTATTTGTCTTTCGTTTGTAAGGAGACAAAACAGGCTTAATTCTTCCTGTTATACTAACAGCTACTTTTCATGCTTTTGCCTCATTTTTCCCATTCTGTAGCAGCCACACTTAAAGGATCCTTCGGATTCTTCCCCATTGCCCAAACTGGAGGAGTTCTGCATCTCTTTTATCCAGTCACACCACTCAGCAGACCGGAGCCAGTTGGAGCCTAAAAACGTTCACCCTCAGCCAAAGCAAGTTCAGTTTTCCACGGCAGCACTCAATTCAACTCCTACAGTGTTTGATGCCCCAGAAAAGCATTCTGGTTCTGGTAGGTTTACTTACATTTAACAAATACAGTTGTTCACCATGTTGCTAAAAAACCATTTATCTTTTTCAGAACATAACTTGAAAAATTGCTGTCTTTAGCATTTGTCTCAAATCCTAGGCTCAATGGTTCCCTTTCACTTTGCCACTCTTCTTTTTTTCCTGCAGTTGGGGTCGGGGAGGGGTTTTACATACAGTAAAATTTGCTGACTTTCAAGTGTACAATTCTATGCGTTTTGACAAATGTATGCAGTCTTGTAACCACCCCGGCAATCATGTTATAGAACATTATCATCAGTATGAAAGTTTCGTCACATTCCTGTGCAGTCATTCCCTCCTGCTACATGCTGGCTCCTGGCATGTTGCTTTCCCTTTTCTAGAATTTCATACTAAGTGAGTCATGCAGTATGTAGTTTTTATGTGTGAAGGAGAAAGTGACGTCTTTCACTTAGCGAAATGTTGTAGAGATTCATTCATGATGTTGCCAGTGCTAAAAGGGCGTTGGTAGTTATCGCTGAGCAGTCCCCAGTTGTGCAGATAGACCCCAGTTGGTTTCCCTGTTTACTGGACGATGGGCATGTGGGTGGTTTCCAGATTGGGCCATTACGAATAAAGCCACTGTGCTCATTCACACACAGCTCTTTGTGTAGACACACTGTTTTTTATCTCTTTTCAGCATGTACTTAGTGGAATTGCTAGGTCATATGGTCACTGCATGTTGAAGTGTTTAAGAAGTGCCAAAATGTTTTCCAAAGTGACTGTACCATTTTGTATTCACGCCAGCAGTGTAATGAAAGCTCTGATTGCTCCACATCCTTGCCAACACATATCGTCAATTCTTTCGATTTTGCCATTTTAGTTGGGTGTGTAGTGGTATCTTATTGTGGTTTTAATTTACGTTTCCTAATGTGCCAGTGGTGTTGACCTTCTTTTCATGTGCTCATGTGCCATCTGTATAACTTCATTAACAAATTGCCTGTTTAAGTATTTGCTCATTTTTATTGGACTATCTTCTTTTTATTGACTTGTAAAACATTTTTGTTGTGGACACAAATCTTTTCTCGGGGGCGGGGGGGGGAGGTGTGTGTGTGTGTGTGTGTGTCCGTCCAGTTCATGGTTTACCTTTTCCTTAATAGAGTCTTTGGAAGCGTGATGAAGTCAGATTTGTTGATTTTTTTTTTCTTTATAGTTTGAGCTTTTTGTGTGCCCTGTAGAAATCTTTCCTAACCCAAGTAAGATTTTGTCTTAAACTTATAAAAGTTCTATAGTTTTAATTCTTACATTTAGGCCTGTAATCCAATTCATTACTTTTTGTATATGGTGTGATATAAAGGTCAATGTTTATTTTGATTGCACATAAATATTCAGTTGCTCCAGCACCATTTGTTGGAAAGAATATTCTTTTTACATTAAACTGCCTGATATGTTTCTCAAAACTCAGTAGGCTGTATATGTGAGGGTCTATTTCTGGACTTTTTATTTACTCTGTTGTTTTGTTTTTGTTCTTTGAATGTTTGCTATAGGATTTATACTCTATATATTTAAATTGCTAACTTCAAATTATCACATGTATAGTACGAAAACCTTAAACAGCATGCTTCCGTTTTCCCCATCCCAGCCTTTGAGCTATTGTTATGTTTTTTACTTCTTCATATGTTGTAAATCTCAAAATCCATTCTTATTATTTTTGCTACAAAGTCACTTTTAAAGAAAGTAAAAAATGAGAAAATTCTTTTTTGTCTCCTCAGTGTTTGTCATTTTCAGTGTTCTTTATTTCATTGTAGAAATCAGGAAACCTGATTTGTACAGCAAAAGCTTTTCTGTAAAGAGCCAGAAAGTAAATATTTTCAGCTTTGCAGTCCATACGGTCTATGTTGCAAATCCTCACCTGTGCCGTATAGTACCAGAGTAGCCATAGCCAGTACACAAATGCATAAGTATAGCTCTTTTCCAATAAAACTCTACTTGCAAAACAGGTGGTAGGCTGTAGTTTGCCAATGCCTGTTGTCAGTCCAGCTTTTCATGTAATAGTATTCTTTTTTTCTTGCAGAACTGTAACGTTTCTTGTATTGCCGGTTTGCTCCTGATGTAGTCTCTCAGCTTTTGTACATTAGAAAAAGCCATTATTTTCCCTTTATTCCTTTAAGATTGTTTTTATGGACGTAGAGTTATAGGTTGACAGATTTTTCAGTGCATTAAAACATGTCATTCTGTCAGTGTTTCTGACAAGAAATCTGTTGTTCTTATTTTTGTTCCTCTGTACAGTAGTTCCTACTTATTCATGGTTTCACTTTTGTGATTTCAGTTACCGGTGGTCAACCATACCTGAAAATACTAAATGGAAAATTCCAGAAATATTTCATAAGTTTTAAATTGCAGGCCATTCTGAGTAGCGTGATGAAATCCCTTGCCATCTGCTCCATCCTGCCAAGAACCTGAATCATCCCTTTGTCGAGCATCTTCACGCTTTATACGTTAGCCACCTATTAGTCACTTGGTAGCCGTCTCGGTTATCAGATCAGTTATGTTGAGAGAGAGAGAGAGAGAGAGAGAGAGAGAGAGACCACATTCACATAACTTTTATTACTTTATATTGTTATAATTGTTCTACTTTCTTAGTTATTGTTGTTAATCTCTTACTGTGCCTAATTTATAAATTAAACTATGTATGTATGAACAAACAGTACATATAGTATTCATTACTGTTTGGGGTTTCAGGCATCCCCTGGGGATCTTGGGACACATCCCTTATGGATAAGGGGGACTACTGTAATGTATTATTTTCTCTGGCTGCTTTTAAGATTTTCTCTTATATCACTCACTGGTTTTCAGCAATCAGATTAGAAGGTGCCTTGGTGTGGTTCTCATCGTATTTCTTCTGTCTGAGGTTAATTGAGCTTCTCGGGTCTGTGAGTTTGTAGTTTCCATTAAATTTAGAAAAATCATCAGTTTCCATTCTAATCAGGCCCTTCCCAATCTCTACTCTCCCAAGCCCACTGACCCCACCTCGTGCTTCCCAAGGCTCCCATGGGTCCCAGCCCTGACCCTGCTTTCACCCTGGTGGCCTTAACTGCAGTGGAGGCAGAACCTCCCAGGAGGGGAAGCAACAGACCAGCCTCTGGGCCAACTTGCCATCATTCCAGCAGAAGAGCTTTATCTAACCCTGTGCCTGAGCCTGTCTCTGATGCTTCCTGCTGCCTGCCGAAGCAAACACGGGGGGCTGGGAAGGCAGCAGGCGGGGCCTGGAAGGTAGAGCAGCTGAGGTGCAAGGGCCCACTCGGACCCTGCTCTGGAGATGTCTTGCATAGGCTCTGTGTTAGGAATAAATGTCCAACCCTCAAAAAGAATTCAATCATTATTTCTTTAAATGTTTTCTCAGTCACTCTCTCCCGGTTTTGACTCCAGTTGCACGTTACACACGTGCTAGACCATTTGCTGTTGTTCCACAGCTCACTGATAGCGTTCCTGTTCGCATTCTTTGTTTGCTATTAGATTGTTTCTACTATTATGTCTCCAAGTGTGCTAACGTTTTCTTGTTCAGTGTGTAATATGTTCTTTTCCCATCCAGTATATTTTTCATCTCAGAAACGATGTGTTTCATCTCTAGAGGTTTGGTTTGGATCTTTTCTATCGCTTCCATTTTTCTCCCCATCATAGTCATATTGTTCCTCTGCCTTCTTGAGAACCTGGAGTATTCATGTAAGAGATATTTTAATGTCTTGTGATTCTAGCAATGTATCATTTCTGCATTCTGTCAGCTGTATTATTTGGAAATCAGCTTCTATTGATTGATTTTTCTCCTGATAACAGGTCATATTTTTCTGCTTCTTTGATATCTGGTAAATTTTTTATTGGCTGGCAAGACACTATGAATTTTAGATTGTTGACTTGGGTCTCTTTTCCCCCTCTCTCCTTCCCGCCCTGTCTTCTTTCCTTTGTATCTATATATCTACCTTTTTATTTATTTGTTTGAGGTGGAGGGAATGCAGTGAAATTACCTGGAATTGGTTGGATTCTTTCTGTTTGTTTTAGGCTTCATTAGGCTGGTCGAGAGAAGTCTTTACTCTGTTGGTCTGACTACTTAGGCAGTAGCTTTCTGAGGGTATTGTTGGGCCTGGATGTCCTATGTGTTAGGGTATCCCTACACTATGGCTGCTGGGAACACAAACTGTTTTGCCCCCGTATAAGCTGCAGTGATTGCTCTGCCCGCTCCTGTCTGATAGTTTTCCCCTAGCCTTGGTGGTTTCCTGACTCATGCACGAGTCGGATCACTACTCAGCCTAAGACTTAAAGGACCTCTCTGCAGGTCTCCAGCAGCTTCTCTCTCTGCAGCTCTTCTCTTCTCTGGTACTTTTCCCCCCAAAATTATAGACTCTGTCGTCTCAACCCACCAAGACCTCCAGGCTCAGTTTGGATTCTTCCTCCTGTGCTGCATGCAGCCTGGAAATTATCTCCTGACAGTGAGCTACGGTACTTGCAGGGCTCACTTCGGTTTTTTCCTTCTCTCAGGGATCTCTGTCCTGCACGCTTGTGGTTCAGTGTCTGAAAGCTGCTGTTTCATATATTTCACCCAGTCCTCCAATTGTTTAAAGCAGGAAAGATTGTTTTTCAATCCTTGTTGAATTAACATCATGTCTGGAAGCAGAAGCTTTGCTACTCTTTTAAATCCTTTGATCATGTATCCCTGCTTTCATATTTTTATGTCTTTTAAAATCTGAGCTCACCAAAGACTTCCGGTAAAACCGTATTATTGCATTAGAACTCACCATATCTTTTCCTTTCTAGTGGGCATTTTAGTTACATGGTTAGAGTTTTACTCTTTAGAATGCTCTGTCAAATCTTCCTTGAACATAATTTGTCACAAATGTGTTTTTAAGGTCTAAAGCAGTGCTTTTCAAAGTGAAGTCAGCAAGACCGATGCCAGTCTGTGAAGCGTTTATGATGGTGGAAAATACAATAGCATGTTGTTCAGCTCACCTAGATTTTTTTTTTCTGAAGCAGGACTTTCTTGAAGGAAGCGGTATGCTGGCAAAAGCTCCTTCCTTTATTGTAGGCAGGTAATAAGCACTTCCTAGACCAGCTACTTTTAGTAGGACTGGTCTAGCGTACACATGTGAGCATGTCTAGCTTTCTCTTCTTCAGCTGTTCGGGTCTTTGGGACATGTGAGTTCCCAGCAATTTATTTCATTTGAAAGGTTCATTCTTCTAAGTTGAAACTAATTCCTAAAGAATTCATTTTATGGCTGATAACTGGCTTTTGGAACTTCATAGCAACCAGTCTTGGTCAGTTTGGTTTTTATAGTGGCACAGACTTGGAATTGGAATCACTTTGGCAATAGAATACGTCCATGGGACACTGTTTTGCTCACTGCTGGAAGGATATGGGGGAGATTAAGGACTCTTCCCTGGAATTGGAATTATATCCAATTTGTTTTGTGATGTCCTAGAAAGAAAGCTTCCCTTCCTTGTTCAGAGTGCATTTTTTCCCTCGTTTTTGCCTCCATCCAGACAAGAGTTTATTTTATCTCAAGGGCATGATCCCCGTTCTCGTTTCCTTTCCATTTGTTGATTGGTTTCCAAGCCGCATCCTCTCTGATTTGCTCTTGGTAATTGTCAGCGCCTAACAGAAGATGATTGCAACACATGTTAGCAAAGCTCTAGAATAGGAGAGAGAAGGCAGTGAGTGTGAGAACCCCTTGAAAAGACCTGTGCTTTCTTTCTTTTTCAGTGGAAAGCTCTCCAAAGAGCCTAAAGAATGAAGATTTTTCTAGTAGCCATGCTATTACAGTGTTCAAAGATAACAGTCATGGAGCCGTGGACCAGCTCTCTTTGATTTTGTCTCCTGAGCACCAGATTTCTCAGAAATTCTACATTCCTCGAAGTACAGCCACTGCTGCCTTAGGAGCTGCTGCCCGGTTAGCCACATCCAGGAGCTTCCTGCACTGGTACCCCAGTGTGAAACGGATGGAAGCGTGAGGGAGGAAGGGAGGAGAGAATAAACCCATTGCTTAGGGCCTGGTGATTTCCCAGGCCAACACAAGGAGGAGGTATTGAGACAAAACAGTATTTTGGTAGCTGAAACCTTTGTCTTTCTGTATGACTGTACGGTACTTTTATTGTGCTAACAGTCTACTTTGTTGTGTAAGTATTGGCATTTATTGTTAATTTTTAATTTTTATTTATGTTTCTTATTCTATGTAGTTCACTTTTGTTTAATATAGTAGTTTAATGGAGTTTTTATTTTTTGTTTTTTATGTTTCTATAAATGGTTTTCTTGAATATATCATGACTGATAAATGAAAACTGAAAAACTAAGGTTTTGTGATCCATATTTAGTAAGACAAAAAAACCATCTCATATCCCTGTCTCCAGAAAAACCATGTCTGAATTTTACGACTGCTTTTTCTATCCGTTTTAAATCTTCTGTATCAGAGAGAGAATTCAGGGCTTCGATCCTTACCGTCATTATTTCTTTGAAGTAGTAGGATCTGTAAGAAAATCCACACCCGAAGCTTTGGTAATACAAATATATTTACATTTTAAAAAATTAAGCAGTTTTTCAGTATAGCCAATTCCTCGGAGACTAGTAACAAAATTATACAGACTGATTGAAACTTAGCTGAGCCATCTCTGTGGTCATCACAGTTTGCAGGGACCTTAACGTGGCAGTTCTTCAATGGTAGTATTGTTTAAGCATTTTATATAACATGATGTTCTCTGAAGTCCAATTGTGTGAAATACTATATGACATTCTATTAAACTCATAGCATAAACCATCAAGAGAAAAGAAAAGAACAAAAGGTGAAATTAAAGAATGTGAGTGATATTAATTTGTGGTAAAATACCAGACTTCTCCCCAAAATTAAAAAATCCAATACAGAAGCGTGTCTTAGAAGTAGATTCAGAGAAAGAGGTGTGACTTACAGGCTGGCATGTAACTAGGTTCTCACCTTTCTAGGCCCTCTTCTAAGACCTCCTGTTTTGGCATCCAATGGCAGAGTAGCCTCTCCTTCCTTTCTCTCTTTCTACCATAAGGAATCTCTCCTCTTTCCTTCTCAACTACTTAATCAGCAAAATGCACACTGAGGAAGGGAGTGAGATGAGAGTAAATATAAAAGTACATTTGAATTTAGAGTCTTACTGGCTGAAACTTCTTTCTTAGAAGTAAGTATTCGTAAAACAAAGTTAAACCCAGAGTCTCTAAATGCTGATAGTTTTTGGTTTAAAATCCTTAGAGAAAACGTGTAATGAAATAAAATTTAAAAATCTAGATTCACCTTTAATTCCAGTATATCTAGAATAATGATGGTATACCAACTGACCAAAAAAAAAAGGTAATCTAGAAACATTACTGATAGTTGACCCAGAAAGTACAAGTTCCCATTTGGATTTTTATGATTTTATATCAGGTATTTTTAGTGGGGAAGACTGCTGAAGAGTTATGTGGAGGGTCAATAAACAGTTAAATATGACCGTTAAATAGTACTTGTGATACTCACCTGTGATGTGGATTGGAAATCATGTATGTTTAGGTAATTACCCATAATTTGTTTCTAAAGAAGAAAATTCATTTGGAATGATGCTTTTCAGAATTCTTCCTTTAAAGAAGAAACCAAGTTTGAGTAATACATTTCTCCAGCTGGGCAGTCATTGGGTTTGGGACAAGGTGAATCAGGTAGAAGCAATATTTACATATTTAGTAGGTCAGACTGTAACCCTCTCTGTAATAGTACTCGGCTACCAGGAGGAACTCGGCCAATGCTGGGTAACCTGACAGCGACTGATTTTACACTTTGGCAATTAGATGGGGAGATTTTTGTGAAGGCTCTTTCAGAATCCTATCCATTTGCAAATGGCCAGATAGAGAATCATTTAGACAGAGCTATCTCACACTGATAAGTGTCAACACACTTAGAAATGAGCCAATTTAGTAATTAATTGTAATTTAATTTACAATTAATGTACAATTAATGTAATTTAGTAATTAATAGTTAACATCCTATTTGAGTTAGCAAAGTATAGAATGGACTGTTGAGAGGCTTGTGTATTTTGACCACTTGGCTTTGAGTAGGACAACCAATCTGTCCATTTGTTTATGTACCTTTTAGATGGGCTTTGTTTGGTAGTTAACTAAAATAGTCCAAAGCATCAAACAAATTTAGTAGTTCATTTGAAAATGAGTAAATAGGTTTCTGTATATGGGCACGAACAGCAATAAGAAATGTTCAAAAGATACGTAGATACTCTGTGGTTTAGGGTTAAATTAATTGTTTTTTATTGTTAAAAGATGGGTTGACATCTATACTTGAAACAGCCCCCGTTCCCACGTATTTGGTGCTAAGGATCTATTAGAAGTAATGGAGGTCCCCAAGAAATGTTGACTGGGAGGTGGGAGCCTGAGGTGTGTGAGAGAGAATGGGGGTGAGAACTACAGGAAAACCCTGGTTATAAACTCTTTAGGGATGGAAGAGGGAGTGGCTTTACTAATAGACCCTCAGGTTTTCAGTCCAGTGGCTTGTAGCTAATACCGCTGTTCCATCTAAAAACACGCCATGGGGATGAGGGGCCTTGCCCACTACAGCCAGCCGTGCCTCTTCCCCCTAACTCACGCATTTGAGATGCCAGTTGTCTATTTCAAGCGAGGGTATAACTAGAGGCTTCTGCCTTCAGTCAGACTATGTTTAACTTAAAGACTTAGAATTACAGAAATTTGATCTAGAAGGGACCTTAGATGAGGAAATTTGAACCCTAGAAAGACTGACTTGCCTACAGTCACACAGTTTACATTCCCTTATCTGCTGACTCCTAGCTCGGTGCCCTTTCCAGAGGAAAATATTGCAACTCTCTCATGTAGTTTAAATGATTTGACATCTGAAGACATAGTTTGGTAAACATGTCCAAAAGACTGGTGGTTCCGGTAGCTGAGCAAACCCCTGGTTTGGGAGAGGAGAGAGGTAGATTTACTAAGATCTCGTATTCTTGAACATGAATAATAGCTTAGATAACAGTGGGCCAGCTCTACCAAAAAAAATCTGAAAGGGAGGCATTATAAGGAGTGAGAAACCAACATCTTACAGAGCAGTCTTTCTGAATCATCCTGTTAATTTTTATACAGTGTAGCAGGCTTTTCTAACAAACTTTTAATGTCTTCTCTGACTTAAATGCAGCTTATTTATACATCCAGGGCCACGACAGCATTATTCATAATTTTGCAGGAGCCATCCCTAAGACTTATTTACAAGATTTCATTTCCTAAAGCCCATTCAGATCTTGACGTTTTCCAACATGCCAACCAAGGCGTGTATCAACTAAACCTGTGTTTTCTTTGAACTTAGCCCCATTCCTAACAGTTGTAGGTGTCTTTTGTCTCGGTCACCAGTCAGTCTGGTAAGTTTTGGTGTCATTGGCCTATTGGAACCAGAATATTTTAAACTCTGCTGTTTAACCATGTAGACAAATTGTTTTAATTTCTTAGTCAAAGACTGCTGTGATATTTAGAATCATAATTCCCTTGTGTTCCACTTTTCAGATAACATTGTTTGATCTACCCCAAAACTGAGTAGAGAATTTATTCACCGCTAAATTTTCTTGATTATAAGCATAGTTTTCAAGAAATGTTTTTAGCTTTTTCTGTTTGGTATAAACTTTGTATTTCTTTTAGAATTATTTAAAATGTTTTTTAATTTATGGAAAAATGGTTGTAAGAAACAGTGTTTACTTGATTATTACTTCTTGATGTGCAATTTAGATATTTTGATGAGGAAACCAAATTTATGAATCTCTGCTGTCTCAACTTTTGTTGTGGAACTAATGGGAAGTTACTGGAATGAAGGAATTATGATTAGCTTATTCTCTGGAGTGTGTAACAGCATTTTGTTTGATTTATTTAAATATTTATGAAGTTGGCATTTATTTTGTCAAAAATGGCTAGGTTTTTTTATAATTAGTTTTTGTTGCGGTGATTCTGCAGGAATGATAATTTCACTTAAATATGTGACCCAAAGAACTTAGTTGAGTAAAGTACAAAATTTGTGTAGTTGTGAAAAGAGATTTGATATTCTTCTTGACTAAAATATTTGTCTTCGTTTTTAGTCCACGACTTCTTTATTCTTAAAGTACTTTGGCCTTTGTAAACCTTTGCCATATTGTAGATAAATACATTTATTCCATGAAATTGGAAATTCATTCACACTGGAACCACTTCTTAAGTACCTGAAAGCCACATTTCAAAGACTTGTTTACTTTCTCTTGTTTATAGCAACATGTCAAACCCTTTTAAAACATCTTCCAGTTTCTTAAATTCTCTTGAGACCGTTCCACACACTGAATACCAAACCTAGTCCCATCTTGTGGCTGCACTTCAGCGCTCTGTAAGTAAGCAGTTGTGCTTATGTGATGTCCTGATGCCACATTCAAAGCCTTTGCTGCAGTAGCTCTTCTGCCTAAAGCAGATTATTTCCACATGGATCACAAACTCCATTTAGGAGGTGTTTGCTACAAACTTGTCCTTAATCTGTCATTCCACTGGACCACAGGTAGAAAGCAAAGGCAGCTCAGTTCCTTTCTTACTAGAAAAATAACTTCTCGATAAAGCATCCTGTTACTGTAATGTTGTTACCCAGGTTCTGATGGAAAATCTCTTCTTATACCATGTATATGAAAATACCTGTCAGTTAAATAAGACTCCGTGTGTGCCATTTAGGATGTTATCAGGCAAAGTATATCCCCACAAGATGTTCCATATTTCTTTTTCATGATACTTTCCTCTTATTGGATGATACCTGTTTTCCCCTTGGCTTAGCAGGATGAAACTTAAGCAAACATACCTGATACAGGCCAGAGCTAATGTTTGTCCTTTGTTTAATGAATTTTACAAGTCACAGCATTCCTGTACTGATCAGGAGTAGGACAGTTAAGTAAGTTGAGAGTAAAGGAGTGGAATCCTTTGTTATAATGAAGTGATAGCATCCTCTGTACGTCTTATGTTCTAGGCAATGGATCTCCTGCTTACGATCAGGTAGACAATGTGTATTTCAATCACTTTTTCTGCAATTGATGGAAGTTTTGTATTTGCTAAACTTTTTAGTTTCATAAACTGTGTGCAAGCTTGGCCTTGTATGTTAATCACCCGGAGGAGCTTTCACAAACGGGGACTACATCATCCTCCTGAGGTGCTGACCCCATTGGTCCCATGTGTTTCAGTGAGCAGCCAGGGCGGGGAGCCACTGTGCAGGAAGGTGGTCCCAACAAGAACGCCCTCCACCCCGACACACAAACGTCCTGACCTTTTCTCACTGTAGATTTTGAACTTTAGAATGGTAATTCTCAAGGAAGGGGTTAGAGCAGGGGTGTCCAAACTTTTTTCAACGTTTTTCACCAAAGGCCATATGCGGTAAAATACACAAACAGCCGGGCCACCTCACTCGAGGTGAAGTACGTATTGCCTCACCTGGTTTATTTAAGTAAAACTAAATATATATTTGGAATTTTGGCCAATTAACAATGGATTGCAGGCCGCAGTTGGCCCGTGGGTCGCAGTTTGGACACCCCTGGGTTAGAGGAACATGCTACCCGGTGACGGGAGAACTTTTTCAAACTACTCACGCTGCCCCCTCCTGCCCGCCATTTCCTGGTTCTTTGCCTCATTCTGAGAGAGTCCACTCCACCCCACTCGTCCTTCCATGCAACTCTGACACCGCGGGCCCCTCTGACACACTGGAGCATTTTATCCCTCGAAACACTGGCGTGGGAATAAGAAGTTGAGAACTGTTGTGTTAGTCATTTTTATTTTAAATAAATGAAACAGGGTAGTGATAGACTCCTGCAGCTGATTTTTTAATTTCATTTGCATTTAATTGTGGCATGAGCACTGAAGGCAGTGAGATCTGCCTTCTGAACACAATAGAGCATTGTTAGCTATAGGCTTAATGTTGCACAACAGATCTCAAAACTTACTCGTCCCGCGTTATTCAGCCCTTAACCCCACTGATTAGCATCTCCTCATTTCCCCCAAACTCCATTGAATTATCTAACATCTAAATCCCATGTTCATTCGTCTCCCATGGTGCCATTTTCCCACTAAATATTGTAAAGATGTCATGTGGACGGTATATGCTTAAATCGTGGCTTTTCCCCTCTCCCAGTAATGACCAAATATTATGGCAACACGGGGAGTGTTGAAACAACATGCCCAACAGCGGAGCCAGTGGTGACTTCTTTAACCGTTTATTGACTCAAACAGTAATCAGTTTATCTTGATTTGGCAGGATGCGTTTGGAACCTCGGATATGAAACCTAACAAAATGGGTCTTCCTGCATTCTTTGGAGTGCGAGCGGGCTCTAGGGACACAAAGGGCATCAGATGAGGGTTGGTTGGTCACACTGCCCAGGTTTTCCTTGAAGGCTAGAGAGCTGAGCTTCCAGGAGCAGGGGCTGAAACAGGAGAGTAAGAGTGAAAGTGGTGTGTGAAGACCTCGTGAGAATTTTAACTTGGGGATTATGAACCCAGGATTTCTCTACCTGCCTTACTGCCTAGAGTACATTTGGTGGAGGGAATATTTCACCAAAGCTGGATTTCTTTCTTTTTCTGTTTTTTTTTTTAACTGTGTAGCGATTCGATTTTGCTTCCTCCTCACTGCTAGGTGGCGATCTAGGACAGGAGTTCAGGGGCCAAGCCTGGTGCTAAAAATCCTTTCCTTGCAACACTTTGCTGCGTAGCACTGTAGACTTTCAGAGTTGGAAGTGGGGCTTGGAGTTCACTTCATCCAACCTCTCTTTACTTAAAAAAACAAGTGACATAAGTGAACTCTGGGAAGTAAGGGTCTCAGAGTAATTCTCGTAGGATGATCTTACCACAGTCCAAAGGTTCTCCTAATTTGACCCCACAGGAAGCTGCCCCAGAGGTTTCCCTTTTTACAGAACTTAGACTTGAGCACTGTATGTCGGCCTTTATTACCTGAAGGTGGTGGGGAAACACCAACACTCCCCTAAGAAGCATGTTTGGAAGCTACAACTACTATTTCTATCTTGCTCCACTGGAAAAGTTCTAAGGAAAAGAAAAAAATAACCTTTCCATCTTTATGTTGGAATTTTCCAAGCAGATATATCTTTCACTTCCTTTATAAATTTCTGATTTAGAAAAAATGCAAAATTCTTACAATTTAAGCACATTTTGAGTCTTTAGAAGGATTTTCTTATCACAGGGTGTTAAATTTGTGTGTGTGTGTGTGTGTGTGTGTGTGTGTGTGTGTATTTTCTGGGGGAAGGTCTTTGGCAACCTCAGATTCCCCAAAATGATTAAGAATGCCTGCAGGAATTCTGCTTCTGTGTTATAAGACTATACGCTCTCCAGGTTCTCTGGGGAGATGGAAAACAACTGTTAACCCTTGTGACTTCACTTTCAAGTGAAGACAGGCAACTTCTGTGGTTCAGGGAGTGGGTTTAGCTCACGACAAGATGTTGAGTCAGTTATAATAGCCATCATTTGCATCGGGCTTTACACATCGCAAAGCAGCAGAGACAGCTGCTGTCAAAAGTTAATGAGTTTAGATCACATTAACACAAGCATAGTAGCTAAGATGGAAAGGTATTTTATAAGTTCAGTGCACTATTCATTTCTGGGCAGCATTGCATTTACAAAAGAGGTGGACCTGTATTTGCAAAATTGTTTGGATAATAAGAGCTTTATTGAGTTTAGATAATGTACCACAAGCGGCTTGTTCCAAGGGCTTTATGTAGATTATCTCATTTAACCCTTACAACAGCACTATGGGGTAGGTACTATTATTACTCCCATTTCACAGGTAAGGAAATTGAGGCACAGATAGATTAAGTATCTCCCCAACACTGTGACAAATTAATATTGTGTTATAATAGTGTTAATCATATCAGTTTACTAAGTACTTAAATTATGTACCGTACCCTTTACATATTTTATTTAATTCTTACAGCATCCCTATTACTAGTCCTTTTTTACAAGAGGAGACATTTGAGGCTGAGAAAATGAATTTACCCAAAGCCTCGTCTAGTAAGTGGCAGGAGCTAAATATGTCTCCAAAGGGTTGTCTGTATTGTCTCCCATTATGCTTCTTCTCTGCCATCTTGAGCCCACTCCAATTCCACCCACGCCATTCTCCCAAAAGTGCTCCTGTTGAGGTCTCCAGTGACTGAATCCAATAGGCCTCAGTACTCATCTCGTCGGACCTTTCAGTAGCATTCGACGCTCTTTCCCTCCTTCAGGCACATCACATTCTCAAGAGTTCCCTCCTACTTGTTGGTCAGTCCTTTGCATCTCCTTTTCTGGCTCCTCTTTTTCCTGACCTCTGGAGGGCAGCAGTTATTGTCTTGTCTATTCCTCCAGTCTCCTGGCTTTCATTGCCATCTACCTGCTGAAGATTCCCACATTCATATCTCCAGCCCAGGCCTCTCTCCTGACTCCATACTCAAATGCCTACTTGACCTCTGCACCATATCCGAATGACATTTCACACTTAGCAGGTCCAAAATGGAATTCATGACCTTTGCCCCATCTGCACCCCAAACCACACCGCCTATAGAGTCATCTGTAACCCAGTGGATTGCAACTCCCTGCATGTCACCACGCAGGCCCAAATCCTTGGAGTTATCACGGACTTGTCTCTCTCTCTCCTACCTGACACTCAGCCAGGGCATCCTATTGGCTATCCCTTCAAAATGTATCTGGAATCATTCCTTCTCATCACCTCTCTCCTGCCGCCTGGCCTGAATCCTGGTGTTTAGCCTGGGTTTCTTCAACAACCTCATCTGGTTTCCCTGCTCCCTGCATTGCTCCTTCCCCGTGTTCTCCACAAAGCAGCCGGAGAAAACCATTCAAGCCGAGTCGCATGGAATCCCTCCTCTGCTCAAGACCCTCCAAAGGCTCCCAGTTTTACTCAGAGTCCATATAATGGCCCTTACGTGGTGTTGCTAGATAAAATGCAAGATGCCCAGTTCAGTTTGGATTTCAGATAGACAGCAAGTCATTCTTTAGTATAAGTATGCCTCATGCAATACCTGGGACACAGTTATACTTTAAAAACATTGTTTATCTGAAATTCACATTTATTAATAACTGGGAATCCATATTGTTGTTTGCTAAATCTGCCACACCTACCCACAAGGCCCTACACAGGGTGTGCCCCTGTTATCTCTCTGACCTCAGCTCCCACAGTCTCCCCCTTTGCTCACTCCACCCACCCTCACTGACCTTGCTTTCCTTGAGCATAACCAGGTAGCTCCCACCTTTGGGCTTTGGCTCGGATGTCCTCCCTCCAGGATGCACACCTTCCCCCGTGGGCCATTTTGAAAATTACTAGTCAACTTGATCCCCCTTACCCCCCCTCTACTTTTTTCCATAGCACCTAACTTCTAAGCTGTGCTGTAAGTTTTCACTGTTTTTCATCTGTCTCCAACAACCAGAATACCAACTCCACCAGGCAGGTCTTTTAGTCTGTTTTGTTCTTTACTGTATCCTGACAGGCTAAAACAATAGCACATAGGTACCTGATAAAAATGTGTTGAATGAAGGACAGATTTCAAAAACCTGTGCTCCTTTCCATTGCGCTCTGTCCCCTCCATTTCAGCTTGTCTGGTGACATATTTGAAGGAACTTAGAGTGTACAGTCCAGAGAGGAGATTATTGGCCCAGGTGAGGAGTGCGCTTACGTCCCTCTGTTCTGGGAGATTGTCCTTGCCTCTCTGCCCGGGCATTTACCACGTCCCCCCTCTCAGTGTTGCCCTCTAACAAAAAACCTGTGTATTTTCTCTGTGCCAAGCCCTATACAAAATCCCAAGGATATGAGAATAAACAAGGTAATTCCTACCTAGAAAGACCTTATAGTGAGGTTCAGGTTCCTTCCTGCCTGTCTGATAACATGAAAGGGGATTGGACCCGACTGGCCACATTTGCCCCTTTCCAAAGAAAACTCTATAGCTTCCAAGTCCCCTTTATATCTTTTCATCTCCCCCACCCCCTCCGGTTTTGTTCCTACTGTGGTAACCCCCAAGAGAAAAACAAAGTGAATATTAAGCAGGAGCAGTGAGAAGAACATCTGCTGTAACCTCCCCGTGACCCCAATGCAGTAGCTCAGCAGAGATAAATTAAAGCAAGCGCAGGAAGCCTGTTGGCGTCAGTCTCAAATGACGCCAACGGGAAGGTGGAGTGGGAGTGGGAGGATGTGTGAATGCATACATGGGCGCCGAGGAGCAGGTTTGCTGCTGGAAATCGTTTTCCCCTACAAGGTTCCAGAACAAAAAAGAAAAACTCGGAATAATGTTTACTCAATAGCTTTGTATAGATTTTTGACCCCCCTTATTTCTGCACTATTATGTCCCTGAATTACTGATGTGAGAAATGACCATCTTAATATACAATAGCTAACTAGAAAAATCAGGGGCGGTTTACAGAGGTATAGTTGTAACATGGCTAAGGGCAGAAACGAAAAGATGGAGAAAGCAGTATTTTTGGTGGCAGACGGTTTTTTCCAACCTTTCCCCCTTCATTCTAGATGAACCTTCAGCATGTACTAGTCACTAAATGAGAGGGCTGTCATTTTCTAATTCAATGAGCATTTGTGATGGGCCTGTTTGACACAGGCTGTGTAACTTCCTGTTTCCATGGTATTAAATTTACTAAAACAGCTCATCCTTTACTAAAAGAAGACAGTCCCTGGTACAACTGTCCAGGCATAGAGGGGGTCAAAAGAAGTAGGCCTTGGGATCAACTAAATGCCAGTACAAGAACTCGTCCGCCATCCCTCCCTCCCTCCTTCCTTCCTTCCCTCCCTCCTTCCCTCCCTCCCTCCTTCCTTCCTTCTCTTCCTCTCTCTCTCCCTCCTTCCTTCCTTCCTTCCTTCCTTCCTTCCTTCCTTCCTTCCTTCCTTCCTTCCTTCCTTCCTTCCTTCTTTCCTTCCATGACCAGATGTCTCTAGACGCCTTAGATGACAGCCCAGGGTTCTAGAGGGAAATCCTAGACCTGGCAGATTTTGTAAGGCAGGATTGGGAGTCCTAGACCAGCAAAATTGGGAGTAAGCTATACCGATCCTCGGCATTCTCTGATTTTCATTTTCAGCTCTTCTCTCTCTGACCTTTGTTCACTGTACCCCATGGCTGGCCACAAAGTTCCCCTCCCCTATCACAACACATCCAGGCCCTTGGCTAAGTGGCACTGACCCTTGTTTCACATTTGAGAGTCAGGATTTAAGTACCCAGTTTAAACTTAACCCATTGCTCTTAGAAACTATTATTATCTTATAGTGAAATCTATTCCCCCAACTAAATCTTCCTTTAAAAAAAAAATGCATTTAAAAAGGGGAAAGAATCTCTGCTCTCTGTGTACTTGCTTCAACAACTAGAAGATTTTCCCATCAGTCCTTTACCTGTGGCTTAATATAATGCTTTTCTGTTTCTTGGCAATAATGTCCTATGAGGAAGTATTATATTTTAAACTTATTTTGGCAAGGTGTATTTATCCTTTCCTATTACCTTGATAAAGTGAGACTCTGAGAAGTAAGATTCACATTGTAAAATTTTTTAAAAATAATTTTACTGGAAAAAAGTTACACTTTGAGTACCAAAGCAAAAGCACTATTTTTGATTGGTTTGGTAGATCATGTCCCAAGGTTCACTTAGTATAATACCCTCAAGATTCATCAATGTTGTCGCACATGGCAATATTTCATTTTTTTATGGCTGAGTAGTTTTCCAAGGGTGTGTGTGTGTGTGTGTGTGTGTGTGTGTGTGTGTGTGTGTGTGTGTGTATGTGTGTATCTGTATCCTTTATCCATTCATATATCCAGACAATTGGGCTATATTTTGGCTATTGTAAATAATGCTGCAATGAACATAAGGGTACATATATCTTTTCGAATTAGTATTATCATATTCTTTGGGTATATACCCAGAAGAGGAATTGCTGGATCATATGATAGCATTAGTCTTAATTTTTTGAGGAACCTCCATACTGTTTTCAATAGTGGCTGCACCAATTTACAATCCCATCAACAGTATTATGAGAGTTCCCTCTTCTCTGCATCGTCTCCAAATTTGTTATGTCTTTTTTTTTTTATAATAGCCATTCTAGCAAGTGTGAGGTGATATCTCATTGTGGTTTTCATTTGCATTTCCCTAATAATTAGTGATGTTGAACATCTTTTCATGTGCCTGTTGGCCATTTATATATCTTCCTTGGAAAAATATCTATTCAGATCCACTGACAATTTTATAATTGGGTTGTTTGTTTTTTTGTTGTTGAGTTGTAGGAGTTCTTGATATATTTTGGTTATTAGCCCCTTATCAGAAATATCATTTGCAAATACCTTCTCTCATTCAGTTGCTTTTTTGTTTTGTTGATGGTTTCTTTTGCTGTGCAAAAGCTTTTTTAGTTTGATGTAGTCCCATTTGTTTATTTTTGTTTTTCTTTCAAAGGCACAAAAACACCTCTAACACTTATGTGAAAGGACCCATTTTAACCTGAGGAATGGGCTCTAAGAGGAATATTTGAAGAAATAATGGTCAAAAATATCCCAAATTGGAAACAAAACAAAAACCAATAGACTCTCATAGAATAAGCTCAAATACAACCACACCTAGACACATCATAATCACACTATCCAAAGACAAAGAATATTGAAAGCAACAAGAGAGAAGTAATTCATTGCATACAACGAGTCCTTAAAAAAAGTAACAGCTGATTTTTCATCAGAAACTATAAAGTCCAGAAGGCAGTGAGATGCCATATTTAAAGTACTGAAAGAAAAAGACTGTCAACCAAGGATTCTGTACCAGCAAAAATATCCTTCAATGAATGAGAAATTATGACATTTCAAAATAAATAAAAACCTAAGAGAATTTGTTATATCAGACTTCCTCTGTAAGAAATAATATAGTGAGTCCTTCAGGCTGAAATGAAAGGACATTAGATAGTAACTCAAATCCAAATGAAGAAATAAAGAGCAACAGTAATGGTAATTACACCCGTAAAGATATGTGATGGTAAAAATATGTTTTGTTTCTCATCAGAAACTATCAAGGCCAGAGGCAGTGAGATGACATATTCAAAGTGCTGAAAGAAAAAGACTGTCAACCAAGAATTCTATACCAGCAAAAATATCCTTCAATGAACGAGAAATTAAGACATTTCAAAATAAATAAAAAACTAAGAGAATTTGTTATATCAGACTTGATCTGTAAGAAATAATATAGTGAGTGTTTCATGCTGAAATGAAAGGACATTAGATAGTAACTCAAATCCAAATGAAGAAATAAAGAGCACCAGTATGGTAACTAGATAGATAAAGATATAAGATGGTAAAATTATATTTTTTGTTTATAACTGTTTTCCTTCTGATTTAAAAGACAGATGTATAAAGTAATAATTACAAATTTGTATTGATGAATATGTAATGTATCAAGATGTAATTTATATGAAAACAGGGACACAAAGAGGGGGGAATAGTGCTGTATAGGTGCAGTTTTTCTACACTATTCATATTAGGTTTCTCTAGAGAAACAGAACCAATAGGATATTTGTTTGTTTGTTTATTATATGGAATTGGTTTATCTGATTATGGAGTCTGACAGATCTCAAGGTCTGCAGGGTGAGTCAGCAAGGTGAAGACCCAGGAGAGCCAATGGTATAGTTCATGTCGGGAGGCTAGCAGGCTCAAAACCCAGGAAGAGCCAATGTTTCAGCTCAAGTCTGAAAGTGAGAAAAAGTTGATGTCCCAGTTTGAAAGCAATCAGGCTGGAGGAATTCTCTATTACCCGAGAGAAGGACACTCATGTTGTTCTCTTCAGGCCGTCAACTGATTGAATGAGGCCCACCTACATCTGGGAGGGCAATCTGCTTTACTCAGTCTACCCATTTAAATGTTAATTTCATCTCATGCCTTTAAAGAGACCCCAGAATAATGTTTGACCAAATACCAGGGTATCACATGGCCAAGTCAAGTTGATACATAAAATTAAACATCACATTATTGAAATTGAATTGAAAGGTGGTATTAATCTGAACGATATTGTGATAATTGAAGGTGTTAATTGTAATCCCTATGACCACCACTAAGATAATAACTCAAAAATATATAAAGAAACCACATGAGCATCTCAATAGATATGCAGAAAAGCATTTGACAAAATCCAACACCCTTTCATTATGAAAACATTCAACAAACTAGGAATAGAAGGGACTTCCTCAACTGATAAAGGGCCTTGATGAAAATCCCACTGCTAACATTGTACTTAGTGGTGAAAGACTGAAAGCTTTTCCCCAAAAGACCAGGAACAAGACAAGAATGTACATTTGTGCCATTTCTATTCAGTATTATACCGCAGGTTCAGATGAAGACAGACAGACAACTAGAACAAATAAAGACATTTCTCTTGGAAAAGAGAAAGAAAATCTGTATTTGTAGACAACATGATCTTGTATAAATGAAAAATGCTCACACACACACAAACACACACACACACACACACACACATACACACATACACGAGAAACCTATTAGAACTAAGAAACAAATTCAGCAAGGCTTCAAGATATAAGATCCATAGGCAAAAATCAGCTGTATTCCTTTATTCTAGTGATGAACAATCTAAAAATGAAATTAAAACAATTCCATTTACAAAGATATTAAAAAGAATAAAACATTTAGGAGTAAATATAACAGAAAAAGTCCATGACCTGTATACTAAAAACTGCAAAATGCTGTTGAAAGAAATTATAGAAGACCTAAATAAATGAAAAGACATTCTATATTCATGTATTGGAGGACTTAACTATACTAAGATGTCAATACTCCTGAAATGATCATTACAACCCTTATCAAAATCCAGCTGGCTTTTTGTAGAAATTGATAAGCTACTCCTAAAATTCATGTTAATTCCCAAGCCAAAACAACCTTTGGGGTAAAAAAAGAGAACAAAGTTAGAGGATTCACACTTTCAAGTTTCAAAACTTACTATAAAGCTACAGTAATCAAAACAATGTGGTACTTGCATAAGGATAGACATACAAATCAATGGGATAGAATTTGCCAGTCAAGTAATAATCCCATATATTTTTACTCAATTGATTTTTGACAAGAGTACCATGATGGTTCATGGAGAAAGGACCATTTTTTTCAACAAATGGTGCCAGGACAAATGGATAGCCACATGAAAAAGAATGAAATTGGACCCTTCCTTGCATCATATACAAAAGCAACTGAAAATGGATCAAAGACCTAATTTAAGAGCTGTAACTATAAAAATCTTAAAAGAAAATAGGCATAAATCTTGGTGATCTTGGATTTATTCATGATTTCTTGGATAGAACACCAAAAACAGAGGCAACAAAAGAAAAAGATAGATACATCGGATTTCATCAAAATTAATAATTTCTGTGCTTCAAAGGATGTATCAGGAAGGTGAAAAGACAGCCCAATGAATGGGGGAGAATTTTTGCAAATTAAGGTACTTGTATCTAGAATACGAGTATATAAAGAACTCTTGCAACTAAATAAAAAGACAAATTGCCCAATTAAAATGGGCAGAGGATCTTAATGTACATTTCTCCAAAGGAGACAAACAAATGGCCAATAAGCACATTAAAAGGAGCTGAACATTGTTAGCAATCAGGAAAATGCAAAGCAAAATCACAGTGTAATACTTCACACTACCATGGCTATAATAAAAATGACAAATAATAACAAGTGTTGGTGAGGATGTGGAGAAATTGGAATGCTCATACATTTCTGGTAAGCATATAAAATGATGCAGCTGCTTTGAAAATCAGTCAGGCTAAACAAAATTACCATATGACCTAGCAATTCCATTCCTAGCTATTTCTCCAAGAGAAATGAAAAGTTACGTCCTTACAAAATCTTGGACAGGAATGTTCATAGAAACATTATTCATAATGGTCAAAAAAAAAAAAAGTGGAAACAATCCAAATGGATCATGACAACTGGTGAATGGATAAACAAAATGTGATCCGTCCATATGGTGGAATATTTTTCAAGCCATAAAAGGGAATGAAGTACTGATTCATGCTATGACATAGACGAAACTTCGAAAACATTACGGTAAGTGAAACAAGCCAGACACAAAAGGCCACATACTGTGTGATTCCTTTTATATGAAATTTCTAGAATAGGCACATCCATACAGACAAAGTCGGTTAGTGATTGCCAACACCTGGTGGGGTGGGGAGACCGGGGAGTAGCTGCTAATGGGTGTGGAGTTTCTTTGTGGGTTGCTGAAAATATTCTGGAATTAGGTAATGGCAATGGTTTCACAACTTTATGAATAAGCTACAAATTACTGAATTGTATACTTTAAAAGGGTAAATTTTATGGCATGAGTTATATCTCAGTAAAAAAAAAAAAAAGCTAATGAAAAACAGCCTTTTGATAGGAGCAAAGCTTCTACCCAGTAGGGAGCTGTTGATGTCACAGTCCCAGAGGAGGCTTAGGACTGACTGTGCTGTACAATGATGGCTCTTTACCAGAGACATGGCTCAGACTCAACCTGTGGAGCTATTAGACTGTATAGACAACAGGCCCACCTTTAAGTTTTCTGGTTTAGTGCATCTGTGATAGGATCATGAGAATTTCCATGCCCCATCCCCACTCTGCCCCTAAAGTATGGATAAGACTGAACCTAGGATTATTTCTGGTTTGAATTCTGAGGCCTGCCCAGTTATTAGAGGACAACATTAGAAATCAGAATCAGGAAATCGAGATGCTTCTCATTGTAAGTCATTCGGGTTCTAGACCAAGGTTTCTGTTCTATACTCTCAGAGCAATTGCTATCCACCCCCCTCCATGTTTCATGAAGAATATTTACAAAGTATATTGGTCACTGATCCTTCTTTTCCCAAATTCATACCAAAGTCTCAACTGCATCGGGTGTGTTAGAGGAGGTACTCAATAAGTGTAATTTATTCTCCCTTCTTCGTGTCAACTTCTGTCTGAGCCCCTTAAATCTTTAGGAATGAATAGCTTTCCCTAATAGTAGCTTTGGGATTTGCAGTAGTAGCTTTGGTAATAATACTTGGAGTATTTTTGGAATAAAAAGAATTTAGATAAGGATTGATACTATTTAATCCAAAAGTTAACATGAATTCTAGTGAAAATTAGAACTCTCCTTCATCACTGAATGGCATTCTGTATATAAATCTGTTGTTCACAGCCTCAGCCTTGGCAAGTATTAGAACACGAACCCTCTAGGGTTGTCCCAAACACAGTGGGTCCCAGAAAAAGAAAAATGACTCATGACAAGAATCCTGCAGAGTGCCTCAATCTGTTTCTGTGATTTATGATCCCCTTACTTCAGTGATGGCTCCCACCATTTGGTCCAGACCTGCAGAGGCCGTGTCTGACATTTTGGCAGAGAGAGAGGGACACATACCATCTTGAATCTATCTTGGGCTCCCGAATCACCTTTCTTCCCTGCAAAGTTCTCATCTGCTTAATTATGGATGAACTTTGCATCTGTGGCTAGAAACCAGGGCCAGATTTAATAAAACCTGAACGGGCTCCCAATTTCCAAGGACAATCAGCATCAAGGAATCCCACTGCAAATTTTCCCAGGACTACAGGGTTGATGAAATATGCCAGTCTTCTTGAAAGTATAACGTTTTCTCAGATTCATGAATGGCTACTAACAATGTCTAATAAAACAAATGCTAACAGAGCTGGGTTTGAGTGAGAAGACAGGAAAACCACAATTAACTATCAAGGTGACCTGCAAAAATCACTTGGCATCTGTTTCCATTCCTCTTTCTCTGGAACAATATGTTGGGCAGCTTGGTTTGGCCCTGTAAGAGGTAGGGGAGAGGGATGAATGATCTCTCAAGATTCTTTAACTCCCCATACTGTAAAATCCAATGTTTGGGGAATTTTTATAGCTAATAATATACACATTGTGCAAAACTTCCAAAGCCTCCACAGAAAACAGTCTCCCTCCCACCCGTTTCCTTTCATCTTCCAGTTTCTATTCCCAGGGGCAGTGCTGCCAGGCACTATTGTAGGTCCTGGGGACAGAGTCCCTATCCTCCATGAGCTCACATTCTAGTGTGGAGAGATACACAATAGAGGTGGCTGGTGATAAATCCTATAAAAAAGTAAAACAGTCCGAGAAGGACCAGCCTTTGCGGCTCTCAAGGAGACCATGGTCAGATGCTGCCGAAAGGTTAAGTACGGAGCAAGATATAGTGACATGTTCACTGGATTTCCCAGCATGAAGGTGATTGGTGACCTCGACTGTGGAGGGTGGGGATAGGAGCTGCAGTACAACGGGCAGAAGAATGAATGGGAAATGAGCCGGTGGAGTCAACGTGAGCTCACTCTAGAGGTTTGCTGAGTGGGCAGAGAAATGGGACAGCCGCTGAAATGTAGCCCAGGTTAAATGAAATCGTGCTGAGCGCCCCGTGCCTGGCACATTACATATTACATTTCCCATCCCTCGCCCTTTCTATATCTATTTGAAGTTCAGTTTTTCCTAAAAATGTTTTCAATCTGTGATCGTCTTATTCGCGTCCTGGGAGTGTACATGGACTCCGTGAGTCACCCACAGTTAGGGATGATTCTATTGCTGGCCTCTGTAGACAAAGTTACTTTTCCAGGAATTGTAAGTGAAAGGGCTTTGTGTTTGAAGTAGCCAGTCAAGAGTGCATTTGGGGTTGGTTGGATCGGGTTAGATGACAGCTCCTTTCCGCCTGAAAGAGTGCTCTGGAGGGTGCTGGCAAGGGCCAGATTTCAGGCAGTTCAGTGCTCTTTTCTCTCTGCTGCTCTGTCTCACCTTCAGCTCGATCCCAGAACAGATGTGAGAGCACCAGGGAATTTGTTGTTTCTAGACAAGTTTTCTAGCATGTCCACATTTTCCTGTGACCGTTGGGTAGGGATGGTGTTGGCAGGTGTGTGGTTTGTGTGCTTTTGGTCTTTTGTTTGCTAAATGTCTGCCACATGGACCCATTTCCCCAGTTGTCACTACTTATGATCACTTCAATGGCCAAAGACTATCCACAGGGATAAAATGACAAAGCAACTTAGATAACCCACCACCAAGGCAAACCATCTGAGTAGAAGAGAAAGAGGGCTAACGGCATCCCTCCCTCCAGAGTCACCATGGTCCCTTCCTCAAGGCACCAGCTCACTTCCCAGGCAGGAGATCCATATTTATCTCAAAACCTGGGTATGTGTGCAGTGTGTAGGTCTTGTTGAAGAATGAGTTAATCCCAGATTCTCAGTAAATGCATCTGTTTGTACCCAGCTGGGTAATTATTGTTCTGGGAAGAGAACAACATTCTTTCTCGCCTTTAAGGAGACAGAGTCAGAATGAACCCTTCTGTTTCTCCTCCTGCCAGCGGAAACACAGCATCCGGAAGCTGCGTCTCTTGGAGTCGTTGCTTCTTAAAGCCTCGCCTTGTTGTCTCTCTAGCACAGTCTCCTTTTCCCAAAGCAGTTTTTGTTTGTGTTCCTTCTATAATGCCAGGTATTTGTAGCTTCGATTGGTCATTGTCTTGCATTGGCATCCAGTTGTTTCGTGTGTGTCTTATTTTTCCAACTCTAATTGTGAGCCCCTTAAACTTTTTTGAATTCCCTTTGGCTGAGTATGGAGTATAGACATTCCATAAATATTTTTGAATTCATTTCAATGTATTGTTTTACCCGCAAGGATCTTGAATTTCACTGGGGAGGCAAGGGATACCTAGGTGAAACTATTCAATAACAGGGTTAAGGCAACGACTCAGTGCCAAAGCGAAAATATAGACCCAGGAGGTACTGTGCTGAGGTGGTCAGGGGACAAAGTCACAGGCTGGGCCGGTCTGAGAAGGTCCTTACTTGCCCATTACAGTTGTCACGTGTCCTGAGAGGAAGTCAGTAGTTGTTTTCAGAGTTGGCCTGGTTTTACAAGTGAATCTCCCTAGCATAATAGTATTAATGCGACTGTCATTTTGTCCTTAGCACACCGATCTCGCTACTTCCCCAAAACAATGTGTTCTACAGATAAGCCCAGCTCTTGGCCCCTAAAAATCTCACAGCAAAGTTGACTTTCTGTCCTCTTTTCCCACTCCAAAGCCCTTTCATCACTGTTCTTTTTTTTTTTTTTTGAACCTGTTTCTATGAAAAGATGTATCTCATGGTTCAGCTCTCTAAAAGAAAGAGCTGATAGCGGGAGAATGGGCGTAGAGAGGATGGTTTCCTGCATTGCTTTCTGGGTGCTGTATGTGTGCTTTCAATCCTGCTGCTGTCAAGCTCCATTAGGAGATGCGAGCATCAGCTTCCTACCTTTGGGGCCTGGCCTCCCATCAGCCCTGGCTGAAATGAGGACAGTGTTTGAGATTGGTAACCAAGAAGGAAGACAGGTTGGATATTGCAAAGAGCCCTTACTCTCCATCCTTACAGCCCAGGCTCCTTTCGTATCACACAGGGCCATTTCTCTTCCCACTTGCAGGCACTGACTGCCATTAGGGAAGCCATTAGAATGCCATGTGCTGACATCCATACAATGATTAAAAAACAGTAGCAGAGAATCAAGGCTAAGCCTCTGTAACCCTTGTATACCTTGGAAAGAGAATGGATTTCCTCTTTTGGGGAACATGGGACGGTACTAGAGGAGAGCCCCAACTCCAACCGAAGTAGGCAAAGTCATCTCAGACAATCCTGGTGATCGTGGGCTGACAGATGTCACAGCCAGACTGCTTTCACATCTGGTATCTGATGTGGTTTTGGTGGGTCAAAGCAGCACTTGGAATCTTGCCTGAGCGAGTTTCTGGGAAGGAAAAGGCCCCCTGGTGACATCCTTTCTTTGCATTTGATACAAAGTGGAAACCAGTGCCACAGTAAGAAACCGACTTTTGGAGATTTTTGAATTTGAAATTGTGGATAAAGGATTGTAGACCGGTATAAGAGAAAACCACTGATCTAGGCTTTGTAATCTGGTCCCCCTCTAGAGAAATCTGTGGTCTTAATCACTGATTAAATAGCACTTGACATCTTTAAAAAGAAAAACTTTAATCCTAGCTCTAGGTAGTACATGGCTTGAATGTCAGATAACAGAGTTGGCCATGTGGAAGAAATTAAACCGTCCTTTTTGATGTCTCAGGAAGCTTCCACCAGAAAGACTTGTCTTTAGACAAAAAGAATTTTTTTCCTAATTATACTGACAACACCGAAACTCCTTTGGAAAATGAGGAACAGCCTCAGATAAGGGAGGAGATGATTCCGCTGGTCAAGGAGACTAGATAGAGGTGTGAGAATCGTCTCCTGTTAAGTGACATGGCCCCTGTCTAAATGGTCCTTTGGTTTTATCATCGAAAGTCAATAGACAAATATTACTGACTTTACAGATTACTAGATGTACCTGAGAGAGAAGGGATATGGGTAATTATTTTTTTTCCTGATGCAGTCCTATATACTTTTAACAAAAAGGCGGTTGTCATGCAAAGTCAGTCCTCCTAGATTAAAACAATGCATGAGCACATGCAACTGGGGAACTTCTGCTTCTGATAATGGCAGATTAAGTAATTCAGACCCATCCTCCTGAAGCATAAGCTGAAGATAACTAAAAGCATTGGTTAAAGTTTTTTTATTTGTTTGCTTTTTGTTTTGTTTTTTAACTAAAATATGTTTAAAATCTTTAAAACATCAAAGAGCTCGCAAGTTAATAAGGAATTTCTTGCTTGAAGCCCCAAGGAGGATAGAAATCTGAAGATATGAGCCTTACATTTGGGACCACTCCGGGGTGGCGGGGGGGCTCTGGTAATCCTGGTTAGAGGTCAAAAGTTGGAGTCCATGGTTCACCAAAGGTATGGATGCTACTCAACCACCCCTGCTTTGGGTTCGGATCATATGCTGTGGGGTAGGGTGACTGGAAGTGGGGCAGCACTTGTACTTGGGTGTGGGCTGGATTCAGTGACTTCTAATGACCAATGTGTGTGGCAAAAGTGATACTCTTTCTCCACATGGTCTTTCATCCTAGGTTTCTTTACACCATGGTGGTCTCCGGGCTCCAAAAAGACAAGGGCAGACATTGCAAGGCCTCTTGAGGCTTAGACTTTGGAACTTATACAATGTTACTTGCACCATATTCCACCATAATCTGTTCGTAAGTCCCAAGGACAGCCAGAGTCAAGGGGGTGAAGGAAGAGACCCCACCTCTTCATGGGCAAAATGCTATGAATATTAGAATGAGAGGAAGTTCACTTCTGTGGTAAAGTGTATCTACAAAAACCTTCTGCAAATATCCTGAATTGATTCAAAACGTTTTCCTTTCACAGTTGTTTTTTATTTTAGGGAAGAGCAAGAGGTCGCACGGTGCCAGATCCAGTGAATAAAGTGGATGAGGACACACCGTAATGTTTTTATTTGACAGAAATTACCATATATGATGTGTGACATGCAATCTTTCCATTGTGATCACAAAATAAGGTGAATGCTGCTGCCGAGTGCGACATTCCAACAGAAATGCAGGGCTCTTCAACTCGGATAGCGGTGCATCGAACCTTAGTAACAGTGTGTGACAAGTTCAATTTTTTCAGTGCAGTTAGTCGGGTGTGAACTACAGTTAAGAGAAAGTGTGTGGTTTTTTTGTTTGTTTGTTTTTAAATAGCCCAGTTATGTTTTGTTTTTAAATATATACGTTTTTTAATTTTATTGAGGAATGTTGGGTAACAGTGTGTTTCTCCAGGGCCCATCAGCTCCAAGTCATCGTCCTTCAATCTAGTTGTGGAGGGCGCAGCTCAGCTCCAAGTCCAGTCACTGTTTTCAATCTTAGTTGCAAGGGGCACAGCCCACCATCCCATGTGGGAATTGAACCGGCAACCTTGTGTTGAAAGCTCACGATCTAACATCTGAGCCATCTGGCTGCCCCTCCGGCAGCTCAGCTGCAGCAGCTCGTTGTTTTCAATCTAGTTGTGGAGGATACAGCTCACTGGCCCATGTGGGAATCGAACCGGCAACCCTGTTGTTCAGAGCTCGTGCTCTGACCAACTGAGCCATCCAGCTGCCCCGAGAAAGTGTGTTTTAAAGTGTGCCATAAATCATCCTCCATCATGACAATGCTCCATGTCACACATCACTTCTGGTATGGCAATTTCTGTCAAATAAGAACATCACAGTGTGTCCTCATCCACCTTATTCACTGGATGTGGCACCATGCAACCTGGCTCTTCCCCGAAGTCAAAATGACCATGAAAGGAAAACGTTTTGAATCGATTCAGGGCATCAAGGCAGTCACTACAGCACAACTAAAGACACTCAGGAAAGAAGATTTCCAGAACTGCTTCAGAAAGTGGCAAGAATGATGGAATAAGTGTGTTTGAAGTGAGGGGGAGTATTTTCAGGGGGATTAATAGCAATGTGTCTTTTACTATAATAAAATTTTTTATTTAAATATTCACTATATTGTTTGATCACACCTCATGCATCTATAGATGTATGATGTATGATATATAGATGTATAGAACACTCCACCCAACAACAGCACATGAAACGTTCTCTAGGATAGACCACAAGTTAGGTCATAAAATAAGCCTCAATGAATTCTAAAGGTTTGACATCACAGAAAGCATGTTCACTTGCTAGAATGGAATAAAATTAGATAATAATTTGACAGAAATAAATTTGAGAAATTCACAAACCACACACTCCCAAATAACCAATGGGTCAAGAAAGAAATCACGTAGAAAATAAGAAAATTTGAGATGAATGAAAATGACACAACACACCAAAACTTACTAAATGCAGCCAAAACATTGTTTAAGGAAAAATTTATACCTGTAAATCTCTACGTTAAAAAAGAAGAAAGATCTCAAATCAGTTACCTAAACTTCCACCTTAGAAAACTAGAAAAAAGAACAAACTAAATCTAAAGTAGGAAGAAGGAAGGAAATAATAAAGATTAGGGTAGAAATAAGTGCAATAGAAAATAGAAAACCAGTAGAGAATCAATAAAACCAAAACTGCTCTTGAAAAAGATCAACAGAATTGTCAAACCTTTAGCTAGACTGACCAAGAAAAGAAGAGAAGACTCAAATTACTAAACTCAAGATTGAAAGAGAGGCAATCACTACCAACTATACAGAAATAAAATGCACGATAAAGGAATACTGTAAATAATTGTACACCAACAAATTAGATAACCTAGATGAAATGGACAAATTCCTAGAAAGATGCAAACTATTGCAACTGACTCAAGAAGAAATAGAAAAATCTGAATACACCTATAGCAAGTAAAGAGATTGTCTTGGTAATTTAAAAACTACCCACAAAGAACAGCCCAGCCCCAGATAGCTGATGAATTACACTGTTTCAAGACGAGTTAACACCAATCCTTCACAAGCTCTTTCAAACAGAAGAGGAGGGAACATTTCCCAATTCATTCTATGAGTTCAGTATTACCCTGATACCAAAATCAGGCAAAGCCACACAAGAAAAGAAAACTACAAACAATTATCCCTAATATAAACACAAAACTTCTCCGCAAAATATTAGCAAACCAAATCCAGCAACATATGAAAACGATTATATTCCAGGACCAAGTGAGATTTAGCCTATGAATGCAAGGTGGTTTTAGCATCCAAAAGTCAAAGAATATAATACATTATCTGAATAGAAAAAAAGGCTATAGGACTTGATCACATCAATAGATGCAGAAAGCACTTGACAAAATCCAGCACCCTTTTATTATAAAAACACTGAACAAACTAGGAGTAGAAGGGATCTTCCTCAACCTAAAAAAGGACATCTTATGGAAAACCCACAGCTAACATTACACTTCGTGTGGAAAGAGAATGTTGTCACCTAAGATCAAGAACAGGACAAAGATGTTTCCTCTTTCCCATTATTCAGAATTCACTGGAGGTTCTAGCCAGAACAGGAAAGGTAGAGAGAAGGCAGATGACCACAATGGAATCAAAGTAAAAATCAATAACAAGTAACAGGAAATCTCCAAACACTTGAAAACTAAACAACACACTTCTAAATAACCCATTGATCAAAAAGGAAGTCTTAAGGGAAATTAAAAAAATGTGGCTGAAAAAGGGAAAGAGGAGGGATTCTTGTGGTGCCTGGAATGTTCTGGATCTTCACTGTGTCGGTGTCCGTATCCTGGGTGTGATACGGGACTAACCTTTGCAAGATGCTAGCAATGGGGGCGGTGTGTGGGGGGAACTGGGGAAAGGGCACCTGGGATCTCTCTGTATTCTTTCTGCATGTGAATCTACAATTATTGCAAAAGGAATATTCTGACTTAAAAATGATTCTTGATTAAACGAGCAAGATTAATGAGTAGAAGATACTTGTAGTCCATAACTGACAAAGGCCTATAGCCAGCATATCCCAAGAGCTTTTATGCATCAATAAGAAAACATCAGACAACTCAAAGGAAAAATGGCTAAAGATTTTGAAGAGGCACTTCACAAAACAGAAAATTCAGATGGGCTATAAATGCATGTAAAAATACACCGCCTTATCAGTAATTAGGGATATGAAATGAAGATCACAATTTTGATACCATTATACATCCACTAGATTGGACAAAAATTAAGAAGTCTAACAGTATCATGTTTTGGCAAGGGTGTGGAGCAACGAACTACCCTACATCTTTGGTGGGAGTATAAATTTTATGACTACTTTGGAAAACAATTTGGCATTATCTAATAACATATAAGCATACAAAGCCCAGCAATTCCACTCCAAGGTATTCACCCTAAAAAGTTGGCACTCGCACACCAGGAGATATATATACAAGAATGTTATTAGCAGTATTGTTTGTAATAGCCCCAACTACAACTACATGCAACAAAAATAGATGACCTCACAGACTTATATAACCAAGTACAAGAAGAGACCAGAAACACACACACACACACACACACATTTATGCTGTATTATTCCATTTGTGGAATGTCCAAAAGCCTAACTAAACTGTAATGTTTAGGGATGCGTGACAAGATGATAAAACTATAAAGATATGTAAGGAAATAGTTACCATAAAGTCAGTACTTATATGAGTAGCTGTTGCTTTAGCGCAGGGGTGTCCAAACTGTGGCCGCGGGCCAACTGCGGCCTGCAATCCATTTTTAATGGGCCCGCAGCAAATTCCAAAAATACATTTAGTTTACTTAAATAAACCAGGTGAGGCAATACGTACTTCACCTCGAGTGAGTGGCCCGGCTGTTTGTGTATTTTACCGCATGTGGCCCTTAGTGAAAAACGTTGAAAAAAGTTTGGACACCCCTGCTTTAGAGGGAAGGGAAGGGTTATGAAAGGAAATTGGGGGGCAGAGGAGATTCTGGGGTTTTGGCAATGACTTGGATAGCGATTACACAGCTCTGATTTATGACTCGTGAGGTTGTAGATATACATTGTCTGTACTTTTCTGTGGAATTGTTTATAACCAAACACATCTCTTCATATTTCAGTTTTGCCTGTGAGAAGAAATGAGATGAGGGAGGAATGTAGGTATGAGGTCTGACTGTGAGAAAAGGCAGCCCATGAAAATCTGAAGTCAAAATTAAAAACCTGTGAAGAGAGAGAGGAAACAATTCGAAGCTATGGTAAACCTGCTGGAATGATCAGGTGGGTAGCTTGCCTTTGGATTTTTTATTTTTAAACAGTGCTTTAAGAATAATACAGTTTGTTCCACATGCTAAATTTCTTACTCCCCCTACTTTACAAGTTGGACCTGTGCTGAGGGACCAAAGTTTCTCTGTTTAAAATGCATTATTCACTGTTGACTGGAATTCTCCAGACTACCCACGGTATGAGAAGGAAAACACATGTGATGTTTGGAGAACACTACCTGTTTGAACATCCACCTGGGTGACCCTCTCTTCCCACCTCCCCTGTCTTGGTTCAACCAGAATTGGAGAGCAGGGTCAGAAGGATGAACAGACCAGAGCAGGGCAAAGTGCCATGTTGAGATGCTTTGGAACTGCTAAAAAGTGGCAGTTTCCTTCCTCCTTATCCTATCCTGTTCTCCAAGCAGACTCATGGCACAACTTACTGTGATGGGCACAGGACAAAAGCAACTCCTAGAGTTTTAAAACAGTGCAAGAGGATGAATTTAGATAAGAACTCGAGCATGCTCTTAACGTGTTCTCCTCGCGTTCGGGAACGCGGGAGGGCTTTGCTTCTCCTTTCCTGTCTCTTCTGGCAGCACAACTCTAATTACATACTGTCTGCCCCGCCGTGAGGACAGGGTCCCTTCTCAACATCAGGGGCATCAGGTGCCACTGGACTTCCAGGAACTCGTGCGGGCCAGAAAGAGGAAAACAGATGAGCCTTTCAGGTGGCTTATGAGGCACAGTCCAGTGGACAGCGACACACCCTGGCCCTTAAGGCTCTCGTGCTCTCTCACGATTTTCCGTGCTGGACCCGATCTACAGCGCGCCAAGTCCCCTGCCCGGGGCGTTCCTAGGGCGCCGGGCTCCTGAGCTTACATTTCTTAGGCAAAGAGGCAGCAGAGCTAAGGGAAGGCTCTTTGCAAGACACCAGCCGAGCTATTCTATCCCTTCCCTTCGCCCTCCGGCGGGCAGCCTCTCTTTCGTGGGGGGCAGTCTCTCTTTCCTGGGGGATTCCCCTAGGACTGGGGCCAGCGCCAATCAGGACTCTTGGTACCTGCCCCCAGCCCCGGCCACCTGGAGGGGCGATGAGGTTTTCGGCTCCGTGCGGGGCCAGTACTTGGAGCGCCTGGGCGGGCAGAGGAACCTCACGTGGGCCTCCCCAGCCCCCGGAAGGACGCGCACAGACCGGGTGGGAGCCGAACGCGGGAGTCACCGCCGTCGCGGAGCTGCCCAGCAGCTGTAACGAGTTGGGACGCTCCTCCGCACCCTGGTTCCCCGAAAGGAAGGAAAAGGAGGGAGGGGTTGAGACCGGGGCAGGCCGCGGACTCTGCAGGTCGCTGGGCTCCGCTCGTGGAGTGCCTGGCCGCGGCGTACTTCCGAGGGAGCCTCTACACCCAGGTAAGCTCGCCCAGGGCCGCCTCCCACTGCCCACTGCGATCTTGACTGTAGCCTCCAGGCTGGGGCTGGGGCCTCACTCTGTTGTCGCGTTTCACACCAGCAGCTGTTCGCGCCGAGGGGTGGGGGTGGGGGCGAGGTTGGCGACTCCAGCCTCATGGCCAGGCTGTGGTCCCCGCATCCCCGGGTCGGACTCGCCAGGTCCCTGTCCCAGACTGCACCGCAGTCACTCGCCTCTGCTGGTCCTCGCCGACCTGCTCGCTGAGCCTTCCGCTCAGCGGGACCCCACGCGGACGCAGCTGCTGCGCCTTGCAGCCCGCGACCACCCTGGGACCATACAGTGGCCCGGGCTGGAGATGCTGCACGCTCCATGGGACCACTGGGCATATGTGAGTGAGGGGCACTGGGACTGGGACTGGGGTGCGGATGGGTGGCGTGGGGCTGCTCCACGCCGTCTGTGCGGCCAGGTTGTTCCGAACGCGCCAGGGGCTCTGGGCTCGCCTGGCCATCAGGCTCGGTTTATTGGTGATTTTCCTAAAGTTTCACAAAATAAGGAGGATGGAGGTGCGTTCGCGGCGCGGAGGTTGGCATCTCTGCCAGTGCTTACGGGTCCAAGACAGCGGGGCGCCGACCACCCGCCCCAGGCCGGCATGGAGACACCGGAGTCTCCTCTGGGCCACCAGGCACGTCTATGAGGCCCCAGAGCCAGCGGTCCGCACCCCAGTCCTATAGGACCAGATGCGGTGGGCTGGGCCCAAGGCGACCCAGAGGAGGGTTGGGCCCAAGTAGAGAGACCAGTGGGTGATCAGAAAGCAGTGTCGGGATCAGCCTTGTGTTCTGCTCTGGTGCCCCCTTCACCCCAGTCTGGCCAGGTGCGGGGGGAGGGGGGGAGGGGGGCAGAGCTGAGCTCTGGGAGACCGTCCACAAGAATGGCTTCCTCGTCCTTGGCCCCCAAGGCAGCGAGGAAGGCAGGGGTGGAGATCTATGTCCTCTGACAGTGCCCTTGCGCTACATGCATCACCCATGTTTTTCTGCCACCCTTGGGCATTCGTTTTCTCTGGCTGGAATTGTGGGGCCCTAGAAGTTTACTCTTCCTAGCAACTTTGGGGTGTTGGGGGACAGGTACCCACCCCTCAGTCTGGACCTGTAGGCGGGGCTGCTTCCTCCCGCCTTTTCCAGTCTGCTCAGCGGTGGACTCTCCCCAGCCTTGACCCACTTGCCACCCTGCTGGAGGCCCCTGGTCGATAGGAGGGGTTCTCAACCACAGGGCTAGGGGACCAGTTCTGAGGAGGCAGCATTGTAGTTGGCAGAGGGGGACGCCTGTGGAGTCAGATCTCTATGCCCTGCCCTGCCCTCCAGTATCTGAGCCAGACCCACCTTTTATACGGTGTGAGAGACAGTGATGGGGGAATTTCAGATCTCACATGTTCACTTCGCCCTGGAGTCCCTGGGATTTGGACTCTTCTGAGAGAAAGGCAGCGAGCGTCCTTTGTGTACTAGCAAAGTACTGGGAAGTACCTTCACATCCTGCCCCTTTCCTTCCAGGGGATGACAAAGCAAAGGAACATTCTCCAAAAGCATTATTCTCTGTAATTTCTCAGATCTCTCTCCAGAGGTTCCAGCTCCGTGCCTGAGAGGATCTAAACCAGCATATAGAGACAGGGGGTCATGTTGGCACTCAGGGAGGAGCTAAAATGTGGCTCCCCAAGGTTCAGGGGTGACATTAGGCGAGCCAGCGGCAGCCCCTTCCTCTCAGTTCCCTGGCTCACATAAGGGGCGTGGCTGTAATTGCTACACCCTGGGGGATGAAATGAGACAGGACCATGTGCAAATGGAAAAGCCTCTGAAGTACTTCGGGACGGGGGTCATGTGCTCAGGTAGAAACCCTAGTGATGGGCATCACTGGCATTCCTGTCAGAACTAGAAACATGCATTCGGTGACCTCACTAAAAACAGTGCTCAGGAAAGGCAAGATGGGCTCCGTGCTGATGAGAGCAAGCCCCTCCTGTTTTGATCAGGGATCTCTGCTTTGTCTCTAGCTTGCCCATCTGTAATTGGAAATGAGCTCTGCTTAGTCCAGAGAGCACCTCAGTCTGTACAAACATCATCCGGAAACAGGGGAGCCTGGCACAGGAATGGCCTACCCCTCACCCAGAGGCACAGGGTGGGGTTTTAGCCCTATCTCCTGCTAACTTTGGAAGGAGGCTGGCTTGGATCAGAGGAGGGGCCGGGAACCCTCCGGGTGGCCACTTAACAAAACAGTCCGTTGGCCCTGGCTGGGTGTTCCAGGTCTTGTCAGTTGTGAAAAGCCCTGAGATGTAAAATCTGGTCTGTTGATTATTAACACTAATGAAAGCTGCTACCATTTATTAAGTACCTTCTATGCGCCAGACACAAGGCTTTGTGACGTCACTGTTATTATCCCCATATTTCATTTGGGAGAGGTTAAACAACTTGCTCAGATCCTCATGCTAGTAAGTGGCAGAGCTGTGCTTGGAACCCCGGTCTCGCTGGTTGCAAAGTCCCTGCTCCTTCCACGGGGCCACTGTCCTCCCATGCGGTAACTGAAAATCCAGAGCCCTTGGGAATAAAGACTGTTATTTGTGGATCCGAGAGATGTGACCCCATTAGACTTCAGGGAAAGTGCTGGCCTGGTAAAACTGGATGTTCTTCATTCCTGCTGGGACTCAGGGGTTTAATCCATAAGCAGAGATTAATTCGTTAGCATGCTGAGTGCAAACTAAAATGACATACTTATTTATCTTTCAATTAGCAAACTTCAGAAAGATGGATACATTGTTGATGAGGTTCTGGAAAAACAGGCACTGTCATGCATTGCTGGCCAAGTAAATGGGTCCAGCTTCTTTGGAGGGCATTTTAGAAACATCTCAAAATTTGAGATGTCCATGCCATCCGACACGATGGTTTCATTTTTAGGAAATCACTCAATGTGACGCGATGATTTCATTTTTAGGAAATCACTCAGTGTTATACTTGCCTACACATTATATACGTACACATTATAGCATTGTTTGAGCTGTGGAAGAACAAGCTACATGCTTATCAAAGGACGACTTGTTAAATATCTTGTAGAACTTCCACATAGTCGAATACAGTCCTATTCATCCATAAAAAAAGCAGGAAGCTTACTCTAAAACTAACATGGAATGATTTCCAAGATACGTGGCGAAGTGGAAAGCAGGCATAGAGTGTTTATAATATGCTACTGTTCATGTTATAAAGAGGAGAAAGAAGGAGAGTTCCAAGATTATTTGTATGTCAGTACATAACTATATACACAAAACCTAATAATGTCTGTTGCCTCCAGGGAGAGTGGACCTGTAAACCCTGTGTATCTTTTCAATTTTGAATCATGTGATTGCATTAACTTTTTTTTTTTAATCCTCTCCTTGCTCTGTGCCTGCCAGTCTCTCAAGCTCTTCTCCCCCAGGTTGCTTGAGAGTTCCCACTGAAATAAAAGCCACGGGGTGGTGAGACCACACAGCTCATAGCGTCTGGCCACCCAGAATTCCTTTCAATTTGCAGGTTGTGCTCGGAAAGCGGGGGCGAGAGGTGTTTTAGACCCCTCTCTGATCTGGGTAGGGAATATCTGATCCTCCAGCTTGGAACACAAAACGGAGAAATAGAAACTATCCCTCTTTGTATTGCCTTACTGTTCCCCTGTGCCGTGTAAAGCCTCAGCAATCGGATGGCATTAGTAAGGGAGCAGGAGCCTGTGGTTGAGCGTCAGAGAGGGCAGAAGGTGTGTCGGTCCCTTTCCGTTCTTGCACTTGGACCTCAGAAAGGAGAGGAAGAGAGATGTACTGGAAAGAAAAGGTTTGGAAATTATTCTGTGGTCGAGGGCTCTATTGTCCCAGAGGGGGAAGGAAGGTTATTGATAGGAGTTGTCCCGCCATCATTCGATGGGTCCCTGAATGCCCCTTTGGGCGCTTTCCATCAGCCCAGATGCCCAGCTCAGTTGTTCTCCCTCCTCCTCCCACCACAATTCCCTTCTGCTGATCACCCAGGCTGCTTGGGGGCAGGGATCAGGCACTGCCTTCCCTCTTTCAGGTAGGACAGGCTGTTCAACAGCAGGAGCCGTGGAAGAAAGATTTGCTTCCAGTCACATGAGACGGGGCCCTCCTTACCTGCTAGGGAGTTAGCCTTCATCAGAGGCTTTCTATGTTCTAGTTACTCTGCTAAGCACTCTGCCTACAGTATGTCATCTAATCTCTTGATCGGATATATTGAGAGGCCAGGCTCATTGCCACCAAGCAACACCTTTCTGCCTTCCCTTCAATGACTTTTCTGTTCTCTGCTCAGTGACTTGCACCACGAGCACGATGGCGTCACACAGGTATCACACACTCAGTCTGGGTTATAACGGCATGTGGCTGAGCATGCCATGCTTTGAAGAATGAACTGGAATCTTCACAGTCTGCATAGGTTTGCGCAAGGCACGGTTCGGGGACGAAGCAGTCGGCATTCTTGCTTTGGGTGTCCATCCCTCTGGCGTCTGTCTCTGTGTGGGCATCAGGGCCGGGCTGAGTGGACAGAGCGTGTGACGTTCCCGAGGGACGGAGGCAGGAGAAGGAGCCGTGGTCTCTGCGTTGGTCTAGATGCTAGTGGTGTGAAAGGCTGTGAGATGGAAGGTGAACAGGGTGGCCCCTGGGACTCGGTGCTGGGAGTCTGCCTGCTGTTTGGAAAACACAGCCTGATTGCTGAGAGCCTCGCTCACTGCCAACCTTTCTCCTCCCACGCAGCTCACCAGCTAGGTCTCACCTCTGACTTTCATCCCACTTTAGAAAGAAACAGCTTGAATTTTCCCCCAGATAAATTCTGGAGCACATAAGGCAGCTGCTGTTGCCTGCAGGGAGAGAGCGAGAAGCTGAACTGGGCTCTCAGCTGTGGCTGCCAGAACCTCGCCAGGAGGGGAAAGCCAGAGGCCCCGACTATGTTCTTTTAAAAAGTCACCTTATGGCACAAAACATGATGTTTATATAACATACGAGTAGTTGGGTGATCAGTTTAAGCCACTTCAGTTCAGAAAACATCTACTGTTCAAGGCACTGGGGAGACAGAAAGAGGAACAAGATGTGGTCCCTGGGCTCGAGTTGCCCACAAGGCAGTGTGGGAGAGGGACATTCATGTCACGAACAGGACACCCTAGGGGCACAAGTGACATGTTGTCATGTGCAGAGAGGCTGACATGAATCAAACGCTGGCCCAACTAACTCTGATAGATGAGATTGCTAAGGTCTTTTTGGAGGAGGTGATTTTGGAATTAGGCCTTAAGGGTGAAGTATGATTTTGATGGACCAGCTCAGCCGAAGTGGGTAAGAACACAGCTTCGGCAAAGGCACAGGGTTAAGACAGAATACGGAGTGTTTCCAGCTGCACTAATATCAGTCAGATCATTATTTACTCAACTTCTGCCATAGACACGCTCCTTGGTATTTTTCAAGTACTTACAGAATGAAACTGTTTAGCTCCCCATAAACTAGTCAGTCAGTGTGCTATTTGTTTTGTTTTGGAGGTAATATTAGCAGAGTTTGATGCTAGATTAGCTATTAGACAGCTTGTGCAGCCCACAAGCACAAGGCCTATAAAACTATTATAAGTTTATATCGGATTCATTGTGCTTTTTAAAAAACTAACAGGTGCTATTTTACATATGTAAAGTCGACATTTCTGTTGCCTCAAGCCACTGTGTCACCCTGAGTGTTTCAGAGGCGGCAGAGCATAGCCGGAAGAGCACTGGGGGTGAGAACCCAAGTTCCACCTCCCCGTTTTATTCATGTTTATTCGGTCATTCATTGGTCCCTGTATTCAACAAATATGATCCGTGTGCCTGGGCCAAGTGATGGGCTGACTAGGGAGAGGGAAGAGGGAAAGCCGCAGTCCCTGTACCTCCAGGAAGTCACCTCAGAGATATGGCGGCTTTGGCCCCAGAGCACCGCAATAAAGCAAGTATTGCCCTGAAGAGACTCACACAAATGCTTCGATTTTCCAGGGCTTATACAAGTGATGTTTACACTATACTGTAGTCTGTGAAGTGTGCAGGAGCATTCTATCTAAAAAATACATACTTCAGTTTAAAAATACTTTGTTGCTAAACAGTGCAAACCATCCTCAGAGCCTTCAGTGAGCTGTAATCGTTTTGCTGGTGGAGGGTTTCGCCCTGGTGACCTCCCAGATCACCATCACAAACATAACAATAATGAAAAAGTTTGCACTGTTATGAGAATTACAAAAATGTGACACAGAGACACGAAGTGAGCAAATGCTGTTGGGACATGGTGCCGATAAACTTGCTCCACACAAGAGTTGCCACAAACCTTCAATTTGTAAAAATCATGATATCTGTGAAGCGCAATTAAACGAGGTGAGCCTGTGCGTGGACGAGATCGCAGGCGAAGGAGATAAATGCCAATGAAAATAGGGACAAAGGGCTGTGGGAAAACACAATCCGCATGTGTTCTATAAATGCTGGTTGCCAAAACGAATAAACAACGTGATAAACAGTGCCAGATACCACCAAGAGAACAGACCAGAGGACTGAAAGTTATTTCTTTAGATTTGGCTAGTGAGTATCAAACATTTATTTGTTCATTCATGTCCGGAAACCCATAGAAATTGTGGTGCTCTCTGGTGAACACCATGGAATATGCATATGCTAAAATGGCTGACTGTATAATTTTGAAATATATCAGAGAGCGTCCTGTGCTAGATTCTTCCAGAGATACAGAATAGCAGGCACCAAGTTTTAAGAAAGAAAACTTTAAGAAACAAAAGCTTTAAATTAAGGATATTCTGTCAGCTCATTATTTTCCCCCCGACAGATTGGGGAAAGACTGCCAGGATTTTATTTTAGTACAGGAAACTCTCCATCCAGCTGGTTGAACACCAGGGCTCCACTGTTGACAATTTGAAGGTTGCTGATGACTTTACCAAGGGCAACTTCAGAGGAGTAATGAGGACAGAACCTAGAGAGAGTTGGGTTGAAAGGGGAGGATCGCATTTTCAAGAGGTCAACAAGTATTTATTGAATGTTCCTGGGGATACAATGTTGAGGGGGAAAAGCCCAAAACCGTCAAAAGCCCCAGCCCTCATGGAGCTTGAAGTCAACAGGGGAAACAGATTTGTCACACAGTGAATGTAAAGGGACACAGTAATACAGGCATGAAGTGGAGGCACACGGCATTATAAGAGTGTGTAATAATGTAATGGGAGGTATGAAGCCATTCAGGGAGGACCCAGGAAGTCGTGGGAACTGATGATTGAACTAAAACCGGACGAGCTAAAGAGGTGAGGGGAGTTTGGAAGCTGGGAGAGAATATTCCAGAAATGGGCAAAGGCCATGGCTAGAAAGAATATGATATTTTGAGGTGTCAAAGTCTAGTGGACTGGGGTGCAGAGAGCAGGAGAAACATATGAGATGAGCAGGAGAGGTAGGAAGTTAGAACATGCAGTCTCATCAGCCACAATAAGGACTTTGATACTGATTCTAAAGCAATGGGTAGTCACTGAAGTACTTAAGCAGGAGGACGATACAGTCAGATTTTTCATTTCAAAAAGACCACTCTGGCTATATAGTGTGGGCAGTATATGTGAGGTGGTCAAGAGTAGATCCTTGGAGACATATTAGGAGACTCTTGAAGTAGTCCAGGCGAAAGACGACAGTTGTTCAGACTGGGACGTTTGTAGGAGACATGGATAGAAAGACATAGATAGATTTGAGAGTTTGAGAGTAAAATGGACAGGAAGTGATGGTTTGGATGTGACAGTTGAGAGAGAAGTGTTGAGAATGAGTCCTAGGCTTCCAGCTGTGTAGTAGTGGATGGTGGTACCATTCCCTGAGACAGGAAATGGTGGGAGAGAACCAGGCTTTGGGGTAAACATCATGAGTTCAATGTCAGCCATGTTGTATTTGAGGAGCCTTTGAACCATCTGAGTGGATGTATGAGCAGGAGTTTGGAGGAGAGGTCCGGGCAGGAGATACAGCTCTAAGTCACCAGCATCTAGGAGTAATTGAAACCCTGGCATAGATAGCACTGTCTAGGCAGAGAGGATAGGCTTGGAAGAGAAGGCCTGGATTAAGACTGAAAAGTAAATATAGAAAAGGATGATCCTGAGAGGCAGGGAAAAAACCAGGAGATGGAAATCATCATGAAAGCTAAGAGCAGAGTGTTTCCTAAAGAGGAGACAAAGCATAGGTGCTGCTGAGAATTCAGTTAAAATGAGAACCACTAAAAATCCATTGGCTTTGGAAAGATGGAGGTTAGGGGTGATTTAGGCGAGAGCCTCAGTGACATGATGGGCAAAGTCAGACTGTAGCTGGTCTAGGAGAAGGTGGAAAGTGAAGACATGGACACTGAACGTATACATGAGTCTTTCTAGAGGCTTGGCTATGATAGTCGGAGGGAGAGGGTGGTTTTATTCTGTTTCAAGGAGAGACACTTGAGCATATTTGTGTACCGATGGAAAGGACCCTGTTGAGTGGAAAAGTTTATGGGTCAGAAGAAGGGTAATTCACAACGTAAGGTTCCTAAGAAGATGTGTGCACAGCATCAAGCGTGCAGGGCTAATGGGAGAGAAGGAGGATAGGCTCAGGGCAGATGCCATGACGTCTGTCTATGGCGGTGGGAAGATAGAGTGTTGCCATTGAAGGAAAGGTGGATGGCAGGGAAACGGAATGGAGGAGGAAGTTTACTTAATGGGGGTGATTAGGACAGTGAGTAGGAAGGGTGAAGAAACGAGACGAAGATGATGATACTGCAGCACTTACCAACTGTGTGACATCGAGCCCATTTTTTACCTGTACCATGGGAATAATAACCAGGATGCCTGGCCCCTAGCAAGTGACCGACAAACGCAGGCTGCTGTCTTAACTTTCATCCTCACGGTGACCACAATGCTGAGCACATAATCGGTTTTAGCATGAAATAGTCGTCAGTACTCCCCGAGTATTAGTACCGATGAGTAAGAAGCAAATGGGCATCTCTCCACCTACACCTGTCTCACTACCTATCTCTTGAGCACCAGTCTCTTTCTTTAAGCACGTGGAAGCTTTCCCACTACTTAATGCTGAGGGATTTGTATGTGGTGCTTAGCCAGGGCATATTCTACTAGGGGATTTAATCCTCCGGGCAGGGCACTGGGCTAGGGTGAAGAGAGAAGAGATTCAGTTAATTCAAGAGCCCAATCTCCTCTGACTTCATTCGTATACAGAGGACAGGGCATCTATGGGATTTGTTCCTTTATTCCTTTTGTAATGTCTGTTGAAGCCAACTTTGCACCAGGCCTGCACCCGGGCTGAGACACAGAGATGAATAGGAATGGTTCCTGCCCTTGTGATACTCGTCTGATCAGATAAATGTTGTAATGACTGTATGAGGTGTTGGGGAGCACAGGAGAAAGAGCCCCTCGCGGTGCCCAGAGTAGGCAGGGAGGGCTTCCCAGAGAAGAAGTGTGTGAGCTGGGATGTGAAGATGAATGTCTTTGCAGACAAGAAGGACAACAGACAAGGTGGGAACATCTCTGCCAACAAGAAGGGAAGCTTCCTCAGCCTTCTAGGCACAAGGAGGCCCAGGAGGCTTAAGAAATGGCAGGGGGACTGGAAACTGCATATAATCCAGTAATGTCAGAACAGGACATGTCAGGTGACAGAGATGACAGACTGGATAGCAGCCCGGTGTGCTGCCTCCTTGGCCAAAAACTTTGACATGACCTTGTCGGAGATGAAGAGCCACTGTAGAGCTTTGATCAGAGCAGAGTGATTGGTCAGGAGGCAGTGGGGGTAGTCCAGGTGAGGGTTGACCAGAGAACAGTTCCAGCAGTATGGGTCCAAGGTCTGGCCATGGTAGCAGGTGAGTGAACTGAAACCGAAGACCATTGGAATCAAGGAGGTCATGGCTGTTGGAGGCTAGTGTATTAGAGAAGTCATCTTCACGCATGTCGAAACTTTGTAGGATGATGGCAGAACCTTAGGAAAAGGGGAGACACTTGCTCAAGTCCTCAGTGAATGAGGGAGAGTCGGTGATGGGGTGAGGGATAGAGTGAAGAATAATCAAAGGGCATGGGCTTCTGAGGAATATGGATGGTTACAAGACAACGGAAATAAAACACTCCAGACTTTAATTCTGGAAAGCAGAATAGACGCATGAAGATTTGGGCTGATGCTTCTTATATCCAAGGTGAGGCAGCCACCCCAAAACAGGTAGGACAAATTTCCAAGATGCCAGGCCGTTGAGTACTGCTTGAGGACACCACACAGCCTTGCAGATGGGTACCCACAGATTTAAGATCTCAGAGATCAGCTGCGTCCTCATGGTGACTCCACAATCCACGATGTCCTTGGCGGACTCCCTTTCCATTTCCAACCTCTTCTGCTGAGGTCTTGCTGTTATTACTGAGCGTGTCCTCTCACTATGGCAAAGGGGTCAGCCAGAGGGTGCCCTTCCTCTTAGAGTGCTGACAGATCAACACCAGTTTTCTCTTCACTGGTGGGTATCGTTGCTGACTTGCTTCTCTGTTGGGCATCTTCTCTATACCCAGTGCCGTGCTGGGCACATCAAGGACTCAGAAAAGTCCTAGACATGCCCATGCCCTCGGAGACCTCATAGTCTAACTGGAAAAGTCAGAATGGAGCTCCTGGAATAGTAAGAGGCCGTAAGTGCCCTGTATAGTGGAAGGGGTAGGTGGTGGGGCGCACAGTCAGGAAAGGAAGTAAATGTATTGCAACTGTCTAGACAAGAGTCATGGGGGATGTAAAAGAGGGAGTCAAGAATCTGAGATGACTCCCAGATTTTTGGGTGGGGGAGAGACCTGAGAAGTCTTGGTGCCATTCAGAAAGACAAAGAGCACCACAGAGGCTTTGGAGGGGAGGCATAGAGCTGGGATTTGGAAATGGAGAGTCTGCAGGCTTATTTAGGTAGAGGTGGGTGTGGAGCTCGTTTGCTGTTGATGTCATGGGAAGTGCTGAGAGTATATTAAAAATAAATGTTTTAACAAAGGGAAAACAAGAGTTAACAAGGAACCAAATGAAGACAGTGGTAATAAAAGGCTGGAGAAAGAACATACTCTAGAAACATTTAAGAAGTAAAGTGGATAAGATTGGTGATTGATGGGATGTAGGGGAGACCTAGAGCCTGCAGACAGGCTGACGCGGTTCCTGGGCTTGGGGACCGGGTGGTGCTATTAGTGAAGAGGACGAATACAGGAGGGAAAGCACTTTGGGGGGAAGAGCAGGTAAAATGATGAGGTCTGCTGGGGGACTGCACGAATTGGAGATTCCTGTGGGATAGTTAAGTATACCGTGTCTAGGAGCCACTTGGGCAGTACAAGTCTGAAAGTCAAGGAGCGTTCAGCCCAGAAATATAGCTTTGGGACTCACCCATAAACAGAGGAGCGCCTAAGGCAGGCGTGGAGGAAGACTGGATTCATGAGGGGAGTGGTCTAAAGGCGATAGTCAAAGAGGGAATAGGATGGCATGAGTGGAACCAGGAGAGGTAGTGTCATGAACGGGTGAAGAGGAGAAACGTGAAGGATGAAGAGTTTCACGTAGGAGCGAGTAGGAGAAGATGGTTTGGGAGGGACCGTATGGGGAGAGCTTTGTCAAAAGCGTTTCAGAGGAGTAAGTGGGAGTTGGAAGCCAGATTTCCGTGAGTTCAGAATGAGTAGGTTGTGAGGAAATAGAGAAGTGAGTATACACAAACCTTCCCGAAGTTTTGCTGTGAAGGATCAGAGAAACGCAGGAATAGCTGAAGGATTGTCATGAGGTGTGGGGATAGAAAGTGTAGCCTTTTATTCCTGCTAGTAGCTTTGCCGGGAAAGAAAAGAGAGGTAGTTGGGATAACAGCTATAGGAGGAGGGAGGAGAAGTGATGGGTTGTTTTTAAGCGTGAAAGAAACTTGAACACGTCCATGACTGAGGGGGCAGGTGGAGAATCTTCCGTGGAGCTTGGAGCTCGGAAGAGGGAGGAGGTGGTATCTAGACCACAGGCAGGAGGCTGGGCTGAGCAGGAAGAGGAATCTTTAGCCTTTAGACATGAGGGAAGAGGATGATGGCTGGGATGATCCTGGGTGAGATTTGGGGGTGGACTGAGGATGGGGACAGGAGGATCAGGTGGTTCACCTTGAATGTGCCAGTTCCCTTTGTGATGTAGGCAAGGTTGTGTGCTGAGAGGGAGGAGGATGGGCGTCCAGTGGGGACACGGAACTGTCCCTAAGGGGAATGGAAGTATTGTGGGCTAAAGCCTTTGCGTTTTTGAGCCCAGACAATTGAACAATGATAACTGTGCTGACAGAAATTGGAGTTGTTCCGGGGGGGGGGGGATTTGGTGCGGATGCTAAGGATGCTTTTGAGCATGTTCCATTGGGGGCAGTGGCACGAAATCCCTAAGAACAAGTCCTATAGGTGACAAGACTGTCTCAGGGGAGGGTGGCAGTGGAGGTGGAGAGATGTGGATGGACTTAGGATTCGCCTTCTCGTTTCTGATGCCTCACATACTTTGGGCGTACCCAGGGCTTTCGGTACTGATTCTGGGACCCCCACCCCTTTATTCAGCAGCATTGATTGAGTGCCCAAGGTATGCGCAATGCGTAAGATACTGACTGAGGCAGCGCCAAGTCTAGTAAGGAGACAGACACAAAATAATAGCAGTGTAGAGGTGCGTGGTTCTCTCAGCATGAGATGTGGTGGAAGTTTGTGGAGGGGGAGCTAACCCAGCCGGAGGAAGGGGGAGGGTCATGGAAAACGGGAGGAGCTGGCACCTACACCAGTACGTAAGAAATCCCTTAACCGAGTGATGTGAAGGAGAACGGGCTTGCCAGGCCCAGTACAACCCAGCAAAGACCCAGCGGGTGCAAACACCGTGGTGGGGCAGGGACAGGTGAGAGCAGAGGCTGGAGGGGTTGGCAAGGGCCAGATCATAATGGCACGTGCAACCTTTGGGTCTCAAGGGGCCGCTGACAACGTGGTGAAAACAGGAGCGGCTGAGAGGTGTGTCGTCTCCAGCTCCTAATCTAGTTTCCTCCAGTGCATCCCCCTCTTGCTGCCAGGGGTTCTTTCCAAAGTCTAGAACTGCTCTAGACCACTCTGTGTCCCTCTCGTGTGTCCCACCAGAGGCCCCACAATGGCTCTGAGTGTTCTCATCCCACTCCGCTGCTGGCACTCCGAGCTACATTTACAAACCCACCACAGCACGTACACAGTATCATCCTAAAACACGTATGTGTACGAGAGTGGAACACAGCGTTCACAGGGCTTATCACCAAGTGAACAGAGTTAGAGGGGATTCTAATTATCTGTCGACTTATGCATTTTTAAAATTTTCTAATACAGTTATTTTATGATAAGAAACAAACAGCAAACAGAGCTGCTCTTGGGATCTGGTTGACAATGGTCCCAAGAATGATTGACCTCCGGCTGGTTACCCTGACTGTGCCTTGTAGACACAGCAGTATTTTTCTCCAGGAAGACTGCAAGCGAGACTAATTCATTAAGTGCTTTCAGTCCTGAAGATGACAGGAGCCAGGAAAGCATAAAGCCTTGTTACTACGGCAGCCGGTAGCCTTGATGTCTGAGTGTTTATTTATTAACAGGCCTTTGTGTACCCGTCCTCCTCCAAGCTCCAGGAGCTTCGCAGCTGATTGATACAGATCACATTCTCAAAATGGTACAGCCCATCAGTCAGGATAAAGACCAGGCCAAATCCCCAGGTGATCAAAACAATGAGAACACTGTCCCAGAAAGCAAAATTGAACTTGGAAGAATATTGACTGGGGTTGGTGAGGTGTTGGGTGAATAAAGGATTGAGGAGCACACTGGATTCTGGGTCCCTTTCTTGAAGCTAACAACTCCCGAATGCCCTTGTCATGCCAAGCATTGAGTATCGTCCTATAGACGCTTCTCCCTGCCTTTAAACTTCACAACAGTTCTGTGAGGAATTATTCCCATTTTAGAGCTATTGAAACTGAGGCTCAGCGGGAATGAATAACTGGTTAGTAACAGAGTTTAGGTTTTAACATAGCCATTTTTTCACTGAACAGCCCCATTCCCTGTTTAATGGATACTGCTTAAAGGTAGGGAATTTTAAAGCTCGGAAAATGTCCTATTGATTTTGGCTTAGAAGTTACTTAGCATGGAGTAGATGCTAAATGCTCTTATTGAATGGATGGCTGGATGGATGGATGAATGAGTGAGTGAATGAATAAGTGAGTGAATGAACAAAAGAAAGGGCGATTATTAAAAGGTCATGTAATCATAGGAAGGCCGAGAGAGATAATCACGCCAGTAACCTATCTCGTAGATAATTGCTACAAAGGGATGTGGCCGGGATCCCATAGTTCCTTTTGTTCTCTACCTGAGATGACAAGTATATGCCTCTATTGGGAGTAAACATTAGGAGAGTCATTTTTCAGGTGCTGGAGAGAAGTGGGATCGTGCTGCGTATGTGGGTCAGTCCTTCCTGTCACAGTTTCGGGGAGGAGAGGTGCTAGCCTGGTCGAGTTCCTGTGCACACAGCTAGATGTCTGGTGTTTTCACCATAGACTGGTCGCCAGGTGTCCTGCAGTTTTCCTGCTTGGCTCCATTCTCATGGTCTAGGCACACAGAGCAGCAAGGAGGCCCAAGCAGCGCAGCTTCCTGGGCCACTGGTTGAGAGAAATGTTTCATTATTTTCTTTTCAAGGTTGTGTCAAACTGACAGCCTTTCCTTGGCTCAAACAGAGAGCCGTTTTTCTCCCTGTGTGTGCTGTCAGCTTTAGGAAAGCTTGAGATTCGTTACTGGGTCAGCAAGCAGAACGTGAGAGAAGCTTTGGTTCTCATTTCTTATGTCCTCATTCATCTTCCTTGCTGTGCATAGAAAAAGCTCGCTTGTTCCTTTTTCCAGCTCTGCATTAGTCAGCCAGCAACAAGAATGAAGGCCATGTGTCCAGACCACTGTGGGAGCCCAGGAGAGAAATATTTGGGGCAACGCGATGGTCCTTCTCTCCCAGGCATTCACAGCTTCCTTCGGAAGAGAATGGACACCAGCTTTAGATTACAGAGCAATACCAGTGAAGTAATTATTGAAAATCCCGTGAGTGAAGGGGCTGCAAACACTGGACCAGCTAGTTTCTTCTTCTGAAAAATGAAGGGGGTTAGAGTGGACTCTACTTTTTCCTATTTCTCCTTCTGCTCTAAGAATGTGTAATTCGTTAATCACAAGTCTAATGAGGTTAATCAGGGAAGACCTGAAGGGGCTGACTTCTGCGAAAGGGCACAGAACACTCAGGAGAACTGCATCTCAGCCTCAGAGGAGGCACGTGGTCTCTGGTGGTAGGCTACAGCAAGTCCCATTTTACAGATGTGGAAACTGAGGCCCAGAATCCCTCCCCCCCAAAAAATGGCAGGGAAATCCTAATGCTTGGACTTGTCTAGTGGCTTCAACACAACTGCCTTCCCCTGTCTGAGAAGAGGTACTTTTCCAGAGGCCTCAGCCAGGTGTGTGGAGGAATCTGACTTCCTGTCCTTGACCTTCCCTCAGACTTTTCCCCTGGTGGGTCTTTGTCAGCCCCATCCAATGTGGATCATGGAATTGCTTTTAAAAATTATTTCTAAAAGATCCCACCCTGAGTGAGCTCTTTGCCTTTTATTTGGGAAATCTTAAATGGCTCTCAGGCTAAATGAAACATGAACCAATCCAATAACTTTCCCAGGGGCTCAAAAGAAACAAGATTCACAGATCTGGCTGGCAGTACCGCAGAAAACAGAGCCGATGTGGGTGCAGGATGACCTTGACAAGGGAGACACTAGCCTCTTTCTCTTAGGACATCCATCCTGTTGTGTGCCTTCAGCAACAGGCTCCTGGGGAGACTCAACATTGGGACAGAAGGGTAAGGGGACAGCGAGGCAGAATAAAGCATATGCATTTGAGGAGTAGGGACTCGATTGCAGATGGAGAATGAGCCTTGGTTCAAGTCCTGTGGACAGGCTTTGGGTCCCTCAGACAGAAGCAGGTTGCCCACACTCAGAGTCAGTGTTCCAACAGCTCAAACTCTATCATCTCAAGGATTTCCTATTACGTTTAATTTCCTTCCATTCTGTTTCTTTTCTGTTACTTTTCTGTGGGAGGCGAGGTTTCCGGTATTGGTAGGGCAACCAATTTGCCCAAGACTCCCAGTTTCGGTACTGAGTATCACATCCAGGGAACCTTTCAATCCTGGGCAAACCAAGACAGTTGGTCACCCGAAAGGTATGTTCCAGCTCCAAAAGTAATACCTGTGGGGGGAGAGTGTTTCCCCAGCTCCCTTCTGGAGCAAGTCACTTGACCGCTCTGTGCCTCAGTTGCCTCATCTGTAAAATGGGGATAATAATCTATACCTCAAGAGGTTGCTATGTGAAATTATATAAATCAATACATGTAAAGCACTTTTATTTAAAACAGCGCCTGTCTCGTAATAAGGGTTCAGTAAATGTTAGCTACAATTATCATTTTGTCAGCATCTGCCTGGTAATGAATAACAAAGATCACAGGATCTCAGAATCGATGGAATGCCTTCTTCGATTTCATCTCAGTGTCCCTACATGTAAATGCACTTCACACATTGTAGTGATCCTCTCCCTACCAGCGCGTCTGTGTCTACCTCCCGCCCTTTCTGTGTCCCCTCCCAGTGGTGACAGCTGCAGCTGGTGGAGCTTGGTTTGACCAGCCTTAGAGTGGATGCTACTCCGCTTTACCTGGTGGCAGGCAGAGCAGGTAGCGTGTGATGTTAAGTACCTACCAGCCTTGAACACAAACCCCTGGGAACCTTGTTAAATGTTGTTAAATGCCGATTCTGATTCAGCAGGTCTGGGTGGGGCTGAAGAGCCTGCCTTCTAACAAGGTGCCTGGGTGGTGCAACTGGCCCAGGGACCTCACTGTGAGAGCAAGGCTACTGCGTGTCATCCTGTGTGAGTCTGAGCAAAAGCTGTGAAATCCATGCCCGGCTGAAGTTCCTCCGATCCGAGCATGAGTACTGGAGTTGGGCGCTGCTCAGATGTGCTCGGAGCGTCTGAGGAGAGCGGCCCACACTGGAGAACCCAGCCAGGAGTCAAAACTCGAGGCAGGTGTTGAGATCCGTAGGTAGGAGCATTGCAGATGGTGAATCGGAGCTAAGGAAATGAGTTGTGGGGATTTTTGCTTATTTTAAACATCAGAGCTGGCTCAAGACTATTGCTTCAATTATATCCTTCTCCCTCATGTGTGTCCACGGATTTGCTCTCTTCAGTGGTACACGGGACTGTAGTACCCCACCAGTGCCCGGGAATCACATATGTTGAGTGTGACAGACCCAGCGTGTGACTGCAGAAAGGTTCGGCACTGCTGGCCTGAAGGGACAGAAGCCAGCGCTGGGCCCCCAGTCTCCCACCCAGAGCTCCCTCACAGTGACCTTGCCTGGGAGAGATCTAGTCCTTCCTCTGCCACCTTAGATAATGAGCCAGATCTTATGCCCCACTTGGGATGAGTGGACATTGGAGGTGCCTCTACTCGTTTTTCCAAGCGTCGGGCTCCCCTCCTGCCATCCCTCTCCCAACTGTCTTCCTCAGAGACACCAAGACCGTATCACCGTCCAGTGCAGTGAGTCTGCTCTCTGCTCTCTGGTCTGTACAGACTCCAGAGGAACCTTCCCCGGAGAGCTCGGAGAGATGGAGCTGGGTGGCCACTTCTGCCTCCGTTGCCTGGATTCCCTCAGGCCAGGCTTGTGCTAATTTGAAAAATGGCCTTATGGTGAGAGTGCTAAGAGCACTCTGCAGACCCCAGCGCAGCCCTGGGAAGGGATTCGGGGACACAATCTATCCCCCTCCACATCCCGTTGTCACCAGCTGCGCATTTCTAATCTCCCACTTGTCTGCCCCAGTGTACTACACATTTGTATCTGTCACTTCGGATCCCCCCTGCATGGCTGCTCCCAGCCAGCTGGGCCTTCTCCTTTCTTCCCAGAATGTTCCCCAAGGACAGCCCCGTGGTGACAAAGGCTTCCATTTTCTTTTGTTTCTCTTACTTGGTGAACCCCCAGCCGGTCCCCAACTCCTACCTTACAGAGCCTGCGCAGCCCCCTGGCACCCCCTACCTGCAGCCTGCTGGGATGCAGCCTCCCGCTTCCTGATGGATTCCGGAAGAGTTTGGAGGCTCCATGTACAGCGTGCCTCCCACCCCTTTTCCCTGAAGGAGAGTGATAATGTCTTGATGTGCCTCCCAACACAGATCAAAGTAACAGCCTCCCAGGATGTTATTATGTCCCTCCGATCCCCACAGCCAGAACGGACCTCAGAAGATGTTTTTCTGTTTCCTATCGTGGGGAAGAACAACATAAAATGTACCATCTTAAACCATTTTAAGCATACAGTTCAGTAATGTTCAGTATATTCTATTGTTGTGTGACAGATTTCTAGAACTTTTCCATTTTGCAACACTGAAATTCTGACCCACTCCACACTAATTCCCCCTCAGCCTGTGGCAACCACCTTTCTACTTCGTTTCTTTGAGTCTTGAGTACTTTAGATACCTCATATGAGTGGAATCATGCGTATTTGCCCTTTTGTGACTGGCTTATTTCGCCTGAGGTTTATTCATGCCGTGGTATGTGGCAGGATTTCTTGTTTTTCAGGCTGCACAATATTCCACTGTGTTTATATACTACATTATCTTTATCCATTCATCTGTTGATGGACATCTGGGTTATTCCCTCAGTTTTTATGACCCCCTCATTTTGCAACTGGTCATCCACATAAACAAAGTAACTTGCCCAAGACCACACAGCCAATCCGATGTCTATTCAGAATTTCTATTGTTGTCTCCTGTGTTCTGGCATTTGCATTTGGGGGACTCTGGTCCAACCTGAGGTTACTGGGGTAGGCACCCCCCTCAAGGTTTCTACAGGCTGAGAGGCAGGGGATGCATCCAGGCAAGTCATGACGACTGCCTGTGACAGCCTCCCCCTGTGGCCTTGGTGTGGCCAAATGTCCTAGGTGTACGGACACTGGAGTTTTTATGGTATGAGGGAATTGTGAATTTTTGGAGGTGTGCTAATGGTGTTGTGGTATATATTTTAACAAGAACAACTTTTGGAAATGCGTACTGAAATGTTTGTAAATCACGTGTATGAGGTCTAGGATATGCTTCAAAGTTGACAGTAGAAGGTATGGATGAAGCCAGGCTGGGTGCTCATTATCCCATTCTCTTTTCTCTTGTGTGTTTTAAATTTTCCATGATAGAACGGTTTAATTTTTAAAATTTTGTCTTAAGATTACATTTGGACAGGGCCACACTCGCCTCCCACTCTCCAGGAATTTAGCAGATTATTCCTGAAATGGGAGCGGTTTGAACCATTATCAATTGTCAGTTAGAGAATAAAATACCACCACGATTGGGCAAAGGATATAAAAACAAACAGAAAACCCCGCGGGAGGTGGGGATGGCGAACATAAGTGTAGCCCTGTGGCAGAGGCGGCAGTGGCATGAAGGGCTCACATTTCTCCGCTGGCTCCAGGCTCAGGCCTCCTTCCCTGAACCGCGGGAGCTTCTCCCAGACCTTCCTGTCAGCAGTCAACATCTTCCTAACTTACAACCATTTGGCTGCAGTGTGAAGTAACTATGTGAGTTCATTCATTTGTTTATATATTTTTCATTCGCTCATGCCTGATTCCTCCCTTCTCTTGCCACCCATAGCCAAGCAACACAATGATTGGATTTGCCTCCTAAAAACCTCCCATCTGCCATGGCCACTAGCCTCGTCCAAACCACTGTCATCTCTTACCGAGGTTATGGCAACACCTCCTAAGTGGGCTCCTTCTCACCACTCTGACCCTGCCCTACTCCCTGCCATCCATTCTTCTGATCATGTCCCTCAGCAATGCTTAATTAAAACCCAGAAAGTCTTCCCACTGCCCTTGGGGTGAGGTCAAGCTCCGGCAGTGCCTTAGAGCCCTTGGGGACCTGACTCTACTTACTCTCCAGATTCATTGTTCACCCCACCCTCTTTCCCTGTGCCCCAGCCACCCTGATATTCTTTCACTTCTCAAAACGCCATGCTCTTCCTCATTTCCAGGCCGTTACGCGTGCTGTTGCCTCTGCCTAGGACACCCTCCACCCACCACCGCCACCCCCTATTGTCTGGGTAACTCTTACTCATCCTGCAGGTCTCAGCTAAACCTCTCTGCCTCCTAAAAGTGCTCCTCGGCCCGGTCACCTGGTGTTCCTGCTCTGAGCTCATCATGTAATTCCCGCATCATAGCACTTAGCCCCACGAATTGTAGGGGTTCTGTAAATATTTTTTGAATTGGCAGAATAAATTTGATTTGAAAGAAAGGAAAAGATGTAGCAACGTATATTGCAGCAAGCAGGTGACAGTATCTCTGTCCCCAGGTAGCCCGTGCGCTGTGATCCCACATATACGCCCTGGTCCGATCGTCGTTGGGAGTTTTCCAATGACTGCTGAATCCATTGTGCCTCCTTCTGCCTATGGGGCCTGCTCGTTCACAGCGTGACCTCACCCTCTTCTTCCATTTGTTTGAGCAGTCTTCTCAGCCCCCTCACTCCAGCCCACACCCCATGTAGGACCTGCACAGTGCCCTCTGGACACTTCCCCTTTGGCCAGGGGAGCTGGACCTTCCCAGCTGGTCTGCCTAGTGGTCCCGCATCTCTGGCCCTAGTTGAGGTTCCTGCCCAAATGCATGTCCTGTGCTTGCGGCCCTGCCAGCTCTGCACCCACAGAGCCTCACCCAACTCTGGGGTCCTCTCCTTCCCCTTAGGTGCTTGAATCCATCAGCCTTCACTCTGATCTCTGGGCCTTGCTGAGGTCCTCCGGTGAGAGCTGGCATCACTTTCTTCTCTCCTTTGCAAAGTTTCGGTCCTTCCCTCTTTCTCTCACCTTGTCTCTGACGTGTCCCTCTGGCCTTTCTCACTCAGGACCTTGTGCCATCACTGCCCCGTCTTTTCTAGTATCTTTGGTCTGTCCCCCTTATCCCTGTTTTCTCTCCTTCTGTCTCCACTTGTGCTTAGATATCCATCTCTTATAAAATCCCCCCCTCCCACCATGACCCCCATAAGCCAACATCCTGACTCTGTATCATCACAGCTTGTCATTCACGCCTCACTCCTGGGGTCCTGTCCAGGGGTCAGGGAGGGAGGGAGGTAACTGTGGCAAATCAGAGGGTTGTCCCAGGGATCCCTGCAATGGAACTGTGTTCTGACTGGTGGTGTTCACACAAACCTATGCATGTGATAAAATTGCATGGAACTAAATATCCATAAGCAAATATGTGTGTTTTCCTATAAAACTAGTGAAACTTGAATGTCGCTGGATTATATCAGTGTCAGTTTCCTGGCGTGAGACTGCACGATGCTTTTGCAAGATGTTAACATTGCAGGGGAGGAAAGTGGGTGAGAGGTATATGGGAGTCTCTATCATTTCTTACAAACTGCATGTTAACATGCAATTTTGCTCAGAAAATTGAAGAAACAAAAAGAAAATCGAGGTCCTGTTACTAATGAGGAAAGGGAGATGTTACAAGCAACTAGTGGTCGCTGCCATGAGCCTAACCTGTTCTCCGCTGTGAATGGTCCAAGCTTCTTTGCATAATCAAAACCTTTATGATCTAATCGTAAGAGATCTTCCAGGCAGCCCTTATCTTGCCAGTGTAGAGGAGGAAAAACTTGCTCTCGGAACTCCTAGGTTAATAGCTGGGTCTATGAAATAAACTGACAACAGGCCGATTAACTAGGAAAAAAGGTATACAAGTTTATTAATTTGTAATATTACATGCATGAGGACATCACGGAGTGGGGGGGGGGCGGAATATCCCAAAAGATGGTGAGATCTAAGAGCTTATATATACTGTCTAATAGGGGAAGGGGAGCGAGAACATGAGAACTTAGGGGAGAGTAAAAGGCTTTTAGGCAAGATGAATGAACCCATAGAAGAAGAGATGGGAGAGAAGATCCTTTGTGACAAAATGTGTCTGTGTGTGGTGCCGACTGCTGGTTTCCTGTCCTGTGACAAGTCAGTGTTCCCTGGTTGATGACATTCTCAGGAGGGGATCTATGACCATTGAGTTCCCTTTGGAGGATCTGTCTGTAGGCAGATAAGGGGAGTTCAGAGAAAAACCTTGGAGTACCTTTAGCTCAAAATAATCAAAGTGACACATTTGGGCAGGGTATCCTAAACAACTTCACCAGGTTCATGTTGTTTCTGTTAAAGCACAAACCTCTAGAGGGCAGGCCCCAAAGGTGTGACCAATATTTACCTCTTCCCTTATATCGTCCTGAATAGGGTCAATGAAACAGATATTTTTCTACCTTCCAGAAGCTTCCATTCTGAGAAAGCGTCAACAGGCTTAGGGGTGTTGCCAAGCTAACAGAGAATGAAAGTGGTCTTTGTCTAATTGGAAGGGGCACTGAGCAAAGAGGGACGTTTGAGATCCGTATGTGGCTGCAATGACTCCAGTGAGAGCAAGAAGTACTGGAGCACATTTTAAAATGACTTTTAAAGAATTCGGCCTGTCACCTTCTTCCCTCAAGGTGTCACCCAGCACCAGCTGCTGCCTCAGCCCTGGGCAGCGTTGCTGAACTTGACTGTGCCCCCACGGGAAGGAAGTAGACCACCTTTCAGGAGCTTCTGCTCAGCCAGAATCCTGCCCAGAGGCTTTTCCCAGCAGCGTTCTGAGCTGCTCTGAAAGGAGCAAAGGCAGGTGCCGAGGTGGGATGTGAAGGAGGGTGGTACTGAGGCCTGAAGTCGGGCCACAACCGTGGAAAAAGGGCGCTTTGGTGGCAGAAAGATTCTGAAGAGAGGGGCACAGACATCTGGAGGAAGAATAACGGGGTGCGGGCACAAACCTGGGGGAGCGAAGGGAAGGAGGCATGGGGACAGGCAGAGCCTGCATTAAGGGCCTGGGAAGAGGAGGAGGAAGCCTGCCTGGCAAAGGCCTCCTGGGCCCTGAGGGACAAGCACGTTCGGGGCAGGTGCCGCCAGCTGATGGCGCTGCTGGGAGAGGCCTCCTGGGCTCCAGGTCAGGGCTTCCCTGCCTTCAGCCCACGGCTCCCAGGGGGTCCAGGGATGGGCTCTGGGGGTCCCATGAATTCCCTGAACTTGTAGGCAGATTTCTGTGAAGATGTGCTTTTCTTCTTCAGGAGAATGTCCACGGTTTACATCAGCGTCTCACGGGGGCCCATAAACCCCTAAAAGCTGAGAATGATACCCGGTGTTACAGAACAGGGTACTTGGGGGAGGGGTGGGGAGCAGTGGTAGGTAAAGGGCCGGAGCAGAGAAGCTTGCAAGGAAGTACTTGGCTGTGGCTCGTGGCCTGAGCTGGTACCAGCCGTGGGATCCTCCCTGTTCCTTGTGGGGTTAGATGACCCGACCTGCTCTCAGTCCAGGCAGGAGTCATGGCCTGAGCGGCCAAGGCAGCCCGCTTCCACTCCCGGGTCCCAGAGGAGCCCCTCTCCATGCTGCCTCCTGCTGCTCTCATCATTTGGCTCAGCTTAGTGAACGCCTCAAGCGCGGGGGCCCCAGACCTGTCTGTTCCCATTGCCCCTGCACCTCCCGTCAGAGCCCCAGCACCCTGGAATTGGGGCTGGGGTCTGCGCTTCCCTCTTCAGGGAGCCCTGCCTGTCTTATCCATGGTTGTAGCCAGAGTAGTAGGATGGTCGACACTCAATATTCAATAAGTATTAACTGGTTGGGTGGATGAAATATGAAAGAGCATGTTGTCTTATGGTTGAGGATATGACACCCAGAGAATAGTTTGAGGCCCTTCAGAAAAGCAGCTGAGGCTGATATTTAAACCAGCAGGAACAAACCCTTTGTGGATAACTCCATTGAGGTTACATCTAATTCTACCCACAAGCTACAGGAAAGATTTATTCTCATGAATTCTTTGTTATACATTCAAAAGCCGATGAGCTTGAATGAATTGCTGGGGGTGGGGTGGGACAGTAGGGTAATAGTTACATATGAGGGTAAATGAAATAGGTGAGTCCTGGATTTTAAAATTACACTTATTTGTGGTCTAGTCAGCCAGTCCGCATTTTAGGAGTACTTATTGTGGGCCAGGCACTGAAGAGATAAGAGCAGCGTAAATCCTAAGCAGGAATCACATGAAAGAGAAACAACCTGCAACTTTATCACCCTAATATTCACTTAAAGCCACTTACCCCTCAGCTCTGCTCTGTCAGGAGGTGTGTGTGTGTGTGTGTGTGTGTGTGTGTCCCGATGAGTTTCATTCGTTTCCATGACGATGTCAGTCAGCCCTACTGTCTGCTTGGTTGATTGTCAATTTGATCAGCAACATTGACAATTTGCCCTCCAACAATTTATTGAAGTGAAATTCACATAACATAGAATAACCATTTTAAAGTGTGCAATTCAGTGGCATTTAGTATCTTCACAGTGTTGTGCAATCACCACCTCTATCTTGTTCTATATTTCCATCACTCCAAAATAAAACCCCGTAACCATTAAGTGTCTCCCCAGTCTGTGTTCTGCCCCTATGTATTTGCCTATTCTGGAAATTTCATATAAATGACATCATGCAATATGGGAACTTTTGTGTCTGGCTTTTTTCACTTGACATAATTATTTTTGAGGTTGATCCCTGTTGTAGCATGTTTCAAAATGTCATTCCTTTTTGTGGCTGAGTAATATTCCATTGTACTATTGTATATACCACAGTTGTTTATCCGTCCATCCATTGATGGACCTGTCGGCTGCTTCTACCTTTTGGCTATTGTGACTAGTGCTTTCCGTGAACATGTGTGCACATGTATTTGTTTGAGTACTTGTTTTCAGTTCTTCTGTGTACGTACCTAGTAACAGAAACCCTCTAAGTTTTTGCCCCAACATTTAAACATGAATTTAAATTCCGCTGGCAAATCCTTGTCAAAACTCAGTGAGGAGAGATATTACTCAAGACATGTTTTTAAACTTCAATTTTTTTATGCAAAACCCTTTTGTCAAACAGCTGACTGCAAACTCTAATATGTAAAACAGAAAAGCAGAGATGCCCTGTGTGAGGTGCATGAGGAGGCCAGAAGCTCTGTGAGGCCAGCCTCCATACACCCCTCTCTCCAGCGCCCCCAGAAGACCTGAGGAGGACCCCTAGACCTCCTGGGCTCTGTGCAGCAGCCAGCAGAACCACTGGTCCAGATGCCTGAAGCTCCAGAGAGCTGCAGGTTGGAACAATGGCAACTTCTGGTACACGCCCTTTCAGAGAGTGATACTTGGGTGTTAGGCCCTCGGGCTGCCCTGGGAGATACACTAAGAAGCTCCTTTTCCATATTTGTACATAGTAACAACCTTCCTCTGTAAATCTCAGCCTCCCCGTCAAGAGGACTCTAAGGAGAAATTCCTCTCAAGGCTTAGTGGAAAGAAAAACTGAGCTCCTCCTAAACTGATTTGTTCTAACTGAAAACTGATTTGTTCTAAGTGACTATATTTCCCTTTTTGCTTTGGTTACTAGGAAGCTCAGAGTTAGATTTGCAACCCATATCCAGACATTCGGTATACCAGAATGAGTTTCATTCGTTTCCATGACGATGTCAGTCAGCCCTACTGTCTGCTTGGTTGATTGTCAATTTAATCAGCAACATTGACAATTTGCCCTCCAACAATTTATTGAAGTGAAATTCACATAACATAGAATAACCATTTTAAAGTGTGCAATTCAGTGGCATTTAGTATCTTCACAGTGTTGTGCAATCACCACCTCTATCAGCTTTATGACTGGCTGCACGTTGCTACGCTATCCTCCGTGCCACCCTTATCTATTTAATTTTTATTCTACTGAATGGTATGTATTTCTGAAGCACCGAAAATCTTTTTGGGGCTGAGGTTAAGATATAAAGAATCATTTTCTCATCTTGTCAGTCGTGACTATACATGTCCTCCCATCATTAATTCTGAGATCAGAACCTCAGTTGGTCCAAGAAAGATCATGAGGCGGCGAGAGCAGCTCCTCCTACCCCACTGGCCCTGGTGCCAAGAATGAGATGCCACCCAGGTCAGATCTAAAGGGGAGGGGCATGCCCAACACTTACACATCCATTCTCAGTTTCAGTTCAAGCAATCCTGAGCCCCTACTTGCGAACAGAACTTTATAAAATAAAAGGCAACACAGAGATGATCTCAGGCCACTAGGAATTCTAGAGGGCATGACAGCATGTGCACAAATAACTGGTTAGTACATGGAATGGAGTGCGGTGTCATGTGGCCCAGGAGCCAAGGGGAGCAAGACATTTTTCTTACCATGGGATCTGAAAAGAATGAGGATTTGATTGGGGTTTTCTGACAAGTGGTGGTAGGAAAGATAGTAGCACTCTTTCTCCTATCTTTCAGAGAGTTTTAGCTCGACACGCAGCTGTGTGTGTGTGTGTGTGTGTGTGTGTGTGTGTATGGTAGGGGCTTGTCGTGAGGTCAGGTACCACCTACCCTGCCTAGTCACACTGTCCTTTCAAACACTGCGAGGTCTACCAGACCAGCCAGCCAGACACACGTTTGATGGTTGTGTGTCTCAGCCTCCAAGCTTGGGAAGGAGCTTCATCAGGAGAGAGAAGACTGACTCGAGAAGGCAGAGAATGTCTAGGTTTTATCTTAGAGGTGGGGGGAACCTTCAAAAGGTTTAGGCAGGAGGGCGACTTAGTTGTATTTTAGAAAGTAACTCACAACACTGAATGTTCTCAATATACACTCATGTATTGAAAAGTGATAGAAAATAGTGATTATCCTGAGTATTAGAAATCTGGGTGGTTTTTATTTTCCTTATACTTTTTTTTAATTTTTACTAATGTTTATATTATTAGAAAAGGAGTCAATAAATGTTCTATCAAAATAAATATTGAGAATATTTTATACTAGCAATAGTCTGCCTGGGACCACAGGGCTCTGAAGCTGGCAGGGTTTTGGTGGCAGGAGTAGAAAGGAGGGGCTGGATTTGAGCCTTTTTGAAGAGGGAGTTAGCGTAGGCTGAGGGGTTGGGGGAGTTGGCTGGAGGGGTTGGGAATCACCCCTTTAGTTTGTGGTAAAGTAGCCCCTGGAGAGCCCACATGCCCTCCTGGCCCGTCAGTGTTCCTGATCTCCTGGTACCTTAATGAGACCTAGCCATTAAAGACCTAGCCATGGGGACTGTGGGTGGCTCTAGTTGGCATGGAGAGCGGCCTCCGCCCAAGGCCTAAAAGCCCCAGTGGGACTTGGTTAGTGGGTCTCAGAGAAGAAACCCAGGCTGTGACAAGATGGTGTTTCAGCTAAATGAATAGACTGAAATGTTCCAGGGAGCATGGTTTTGCGTTCTGACATTTGAGACTAAAAACTGAATCCTAAGATGCATTCACATTTCCTGCTTATCTGCTCATATTGGTTTTTGCTATCCCACTGCGGACAAACAGATAGATTGATGTTGTTTTCAAGTAGAAGTCCCAAGGCCGCCGTAATGACAGGTGGGGTTTTAACTCTGGGAATCCATGTGAGTGATGAAGCGGTGATATGTGTCCCCGGCTTGGTTAGAGGCCTGGCTTTTGCTGGCTGATGTATCGGGGGGAAATCACTCGAGGAAACTGAGCCTCCGTTGATTTACGTGTTAAATGGAATGATAATGCCATCCCATCTTACGTCATAGGGTTGCTTTGAGCTTTATATTAGATGACGTGGAAATACTATGTAAATGATCGAGAGGCTGGCGTTTGTGTGGTTACTGTTGTGGATGTTAGCATTTATTTTCAGAAGAGATAGGGTTGTTTTTGCAAAGAGTGCACGCCCTGAAGGATGCCTGGCCATGACCCAAAGTCTGATCTTGGCTCCATCTCTGGAGCAAAACACTGGGGGCTGGGACCGAGCGGGTTCACATGGCTGTTATGAGACAAGCCGTGACACACACACGAGCAAAGGAATGTCCTTTAGATAATGGGCCAGAGGGGCCCACGACTATGCGAATGTTTATTCACGTGACAGGTGAAGCCCTCAAAGGTGACCATAACTAGTGGGAGGATATAACCTGTAAGTTTACAGCCACAATTCTGTTCAGAAAGGAAATGATTTACTATTTGATTATGCCCTTTGCGATCACATTAAGGAGTTGCTGAGCGTGGCTCCCTAGAGCAAAATGGAAATTTTTGAACGTAAGACATAGTTAGGAACATGCAAGCAATGTCATTTACCAATGACTATAATCAAGGCAAGACTTCAATTTAATTAGCTTGAAGAAGTGACGTACAAACAAAGGCAAGTGCAGGAGACAGGTGATTGCTCTTCCTTGCTCTGGCCATTGGTCAATACAGGGGTGGTAGCCACGCATATGCTGTGACAGTGGTTCTTCTAGTGTGCTCCCGGACCGGCAGCGTGAGCGTCACCTAGGAACTTGCTAGAAACGCACATTCTCCAGCCCACCTCAGACCTGCTGAATCAGAAACCCTGGGGCCAGCCGTGCATTGTAACAAGCCCTCCAAGGGATTCTGATGCTCGCTAAAGCTTTTGTGATTCCTGTGCAGGTACCTGCCCCAAAACACTTTGCATGAACTATCTTTGTGGTTCTTGTGTTTGCTTAAAATGCCTTGCTCTTCATGCCGAAATAACTCAGGTTCTTGACACTGGTTAAACTTCTAACGCTGTCGAGGTATACCAGCTATGTTCCCAGACTTAAACCAAAGAACCAAGACTGTGCTTCTCAGCATCTCGGTGATGTGGGGACAAGGGGCCCTTGTCAATCGCGATGTGTGGCAAGAACCGAGGCCCCTGCAGCGTGTAAGTGCTTTGAGATCTCGGAAGTCAAAGTACGCGATGAGCTTCCTGCCAAGGTCTCTTTGTACCCAGCTATGAAAAAATGTAGATATGGGGCCGGCGGGAGCACGTGTGCAGGATGACTCTTAGACCCTGTGATTTAATAGAAACAGAAAGGAGATTACTGGTTTTCCAGGGCCTGGGGAAGAGGGGAAAATGAGGAGTGACTGCCTATGGATCCAGGGTTTTTTTGTGGGGGTGATGACAGTGTTTTGGAATTCGGTAGTGGTGGTTGCACAACATTGGGGTATACTAAAATACCACTGAATTGTGCACGTTAAAATCGTTAAAATTTGAATTTTATGATTGTGTAATTTATCTCAATGTTTGTTTTTTTTTAAAAAACGGTGCTTTAGTGGGGAGGAGTGATTATACTTGTACACACACACACATACACACATACACACACACACCAAGCCATGTGCGGCTGGGGCCCATCATAGATGCTCAAATTGCTCTCTGGTGGTTGGTTGACAACTCTGAGCCCTGAGAAAGGGGCTCAAAGGAGCAGACACCTGGGAATTTGGACATGGTTGGACTGTGGTCCTTCAGGGCGGCTCCCTGAGGCAAGTGTAACTTTTCTTGGAGTAGATCCTCCCCTCTAGTTCAAGAGATTCCACTGGGATGATGGAGGGAAAAGTGAACTCAGGTTAGAGAAAAATGACTTCTTGCTTTGAGAGCGAGTTGTTTCCAGTTCCCTGTGAAGAGCACAAATTGGTTTATGCGTCAGAGGCAAAGCTTGGGAGGCCAGCTGCTACGCCTCAGTGTAGAGAAGGCGCCTTCCCGGACTCCTGCCAGCCGCAGACAGCCCCAGGGACCGGGCTGGATGATCTCACAGGCCTGGGTGGAGCGAGCGGCCGGACAAGGTCCAGGCCCCCCTGCTCGCAGATATAATCAGCTTTGATGGCCACAGGTTGAGGCTGTTTTTCCAATTAGGGCTGTTAGAGGATTCTGGCAGGGCAACAGACCTGGGACTCATTGGATTAGCAAAGATGAAGGGGTGAGAAGGGCGCTGATGTGAGGGGTGCTGGGGCGAGACGGGCAGGGACAAAGGGGGCCCGGAAGGGGTCATCAGCAGGGGCACAGTGAGGCCTGGCGATGTGGTCCAGGAGCCGCCTTTGGAGGTTGCCTCGCTGGGCAAGGGACTGTGCAAGCAGGCGTGGGTGGGCTCTCCTCTCATCCTGGTAAGGCTGCCTGGTGGGCTTCACTCATGGGAACCTGGATTCTTCAAGGCCAGGGTTGCCAGGGTTGCCAGGGTTTTGGACAGTTTCCTATGTCCATCCGCCTTCCCAGGGACGATGCAGCTGCTGCCATCTCCTCTTCTTAGAATCCGCAGTTCTAGGCCCACCCCACCAGGCAGCCCTCCTGGTTGGAGAATAAAGAGCATTAGGGCCAGAGCGATCCCTAAAGGTCCTGAGTGCATGCCTTCCTTTTGCAGAAGAGGAAACCACCGCTTCCTGGAGTTTAGGGACTCATCCGGGACCACCCAGCTTGTTAGAGGCAGCGTCCGGGGTGCATTCCCGGCCTCCCTATGTCTCTTTCCTACGCTCCGCCCCCCAACATTCCATTGAAATAATAGACAATATAGATAATCCTATTTTATATATGGGGAAAGTAGGACACCAAAAAATGTGCCCAAGGTCACATAGAACCTGATCCTCAGTCTGTGTGAATCCTCAGCCACCAGGCTTTGCACTTCTTTATACTTTCCAAATTGTTTACAATTGAGTATATAAAACACCTAATTGTACTTTCTGGTGGGCTACGCCAGGAGGCCGTCAGGAACATTTCCCTGAGTATACCTCCTGGCTCCAGAGTTTGCTGAAACCCCAGCCATCTTCCCCCTCAGGGACCCATTTGGAATAGAAGTCCCTAAGGAGAGATGTGCACGCAAGCTGCCTGCCTCCTCCAGGCCCGTCAAGAGGCCCGTCCATCTGCATGGGAGCCGGGGGGTGGCTGTGGCCTGCAGTGACCAGGCTAGAGGATGCCCTGGAAGGCCAGGGCAGTTCAGGGCTGGGCAGAGTTGGTGATGTTTGAAGACAAGCCTGCCCTACACCCGCCAGAAGCTTGGGCTTTCCAGAACCACCTGTCCTCTCCAAGAATGACCTGGCCATAGCTATACTTGTCCCTGTCCCCTTCTTGGGCCCATGCCACCTCTTTGAAAGCAGTGGTGGAGGAGGCAAGAGAGTGGCATCCAGAGCCATTCTGCTTAAGCTCACGTCCCAGCTCTGTCACTTCCTAGTCCGGTGACCTGGGCAAGTTCCTACCCAAACCCGGAGAAAACATGAAAACATGACACAGCATCGTCCCTTGAGGGGCTTATCTTGTGAAGGCAAAAATCCCTGCACGTATGAAACACAATATCACAAAGAAAGACTAACATTTGCTGAATTCCTGTTATATATGCCAGAGAAATGAAAAAGATACCTGAAAGATATCATTTCTTTTATGTAGAAGATGGCCTAGAATTGAGACACATCGCAGTGTACAAAAGCTGGACGCTGGGGGTTTAGGGCATTCCTTCCAGTCTCCTTCCGTAGGGCTGTTTTATTTCACTGACTTAACAAGTGAGTTGGATCCTGCCATCCCTGTCCCTTCAATTCTGCCAGGCAAGCTGGACTCTTCTGTTGCCTGGCTACCAGGCAGGTGGTCCCAAATGTGGGGGAAAAAAAGCTGCCTAACCTTAGAAATTGGCTGTGGATGTCACTGCAGGAGGACAAATAAATATAGAACATCAAGCCATTATTCACTTAGAGCTTCTTTAAACTCTTGCTGTGATTCACCAGATCAATTAAAGCCGCCATAATTCAGGGTGTCAGGGGAGGCTGGGAAGAGAACAGGTCCAACCTTTCCTACCCCCCACCACCCCTCACCCCACCCCATCCCCATCCCCTCCCCATTCCCTCCACCCCTCACCCAGGCCTCTGGTGGAGTTTGCTCCTCCCTCCGGGGGATATATGTTACCACCGCCTGTTTTAAGAAAACCAGTTAAGAAACCATCAATTGCGTTGGAGTGGAAAGGTCACTGCACGGGCTATAAATACAGGCATTTCTAAACCGTGAGGGGACGTCTGTAGCACACTCTCTCCTCCACACCCGTCTCTGCCAGCTGAGATGAGAGAACACCCAGCCTGAGACCAAAAAGGCATTCCCTGCGTCTTCATTCTGTAGCCTGCCGTCTGGAGTGTACCTGGGAATCCTGAGCCTCTGGCATCACTGTATGCCTGAGGCACCTCAGCCCACCCCAGGTTTGGTTTGGTTTTTCCTCAGTTATTTCTTCACACTGTATAGGTACAGGAGTTCAAGGTAAAACTTTGGAAAACACTGAAAAGCACAATAGGGAGGTAATAACCAAGAGTCATACCCCTTTAAAAAAAAAAAATCTGTTAGCATTTTAGGATATGTTATTCCAGGCTTTTTTTTTTTTTAACCCTAGGCTGTGTATATACATATTTGTTTTTCTTTACAAAACCACGTTTAAAGAGTGTCATTTAGTAATGCTGTTCTGTAGCCTGCTTGCTCAGCGGTGTTTCTGTTAATACTATTTTCCCATAGTTTTCTGTGTGTACCCTCATGTATTTGCATATCTCTTCCCCTGCTGTTAGGCATTTAGATTGCTTCCAGATTGTCATTCATATAGAATGCTGCAGTAAACATTGACTTAAAGTTTGCAGATAGCCGTAATGACTTCTTTTGGGTAGATATGTGACGTGGAATTGATGGGCCTTTGATTTTTGAGACTGGTACATGTTGCCAAATTGCCTTCTAGAAGGTTGAACCTAGTTACACTTCACTAGTGTATGTTTGTGACCGTTCCTCCACTCCCCTGCCCAAAACTAACTATCGCTATAAGTTTTTTCATCTCGACCAATTTGTTGGATTAAAAAAAGACTGTCATGTTGTTTCAAACAGCCACTTAGCACCTCCTAACCAGTCATGGAAGGCTCCCAGAACCAGCAGGAACTTCCCAAAGTGGATATTCCTTCCCCCACTGTCAGCCAGGTACCCCTGAGGTCCTCACCCCCAGGAGGGTGGCGGTGACAGTACCAGGGTCCCACGTCCCCCAGGGTAGATCCAGAGCCAGACACAGGGTGGCTGAAGGGTCCCTGTCCAGGGCCCTTTCTCCATGGTCCTGAGGTGCAGTGGGCTGGCTGGGAGAGCAGGCTGCCTCTCTCTACGCTGGCACCCTGGCACCCTGGCAGCCTGCCACCAGCCACCAGCTCTGCAGCTGCCAGGGAAAGGGAGCGAGATCTCCCTAACCATCGGGGATATGGAGGGTGAATTAGATCAAGTCCATTAGGCGAACCTTGACATCGTTTGATTTACAAAACAGTATTATTGGTCATGTTGGCAATGAGATTATTTCAGAAACATTAAGTGGTCATGGAACAAGTGGCATCCAACTCAAAGCGGAGTCTTCCAGCTCGTAAGCCATCTCTTTAGCCCGTGGCTCCTCTTAATTTCTGGTAAATGCAGTTATGTAGCTGTGCCATGAGCCCTTTGAGCAAGGAGTGTTCACCCTGAACACATCCATTCTTGAGACTTCCTGGATCTACAGTGAACGTAAATGACAGTCCAAGGTGCCTGCATGTGTGCATGGAAGCATTCATTCATTCATCGATTGGTGTTCAGAGAGCCCTACTAGGCGCGTGGGTACAGAAATGAATGAGACACAGCCCCACCCTGGAAAGCTCCCTTCCCCGCAGTTTTGTGTAGTTAAATGGGTCTGTAATCAAATAAGTACATCACTCTGAGAGCAGTACTAATAGAAGATACACAGCACCTACTACAGGCCTGAGGTGAAATCAGGAAGCACTTCACAGAGGACCTCTGCACGAGGAGTGGGGGTGGGGTGGGGGGAGGTGACAGTGAGGATTGGACATTCCACTCTACAGAGCCCCCAAAATGCCAGGCATTATTTAGCCTGAGGGAGTTAGAGAGGGAGGCAGGGGAGGGAGCTGATCAAATGGGTTTTAGGGAACTTAGTCTGGTGGCAGCGTGGAGAAGGGGCTGGTCACAGAAGGCCTGGAGACAGCTCAGCAAGGAGCCCCTGCAGGGCCCAGGAGAGCGACCACGGGAGGCAGTGACTATTGGTCTGATCTCAGCCCAAACCCAGGCCCTTTGGGGAGCCCCGTGAAAACATTTAGCCATATAGCTTCCCACCTGCAGAGATTCTCATTCCATTGGCCTAGATGGAATCCCAGGCTCTGGATGGTAACAAAACTCCCCAGATAATGCTGGTGCCAGCTTGGGAACTGCTGGCCCATGTGTTCTCCAGCTCAGTGATTCTAGGAGACGGTGATTTGATCTATAGCTTTGTAAGCTGTAAAATGCTTTGCAGATAAGAGTGATGTTTTTCTCAGCATTTTTCTCTGTAAAAATAATTTTGTCAGAAACCACCGGATCACCTCTTTTCTCAGTGTGTGTAATCAGTACCGTGGCAGGTTTGACCTTCGCTCTCTCACACTTCTGCATGTGTTTCCCTGGGCTTCCAGCCTCCGACTAGTCAAGACAAAAGAGAATTCTTCTCCAGCCAAGGGAAACAAAAAGGGAACTCTTTTGAAAGTGATGAATCCTCCTTGTTTCCCGCTATCTACTCATCTGTTCGTAGATTTGATAAATCCAAATAGTCCTCTGATTTTAAATAAGACTGTGACTGCCAGACTGTATCTGCTACCCACTCGGAGCCCTTTTACTTCCTCCTGGGGGGCTTCCTTGACCTAAGTCTCACAGGGAACCTGCTCTGCCCAAAACCTGCTCTTCCACTGACCCTATTGCCTGCTCATATGTGCCAAAGCCTGTGAGGCTTATAGACCTCTAATGGGCCGAGTTCAGATAAACTCGATGTGCTGTGTGGGGCTTTGGGGCAGACAGACTTGGGTGCAGATCTGGTCCTGCCTCTTACCAGTTACATGGGTTTGGACAAGTAATGTAAATTTCTGTGCCTCAGTTTCACCATCTGTAGAATGGGGGAAATGAGCCCTCCCTGCCAGTGATCTTACAAAATTGAAAGGAAGTAATGCATGTCATATATCAGGTGTGCATTGTGCAAGAATACTGAATTGCAGAGTCTCAGCTTTTGGGGGTAGAGATGTGTGGAGGCTGGACGCTGTGCTCTCCTGGTGTGGAGACCTGTCGCTCTCTGGCACTGTGTCCAGGGCTCAGCCCTTGCTGCCCTCCCGTGTCACCTAAAACAGCCGCTTCAGTTAGCACACATCAGCCCCCAGCCTCCAGCCCCGTGCTGACAGATAGCGTCATCTCAGGGACACATCTGTCATCAAAGCCCCTTCTGTGAGCCAAAGATGGCTCTGGTCAGATGTCAGATCAATTTGAAATAAATGAAAATGTATGGCTACTTCATCTCAAAATCTTCAAATGCATTCTCAGGGAAGGAGATCAGTCTTTTCTCCCCTCTTCTTCTACCGTCGTCTTTCTTCTTTCTCCCCCTTTCGCCCATTTCAGAACTTGTTAAGTCCGGGATCTCATCGTCCAACCAGGAGGAAGTTTGCCTTGAGGTGTCCCTTAACAGGGAAGGACAAAGAGTGTCCTGGACCACACCTGCAATGACTGAAAACTTAACATTTGCAGAATGATCTAAGTTCGCAAAGTGCTGTCACATTTTCTTAGTTGGTCCACACAACCGCCCTAGGAGGAAGGTAAAGCCATTCAACAACAGAGTAGTATTACCTCCCACATTTTGCAGGACGAGGACCCAAACTCAAAAGCATGTGGAGCCCTGTGCAGGGTCACACAGCTAATAAATGGGTTTGAAGCCAGGACATGGGACTGCCAGGATCCTCCAATAGACCAGTTTGGCTTGAATGGCAGACTCATGTTTTGGACGGTGGGAAATAATGACGGACAGAAAGGCTTGGGCTACAGTCTGGAGGGCTGCACGGGCGAGTTTGTGTTTTATGCAGTTGGCAGTGGCGAATCCCAGAATGCTTCAGAGGAGGGAAGGAACGTGATCAAAGAACGATTTTGGAAGGTGAACACAGCAGCACACACAGCGATAGAAGTGAGAAGAGATGGGTTGGAAAGGGACAAACTATTTGAAATAGGAGCCTCCACTTGGATGGTAGCAGTAGGCATAGAAAGGAAGAGAAAGATGAATAAGAAAATGCAAGAGACAGGAAAAGGTATGAAAGATAATTCCACGGTTCCAAGCCCTGGAGCAGGAGGAATGCCGTCAACAGAAGAAGCAAGTGTTAATAATAACAGCTGACTTTTTTTTTTTTTTAGCAGCTGTTATGCTGCTCGATGAAGAGCTTTTTGTGGATTTTTCACATTAAGTCCTCCTAATGGCCCTATGTCATGATTACCATTTTTATCACTCTTTTAGAGAGAGAAAACTGAGGACAAAGTGATGACACGATTTGTCCACGATTACAAAGCTAATAAGCGATGGAGCCAGGATTTCAATGCAGGTCTGGCTGACAGTCTCTAGAAGCCACACGTTTAACCCAGCTCTGAACAGCCCTGCCAACCCACCTCCAGGTATAAAATGGGATAAAGGGAGAGTTTCTTTGATGAGCAAGGCAGACCTGGCCTCTGTCGCTGCCATTTCCCCTAAGAGACCAGGCACCCTTCCGCTGATCTGGGTTGATGGAAGTCCGCTCTCACTGAGGTTAGGATTTCTGTTTACGATATTTGCTATAGAAAAGGTCTACTGTCAGGGTGGGAGGAGGCAACTCCAGTTCAGACTCTGAGCAGACCTGGGAAGATGGTGGCCTTTGCAACGTCAGAGAAGGAGGAGACAGAAGAGATACATGAAGAAAATTGTGGGATAAAGGAGGAAAATTCCCTAAAGCCCAGAATATTCTTAAGGAAGGAATGTGTGGGCAGCCAGCCAGGGAGAAAGGAGCAGAAAACAGAGGAAATGATTGAGAGTCCCCACCAGTTGTTTTGTCTGGTTTTCTCCAGCAGTATTCCTTTTTAGGCCACTGCACCCAAAGTCTGACCGCCCAGCACAGCTAAGGCCCAGCTCAGAATTAATTACTCAGCCTAGATGTCTTTGTCCCAGACAGAGGATTTGGGTCTTAAACTCGGATAGTATATTATCTCTAGATAATATAAACATCCAAAAGAAAGCAAAGACCCAGAAACTCCCATCGTGGAACCTCCATATTGAAAGTAGTCCTTAGATACAGGCAGGATGGTCCCCTGCCCTGGCTTTCCTTCGTCCATGTCCCTCTCACCCTCCAATGTGAGGACAATGAGGGGTCGGGAGGATACGTATGTCTGAGCCCTCCCTTCTAGATTATGCCCTTGCTCCATCCAAACAGCCCTGAGCTGCTTCCAGGGCATGTGCCAGTTTCTTCCCCGGGTCTGCCCTTCCACGGGGGTACCTACTCCTGTGCCTGCAGAGTGGCCAAGAGGCAGTTCGTTGGGGACAGTGAACAGAGCCTGGACATTCGGGCTGGCGTGTCCACACTGCATGCACACGAGACCCCTCAGGGGTACAGGCCCAAGTCTGAGATGGAAAGAGGAGGGAGGTGGGCTGCAGGCTGGCCCTGGGGCCGGCTCTCCCCATGCTGCCACCTTTCATCATGGAACTCCAAGGAGTCTTGGAATTCTAAAATTGAACCTCACTGTCCAGGTGTTGTAAAGGTATATTTAGCAAGGTAGGAGAATGGAACATTTTTTAATTAACAGCTAGCTTAATTTTTCATTTTTAAATATTTAGACGTATGGTCCATGGCCTCCATTTGTCATCTTGCCCTGGGCCCTACAAAGGTTAGGAACAAGACCTTGGATAAAGGAGCTATAAAAATCATCTACTCCATCCACCCAGTCAAGCTTGGGTTCCTACCAAATGCGTAAGCACCTCCGCGTATGATTGACGCTGATCTCATTCCCTCCTGAGTCTACTGGACCACTCTGTCTCTGCAGTTTCTCACTGCTTCAAAGTGCTCTGTTATTTTTGAGCCAAAGACTGTCTTCCCGTTTCAGAAACAGCAATTAGTAGTAATAACTGAAGGCTCATTCTGCCAAGCAAAACAGTACAGATGTTAATGAGCTTTGGCCTCATGGAGACCAGCGTCCACATCTGACTCTGCCACTTATTTAGATGTGTGACTTTAGGAGATTAAATTTTTTAATCTCTCTGACATTCAGTTTCCTCATCTATAAAATGGAAATAATAATTACCACTTCACAGAGTAGTTGTGAGTAAAAAATCTCTATAGTGAACATTATTTGTTCTTCTTTTAATTGAAGCATAATTAACATATAACATTAGTTTCAGGTGCACAACATAATGATTTGATATTTGTATCTATTGTGAAATGATCACAACAATAAGTTAACATTTGTCACATACGCAGTTACAAATTTTTTTCTTAAAATGAGAACTTTTGGCAACTTTCTAATAATGCAGCACAGTATTATTAACTATAGTTACTATGCTGTACGTTACATCTCCGTGACTTATTTATTTTATAACTGGACATGTGTACCTTTTGATCCCCTTCAGCCATTTCACCCCCTTCCACCCCCACCTCTGGCAACCACCAGTCCAGTCCGTTCCCTGTATCTTTGAGGATGTTATTCATTCTTGATACTTTTTTAAATTAAAAAAGTGTTTCAATTACAGTTGACATTCAGTATATTAATTTCCGGTATACCACATAGTAGTTAGACATTTATGTAACTACGAGGTGATACGTCTAGTTCCCACCTGATATCATACATAGTTATTACAATACTATTGACTGTATTCCCTATGCTGTACTCTATGTATCCATGACTGTTTTGCAACTGCCCATTTGTACTTCTTAATCCCTTCCCATTTTTCACCCAGCCCCCCAAACCCCTTCCTATCTGGCAACCTTCAGTTTGTTTTCTGTATCTATAAGTTTGTTTCTGTATTGTTTATTCATTTATTTTGTTTTTTAGATTCAATGTATAAGTAAGATCATATGATATTTGTCTTTCTCAGTCTGACTTACTTTACTCAGCACAATACCCTCAAGGTTTGTTCATGTTGTCACAAATGGTAAGATTTCATTATTTTTTATGGCCAGGAAATATTACATTGTATATATGTACCACATCTTTATCCAGTCATCTATCGATGGATACTTAGGTTGCTTCCATATCTTGACTATTGTAAATGATGCTGCAGTGAATTAGTGGGGTTTTTTTTTTTCGAATTAGTGTTTTGGATTTCTTCAGATAAATACCCAGAAGTGGAATTGCTGGGTCATATGTTCTATTTTTAATATTTTGAGGAACTTCCATACTGTTTTCTATAGTGGCTGCACCAATTTGCAATCCCACCAACAGTGCACAAAGGTTCCCTTTTCTCCACATCTTCACCAATACTTGTTGTTTATTGATTTATTGATGATAGCCATTCTGACAGGTGTGAGGTGATATCTCATTGTGGTTTTAATTTGCATTTATCTGCTGATTTTGTGATGTGTCTATTGGCCATCTCTGTGTCCTCTTTGAAGAAATGTCTCTTCAGGTTCTATGCCCATTTTTTAATCAGATTATTATTATTTTTTTAGTGTTAAGTTATATGAGTTCTTTATATATTTTGGGTATTAAACCTTTATCAAGTGTATTATTGGCGAATATCTTCTCCTATTTAGTAGGTCATCTTGTTGATGGTTTCCTTTGCTGTGCAAAAACTTTTTAGTTTGATGTAATCCCATTTATTTTTTCTTTTGTTTCCTTTGCCCAGGGAGACGTGTCCAAAAAAATATTACTAAGAGCAGTGTCAAAGAGTTTACTGCCTATGTTTTCTTCTAGAAGTTTTATGGTTTTGGGTCTTCCATTTAAGTCTTTAATCCATTTTGAGTTTATTCTTGTATATGGTATAAGAAAGTGGTCTAGTTTAATTTTTTTACATGTGTCTGTCCAGTTTTCCCAACACCATTTATTGAAGGGATTGTCTTTACCCCACTGTATATTCTTGCCTCCTTTGTCATAGATTAATCGACCATATAGGCGTGAGTTTATTTCTGCGCTCTCTATTCTGTTGTACTAATCTATGTGTCTGTTTTTATGCCAATACCATGCTGTTTTGATTACTATAGCCTTGTAGTATAGTTTGATATCAGGTAGCATGATACCTCCAACTTAGTTCTTTCTCAAAGTCGCTTTGGCTATTCAAGGTCTTCTGTGGTTCTGTCTATATTTTAGAATGATTTGTTCTAGTTCCGTGCAAAATGCCATTGATATTTTGATAGAGATTGTATTGAATCTATAGATTGCTTTGGATAGTATGCACATTTTTTGTCTATGTCTGTTAATATTTGCTTTATATATTTAGGTGCCCCTACATTGGGTGTGTAAATGTGTACAAGGGTTAAATCCTCTTGTTGGATCGCTCCTTTTATCGTTATGAAATGTCCTTCTTTGTCTGTAGACTTTGTTGTAGTCTGCGTTGTCTGATGTAAGTATTGCTACCCCAGGTGTTTATTTTTTCCATTTGCATTTGCATGAAATATCTTGTTCCCTCCCTTTACTTTCATTTTGTGTGTGTGTTTCTATCTGAAGTGGGTCTCATGTAGGCAGCATATATATGGGTCTTGTTTTCCTATCCGTTTAGCCACCCTATATGTCTTTTGATTGGAGCATTTAATCCATTTACACTGAAAGTTATTATTGATAGATATATGGTTATTGCCATTTTATTAATCATATTATTTATGTGTTTTTTATTCTCTTTCTTAAAGAAATCCCTTTAACATTTCTTGTAATACTGGTTTGGTGGTGATTAACTCCTGTAGCTTTTTCTTGTCTGGGAAGCTTTTTATCTCTCCTTTGATTCTACATGATAGCCTTGCTGGGTAGAGTAATCTTGTTTGTACATCCTTGCTTTTCATCACTTTAGATATTTCATGCCAGTCCCTTCTGGCCTGCAAAGTTTCTGTTGAGAAATCATCTGGCATTTTAGTTATGATGTGTTTTGGTGTGGGCCTGTTTGTTTTCAGCTTGTTTGGGACTCTCTGCACTTCTGGGCTTGTATGTCTGTTTCCTTCACCAGGTTAGGGAAGTTTTCCATCACTATTTTTTCAAATAGGTTTTCAATCCCTGCTGTCTCTGTTCTCCTTCTGGTACCCCTATGATGAGAATGTTGTTATGCTTGATGTTGTCCCAGAGGCCCCTTAAACTGTCTCATTTTTTAAAATTCTTTTTTCTTTTTGCTGTTTCGATTGGGTGTGTTCCACTGCTTGTCTTCCAAATCACTGATTTGATCCTTTGCTTTATCTAATCTGCTATTGATTCCATCTAATATGTTCTTCATTTCACTTATTGTGTTCTTCATTCCTGACGGGATCTTTTTTATGATTTCTCTCTCTTTGTGTAAGTTCTCGCTGAGTTCATCTGTTCTTCCCCTAAGTTCACTGAGCATCCGTATAATCAGTGTTTTGAACTCTATCTGGTAGGTTGCTTGCCTCCATTTCATTTCGTTATTTTTCTGGAGTTTTGTCCTGTTCTTTCATGTGGGACATGTGTCTTTGTCTCCTCATTTTGGCTGCCTCCCTGTTTGTTTCTATGTATTGGGTAGATCTGCTACGTCTCCCGGGCTTGGCAGGGTGGCCTCAGTAGTAGGTGTCCTGTGGGGCCCAGTGGCACAGTCTTTCTTGAACCTTGATGGCTGTTGGCACATCAGTGAGTAGGATTGAGCCTCAGGCTGACTGGCTGTGATGACTGGACGTGACTACATTGGATGAGCTGTTGTGTGGGGGTTGACCCCATGGAACTTTATCAGGGCTCTGGTGCCTGCCGAGTCCACCCCTTGGTGTGTCATTTGTGGAGCTATTTGGATGGTGCTCTGGTTTAGTCTGAAACTGTCCACTGAGTGTGTTGGTTCTGGGACCTCTTAGGTGAGGCTCCAGTGCAGTCCAAAGTCAGCCATGGCCTGTGCCCAACCCAGGGTTACCTGGTAGGAATTACAAAGGGATCTGAAGTTAGTAGCTACCTGTGCTGGGCTCGGAGGCACCTGGGAGAGGCTATGCAAACTGAGACAAGCTGCCACTAGTGTCAGGTTTGGGGCCTCTTCACAAGAGGTATAGGGCATGCCAGCTGCTGCTTGTTTGGGATTTGTGGATCTCTGAGATATTTTAGGAGATTCCATCCACAGCATGAACTGAGAAAGGCCACTTGTGCAGAAAAGTTGCTGGAAGAGGGTCGGACTAGGCATGAGTTGCGTAGGGTAGGATCTCAGGGAATAACCAGGGTGGGGCAAATGGTGTTAGCCAAGTTAATGGAGAGCTCAGCCATGGTGCCCCCCTGCTCCTGCAAGCTGTGGGAGGGGGATGTCTCAACAAAGGAACAATAGCACCTGTTAGCATTTCTGCCTGGAGTGCTGCCACTCCAACCCTTACACTGAAGCCAGATAGTTTAGTTCCTCCCTCTGTGACCCTGGCTCTTTTTGAGCTGCTGTCCCTTCGCTGGAGCTTAGGGCAAGTGTTTGTGAGCAAGTGAGTCAGTGCTCGGGCCCTGTAAGAGGACGCCTGGGTGTAGACTTCTGTCTCACCCTGACAGAATCCCCACTGATTTTCACAGCCAGATGTTGTGGGGCTCCTGATCCCGGGGCTCACTGGTTCTCTAGGCTGGGGTGCCCAGTCTGGGTCTGGGAGTCCTCCCACCTCAGGGGGACTGCCACAGCTGCAATATCCTTCCCAGTACTTAATCACCCCACGTGTGGGACCAGCCTGTTTCTCCTCTCTGCCCCTCCTACCAGTCTCCACGTGGTTTCTTCTTTATATCCTTAGTTATAGGCATTCTGTTCGGCTAGCCTTCAGGTGGTTCTCCAGGGTCGTTGTTCTATAAATTAGTTGTCATTTTGATGTGGTCATGGGAGGAGGTGAGCACAGCATTTGCCTACTCTGCCATCTTGACTGGAAGGTGCTCAGTGAATCCATTCCTGATGTCTTAAACAGAAGGCCCCGTCCCAGTGAGGTGGGGCATAATTAGTGCCAATAAAGCGTGGCTTGCTTCTTATTGTTGCCTAGGTGCTCTCATGGCAGAAAGAGGTTAGCATTTGACACACAAGTAGGAAGACCTGAGAACCAGTCTGCAACACCACTTCACTAGTCTTCACTAGTTGTGTGACCTTACGTGAGTCACCTGTTCTGCCTGAGCCTCAGTTACCTCATCAATAAAACAGACTTGGTGATGATCCCCGTCACTTCACAGAGATCTTATATTGAAAAGATCCTACCAGAAACATTCATTCATTCATTCATTCTGTAAACATAAATGAAAATCTACTCTGTGTTAGGTGGTGAAATACAAAAATGTGCCCCAGCTTCTGCCCCCAAAGGCAACAGACTCTAGTCGATGAAACAAAGATATAATAATATTTTTTAAAAAATAAGAAGAATGTAGCGTGTTAGATGCTGGCAGCCTGAGGTAGAGGCTCTGCCCTCGGAAGATTTCATGAAGGAAGTGGCACTTGAGAGAGGTGGAGGGGAATATTATCAAAAAGAAAGCGTGGAGTCACGTATTTTTATGAAACAGCAAGACAGAATAAAAACAAATCTTTCAAGTAATGGGTCTTCAGTTATTTGACAAAAGTTATCATAGCCTCTCCTCCCATTTTTTTTTCCCAACATCTTCTCCTATACATGCTCAACAAGCCCAGTTTCTTCCATCATTGCTCACCTGATTGGCTCTGAGTCTCCCCAGGCCCTCCCTGGACACAGTCCATTCTCTATATGTCCCAATAGCTGGGAATACATAAAGGTCACCTTATGCCACATATGTTACCATAACCAGTTTGTTAGATATAGCCTAATTGACATCATATTCTAAAGCCATTTGCACTTTCCAAAATTCCAAGAGTCTACAAGCTACACAACAAATTGGAAAGCTCATCATCCATGCACATAATGAATGGATGGGCTTCTCTCATGCATACAGAAAAACTATGTGTGTGAAGAGCGTGTGGGGCATAGAAAAGAGAAAAAGAATACGTACACACTCATGCAGAGATTATGTGGACAGTTGGCTTAATGCTACCAGGGGACAATGAAAACCCCAGCTCTAAATGATGTCTTATTAAATCTCAAGGGATCCTGGTGAGACAGGTCAGAAACTAGTCTTTTACGTATCATTTCCCAGCTCTCTTAGGCTTAGAACTGGCTTTTGTGGAACTGGGTGCAATTTGGGGCATATAATCAATAATGTTGTAAAGATTTGGTAGGGTGTCCGATGGACACTTGTCTTATTAGGGAGACCACTTCAGGGATGATGTAGATGCCTGGTCACTGCACTGTACACCTGCAGCTGAAGCTGAATAATAATGAACGTCAACTACAATTTTAGATAGATAGATAGATAGATAGATAGATAGATAGATAGATAGATAGATAGTCACAAGAAGTGGAGTACAGCATAGGAATAGAGACAGTGGAAATGTAATGGCTGTGTGCAATGTCAGAGGGGTAGTGGATTGGGGGAGGGGGTTATCACTTTGTGAGGGATGTAAATGTCGAACTATTACGTGGTTTTGTACACCTGAAACTAATAAAAAAAGAGAGAGAGAGAGAGAGAGAGAGAGAGAGAGAGAGAGAGAGAGAGAGAGAGAAAGAAAGGCAAAATGAACAGAAGGAAAGTTTTTCTGGAAGGAAGCAGCAGACCAGCCACAGGAGCTGGAGGTGTTCTGCTGTCATACATAAATGGTTCACTGGGCACCTGGCAGATGGCAGAGCCCCCCCACACACTAAATGGCTATCGGTGGCCCCAAACCATCTGACTTAGCACAGGTGTTCTTTCTCACTGTTGAGTACAGGGCATTATTTGTGTGAAATGCAGTCCCCTTAAAGTCCCATCTCTGGGTGAAAAAACCTTGTCCTTAGCAGGTCTACTCCCAACCTTTGGCAGAGCCAACTCACCGAGGGACAAGTGAACACACGGGCCATTTCTTCCGTTCACAGCACAGAAGACCGCAAGAACCCTGGGTCCTTGGAACAGGACTTTGAATTTTAAATAAGCCCCGCTGTCACAGTCTCCTCACCCTGAAAGGGAAGGTGTGTCATTGAGCCGCGTGTTGCAAGAAATCAAGGAAATCATTACTTGTCCCAAGTCACCCAAGTAATGAGTGTAGAAAGTAGAATTTACACCCAAATTGTGTGCCCTAGCCTAGTGCCCTTTCCACTATCCACAGCGGAAGAGACCAGGGACAGACAACATATACACAAAACAACTTCGCCATCACACCTGCAGGCCATCGTGGAGACTGCAGAGCACGAGGCAGGTGGAATGGAGCTGTCCCAATCTGTGCCCACAGATGGGCTGTAATCTGCTGAAGGAAGCAACGTACACCCACAGGACAGCAGTGAATCAACAGATACAGTTACCTGAGGACAAATGGGAAGGTCAAATAAAAACGTGCGGCATTAAGTCAAGGCTCCCCAGTAGCCGTGAGAGCTCCCTTTGTTTTTTTGTTTGAGTTGGACCTCAGATGCAGAAGGTTAGTTATACTCAGTATTACTTCTCAGACACTTCACGTTGTCGTTCATCACTGGTCTGTGTGGCGCCCCTCTCTTGTTTTATTTATTGTTTCCTCTTTTATTCTTACTCCCCTTCTCATTCCCCTCTTTCCATAGTCAGCCATTCTACCATATTTAATGTGTATCCACTTTTTGATATGTCTTCTTGGTTTTGTTTTGTTTCTTGAGGTACCGTTGACGTACAGCGTTATCTTAGTTTCAGATGGACAACATAATTATTTGATATTTATATATTGTAAAACGATCACCACAGTAAGTCTGGTTAACATCCTTCATGTTTCACAGTTGAAAAAAAATTACTTTTCTTGTAAGAGCTCTTAAGATCTACTCTCTTAGCAACTTTCAGATCTGCAATTCAGTATTACTAACTATAGTCCCCATACTGTGCATGACATCCCCGGGAATTACTATTTTATTAGTGGAAATTTGTACCTTTTGACCCCCTTCACCCATTGCTCCCATACCCTCACCCCCATCTCTGGCAACCACCAGTCTGTTCTCTGCGTCTCTGAGCTTGGGGTTTTGTGTTGGTTTGGGTATGAGTTCTTGAAAATATGAATTGTTGATCTGTATGCTGGTGTCTCACATTTACGTAAGCAGTATTAGGCACCTCATTCTGGGTCTTTTGTCTTTTTTTTCCACTTAGCACTGTTTGTTTATTTCACGTCCCTACGGTTTATCCTTGTTGCTGTGGGTTCCTGTGGTCCATCTGGTCGCTATCCTCTGAGGTGTGCATCTCCCCGATTTTGATGATTGCCGAGCTTGCTTCCAATCCCCGGCCACCATACACAACACCGTGACGCACATCTTCTCTCATGACCCTTATGGGTGTATTGAGAAAGTTGGGGGACATAGAGACCCAGGAGCAGAATTGACGTTTCATGGGTTACGGGTGAACTAAAAATGACCACGTCTCGCCCAGTCTCTCCCTCAACGGCTGCCCCAGTTACACCCCCACCCGCAGTGCCCCTAAATGCCCACATCTGCTCCAGCACTGGGAATTATCCAGCTTCTTCATTTTTTGCCAGTCCTGCCGATGTGGAGTGATAGTCCGTCGTGGTTGCAGTGTGCAGTTCTGGGATTTCTAATGAATGTGGGCATCTCTTCATTGTCTTGTTAGTGTTTGGGTTCCCTCTTTCATAAGCCACCTGTCCGTTGCCCATTATTACACTGCGTTTCTTTCTTTTTTTCCCTGGATGATTAGCAAAGCTTCCTTGTATTTCTTTGGCCCCTTTTCAAACAGCACAGGCCTCTTTACGGCTGTAGTTGCTCATCTGGGGCAAAGGAACCCATCTAACCACCAACCCTTCATACACGCACCCTGGGGTCAGGGCTTGGAAGTGGCCAGAAGGCCAGTCAAAGTGAAAGGAGCCCCTTCCTCCCGTCCCCTCTGCCAGCCTTGCCTGAGGTCTGCTGTCCAGGAAGACAGGTAACAAGGGAAAAACTTCCTCGTCTCCAGGGCTGCTAACCTGCTGTGTCAATTCCGTGAGTTACTGCAGGAGTGTAGGAGGCTTAATTGCATCAGGGGAAATTGAAGCAGCCAAAGCTTAGGCCCCACTTAATTAACCTGTGTTCCTAAGGGGGCCGAGCAGGGATCAGGGCACAGCCAATCATTAATTACATGAGCTGGTGCCAGTTGCGGCTGGCATTTCCTGCCAGCGTTTGCCAGGCAGGGAGGTGACCGTGCCTCAGAGCAGTGACGTCACTGAGGGACCTGAAGGCAGTATTGGGGGCTAAATCTAGAAGGGAGGTGAAGGCAGGGACAGGGCAACTGTAAGTGCCCATCTGCCTTCTCAACTTGTCCCGGAACTCGGCCCCTGAGACCTGCTGAACTCAGATGAGCGGGCAGCAGTCCTTCGGGCGTGCTCTTTACTGTCTGTCCTTCCACCTCCAGCTTCTGGCCGAGGCAGAGAACCTGGAGGTGCTCAGCGCTGTCCCCACAGAAGGTGGCTCTGTGGATCTGGTTAACGGTTGGGTCCCCTCCCCAGTCAGACACACACACCAGTGGGGCCTGCCCTCCTCGGGACCAGGAGCAGGTGGGGCATCACCAACAGGGTGTGTCCCTCCTCTTCCCACACTCCATTCCCAGTGTGGGGCCCAGACTCTCCTCTAAATCATGTTGAGCGGCTATTTAAAGAATTTAGGTTTGACGGGAACCCCCAGCGATTAGCCTACACTGGGTTCCTAACCGTTCAGCGGGGTCCTGTCTCCCTCTCCTCCATCTGCACGTCAGCATGGTGATCTTGTCAACACCTGACGATCTTATCATCTTGTCCAACTTGTTCATCTGACTATCTAGTTGGCATGCGAGCCTGAGGGAAGTCAGAATGTCGGCGAAAGGAGAAAGGGTGTACCGCGCTGGGTACTGATAATACGGGCAGGCCCGGGGGAGAATGGGGAAGGGCGAGGGAAGGAGGTATGTGGGGCCATCGAGAGATAAGGGAGCAGCCATGCGCACAGCACGGACACATGTGACACCGGGTAGGTCGGAATTCTCCAGTGGCACATGAAAGGGGCAGCCAGACTCCCTGCCCCCCATGGAGCCTCACTTCCCAAAACGGGTAGAGGCTTCTATCCTCCTATCCAGCGTTGCCTGCGTTGGGCAGAGGGTTCTTCTGGACAGCAGCACTGTGAGAAGGAAACAAGGATGGGAGAGGAGGTGGCGTCAGAGTCCGTCCTCAGGTTCTTAGGCGGGGCGCCTCAGACCAAGGCCGCCCTTTGGGGATGAGCACTCACGTCAAGACGTCAAGAAACAAGCCCCTTTGGGGACGCGCACTGCCGAGTCTTGGGGTCACAACCAGGTGCCAGCACAAGCCTGTCTGTCGTCTTAGCTCCCCCTCCAGCTCTCACTGACCTTCCCTCTTTTCTCTGGCAGGCACTGACGCCCTTGGCCATGACGCAGCCCCATGACGGCCTGTGTGACTGAACCGTTGCTGCCTCAGCTGTTTCACATAAGTGTAAGGCACAGGCCAACCCCTTTCCCCCCAGAAAAAGATGTCTGGGCCCTGGGTGGGGAAAGGTGTTGGTGGGGAGGGAGCTCCAGAGTCGTGGTCACAGAGAGCAGGTCCCGGGTGTCTTTGGTGGGCAACAGGTTTGTCCTCTCTGGCGGCTCTCAATCCTTGATTTGGTCACCACTGAATCCATTCTGTTCAGATCTGCTAGACCCTGGGAGGGAGCATGGGGACCTCTTTCTCCTGTCCTCAGGAAGCTAATCAGGGGGCAGCTGGTATGATGGAAACTGCATGGCGCTGGCCCTGGGGTCCTGACTCAGACATGTGCTATTGTATGACTTTAGGCACATCGTTTAATGGTCTGGCTTCCCCTCCTGCATGTGGGTTTTTGTATGGTTCAAAGCAGGTGTTATCTTTTGCTGCATAATACGTCACTACAAACTGAGCCGCATGTAACAACACACACTGAGGATCCCACACTTCCTCGGGAATCCAGGCGTGGCTGGCTGGGTCCACTGCTTCCGGATCCGACATGAGGCTGCATTCAGGGTATCCACTGGGGTTGCATTTTCACTCGAAAGCTCAACTGAGGAAAATCCACTTCCACTCTCACTTATGTGATTGTTCAGTTCCTTTTGGGCTGTTGGATTGAGGGCCTCAATGCCTGTGTCCAGTGGCGTGAGGGCCAGAGGCCACATTCAGGTCCTTGTCACCTGGGCCTCCCCAACATGGCAACTTGCTGCATCAAAACCTGCGAGGGAGAGAGTTGGCAAGCAAGAGGGAAGTCAGAATGTTAAATAATCTATTCTCAGAAGTGACATCCCATCACTTTTGCTGTATCCTGTTGGGTAAAAGCAAGTCACAGGTCTTACCGCCCCGCAAGGGGAGGCAAGGGGAGTAGAAGGCATGACCACCAGGAGGCAGGACTCATTGGGGGCCACCTGAGAGCCTGCCCATCACAGGAAGGGACATAAATGGAAACACGTGAACTGCAGGATGCTGTTGAGATGCGCTGAGTTATTGTTATTATTTGCTTCTAGTTGTAAAGAGAAAATGAGCCCACCTTAAATAACAGAGAGCCGCTGGATGTGGGAATTTAAAGGCTAAATTGTACCATTAGTACTGGGCCTCAGGGAGACTGGCTGGGACCTGGCTAGTCAGTGCCTGCCCTTTACGTGTGTCTTCTTGGTTTGCGATTGTAAGGCAGACTTAAGCAGCCACAAAATGTGTGGGCCTTCCTTCTCTCCACAGATCACCATGTTTGAAGGATCTTTTAGTTTACAAGGGGCCCTCACATACGTGAATCTCACTTTCTGCTCACAATCATACCTGTAAACTGAGTTTTTGGTTAATCTCCCTTTCACCAGGGGAAAAGGTGGTCAGTTTGCAAGCTGGATTGGCTGCTAAGTGGCACAATTGGGGCTCAAATGGGCCTTCAGACCCTTGACTCTGCCTGCATTGCCATGTCCCACCCCCATTTCCCGGCCATTTCTGCTATACAGCCTTTATGGTACTGAAAGGGGGGAGGGCAAGAGGAGGAGGGCACTGTTCTTATATGGCTTCATAATTCCCTGTCTCCTAACACAGGCTGGGCACATCCCACGGGACTAGTCCGAGACTTTCAGCACAGTGGGTCACTGCCACCTCCCCCAACTTTAGGTCACTCCATAAGCCTCTCTGTCTCGTAAGCAGCCCTCAGTGGTGAGCATGCCGGGAAGCAGGGGAAGAAGGGGTGGTGTTTTAGTGGAGGCACATAAATCCTGCCAGAGCTGAGCTTCATCCCCCACCACATGTCTAGTGAACCCCTAAAGCACGGCCCACCAGGTACCTGGGCAGTCGTATCCATCTCAAACGGTGACGCTCAAGTCTGCAGATGGGATGTGAGCTGAGAGGTGCGATTTGCTGCTCCCTGGTGGTAGATCGGAGCCATAACTGCCAGGCCTGTGCAAGAAATAACCAGATGATGCACAAACTTTTTGTTAAGTACCCGCTGTGTGCCTGGCACTGAGTATAATGCTACAGCGGGATAGGAAACAGTATAAGACACAGCTGCTTAACCTCAGAGGACTCCTAATTTAGTGGAATAGTCAAGATGTTCACACATGAAAGTTGACAAGCGTCCTACCAAGGCAGAGTTTGAAAGGTGGTACATAGAAAGGCATTGCAGATGGAGTCCAGAAGGAGAGAGAACGTCACAGTGGGGGCAGTCGGGGATGGTTTCTCAGCGCCTCGAAAGATGGGCAGGATTTAAATAGCCAGAGAAAGCAAGATCATGCACTCCCCTGCCAAAAGCTCTTCAGGAACCCCATCTTCTCCAAGAGGGTTAAGCCCATGTCCTTGCCTGGCTTACAGCCTCTCCAGCTTCGTTCCTCCCCCGTCCTGTCCTGGCCTTTCCAGATTCCTACAGGTGCGAGAGCCCCATGTTTTTTCACACTCCTGCCCTCTCCACTGTGTCTACCAGACACGCTCTCCCTCAGCTTTTAGGATTCTGCTCAAACACAATATCTTCCCTGAAACCTTTCCCCCAAGTAGTTAGTTGCCCGTCCTCTGTGTTCCCACAGCCCCTGGTCTGTGTGTCTCTGGCTGTGTTTCACACCCTATTGTAAGACATGTTCAGTGTCTTTCCATCACGAGGCTATAAGCCTCTTAAGAACTGGGCCTGCCTGAGGGGCACAGTTCCTGTAGAGGGACAATGGGAGGTGGGGAGGGAAACACATTAGTGGTGGGCATACGAGGGAGAGGGGCAGGGAAAAGCTTCTGAAGGTTGGTCTAAAAGTCCGTGCCCAGATAAATGTATCCTGCAGGCGGCGTCATGCTGGGAAGGCCCTGGAAGAAGAGAGGGGTGCCGGGGCGTGACGAAAGGTTAGGGGAGCTCAGAGACGAAACCAGTGAGATCAGTTAGAAAACCATTGCACCGGTGCGGGCACGAGATGCCAAGTGCCTTAACTGATGTGGCGAACAGAAGACGGGCGAAGCCAAAGAAGAATTTGAGGGTCTGAAAGTCTGGGCAAGTAGGGGAGCACCCAAGGCCTTGTCAAACCACTATGCTAATTAATCACCTGGGACCCTGTCGAAATGCAGCTTCTGCCTCATTAGGCCTGTGGTGGGGTCGGAGATGCCGCGTTTCTAACCCGATCCACAGACTGCACAGCGAGCACCTTTGAGTGACTTGGAGGCAGTCCACGGAGCACGCGGTGTTCTAGGAGCGCCTAGTGAAGAGCAGGTGGTGTCTTGGGGTGAAGAAAAAGGTGCCGCTTCCGCCAGGTGAACACAGCAGGGCGAGGTGCTTTGTGAGCGGCGTGTCATTTTGAGGGTTCACTGAGATACCCAGTGGAAGGCCGAATGCAGTGCTTCACACATGCAGTAAACAGGAGCTGTTTTTCTCTGTGTCTTGAAGCCATGGGGGGAGGGAGAAGAGAATTAAAGGGGAAAGACAGCTAGAAACTTTGAAACTGGGCAGAAACAGGAAGCACTCTGCATCTTCTCTTCCCTCCACCTCCAGGAACTGTAAGCCCGCTCAGGCCACAGCCACCCTATGGTTCCAGAAGCCCCTGGTACCCCAATGCCTGGGCCCTCCCTGCCTCCAGCTGTGCGCACAGTTTCAGGAGGGCTCCCTGCCCCGTGCCCAGTGTGGCAGCCATGCCTGCCCCTCACCTCTCTGTGCATCTCCTTGCAGAGTTGGATGGGGCATCGGGCGGATGACAGCGGGAACAGTTGTGATCACTGGCGGAATCCTAGCTACGGTCATTCTCCTCTGCATCATTGCTGTCCTGTGCTACTGTAGGCTCCAGGTCAGTCCCCCAGCCTGTGGCCCGAGGCCACCAACAAACCACTGACCCATTGGGGCGGAAACTATAGGCCCTCTTTTCGGGGTGACAAAACTCAAAGCCATGGAATGTGGGAGGCATAAGTCAAGGGGCCTGGGAGTTGGGAAGCGATCGGAAGAGATCTGGGCATCCCCCACCCAAAGAGGGGGTGCTGGGAGGATACTGGCTTCCTGTGTTGTGTCTCCTGCACGGCGGAGATTTCAGAGTGATAGGAAGGGCACCATTCTAAGGAGACTGAAAGCTGCTCGCAGCCGCCCCCTGCCCTGTCCCCACCATGGTTTGTGTGTCCCGCCTCTCTGTCTCCCTGCCTCGGAACCATGGCCCAGAATTAATGCACTAGGAAGTAGACGGAGGAAGAGGCAAAGCTGGCAAGGCTGGGAGTCTACACTTGCAGAACGTGGCCACTGGTGTGGAGTTTGGTCCTCAGCACCCACAAAGAGGGGGGCGTGGGTGCCCCTGCGCTCAGAGGGGGCCGTCAGCCCTCAGGTGCACCCCCACTGTCCCCTCAGTATTATTGCTGCAAGAAGAGCGGAGCTGAGGATGCAGACGACGAGGAGGAGGAGCGCGACCAGCCCACACCCTCCAGAGGCCCCCCCTGCAATGCCTGCAGCTCCCAAGCCCTGGATGGCAGAGGCAACCTGGCACCTGGCACCAGCGAGCCCTATGGCCAGCCATGCGGGGTGGCAGCCCGCCACCTCACCACCTGCTCCCCATATAGCTCCCCCTTTTACATACGGACAGCTGACATGGTGCCCAATGGGGGCGGAGGCGAGAGGCTGTCCTTCGCCCCCACATACTACAAGGAAGGGGGACTCCCGTCCCTCCAATTGGCAGCACCCCATAGTTACCCGGTGACGTGGCCTGGCTCTGGGCGTGAGGCCTTCACCAATCCAAGGGCTATTAGTACAGACGTGTAACCCCTCTCACCCCCACCCCCACACACACCAATACTGCTGCCCCAGCAGAAGCAGTGGAGCCAGCTGTGCCCCTTGCAGTATCCCACAAGGACTGTCTCCATTTCTTTGGCTTTTCTTGCCTCACAGTGGAAGGTTCACCAGGATTCAAGCCATTGGATGCATTGAGAACCAGGCAGGGCCTGGTCCCCTGGCCCGGAGGTGGAGCCTGACAGGTTGGGTTGGCAGCTTTGCCAGTTTTTCCGCTGGGACATTGCTCTGGCTGGCTCCTAGCAGTCACAGACCCCTCGTACTTCCCTAACTCCCCCAGCTTTGCCAGATTTTGAGACGAGGGCAAGTTAGGCCTCCAGAATCCTTGGGGAATGAAAGAAGGAAGGGGAACATTGGGCAGGGTGAAAGGGAAGGGCTAAGGCACTGCAGAATTTGAGAAGGTCGAGGAGGGTGTGCAAGAGACCGCTGCAGAACTTGGTGGCTGAAACGAATCCAAGAGTCAGTTCACAATGTAGTTTTGTATTTTGGTTGTCATAGAGACAGCAGGTCCCATAGCTACTCCCATGTGGATCTGGTTCCTGAAGACATCACAGCTGTATTTGCCCCTTCCTCGTGGAACACATTTAGTTGGCTTTGGTGGTGTGAGGTTATTTGTGGGGAATGCACCAAAAACTGACTGTGTGACCTCGTCACCCCCTAAATCCTCTTTCTTTGCCTCGGGAACCAGCTGCCTGGCTGAGCGCCTTTTTCAGGTTTTGTTAGTAGAGTTCACGTAGCTTAGCGAGTGAGCTCCCGCTGGCGGCCTTGGCTGTGGCTGACAGCAGAGTGGTGTGCGTGGATGCAGTCCGGCGAGAGCTTGTGCGTGCACACGTCTCAGGTGTGTGCACACACCGGGGGCTGCAAAGTGGAAGGGTCTCTGATGTAGCAACTAGAAAGAAAAATCTGACCCCCGGACAGCGTGAGGGAAAAGTGAGTAAGTGGCCAATTCCCATACAGGAAGAGCCTGAGGAGTCTCGCATGGGACGATGCTGTCATGCCAGCCCCTCTAGGGCATACTACTCGGGCATCCAGCCGTGGTGCAGTCGACATGGACCACTCACTCCACTGGGGACAGCGGCCCTGACTCCTGAGACCCGGAGGGGCTGAGTTAGCAATCACATCCCACTGGCTGCCCTCCCTCCTCGCCCCACTCCCAGTCTCGGGGACGCCCATTGACTGCTGTCTCACTCTAGCCCCAAGTCCAGCGCCCAGTTCCCACGTATAACAGCCCTGGCCTTACGCTATGTGAGGGAATGCATCTGATGAGTTTTCCAGTTGCCTCTGTAGCAAGGGATGGCCGCCCCCCCTTCCAAGGCTGCCCCCCAACCTGACCCCACCCTCTCCTGAGTCACTGAATGCCCCTGAGGGTGTGGCAGGGAAGGAGCTGGCCCCTGTGCTGAGTGGAGAGGGAAGAGCATTCTCACCTTCGCACCACTCTGTTCAGGCTCGTGTCACCCTACATCCCAATCTGTAATTAAGGCCCATTGGGACCAGAGAACCTAGGGTCTGGTCACACTTTGGTCACTCATTAGCTCTAGGACCAATCACTTATCTTTTCTGCGACCCCATTTTCTCCAGGGAAATGAGACTTGTCCAGGTGGACTTGAAGGCCCCTTGAGTGCTCCACGACGCCTGGACTACCTGAAAAGACCTGCCAGCCACGCCACGCGGTCCTGCGGGGCTGGGTGCGCTTGCCAGCTGCCTGATCCTGTGTGCAGGGATGCGTGCTAAGGGACGAAAGACCAGCAGGCAAAGTGGTCATTGTGAAAAGCACGTGTTTGTCTAACTCTCCTACTGAGTGGCCTCAAATGGTAACATTGGTCTTCATACAGTTGGCAGCTCTAGGCCGCTGTAAGGAGACCTGTCTCCGAGTCTGGAAGGGCCAGCATAGGACAGTGGCTCTAACATACCCCTCCCATCACCAGCCCTTGCTGGGCCAAGCGCACCCACGTGACATGAGCTGCTGGGCCTGGCAGCTCTCACTGCCTCCTGACAACCAGTGCCTTGCTGCCCTGGACTTCCATAGCCAATCAACCCCAGCAGGGGCTGTCCCTCCTTCATCAAAAAATAACAGTGTCATTGTACCTCTCGCCTTTACAGAAATCAAGACAACCTGATCAACTATCACCTGCTTCTTAATGCCTGATTTGTTGGGGTCCCCGAGTGGAAAGCCTCTTGTGCAGTCCTGCCCCTTCCTATAGCTTTCCCAGCCTAAATCCTGTCAACCCACGAATGAAAATCTAGGTTTGGGACATTGGAGAAATGGTGGGCCACTGCTCTCCCCCACACAGCCCCACGTTGCTCAGGGCATAGGCTCAAGATGGCCCGCCCACCTCCCCATAGCTGTGAGGGCCTGTCCTGTGGAAGAGGATGGTCCCCACACTCGACTGCACTGCACTTTTTAGCTATGGAAACTCTCCAAATTGCACCCTGAACAGGAAGAGGGGAGTCTGGGGCCACCCCGTCCTCTCCGCCATCTCGTCTCCACCTCCACTCATTGCCCCTGCTGCAGATTTCTTGTCCTGCATCTTTGGTAACTTGGAGTCACAACCAAGCAAATGTCAATAAATGAGGAGTTTGAAATAGAAATCCCACAGGGTCTTCCATTTTTCACCTGGGGAGGGGTCAGCTGGGCACGGATTTAAGAGTGAAGACTCCTTTTCATCACCCAGAATGTCCATTTTCAACATGAAAAAATCTACCCGCTTCCTCTCCCTTCCTGCTTCCACACTAACAAATGCCCTCCACCATGTGGCCTCCCCACCCTGGCCTCAGAGCTCCCATCCAGGGAGGGTGTGTTGTTTGTTGGGAAAGGGGACAGGAAGTGGAGTTACCAGGGGACGGGAGCAGCCTCGGCGGCAGCCCCCTCCTGCCCCCACCCCCACCTCGCTGTCCGGGCCCAAGGTGTCCTCACCTGTAGCTTGTGTTCAATCACCAACTCTCTGAATCTGAGGAGACCCAAAGCGTCACACAACCAGCCCCTGAATGTTGGGAAGGCAGAGAAGAGCAGAGAGTGTGGGGACCAGATCCTTAGCTCCCACGGTGGCAGAGACTGGAGCAGTGTGGAGTGGGGCCCAGAGGACCAGGAAATGGCTGTATGTGTGAAAGGGAGAATTTGGGGAGGATGAGGGTGAGGGTGGGTCTGTGTGTGTTCCCGGGAGTGTGTACGAGGGAGACACACACACTCTCCCCCCACCTCAGGGCCCTGACTACAGCTGGGTGGGCAGCGGGCTGCCTGGCCTGAGCAGTCCAGCGCCGCTCTCTCCAGAAGGCTGCCCTCCACTGTCGCAGGCAAACCTACTTCCCCAGGAGCTTCTTTTCCAAAGATGGTGGATCCCTGGGGGAGAATTTGCCCAGGCCTCCAGGGAAGCACTTGGCTCCCCGCTTCCTCTCTAGCCTGTAATCAACTACCTGCCACGTGTCACCCATTCTACACACACACACACCAGCAGCAGCAGCAAGGAACCCCAGCCGCAGCTAGGAGTTGAGAGGTAGGTGGTGCAGCCCTGCCCCCCAGACTTACTGCCTCCCAGGCCTGCTCCACCCCGGGGGCAGGACTATTTTGGTCTTCACAGGAGTCAAGATCCAGAGGCTTCGTGCCAGCTCACACTGGGCATGTGAGATCGCCTTCCCCTCCAAGTCTCCACAGAAGATGACACGGTTCATCTGGCCCTGGCCACGGTTCCTACCTCATTCACCTGGAGGAACGCAGAGTTCCAGTACTGGCCTGCAGGTACCAGCCAGGTCCTGGCTCCACTCCAACCCTTCCTGGTGTCCATGTATCCTCCTGGGTTGGTTTTGCCTCGGACCAGAGGTTTTCTACCCATTGGGAATTGCATCCTTCTTCCTAACAAAGGACTGTTCCCCTGGGTCTAATTAAACATCCTGACGTTAAAGCCGAGGCCTGACCCTCTCACATCCTCTGAAGTCTTTCTCCCAGCATAAAGATTCCGACCAAAGGGATCCAGAGGGATCAGGAGAGTCCAGTCCCCAGATCCCTGCTTACTGAGGGGCTCACCAGCCCCTCATCCTTCCCTCGCCTCTGCTTCCCTCCCACCTCACCCAGCCCCTAGGCCCCCATCTGAGGGAAAGTCATGAGCTGGTGACAATGAATGAGGAGGAACCCAAAGAGAAAAATGAAGAATTGAGGATTTTAATTAAGGGGAAAAAGTGGTAATATAAAATGTGCATGAAAAAAAATTTAAAAATAAAATGTGCCTGAGACAGATACTGGAAGGATACATAAAAAAAAAAATAAAAACTAAAATAAGGAAAATGGTTTCCTATTAGGAGGGAGTGGGGAATCAATGAGATGGGGGCTAAAACAAAGCTTCGTATATTATTTTGATGTGTGTGACTCTAGTTTCGAAAAGATATTTATCTGAGTTAAATTATACCCAAACTGTGCCTGAAGATAAGAGACTGCCCTGTAGAGTCACACAAGGGGCACGTGCTCAGGCTGTGAGCAGGGCCCTGGGGGAAGCCTGCAGAGGCCTCTTCTCTGATCCTTAACTGTGAGATGCCGCGGCATCTCACAGCAGCCGCCTGGGCACGTCCTTATTTCTCAACATGCTGCCGTATCTGAAATCCTTCCAGCTCTGGGGCTGGGACACAGCTGCCATTGGGCCTCTTAGGGGCTCTCCACAAGCAAAGGGTCTTCTATGTTACAAGTGTGGAGCAGTTTTTTCCTACACGGCCAATGGGCAGAAGCCTAGGGGGCAAACAGTATCAGCCAACATAAGTTTGTACTGTATAAATAAAAAACAATTTTTTTTTGCTTGTGGTAAAATACATATAACCTAAAATTTCCAATGCTAAGTGTTGTGAGATGGCATTCCATTCACACTGTTGTGCAACCATCACCACTATCTGTTCCCAAAGCTTTTTCATCACCCCAAATAGAAACTCTATAACCATTCATGTTTGAATTATTTTTAACAGTTATGTGTTAATGTATTAAACCAAGTTTTAAGGTAGGCTCACCCTGCCAGTCCTGCCAGAGGGTGGGGTTCCAGAAACCTCTCTTCCCTTCTCCCACGAAATGTCTTAAGCATATACTGGCTTCAAGGAAACTCCAAAGATAAAAGGGTTGGAATGTAGCTTTGCAGCCTGTTCTGAGGGAAAGGTGAAGGGAGGCCTGATCAGGCAGCATGTTTTAGGATGAAAAGGAAGAGAATTTATAGAGTGGATAGATTGAACCAGCTGGGAGATGCAAGGCCCAGGAGGCCGAGAGTCACAGTGGTAGGGTGGGCAGCTCGGAGGCCTGGCCTTCCTCCCTGCTGTCAGCACATCAGGTCCTCAGCTGTGCCCGTCCACAGGATGGATGGCAGAGGCCTCAGGCAGAACCGTCCACTCCCTCAGCCCCGGGAGCCAGCTCAACAGCAGACTTCACTGCACTGGGCCGGCTCCACTGAGCAGCCACCTTTCCCCTCACGGTCTCCAGCCTGCCACAGCGGTGGCGCGCTGGCCACAGAGAGGGCAGGGGAAGGAAAGCCAACTAGATACACCCCAGACTCTGCACAGGGACCTCAACCAAACCAATGTGTGAATGCACATGAGGTCTGTGAACCCATAGGGTTTCAATGTAAATGCATGTGTGTCAGGTACCCAGAGAGGGTCCACACCTCTGCCCCCCCTCCAAAAAAAGTTAGAAAAACAACAACAGGAATTTCCCCCATCACATTCATCCCACGTGGGATGACTTTTCCATTATAACTCTGACCCCACACACCCATCTCCACCAGCCCCAATTTTGCCTGTGCTTCAAGCCTTATCCACTCCTGGGCCACCCCTTGAAGAGACCGCTCCCTTTTCTGGTTCCTCTCTCTACCTCTGTGACAGTGACATTCTAGGTTGGTGGTCAGCGTGTCCTTTATCTTCCTGGGTAGACAGGCTGTTCGTGGAAGGTGGTTTCACCACTGCATCAGCCCGACCCCCAGCACAGTGCTCTGTGCAGTTTGCAGCCAGTCAGTCTGCAAAGGAAGGAGGCTGCTGCAGGAGACCTACTGTGGGTGCTTGGAATGAGTATTGGGAAGTCATTTGTTCTTCACCTTCGGGCTCACCTTATCCTTTGACTTGCGCCCATTTCACTGAAAGCTTGTATGCTAAGATATGCAGATTCTTGAGAATTACTACTTTTCTGAACTGCAAAAATAAATCAGATTTTCAAAACTGAATTCAGGTTTGGTAGAAAACTATTCAATGAAGTATGTGAATAGGTGGGTTGTATGGACTAATGGGGGCAGAAAGCCAGAAGAGGGTGGAGGGGCCGAGATGGGTATTCAGATGGCTCTGCTCTCTGATTCTGCTTTGGCAACATTCTCCGGCAGAATTCTTCATGCAGTCTGGACTCTCCCGCTCCCAACACACAAGTGAATGATGTCCACACGTAAGAAACGCATTTTCTATCAGCACACTCCAAATTGGAAGCAAGTCCCAGAGCTCTACTTTCAGCCCTACTCTCCCTCCTACTCAGGAAGCCTCGTTAGTAGAGCTGGTAGCACCTGAAGAAGGCTCAGTGAGACGGGCAGTAGATTCTAGGCAGAGCGTCTGCACCGTGTCACTTCACTGAAGGCCACAAGGCCGCCTGGCCTTCACAGCGTTCTGGGGCTCTTGCGTTTATTGCTAAATGAGGGCCGTCTCCTTTCCCACCCTCAATGAACACATGCCCAATTCTCTAAATTTGTTTTTTTTGGAACTATAATCAAGAATCCGTCAACTGAGAAAAATTAAAATTTTTTTTTTTTTTTTGGTGAAACCAGACAGATCATTTGAATAAGGCACATTTTTCAACATCCGTAAGAAACAAATGCAAAAGCAACCACAGTTAGGGATGACGGGAAACACCAAGAAATTGGACATGAATGCTACAGTGCCCATTTATACTGATTAAGTAGGAAAAAAGATTGTGTTTGAAAGTCAACGTGCTGCTTCTTTCTTTTGTGGCAGGGATGGCAAATCTCACGTAATCTGATCCCCTGGAAGCAGCTGCCTGGGGCCCTGATAAGGCCGAGACCTCGTTTGGGCACAAAGAGCAGGATGGCTGTGCCACAGCATCTTGCCAACTCTGCCCAACCACGATGTGACTCAGCCGCTGGTTCTCAAGCCCACGATCTTCCCTTTGGTGCAGGTAAATCCTCTTAGCCAGCGGCAAATTTAGTGTGTGAGCCCCGATGAGGGAGGAAAATGGGAGATCATTTCCCAGTACGAGAACCAACCTCTGGAGCTTTACAGACATCAAAACAAGCTGCAACAGATACCGCAGGTAGTGCTGGAGGGCAGGCATTGAAGACGAAATTCTTTATATCTTTACAGATTATTTGTAGATTAGGGGATGCTGGGTGTGTTCTCAGGACATTTGGATAAGGCTAGTGTGGTTCTTCACTGGTTTATATATGTTTTTAACAACAGGTTGAGAAGCAGTGTATTAGTTGGAAATGAGTTTCAATAGCCCAGTCTCAAATCTAAATGAGGCAAATGTAGGCTACAACCTAACAACATAAATAGGAATAAGGCACATTTTAAAGTTTTTTGGAGAAACAGTTTTATATGGATACCTTAACTTTATTTAGTTCTCTCTAGACTTGGTAACATCTTTTTTGCAAATACATTATTATTCACAAGTATGTGACTCAGAACCTTCAGTATCTGATCATTTCATAGACACCTTTAGAAAAAAATCTTGAATAATCATTTCGTATTTCCACAGATTATGATAAAGGGATCTTTATCATAGAATCCGTCAGGCAGAGTGTCTGCACCGTGTCACTTCACTGAAGGCCACAAGGCCGCCTGGCCTTCACAGCGTTCTGGGGCTGATTTGTTCACAGTATGTACATAAAGACAAATATAAACAATGATAGAGTGTTCAAGATACTTTAATTTTTAAAATAACAAAAAACAAAACCCCTATGACTTTTCAACAAATAAATTTTTAAATGAAATATATTATGCTTAAATCAGTGAACAAAATATTAAAATGAATACTGATACTTAACTACATATTCAACTTTTGAAAAACATTAAAAACTGCTTTTATTAAATGATATATTAAGGGCTTTACAAAGATGCACTGGTTTATTTTTATAATTATTGTTTTATTTTCAAATGATAAAATTAAGTTTTCACGTTGCTATTTCTTACAAGTAAACTGTGTATAGATATAAGCTTTATTCCCATTAAATAATCCTAAGCAGATATAACAATTATATTTTCCATTTAACATTAGTTTTTGAAGTGCTAGATACCTGCATACAATTTTTGGTAAAGATTGTATAGCTGAATTATTATCACTTTCACATTGTATATTTGTTATATGTAGTTTAACATCAGTGCTCATTATGCTTCCTGTTTTTAACAGATAAAAGTATAAATCAAACAATTAACAACTGTGAAAGGGTCAAAACCACCTCAGCGGCTGCACAGTTCACCTGGGGGATGGTGGGTGACAGCATGCTACGCCTTACTACTGTAAGCGCGGAGGCCTTCAAATGAAATACATTGAAATCTTATTGACTTAAAGAAACAGAGACAAGATCATGACTATCTTTAGCGATATGAAGCCCCTAGAACTCCTCCACCACCCCTTGGAAATTAAGTAGGGAACCTAAAATTTGCACCACAGTCAAAAAAGAAAACTCAAGTCCAGAGACAATTTCTGATTCCACCAGTTGCTTCTAGAACTCTGCTGTTAATCAAGAAGTGACTTATATGAATATGTTATGTAATGAGAGTTGTTCTACAATAATAAATGGTGATGTTTCAGTATCACATATGGTATCATATACCCACAAGTCATTGTTCTAAGTCAAATAAACAAGCTATCTATTATAGTAATGAAAGGTGAACAAGATATACAAGAACATTTGGAAACTTGAAAAATGCAAAAAATAGAAACAACTGAGTAGAAATTAAACTGAGTACATTAGATAATACATTTTAATTATTTGTACATTTAAAAATATAAATTTTTACGCTTTAAAAATAATCATTTTATTCATGAAAAGACCCAGAGCTAATAATATACTGCTTCTTTGCAAAATGATTTTTGAAGTAGTGGACAGAAAACTGACAACATTTTCAATTGATTGCACTTATACAAGGAAGAAGAAGTGTTTTTTATCAAAGACTACATATTAAAAAAATTTGTTAACATTTCTTAAATTTCCTTTTCTAAATTACATTGAAATTCCGAAAGGCTGAGAAACTATATTCAACTGAATGAAAAAATAAGACTTCGCTTCAGCCGTGATCTGGGTCACTGGCAGATTAGCTATGCACACTTCACACTGGTTACAGATCCGAGGTAGCACAGGTCAGCAGGCCAACGAAATAGGTGTACCAGGCATCATCGGTCTGTGTGATGTAATGCTAGCAACTGAGATCTAGAAAGGCAGAAAAATTTTGCATATACTATATAGATTTTTCTCCAATGTCCTCTGAGTTTACATTAGATCGATATTGATATTATGTTCACTATGCTTTAACTTTGTGTTCAGGCAGTTCTTTCCTCAAATCTGTTGGCAGATTGCTTCACAAAGTCCCTTTAGGTTTGCCCCTTTAGGAATGTCCTACCTCAACTGAGCACAACATAAGGCCTTGGTTAGAAGAGACGCATGTGTTTCAAATAGATTCTTCCCCCAGCTCTTTGTGATCTCTTTTTAGGTATCAGTAAGAATCTATTATCTCCTTACTGGTTCTGAAACTCCTTCCATACTTTAATCATGTGACTTAAGAAAAAACGTATCCCAAAACCTCACTGAAATATTCCAGGAGCATGGTGACCGTTCCTAGGAGTGCCATGTAATGGAACAGACACAGCCAACTGGAACTTCGTTTCCAACGATTATAAACAATTCCCCCAATTTTTAAGAACATTTCTTGCGTACAGCTGCTTTTATCCCAGCTCATTCACAGAAAAATAGTACGGTGCCTTCCGTATAGTATTTAGGTTTTAAGTATTTCAATTCAAATTTCCTTTTTTCATACTATTCAACAGTGCAAATTAGTATAAAATGTAATCCCACAACTAAGCTATTAAAATGAGTTTTTAAAATGTTTGACATAGGATAAGAAAAAAAACTTTTTAAATTATCATTGCTTCATAACTGTAATTGCTTTAGTCCAAATACTATCCGAAAGGCTTTTTAGATTCTCAAGAAAACAAAATCCACTCTGTAGTTACTCTTGGCAGATTCCTTTCCTGTGCAATAATTCTGTTGCTGTCTTATAATCCTGTTATATACACCATGCTATATTTCAAACCTGATTGGCTTGAAAGGTAAAGTCAACCTTTAACTTTGTCAACTTTGAGTAGAAAAACATTACAAAAAGTAAAAAATAAATTTGTTTCCTAAAATAAGCATATTTGGGCATTTCCGGTGATTTGTTCACATTCATCAATCTCTTTCCATGTCAGTGGAAGGCTTTTAAACTGACTTTTTCGTCAACCTCCAACTTCCGTAACCAGCTCTAAGCTTAGCTTATAGGTGGCACCCCTGTTCCTCTATGGTCCTCACTGGCTGGACAGGCAGCACCAGGTGGGAAATGCGGCTCCACAGGCCACTCAGCTTGTCGGAGTCCATGTGGTTGAAGGAGGTGGGTGTGTCTGAGTCGGTAAAGCGGGCCCAGAGTAAATCTCTCACTTTTTCCTCCGTTTCCCTTGGGCCGACACTTGCTTCTAATGTCTCCTCCTCTAGGAGAACGGTCAGGACCAGGGCCACGTCTTTGAAGGCGGCATTCTCGTGGTCACAATACTTGTAGAAGATCAAGGTGGAGCCCGCGGGAAGGGATTCAAAGCGGTGGACCACGGCAGCCTTCTGGCCATTCTCAAAGCCAGAGCTCAGCGCCATGTCAACCAGCAGCTTGACCACGTCGCTGTCCTGCCGGCTTCTTCCAGCCCCATCGATCTCAATGGCAGAGACCTTCTGGGAAGAGGTGTAGGCATCCGCCACGTGGTGGCTCAGGCACTTCAGGGTCTCTCTTCCCTCTCGAGCCGCTGTGAAAATGATGGTGGCGGGCTCGCTGGGCTTGGAAGCATTCAGATGCTTCTGGAGAAACTTACGTCCTCTCTGCCACAAAAAGGAACTCTGGCCTGGAAATTTATCCTTCAACTGGCTGAACTGAGCCAAGAAGGCCTCCAAAGCTGGATTTTTGGGCACTTGCTGTGCTGGAGAGGAATAGTAGCTATGAACAGAGCTTAGCAAAAGAAGAGTCAGAACCAGGAAGACAACGATGATGGAGCCTGTCAGAGAATGAAACGATAAACGACAAAATTGGAGCGGATGGGAGTCAAAAACAAAGCCTGAGGTGAACTGAAATATGAGGTAGAGCTACTGTTACATTTTGTTGGTTGTGGTAAGTTTCTTTTGCCAAAATCCTTTAAACTTTCTGCTCTTAAAATCTACCAGATATACCTTTTCTGATTTCTTAGATTTAATTATTTGAACGTACAATATCTTTGTTAAAAGGTAAATGCTAAGTTCATGTATCCGCTGCTATAATATCTTGCTACAGTATAATATAAAGTTGTGATTTAGAAATGAGCTATCGATATATTCGTCCACCTTCTCAAAGTACCTACTACCTGAAACAGGCCATTTTTCTTCTAAAGGCTCAAAACGTAAAAATGCCACTTGCAATGTTAATAATAGTCTCTAATGGCAAAGGCAGTTTTAGTTTCTTGTTTGTGAAATGCCTTTCCTCCTCTGGGAATTCCCATTTTGTTAAGGATGACAAAGCATCAGCCAGCACCCCTAAAGGAAAGTCACGACAACTCTATCGCTCTATTTTACAATCACTATCACACATTGTCTTAAAACACACTAAAAGAATCTGCAAGGTGTCTAGGTATTGTCTCAGGATTTCTGAGTGTGAATCAACACTGCAGTAAGACCAGCTTTATTCTCACCGTAGCTAGAAAACTCCTTTTTATTATTCTTTCGTATATTTCCTTGTGTATTTTCTTTGTTTTCTTCCAATTTTTGTATTTCTTGGTGGTGACTTTCAGCTTCTGGGGGAAAAAAAGGAACATTATTTTCAGACAGTACACAAATGACAGTGTGTATACCTTTACACCTCATACCAAAACAAAGAATTGTTTGACTGAAAGGATTTCTATACTTTGTAAAGTTTTTTTTTAATACAAGGCAAACTTTTTTCCCCGTCTTTTCCTTAAGGCTCACTGTAACTTTTATTCTGCTTAGAAGAATAAAATGTAGGGCTCTGAAACTCATTTAAGGAGACTGCTGTTGCTACATTCATAATTCCTCACTGGCCCTTCCATCAAGGACAAAGAAGCGAGTATCCTCCTATTGCAGCCAAACTATCTCAAATGTGATTCAACAACATGTACAAAATTAAGAAGCAGTGTAAGAAATGTCAGCCATATGTAAGACTCAGCACCACAGGGCAACAATTCCAGTGTTCAAGTCTCACATGGCTCCTCCAGGTCCCCAAGTATACAAAGAACGAGGCACTACTCTTAGAGACAGCAAAGATTACTGTGAAGTTGCAAAATAGCTTACAAAAGCAAGTTTGAAACTCTTCGTGAAAGAGGTATACAAAGCAGGGAATACAAAGTTAAGAAAATTGATCAACTATATAAAAATGTAGGTGTGGGGTGAGACACCAATCTTTCAATGTGTGGGTGGAAAGTAGGGCGGTAGCACTCTAAGCTAAGTCACTCTAGAGTCTAGGTGTGTGCTTGAACCCAGGCAGGTACCTCGTGTCACAGTGAAAGCTGAGTATTGCTCATAACCCTTCCTGGAAAAACACCTCAAATGGCATACTCTGTTAACATAAAGCAGAATCATCTTCACCTGTAAAGGAGGGTTCATTTAGTCATATCACACCAAAAAAACAGATTTTTAAAATATCACATTATGGAATTTAAGGACTGAAAGGATCTTTAGTGAACACCTACTCCAGCCCCCACCTTACCTATCATGAAAAGGTCCAGGGATGTTAAGCGTTTTGCCCAAGGTCACATAAAGAGATGTGGCTGAGCTGAGATTAGAAAAAGGTTTCTCACCTCCTAGATTAGCTCATTCCATTATATTAAGTTGCTTCCCACAAATAAACTACATTTTAAAATAATATTTTCTTCCTCTCTTCAGTGAACCTGCATACCAGTGAAATTCTGATGGCAGATAATGGTCCATACAAATCTCATTCATTCCTTCATTTAACAAATATTCATAAAGTTGCTTCTCTGTGCCAGGTACCAAAGAAACACAATGAGAGACAACAGTCCTTGCCTTCACTGAAGCTACAGACTGTTCTAATGATTAATGAATGAAACATATATTAGAGATCAGTCATTGATTTATAGTGAAACATGAATTACCAGCCCTTTGTCAAGTCCCTGGTGAACAGGATATCTTATACTGTATATGCCTTTGCACTGACAAATAGGCATTTCAGACTGAGCTCTTCAGAGTACTTATAAAACACAATCACAGAAGGTGAGAGCTGGAGAGCTGGAGAAGTCTGGTGTCCGACTTCTCCATCTTACTAAGAGGAAACTGAAGTGCCAGGAAGTTAAGAGACTGGCCCAAAGTCACCCAAGTTAGCAAGTGGGAGGGCCCCAACTAGAATCCATGTCTCCTGACTTCCCGTAAGGACACAGCACGTTGTAACTATTATCTTCATAAGAGGAGATATGATGCTTGTTCTTAATCTACAAGCGGGGAAAATCAGATGTAGAGAAATGAACTGATTTGTTCCAAGTCCTATACAACTGAAACAACTGCGTGAAGGGTACTTACTGTACTACGGATGTTGGGTTTTAAATATCCCTATCTCTTCATTTTTGTAGCATTTAGTTTCCCCAAAAATAAAGATTTGAAAAATGTAAATGAAAACATGCTCATAAGAAATAAAGAAAAAGCCAGAGGTGAATTTTTTAAAAGTCATGCCCTTTTTTTTAATCATACTGCATTAATACAAACAGTAGATAAATAAAAATGTTGTTTAAAAATGCAGTTTAAGTGTGGGAAGCAACTTTATGTCATGGAATGAGCTGATCTAGTTGATGAGAAACCTCATTCTAATCTCAACTCAGTCATCTCTCTTCTGCGACCTTGGGCGAAGCCCAAAGGCCTTAATCCTAGGAAAGCAACAGGTTTTCTGAAAAGGACCTTGTCCTATGCTGTGTTCTCGGTGACAGAGCAATACAAAACAGGACAGAAGTTCAGTGGGTTCTCTCACCTGGCGCCAGCAGTCGCCTCCTCAGTGCACCCTGGCTCTCCAGCCCTGCACTGAAAGGACCAGACTGGGCATCCTCAGGGTCTACGGCAGGTGGCTCCTGGGGCACTCCGGGTCTGTCGCTCGCTGCCTCAGGGAGGGCGGCAGAGATGTTCTCTAAGTGTGCATCTGCTCCTCCTGCCTTGTCACTTGGAGAACTGTTGGGTTCTTCACCCAGACTTTCTGAAGAGAGTTGATGCCCTTGTTCTCCCTCCTGAAAACTCTGCTTGGTCTCATGTCCTGTTTCATCCTTTGGATAGTTCCCGTCATTTGTTTCATCCGGACCTGTATCTGCACTTCCTGAACCTATTGTTTCTACCTCTTGGTGGTCCTTGTTGAAACCAGAGGCAGGGTTTAGGGTCTGAGCTTCTTCTTCTTTTTCAGTGGTACTTGCTGTAACTGTGGTCTCCTGTACCTGAGAATTTATTGATGGGTCATTTTCTAAATCCTTTGGAGAGTCTATTGAGATAAAAAATTATCATTTTTAGTGAAAAAATTTCCCCTTTTTTTTGTTTTTGTATTTTAACAAGGTCCCTGATAAATAATAAGTAATATTTATATAGATTTTTATGGTTTACAAGGCATTCTTCCTAAACATTATTTCTCCTGACATCCACTAAGAGATTAAGACAAACAAATTTATTATTGTGTTAATAAATTTAACCAATATTAGGTTGGTGCAAAAGTCATTGCAGTTTAAAAGGTTAAAAATAATTGCAAAAACCGCAACTACGTTTGCAGCAACCTAACAGCAATGTAAAACGTTCTGAATGACAGAACCAACATTTAGTTGTATTAAATAATACATCCTCTTCTCTAATGAAGTAATGGATCTAGGCAACTGTCATGAACAGCAACTAAAACCATTATGGAAAAAGCTAATGAGGAATTTTATAATGGATGGCCAGACAGACAGCTGCTGTCCCACTGATCAGTCTTAACAACATAAAAAGAGGGAAAACCAGACGTATTAACCTCCTGATTGAATGCAATAGAAAGTGCACTATACCACGTAGGAAGCACCCCTGCAAAACAACTGAACTTGAATCTGATCACGCTTCTAGAGCTAACTACCAGTTTCTAAGAAATACAGGGATTGAGAAATGTATTAAATTCTGCCTCAGGAATGTAATCAGTAAAATCCAGAATGTGGGACATTCCAAGGGATAAAAGACGCTGTTTCTTTCGTAATAGCAAGAAAAGAAAAAAAACGGAGGGGTGACCTATTGATTAAGAGAGACTTACTTCAGAGACACAGCAACCAAATGCAGTGTGTGTAGCACTGTTTAGATCCATGTCTGAGAAACCAATTGTTAAAGAAATATTTATGAGACAATCAGGAAAATTTGCATGCCTTTTATTTGATGATACTAAGACATTTTTGTTCATCTTTTAGAATAAAGGTATTGTGATAACATTTTTAAAAACAATCCTTATCTTTTAGATAAGGATTTCAAATATTTAGATAAGCTTTCAAGTATTTACTCATCAATGGTTAGGAAAAAGGAGAAGTGAGGGAGTATAGAGGAAACAATATTAACCATATGTTGACAGCAGATAAAGCTGTTTGATGGCTACATGGGTTTCACTTCATCTCTCTATATACATTTGAAATTTTCTATAACAAAGCTTAAAAAAAGAAGGCAACCTACAAGATACATAAATCAAATGCTGTGTGTGACCCAACTGTAAAGATAAACAAATAGACAGTAAAAAACCCAACTAAGAGAAAAAAGATTATTAGACAACTGGGGAAATGTGAATACTCATGGATATGTTATGATATTAAGAAATAACGATTACTAATTTTTGGGTGTGATAATGCTATTTTGGTTATATATTTTTTTAAATCTATCTTTAAGAGATATAAACTGTTTACAAATAAAATGATATAATGTCTTGGATTCTCATTTAAATATTCCAAGGCAGGCCACAAGATCACCATTATGTAGTTGAAGTTAGATGTTGAGTGCGTGGGGGTTCATTATACTGTTCTACTTTTATATATTTTAAAAAGGTCCTTGGTAAAAGATTTAAATAAATACGCCCTTCTCTTCTGAAAAATCGACTTCATATTTTGCCTATTTTGTATATCCTACACATAAGTAGCATGAATTTAAATTTCATCTGTCCCTATAATTGAAAGATCCCCTCTAAATATATACCATATCTCAGTTTTCTTGATTTTTTAAATAAATATTTGTCTACCATATATTTTTAGGATGCACTGCATTTTTCTAATACCATTCTATGATTGCAGTCTCTAAAACATTAATCTTACTTATAATCTGGTATTATGGTAAAATTTAGTAAATATAAAAGAATAAGAATAATCATAACAAATGAATTAAGTTAACTTCTTTGTTACTTCCAAACTTCAGGTGTCAGTCATCAGAGAGTTTCTCTCTCAGCACAGCGCTCGTTTCCTACAACACAAACTTCAATGCTGTACAAACGAGTCTTACCCTCCGAAGGATCCCTGAGTCCTCCGTCGGCCATGTTTGTCTGCTGTCTCTTCAGACTTTGGGATACTTTTTGTTACTGTCTGGTTTTCCTCGCAAAGATGTCTTGTTTTCTTCTTGTTCCAAGTCCCAAAAGACTCATGCTTCCCGTGGACCCAGGAAAGGCATATATAGAGTGACTAAAATGAAAATGAAAAAAGAAAAATTAAATGACTTTTCATTAATACATGGAAGAAATGCCAATTTCAGCTGTATTTATTAAATCTGTTTAGTTTGAGTATTTCCTCTCTGAAACTTTTTCTAGTGAAGAAAAAATGTTCTCTGGCTTTCTTGAGGATCATTCCACATCCTAGACTAGAAACAGAAAAAAGCTTCAGATTATTAACCTTGAATGCCATAATCTCCTAATATGTTCCAGTGTGGTTGAAAGGATGTAAAAAGTAAGACCAAGTAACCAGAATCTTAAAGAGAACATCTATGAAATTGAAATAAAAAGTAATTCTAAGAGTGAAAATGTAAGTCACTACTGAATTCATCACTGCAGATTTCCTTTGTTTTCTATTTCTGTTCCATATAAATTTTTCAGAATTTGCCTGTCAGAAGCTTTTACTTATACATAACAAGTACCAATGTATAGGGGCTACCTGCAAACTAAGATGGCTTCCTTGGTATTATGAGTAGGAAATACACATTGGAGTTTCATCACTGCCTTCTTAGTGGTATTCTTTTGTAAAATACAGAGACATAACTTTTTATACAATGCGTTTTAAGGTAGTACTGAAAGAAGACTGATACATAAACTAATATGAGCTATATACAAAAGGAATCCAAATCAGAAGTTAAAAGCAATAAAAACTGTATCATTTTATAGTTAAATCTTATTTTTTGTCGAAAACAATACTATCCAAAGTTACTTAACCTTCATTATCTGTAAAAATGATTAAGGTTTGCTAAATACAAAAATATATGTGATCCTCAAAAAATTAAGAATAGAAGAACTACCATATGATCCAGCTATTCCACTTCTGGATATTTGTCCAAAGAATCTGAAAACACTAATTGAAAAAGATATCTGCACCCCTATGTTCATTGCAGCATTATTCACAACAGCCAAGATGTGGAAGCAACTTAAGTGTCCATCGATGGATGAATGGATAAAGAAGATGTGGTACATATATATATATATATATATATATATATATATATATATATATATATATATATATATATATAATGGAATACCACTCTGCCATAAAAAAAGAATGAAATCTTGCCGTTTGGGACAATATGGAAGGAGCTTGAGGGTATTATGCTAAATGAAATAAGTCAGATAGAGAAAGACAAATACCATGATTTCACTCATGTGGAATCAAAAAAAACAAACCACACACACAACATAAATGAACAAACAAAACAAAACTCATAGATACAGAGAAAAGATTTGTGGTTACCAGAGGGCAAGGGGGTCAATTTTATGGTGAAGGATGGTAACTAGACTTTTGATGGTGATCACTTTGTAATATATATATACAGATGTCAAACTATAATGTTGTGCACCTGCAACTTGTGTAATATTACATACCAAGCTTACTGCAATAAAAAACAAAAAATATATGTGAAAGAGCTTTGTAAAGTATACATTTTGAGAGGCTAGCCAACTAGCCTTCCTTTGTATCTTTCTTACAGCAGTTTTGTAAAATTAAAAAACTTTTAATCCCAAATGCCTAACACAGTGCCATTTTTTAACTGAAAAGATATAAATGAATGAATGGTGGTACCAATGATAAACTAGAAGGGAAGGGAGGAGTTGGAGACAGGCGTCCTTTCTGCTGGTGCAGACCTACGGACTACAGTGATACACAGCATATCAGTGTTTCCTGGGAGAAGTACTGATTGGAAGAGGGCACGAGGAAACATTTTGGGGTCACAAAAGTGTTTCATATCTTTATTGAGGTAGTGGTTACACTTGTCATCAAACTTAAATCTCTACATTTTATCGCATGTAGAATTTCCTCAACAAACTTTATTTCAAACAAACAGAACTACTCTCAAAAATGTGTTATTTCGTACCTAGATGGCAGCCCGTAAACATCCTGCAAAGAAACCACCACAGGTATTTCTATAATCTGACAAATGCCCGGGGTGCTCCTTTCTTGTCTCAAGGCACACGTCATTCCTGTAGGCCATTTCTTCAGGCCCCTTGTAACATAGCGTGTTCATGTTCACAGCTGAAGCGGTTTTCCCTCAAGGCTGCAAGGAAGAAGTGGTACAGACATGGAGCTTCTTGACACATCCTCACAAGAAGTCACCTTGTGGGGGTTCTGGGAGATCTGCAGGCCACTATTCCAGAGGCAGGTCAATCTTTGGAACAGTGTCTAGTCCATACCAGGAAGCGTGTACATTAGGGACCTCTGCACTGCATAATGGAAGTGAGGCAGAGCCTCACCCTGAAGGAAGTGGGATGTTGGAGGCTTTCTGCAGCTGTAGGAAAAAACATTCCGTAGTATGTTCAAAAAAAAAAAAATGGTAACTTCGATGGGGACTTTTGCAAAAAGGAACTGATGAAGACCTATGTGCTCCATATGGCACAAAAACATTTATGTGTAGGGAAGCCCTTTTCGGTTTGACTGTGAAATGTTGGTTTTCAGTGCCCCATACGTGGAGGTTATGATGATTCATTTTTCCACATAAGTAAAATTTAGGCTTATCATGGGAGGTACCTCCACTTGCCTGGCACCCTGTAATCTGCAGCAAAACTTTTATCTTCTTGTTTTAACTGCCTCCTTGAGGGCCGGAAACTGGTGAAAGCAATAAGGTTTTATTCTCCATTTTCGGAGAAGGCACCATGTGGTAGGCTGAGTGATGTGTCCTTAATGTCGATATCCTGGGACTTTTCTAGAGAGGGACACAGATTTGCCTCACTACTTCCTTTGCAGATGTGGCTGCCCTGTGCTCTGTCTTGTAAGATGTCCTCTTTCGGCTCCATCTCCCTGTACCAATGGCAATGCTTTGACAACCTGGTAAGTGTTCACTGTCCAGTACACAGGATTTGCACTGCGGCAACAACCAAGTTTAGCAGAGTCCAACATGCAAAATTAAGTGTTATAAGGGTAACTCTACAGATTGATCATATGACATGTTTCTATATGAATGTTACTTAGTAAAATTTTGAAAGTGTCCAATTCTTTTTTATTGCTCTGTACATTGTTTAAATAGATATAAAACGCAAAATTAAACCCATGGACAGAAAGGATACACATCAGCTTCCATTTAGTGCTCGCTTCTGCAGAGGAAGACGTGAACAAAACTGGGATTCGACTGTACCTTGTCAAGTATCTTTAAGGAAAGAGAACCGAGGTAAATGTGGCAAAATGTTCATGTTAGATCTCAGTACATAAGTGAATGCTATTTTCTGCGCTTTTCTATCTGTTTGATGTAGTTAATAAATGTTTTAAATGAGTAATAAAATAAATTAGCTTCTGTGGGGGAAAGAATCAAAAGGAAAGGTATGGAATGGTGATTCTTTGAGCCCACATGTAATGGGCTTATGTTACAGAGGCATCTTTCAACCACAGTCTCCCATATATTTTGTCACAACCAGCTGCGAGGAGACAGGATAAGGAAAAGCTGCCTGTGAGGACAAAATCGGGGCTGGGAAAGCAGTAGAACCCCTCACCCAACCACTAGTCCATCCTGGAAACTTCTAGTCTCGCCATGGCAACCAGGAAGGAGAGGATGGCATGGAGACCTGGAGGAGACCTACACAAAAAGGAAGAGGTAGGCAGGTATCAAAAAGCACTGTTATCTGCGTCACTGAGATGGAAATTGTTTTTTAAAGGAGAGGGAAATTAGAAGTTTAGCAGCAAAGACAGACAAAAAAGAATCAGCCAATCCTGGATAGTAGTTTAGAAATAAATGCCATCGTGACAAATGTATGGCAGTCAGGGCTCAATACGTATGTATCTTTTTTCTATTTCTAAACACTTATTTTAGTGCATGATGCCATTTTAGGCTCTAGGGATAAAAAGCAGCATATATCTTGGCCCTAAACAACTTATCATCCCGCTGTGGAGACAACATAAAACACAAAAGGACAGTGACGGCTAACATTTACAGAGCGCCTTCTTTGGGCCAGGCAGCATTCAAAAGCACTTTATGTATTAACTCATTTCATCTTCACAATCTTATGATGTATGGACTTTAATTATTTCTTCTATTTTACAGATGAAGGAACTGGACACAGAGGTGAAATCGCCCAAGGTCATTCAATATTGTCAGAATTCGAAGACAAACCCAGGTCAGCTGGCTGCAAAGCCATCATTTTTCCTCTACAACAAGCAGTTTTCAAGTTGTTCCCAAGATTCCATGGAGAGTCAAAGGCTATCAGGGGGGAAACTGAAGAGATGGACAGGGTATGACTTGTCTCCCTTTGACAGATATCTATAAAGGTATCTGTAACATGCTGATGGCCACATACTCTGGATGTCACAGAATTCTTTCTGTGCCTAGGCTTGCCTTGGGGTTTAACTTAGAGATGAATCTCAACTCAATCATCCACAACCCAGGTCGGCCTTCTCTTTAGTACATATTTTCTCCCGTTTGCCCCAGCATGTTTTCACTAATCTTCCACTCCCAGGTCTGCCATAAAATAACAGGGGGTAGTTATATGTCATTTTTAAAATGGCCACCATTATGTGCAAGGAATATTGTTGACTCCTCCACCATATGGAAGAAATGGACATGGCTCACATAATCCAAAATGGATAACCCTCCAGATCATTTGTCGTGAAAATTAATTGTAGGCAAATACTTACACTTTCAAGTTCAGTATTTGTTAACTATGGAGTATTCTAGAATCATCTATAATGTTTTAGGCAAGTATAGTCATACCGAAAAGACCTAAGCTGAAAAGCTACAAAGCTTTCTAAATTTTCTCTCTTGCTCAATTTTATGAACTCTTCCACTTGATGTTATTTCTAAGAGCAGGTCACGTAACAGGTATGTGATAATATGATCATGTCTGCAGGTAAAGTACCCTACTTAATGTAACATTAAAATTAGTATTTTTGATTCCTTTCTCTTGCCCATATAGTCACTTAGTTTATAATGACACCACACAGAATTGTTTGTGAGGAGGGCTGCAAGAGTCCCATTATTTTAATTAATGGGAAAAACGTGACTGAGTTGTAGCCTGAAATATCAACAATGACCTTCAGACTGACGTGAAATCCCTTTATATGTCACCAGCAAAGTACAATAACTATCGCCATCTTGCAGCATTATCAGTACTCAGTTCCCATCCTTTGAAGCCAGATAACTAAACACCATGGTTGTGCTGCTATTGCATTTCTCCCAGTTTGGTCGATAGAGCAGCTGCACAAGAGTCTCCTAAGGCACTGCTTATAAAATGCAGATTCCCCGGCCCTGTGAGCAACCGATAGAATCAAACTTCCTGTGAGATCAAGAAACTCGCAATTTTTTGACAAGCTCATGCACATAGATTTGAAAATCAATGGTATAAATCCATTCAATTTGTCTTTACTATTAAAAAGGAGAGACTGGTCAAAACAGAAAGACCTTTTCTCTAGTTTGCTGAGAATTAAAATGGCACATATGTAGAGGGTTTCTTAGTATGTATGTGAAAAAATTTAGGGGTACTGATCGTAACACCATCCTCACAAGCAATACATCGTAAATGTTCACTTTTTGAAGTGAGCTTTCGGATAGTGGAGGAGTTCTTAACCAAGGGTTCATGATAAACTAACTAGTCTTCACGCAGGTGAGCAGTCCACAGTTTATTCAGCGCAGTAACAGGAGACATCTTCCACCATGACAGACATAAGGCAGATACAGGGTACATCTCTGGGGTACATTCTTAATACAGACGAACAAGCAACTTTAGGTTTCACAGCATGGGGCAGGTATACAACAGCCATTCATTCCTCACTTCTTCCTTCCTAGAGAGTCCTGATTTTAGTAGGGGAGTCGTGTGCCTACCCAGCTACAGGCAACCCCATTCCCCGTTGCCTGGCTTCCCGGCCTCCCTTGCGAACCAGTACCTTTTAGTGAGATGTAAGAAGAAAGCTGGAGGGCATTTTGAAAAAGAGTTTCTCTCCAAATAAGACAGAGCCTTCAAAGGAGAGCGCCCTTTGAAGCCTTTGATGGGGCCTGAAATGTTTGGAGCCCAACAAGCCGCATTGCGAAACTAAGAAGACAGAAGCTGATACGATCAGGATCCCAGAGGGGAAACACAGCAAGAACCTGTGGCCTCGAGAACATTGTCGAGCTGCTACACAAGCAGAGGATTATCTAGCATCTGAAGTGGAATTTGAACATTGTTCAGTGGCTTCTGAGATGTTTTCAACAACAGCATTTTCTAAGTTTCTTAACCCGAACTCTGGTTCCGTGCGTCTCCTGAACAAGTGAAGGCCAGCACGTGGCTGTGTCCAGCAGGCCCTGGTTAGTGTTAAGAGGGACGCTTCCCTCGGACTCTGTAACACACATACGGAGTCCAGCTCGGTAACTCCTTTTGTCACCTATCTCACAATACAGGGACTTTTCCATTTCCAGAGTAGGGCATTTCCAGGGTAGTTCAGTCACCATAGAGACAGAATAGTCTTCGTTTATGGAGAGCCCAGGACGTGTAGACAGGGGCATTTCTGCATGTGTTTGTTTCACCTATGTAGGTGTTGCCTGACACAATGTGATTTCTCTGACAGTGACCAGTTATCGATAATGTCAAAGCCACACGGAGGCCAAAGAGAGCCAATGATAAATAAATGATTATATATGAATAAATTGCAATATATAGAGATATATAATCACTGATTAATATATGAGGTGGAATTTAGAACAAAGTAGTTTCTTAAGAGGTCTAGCTGTTTTACCAGAATCACCTAGAATCAAGCGACAGTGAGGATGCTTTCCCGCAAAAATTATCCCTAGAAACATCATTATGCTATAGACAGTATGGGCCTCGCCTCATCATTTGTCAATAATGAGGCTGTAGAGCTTTTAAAGGGGGGTAAGCTAATTCCAAAACAGGGAACATGGAATAGTCTGGTTCTAGACGAACAGTCTGGCTGGAATACTGATTAAATTCGTGCTGGACAAAATAGGTGTAGACCATTGTATCAGATCCAACAATTTAAGCAGTTCCCCAAAGTAGTGACAGTCTGGATCAGATTTAAAAGGAGTCCTTTTTCCATCTTCCTTGGGCTTCTAGTACAAAACCCTCTAGAGTTGCCATGATTTTGACTATTTAAGAAGTTAACTGCTTTGGCCAAGTTTTTTGTTTAAGGTTGTGTCTGTTCTGGTCAAGATTAACTGTAACGCAGGGTTAAAGCCAGCTACTCTAGAGTCATGTATCCTTTTTCTAACCAGTGGAGGACCCAGAAGAAATGGGTGGCAAGCTTTTTCAAAGGTCCACCTGGTCAGATTTTGGGGAGCCCACTCCAGTGGGAATGACCAAGGAAGAATAAGGCTTCTGTTAGCAGAATTATCAGGATAGCACTCAGGGCAATAATCAGCTCTGCTAATACGGTCTAAGAATACTTGGTAACATTCATTTGCAACAAGTTCAGTTTGGTACAACCAGTGGCCTAGTTCTAAACTAGGGAACCACTGTTGTCCACAGTCGGGGCAATGTGAATTATCCGAGAACATCTGGCCTACAGAGACAACACAGAAAGCAATGTAACAGTAAGAGGCAACAATGACAAAGAGAGACACCCAAATAACCAGTCCTATTACAGGTTTGCTTTAGCAAGTTCTCAGTCCGACCACCCCTAGTTGGAGGAGGTTAAATTTGGCTTGCACCTCCGTGCAATTCTTCAAGATTTCGTTGTCTAGTTTTCACTCAAGTGCAACTCAGTCTCTGAACTCAGGGACCGATCCGCTCTATTACGTTATGAGTCACTTGCTAGGAGCACAGATCTCAGAATACCTCCTTCAAATCCCAGCTTTTCAAGGAAAGATAGGGCGCTAGTCTAGGTATTTTCTCTTGTGTGTTAATCAGCTGCTGATGTCATGCAGAGGCACGTGGCTTACTCTGCGTTGCTGGTAAGCTATTCTGTCTGCTTGGTCACACAGAGGAGCTGACAGGTCCAATGGGTCTTTGTGGGCGCTGGCACTCTTGCCGTTGTAATACACGTACCCAAGTCTTAAGGCGCTGGCACTTGACGGCGATGTAGGAGGTTCAGGAAAACCTGGGAGAGTCCTCTCGAGTGTGGATCCAATGAAGTCTGTCTCGGGCGGACCTTAATCAGGACCCAGTCAGAGAGCAGCTGATGCTGAGGTGGCTGGAGGGTCTCAGAATCCTTCACATACCTGTAAAGGATAAAACTTCAGACGACTCATATGGGTTTTGAGTTGCTCACAATATTATTAGAAACATGCATTTGGAAATCATTTGGGTCAGTCAAGGTGGATGAGAATTGTCTCATGGATTCAAACCAATTTATCTATTGGGAGTTATTCTTATTAATGGCACTAGGAAGGGTTTTGGTTCATTTAAGATTTATACTAGCTTAATTTTTTTTTTTTTTTTAGGGCCATGTTTCCCTTTTCTATTCCTTCTGTACTTTGGAAATAAGGCTCGCAGAATCATGTTTAACCTGGGAGAACTTTGAGATTTCTTGTACAGCTCTTCTGTGAAATGGGTGCCATACATGGTATTCCCAGAAGGTGCGGGGTAACGCTAACTATGGTGATAGCCTTTCCATAAGAGACTTCAATCCATCCAGGAAAAGGCTTACCAAATGAGTAAATGATAGTCTTCACAGCTAACAATAGCAAGTTGGATGAAATCCTTTTAAAGGCTGAAAAAGAAACCATGAGGGGCATGTCTCACTGCCCACATCTATTCGTATAGGTTGATGCACATTTTAAGTTTAAGAAGTAATAAGGCATAATCCTGAGCAATGGTCCTGAGCTTTTCTTAGGAAATAGATAGTAAATCAGCAGATGCTGTCATCATCTTTGGAATTCTTCATGGCATGAATGCAACATGTGAACAAGGTGGGGTAGCAGGATGTACGGAGCAAGCAGATAGCCACCTCGGGAGTGCCACAAGTCATCCGAGTACAGTGTATACCCTGACCTTCTGCAGTGTTCTTTTTGTGAATTCTGAGGCTTGATCCTGTGAGAGCCCTAAGGGACGCAGGGAAGGGAGGAGTGTTAAAACTGTATCAAGATTTGGCCTGAAAAGCAGAGGGAGTTACAGCCTTAGTTGTGGTCAGCCAAAGCATTTTCCTTACGGCTAGCAACAGTCACTGTGATTCTCAGATTTTAAAATGGCAAGGTCAAAAGGCAACTGAAGAGCAGCTCTGGCAGTTCTGCAACCTGGGGCCAAGATTGTGATGGGAGCCCTAGATGAGGTGATACAGTCGCGGAGACATAACTGATGTGTTTTTTGAGGTCAGGTAACAATATGTGGGTGTGCGCTACCAATTCAGGTCTTCTAGCAGAGTGCACAGAAGGTGGGGTTCCTGACTCAGCGACCTTTGTGGTGACAACATAGGGCATGATGGATTTCCCCGGAGGGTCTACTGACAAGAGCCCCCAAAGTAAACGTTTCAGTTGTTGTATTGGGAAATCTTGGGTGTCTAGTACATGGAACATGTACCTGATCATGACTAAAACCCACAGTATCGTGAGGTTTAACTTAGGAGTTAGCAGTAAACTTAAATGACTACATCTGACGTTGAAAAGACGGAGAATTTTGTACTTTTAGAGTGAAAAGGGGAAATGCAATTTAAACCACAACAAGATACCATTTCACATCCACCAGACTGGCAAAAATTAACAAGTGTGACAATGGGGGCTCTCCAGATTCTAGACGAAACCACCCCTCTGTCCCCAGCACTGCTCCACGGGCAGGGTCAAGAAGCCCTAAAGCTCCAAATGCTCAGAAGAAACCCACCCTTCCCCCAACCTTCATTTCTCCAGCTTTGAGAGTCAAGCAAGTCCTAGAGCTCCAAGTATTCCTGAATTAAGAGAACGCTGGTGTTCCCCATGTTCCTAACAAGACACCCCTCCCCTGGTCCTGCGAACCACTACAAGAGCCAGAAGGGGGCCCCAAAGCACTAAGTGTTCTGAATAAGACCACCTACTACCAGCCTCCCTGCTCCATTCCTTAGCCTTCTCACTACTGGATGAGTCAACAGGGCAGAAAATGCTCCTGGCAAGATGCTCAAACTCCATCCCCTATACTCCTACCCAGCCTCACAGCTTCACGATTATTACCTGCTGGCAAAGCATCAGGACCAACCAATCGCATCAGACCTGTGCATCTTGAGGTCCTCAGCATGAGAATCCCTTCCTGGTTATAGCTCATCATCCCCTTAGTCTCTAATGGCTCTAAGAGCAGTGAGATAACATCCCTTCCCCTTGCTGCATTAATTTTTTTCCCATAAAACATGCACCATTTTGACATATTAAATATTTTAGCTATTAGTCCCTACTAAAATATAAACTCCGTGAGAGGAGAGCTTTTTGTATTTTTATTTACTGCTGTACAAACCCAATAAACATTTCTTGAATGAATAAACACCAATTTGACTCCTTCTACCCTAACAATAGGAGCACAAATTGGTACAACCACTTTTGGAATTCGTTTGCTATTATCTAGTGAAGCTGAAGATGTGCATTTCCTATAATTCAGTAATTCCACTCAGGTTTTATAACGTAGAGAAATTTGCACACATGCATTTAAAAACATGAATAAAAATATTTATTCATGGTAGTATTGTGTATTATAGCAAAACAGCAGCCAAAATGTTCATGAACGGTAGAATGGATAAATTGAGGTACTGCCATACAATGGAATACAGACACAGATGAAACTCAAGACTATAATATTGATTTGAAAAGTGAAAAGCAAGTAATGGAACATACACACACGCATGCGTAGTTTCCATTTACATAAAGTTTCGACATTGTGTAGGGATAAATATGCAAGGAAGCTAAAGAGAAAAGAAAGATAAGCACAGGGTAATTATTACCTGTGATGCAAGAGGGAAGGAGATGGGTTGGAAAGGGCATACGGAGCATTCCAAAGATAATCATAAATATGTTTTAACTGGGTAGGGAGACAAGAATGTTCACTGAATCATAAATCCTAGTAGCTTATATAAGCGCTATCCACTATTTTATAATTTAAAAAAGCAAGTCGAGTAGCAATAGCAATGGGCTAGAAAGCGAGATTAATAGGCAAAACCAAACTTTTATGTTGTGGACAAAAAAGGTTGCATCAGTTACTCTGTTCAGAAGCAAAGTGGGTGACTGATAGTATTGAGGGAAAGAACTCTATAGAAGGGTTTGGATCTTTCTTATTCTCATAAAATTATAAGCAACTATCTCTTCATAGATAAGGTAAAAGCGACCTCCCTAATATTGATATGGAAAGTTTATCTTGGCAAACTCCATAAAGGCATGTATCTGTGTGAAGGGAGGATGTTATTTCATTTGGTGCCTTTGTGCAAATTAGAAAAGGGCACCCTCCTTCCAGGCAAGATACAGCTCAGAGAACCTCACCTGGCCAGGTATTCAACAGTAATGCTATCTGTGAGATAATAATACTTAGAAACAATAGCTTAATAGCTATCTGCTCTAAGCCCTTTATTTATTAACTCATGTAATCCTTACAATAATCCATTTAGAGAAACAGAGAGGTTGAGCAACTTGCCCAAGGTCAAACAGGTCACAGAGAAGTAAGTATTTGAGTCCAGATAGACTGGTTCCAGAGCCTGTACTTTTAGCCACTTTAAAATATTACCTTTCTGAAACAGTGACAATTGAGCTTACAAATCCTTCATAAGCTGTTTGCAAAGTTACAAAAATACTCTTCAATTGTGTATATATAGAGAGGTGGGTGTGGGGGAAAATTACCCCTCTTAATTTTCTACTTCCACACAAAAAGGTCTAGGATAGGTTTCAGGGAGTCCTGAACCCTCTGATACGACACACAGAATTTTTTATGTACACATATGCATTTTTTCTGGAAAGAGAGTACTACATACCTTTGGACTCCCAAAGGAATCGGAAATGGTTCAGAAGCATTAGGTGTTGCTTCCTTCCTCAACTCTATTAGCTTAAGTCAAAAGCAGTTGATTTGAGGTAAATATATATGATTACTATTAGGCTTATAGAAATGCTGAAAACACCTAGAGAACCACTATTACTCTACTGATTATTCAACATAATTATGTAAGTTATTAAGGAAACCACCATGTACTAGGCCCAATGCCCAGTCCTATGGATATAGAGAGAAAAAACTTACAGAACAAATATAGAGAATCCAGACTGGAACCAATTTTGGGTAAAGGCTCAGTAAGGGCTTTTAGACGGACATAAAAAGATCACCTACAGAGATCACAGGAAATTCAGGAAGGCCCACAGAATACGCTGGAGTGCCTTTATTTTAACCAATAACAGTGGGCAAAAACTAAAGTTTGAAGAGCTTCCCTACTGCACAAATGCTGCACAAAAGAAAAACACAAATCAGGTTTCCTGTATGTAAGAACTAAAATTTAAGATTCTTCCTAGAACTTTACTAGATTAGGAAATAGAAAATTCACTTTTATTTAATCCACTGAAATGTACACCTACTAATGATGGCAGCTTAATACATGTTAAAGAATTATCTTTTCTAAATATTCTGATTCTGTTTCATTCTTTGCTTTTTCTTCAATGGACATTAGTAAGCTCAAATCTGCCCTTGACAAATAGTCCCTTGTTCTTTGTGGTGATAGGATAATGTAAGTTTCAGAATAAGTCAAGATTGGGATGACTTTTCCCGGCAAATATGTCCCTTAAACTTTAGCCTCATCTGACTTCTCGTATGCCATGTAACAGCAAGAGCACACAGAAAAAACATGCTTTAAACCGTCTTGAGTTCCCATTTTAAATATTTCTTCCATGGCAAGGCTAATCAATGATCAAAACTTTTTTGTATGGGACAGTTTTCCTAAGTTCATACACAGAGAAATCTTGAAGAGTTTCATGTTTCATAACTATTTTGGAATTTAGATGACGGGAGACGAAGGAGTATGAAAAAAAGGAATCAATCACTCTTCTTTCTAAATTCACATAAACTAATTTGTTTAAAATATGTGATGAAAATAAATGCTCCTAAAAAAACATCTCCAGCCTAAGTTTTGCGAGGAACTACTTTTAATTTGGCTAAGTCTTGACATCCCTGAGAGCAGCCGCGTTTCTGACAATCTTCAGCACTATTTCGTATACACACTGTTTCCTCTTACGAAGGGCAGATAAGCCGAACAAAAAATACGATCCTGACTGAGACAACAGCTGCAGAATGTTCTCCTCTCCCCCCAGGAACTGACAAAACAGGTGTATGCATTGCTAGCATGCCATAAAGAAGAACGCTGGTTTAAAAATTTACTGGTACACTTTAATCTACTTTGCCCCAGTGGACTAATGTCCATGGTTCAAGTTCTGTCTACAGTTTCAATTGATAACACCAGCAGCCAAAGCTTTAGTTAATACACAGCTTTCAACAGTGAGACCTAGTGCCAAGCTCAGGTATTTCTATACCTGTAACCAGCTTACTGTGTCTGTGTTTAAAATGAGTTTCTAAGTCTTGCCCACTCCTCTAACCATATTCACTGACATAATATGCTAGTATTATTATTTTCACAATTGCCCACTTATTTTTCCAGTGTTTTTAGTAACTGGTACTGATTTCATATTTTTGAAAAGGAGTTTGAAAAAAGTACTAAACTAGGAACCAAAAGCACTCCTATTACTTCACCAGGGGACGCTTTCTTAGGTAGGGACTGACTGCCTGGAGCAGTTCAGATACTATACATATTTTCTGAGTACAGAATGTCTTCCTTCTTACCTTCTTCCTCCCTCCCAAATCCCTTGATTTGTATCTCCAGTTTAGGTTGACCACAGACGCAAAAACAATGCACAAAGAACCAGAGTTTGCTAAGCTTTTCGAGAGTGGGAAGCATAACTGATTCCCCGTTTTAGCTCAGCTCCCCTAATCACCTTTACTATCTATCTCAAGCCAACATGTTTGTATTCAACTTTTTATTTTCATGGGCAGCATAATGATGTTTAGGTCAACAGCGGACCGCGTAGAGGGCCCCATGTAGGCCTTGTGGTCCCCTAAGATTATAATAGAGTTGAAAAATTCCTGTCGCCTAGTGATATCGGAGACATCACAGCTGTCACAGTGCAACATGTAACTCATGCGTTTGGGGTGATGCTGGTGTGAACAAACCTTTGCTGCCAGTCACGTAAAAGGATAGCGCAATTATGTACAGCACATGATACTATGTTACTGGTTTATGTATGCACTATACTATATATATACTTTTTTAACTTTTATTTTTATTTATTTTTTTAACTTTTATTTATTTTTAAGTGTGTTTTTTCAGAACCCATCAGCTCCAAGTCAAGTAGTTGTTTCAATCTAGTTGTGGAGGTCGCAGCTCACAGTGGCCCGTGTGGGGATCGAACTGGCAACCTTGTTGTAAGAGCACTGCGCTCTAACCAACTGAGCTAACCGGTTGCCCCTCTACTATCCTTTTTATCGTTATTTTAGAGTGTACTTTCTACTTACAAATAAAGTTTGCTGTAAAACAGCATGTCGTGCCTCAGACATCGCGAGTTGACCGAGTCTCCTAATTGCATCATTTTCTCCTGTGCTTGATTAAATATCGGGATGTTTTGTGCAGTGACATGACATCTGGGCTCGTAGCCCAGGAGCAATAGGCAGGACCACATGCACTCTACGATGTTCGCACAACAAAATCGCCTGATGACGCACTTCTCAGAAGGTATCGCTGTCGTTAAGTGATGCATGAGTATAATTTTAAAAGTTACAAAAACAGTGCAGAGTTCCCTTATATCCTTTATCCCCTTTCTCCTAAAGTCAGCATTTCATAAAATTAAAGTACAATTATACACAAAAAACCAAGATATTAACATTGATACAAGTCAATTAACTAAACTACAGATTGTTCAAATTTCACCAGTTTCTCCACCAGTGTCCTTTTTCTGTTCCAGGGTCATCCAGGATCCCACACTGCGTTTAGTTGTTAATTCTCCCGAGTCTGCAATCTGTGAGTTTCTCAGTCTTTACTTGTCTTTTGGGACCTTTCCTGAGCTTGGTGACCTTGATGTTTCTGAAAAAGTACTGGTCAGTTACTTTGTAGATTGCCCCTCAATGCGTGTTGATATAATATGTTCTCATGATTAGAAAGCTAAAGAGGTTCTGCCTTTTGGGCAAGAATAGCACCAGCTGCATCTTATCACCCGGTCGTGAGGTCCATGTCTTATTATTGCTGGTGCCGCTAACCTCAATCAGTTGATTAACATGGTATGTCCACAGTTAAGATATATTTCTCCTTTGTAGCTAATAATTATCTTGGGGGAGACACTATGAAACCATGCAAATATCCTGATTTTCCTCAAACTTTCACCTGCTAGCATCACCGGTGGATCTGTCTGCAGTAATTACTACAGTGCCATTTGTCTAATAGTGAGTTTCTATTTCCTGCTTTCCATGTTTATTCACTGGAATTCTTCTGTAATAAAGAGTTGTCCCTTCTTACCTATTTATTTATTCAATTATGTCAGTATGAACTCAGGGATACTCACTTTATTCCTTGCATTAAAATCCAGGGCTATTACTCATTTTGTTGCTCAAATTGTTCCAACTTTGGCCATTAGGAAGGAGCTCGTTCAAATTGGCTCCTGAGTCCTTTGAACAAAGCCCCCAACTTTTTTTGAGCCCTTCCTAATTTCAAGCACCACAAAGGTGTTCCAGGCTGATGTGTATTTTCCCTGCCTTAGCCCTGGAATCAACTACGTCCCCCCAGAATCATCCTGGTTTGAAAACCAAGAGCTACCCAGGTGCTCACTGCTCCTGGGGTTTCACTGTCGGGCCAACAATTTGGACAAACCAGCACCAATGTTTGCTTCCTTCCGAAACTCGTTAGCTGGAAGCCATGAGCATCACTTGGGAGCTTGTCAGAAATACAAATTCTTGGGCGCTACCCCAGACCTACGAGGCTAGAATCTTTGAGTGCAGGAGTTTGTGTTTTAACAGTTACACCAGTAGATTCTGATGCCATAAAGTTTAAGAAACACAACTTTAAAGAAAAGTTCTTTCACTGTAAACCCTGTTTACTATTTTATCTCTAATAAAAAAGGGAAAAATTAGTCTGAATAACTTGTAAATTATTTTTACTGCCACAACTAGGTGAATGCCTCATCAGTTAAGGCACTGAACATTTCCCTATTCTTGTTCTTTTCCTATAGAAGATTTAAAATGGGGTGGTCAAAGTAGTATTTATAAAGTTGCAAATACTGTTACTTTTATACAGAGAAGATGTAAGTCAGCCCCAGGATCAACTCCGACCTACATACATGACCTACCATCCACATAGTGAATGTACAGATAAAAAACCCTTGCAGTGCTGGCCTCTGAAGTCAGACTGCCAAGTCTTGCTCCAGCACATGACTTGGTGAACTCTTCTCTATGCCTTGGTTTTCTTAACCACAACATGGAATAACACTACCTCGATGAAAGAGGCATTGAGAAGGTTAAAGACATAATGTGCAGCACTTTCCTCAATTGGGACACACAAAAAAAGAAACTCCTCAAAAGCTGATTATTTGCACTATTAAATAAAAATGCAACTAGACGTTTTATTTTTTGGAATGGGGAAAGCAGGCGGAAATTACGCAAAAGGAAAGTTCTGCTGTTTCTTCACTAGATCACATTAAAGACAGACTCTGAGAGCTCTATTTATATAATTAAAATCCTCAGAAGTTAACAAACCAATGTTTTAAATTTGACTTTTTGTAAAAATGTTACGACATTTACATTGAGTATACCTATGGTCAAGGGCTATAAGAGAGTATAAAAAAATTTAAAATAATTGATCTGTTGGGGTAGTGGAATTATGGGTAAATTTTCTTCCTTCCTATTTTGATTATCAAAATTATGTGCCAACAACCCCTTTAATATTAGTTAAGGAGGAAAGCAGCCCAATTAGTAATAATTTATTGAGTCCTTGAGCTATCCCATTTAATATTCCAAACAATCCTATGACTTTTTACTTTACAGACAAGGACATGGACTTTGGGAGATAAAGCAGCTTACCCAAGTCACACAGGGACAGAACAGGAATTCAACTCAGCTGACTCCAAAGTCTAAGCTCAGAACCAGTGTTGGGGATATCCTTCTTTAGTCACAAATGTGCAAAACTAAGGATAAAATATAATCACTATACTGAACCATCTCTTGTGGACACAGTAGTGGTCATAAGATGTAGAATATTCATGAAATTTTAACACAATTAAAATTCTAAATAAAAAAGAGCATCAAGCAGATAAGGCTTCTCTAAGCACACTTTCCTTCAGGAAATTCAAGTGGCACTTCAGAGAAATGTGAATTTCCATAGAATACAGTTTAAAATGACTTAGTGGGCAAAAATAAATTATATTTACAAGACACAATACATTATTAAAATACCCAATAATCCTCAAATAATTAGCAAAATTCTTATGTCACTTTGTGAATTATAGGAGCTCTTAGGCCAGTATTACAGTCTCTACACTAGGAAGTAAAATAAGCGAAATTGGGTTTAAATGAGTCACTCATGAGATAAACCAGCAGCAAAACTGGTCATCAAGTTATGGACTCTGTGTTCGACATAATAAACATTATCGAGGAGTGGCTCTCAAAGTTTTCATAGGAAATGTCAGTTTTTCAAACTGTTCTAATCCACCCAAAACCTTCCAAGAACATTTTTAGTTCCACTATCATAAAGTTCCTTTATAAATTAAATGATTTTCTACTGGTCATTTATATACGAATCATGTGCTTAAAAAAGAAAACCGATAAATACGGACTGCCACAGCCCTAATTCTTTAAAAAGGAGACAAGGAAAGGATCTCTCATAAAGGTCCAAAATAAAATGTTTTAAAACCTAAAGACAGGTAAATCTGAAACAAAAACAGTAAGTCGAATCAGATTAAGATAACTCATTTCTGTATTTGTGTATAAAGTCTAACAATGAAGCTCTAGTGATAAAATAGAGAATAGCACACACTTTCTTGAAGGAGAGAAAAAGCGGTAACTTTCTCATCAGGTGTGAAATACAACTGGGAAGACGTAATAGTAAGCAAAATGGTAATTGTGGAGTCTTACCAAAACTTCAAACTTTGCCCTTTTCAGCACCATGAAGGCTACAAAAAGGGGAATGGGGTGGGGGGGGCTACTGTCTAATAAGGATTAAGACGACAAACGATGCTCCTGTTAGGCGCGGTTCAGTAAAGGAAGTCATCGCCCCTGCACAGGTAGATTTCCCGTTTCCATTTTGAGCCTTTGAGGAATTCTGCTTCTCGTCTCAAAGTCCAAACCCAACATTTATTTCCACCTCATCCTATTTAATGTTTAGAAGATTCTGTGCCTCTTTATCTACTCCAAAACAAAACTCTACCCACTACCTGCTCCGTTTAAGGTTGTTGCAGTAGGCAGGTGGGGGTGGGGAGGGTTCGTTTCTCAAAGATCTTTCAAAAGAAGATATTCGATCAAATATTAAAACGTGGAAAAGTTGTGTACACGTTTTATGTACTTACAGATTCTAGCGGAGTTTTAAATCGTCAACAGTCAATGTCAGGGGAGCCCTTCGGCTGGTCTGGTCCAGACGACGGCCGGGCAGCACCCCTTGGACGCGGCCGAACAGAATGTCGCCCGGTCCCTGCCCACGTGACAGCGATCTCCGCCGGGAGGGGAGGCGCCCGCGGAATGCTGGGACTGGTAGTCGCCCTGCCCCTCCCCTCGAGTCTGCAACGCCCCCCCCCCCCCCTTCTTCCCCGCGCTCTCTCCACTGCCCAGCAGGCCGCCAGCGCCAGGCTGTGGTGAATGTGCGCAACAGAAGCGCTGATGTCCCCGCGTTCTCGCGCTGTTACGTGACCGGGAAGGCTGGCATCCCTGCCAGTCGACCCTAACTAACCCTTATAATGATCTAAAATTCCTAGCCGGGAAGAACCCAGGGAGCCGACACAGGGAGAGGCAACACCCCCCGATAACAGCCAGCACGTCAGACATGATTTGGACCCAGTCTCTGCCATTCCGAGGTGCGTGTCCTCAAACCTCAGTTTGGTCGTGTCCAATGGAGACAGGTCACACTACATACCTCATAAGCGCTAATGTAGTATCGGTGTCTGCTAAGTGATAGTAGCAAATGTGAAAACAGAGATGGAAAGCAATTTACCCAAGAACACTAACTTAGGGCAAGGTCAAGTACAGTTGACTAGAACACCACTAGTTTGAACTGTGTGGGTCCACCGACATGTGGGGGTTTTTTGTGGGGGTTTTTTCCAATAAATATACAGTCTGCCCTCCAAACCCCAAGTTTGGACTCCTTACTACATTCAACCAACCACAGATGGAAAACTGGACTTTCCATGCACTGTTGGGAATCCGTGGGTGCAGAGGACCCACTGTTTGCATTGCTCTATACCAGGGGTGTCCAAACTTTTTTTCAACGTTTTTTACCAAGGGCCATATGTGGTAAAATACACCAACAGCCGGGCCACTCACTCGAGGTGAAGTACGTACTACCTCACCTGGTTTATTTAAGTAAACTAAATATATTTTTGGAATTTGCTGTGGACCAGTTAAAAATGGATTGTGGGCCACAGTTGGCCCGCGGGCCGCAGTTTGGACACCCCTGCTCTATACCATTTCATGTAAGGGACTCGTGCATGGGCGGATTTGGATTTTCGCAGGGGTCCTTTACCAATCTCCCATGCATACGGGGGAAGACAATAGTTGAGTTTTTCCACTGGGCTGGGGTCAGGGCCCCTAACACCACCCACCCTACCCTGTTGAAGGGCCAACTGTAAATCTGAAATTCCTGTTCCTGACCTACACCAATTCAAGACAACATAGAAGAAGCCTACACACATAAATCTCACTTGCCCTTTCCTCATTTTTTTCTCCAAAACACTCTCACACCCTATTTTACTTATTTTGATTTTTATCTGACTCCTATAGAATATAAATTCCAAGAAGGCATGGAGCGTTGTCTTTTGGTCTGTTCTTTCATTGCTGTATCCCCAGCACCTAAAACAGGGTCTGGCTAGTGCATAGCAGAGGCTCAAATATTTATTGGATTAATGATTCTTCATTTAACAGTGGTTTTTGATACATTCCCCTCTCAATCTTCCTCTTTTGGTAGAAGTCAAAAGACTTATGAACATTCTTAGATACTGTTTAGTAACTGACTGCAATTTCTAACTCAACAAAGAATAAGTGGAAGAATATTATACTGGGTTTAAATTTTCTTAATTTCAGTATAACACTTCCAGCTAGCCAGTTTCATTTATATCAACAGTCTTCAAAATATTTTGTCTATCACTCGTGAGAATGGGGAATAAATGGAACCAGCTACTATGTCTTTCATTCCCTTCCTCCTAATATTTTAATCATTATTTCCTTATTAAAAATAACATGTTGACTTCTTCCTATATTTATGTATTTTATCTGAAAAGTTTAAGTGTACTGAGAAAAGTCAGTACACTTTTTATGTCAAATTGCTGGAATTTATAAGTATGCTATTCTATTTGGAAAAGAGACATTTTTATTTTAAAATGTGAACTTCTTCCAGTCACTAATTTACAGTTACAAATAAATATAACATTCCATTTCTATATGATTTTACAGCATATAAAGAATTTTTACAAAACTTTTCATTTCTAGTTTAGACTAAAAATGTATTTAACAGAAGAAAGGAGTCTGGACATCACTTGATTAATTTCGTAAGTAAGTGCTTTTGCAAATATGAATACTACATCAATGTGGCCAATAAATGATAAATCTTATATTTGTTTAAAATGTACCAAGATAATTGTGAATCACTGTTTTAAAAATTAACTTATTTTGAATAATTTTAGATTTTCATAAAAGATGCAAAAATAAGTGATCTCATATACTACTGTACTCCTCACCCAGTTTCCCCTAATGTTGACATCTTACATTCCTATAGACTATTTGTCAAATAAGAAACCAACACGTTTGATATATTACTATTAACTGAACTCCAGACTTCATTCAGATTTCACCTGTTTTTCCACTAATCTCTTTTCTTTTCAGGGTTCAATCCAGGATACCACATGGCACCTAGCTAAATCACTTTTAAAAGTAGTAATTTCTTAAATTTCAAAGGAATGAAAAGAAGCACTTCCTTACCTGCTCTATGCCAAAATTTCATGTGTTTAATTCCAGCTGTAATTAATCAGGCATGTAGGGGTTCATCTTTACAACAATTTATTCCTCTGAAATAAATACCAAAATGTTTTAATTCTGAAAATAAATCTCTCCTATAATAATCTTTTGCCTAATCCATACTCTATCTTGATTACCCCATTACTGAATACGTGGGCCACTTGTCTCTCAGGTTTGTGCTATGTAATCATGCATTGGTATATTTATTATTTTGTCATTTTTTACTAATCTCTTCTCAACAGATTCTTAAAAGATAGGAACAGCTGAGAATTGTACTATGCCTAAGGAGTGCTATTTCTGGCATGAATGAGTTAAAGAAAAATTTTCATAATACTTCATTCTAGTTTAATATAGCCTTTCCAAATACAAAGTTCCTCTTAAACCTTTTATTTGGGCACTGTCTTTATACTGTGAAAAAAGCATTTATCTGTATTTTTAAAGTGCTTTAATATCTCACTTTAAGGAACAGGAAGTTAAATAGTTTAAGACACTTGACTATTTCCTCCTTCAAAGAAATTAGTATTTTTATTATAAATACATGCTCATTGTAGAAAATTCAGAAAATGAAAAGTGTAACAGAAAAATTTAAAAATATATAGCTTCAAAAAAATAACATTGTTGCTTTCTACTAGGATATAACCCCAAAGTGACTTGCTTATCTGAGCACACAAATATGACTACCATGTACAATGGATTGATAAATGACTCCTCAGTGTATATAACTGGATTTCTGCTTACCCTAAAAAACTCATATACAAAAATGATTTTAAAATGTTTCATTTAAAATAGCTGCTTTATTTTGAAATCTAGTGTCAAGAACACTAGATTTTTGAGACCTAGAACAGCTAGGTATATTGCCAGTCATTTAATCTGAATTATAATTGTTTGTATATGTCTCCCTAATACATGGCAAATTCCCAAGGGATAAAGAATACATTCATTTAAAAAAAATTTTTTAATAATTAAAAAAACTCATTAATTTAATCCATATATTTATTAAACACCTATTCTGTGCCAACATAGATGTTTAATAAATATGTGAATTAATGAGTGTTATAATTCTTTGTTATAATCCTTTCTTCTCTTACCCGTCTTCTCCTTTGATTCACTGAATTACTCTATATATCTCACATTCCCAGAGTAATTGTCTAACACCCAGAGCTCATGCCTCCACTTGGTATTGGTGGCCCAGCAATTCCCTTATAATAGTGGCTGTGAGTCTACTGTCTCTGCAGCGTCACCTCTTTTGGACATCCCTACAGTTTGGAAAACATTTACAGCAGAATATCTAGTTTGACTAGAGTTTAGCTTTGCCTCAGCTTTTTGTGATGCAAGTTGGTATTTGTAAAGTTGCTAGGTGTGGAAGGCAGGTATGACGGAGCTAGGATTATGTATTATTACACATGGATTGATGAGTCAATAATATGTAGAACCTCTTGTCCTTTCTCTTTTTTAATATGTCCCCCAAACCTAAGTTTACAAGTCTATATCCAAGTTTCTATATAGTCACCTGTTCTGATGTTTTAAAAAGGCTTTTAATATATGCACTAAAGTTCATAATATGAACTTTGTACTTTAATACTATAATTTTATATCTCTTAATTACATTACAGAACTTTTACTACCATATGTTAATGAGTAATATAATTAGCACCTTATAAAGCATGACTTAAAACAAATAAAACCCAGGTATTAAGCAAGTACCAGTACTTTTCAACATTTTATCAGAAAGTAAGTCCCACAAATTTTCCAAATATACTATCTAACCCAGGCTGACAAGGGAGAATATGCCTTTAGTTTTCCCTTAAAAGACTTTTTTTTTTAAAGTAGTATCTCCCTTGTCACTGTTCCTCCAGTTTCTTTGGCTATATTTTATATACCAAACAAAGCTAGACTAAACTAACAGGCTAAAACCTGATTCTCTAAAGTATGTAATTCCTTGTGTCTGTGACCAAATACTATATGGCCAAATATATTAGTGAAAACATAGTACATCTTAACATTTCATTAAATCGAAATTTGTGCCCAGTTTGAGCAAATGAGTTACTCAAAAGCATTCTAAGGTGATTTAAAATACTTGAAAGCATAAACAATTAAATACCTTCAAAATTTTCAGAATCCTTCATTTTAATTCGTATCATCACAATTTTTAAAATCTATTTACCAAAATCAATTATAAAACATCCTCCATGAAAGTGTGCAGTTGAAGATAACATTAATCTGTTTCAATAATTATTCAGACTTTTTACTAACTTAATGTCTTCCCTCAGTGTGTCTAAATTTGGTTGCCGATTATCCACATCTGTAAATACGGTATTTGGAGGTGAAACAAATAGTGCTTATTCATACTTTCTTATTCAGTAAAATAAACGCAGGAAACTGTAAATCAAATGCAGCGTATCCAGTCAGGTCCAGCATCAAAGTAAAAATAACGGACCACAGCTATAATTACAGCTGTCTTTAACCTACGAATTTGTTCATTTCCCTCTGTCCATGAACAGCACTAATAAACTTTCACAACAGTGCTACTGAAATAGAGCTTTTACACAAAAGCCAGGAATATGACGTTTGCTATGCGTGTATTTTGCAAATGGGAATCCACCCGAGTATGTCGGGAGTTGCGATTTTATACTCTCAACAGGTGACTTAAAATTTAAAACTGGGTAACTGCTTTCATAAGGAGCTTGAGACCAAAATTTTCTCTAAGAAAAGATGACACAAATGTATCTTTATCAGTCATCACTCCTGCTAGAGACATTTCCAGGCACGGCTAAGGTAGCAGGGGATCAAAAAGGTTCCAGAAAAACTGCGCAACAGCCTGGGGCTGGGGACTGAAACTTCTCCACCCCCGTCTCCCTCCGCCTTTCCAGAGACTCGGTATTGGGAGCCAGCTCCGGCGTCACCTGCGTGCGGGCAACAGTTGCCACGAGCAGCTGGGTTTAGGGCACGCAATTTGCCAAGCCAGTTGTCCCTTCTCTGTCGTCCCCTCCCTCTCCCCCAAGGCCGAGGACAGCGACGCCCTCCTCCCTCTTCTCCTCCTCTTTGGTGCCTTCAGCCAAGAGGCGGGAGTGACCCCACGAGCAGCTGACCCAGCACAGGCACTGCCTCTCCCACAGCCCTCGGACACACCATGGGCCCAGAGGCGGGATTGCAACACAGCAGCGACGACGCAGGCGGCAGCCCCGGCGACTCTCAACTGCCTCCCTGACCATTGCGACCACCGCCCATCACCCGGATAAGCCGTCGTCACCAACGGCAGGAGATTCTAGAGTCGTCAAAGCCATCTTCGCTATCGACTCAAGCTACGTCAACAACTATGGCGGGCGAGGGGCGGCGGGTGGAACGGGTGATGGTAGGATGGGGGATATACGTCACACCCAGGGCCCCCATCCGGGAGGGAAGGCGACGGCTCGCCCCTCAAAATGGCGGTAGCAGCGACGCGCCTGCGTACGGAACTCCTTCGCCGTCGCGCCACGGCCGGCGGGAAGTGAGGTTCTCCGAGGAGCCGCCAGAAGTGTACGGCGACTTCGAGCCTCGGGTGGCCAAAGAAAAGTCCCCGGTGAGAACCCGAATCCGACTAGAAGAGTTCCGGCCTGATTCTGCGAAAAAGGAAGTGAGAGAAAGCGCCTACTACCTTCGGTCTCGGCAGCGGAGGCAGCCGCGACTCCAAGAAGCCCGGGAGATGAAGACGCGAAGTGCCGCTCGCCCCCAGCAGCAGCACTCACCGCAGTCTCCGCTACAGCCGTCACCGGTTTCCACCCGGAGAGGATTACGGGACTCTCATTCCTCTGAAGGTGAGGCCAACGGAGGTAACAGCTCCAGCCGCAAGCTCAGGAGCGAGCGAGCGCGGCGAGCGGGCGGGCGGGCGCGGCGTGTGTACACGCCTCGGAGGCTGGTGGGCGTCCCCGCGGAGTTCGTCCCGGCCGGGGCTGGGGTGGCTCCCTCCCGCTGGAGGGAAAGCAGCACAGGTGGGAGGAGTGGAAAGGCAGTCAGTCGTGCGGAGCAGTGAGCAGAGTCGGGGATCTCTGCTCATCCCTGGGCATCAGTTTAGGAGTGTCAGGAGTGCCTTTCTGCGGTCCTTCACAAGGGGACGGCGAGTTAGGCGGCAGGCGGGACACCGAGTGACTCCGGGGTCGGTTTCATTTCGGTTTTCTCTGTCCTGCGGCTGTATCTACCAAAGCCACTTCCATTTCCTCCTTTGACACTCAGAGGCCAAAAGTCCCCAGCTGAGAATCAACGGTTCTGAGATGACCTTCCAGTGTTTTCCCATCACTATCCACGTGGGGAGAGAGGGAAGGAAATTTTGTGAGTGGGCGTTTTGTGGGCTAGCATAGTTGGTGAATTGACTTGAGACCCCACTCAAGTACATACACCGAAAAGGGGTAAGTCAGTTATCCCGAACTTGAAGCCCCCAATGTCTGATAAACTTGAGCACTGAACGCTCTTTCTCGACTATGATGGTCTCTGCCAAAAATTTGCCACGTTGGGGGCTCTACGTGTAACCTCAGTGGTTAAGTAGTAGCCTGACAAAGCAATACTTTTTTTTTAGTTTTCATCTACATGGGCGAAAAGGGTGCTGACAAAATGAATGTATAGTTTAGGTGAGTCACAGGTGAACCAACTCCCTTAATTCATCCTCTCCCACCTTGCACCCAACCGCGATCTAACGCTGAGTCACAAGTGAAGTTTCATGTTAGCCCCAGGTAAGGCACCTATGAGGTAAAAATCAGGGGGTTTGAATCACAGTGGGATTACATAGTTAGGTACACCATTGATGGATATGAAGAAGACACGGATTTTCAGTGTAGAGCAGCGAATAGGCTGCACGTTTACCTGCTGACACATTTGAAGATGTGCTGATTTTGGAAACTTTCTGTTAAAAATATGTAAGTTACTATAGGGTGTATTCACTCAATACAGTTTAGCCACAGATGTTAGTTTTATCGCTCTCAAGATTATAAAGTTCCTGAAAACAAAAATCCTACCAAATATATTTGAAGGACTATGTTGTACTTTAGTACTTATGTTAATTTCCTTCAATATCAGGAAAACTGTTTTGCACATATTTTTATTTAAATAAGTATATGTTAAATTGTATTGACTTGCACAGAGCCTAGTGCAGTTGTGTAAGTTAATTTTTTAACACATAAAGGGTTTATGTCTATTGTAACTATAAGGATCTAAATATTTTTCACTCTTCTGCATCATTGATGACGCTCCAGCTCATCTTTTAAATTTTCTAAAGTAATATATACTTTTGTTGTAAAGCATCAGTGATGGACAGTTTATTTTTGTCTTAAGAGTATTTCTAACTAGTTAAATTTATAAGTTTTGGTAAACCTAATTTCACATTTCTAAAGAAATGAATTACTTGCATTTTTGCTTATATGTTGCTATTAATATGCATAATCTCTTACCCAGATCAAATGTTCTGTATTTTGACATTTGTCATATTTATTCTTCAGAGGATGAACCATCTTCGCAAACTGTTTTAAGCCAAACAGTCTCAATGAAAACTACCAGGAGAGCACAAGAGACTCCAGGTAAGAAAAATGATTTAGGTTTTTTCCTTATCTGCCAACTTTAGTATACACATTATAGCCTGTTTAATCAAGGGTCCCAAATCATACCTCATTCAGAGTTTCAGTGAATGTTCTTTATAGGTGTTTATTGAATTAAGCAATGTGTCAAGAAAAGACAGGTTGCATACATGAGAACCTCGTAAGTACCACGCACTTTGTATATGTTAATTCATTCACATATGCACAATAGATACACCTGTTTTTGTTGCTGTTGTTTTTTTTTTAATTTTATTGGGGGAAAGTATGTTTCTGCAGGGCCCATCAGCTCCAAGTCATTGTCCTTCAATCTAGTTGTGGAGGGCGCAGCTCAGCTCCAAGTCCAGTCGCCGTTTTCAATCTTTAGTTGCAGGGGGCGCAGCCTGCCATCCCATGCAGGAATTGAACCGGCAACCTTGTTAAGAGCTCGTGCTCTAACCAACTGAGCCATCCGTCCGCCCCAATACACCTGTTTTCTGGATAAGAAAGTGAGCTCAGAGTAGCTAAGAATGTTCACTAAGATTACACAGTATACGACTGAGCCAAAATTCAGACCCAGGTTTGTCTTCTTCAGACCTCTTTCATTTTCCCCAGATACCTCACTTTCACTCTCCCATGTAATAATTAGCTACTCAGTAGGTTAAACGTTGAATTAATGACTATGTCACACTACCTTTCATTTAAAATGGATGCAATGGTCTGCGTAGTAAAATCATGACACAATATGGTTAATCTTGTCAGTTTGACACTATATTGTCAGTTCAATACTACATAAGAGGTCATCAGTTGTAAGATACACCATCATTGTTTTATGTACTGCCTAGAAGGAAGAAATACTGCTAACTAAACCATGTCATAGATTGCATGATGCTCCCCAATTTCAGATGTTAAAGTGTACAAATCTTTGCATCTTAGTATCAGTGTAACATGGAAGTAGGCTACATTTGATGGTCAACTTAAGTTTTAAAAACTATTTTAACTATTTTGAAAGTCAGGGGAAAGTATTCACTTCAGTTATTAATGCTTAGTATCTTTCAGTTTTTAGGTCCATTCATTATCAGTTTGCTTCTTTTGATATTTAGGAAAGTCCCACAACAATAAATGATTCCAGCTACTGAGACTGATCTTCCCTAGCTTTTTTTTTTTTAACCCAAATCTTGCCTTCTTTCCTTATCCGTTGCTTCTAATAAGATTATGCTTTACAGTTTGAACTGTTCTCAATTTATGAAGTATATGTACCTCGTTCAAGTTCAGTTCCAAATAAACACACCCTTGATGTTTAATTCTTCGAGCGTCCTTTATGTTAAACTCTCTTAGAAAAACACTGTGAGTAATAGGTGCTATAATCAGATTTTCCAGGCCATTTAGAAAAAGTGTATTATTGAAATTTGATTTACAGTAGATTTAATTGCACGTCCCTTACACCTGCAGAAACAAAAATTTCTCATTTTCAAAAGCTAAATTAAATTTATAAAAATTACAGACTTGAGTAAATTGATGTAGCGAAGACTGTTGTGTACCAGCCTATATAGACCCTTATGAAACTATTATATAGTAGAACATCTTGAACAGTCTTTTAGGTTCACATGAGGCCTGTATTTAAGAACTGATAATGAGGTGCATGTCTGCATAACATGTGGAAAGAGCACTGGGTCTTGATTGATTTTTACCCATCCAGCTTGAACCTCAGGCGTTTACCTATATGAGTTCTTACTCTAAAAGGTGCTTTAAAAAAAATCTTTTTATATCTAGCACTTAGCATGCTCCCATATCATGCCTCTTAATGAAAGGAGAAAGAGTTTGCGGAATTATTAAATAAGTGCTTGTAAAGTCTGTCGAACAGAGGAGTTATTTAAATAAGAGTCACTCTTTGATGGAGGACTGCTTTAAGTAAAAGTTTAAGGATGGGCCCTTCCTCTTCCTTATAGAATCTTGGACTTTCAGTTTAATTTGGTATTCAAAACAGTGCTGTAATTGTATATAGGACCACTGGTGTGGTCCCAGAGAAATTGACCCAAAGATGCCGTTAAGGATAAAGATACAAACTAAGGGGCCACTTTTTAAAACAACCTAGTAAAGACAACTATATCATTATCATCCTGTTTGTGAAAGTCATGAAAAATGCTGATTATATTAGTTTAGAATAGGAATATAATTTGTACTCTTCTCATTGTTTGAAATTCCAGAATTGAATTATTTTCAAATTAAAATAGCCAGTAGGTTGTTCATTCAGATATATATCTATATATTTATAGATATAGATATATATCGATATAGCTATATATTTTTTTCTTTTATGGCCAGTCATTCCTTTCTGGAAATCACGTAACTAATTTTGTAATCTAAAAATGTATTAGGAAATTTTCATTTTACTAGTTGTTGTTTCTAGCTAAATAATCATAGATAACTATTTTTGAATGCCGACCATTTTGTCATGAGCATTTGATTTTTTTGGCTGCTGTACTTACCGCCTTCATTCATTTTCCAGATAGTTATTGAGCACCTATTTTATGCCAGTCCCCATGCTAGATGCTGGGGGTGCAGTGATGAGCAAAAACAGACACGAGGAGGAGATAGCTACTAAAAGAGAAGGGTGCTTGTTATTTCAATCTTAACTCTCTCACCATGGTACTCTGTCTCCCTCAGATATCTTACATAGGGCTACATACATAGTAGAGTATACAGGAAATGCTTCTTAAATGAAAAGATGGGAACTGAAATAGTAATTGATGTCAATAGATTGAGTTTTAGCTTTTAATTAAACCTAAAAAGTATGGGAATTCAGAGGAGAAAAAAAGGAAGGTAGTTGTAATAATGGGAGTAGCAGGCATGTACAAGGTTTATTTTTAAAGCTACTTACATAAGTTCCTAATACCTGATGTGTGAAATACTAACAACTTGAGATAGATACTTCATAAAATCTTGGAGCTATAAGATTTAGGGAAGTGTATCCCTAAATCTTCAGAGTCTCTGTGCAGGCGTCCCTTTGTCAACATCCATTCATGCATTGCTTGGGCATCTTCTGTTACATGCAAAGCATTCCCTCACTACGCTATCTTTTCTGTTTTGGAGATGACATTAATAATTTGGGTTTTTTTATTTGTTTTTAATATTAACTGAAAGCTACTTTGCTGTAAGTTTTTCTTGTTGATCTTCGTTTTGTCTTTTTGAGCTATACAAAATCAATTTAATTGCTTTTCTACATCTCCTTCTTTAAGATGCATAAAAACATGCTCAATATATATTTTTTGAACAAGTAAATGACTGTCCCTTCAGGATTTCTCTTGTAGAGACTGTAAAGGGGAAATCGAGTTAAGTCAGTTTTGTAAAAACAAACGTAGGCATTCAATAGAATGTGATAGCCAGTTCACTGTGATTTTTGCAGTTCTCATGCAAAACCAAACAAAGCTTTTTTTATAGAAACAAATGAAATAAACCATATTATAATCCCAATTTAGATATGTGTTAGGTTTTACGTTATGTGAGGCTCTTTGTGAAAACACACCTTGGATTTCTAGGCTAACATTAACATTTTATTTAGTGAGATTAGCTTCCCCATTAACCCTATGCCGTGAGCCATAGTCTGAAACAAACCCTGGCTAGCATTAACATTTTATTTAAAAGTAGAATTTGCATGTCCCAAACACAAGATTAAAATCTTGGAGGGAGTGTATTGACGCTAAGGAAAGTTAACCTTGAAATTAAAATATGCCATAAATAATCCACAAGGAACATATGCTACAAATGGAATTTTGTTCTTTTGGTTCTTTGTAAATTAACAAAATTTCAACTACAGTTGACAACGCAGCATTATATTAGTTTCAGGTATGCAGCATCAGAATTTAGTTCTTAATTGAGAAATTTAGAAGAGTTTTAGTTGGATTTCTTTCCTTTTGTGCAGATACGGTCTGCTGAGAAAAATGACCTATTTTTCCATCAAGTCCATAAATTTTTTATGACAGGAAATTTGTCTCTAGTTCACTTGTATATTATACTTAGCGTAATGGAAAGCTCAGAAAAAGTTTGTTGAATAAATAGATGATTATATAGTAAGTCTAGTATATTGGACATTTTTTATATATTTTTTAATGTTTTCCCTTCCCATAGTAGTGATGGGTGAAGATCCTGTAATCGGCCTGTGTAGACCCCCTCTAAGAAGTTCAAGATCTGGTAAGAGATTGTTTTGTCTGTTGGTTTAACTTTTTTATAAACATTTTTTATAAAATTTTATTTTTAAATAGTACGTATATTCATATGGTTCAAAATTCAAAAATTACTATAAATATACAATGAAAACTCTCCCTGCTCCCTCTGTCCTTTACCCATCCAGTCTCCTCATAAGAGGCAGCCATAAGTTGTCAGTTTCTTATGTATTCTTCCAGAGATAGTTTATAGAGATATAAGGAAACCCATTTTACATGATCTTTTCCTCCCTTTTTAACACAAATTTGAGCTCAGTAAGTACTCTTTTCTGCACCGCCGTATTGTTTTTATTTTTACTTAACATATATTGTAACATCTTTCCATATGTGTAAAGGACTTCCTCATTCCTTTTAAGAGGTGTTTTTAATATGTTGCTATGAGTCTTTCTGTTAGCAGGATGATTTTAAACTCGGGTCAAGGACTTTTTATTCTTCCCAGTATAAGGTTAATAAAAAAAAAGAAAATTGAGACTAAGGTTTTGTGGCTTAGGGCTATAAAATTTCCCTGCCTCAATTACATTTCCTTCTGACTAAAATTTTTAAAAAGTATCGCCCTTAAATTGATTTCATGATTATGAAAGAAAACTAGTAGAGTCATTTCACGCAGTCTACTTCTATTTCATTTTCAGAGTTGATTGGCCCATAGGATGCTTTATTGTGGGAACTAAAAAGGAAGCTTATTTGTCTTCACATTAGGTTTCTACTCCTCCATCATTCCCTGTAAGAAAGAAATAGGTTGACTTGTTGTTGTTGTTTTTTTTGATAGGTGATTATCAGATATCACAATGATAAAGATCGGTTAAGGTTTTGATGATGAACCTGTGGTAAAGAACCATATGATGCATTTCCTTTTAAGCTCTAATGTTGTTTTGCTATCTCTTGCAGATTTGGCATATAAAACAAATGGAAATACTAAAATGAGTGAATTAAGTTTGTTTATTTCTAATTCTTATAGGTTCTCTTTGAAGGTTCTGATTATGAGTGCAATACACGAGTACACACGTTTGGTCACTGGCTTGAGAATATTACTTAGTTCATTATTTTGGCATGTGGGACACTGTCCCTATGACCACGACCTTTTTAAATAACCTTAGTTTTTATTCTATCTGAAATTATGGATTTTGTTATACAATTGTTTAAATTCATGTAAGGACATGTAGTAACAAATACACTTTAGTTTTTATTAGCCTTTGTTAAATTCACACTATTGAGAGAAAGTAGATATCAACTTACTAATTAAGGTTTTTCCTTGAGTTAGCGAGTGAATTTGAGATGTTTTTTCATAGTAAGTCCAGTGTCCTTGGCCATGTTTGTTGAACTGGTTTAAATTCTTCTCAGTGTTTGCCTTGGTTTAGGACATGAGATACCAAGATCTGTGGCTTTAAGTGAACCTACATTGATTGTGGTTGGACTTAGTTTTAAGTTACAGTTCTTTTCCAAATTTGGAGATGAGTCAAATGAGGGAAGCTTCCTTTTTCTTTGTAAATAGTTGCAGCTTCTTTTAAATTCATCTTTCACTTAAGCTCAGGCTAATTCTTTAGCTGCTTCAGGCTCTATAGTGTCTGGGTACTGAAAACTATCCTTGCAGCATACAGCTATCGTGTACTTTTACCCACCAGAGTTTCTCAAGTGCTCTATTTAAAAACCTTTAAAAAAATGTTTTTAAGTCAAACTCTTAATTGGAAAAGAACTTTTACTTTCTGTGCTAGAGTTAGAAATCATTTTTATATGTACTTTATAATAAAAACTGACTTTAAAACAAGCGCTTTCCAGTTTAAAGGAAACTTCTATGAGATTAGTATGAAGAATGGAGTATATCAAATAGCTATTCATGGAGCTTGAATACTGATGGTACCCCAAACTATTCTTTACTCCCTTCTTCCTGCTGCCCCACTCTGACTGTTCTCAAAAGTATTGTTCACATTGAATAGTCTTAAAGGTACCATTTTTAAAGGTATCTATACCAGGGGTCAGTAAACTACAGCCTCTGAGTAAAATCTGATCTGCAGTCCTGTTTTTGTGCCGCCTATCAGCTAAAAAGATCTTTGCATTTTGTGAAATATATATATATATTTCACATTAATATTTTATATATATGAATATGTGTTTAATCATAACGTATATATGAATGCAGAGAACTTACGTGGCTCACAAAATCTAAAATATTTATTGTCTGGCCCTTTATGAAAAAAGTTTACCAGCTCCTGATTCGTACCAATGACAGGAATAAAGACAGCAAGTCACCCAAATTATAATTTATTTGTTCTAAGAGTAAATTCAGAGAGTTACATACTTCCCCGAACATAGATTTATTATAACACTCCCTGCTAGGTTGTACTGACAGCACAAGAAGACAGGAGATACATGACTTCTGTATTCCCTCTCGCCTTCTCTTTGAGAATGCATAATAGTGTCATTTATGAAATCTTCATATCTTTGTCCCCAGACAAAACACAAAGTGAGCAAAGCTTATCTTTGCTTGAGTGCCCTTGACTCCTCACACCAACATATTCCACAAATCTCTAGGAATAAGAAAGTCTATAAAGTAGTAGAAATATATGTGGAACTTTGTGTTTTCCTTAAAATCTTCAGTCAAGCCAAAGAAAGTGAATAGAAAGTCTTAACAGTTAGTCATCTCCACCAGAAGAGATAGTTGTAAGTGGTCTATTCTTGCAACAAAAAAGACCTAGGACTTCTGAAAAGTACCTTTTCCTAAATTAGTTGAGATTGTTAACAGCACATTCCATTATTGCCATGTGTCTGTATATTTGTTAAAGTCACTGCTTTTATAATTTCCTAAAATAACATTTTTTAATTAAGGGTATTATTGCTCCAAATAGAATTTTAATTTCTCAAAAAGCTTCTGCATAAGCGTAGTGAAGAAATATATATATATTATGTTTTAAGCTTGTGCATGTAGCAGCCAAGAGGTTCAAAACAAAGGAAGCTGAATAACAAAAGAAGGAAATGAAATGAAAACTTATGTAGTCATACATGCTGCTAATTCATCATCCGATTGTATTGAAATATTATCTGCACAGTCTTTGCAGTTTAGGTTAAAAAGATGAAAATAGACGGAATTTTTAAAACCTTGCATGAAATCTAATTATTAAGCACTAATTTCAGGCGATTTTTCTTAATTTCTTGTAATGTTTTTTTATCATAGTATGAGAAATATTAGCAAAAGTCTCAACAAAAGTTTTTATTCTGTGATCCTAAAATCCATTCATTAAGCATTTACTTTTAATCACTTCCTATAAGTCAGTGACCTAAATATCAGAAAATATCGAATCCCTAAAAAGTACCCCAAATTTTTTTTTAAATCAGTTACCAGATGTTATGTAATCCATAACATCAGTGAACTAAAGAAAAATCACATCGTCCTATCAGTAGATACAGAAAAAGCATTTGACACTCTTAACACTCATTCATTATAAAAACTTTTAGTAAACTAGGAATAGAGGGGAACTTTCTCTACTTTATAAAGACTATCTACAAAAAAACCCTACATTTAACATCATACTTAATGGTGAGAAACTGAAAGCTTTTCTAACATCAGGTACAAGGCAAGGATGTCTTCGCTCACCATTTCTTTTCTCCATTGTTCTGGAAGTTCTATCGTAGCTAATGCAATAAGACATGAAAAGGAAATAAAAGGTATACAGATTGAGAAAGAAGAAATACAACTGTCTTTGTTCACAGATGACATGATCATCTACATAGAAAGTACAAGAAAATGGACAAAAAAACTGCTGAAACTAGTAACCAATTATAGCAAGGTTGCAAGGTATAAGGTTAATATAAAAAAGTCATCACTTTTTCTACTCATCAACAATGAACAAGAGAAGTTTGAAATTAAAAACAATCCAATTATCATCTGTATCCCCCAAATGAAATACATATGAATTAATAAAATATGTAGAAGATCTATATGAGAATGAAAACTGATGAATGAAATCAAAGAACTAAATGGGAAGGTATTTCATTTCATGTTCATGGATAGGAAGACTCAATATTGTCAAGATGTCATTTCTTCCCAACTTTATGTGTAGACTCAATGCAATCCCAATCAAAATCTCAACAAGTTATTTTCTGGATGTTAGACTAGTTCTGAGGTTTGTATGGAAAGACAAAAGAACCAGAATAGCCAAAACAATATTGAAAACATGAAGAACAAAATAGGAGGGCAGTACTCAACCTTAAGATTTACTATACAGCCACAGTAATCAAGTGTGGTACTGGCAAAAGAATACCAAATGGAACAGAATAAAGAGCCCGTAAATAGATCCACACATAGTCAACTGACCTTTGATAAAGGAGCAAAGGCAATATAATGGCACAAAGAGTCTTTTCAACAAATGGTACTGGAATTACTGGACATCCATATGCAAAAAAAAAAAAATCTAGACACAGATCTTACACATTTAACAAAAATTAACTCAAAATGGATCACAGACCTAAATGTAAACACAAAACTATAAAACTACTAGAAGATAACATAGGAGAAAAACCTAGATGACCTTGGGTATGATGATGCCTTTTTAGATATAAACCAAAGGCACGAGCCATGAAAGAAATGATTGGTAAGGTGAACTTCATTAAAATTGAAAACTTCTCTGCAAAAGACACTCCTGTTAAAAGGACTATTATGCAAAATATACAAAGAACTCTTAAAACTCAACAATAAGGAAACAGTTTAATTTAAAAATGGGCCTGAGAACTTAACAGACACCTCAGCAGTGAAGATATACAGATGTCAAAAATCCATATAAGAAAATGAAAAGATGTATTACATCGTATCTCTTCAGGGAAATGCAGTTTAAAACAACTATGAGACACCACTGCACACCTATTAGAATGGCCGAAATGCAGAACAGTGACAACACCAAATGCTAGCGAGGATGTGGAGCAACAGGAACTCTTATTCATCGCTGGTGGGAATGCAAAAGGGTACAACCACTTTGAAGATGCTTTTACAGTTTCTTATAAAACTAAACATAGTCTTCGTTTTACCATACGATCCAGCAATCACACTCCTTGATATTTACCCAAAAGAGTTGAAAACAAAAACCTGCACACACATGTTTAGCAGCTTTATTCACAATTGCCCAAACTTGGAAGTAACCGACATGTCTTTCAATAAATGAATGGATAAATAAACTGTGGTACATCCAGACAATGGAATATTATTCAGTGCTGAAAAGAAATGAGTTATCAAGCCATGAAAAGACATGGAGAAATCTTAAATGCGTATTACTAAGTGAAAGAAGCCAATCTGAAAAGGATACAAACTATGATTTCACTATATAACATGCTAGAAAAGGCAAAGCTGTAGAGATAGAAATATCAGTGGTTGCCCAAAGGTTTTGGGAAATGGGGAGGGATGAATAGGTGGACCAAAGAGGAGTTTTAGGGCAGTGAAAATACTTTGTAGATACCATAATGATGGATACCTGTCATTTGTCTAAAGCCATAGAATGTGCAACATCAAGAGTGAACCATAATGTAAATTATGGTTTTTGAATGACTGTGATGTATTAATGTAGATTCATCAGTTGTAACAAACATACCACTCTGGGGGGGATGTGATAACGGGGACATTATGCATGTGTGGGGTAGGAGCATATGGGAAATCTCTCTCCTTTCTGCTCAATTTTGCTGTGAACCTTACACTGCTCTAAAAAAAAAAATCCTTAATTTAAAAAAAATTGAGTGCTTACAGTGTCCTATTATGAACCAGGCTGATGGAGTGGTAAAAGGGCAGTTGACTGGAAATCGGAAGCCTGTGTTCAAGTCCTTTCTGTATCACTTGTTAGTCCTGACACCCTTAGACAAGTCACTTTATACCTTTGAGCCTTAACCTATGAGTGTATTCCCTTACGACATTATGGGAATCAGATAACAGACGTGAAGGTTTTTTTTGAAAACTAGCACCTATTGGGACTGAAATATTTATTACCGTAGAATTTAATGTTTAGTAAACCCAGGTTACGTTTTAGAGTACAAACAGACTTGTGGGTGAAGGAAAAATAAACTTTCCTTTTGATTCTTTTCTTTGTATCAAGACTTATTCCTGAAATAACGTAGAGGGAACTAATAGATTCTTTTATGATTTAACAGGAAAAAAATTTAGTTGGTGTGTCTTTATGTTCACTTTCCTTAATTTAGATGCTCTTATTTATTCCCAAGCTTTAGCTTTTGATGTTATATACCACATGTACGCTTTTCTCTTCTAGAAGCCACCAGTGTCCAACAGAAGGTCAACTTCTCTGAAGAAGGTATTTTCTTTTTAAAATGTCACGCCGTATATTCTGAATCTTTTTCTGTTAACGTTAGAAGAAATTTTAACAGGTACTTAAGAGAACAGAAAGTAGTGTCTTTCTCTTCAGGAAAAGAATTCATGCTTATCTGAACTGTTAAATGGGCAGGTAAAATAGTATAGAATGAGTGTTGCTAACTTCTGTCAGAGTTAATTTTCAGCAAAGCTAATGTCTTCAGTTTCTGACATGTGCTGGCCTTTGATTATGGTATTAAAACAATCAGTTTTCCAAATTCCCATAACTAGTCTATGTTTACAGTACAATTTAGTCCATTTTTATGCCCGGCATAATCTGAAATTAGTTAACCTGCATACTGAAGTGTTTGTGTATGGGTGTGTATATATCCATACCCTCTTCTTAAACTCACACAAATGCAGACACACATGCATGCATATACCAGTATTGTCTGAATTTGCAAACTAACTATATGTAATTCCCCCCAATAAGATAAAATTTTTCCACTATTTAATGCTCATTTTTTTGACTATATTAAAGCCTCAGAATATATAAGCTTATAAATGTTACTCTGAATATTTGGAATATAATTATATGCCTCAGAGAACATAAAATAAATGAGCTCAGTTTTAGCGTATTTAAAGTTTTGTGACTCAGAATAGTAAACATAATAAAGAACAATTCCAGATCTGATTATTAAAAAGGCCTCATCTTAATGTTGAATTGCTTGTTTGTTTTTAACCCAGATCTTTAGAGATTAGAATAAAGACTATACTGGTGTATCCTTTACTTCTTTTTAGGGGACACTGAAGAAGATGACCAAGATAACCCCAACAGTGATGTTACTTCTGTTAAGGTCAGATCCGGGGATTCTGTTGAGTCTGAAGGTAACATTGCTTTATATATATGACTCTTATCTTTAGGAGCTGTAGTTTAGTTAAAATACAAAGGTATTCTGTGAATTTGCTTTAAAAAAAAAATACTTCAAAGTATTTTATTAAAAGTATTTTTAAAGTACACTTTTTAAATATTTATTAAAATTACTGATTCCGTGTGTACATCTGATTAGTAATGTAATGTCATTAATATTTAAACAAATATTTAAACAAATTAGTAATAGTAATAGTAAACAGTAATATTTAAACAAATAACTTTTCAATCTGCTTTGATATTTATGGAGTATGATATTTTTGTGCTCACCAGAAGAGTTATTTGTAGTTTTTAAAAAATTTTTAGAGGGAAACTGATCACATTGGCATTTGTACTCACACCGCTATCAGGAGTTGTTAGTTAGCTTTTGGGAAGTTTTAATATACTTAGGTAACTACTTGTATCTCTGGTAGTTATTCGAATTCAACCAAGTTATCAATAACAGTTTCCGATTATTCGTGTGAGTTTATGTTTAAGTTTATTCAAGGAAAAAAGATGGGACTTTGTGGCTTAAAAGGGTGTTGATCAAATCTGTAATTTTATGTTTTAGTCCCGTGGAAGAGTAAATCTCTACTTTCTCCTCACCATCTTTTGAGAACTTCTGTAATTTCTGAGTTTTACGTGATCATTCCACTTTAAAAAGAGGCTCATACGCTGTTCTATGGGCATTTGGTATTCTATATATTTCCCACCCTTCCTCATTTTTCCCCATTCTTTCTTGATACAGAAATCCCAAAGGAGATATGCAACACTCTAGCATAGTGGTTAAGAACATGGGCTCTGGAGCCAGAATCCCTGGGTTTCACTCCTCTACTACTAGGTTTGTGCCCTCAGGCAATTGCTTAACTTCTGTATTCCTCAGTTTCCTCATCTGGATTGTTGTGAGGTTAAATTAATTTATATGTGCAAAGCACTTAGAAAGTACAGGCACCTAGTAAACACTCGAATTAAGTGCTATTATTAGTATTCATGTGTACACTTAATTAGAGACTAATAAAGCCATGCATGTAGCCAATAGTTTGATGCCATTGCTACCAGCATATAGCTCTTTGAAACTACATAAACCCCAGCCTCTGTGATCCCTTCAGAACTCTAATAAATTCTTATTGAAGCATGCATACCCACATGCAGAAGAAAACTCTAGGTAAAGAGCAAAGACATGAGGCGTATTAAAAAGAATACTGATCTTCCCAGATTATCTTCGGGGACAATTAGCACCGAAGAGGTACAAGAAGATCCACTGGAGTGCAGGAAGAAAATTTCATGTGTTTTTTTTTTTTCATCCATTTAAAATGTCTGTCTTTTTTTTTGTTGTTTTATGATATACACAACACATTAATTAATATGTCAGTAATGCATATAAATAATGTTAGAAAGTAATAGGTTTTGGAGATTGATGCTCAAAATTATTTTAGTAATAGGAATACATTATCAAAAATATTTAGCCACCATACCTGGGTCAGATGTTTCTGTTTCCAAAATAGCAATCTGATTGGTTTTGAACAGATTTAGTTATAAATCCACTTTTATATGAAAAAATCTTTAAGAAAAGTAGACTAAAATACATAATGCGTTGACCGCTTGCAAGAGAAATTTAAGGCAAACATTGACATTAATGATTTCAAGAAGATTCATTATTATAAACTTTCGAAATTTTCCCTTCATGCCATGTTCTATATTTTATATATGTATATTTTTAAAAACTGGTCAGGGGAAAGACAGAGAATTAGTTAATTTTTTAGATACGACATGACTCTTTAGAAATGTTTTTGAAATTGTGCACCCAAGTGTTGAATTCCTTGGGGTTTATCTGAATCCTTTTGCTCTGTTGAAAATGTGCGTTAAAAAAGTTAAGTATGCTTTATATCGTACTATATTTCTTTTTTACTTTTTAGATAAAAGCAGCAGATCAAGTCAGTATCCAGAATCATTTTGGCAGTCCTCACAAAGTAAGTAAAGCCATGTTTACACGCATAGAAGTCTGCCTGTGGGCATGGTCAATGCTGTCATTTTTAAAGATCCTGTTTTGCAGTTTAATATAAAATGTTTGAAAAGGGGTGTGGTAAGTGTTTAAAAACCTCATCCTGCTTCTTGAATTTGAGTTAATTATCTCTGTATTCAACCTTGAATTTGAATTTTTTTAAAAACTAAAAATCACTGCTCTTAATGACTTGTTGAATATTCTTGCATGCAGTATAAATTTGTTGACTGTTTTAGTTTAATTAACTACTGTAGTTTGAACCTACTTATATGGACATATTCTAATGAGGATATAAAATTTGATATGCAGTATAATTTCAACTCTGTTGTAAAAGTCTGGGAGGATGAATAAATAAATGATAAACCAGATATAGTAAAAAGTTAACGGTAAGCTAGGTGGTGGGCATATAAGTTTTACAGACTTGCTTGCAACTTTGAAAAATTTCGTAATAAAAAGTTCAGAAAACATAACATAAAAAAAGATTGGGAAGTAATATGCTAAAACACTAAATGATTTGTTTAGGGTGGTAGAATCATTGGTGACCTTTTTCTTTTACTTTTTTCCTGTATTTTGCAGATTGTGTACAAATGGATATGTATTAGGTTAAAAAGAATGATACTGTTTTTTCTTTTCACATTTTTAAATCAAGCCCCAGAATTTGAGTTAGTTATTAATCAACCAAAAATACCCTTGTATGTGAACTCTTCAAGGACTTTTTTCCCCTCCACATCACCTTTTTTAAATATGAGACTATTTTTAAAGGAAAAGGCTTTGAAAATCTATTTTATAAACACTGTATTCATAGAATTCCTATTTGTTTGCTTGTTTGTTTAAATTTTCAGTAGGTTCTGGGTTTATGATTTTACTATGTGACAAAATGAATAAGTTGCTGAAACACAAAAATCATTTGTGGGAAATTACTCTTGTTCATCTTATTTGTTCGCTCTTTGTTATTCTAAATCTTCAATCTTTGAAGCTCTTAAATGTATCTTCCTATATAAAGTATGCTACATTCATGCAATGGAATGCTATTTAGCTGTGAAAAATGAGTTACTTCTGTATACTAATAAATAGATGATCAAGATGTATTTCCTTGAATCTAAGATACCACTGATTTTATACATAACTTTTTCAGTTATGTATGCCATTGATTATAAGATGCAACCCTAAATATGAGGTGTTTTTTAAAAGGTACCTCTTAGATTAGATGAAAGACAGTATTAAAAAGTATTTTATTAGTATAGACTGAAGAAAAATCTGGAAGACTATACATCTGTCTTATTCACGATGGTATGTGTCTTGCATGTAATGTTTTGCACATAGGCACTTAATAGATATTTATGAATTTCTAAGTTATGCATTTCTAGAGTGGTACATTTGATTTACAACTAGCATATATTCCATTTGTACTCGGAAAAAATTAAAATTGAAAGTAAATTTACATTGATACTTGTATTGATGGGTAGAACTACCTTTCTTCAGGGCAGATGTGTAGATTTACCTTGTTCTAATTATTTGTAAATCATTTTCTAGTTCCCATTGTATCATTTTACAATTGTTCTTAAATACCACTCTAAAACATGTGGTATCAAGCATCATTTATTTCAGAACTACTCTGCAATTTCACAAATTTGCTTATATAATACATAATATTACATATGGACTGCCTGGGTTTATGTACTGCTTTTAGATATATAATTGGGCAAATTTTCAATTGCAGTTTTCTTAGTTTAAAATAGGAATAATAATAGTATTCACCACATAAAGTGTGAGAATTAAGTAAAATTACTCTTGATAGCTGGTAAACATTCAATACAGTTGCCATTAATTTATGGTATTGATCCTAAAGCTGACTTGTAATTATCCACTTCCTGAACATTTTTGAAGTTTACAAAAGGGGACATATGTACTTTATCTTATATATTGGGGACTGATGAAAGAAAGGGTGTTTTTTTCTGTTTTATCGTACCCATAGTAAACAAGCAAAAACGCCTATGCAACTTCTTCACTGTTTTTATTTCCAAATATTCTATAACCTTATCTCTGTTTTCTGTTTCAGGTCGAGACTTCACAGCTCTTGATAAGCAACATTCAGTGCTAAGTAAGTGGTTGGTGGTTCTTTTATCAGTCAACCGGTTCTAACTCCTCTGACTCTGCCAACACAAAGTTCTAATAGGATTTGAAGTCATTTTATCCTTTTTGCCTTTTAAGTCACCACACATTGGTGCAATATGTGACAGTTACTCTGTGAGGTGGAAATGTATTGAGGACAATTTTACCTCAAGTAATTTATTTTGCAAGAGTAAATTAACTTCTTTCTTACATAACATTGAAATCAAGTTCAGGTAGTATTGAACCTCATAGGTATTGAACCTCAGGTAGTATTGAACCTCAGGTAGTATTGAACCTCAGGTAGTATTGAATTCTCATAGACCAGAGCAAAAGTATTGAACCTCAGAGCAAAAGTATTGAACCTCAGAGCAAAAGTATTGAACCTCAGGTAGTATTGAACCTCAGGTAGTATTGAATTCTCATAGACCAGAGCAAAAGGACTTGTCCATAGTTTTGTTTGGTTTCTTAGGTGTTTACATATTTATTTTGCTGTGGGAAGGGGCTCATTCTCACTGATGTGGTCCCTTTGACATTATCTTTTACTTCTGAACCTGTTGCTTTTGTTGTTTTCCTCACCAACTTTTGCCTTTCTTACCAATTTATCTTATAATAGAAACTAGAATATACTGTACATTTTCAAAGTATGTGGAATCACATCTTGGTATGTTTATTTGCTTCAGGCTCAGGATATCAAAAAAACCCCCAGGAATGGGTTGAACAAACCGCAAGAATAAGGAATAGAATGCCAAGTAAGTTGATACATCTCTACCTGTTATTGAAATAATTTTAAGCTTATTTGCTGTTTTTCTTGGTTATTTAACATACAAGAATATTTAATTCTTCAGGTAAGCATTTAGGTTGTTTGTAATTTCATTTATAAAGGACAGCAGTGTTTACTAGTTCAATTATTTCCGTCTGCTTGGACTGCCAGGAGATGGACTAGGTGTAAAGTGTAGACAGTGGTGTGAGAAAACAGTGGGTGATGGGTTCTGACTTGACAAGTTGTCAGTTCTATCCACCAGCAGTACAATCTGTACGTGATAATGAAATTCTACTCTTTTGACAGTACCTGTTTTTTTATTTTTAGCAGACTTTGTTTACTTTTATATAAATAACCACTTGGAACAACTTAGCATACCCATTATTTTAAGTAGTAATGCCTGATTTCACACATTGTATTTTCATGTTTAGGTTTAGGATGGATTAAATGTCACAGAATTTTAGAAATACCGTGAATAGATATGATGAAACAATCATACTTTGAATTCAGCGTCTATCGTAATTTCTGTAGCAATGTGTTCACATTAAACCTTAACTATATTTAAAAAAAAAAAAATCCATGCCTTAAGTGACCCTTCACCTCTATCTTTTCTTTCCTCATCTAATCACAATAGGTCTCTAGGTCATTAGGTGTCCCCCTACTTTTACTTAGATAATATAAAAATCCCTATCACATATCTCTAGCTCATGAAATGACTCACTGCATTGGACAAGATAACCTCTGTGGCTTTGTTTTTCCATCAGTAAAGGAGTGGTGGTCACAATTCATTTTTGCCAGCAGTGAAGTTTTACCCCACATATAAGTGAGTTCTTCTGCTGTCTGAAACTGAAATAACTGTTTGTCCTTGCCTTATTGTTGGCTATCATTCTTATTGCTGTACGTACCTGTTGTTAGAAGACCATTTCGTCTTACCATTGGGTCTTCCTGACCTATTATAGTTAGGAAGCCAAATATTAATTACTTAGCTTACTAGGATTATGTTTATAACCAGTATAAAAAAACTAAAACATACTCTGAATATCTGAGAGATACTGCTGGAAGTAAAAATGTATGAGTTTGAGTATATATACTCTGAAAAGCTGGGACACTTCTTATGTTGTTAGTTCTTAACTACATATTCTGGGTAATTAATAGCAAATTATTTCCAGGTAAGTATAGGACACATTGTTGTCAAAAAAACGTTTGTGTGATTTTTATTTACTCTCATAAGACACTGTGCAAATGCAATGCAGAATGGAAAATAATTATATTGAAGATCTGGTTGGAATGTAAAAGTAGATTGGTTAGTTGCTAAATTGGTAGCTAATTTTTTGTATTTTATGTTTGCATTCCTACTTTGTCTTAAGTTAGTATATTTATTATGGTTTAAATAGATGTATACTGATTGATGGCCACATATACATATAGATATAGGTATATCTATACACATACACGTGATTTTGAGAGTTATATGGGAATTAGGTAACAGAAGTTTGCACATTAAGATGCAGATAATGGAATTTTTCAGACCTTTAACTTCACAAGGACTGAGATAAGAACAGTGACCAGGAAGCAAACATTTTCAGTGAAAGCAGAAGACTGCTGTGATTTTCAAACAGCCTTATAGATTCTTGTTCAATCTGAGATCATTTAAAAAAAATTTATTTTAGCATTCCAAATTTCACGTCTCATTGCCTTAATTATACATTTCAGCCTCTTTCAGTGAGAAAAAAGAAATTTTATTTTTAGATTTAGGTGTTCAAGACCCAAGGACTTTAGATCCCTGCTGTCTCCCCACGCTAGCACAAGGTCCCTGGGTAGACAAGTCCCACGTCGGGTTTCTGCCTGTATCCTACCTCTGGGAAAAATAGGACTGCTGTCCTGAGTTTCCTATTTTCCTGGGTGATAAAACAATGAGAATAGGGAAGAATGTCTATTCTCTAAATAGACATTCTCTAAAAGTGGTGCAGAGAAAAGAGTTTAGAGTTAGAGCTGTTGAGTGCCAGTCCCACTCTTCTACTTTCTAATTAAATGATCTTGGTAAAGTCACTTAACCTTTGTGAACCTCAGTTTTCTTATTTTTAAAGTAGGGGCAATAGTGTAGTACATGTTATATATTAACTTATTTAGGTATTCTTCATCAGTAAAATGATCACAGAAGAGCACGTAACAACAGTTTCATCTATTACCTCATTTCATCTTTGCAATCATGGAGTAAAGTATTCAAGATAAAAATCATCTTGAAGGATTTTTTTTCTTAATTAAAAAAATAAGCAATTGTGTTGTTTCACATGCTCTTTCACTATAGGTTCCTCTACTTGCCATCCTCATAGTTTTTTCCTAAACCATTTTATTGAGGTATTCTTGACATACATTTAATGTATATAATTTGGTAAGTTTAGAGGTAAGTGTATACCTGTGAAGCCATCACTACAATCCATGCCATAAACACATCTATCACTTGTAAATGTTTCCTCCCAATCTCATTATTTGTGTATTAGAACATTTTTAAATACATGATCCAGTATTGTCAGCTGTAGGTACTATGCTGTACAGTAAATTTCCAGGAATTATTCCTCTAGTATAACTGAAACTTTGCGCCCTTTGACTAATATCTCTCCATTTCCTCCTCCCCCAGTCCCCAGAAACCACCATTCTACTCTCTGCTTCTATAAATTTGACTATATTTTAGATTCCTTATATAAGTGATATCATAAAGTATTTGTCCATCTGTGCCTAGCTTAGTTCCCTTAGCAAAATGTCCTCCATATTGCTGCAAATAGCAGAATTCCCTTCTCTTTTAAGGCTGAGTAGTATTCCATAGTATATATTACATTTCTTTTATCTATTCATCAGTCAATGGACATTAGATTGTTTCCATGTCTTGACTATTTTGAATATTACTGCAGTGAACATGAGTGTGCAGCTATCTCTTCAAAATTCTAATTTCAGTTCCTTTGGCTATATATATATATATCCAAAAATGGGATTGCTGGATCATATGATAATTCCATTTTTAATTTTTTGAGGAACCTCCATACTGTTTTCCATAGTGGCTGCATCAATCTACAGTCCCCACAAACAGTGCACAGGGGTTTTTTCTCCATGTCCTCTCCACATACCTCTCTCTCATGTTTTTGATAATAGCCATCCTAACAGGTGTGAGGTGATACCTCTGTGATTTTGATCACATATCTCATTGTGCTTTTTAGTTCAATGTAATCTCATGGTCCATTTTTGCTTTTATTGCCTGTGCTTTTGGTGTCATAGGCAAGAAATCATTGCCAAGAAGATCCCTGTGTTTCTTCTGGGAGTTTTATGGTTTCAGTTCTTGTGTTTAAATTTTTAATTCATTTAGAGTTGAGTTTTCTGAATAGTATATGATAGGGTCCACTTTCATTCTTTTTCATGTGGATATCCAGTTTTCCCAACACAATTTACTGAGGAGGAGACTGTCCTTTCTCTGGTAGCCTTGTCAAAGGTTACTTGACTGTATCTGTATGGGTTTATTTCTAAACTCTGTTCTCTTTCATTGGTCTATATGGCTGTTTTTATGCCAGTACCATACTGTTTTGACTACTCTAGCTTTGTAATATATTTTGAAATTAGGAAATGTGATGCCTCCAGCTTTTTTGTTCTTACTCAAAATTGCTTTGGCTATTTCAAGTGTTTTGTGGTACCATATGAATTTTAGGATAGTTTTCTATTTCTGTAAAAAATGCTATTGGAATTCTTTATAAGAATTGCACCAAGTCTGTAGAAGGCTTTAGGTAGTATGGACATTTTAAGAATATTAATTCTCCAGTTCATGAACATGGGATGTATTCTGTTTATTTGTGTCTGCTTGTATTTCTTTCATCAGTGTTTTATAGTTTTCAGTATACAGGTCTTTCAACTCCTTAGTGAAGTGTATTCCTAAGTATTTTATTCTTTCTGATGCTCTTGTAACTAGAATTGTGTTCTTAATTTTGTTTGTGTTAGTTTTGTTTTCTTAATTTACCTCTTATGAGTGATATAAATATTACATGTTACATAATAACTATTATTTATTCATCATTAATATCATTGTAGCATAGCGATTCACAGCATTTTTATATAAAATATTTCATTTGATCTTTGCAACCATGGAATGAGATATTCAAGATAAACATCTGTTGGATTTTTTTTAAGTATACAGTTGTAACTTTTTAGTAACTAATTAGAAGCTTCTAGTTACCTAGTCAAACTAAATGATGTAGTTTACTAGTAACTGTAAAACAATGTGCCTTTAAAGTTGAGGTTGATGTCATTTTGTTTCATTTGAGGTTTTTTTTGTCATATGACCAAAACTAAGGCTATTTCTGGATCTTAGCAGTGCTTATTTTATTCCTCCAGTTTAGTTCAGTGTTTCTCAAATAAAAGCTGTCGATAAACACCAGAAAGATCCACCAGAAAGATCGTTTATATATACAACAGTTGTAACCCCAGGCAGGTGATAGTTGTTAGTGCTTGTAAATGTAGTTCATATGAATAAGTAACTTAGTGTCTCCATCTTCTGAACCCTTCCATAACTCTCTTCTTAGATGTTAAAATCTATAGCCGTGACAAGAAGGATGGAAGGAAAAGGAAAACAATTGGGATAGTTTTTAATTTGTTTTCTAAAGTAATGATAGAAATAGAGGTTTGATAGAATTGTGAGAAAATTATTTTTGAAATTGATTGTTTAATCACAAACCTAAAACAGAATTACTTGTCTATTAACAGAAATGGTGAAAAGTTTTTGAATATAATTTTTGCCTATTCATTTTTTAATTTACAAAAAGTTTTCAGTTATAGTTGACATTAAGTATTATATTGGTTTAAGGGGTACAGAATAATGGTTAGACATTTATATAACTTAGGAAGTGATCCTCTGATAAGTCTAGTACCCACCTGACACCATACATAGTTATTAACAATATTATTGACTCTATTCCCTCAGCTGTACGCGTACTATATTTACATCCCTGTGACTGTTTTGTAACTACCAATTTGTACTTTTTTTTTTTTATTTAAGACTTTTATTAACAGGTGCTTGCAGTTTGTTGACTTTTTTGAAAAAATCAAGTTGTAAACTTTTATTACAAATTAAAAATGAAGTTCTTAAATATCTCAGCTTGACCAGATATGAAACAATTTAAAAACCTTTAAAGGTGTATTGCAATTTGTACTTCTTAATGTATTGCAATTTGTACTTCTTAATCTCTTTACCTTTTTTATCCAGCCCCCTAACCAATGTAATTTTTAAATTATTACTGATACTTGAAATGGTCAGAAGCACCAGAGGAAATTTTTAAATCAGTTTGAGGTAGAAAATAGGATTAAGATTGAGATTTACATTAAAACACTTTATCCAGGTAACTCAGTAATCCATAATCCATATTTTTGTCTCTTTTTCTCTCTTTACAGCATCATTACCAGGCAAGAGTTTCAGTATATGGCAATTTTTCAGATAGTATAATGTTTCCTTTTATAATAGTTGTTCTTATTTTCTTTGTCCTCTTCACTTTGTTCCAGAAGTTTCACCACTCTCATTAAATAATTTGGGTCAAATACTTCAAGGCTTTCTCACAAAACTAATGTATCAGGAGTATGCTTGTACTAGACCACTACGTGACGATAATAATTAGGAGGGAAATAGGTCTGTGTCTCAAGCTGTCAAGTCTAATGGGCCCTCGGATCCTCTGCTTTTTCTTGTTCCTTGTTGATCTCTGCCCTTTTTTCTCTTGGTGGAATTTGTATTTTCTTTCTCTATGGAAATACTTAGGTTATGAAACATTAAACTGATACAGTCTGTGTTACTCCTATCATTAGATGACAGCATTCAGAAATCACAGCTTGGAAACCAGTTTCCATCAACCTCCAGCCAACGTAAGTTTGTCTCTTCAGTTTTTTTATTAAGTGAGTCTCTAAAATTGGTGATCCATAATTGTTTTCAAATTTTTCGACAGCAAAATAACTTAATGCTATTTGAAGAAAGTGTATTTTACGCACTTCAGAGGAAAAGGCATGTATTTTACAGGCAGTGAAATTTTTTAAGGACAAACTATATGAAACATCAGGTTTTCCCCTTCACTTTATGGTCATAAGTAAAAGTTAATAAGTAAAGCTACTAATACTATTAACAGAGTGAATCTTGTTGATTCCAGCCCTCATGTGGTATAACATAATGGGATTACCATGGATTTTAGAATCCACAGGCCTTTATTTGAATTACATTGGACTACTTTACTTTCTGTATAGCCTTGGGCAAGTGTAGTTTTCTAAGCCTGTTTGTTATCCTGAGTGAGTACTAAGAAAATAACAGTGATTCTCAGACATTTGGTTTCAATACCACTTTCCACTAGTGAAATTAAGAAGTACCCCAAAGAGTACACACACACACACACACACACACACACACACGGGTATGCACATTTTAAGACAGGAAAACTATATTAAAATTGTAGTAATATATACTGATAACAAAAGATGAATACAAGTCGTGTTTGACTTCTGCAATTACAAGAGGTGCTCAAAGTAGTTACCATCAGTGTCCAGACAATTCTGATAATGGCAAACTACTGCTTGAGCATCGTTGACCAGTGTTTACTTGTATACACTTTTTTGGCACTGTGGCTGTATATACAGTGGGTGCCAAAAAAATGTATACATATGACTTGCATTCATCTTTTGTTATCAGTATATATTGAGTATTACACTTTTAATAATTTTTTTCCTTTCTTAAAATGTGTATGCATCTTTTTGGCACTGTGTGGTGTGTGTGTGTGTGTAAAATATCTATTCATATTTGTCTAGAAATTAAAATTGAAAATTTTTTTATTTTATTTTTAAATAATTTAGTAAGAAGAGTGACAAATTGCTTTATATATTTTTTAATCTCTTTAATGCCTCATTTAGTAAAATGGAGCTGGATTCTCATATCTGTTTTGGCATTCAGTCTTATAGTAATACTGTTTTGGTTGAAGTGTCTGCAGAATTCCAACTTTATGCAGATAGGTAGAGTTTTAATAGTTTTTAGATAATTGTGGATATTCTCTTTTGATAGTCTCCAAAAATCAACAAGTGGTAGTTTCCAAATGTTACTTGAAATGTGAAACCTGAAACCATATTTATGAACTTTTTGTAGTCTATTACATTAAAGTCTATTGATCTTTCTTGTACTTGGAAAGGAATGCCATGCATTGGTCATTTGGAAATTATTGGTTCACTGAGTTATGTAGAGCTTCCAAATGTTGACACATTTGTAATATAATTTAAAAATACTATATTTATTAATATCACCACCAATCTCAAGACAAAAAAAACTTCTAAGAACTGGGAGCTGTCAAGCTCATGGTGGCAGATAACAATATTTCCACAATCCTAATTTTCACTTGAAACCTTGAATTTTACAATTGGCAACTAATAGTGTCAGTTGTCGGGCTCACTTTGTTCATTTTCAAGAAAATGTGTACCAGATACGCAAGTCTGACTAACCGTAGTAGGTAGCTTGTTCTTTCAAGTAAGAATTCCATGAAGAAAAGCCCTAGTTCTCCTCACCACTCAGTTGCACAGAGTTCTCTTTTTCTTGAGACGACCATTGTCTTGTGCTGTTCATCAGAAGTGCTTTGTGTCTGCCTCTCATTTCTTCACAGAGAATATTAAGATTTGTATTCAAGCGTTGAGTTTTAATAAGATAAATAATTTTAATTGCTTTATGAAGGACACTCGTAAGTGAAATGCATAGCCTTGGCTGCATGGCCGTGAAGAATACAAAGACTGTACAGTTTGGTGCCACTGCACTGTCATTCGTGCTAAGGCCTCATTTGTTTTTCCCACCATGGCTCTTTGCACCATCAGTGCAAGTGTCAACCTGGTGGAAAAAGTCAGATAACATCTTAGTGTGGCAAGACCCATGAAAGGATCTCCAGGGACCCCACCAACTGTACTTTGAGAACTGTTGCTCTGAAAGGTCCATGGTAAAATTATTAGCCTAAAGCAGTCGATCAATAAATAGAAAGTGTAAAAGTATTGTTGCTATCATATTCAATGATTACATGAGGGAGTTAATCAGTATATGAGATTATATGAGAAAGTGCTTTATAAACTGAAAAGCACTAGATAAATGTAAATTGATATGATTGCCCGTAATATTAATAATTAGGGATGAGTTGCAAACTAAAATTTCTCTGTGTTAACTCGTATACCACAAGAAGTAGGCATCAGTGCAATGAAAGGGACAGTAGCTATGATATATGCAAGATATTTACTTAGAGTGCATCCTTTTCTTTATTTTTTTATATAGTTCAAAAAATTCACAAATTCCTCCTTGAATAATTAGCCATGTGAATTCTGAGTTTCTAAATTAAAAAATATTTCATAAAGTGTATTTTTTTAATACTGTTTACTTCCCTAATATTAGCAGTAGTAATAATAGTTTTGCTTTATTTTTAAACTTTTTAAATTTATTTTAAGTGTGTCTTTCCAGGACCCGTCAGCTGCAAGTCAAGTAGTTGTTTCAATCTAGTTGTGGAGGGCGCAGCTCACAGTGGCCCATGTAGGGATCAAACTGGCAACCTTGTTGTTAAGAGCACTGCGCTCTAACCAATTGAACTAACTGGCCGCCCCTAATAGTTTTGCTTTATAAACTGTATTATTTCTGACTTGCTTATGCCACTTTATACATTTATTCTACTTTTTCCTCTAAGACTTTTTATCATTTTGACGTTGGAGAAACAGATGCATATTTTACATGTAACTTAGAACCTATGGGTGTGAGATTTTCTTGAAAACATGTAATAAATTATTTCTTTAAGAAAGTAAATTATCAGCTGCCTTCTTTAAATTTCTTCACCTTTTATTTAATGTTTATAAAGATTAAAATTGGTTTTAAAAGTCCCTTGCCATTGAATCTAAGAAAGTGATGTTTGTATCTGTCATTTTGTTTTTCCTGAGCAGACGTGACCAGACAGCCCAAAAACCAGTCTATTGTCAAGATTAACTTGTTGTGGCTACTAGTTTTGATAGCTTTTTTTGTCGGGATATGGTGGTACATTCCTACTCCTGAGCGAGAAACCACTGCTGTTCAAGAGTTCCAGAACCAGATGAAACAACTAATGAATAAATACCAAGGTCAAGATGAGAAGCTGTGGAAAAGGAGCCTCACATTCCTGGAAAAGCATCTTAATACCTCCCAGCCTCGGCCTCAGCCTGCTATCTTGCTGCTCACCGCTGCCCGCGACGCCGAAGAAGCACTCAAGTGTCTGAGTGAACAAATTGCCGATGCCTATTCGTCCTTCCGTAGTGTCCGTGCCATCCGGATCGATGGGACAGGCAAAGCTACTGAAGACAGTGATGCCGTCAAGCTGGAGATGGACCGGGAGCTGAGCGATGGATTCAGAAATGGCCAGAACGCAGCCGTGGTGCACCGCTTCGAGTCCCTGCCTGCAGGCTCCACCTTGATCTTCTATAAGTACTGTGACCACGAAAATGCCGCCTTCAAAGATGTTGCCTTAGTCCTCACCGTCCTGTTGGAGGAAGAGACACTTGGAACCAGTCTAGGCCTAAAAGAGATTGAAGAAAAAGTGAGGGATTTCCTCAAAGTCAAATTCACCAACTCGAACACACCCAACTCCTACAAACATATGGACCCAGACAAACTGAATGGGCTCTGGAGCCGTATTTCCCATTTAGTCCTGCCCGTACAACCTGAAAATGCCCTGAAAAGGGGCATCTGCTTATAAGGGGCGACAAAAGAAAAAATCATGTCTCACGTTCTGAGAATCTTCCAGACTTTCTAACCAGAGACAGGATGCTGAGCTCTTTTTGGAAGAGCTGGTTTCTTTTTAAAGAATGTTAAGTTCTTACATAAACATGGAACATCTAAATCATTCATTCAATCTATTACCTGTATTGGAGGGAAACATTTGCCTATTTCCATTGAAATCTTTGTTAATGGTATCTGACAACTGTAGGGGCTCTATTTAGATTTTGGGTTGAGTCATTATTGCTGTGGTATGACCGGTGGGAAGGACTAGAAAATCCTTCCTATGACTCCTCCCAGTTTGTAACATAGATTTTTACAGAGTTTGTTGAATTATTAGTAAGGCAGCTCCCTAAATGCAACTGTAGCTTTTCCTATTTTGTTTCCTTTTGCATCATTTAGGTGTGAGTTCCTTAGTCAGCTTCTGCTTATAGGAACAAAAAATAATGAAAGGTCATCTGAGTGTGAGTTTGGGTTTTCTTTTTCTTTGTTTTTGGAGAATGGGGAGAAGTAGGCAAGGGAAAAGGGAAATTGTGGAATGGGGAAGGGAAGGGGGGAAATAATTAAGTCTATAAGATGCAATGTTAAAACAAGCCACTGAGATGTAGATTAGTCATACATAGTTATAGAAACTCCGTTCTCAATGAATTCTGGTGGGATTTGGTTTTCACGTGTCCTTTTCTTTCCTCCCAAGGATTTTTAAGCGTGTAGATCCTGAGGTTAAGTATATTTGTTCATTTGGCTCTTAAAGGCAGGTAAATTCAGAGCAGTTTATTCTGTATATATCCTGAAGCTTTATTTTGAATTAAGAAATATAGTTTCTGGGGAAGGGAGGGAGAAAAAAGGAATTTCAGGAATTGGTAAATCATTTGGTAACCAGCTTTCCTGGGCTATTGAAGAAGAATTTAATTTCGGCGTTTAAATTTCCATTTGTTGCAGTCTAAGTCCTTTAGTGACACTCTTAAACAAATACAAAGATGCACTACGCACGTGATAAATTTTATTAAGAGTGCCTCAAGCAAAAAAGAAAGTGAACTTGACCACATGTGAAGAATGTTAAAATGTACTGCTGTATATAACTGTCCTATGGTATTTCAGTTGTAATTTTGCATCTGTAACAGCTTTCTCATCTATCAGCTGCTTTCATATTTCTTGTTTTTTCAATTATCTACATACCTTTAAATGAAAATACTGTTTTTAGATACTAAAGCCAGGCATTGGCTTCACCATTTATCTTTTGGGGATCCCATGACTAGTAGTAGAGTGTGGTCTGATTTCTTCCCGCTAGGACTACCAGTATTCAGAAATATACCCCGTATTGTAATTTGTTCCTGACTGTCAGAAGTCAGGCCATCTGATTTATAGAGGATTCTAAAACGAGTTTTTGCAAAGCTCTATTTTATACCTATATATTATATGGAGAAACAAATGTTTTTATTAAATGTTTCACTGACCAAAATAATTTTAAAGTAATTAATGTTACTTATCTTTCAGGAAAAAATAATTGTAGCAGCTGACCTGTAAAAGACTTTAAAAGCTATTTTAGTAATTTAAATAAATTCACTTTCTTGGTTTGTACTCTGTATATGTTGTAAACTTAATGATTCATAACCTTTTTTTTATTATTAATCCTAGAGTTATCTTTACACTTGAACAATGTTAGTGACTTCTGCTAGGAGAAACAAAGGCCACAGAATTAGAGACATTCACAAGTACATTGGTTGGAAATATAATTGCCATGATTTCCTGTTTCATCCAGGGATTTTGAATGATCACTAAAAAGAAATTTATGTACGTACTCCCAACTTGACAACAGAATCTACAGCAATGTTTCTCAAATTTTTCATTCTCACCTCCCTAAAGAGCCTTTCGAGATGTATTTTTTTAATCACCTACCCCCATGACTACAATCTGTTTATAGATGGTGTATACCTTTTGCTTTATACAGATGAAGAGTAAGATTTTTTTGCCCCCATTGAGAATACCAGTCAAAAACATCTGTATTTTAGATCGTTGTTGCTGAAAACATTTTCTGTTCATTTTGTTATCCTTTTGTCGAGGAAAATTTAATAAGTCATCAGCTTGAAAATAGGAACTCAGGTCTCTAGAAATTAGGCACATTGTGATTTTGAGTGACAGCGTGGGCCCAGGGAAAACCACAGTACAGTACTTGTCAGACAAGTTTCCAGAAACTAGATTTGCTTCCCTTCTTTTAATGACTTTCTTATATTATCTTGAATGACGTTTTCTAAACTGCCAGTCTTCAAAACAAAATTTGGACGTCAACTTGATTCATTCTATGAGAACTGTAACTTAGAAAGAGTTTGCATAGTTCATGCCTAAATAAAGGACATAAAACCCAGTTTTTCTGTGATTTTAGGCCTTTGGAAAGTGGTCTTTACGTGGGCAGTGTGAGGAAGCATTTCTCATTGCATGCAGAAAGATAATACATTGTTCTGCTATATTGTCCCTAGCAAGGTCATAAAGCAAAGTCTTATGGTATAAGGATTCTCCTGCCATTAGCCACCTGGAATAAAGTTGAGTCTTGAGTGTGGGAACCAAACTGAGAAAGCTGCCATTGACTGGAAAAGAGAAAACTCCTGCCTCGAATACCTCTCTCTCTTTGGCCTGGATTCAGAGAAGTCCTGGTGTGCTTGCAGGCTCTTCTGGATGGTAGGAGAAATACAGCCTATCACCTGAGCATGTACAGGGAGAAACCCCTTACAATCTGCACATTGTCCTCTTACCTCTTGCACATGCTTGGAATGTTCTGGAATACTTCATATCCTGCCCTCTCCATTTTCATGCTCTGCTAATTCTTGTTCTTAAGGCCTTAGTTTTTGAGGCAGAACTTCCCTGAAACCTTCCCTAATTCCCTTCCCCCAAAAAGTGCTTTATGCGCCTTGCCTGTGCTGTCATTCATCTTACATCACCCCTGGCACGGCAGTTAGCACACTGGCACCACCATATTCCTCTTGAAAGCAAGAGAATGTCATCACCATATGCATGGTGATAATCACAGAGTGCTCAAATATTTGTTGAACAGAAAATTGCAAGCCCTACCTAGTTAGCTACACTAGGGAAGTTGTATCTTCCTCTGTTCTTATTTGCTTTTTTCTGTGATTCCTGTGCATTTTTCTAAACTTTATGTAACTATTTCAGCCTGGATTCAGTGGTGCTACGAGTAAGACAAAGGAACCAATCCCAGTGGGACTCTATCCTTTGGGTACTATTATCCCAATTTAATAGGAGACGGAAACACAGAAAGTTATAAAGTGACACTCAAGAATACCCAAGTAGAAAGCGGTGAAGCAGAGACTGGAACCTAGGCAGCCTGGCTTTCAAACATCTGTTCTTACCACTATATAGAGAGTCTCTAGAATCCCATATATGGTATTTTTTTCTCCAGTCTAGTCAGGCTCTATACTCGTAGGTCAGAGTATTTTTCTATCCTGTGGACTCTGATTTGTGGCTTTCCTCTAAACTTTTTGCTTTGCTCCTTGCTCAGCTTTGTGGAATCCAGTACTGCACAGACTGAGGGTCTGAAGAAGTTTCAGTAGAGTGACATCGCAGTTCTACCTGTTGACTCATAGCTGCATAAACTGACATCATGCTTTTGTAACCAAAGGACTGCCGTGTTGACTCACACTTCACCTTTTTCGAAATACTTAACGTGTAACCTGGGTGTTAGCTTTCCTGCTTGCCACACAGCCTCTGTTTTTGCCGTCTGTCAGCCTCGATGCCAAAAGACACCTCTCTGAATTCCTGAGATGGAGTCCATGTGCATCAAAAGCATTGGCAATTTCACAGAGACAGAGAGAAAAGGATGTTCAAGAGCACAGGCCGTCCAGTCGAGTCTGACTGCCCCCGTCCCAACCCCAGCTCCACATCTTTCTCCCTGAATGACACTGGCAAATTACTTAACTTCTCTATGACTGAGTTTTCTCATCTCTAAAATGGGGAAAGCACGGTAACTACTATCGTACAGTGTTGTTGCGAGGATTAAGTCAGTAATACACGCAAAGCACTTAGAAGGTACTGAGCACATCAAAGGGTTCAAAAGTGAGCCATTTTTTTCACCTGAATTCTTACCAGTGATTCTCCTCTTCCCTTCTGTGTGGCATCAACTGAGCTTGGCTTCTATTCCCACCCTCCTAATGACCAATATTTAGCAGAATACGTGGGCTTTCTCCCAGGTTACACCTCCACACCAAACCCCAACTCATCGCAATATTCACTAAACAAAGAGCTTCTGGTTACCAGAAGCCACCCTCTCCGAAAATCTGGGGGATTATAAAGAATGCGAAAGCTTTCCGTCACTCACATCGTTCCTTCTGTTATTTCCATGATTTATTCTTAGCTTCACTGCCCTACTCCTTATAGACCTCACATGTATTCAAGCATCTGTAACTTGTGGATATTTTCCAAATGCTGGACAGACCACCATGTTGAACACAAAAATGTGCCACCTAGATCCCCTTACAAGGAAGAATTTGTTGTCCCAGCTGCTGGGAATGCAGTCAGTGGACAGCCTTCACCATCAGCCACTTCATGGGTTCCCTCAGCTGCAGAGAGCCACTTTGCCCAAAGTCATGCCCAGGGATGGGGAGAGTGGTGCATAGCTAATGACGGGGGAATATAAAGGCTCAGTCTTCTCAGCCCAACACAACACAACTTGTGCAAATGGGTGGGCCATTTGTGCTTGAGCTTCCCCATGGGGTTGGCTGAGACTAAATGGGACCTGTACTACAGTGTGATTTCTCTCCCATCCTGCTTCTTTCTCCTCCCACAGGTGTTCATACCGAGGCCACTCCCTAATAAACGTCCTGCACATTCAATTTTGTCTTAAGAGTCTGCTTTTCACACCAACCGGTATCACACCAAGCTTCTATAGTCTATAAATGGAGTGAATAATAGTTACTGTTTATTGAGCACCTAATATGTGCCAGGCACCATGATAGGTGCCGTACATAGAGTATCTCATTTAATTTTCATAATCCTTTGAAATAGATACTAACTCCCAGTTACAGTCGAGGAAACAGTCACAAAGCTATGCTGTTAGTAACTGGTGGAGTTCGGATTTGAACTCAGACCCTCTCCATTTTTAACCACCATGCTACATTCTATCCCATCATAATATCTACTTCTTAAGGAGTGAGAATGATATTAAACCATATCTTATACACCATAAACATAATGGTTATAAGTTAGGGAAATACTGTGAAGCCCAAAGGATTTTCCTTGATGTCGCCTCTGAACGTCTTTATCTCATAGCCCATAATCTGTTCGTTGTTCAACAGATGGCGCAAGCTGTGTTTTTGAGTGGTGTAATACTTGCCACTCGACTATTACATTGTAGTGGGCAGATTCCAATGAAATCTTTTCCTTGGGAAATAGTTCCAAAGAATTAGATTTTCTGTTGTTGACGGGTAGATTCTAAAGGCCAAGTTCGCTTCTCTGAAATATTTTTATTAGCCTTGGATAAGAAGGTTGACATACACAGAATGAAGTGCTTTGTGGTCAGGAAACGCAGCCAGCTTTCTACCACTGACTTCACCTCTAAGTTTTAATTGTTACTGAATCAGCAGCTTTGCTTTTCGAGTTATTCACCCGGTGATTCCTGAAGTAGCCCTTTGACCTTTGCCATTTTTCCTGAGGAGCTCAATGTGTATTAGCTGGTTGGACTAGAGGTTAAGCTCAGAATTAGTTAGCAAATAAACTTTTGCCCCCTTATATCTTGTTGTCTCGTTCCTCTGGAAAAGGGACACAAACATCAAATTTGACAGCAGTCTCAACATCTGCCTTAAATCTTTCCCAAAGTGTACAGACTATAAATATAGATGTACATGCTAAAAATTACCTTTTAACATGGATTAAAATGTAAATGATTCCAACAAGGTTGATTTAACTCTAATAGCTATAATTAGGGAGTGTAAGTGCCTTTTTATTTGTTTCAAATCTTAATCATGAGCATATGAGTTTAAACAAACAAACAAAAAAAAACAAGCAGAAGCACATTAAAGCATGGTCTCAGGGTTTCTTCAAAGCGTCAGCTCTCCTCAAAACAACTCAACAGCACAATGAAGTTAAACTAGATAAAGACTATAAATAGAAGTGAATAAAGCAAAAAGCAAGTTGAACAGGAAACATTTGGAAGGTAGGTGCAGGGATAATCCGCAAGCTGGTTGGTATAAAGTCCAACTTTCAGAGAGAATGAGGTCATTCTTCAGATAATAAAATACTTCTGGCATCTTTCATCTGAGGTTCTGCAAGTGCTTTGCTGACATTATCTAATAGTAAATATTATTACCCCCATTTTATAGGTGGAGAAACTAAGATACAGCAAGATTAAATAACTCGCTTATGCAGGCACGAGGAGTTGGTGAAGGAACCAGAAAATTATTTCAGGAACCTAACCTACTTTTCTGTTTATATCACTAAGTCAGCTTTCCAGACACCAAAAGACTTTTTTTTGTATTATTTGTATTAAATTTGTAAATTTGTATTAAATGTACTTTTAAAACTGGTATCTTCTATGAGCAATGTGATGAAAACATGTTTGTTGTTAGTCGTGGTTACTTTTTGTGAGAGAAATTTGGGTAATTTAACAATCAATTTTCTCAGGTTCAAAACACTAATCACATTAGGTTTATTTGATGGAATCCACTTTAGATATTCTAATATAGAGCCATAGTGAACTTATGTCAGTTAATATCCAATGTCCTGATGGTTATTTTGTATGTGTGTCATACAATATTTTTGGTAGGATGGGGCATGAACAGGAGAGACCTGGGAATTATTCTATACTTTCTACCCCCACTCAACTGAGAAGTGTCCCTGAAAATTCTGTAATCTGTATGGGAAGATATTACGGGGGGAGGGGGTGGTTCATGGTGGTTGTCCTTTCAAGAATGTTACTCTCTCTCAAGTCCTAATCTCCAAGCTCCTATAAATCTTTTATAGTCTGCTTCATGACCACTACAAACTTTTCAGTATGTAGTCGATATCACTACTCCTGATGAAAATCACAAATATAAATTGTTTATATTCTACTAACGTCAAATACTTGTGTTGAAAGTAAATGATAATCACAAGACAAAAATAAAGTTTTATAATATTCACTGCATGTAAACTGTTAACTACATTTCAAAATAGAGAATTAATAAATTTCTCCTTCCTTTTGGCCTGAGCTCAGGATTAAAGGTGACCGAAAGGAAATCAAGTTAATTTGGGGCAGAGAGTTGCCTATAAACCTCCAAAGACCCATCCTTTCCTTTTGTCACCTGTGTGGACTGGTTAAGAGGTGACTAGAGAGTTGGGGGGAAGAGAAGACTCATTTACTCAGCAAACTGAACTATTTGTTGCTTGGACACTCATATCTTTTTTGTTCAGCCAAAGCACAGAAATCCCCACTCCAGTATTCTTTCTAAAGAGCGTCTGACTGCTCTGAGCAGCCAGCAGTGTAGAGTAGAAAAGGCATGTGTTCTGGGTTCACAAGATGGAGTTTCCAGTTCTAGCTTTCTCACTCTCCAAATTTGTGACAGAAAGCAAGTCACTTCACCTTGCCACGCTTCAGCTTCCTCGCCTGTGAAAAAAGGATGGTGGCAATACAGCACAGGTTTTGATGAGAATTAAAGCAGATAGTGTGTGTGAATTACAGGCTATCGGGGGTTATACAAGAGTTATTTAAATATATGTTATATAATACATATATTAGTTATATAAAATGCATATGTGTTAGTTACAATATAATCATGTACACATATATATGTAAAATATTAGTATTAGTTATAATCACTTGTATATATAAAATAATTATCAGCATATGTTAGAACCATATATATGTTAGCTTAGCCAAATGTTTTAATTCATGCTTAATAACATAGGCAGCCATTTATATTTCCAAAACCAGACACCTCCAACATCGCTCTTATTTCTGTCAGTTTTTCTGTCAGACAGTTCTAGCTGCTTTGGTCCTGTGTAATATTTTGTGAGCCTTCTCTTAATGCAGTAGGATTTGTAACCAAATGCTCACATGTTCTCATTTCTTATTCAACAGGTGGGGGCACCCAATCCTGGGATTCCAGGAGTGTTTTAGTGGCTGATAAGCCTCATTAAAACCTGTGGGTCTTCTTCCATCCTGGGCTCCCAGCTGCCTTTTTCTATTTTTGGAAAGGCCACAGAAAACCTCCTGTCAAGAATTTAAAACTTTCCACCACCTGTAAGTAAGTTGGTGTACCCCTTACAAAATATAATCTCATTCTGACTTATACTCTTCGGCTTTTTTTAAATTGCAGCTGTCTTGCTATAAGATGTTCCAGTGCATATTTCATTCCTATTACTAGTCTACAAATCAGCATGGAAACACAGAGACGCTCTAAAGAGACACGCTTTTCTCCTTAAGAGTGTTCTAAGGCAAAAAGAGCTTGCCTTTGTATGGTGAAGGGATCACCATGTCTGTTAGCTAAGCTGTTTAAAAGGAATGCCAGTAGGGGGGAAAAAAAAAAACTAAAGAAAAGAAGGCACTCAACATTAAGAGAGATTAATCTTTGAAGATTCATGGAGACTAAATATAGGAAAGAAGAATTTTTAAAGCTTGAACACATTTCAAAATCACACACGTTAGAAGTACTCTTATTCTTAACAAGCACAAAACTTAATTTGGGGGAAATGGCAAGACGTGGTACTTAGATTTAAATATATTGGTTGTCTCATTCACAAGTCTTGTTGAGGCAACTTAACAAGATGGAAGAAAATCATAGCAATAAAATGATCAAAAGTTAACTGCACCCAAACCCCGATCTGCTGCCCCACACCAGAGTTGATCATTTTTATGTATTCTTATATACTTGTACCCACGGATATGTATAGAATTATTTTGGTTTTTATTTTCATAAATATCAGATTATAGACATCACTTAAGCAAGTTGTTTTCCGCAAGTTTATTTATTCCTACAATAAATGAATCTATGATTCTAAGTCTCTGTAAAAGAAAAAAGTCAGGCTCAGGTTTGTGCTAAATCCTGCTTTGCTTTTTGGCCTTACCAGAAATAGAGGAACGAAGAAACCCCACTGCCTGGCTTCATTCCAAGACCACTTCAGTACTCATCTGAAGGGAGGGATTAGCCATCAAAAGTGAAATGTGGATTTGAAGCAATTTTCCAGATAATTCAATCCCCAAAAGCTACTTTGAACTGAACAACTAGCTATTTAAGAAGTGGGTTTTGTTCTGCCTTAGACTTCCAGCTAGCTCTCTTAGTCTCCTTCATTGGTGGAATGAATTCATTGATTCAATGAGTTTTCATTAACTGTTAGAGCTAAACTCATGGCACTGTGTTAAACAGGTTTATGCTTTATTTGTGATCGTGAAGAAGACTATGCCCTTTGTGAAGGGCGTGTTTATCCTTGTCATGTCAACTTTACACATTCTAGGATGTATTTCCTAAATCCTAGCTACTTATATACCAACCACTATGAACCAATAACTCAAAAACAGGGTGGGACAAAAGTGCATGTCCTACTGTTGCTTTACCTGTTTGCCCGATAGTTCCATCAAATCTTAAAGTCAAATCGTGTACATCAGAAAAGGAAATATACCCTAGAGCCAGAATCCCTGCTAGGGATACTAGGTCCATCCAGGTTAAATTCCTTGTTCTAAACTCATAGGGCAAATCAGTGTGAGCAGAGGGTTTGGAATCAGGTGTGTGTTGAATCAACAATGCCCTGCCCTGGCATGAAAGTTGTAAGTCCTTATAAACCCTGAGATAGTCTATCACAGTATTTCATTCTCAGTAACTGGTTGGTACAAAATCAATGTTAATTGTATTTATAGATTATTTGGAGTAGGGTTTTCAAAATATTTTTAAAAGTTAGAAAATAAATTTCCAGACCATCCAAAAGTAAGTGCTTATTTGGGCTGGTTTCCTAATAAATTCATTTAGCTGCAATGTACATTGAAAACTCTCCAATCTCTTTCCTAAGGTGATATCTTGACTTTCCCAGACAGGGATACATCTTCTACCTGCAGTAAGTCAGACTCAATCTGTTTTAATATTTACTCAACAATAGGTTTTAAATAAATTGAGTGAAGTAAAGGGCTTTGAATTTTACTAGGCCCTGTTTAATTAGAATTTATTTTCTTCCAGCTATGGCTTTCTGCCATTGGTCCGGTAACTTCATATTTAAGAGGAAAGAGTTTCTGAGCCATGGCTGATCTCAAATCCCAAGTTCCTCTTTTTTGAAGAGGTAGACAAACACTGCTGCTTTATTTGTGTATTTTGTCTGTGACTAGGAAGGGCTGATTCTTCAAAGAACTATAAGGTACATTCCACGTTGGGGATTTCTGACCAGCAGTAGACCTCATCATGTGCCCTCTCACAGAATCTCAAGGCCGTTCCTTGAGCTGAGTCATGGCCTCAGGACTGAGTGTCATCCATCATAAGAAACTCCATGTTGTTGGGCATAGACTTATTGATAAGTTTATAAGCAGGTTTGTCCAGTGAGAAATAGACTCTGCTGAGGTGGTCCAGTGCATGCCGACTAAAGGCAGATTCTTGCCATGTGTTTTCTTCTAGGGCTGTTAGGATGATTAAACAAAGAGGCCAATTAGGTATCATACCTAATTCTCAGCTGACATCTCTCTGCTCTGCTCTGGCTTGGTTGTTTAATTGTAAAAATAGTTCTGCACAGATTGCTAAGTAGCTGCTGTGTTTCCACAAATTGATCCCTAATATCTAACCACAAAGGATTTGTACCATCCCAGACGGGGCCTCTGATCCTGCTCTATTCTGATTGGGTCCCAACCTTACTGGTTGTGATAAAGTTTTAGTATCACTCCTGCCTAAAACAATGTGAAAATAAATGTGAATGACATTACAAATGAAATAGAATAACTATGGGTTAGAAATTTAACTTCCAATTATGAATGCTGCACAACAAATTATCCTGAAACTTAGTGGCTTCAATAACAGTATTGCTCACGAGTCTACAATTTGGGCAGGACCGGGTGGGGCAGCTTGTCTCTGCTCCAGTTAGTGTTAGCTGGAGTGGCTTAAAGGCTGGTGTGATGGTTAATTTGATGTGCCAAAGGCTAGGCCAAGTGCCCAGATATTTGGTCAAATACCAGTCTAGATGTTGGTTTAAAGGTGTTTTTTTTTAGAGATTAACATTAAATCAGTAGACTTTGAGTAAAGCAGATTACCTGCCATATAGGTGGGCCTCGTCCAATCAGTTGAAGGCTTCAAGAGAACCAGACTGAGGTCCCACAAAGTGGGAATTCTGCCAGCAGACTGCCTTTGGACTCAACCTGCAACATCAACCATTCCCTGGGTCTCCAACCTGTTGGTCTCCCCTACGCTGGTTGCTGCTATTGTTTTGTCATTGGCTCTCACTCAAAAATTCCAACTTAATATCCCGTCACAGTCAAATACAGTTAAAATCTTCCTTCATAGATATTTCTATTCTCCTTTTGTCAGAGAGATTTCTCTGACTAATATTTCCTTGGCTTGTATGCTCACGCACACACACTCTCTCACACACAAATATTTATATAAAGATAAATGACTGTCCCTACTTTCTTGTTGAAGAAAGTTCTTATTGATAAATTTTAGTTTTTCCATAATTCTGCACATCAGAACACAAAAAAGCCCTAGAAAAATTCAAGATTAAGCCACAAGACTGAATCTAGAAAAAGAAAATAACCAGAAAACTCATCCCTAAATTTGGTGTTTCCATAGTTTGTTAGAATTGCATAGCTTGTTAGATTTGCAACCTGAATGGTTGAATTTATTATTGAAAAGGCAGTAGACAGGATTATAGATCAGATTTGGCATTTAGGCTTGACATTTAAATAGAAATGTCTTTAATCAATCCTGATACATAATTTTATTCAATTTACCTCAAATGGTGAGTGGTCTCATTACATTACCATAGCTACATCTCTCCATTTCTCAATTTGTTTTGTCTAGAGATCAATGTCAAATTTCACATTCTCAGGAGAGAAAACATGTAGCTATTCACCCAGAATTTAATTAAATTCAACAAACATTCAATTCAATTAAACAAATAGTGAGTGCCTACTATATGCCAGGCATCTGTTTAATTTATTTTAAAAATAGTAAAAATAACCAACATTTTTGAGCACCTACCATGTGCCAAGTACCATGCTATTTCCTTTACCTGTGTTCTTTCTTTTAATCCTCACAAAACCCTATGGAGTAGGTACTATTGTAATCTCTACTGTACAGATGTGGAAACTGAGGCACAAAGAAGTTAAGTACCTTGACTAAAATTATTTGATTCGATTCAGGCCCTTTTGACTCCAGAGTTCATGTTCATAATCCACTCTTAAGGAGATAAAGGGCTTTACAGTCTAAGGAATAAGGAAGTAGAAGATAAATGCAGAAGTATCAATAGTACATACAGCCCTAAGGGAGATACACAGCATTGTGGAGTCCAGGGGTGAAAGAGTACCTGCAAAGTATGAGCAGTCATGAAATTTTTCCTGTGGTAGATAGTTTGTGAGCTTGTACTTAAACAGTGTGGCAGAAATTGTGAACCAGGGGATATGTGGTTCAGGTTATGGAATAAAGTTCTAGAGGTAGGAATGAGCCGGCCGTGTCTGAGATCCAGTTTGACTCAAATTAGCATCCAGTTAGGGTAGGATTAATAGCCACTGCTTATTTCTATCTTTTATGTGCCAGGTTCTTGTCAGATGTTATTTCTAATTTTTAAGACAACCCTACAGGGTAGATATCGTTAGCCTTGATTTATAGACAATAAAATGGAGGTTTTTGAGGAGTCATAGGGCAAGTAAGTGACCGAGCCAAGATTTGAAGTCTTCCTGACACCACATCCCTGTCTTTTCTATGTTTTCATGCTGCGTTACTTCAGGGAGACAGAAAGCTAGGCTGGGGCCACATTGAGAAAGGTCTTGATGACTGAGGTGAGGAATTTTTACTTACGTTGTCAGGCAGAGGAGAGCAGGGACAAAACTCACTCTGAACTCTGGGAAGACAACCGCAATTCATTTGGGCAGTAGAAATGAGAGCCTGAATTAGAAGAATAGTGGTGCCTGCTGGTGGGAATGTAAATTGGTACGACCATGATGGAAAACAGTATGGAGGTTCCTCAAAAAATTAAGACTAGAGTTACCATATGACCCAGGAATCCCTCTTCTCGGTATCTGACTGAAAAATTTGAAAACATACGTAAAGAAATACGTACCCCTATGTTCACTGCATTATCCACAGTTGCCAAAACATGGAAATAACTGAAGTGTCCTTCAACAGATGATTAAAGAAGATGTGGTATATATATATACACACAATGGAATATCACTCAGCCATAAGAAAAAGATGAAATACTGCCATTTGCGACAACATAGATGGATACTGAGAATATCATGCTAAGTGAAACAATTCAGAAGGAAAAAGTTGAGAACCATATGATTTTATTCATAGGTGGGATATAATTTGGGAGCTGGAGGTGCTGGTGACTTCTGTATCTATGTGGAGGTGGGTAACAGACAAGTGGAGAGTTTAGTTAGAAGTTTGGGGCCAAGATCCAGTTATACAAAGAAAACTAGGAGTCCAAGTCATCGTAATCAACAAAAACCATAAAGTGCAGGAAAATCCAATCTTGGTGTCAACTAAGAAGTAGGAAAAAAAAAGGGACCCTATTTAACACCTATTATGTGCCTAGCACTGTGGAAACAATGGGAATGGTGACAAAACTTTTCTCATTAAGCTTCCAATCTTGTTCCAGAATTAATTACTCTCATGAAACAGTGAGCAAATAATATAACACTTGATATGCTCGAATGCTAATCTGTAGGGTATAGACAGTAAGAGTTATGGGATGTTGAAAAGGTGAGAGGTTGATATTTGGGACGTGAGGGAGAGGGCAGGAGTCAGCACAAAGCTTAATAAGATGGTGCATAGACTGATATGCAGGTAACAGTGCTCCCCATGTAGTGACAGGAACTTTTGGAGTTTTTTTCTATTGCCCAGGAAGTAGCATGGAGGTGGAAAAGTATCAACGGGCTTTGGAGTAAGGGAGACCTCAGCTCTTATACCTGCCGTTTACTGATGGTATAATACTGGGCAAATTACTTAACTTTTCAGAACCCATTTCCTCTTTTTAAAAAAGTGAGTATAATACTTAATAAGGTGGCTGTATAAATTCAGTAAAATAGCATGAAAAACATCGATCCCCACTGCTGTGCATAGAAAGGTTGGGGGAAAACCTAAATCATTCTTTCTTTATGTTGTTTTTCTTGCTACCACTTGCACCAGTGGAATACCCACATTGCCTGTTCTTCCCTCCAGCATACCTTCCTGGAGACACAGTACATATTTTTGTGCAGGATTTTTGTATGTCCATATATCTCCTATTCAGGCAAAGCCATAGGCCCTAACCAAAGAGGGGGCAGTTAGTGCCTTCTGCTTTTATTGATTTGATCTACTCAACAAGCGTTTATTGAGCACCTACAAAGTCCTAGTTACTATGCTAGGCCCCATTGGGGTATAGAGAGATAAAAAACACTTAAAAATCCTCAAAAGACTTACAAATGAGAAACAGTCGCGGGGTAAATAGCTATGGGACTTCAGAAGGTGGAAGAAAGTGATGGGTGGGGAGCTTGTACGCAGTGAACACCTAGCGGAAGGTGGCTTGATTTGCAGAAGAGCTGTCATTTATGCTACGTTAAGTCTTGACAGGTGATAGAATTCACCACGCGGAGATTGGGACAAGAGGATAAAGATATTAGGAGATACGCTGATCACTGAGAGATTCTCAAAGCACAGTTATATCCATGCCAGCTCCTAATGGGAGGAAACTCCGTTGTACTTGCTGAACAGAATTGTAAGCCTTGCGAATAAAACGGCCACAGTGACAGCAGTAGATAACAGCAGCAGCCGCAAAGCTGCAATCACTCTGAAACTGACTGGGGTAAAGAAGATGTATTTGCACAATTGGTGAAACATCGTAAACTCGGAGAAGCTGCAATTTCTAGACTTCGAGTTCATCTTCGCCAACGCCCCAGCTTGTTTTCTCGGCCGAGGGTGAAAGGCGCAGCCAGAAGGCCCAATTAGAATCAGGGGAAGAGGGCGGGGGAGGTCTCCGCTGCGGATCTACTTTGGCTCCTCCCCAGCCCTGCAAGGCTCAAACTTAGCCACACCAATCATGGCGCCCTCGAGGGTCCTCTCCTCCGTTTATGTCGCCTCACCTTTTGGACACACTCAACATGGCCCTAACCGAAGGTTGCATTCCTGTGGAACCATCTCGGGACAGTTCTCGCGAGGTTTGCCCGGGCCCCTACTGCTCCCGCCCTGCCTCGCGCCGCCGCCACCGCCACTGCTGCCGGCGCCGCTCCTCCTCCGTGTCAGTTGTTGGGCTGTAATGGCGACTGGGCCGCCGCTGCCGAAGTGACTCCCGGGCGGGGGAGTGGGGCCAGACCTGCGCCAGAGGGAACTGCAGAGAGCCGCCGCTGAGGGTCTGGCTTGCTGTGGGGGAGGAGAGGCAGCCTTTCCGCCTCTCCCTTCTTTGCAGACCCGCGGCTCCCGGGAGCCGGTGCGAAGCGGGCACCCGGGGCGTCCCCGGAGCGGGGAGGCCAGGCCGGGCAGCCCTGGGGCCGGTAGGGGCGGCGTCACTGCACCCTCCGCCAGGCCCCGCGGGATGCACCGTGGGAGCCGAGGGCGGAGGCGACACTCTCAGGTGAGCTGCGGGAGGACCTGGCTGGGACCGTGGACGCTCGCTTAGCCTCTGCTGCTTCTGTCCCTGGTCCCGGGTCCCCTCGGTGGCAGTGAGGGAGGCGGGGCGGGGCGCGGGGGCTCTGGCCCAGCCTGGCGTCCCCCTCGGCGAACCGCCGTGGGTCGTGAGGCTTGGCGGGGCTGGTCATCCTGAGACCTGGATTTGAAGTCCCACCCGTGCCTGCCGGAGACGGGATTTCCTTCCTTACCTGCCAATGCCTGCCCCCCACCCTCTTCTGCAAAAGATGTAAGCTGCCTCTCACCTTTGGTCTACGAAGTGTCTTTTAGAGATCAGGCATATTTGGGGAAATTCCGGGGAACTGGCTCCAGTGGCAAGGATGACTAGTTTCTGTTCCTTTTTGGTAGGGATAAACATTCTCAAGTATAGGAAAAACTTTGATCTTCTGCTCCAGTCTAGCAGCTACTGAATGCAGGCTACCGATTTATTAACAAATGATTTAAGGGGGAGATTTAAAAAGCTTTACGCTTTGAAAGTTGTCATTCCCTCCTTCCTCCCCCCCCCACCCCGCCCTCTCTTTAAATGTAGCCCAACACGCTAAATAATATTTGGCTAATGTTATAAATATGGGTTGGAATTCGGCTGGATTTTTAGTTTTCAGATAGGAAACTGCGCATAGGTATAGATTTTCATGTGGCTTTAGTGTAGTAGCAAAATCCTTCATAAAGGAAAAAACAGGTTGTCAGGAATAGTAATCAGTATCCATGTACTCCACCTGATTGTTTTGTTTTGATGGTGATCCTTGTTTTGAATTTGGAAAAGTCGTTAATGGTTGGTTCTGTTGCCATGTTAACGATGCCTCCTCCTGCCCTGTATTTTAAGGGTTTTAAAGGAAAGGCTATCTGAGGCAGAGGTAGTAACAACCTGAAAAAGGTTTGTGGAAGCAATGATAAAACATTGACAGCTGCTGCCCATTTCAGAAGTGTCTTAGTTTAAAATATTGTTGTTAGACCTGTGGTAGAAGTTGCTTCAAACCCATGGGCGTGCGAGTAGTAGTTTGTTTTGGTGTGCTAAATTGACAGATTCCAATGTAATAAAATAAATATGAACCATTGAACCCTCATTGCATTGAATTGAAGATACTTTAATCAGAAAGTAAACATCAAGCTAGAATACATTGTATGTGTTGATAAATACTTGTGTATCTCATCTTTTCATAGTAGCAGCACTGTAAGAATGATGGTTAAGTTATAATATGTAAACAATTTTGTACGTATGTGAAAGAATATCTCTGATTCTCGGAGATTACTTAGTGTGTAGTGTTATATAAGACCGTTCACACTTGAACAACAGGGTAATCAACTTATGAATTAGGAAGTTTTGAATTTTTTTCTGGTGCTTCTGATTGCCAATCTTTTGCCCAACACTTCTACCATATCATGGACAGAAGAAAGGAGATGAAGTTCCTGTCTAACCAACTTTATTATTTATTAAATTGCTCTGAGTTATAGAGGGAGCAAAAAAGAAGCTGCCGTCTAAAATAACTGACATCATTTTCTGGTGTGCTTCCACATACATTATTTTATTTAATCTTCATAGCAATTGGATGAAGTCGGTTTGGCAAATACCCTCATTTTGCAGTTGTGGAAATCGACACACAAGGAAGTTCATTTATTTATGTGAACACTGCTCTTATTCCTGCAGATGATTGAGAATAGTTTTTATTTTATTTATTTTTTATTGAGGTACAATTGACATATAACATTAGTTTCAGGCGTACAACATAATGATTCGATATTTACATATAATGTGAAATGATCACAATAAGTCTGATTAACATTCTAGAATTCGTTTTATCTTAAATCGAATATTATAGAGACTTCTGGCATTTGGTTTTTTTAAAATCTAAAAAAAATATTTTTGTTCCTTTTGACATGTCACTTGATCCTCATACTGATGATTTTCAGTTCTTTAAAAACATCAGTGTTTTTATAGCATTTTGAAATTTTTAACAAGTCGTGAATTATGATAATGGGTTGCTTTACTTCTATATGTACTTTTCGCTTGAAAAAATGTTCCTAACAATTGTAGTTAATTTGTCTCTCATTTTGTTTGGATGCTCATAGTTCTGTCATCTTTGGTACTTCAGATTATATACGCGTATACTCTCTTGTTATGTAAAAGGAATATTCAAGCCACCTGGTCAGTAGCATAACTGAAAAGTAGTAACATCTTGGTGATTTTATTGTAGAAACGATGGATAATTTAAAAAGTTAATTACACATGATTTGTATTTTTGCAGTGTGGGGCAAGTTGTGAAATAATTTTCTCCTTTTTTTGAAGATCTAATTGGCTTTAGTCAGCGATTCATGAATCGGGCAACACCCCATCTAGCAACTAGAAGGGCGCTCCCCAAATAATTTCCTTTACTTCTCCCCCCACGTCAAACAATTTCTAGTATCACAAATAGTCCAAAAACCTGATTAATCGAACGATTGCGTAGTTGTTTTCTGCACTAATATTTTTTTGGTTCATGATTATTACAAGGGTAACTTTATATTTACTAGTGGTTATTTTGGGTGATTATTTGCCTTTCTCATCTAGTCTGTAAGTTCTATGATGGGAGAGGTCCTCTATTAACTACTATGCACCCAGTGCCTAGCAATAAATATTGGTTGAATACGTTGACTAAATAAATACAGTCAATAAACAATGATTGAATACGTTGACTAAAGAGTGATCTTCGCATAATATTTAAAAAACAAAAACATAATTAGTTCGTGGTTCCTAGGCCCACCTCAACTCTTCTTAGTAATATACTCCAGAGGTATACTCAAAATTTGCTTTGTAGAAGGGGAATAACAGCCTGGGATTTAAAAGCCTCTGAGAATAAGCCACAGGTGGATCCTGAAAACTTTATTGACTATTTTAATGATTGGCCTAGGTGTTCTGGCAATAGTTATTGTAATTTAAAGAAAATAGATGCTTTAAGACCTTGACCTGTTATACTAGTACTATAATTACAGGCTTGTAATAACTTTAAGTCGCTGCTTAATTACAGCATGGGGAGTTTTAAATCTTAAAGGCCAGCTAGTCCAATTCCCACATTTTATACATAAGTAAACAGAGTATCGTGTAAGGGAAATATCTCACCCATAGTTGGCTTCATAACAGGATGAAGAATCCACTATATAGCTGCTAAGTCTACATTTGTTTTGTCAGATAATTATCAAATCAGAGGATAATTGTGAACAACCAGACACACTGTTTTACATCAGTGTTAACTAAAAACTCAAAACAGGCCTCTCTTCATGAATCAAAAATATTTGCTAACTTAAAAATGAATCTCAGTTCTCTCCTCTGTCATTGGGACTATAAATTGGTACACCTGGGACAATGTTCTGGAAGTACGTTTGGCATTGGCCTATCAAATTTAAAGTGCACTTTTTTTGATAGTCATTTCATTTCTAGGACTGTATCTTACAGAAATTTTGATACAAGAGCACAAGAACAAATCTATTGAGTATGTTCATTTTAGCATCATTACAAATAAATGTCATTAACATTTATAAGTAACAAGAAAGTGTCCTAAATGTCCGTTGGTAGGGCAGTAGTTAACATTTTAGTATGTTTATGCTGTGAGGTACTCTGCACCTGTTAACAGGTTGAGAAGTAGCTGAGTGTACCGTTGAGCACGGGTACCATGGGGCCGACTTTCAGGGTCCAAATCCTAACTGCACCATCTATTAACTGTGACCATTAGCAGGTTATTAAAATTCATCTAGACAGTGGATGTAATTGTAGTTATTTCCTACGGGGCTCTTGTGAGAATTAAATGAGTTAATACTTAAACCCTAAGTAAGCATAATGAGCACATAAGTGTTTGCATTTACTCTTACGTACTGACATGGAAGAATGTTCATTATATAAATGAGTGGAAAAAAATCAAGTACATGACACTGGAATATAATTCAATTTTGTAAAAAAAAAACAGGCAAAGAAATGTAGTTTGATTTTCTTTTGATTTGCATGTGTATGGAAAAGGGTCTATGAGGATAGACATCAAATTATTCTGTTAGCTGTGTTATCCCCGGGGGAGTGGATGACTTTCCTTTTTTTACATTAGACACTTTTCTATTATCTTAAGTCCCACTTTTATAATTTTTGAAAACTTTTTTCTAAACAGAAAGTATTGAAGCAGAATTTTTCTTCTATTATACAGTCATATAAATTTGTTTTTAAATATAATTTTTCAGAGACCTACAGATTTCATCAACAGAATGAAATCTTGAGCTTGAGGCATCTTTAGATGGTGGAGTGGGGATGACAGTGGCCACCTGAAGAACTTTCCTGGTTTGCAGTTAGAATGTCTCTCACGAAGGCATCCTGTGCTGTTGAACTTTCTGAGTGGTCTGTACACTGGGCAGCATGAAGGTTGCCAATACATGATCTGTTATGGTCGTTTTTCTTTTAAGTTTATGTTAAGTCATCCAGCTTCAGCTTGTAAAACTTTGGGGGGGGGGGTAAGGGCAGCTCGGGTTCTCATGATTCCAAGATAGACGGGAGAAAAATTGGAAACATTAATTTGGAGAGTTGTAGCCAGAAGAATTTAGGATTTGGTAACGGTTGGCAAATGTGCCAGACAGAACCCACAAGGAAGCATTCTAGTTTTCCATTTAAAAACAAAAAAACCTCTCTCTATACTCACCCACATTTCTATTAAAGATAATCAAAGTAAGTCTAATTTGTTTGCAAAGTCTGGTCTCATAAGACTCTGGTCTCATAAGATCATTTACATAAGTACAGAGTAATAGTGATTGATCATATAGGCTCATATTACATGATTAGATTCTGTTTCAAAACTTTTGTTGATGGAAGGTTAATCTATGAAAATCCCTAATAAGTATATTTCTGTTTGTACAAGTTGGTGACCTTAAATCTTATTTCTTGATTTACAAAGTGAGCACATAGGCTAGATCAGTATTTTTTAAACCCAAGGTTCCCAAGCTGTGCCCCAAGTTAACTTGGAGCACCGTAATGAACTCAGGCAGGCACTGGGGTATTTTTAGATTTTTGAGGGAAACAGTAATATTTGATAGCTGCGGGATCTCTGTGGGATATATGACGTGTGGGACACTGCTCAAACGTTTAATTTGAGGTAGTCCTCATGAGATTGTGCTGCAGCCCCTGTGATGACAGTATGTCTTCAAAAAGCTGGGTTTGAAGGGGTGGCTGTGATAAAAAGCACGTCCTGTGCGAAAGTCCATGTGAAACAGTAAATGAAAGTGATGGTGTCCAAAGCGATTTCAAGGTTTGAGAAGTTGTATGATGTCTATTAGGTGTGCACATCCCATTAATTAAGTACTTGTGGTTATTTAATAAAATAAAATATTATTTATTTGAATTTATATGTATTTTTCAAACTTGTTAGGACAGAAATACTTACCAAGTTGTATGGACCTAACTACCTAACAAATGAAACAGCTGGTATTTTTTTGGCACCATGAAAAAAATTAGGGGCACCATGAGAAAAATACTGAGACACTAAGGGTTCTGGGAACAAGGTTGGGAACCTCTAGAACTCTTGACTAGGACATCCAGAGTAAGAAATATATTTTCCATGGGGCCTTAATATTCATATATATCTATGTATAAAATGGAAAGTTTTACTTAAAAAAAAAAATAAGAATACCCTTACTGCTTTCAATACACTTTGATACCTTGATATTGTCCGTTTAATTCTGCTCAGATTTTTTTTTTGTACCTACGAATGGTCATTACTAATATTTGAAAAACATGAGGCCAGATGATCCCTAACTTCCAGCTTTAAGATGCTTTGTTCTGTGATTAGTTATAAATGAAGTTGGATTACACTTATACAATAGATGCATCTCTGCAAATTTGTATAGATGCTACATTTTTGTATGCTGAATTTTAGAAGGATATTTTTGCAAACAGAAGAATCTGGTTTATCTATGATAAGTTTGGGGTTTGGTGATTTTTAAAAAGTTAAGCACTTAAAGTTTTTGTGGTTGTAGTGGACTTGTAAAAACTGCTTATGGAATTGTGGCATCGCTCCCTTTTTAAAAATAGATTTAAACATCAGTTGTGAGTAATAGCACTGGCTACAAATTAACAGGCTTCATTTCATTCATTTTTCATAGATTTGCATGTCTAAATCTATAAAGTAAGAATTTTAGTAAAGAATTTCTTTTTAGTTTTGAGCTTGTTTTAAAATATAAAATGCATATGTACACATAACTGTTATTTTCTTTTCTTACATGTTACCGTGAAAGAAACTTTCTGCTTAAGAATGGTTAACCTCTTCATATTGTATGAAATACCCGTTGTTGTTTTTGTGGTGTTGTTTTTTTTCTTTTGGTCTTTTCATTTGCCCTTTTTGCATTTCAGAATTGGATTCTGAGACTTCCCCATGAGACCAGCATCATTCAGCAAACAGGTGTGGAGCACCTAGTGTGCGCTGTGTGCTGTGCGTGGACTGGATTGGGGATGGAAAAGGTGTAAAACGTCGTCCCCACAGGCCCATGTAAGAGACAGATGTGTACATAACAGTGTTGGGGGAGGCGGTAAGATAAAGTGGGAACCACTGCCCTAGGGCAAGGAGTCCGTGGAAGCTTCCAGTGGAAGAAAAAGTAGTTGTCTTTGTTTCTTTAACAGCCTCTAAATTAGCTAAGTTATTGACTATGGAAGGAAACTTTTCAAAAATTTTCCTGGTTTTTTTTTCCCCCCTCAAAAAGTGATAAGTGCACCTGTTTTTCAAGAATTCAAAAACACATCCACTGAAAAATCGGCTTCCTATCATGGACCCTCACTGCCTCTCCTTGGAGTTAACCAGTGTTCAGTTCCTTATGTATCAGGGAAGCTGTGTTCGTGGAAGCTTTACACTTTAGGGTGAAAAATAATCCTGACTTGCAAATATAAGATACTTTTTTGGGGAGACATTCCTTGAAATTAATTTGAAGAGGAAATATTCAGGATAACTAGAAAGTGTGGGAGCCAAACATAGGCTCCTATTTGTAGGGAGTTTTTTTTCAGTTCTCCTTGAGTAAAAGACTCAATGCCTTCGGTTTCTCTAGTTTAGTTCTTCGTGTCAGTGGGGGACATGTTCTTTGTGATCCTCATCTTGTCGCCTATACTCCAGAGCCCACACTGGCACCAAATAGTACATCCTTTTTCCTGGATTTCCTGGATTACAGTAGTTCAACCTACTATTAGTCAAAGTCGTCGTTGAGGTTTGTATTTTATATGTAAAGGGAGGTGAAGCTAAATTCTCAGGTCATTTGTACGTTATGCTATGGGAGCGTTGGTTATTGATAGTTGACTTGGAACGGTGTCATAGGTGTGACTTAGAGCTGGAAAGTTTTCTGCTTTTCCTAGCCTGGTCCCTCCCACATTTGTCCATTTTACATTGAGACTAGTTAGTACTACTATTATAGGCTTGTCTTTTCTCAACCTTTCAGGTGGATGGTTGTTTCATAGGGTCTGGTAGAGATGAGAAGACTGAAATGTAGCAGAGCTATGGAAAAAACTCTCTGAGAGCCAGAATGCAGTCATTTCTTTCATTCTTTATTCCTAGTGTCTGGCACGTAGTAGGACCCCAATAAATAACTGAGCTGAATCAGTCTGACTGAATGAGAGCACTGTCAAATGTGAAAGGAACATTTGCTGCTAGAACATAATTGAGAACTGCCCACTTCAAAATGTCGTCTTACATCTTATTTGAGTATATATAATAGGTGTAGAACAGGATTTCTCAAACTTCTTGGTGTCAAGACCACTTCATACTCCTGAGTTACTGAAAACTCAAAGAGCTTTTGTTTATGTGGGCTATATGTATTATTTACTGTATTAGAAATTTTCAACATATTTACTTACAATAACAGTAAACACATATATTAAGAAGTAACCTTTTTAAATGAAAAATAACTACATTTTCCAAAAAAAAAAAACACCCCCAAAAAACAACCATTTAGTGAAAAGAGTGACATTGTTTGACATTTTTCAACTCTTTAATGTCTGGCTTAATAGAAGACATCTGGATTCTCATACGTATCTGCTTCTGCATTCAATCTGTTGTGATATCATATGTCATGTAGCCTTTGGGAAACTCCACTGTACACACTCAGAATGAGAGTGAAAAAGACAAATAATACCTTAATACTATTATGGAAATAGCTCTGACTTCAAAAACACCCCTCCTCCCCCAAAGATCTCATAGACCCTGAGAGATCCCTGGACCACACTGAGAACTCGGGGTTTAGACTCTAAATTCACAGTAGACAAGGACCTTAGAGGCACATAGTATAATCACCTCTTATGGCTGTTTCTGGCTTGTGCAACTGGACTGAGATAGGGAATACCTCATTTGCTTTTGGGGAATCATCATGAGGTGGCTTTTGGAGATGTCGAGTTTGATGTGCCTTTGAGATGAGTAAATTAGCAGTTTGATATGTGGGTTAGGATAGCAGAGATCTGGACTGGAGTCTTGGCAGTCATTGGCATGTGGATGCTGTTTGAAGCCTTGAGCGTGGCTGCGGTCACCCAGGGGAGAGTATAGGGTTAGAAAAGAGCTCAAGGTCAAACCCTCTTGACCCCTAAGATTTAAAGGAGAAGGACTAGCTAGCAAAGGAGAATGAGAAAGAGAAGTGGAGAGGGGATGGAAAATCAGAGTGGAGTGGATGGAAGCCAAGGGAAAGAGTGTGTCAGGAGAGTGGTCAGCGGGGAGACATTCTGCCAAGAAGGCAGGCAGGTTGAGAACTTTTCATAAGAAAATGCCCCTTAGTTTTGGAGATGAGGTTTTGGTGATTTTAGTGAGAGTTGCTGTGTTGCAAAGAAACGGTGGTGGCAACCACACTGGGATTGCTTGAGGAGTGATTGAAAAGTAAGCTCTAAATGGAGACGGAATGCATTCAGTTTTTTTGAGAAGTTTGTGAAGGAAAAAGAGAGCAATAGTGGAGGTGGGTTGAGGGACTTTTTTGTTTGTTTTAAGTAAGAAGACTTGATTAAGTATAAATGCTGATAGGAAGAATCTTGGAGAGGGGAGGAGGAAAGAGATACACATGAGAGAAAATATAATTGATGGTTGAAGTTTCTTGAGAGAACATGGAGGTGGGGAGATCTGGAAATGGATGAATATTCTTATGGCGCCTTTCCTCCAAAAGGTACTGTTTCTGTTCATTTCCCATTCTTCCTAGTTACAAACTCTTAGCCTGCATGGTAAGAGGGAAAGTTAAATGGTAAATACAATTCTTTTCAGTTTCTTGGCTGTTAGTTTTCTGTACTTATGAGGGGAATATTTTGGTGATATTGTTTCCTGTTAGAAGTCAAATCATTTTATAAAGTTGCATCATTATTTGACTTACCGACCCTTCTGCTTTTGGTTCATATCATTTTAACCAGATTCCTTTTATATAATTTGTTATAGCCTTAGTGAAATTGTGTATCAATTTTCTTTTGGCAAATTAGAGTCATCCTTAGCTGACTTCGGAAGTTGATTATTGTTTTGAGCTTTCATTTATTTTCGTTTATTTATTTATTTATTTCCTGATGATATGCATGCTATTTATGGAAAACTGTACTGACATCTGAAATTAAATTTGTAATACATCAAAAATAAGACGAAATGATGAGTGGATGGAGAGAAGGATGGATCAATATGTAATAAATGAAGTACAGTATGAGCTTTCATTTATATTTTACATGATGCAAATAGAACCATGTCAGATGTAGTTTCTTTTTTAGTTCTTACGATACTTGACTTTAATATGAACAAAGCAGTATTGTTCATTTATGCTTTAGCTTTTGCATGAAACAACTTGTTTCTCTACAAGATGCCAGTTAAACTCACTGTAAAATGGACAGTAGACTGAAACTCTTGAGTCACTTACTTGATTAATAGAAGTATTTTTAAGTTTTCTGAAACTTAAAAAGCTTACAGTACACTAAGGAGACAGTGCAACAGAGTGATACAGATTCTGTGTTACTGGTTTCTGAGAACTGGTCAGTGCTCGAGAAGAGTGGCCACACTCGGTCCTTTGAACACAACAGTGAAATCATGTCAGAGGCCCTGCGTGATCTTGTTCCTTTCCTTCTTTAGCTTCCTCTCGCACCGTTTTCTCTGTCCAACACATAGGACTTCAACTGTCATGTCTTTTTTTTCTCAGGACTATTCACACATTCTTCCTATTGCCTGGAAAGCTCTTCCTTGCCTTCCCTTAGCTAAATTCTTTATTCATCCTTTAGATCTTGGATTAAATGACACTGTCCTCTCTACTTCACATTTTAGATGAAGTTCCTTCTGTTTGTGTTTTTATAGCACTTGCATGTTTTCCTTAATTATTTTTATCCTATTTCTAATATTTGTTGAATATCAACCTTCCAAAGCCAGCTTTTGGACTCCTTGAATGTGGGGACCATGTTTATTCTTGTCACAGCTATGTCCCCACTGCTAAGCTCTGGTCATTCCTACTGCATGCTTAGCACTCAGCAGTTATTTGTTAAATTAATGGATGGCACGGGTCAGCTTGAGGAAAAGGTTTTTCATGAGTGTGCAGGAATACAGTCTGCTGCAACAGTGGGGTGGGGTGGGGTGGGGAACCAAGGAGTTTACTAAAGCATCTCACCTGCCCTGTTTAGGAGAGAGGGGAGAATAAAAATCTTCATCTGTAGATATTTGTAAGGAAGCTCTGCCTTTTGGAGTGAGTTTGATAACAGTTAAGGAACTCTAGTTAATGAGATTCTCTAAAAGAAGTCAAGTGCGTAGAAGTTAGTGGAACAGAGGTTCTAAGGAGGATAGAATCTAGGTGGGAAAGCCAGGGGCCTCATGATGAAATTGTAAGAGAGGCTAGGAGATTGTGTTATAGTGGTGGCTGAGTTTGAATATTATGAGAGGCATTATGTAAATAACTGTTGGAGGCTTTCAGAGGTTTGAGAGAGAGAGGGAGAGAGAGAGAGAGAGAGATGGAGATTCAATTTCTAGTTCTGTCACTCATTAGTTGAATGACCTTGGATTAGTTCTGGAGTCTGTCTGATACTGTTTCTTCATCATTACAATTGATACATGAATAGTTGCCTCACTGGTTGTGATGGGGAGTAGGAAGCATATATGGGAAACAATGCAGTCCTTGGCCACGTAGAAGAAACACAGAAAAGGGTAGCTGTGGTTGTTGACTGCCCTCATGGTCACCCCCATAGTGTTAGAGGGGCTGCAATTTTGACTTCTGGTTTAAAGGGATTTTTGCTGTCAGGTGTTCTAGCTTCGGAGGAGAGATGTTCTCAGGTGGTTGTGAAACAGGATTGGTTTCCTCCACCAATGCTTGTTTTTATGGAACCAACAGTGTTTTTGGGGCGTCAGGTTTCAAAGAGTAGAATTGAAGATAATCTCTAGACGTGTAGTTCTCAGAGCTGCTCTGTGTTGGGATCCCTGTAGACCTTTAAAAATACTGCTATTTGGTGTCTTCACAGACCCACTGATTTAGAATCTCTTGAGGGTGGAGCCTCTGCACCTCTGTTTATAACACGTGATCCGGGTGGTTCCGCTCCTAGAGATGCTTGAGAAAGAGGCTCAGGAGACGCTCCGCAGCTGCTTGGTGGCAGACGTCGGTGGCTGCTCTGAAAGTCCTTGCGGTGGGGATGACGGGATGCACGTATGGGCGGTTTGGGAGAGAGTTGTCTTTACAGGCTTGAAAACTAGCTACAGAGTGTGAGCGGAGGGAATAAGGACTTTCAAGTATTGTATGTAAAAAATACTTAAATACAAAGGATGTTTTCTGTGTGTTCCTACTTGCCATGGAAGAAACAATTAGCAGTATGATGATTTTATGACCAGGGGTGCATTTTGAAATGTTATACTGGCATCTTAAGACTTATATTTTGTACATTAACCTTAGTACCCGTTCTCATCATGTATTCAGATTTTTAAAAAAGAAGCCAAGCTTGTTATCATGTTATGTTTCAATAAATACGTATTCACATATATGTACAAGTATATATATCTGCGTCTGTAATATTGCATGTCTCATTCAGTGTGGTAAAGGTCTTTTTGAGTTTTGAGAGAAATTTTATTACATTGTAGTTTTATTCATAGAGATAATCCCTTTTTTAGATTTAGAAAAGTTAAACATGTACGGTATAAATATGAATATTAGATATAGAAATCAGGAAATTAAAGGTAAGAAAGGGAGGAGTCAGGTAAGAGATTAATGTGGAAAACAGCAAAGCAAGAGGGAAAAATATCAGAAAAGAAAATAGGAGGTGAATGGGAAAAAGAGGAAAATATGCTACTGATATTTGAAGAGAATATGCCAGATTTGTTTTTTGGGGCATGGATATAAATGTTTCCCTACTTTTAAGTAAATTTTCTTAAGTGAGACTATACCAGAGAATGAAAAAAAATGATAATAGATGTAAAAAGTGTGAGGCGCTCCACCTCCCTCTTCCCACTCACTTTGACTTGTAGGATTTGAAGAGAAGGAATGATACTGGTACGGGTTTTAGAAGCAATGCACTGACTTTCCTGATCGAATGAATTGCATATGATCCAGGACAGTTACTTCAGTTTCCATGTGAGGATTCTGGCCGCTTACTGTCCATTAGATACTCGTGTATTGGGGAGACTGTGCTACTGTGTTTCACTCTAGGTCAGGTGGAGTTTGGGTCTGTTTAGGATGGGTACTCAGAGACATCACCGTCCTTCCAGAATCAGGGTATTTATTTGGTTACCAGCAGAATTCTTAATAGTGTGGATGTGTGTGCCAAGTTGTGGTCTGGCAGGTAGCAGTAGGACCCCTCTAGTAATCCCTGTAAAGAATCGTTAGGCGGGGGCCACACCGTTCCCCTCCAAGAAACACAAAGATTTTTTTGTGAGGTTGAAGCCATGGGTCTAGTGGTTAGTTTTTGCTCTGGGTGCGTAGCTGGCGGAAATGTCGTCTTCCTTTTCTGCTGTTTAATGAATCTAGATGGCAGGGTTTTATTGCCCCAGTTTAACTGCTAATTACCTGTTCATGTCCACAGAGTGAATAAATGGACCTCCAGTACAGTTTATACATAGTAGTTCTTGTGCTTTTTTTTTTTTTGGCCTAATCATATTAAGGCTCTTACTTGATTATAGCCAGAGCAATAGCATTATCTTTTGCTCTAGTTTTCTGATTCATTGCACATTAATGATGATGGGCTTTTATCAAATGACTCCCATTGTTTCCATGGTATCATACATTTCGTTTATTATATGGCCACCTGTAGCCCTCTTCTTTTCCCTGTTATCATCAGCAAGGGCAATTAAGCTTTCTGTGTGTGTGCCTTGTAGTTTATTCTTACAGGCTACTTGCAAATTAGTTGTGAATTCCATTCCCCAGTTTTTCTTTCTTTTTTTCCCCCCTGACTTACTGGCCTAGTAGTGTATGTTAATTGTGTTCCTTCCTTTTTTATGAATAGTTTCCCAGCCTGGCTTTTTAACCACCTCTTCTGCTACTGTGATCATGTTTCTTGTCACTTTTGTTGATTTACCCCACTCCCCCCCCCATTCATCCTTTCACTGGCAGCTCTGCCTTTGATTCCTCTTTATACTTTTCTGTTTATATTGAGATCATAATAGCTTCCAGCACTGCCATTTGTTTATTCATTGACGGGTTCTGTTGATAAGAAGATGAGTTAGAAGATATAGTCCTTAAGGACAACCTTGTGGAAAGACTGATACATATATGCGCTTTGTAACTTTATTATATAACTCATCACATTATATACCGTTCATATATTCCTCTTCCAATTAGATCGTGAGCATTAAGTGTTCACCTAATACTCATTCAATGAATGGGTGAGAGAGAGAGAGTGTGTGTTTGATAATAAGGGCTATAAAAAGTGAACAGAATGCTGTGGGAAACAGATGAAGTAGTAATTCTATTAAAGCACAGTCTGGAAAAGATCTATAGGTGATGACATTAGAGTTTGGCCTTGAAGAATATTACTGTCAGAGAAAATTTAGGAAAAGAAGATAGGGAGATAATGAATATTTCTAGATGTGCAGAGAATGCACTCTAGGTATGGCTATTTGACAGGAACAGTTGGTATACAGTGAAGATAGCAACGGGGAAGACTGTAAATCAACATTTTAAGGCTTCCAAGTTCCATCCTGCTAAGGAATTTGGAATTTTTTCCCGTAGGGTGATAGGCATTGAAGAGTTATAAAAGCAAGTTGTTAGGTTCTGTTTTAGAAAGGTAACTTTGGTTGCAGTATGGAGAATAGAATAGGAACAGAATAATTTTGGAAGCTTTTTACCATAATTTAGGGTAAAGATGATGCTCTGAGCAGTGGCAAGTGGAAGATGAGAAATTAGAAAAGTGTCTTTATAAAATTTTTTTAACAACTTTATGTTTATGGAGGTATATTTTTATATACCATAACAGAGAAACATTTTAAAGATAGTGTTGTTCACCTCTCTTAACTCTTGATGGATTAAATAGGCAAAAGAGAATACACAAATGTTCAATAAGTAAGTAATTCCAAAATTCCCATATGGCTATAGAATATAGTTGTTGTCATGTTTGCTATAAAACATTTAACTGGGAAGGTAGTTTCATTGTTGCCCAAGAAATGATCTTGAATACATTTAATGTTTGATTTGGTAAACACTTTAAAGTGGTTGGAAAAGGCATTTTACATATTAAAATGTATACTTTCAAGATAGAATACGCTTGACAGGTTAGATTCTCTTCTTTCTATAGAGATTATTTTCATTGTACCTTTTCCTCAATAATTCGTTTTTCTATTTTTATAGAGAATGGTGATGTTTTATATGTTGTGTATATTCTTACATAAAGAACAGACCTACTTAGATATTAGAATATCAGGAATTCTTAAGAGGGTATAAAGATAACTTAGAGATGACAAATTCTTTTTCTGACTTTAATGAAAGACACGATAAGTCGGCATTTTCTTTACTGACATTGTAATATTGATGATCAATGAATGCTGGTGATGTGATTGTAGGTAAATTGGCAGGATGAGGAGCAGCAAATCAAAAGAGGTGCCTTTACCAAATCCAAGGAATTCTCAAAGCAAGGATACTGTTCAAGGTATGAGTTGTTGTTGTTTTTTTTTTTAAACTGAACTTAGTGCCTTGTTTAGGTCATATGTAGAAAATTCTGGCCTAATCAATAAATGAAAATTTTACATATGCTTTGATTTATTAAAAATGAATACTTTTTAAAATTTAATTTTGTTTTAAAAATACAAAGGACCTCACCATCAATGTCATCCTATGGTGAACTGTTTTATAAAGTAAAAAATCCTTTTTAATAAAGACTCAGTATACATAAAATTAGTTTTATACAATTTCTTAGAAATTCTGACTTAGTGTCAATAAATGATATACTATAGCTCTTAATACAGTTACAAACTTTCACAGTGCACTGATAACAAAGTAATAGTCTCGTTGAATGTTTTTTAAATGATGCATTGGGAGTAACTTTAGAGTATGATATTTTTGAGTGACATTGACAAACTCTTCCTCTAGAGTACATGTAGAGGAAAATTATTGGGTTTGTGAGGGATCTGGAAATCATGTCATATGAGCATTTGGAGAAAATGAAAATATCCTCGAGAAAGATGGCTCGGGAAATACAAGGCCTCATACTATTATCTGAAAGAATAAATACATTTTACCTTTGTTTCTACTAGTAGATCAAAGTCTGGAATAGTTTTCTAATCTTTACACATTATGATGTAAAATGCAATGCAATACAGAATTTTTTATTTGTTCAGGTCATTGGGGTACATTGTTGGAGATGTCTGGGGGGGTGTGGGTGTGGGATATTCCAGCTGTCAGAAGGAGTAAGATGACCCGTGTGTAATACGGCTCTAAACCGTATACTGGGAGAAGAACTGTGTTTTGATTCAACATAATACAGCACTTGCTGAGAAATAGTTCCGTCTAATGAAGTGATTCTCAAACTTTTGAGTGTATTTGGGAGCTTATTAAAATGCAGATTCTGAGGTCCACTTCAGAGATTCTGATTCAGTGAGTTTCGATGTTCCTCAGCAGATATAACCACATCGTGGGATGCACTTTCTCAGACCAAGGCTGCTGTAAGTAGTTATAGCTTCCATCTATTTTTCTCTGGTTTAAAATTGATTTCCTGTTATGAGTGAATAGATTACAATTTTTTCTATAGTGCTTTTCTGATAGAAAAATAAACATTTTGGTAAGAAGTTACATAATATATATTACAAAATGAACATTAATGACAACTATTAAATAGTAAAAGACTAGTCAGGACATTACTTGAGATATCAGGAACAGTAATATAAAATGTATGACATAAAATAGTACAATAATTTGTGTTCCTTATTTTCCATTAATAAATCTGTTCATGTGGTATGTTGAAATGAACATTTAAAGCATAGGATGAATTTGGGGACGTAGGGCTGTGTCTGTGTAGAAGGCTCAGTCAGAGGAAATGAAAGGAACAACTACTTCCTGAATGGACTGTGCGTTGCCTCCTCTTATTGTGGCAGCAATGGACGGTTTCCTCTAGCGCCACTGGAGAAGAATGGCTGTGGGCCACCTGTTCTCATTTGTGTTCTGTGCAATCTTGTCTGGAGTTTAGGAAGCCAAATTGGACAAGTAATGCTTAGTCCCTTCAAAAGGAGACCCCTTCCTTTTGCTTTTCTTTTTCATTTGCTTTCTCTGCACATTACTCTTCTATTACGTCCTTTTTTGTTTTCTTTTATATTCTCCCTGAATTTGAATCACCTGTTTCTTTACGGTTTGAATATGGTATTTTCTGTCCCCTTAGCTTTTGAACTGGTTTGAAAATCAATCTGGAAAAGGTGCTATAATCTAGATTTGGTCATACTGCAGGGTCAGATTTTGGCCCCATAAATACAACAATCTGTATTCTTTCTCTCCTGCGTAAGCATTATGCATCTATTATTTAGGAATAGTTTCTATCCTCCAATTTAATTTAGAGCTAAACTAATTTAGAGCTGAACTGTTAGTAGTTTTTCAAAATGATTGGGTTTTTTAAAACATTTTTAAGGATGATAAGGGCTCATAATATAAATGGGGAAAGCCTGATATAAAACTATTAATATTACAGGATTATTTCAATTTTGTGAGTACACTGCACTACAAAAATTTGAAAGAAGATAAATCAGAATTTTATACAAAGTTTTTATCTTTCTGTGGTGGAATATTGATGATTTTAACTTCATTTTATTATTATACCTTTTCTGTTTTCTCCTGTAAGCATATCATACTCTACTATTTAGGAGAAATTGCTTTTTAAAATCATTGAGAACATTGGTGGTTATATCAAAAGTTGACTTATATTGTAAAGTGTGTGGAAACCTGAATTCTGTCTTGTGATTTTGTCCTTATTGTGAAACTTATTTTATAGACACACAACTATAAAAAGTTGTGGCTGTTTGAATAGTGCTTAGTTTTAGTCAACCTGAATTGTTCTTTCCTCATTTTTGCATGTAAAATGCACAAGATATATGCATAATGATATACCGAATATAATGTCAGAAAATGTACTGCTTTAAAAATACTCAACAATTAAAAGAAATCAGTCGAGACAAATAGAAACTCTTTGATATTCTTCAGATTCTTTTTTATTTTCTTGTCTAAATTTGGGCAGCATTGTGCCAGCTATTAGTATAGATAAAGTAGAAAATAAAGAGAAAACTATTATTTTCTTCATTAAAGTAAAACATTCTTGAGTTTTTTCCATTTTGGAGAAAGATATTGAACAATATAGTTTTAAATAACTATGTAACTCGATCATAGCTGGTTTATTTACAGAATTAACCTATTTGTTGTGATGGTGTTTATGAATTTTAGCTGAGACACATTGAAAACAAATTAGAAGTAGCCCCTACAAGTACAGCTGTGTTTGATTCTGTCATGGATACCAAGAGATCTGCAAGTGCTACCCGAAAAATAAGTAGGAAAGGTATGTATGAAGTTACTTCCAAAGATATAAATATACTAAATATAAATTTTTTTTTTAAAGATTTTTTTTTTATTGGGAAGGGGAACAGGACTTTATTGAGGAATAGTGTGTACTTCCAGGACTTCTTTTCCAAGTCAGGTTGTTGTCCTTTCAGGCTTAGTTGAGGACGCAGCTCAGCTCCAGGTCCAGTTGCTGTTGTTAGTTGCAGGGGGTGCAGCCCACCATCCCTTGCGGGACTCGAGGAATTGAACTGGCAACCTTGTGGTTAAGAGCCCGCGCTCCAACCAACTGAGCCATATGGGAGGCATCTCAGCTCAAGGTGCCCTGTTCAATCTTAGTTGCAGGGGGCGGAGCCCATCATCCCTTGTGGGACTCGAGGAATTGAACTGGCAACCTTGTGGTTGAGAGCCCATTGGCCATGTGGGAATCGAACCGGCAGCCTTCGGAGCTAGGAGCACGGAGCTCCAACCGCCTGAGCCACTAGGCCGGCCCCCTAAATATAAATTTTGATTTTAGTTTTGTTCAATTGGATTTCTTCTTAGAGTCCCATGTACTTGCTGTCTTGTCAGAGACTGTACCCCATAGCATTTAGGTTTTTGCCTTTGGTACTCAGTAGTTAGTGACTGTAGGTGATGTCTTCCCATCTTTTGATCAGGGACTTTAGCATCACTGCGTCACCTTTGACAATGAGTTTTCATTTGTTTTTAGTGATGACAGTTTGATCTTGAGCTTTTGGGGGTTATATATGTCTTTTTTTTTTTAATTTGCAGGTACAGAATATCACTTTGAAATTTATCTGGCTTAATAAGATTTATATTTTTTGTTGGGGTTTAAAATCATAAATGGAACATCTGTCTTAGAGATACTATCATAAATGTACACAATACAAATATTTTCTTTGGTTACCTTTCATGTATTCTGTGGTTTCCTAGTTAGTGGGCTTAAACTTGCAGGTTAGTATTTCTACTGAAACAGTGATTTTTTTTTTTTTCCAACTTGTGAGTCTGTTAGGTTTATCTGATACTTGTTTTTTGAGTGAGTGACAGCCTTTGACAAAAAGAAATTTTATGTCTAATTTTATTTTGCATTGTTTGATTAGAATACAATCTTTCTCTATAGATTGAGTTACTGTAATAATTTAACCAAAAATGTTTTTCATCTACTTACATAATATCCAACTGGAGATGCCAGAAATAACAGATACCTAAGTAATTTCCTTAGACACTAGCCACATTCAGAGACAATCATATTTTATATCATATGTTCTCACAGATTTCCTTTTCCTTCAGATGGTAGATACCTGGATGATTCTTGGCTCAATGCTCCAAACTCCAAATCTTCTAAATCACGAAAAGAGAAATCTCGTAGTCCTCTCAGAGCCACCACCCTGGAGAGTAATGTAAAGAAAAATAATCGTGTGGAATTTCGTGAACCTTTGGCTTCTTACCGGTTAGTGTTTAAAAAAAAAAGTTATCAAATGAGGCCAACCTGTAATATTTACAGTAAGATTATAGTTTATTTCCTGAGTTTTTCATAGTACCCTGGCTTCTAGTATTATTACCTTTTTCATGTTTCTAAGAAATAAAGCAAAAATCTTTTATATTATGAAATACTAACTTGCTACTCTTACAGATTAAATGTTTGGGGGGAAGAAGGAGTAATATTTGCTCCAGGCCACTGCCACCATTGTCATGTATTTCCTACAGACAAATTACTAGGAAGTGTCATTTTTTTTTCCCCTTAATGTTTTTTTTTTTCTTTTGGTAGCATTAATCGGTTACCTAAACTTTCCTCTTGCGAATGTGTGTTAGTTTATTGTTTTACCTTTTTGCCAGTGGCTCCTTTCAGCGACTTACTCAGTCAGATGTTCAAGCATGATGTATGAATTTTGATAGTATGGATAATATGAAATGTTTTGTGTTTGTGTTAGCGAGTAATATAGGATATTCAACCGATAAAATTACAGAGTTTTGTATTTGTTTGAGGAACAGTTTATTAATGATACAAATGTATGTTCTTAGTATTAGTAAATAGTAATAAGTAATAGACACTGCACCTTAGATTTCTTTGTTTCATTTATAGGCATTTTTAGTATTTTAAAGTGTCAATAAATCAAGGAGTTTCATGTTGGTGCTTAATAGCACTGGGTATACATGTTTGTACTCTTAAATTTGAGAGAAAGCATTTGGGAGATGGAGGTGGATTATGAGTTCAGTTTTTATTATGTTTAACTTGTTGCAATTTTGAAATATTTAGGTGAAAATATTCAGTAGGCTTTTGAAAATTTGAGTAGGAATGTGTGCGCAAAGGTTAGGGCTGGGAATATAAATTTGGGAGTTTTCACTAGTGTTGAAGTGATAAAAATGGTGAAGAAAATGTTGAGAGAAGGCCAGGGACTTAATCTGGGTAAAAGTTTGTAGTTTAGAAAAAAAGAGAAAGAAAGAATTTGAAAAATAATCAGAGTTCAGAATCTTTAACCACAAAAATATTACGCAACTTGCCTAGAAACACTATCATCAGAATTGAAACTAAGTTACTGACTTTTTATATTCTAATATTCTTCCTGCTAAGGTTACTATCTGATATTTAAAATTGTGTAAATTTTCTTTTAAGAAAGTAAAAAAAATACCTATAGGATAGCTATGAATAGAATGCCCTTCACCTGGCCAACTTCATTCATCCCTTCAAACTCATCTTTTATTGCCTTCTGTATGAAACATTGTGAGATCTATTTCTATGCCACTTCATTCCCCCAGCCGATTTAATCCTTCCTCTGTGCTCCTATAATACTATGTAACTTCTTCTGTTAGAGCATTTTCATACTGCATTATATTTTGATTCCATAGCTACCTATTACATTTATTTATGTAAGGCTATAAATCTGTCTTATTCTCAAAGCATTATCTTAATGCCTGTCATTTGCTAAGTATTCCATAAATATTTTCCCCAACATTTTATTATGAAATTTTTCATATTTACAGAAAAGTGGAAAGATTTGTATAGTGAACACACTTATATGTATTTAGCAAATACTTAACGAGTGAGTGAACGAATGACTGAAATTTCTCCTCCCTCCCTCCCTTCCTGTTCAGTTGTCCTTCCCTTTTTAAGATGAAGCATGGTATGTAACTTACCTTTTTATGCTTTATTTTACTCTGTACAGGTGCTAATTCTAAACCTGAATCATTTAAACTGTGAATTGTTACAGTCTGGTCAATATAGTGAAAATAATCGCAGTTAGTCTTGATATCTAGTGGAAGCTTCAGGACTCAGTTCTCAGCCCACTCAGAACAGGGTCTGATGTTTTCTGGGTCATGGACCTCAGTGAGAATCTGATGAAAGCTGTAGACTATCTTTTCTGAAAAATGCAAGGACTCATATACTCACACTAGATCCAATAGATACAGTTACCATGTGATGCTGTAATAGAGTCATGGCTGTAAGAATCGTTGTGGTGCCTTATGCCTTGACATGAACCGTCTGGATCCGTGCTGTACAGTAACCCCATTAATGTGAGCCACACATGTAATGCAAACATTTTTGTAGGCACGTGTACATACACTCAAAGGTGTCTTACATTCTTCTTGTTATTGTTGTTTTCAATCTGGAGAATTCGGTATGTGATTTACAGTACAGCACATCACAATCTGGACTAGCCGCATTCCAAGGGCTCAGTAGCCACATGGCTAATGTCTCCTCTTTCAGACATTGCAGGTCGAGGCTGTTGTGATGTCTCCTTTTTAATTTTGTTGGTTATTTTTTCATGATTCATGTGCTCTTCTTACTGCTGAGTCTTGTATTCATTAACCTCCTTTTTCATATACTGCTTCTTTTCATAAAATATAACTTATTAGAATGATGTATAAAATAAAAATAGTCTCTGAAGGGAGGCTTTTGCTAGTGCTTTCATGAATAGAGAATATGGACTTTGTGATAATGTACTTTGGCCATGTCTAGTCTTTTTGCTTACTCTGGAGATTCTAGATATGCTTTACATAGTTCGAAGCTGCCCAAAAAGTGGTCTGTGGTTCAGAGAGGTTTAACTTTACTAACCACATTTATTTGGAGAAAAATATTTATTGTACCTCCTTTATTTCTCCTCCCATCTATTTGTTAATTTTGTGTGTCATTTAGAAGTTACACATATGAAATGCCAGGATTTGAGAACTTTTTATTCCTAGTATACTTAAGTTTCATAAAGGAGTAAAATAATGCATTTTGGTAAAAGGTGTCAAGTGAATATCCAAAGTCAGATTGTAATCCTATTTTCTGGGATTCTTAAGGAAATCTCGCCAAACATCTCTCGCATTTTCCTTATTTTATAATGTGCAGATTATGACTTAGAACTTGATAAAGGGGCCATTGAGCATTGAGTCTTAATATTAGTAGTAATTTTATTATTTTTAACCTACTGGAATTTCTGGGGTTTTTTTTGGTCTCTAATGTTAGCTTAGTTTTATCCATTTGTATAACTAGTTTCAGTTTGACTGCTTTTTGTACACTTTATTTAAAACTATTTTTTGATCATAGGGAAATTCATGGCACACCTTCCAATATAAGTCCCAGCCCTTTAGAGTCAAAGCATGTATATTGTGTGGATGTTAATGAAGAAAAGCCTGAGAATGGGAACCGGATGATAAACAATCGAGAAGAACGGAATGTGTGTTGCTGTGATTTTGAGAGTTCCCAATCATCCGTCATCAATGATACTGTGGTTAGGTTTTTAAATGATGGACCAGCAATTGATGCATTGCAAAATTCTGAATGTTTGATGAAGATGGTAGCTCCTATGAGAACTGAGGAGGAAAAGCCTAATAGAACAAAAGGAAATGAGAACAATTTGAAGGCTTCTGTCAGTAACATGGGCCATGATGCTGATCCAAAAGTGTTACGGCTAACTGACTCTTCTCCCTCTTCTACTAGTCCTTGTAATTCCCAAAGATTAGATCTCTTAAAACGGCGACAGCATGACATCAAACTGGAAAAACTCAAGGAGCGGATTAGGAAACAGTGGGAACACTCAGAAGAAACAAATGGCCGGGGCCAGAATCTGGGTCATGTCGACCACCCAGTAATGGTTGTTAATGTTGATAACTCAGTGACCGCAAAAGTCAGGAAAGTGGCGGCAGCACCACCTGCTCCAGCGTATAAAGGTTTGTAAGCATTGGTCTTTGTGCCTCTCGCTTTCCTTCTGCCTCCCTGTTCCACTTTCTCCCCAGGACGTATTTGAGGAGAGATGATCTTCTTTAGAATGGAGAGGAATTCTCAGATCACATGAATAAGAAATTAAGTCCAGGTGCAGGTTCAAAATGCGGATCCCCGAATCCTACACTAGACCTAAAGCAGTGTTTCTGGGAGTAGAGTCCAGAATTGGAATTTTTAACAAGGTCTTTTGGAGTCTCTTATAGTTTGGGAACCACTGTAGGAACATTTAATACATTAAACAAAAGAGGAAATAAAGATTAGTACATTTTCAGAGAACCGAAAGAATATTGCTCTTACACTGTCGTTGTATTCGTATTGTTATTAGGAATTCTTTCAGAAGTAATATTTAAAAGATTAGTCAATTCCAGTTAATATTTGGATACAGGATATTTTGGCACTGACATTTGCTGCTTGTTGTTATTTTAACACTAAGGGTTTTACTCTCATGTTTTTGTTTTCTTTTAAACTTTTATTTATTTAAGTGTGTTTTTCTAGGACCCATCAGCTCCAAGTCAAGTAGTTGTTTCAATCTAGTTGTGGAGGGTGCAGCTCACAGTGGCCCATGTGGGGATCGAACTGGCAATCTTGTTAAGAGCACTGCGCTCTGACCAACTGAGCTATCCGGCTGCCGCTACCGTCATGTTTAAGAAAACAAATATTTAAGTTGGATTTATACCAACATTGATAGTTTTCCATTGAGAAAATGCCTTTCAGAGAGAAAGGCATTTCATTTCTCTTGCTTTTTTAGCCAGTTTTTTATATATGATGGCCTTAAGGAGTTTGTATTTTTATGTTCCTGAAATTATTTTCACAGGGTCATCCATGTAACGTTTTCAATAAAGAGTTGATTCATCGATCATGTTCGTCTATGTTAGACTTATGTCATTAAAACTTCTGCTATTGTAGTCTTTCTTTTGTGCATATTGTTTCAAGTTCAGTTTTTCTAGATAAATGTTTCAAGATCGAAATATTGTCAAGATTTCTTCTGTTACTTTGAAGTTATTAACAAACTAGGACAGTTTTTGCTGCAATCAATTTTGTTTTGTATTTTTATGTCAAGTCTAATTTTTCTCTGACCACTTTTAGTTTTTTTTTATAGTCCTAAAGTTTCTTTAGTCATTTTTGTCTGCAGAACAAATTTTACTGTGTACAGTTTGAGCAATTATAAGTTTTATTTTGTTTTGAATCTCTTATTATGTTTTGCTAGTGGTAGTCATTGTGAATTAGATGAAAATAGGTAATTTGCATCTTATTCTAGTTAATTTGTGATAAAATTGAGAGCAGTTCCTTTTAAATATAGAAAAAAATTGCTCTGTTATCTAACGTATTATTAATAAAATTCTTTGATATCTTTTTAGTTATTTGTGTACCATGTAATAATTGTCCACACTGTTGACAGAGCAAATAGCAAATGGTGGGGTCAAAATATTCTTGTTGGTTCTGAGATAGTGATTATTCAAAACTTTTGCTATACTTATATTAGACCCATTAAATGCAGATTGTACATTTAAGCTTTGTTCATTCTAGAAGTTAAAGTTCTGAAATTCCAAAGTTACTGCAATGAGGCAAAGTTAAGATGGTCAATTTATATCCATATTTTATTTAATAATTTTATCAGAATCTAAAAAAAAACACAACAAACTAAACCAGAGTAAAAATCTTAAATGTAACTTTCTCTGAGTTGGTGACTGGATTTTGTATATTCCTTTTACTTACTAATTTTTTAATGTGTTAGTTTTCATATTAACGTTTTATAAATACAACTTTTGGAGGGCTTAATTTATGAAATGTAGCATATATTAGAGAAATTATAACACTGTGGTTTGCAGTGTCCTAAGCAATGGGATTTATTTTTCCCAATAGTGAATAACCGTTTTTCTGCCAATTTTTTGGCAGTGTAAAATTAAAAGCATCTTAATCTACTGTATTCTAAAGTGACAATTTAATTTGTCTGAATACATAATAAATTCACTTGGTTCAGAAGTCAAAAGATGAAAAAGGGGGTGCCTGAAAAGGTACTCCAACCACCGGGTCCTCTTTCTGGAAGTTACTTGTGTTAGTGATTCATGTAGCCTTCCAGAGATAATTTTTGCATATACCAGCAAATAAGAGAGAGAGGGTTTATTTTCTTTCTTGTTTTAAACAGTTGTTAGCATACTAAACTCGTTATGGACCTTGGTTTTTCATTTATGTTTTTGTGTGCTTTATTTTTTAAGGGGACATAGGCAGTGTTCTATGCTTATGCTTTAAAATTTGAAGTACTGAACATAGTGTCTGTGATTTGTTCTTGTCTTACACTTAGTTATTTGCATGTGTTTTTTCCCTGGTGTAAATGCCCTGAAGGTTATGAGCCTATATTGGTCATCCTTATTTTATTTCAGGGCTTAGTACAGTGTGTTGGACTTAAGGAAGCACACAGTAAATTTTTTATTCTATTTAATGAATTTAACTACTAAGAAAAAGGTAGACAGAATATAAATAAAGACTGCGGGACAGAATGAACTGGGGGACTGAAGTGTAGATACTGAAAGCTTCTTAAAGTTACCTTATAAAGTAAAGATGGAACTATAAGGACAGGCTCCCATAGAGACAAAGATTTCCTAAAGAGGAGCGGAGAAAAAATAATAGGATTGATTATAGAGATGGGATGGGGGTGATGATGAAGAGAAACGTTGAGAGAGATTTGCATGGAATTGCCACACTTTCTGTGACAAACTGTAGTTTGGAAGAACATTATGTTTATAAATTTTTTTCCTTATATAGGTATACACATAATTGTATACCTATATCAAATATCAGGTGAAATTAAGTTTCTGGTATTGTGCCTAAGAGCTGAATAGATTATTTTCTGTTGGACATGTAATTAACTTACCGATACACTTTATCTAACACCTCTGAAGTGCTATTACCAATTTTTGACTTGGGCTTATTCTTTATATTGATTCAGTTTTACACATTTATTGGCTACCAAATTCTTGAGAAGTTGAGCCACCTGAAAATATAACTCTTTATACTACTCTGGTTATCATCCATATTCATAATTTTATTATTTTGCAAAACAACATTCCAAGTTCATTGTATTTCTTAAAGAGTACTGATACACTTGAAGTAAGAAATCAGAATGGCAATTCCTAGGAAATAGCACATGTGTAATGTGTGTTGAGAAATTGAGCAAGTGTGTTTTAAAGACAGACGTATTTTTCACACGATTTTTGCCTATGTATGCAGGAGCTTGTCTATTTGTTCATAGACAAAATCAGGCAGATGGTAGCAATTAATGCCTGTCTTAAAGGAAAGAAGAATAAGCAGTGTAGTCTCTCTCTTCATCTTGAGAAGGATAGTTTGAATCTCTGAAATTTGTAATGTATGATTAACATTTTTTATCATTTAGTTTCTCCACTTTAGTCTTTTTGAACAATTGTACATTGGTTTATCTCACAGAAGCTTACTTTTTCCAAATAGTGTTTATCAACACATTATGTAGTAGTTAATTATGCATTCCTCTCTTTAAAAGTTTATTAAGCTGCTCAAAGTCATTAGTTATTAGAGAAATGCAAATGCAAACCACAGTGAGATACCAGTTCATTCCTACTAGGTCCACTATGATAAAAACAACAGACAATAGCAAGTGTTGTTGAGGATGTGGAGAAATTGGAGCCCTTATACATTGCTGGTGAAAATGTAAAACGGTGCAGCTACTTTAGAAAACAGTTTGGCAGTGCCTCAAAAAGTTAAATATAGAGTTACTATATGACCTAACAATTCTATTCCTAGGTATAATACCCAGGGGAATTGCAAACATATGTCCATACAAAAACTTGTACACAAATGTTCACAGCAGCATTATTAATAATAGCCGAAAAGCAGAAATACCCCAAATGTGCATCCGCTGATGAATAGATAACAAAAGTTGGTATATCCATACAATGGAATATCATTTGACAATAAAAAGGAGTAAAGCTTTGATACATATTATACAGTGGATGAACTTGACACTAAGACAAGAAGCCAGACACAAAACGCCACGTGTTGCATATTTCTATTTATATGAAATGTCTAGAATAGGCAAATCCATAAAGATAGAAAGTAGATTAGCAGTTGCCAGTGAATGGGGGCAGTGGTGAGGGAGTGACTGCTAATGTATACACGGTTCCTTTTCAGGGTGATGAAATGCTCTGGAATTAGATAGTGAATATCCTACATACTACTGAGTTGTATACTTTAAAAGAGTGAATTTTATAGTATGTTAATTTTGTCTCACTTAAAGCAGTATAACAGACAAAACTTATAAAGCAACGTTGATAAGAATGTTCTATCTTGTTGGTATACATAGGCTTCAATCCTTCAGAGACCAAGATCCGAACACCTGATGGCAAAGTGTGGCAGGAGGCTGAGTTTCAAAACATGAGTAGAGAACTGTATCGAGACTTAGCGCTTCACTTTGCAGGTGAGTGTAGAGCTTTCTACGGTTTTGAGTGTTTTATCATGCATGCTGACCTACAATATTTAAACATAAAGTTGTCACCAAACTAAAGATGTTTCCCTGTTCTGTTTGGTATGCTAAAGTAGTGGTGGTTTCAGTTAGAAGGCTGTCTTAGCCTCTCGGCTCTGCTCCAGGCTTAAAATAAGCATACATAGCTGATTCAGCAGAAAAGAGGCTATTTTTAAGCCGAGGGACTGACTTTCAGAGGAAGGCCTGTCTGATTTCAAGGAAATACAGCAGAGTCTAGTTGAAGTTCACTGCTACTTGACCTCTGAGGTCTCTAAAATGGTCAGTAATTTGGCAGGCAGCAGACAAAAAGTAACGTGGGCAAAATGCAGAAAGCGTAATGAACATTAAAGGAAGGAAATAATATTAGAGAATTAGAAATATGAGGAACGTAAGGAACATTGGAAGAGGGAATTAGAAAGATCCTACTCATAATGTTACTACAGATTGAACACCTAGTATGATTTTGGACAAGATGCTGGGTACTTAGTGTTCTGTATTTTGTACAGTTGAGGAAATGGAGGCTCAAGGAGTAATTTTCCCAAGGTTGCACAGAGTAGTTCAGAACTGAAGCCAAGATTCCAAGCCACCTCTGTCTAACTATAAATCCTGAGATTTTTCTAGTAAGTCCCCATAGAGATTCTCCTAATAAGTTCTGTGGCATTAACTGTTCAGTCCAGTTTTCCTACTATTATTACTGGGACACTATTCAGATTTTTTTTCTCATGTGGACAGGAAATATAATGTAATAGTTAAGAACAAAGATTTTGGAGTCAGTTTACAAGGGTTCACATTCAGGCTCTGCCACGTATTAGCTATGTCTATTAACCTCTCTTCCTTGGTTTTCTCATTTATAAAGTAGGGATAATAACAATATAACTTATAGGACAGAGACATTATAGATTCGTGGAATGCTGTATGTCCAGGGACTCTTGAAGAGGTCTGCCTGTTACACACTGCCTTATCTCTTGTTATGGTAGATGGACTCTGCTCTTAGCTAAGACCAACCCATCTACTTGTGTTTTAGTTTCCATTTGCTCTTGTGTACTTATGGACGTTACTTTACCCTCATTCCTTTCTTTTGCATCATCAAGTTTTCCCTCTCTGCAAGGTCATGCCTATCAATGTCCTGTGTGATACCATGCTGCTATCTCAGCCATCATAAAAGAACCCCTCTTTCAGCCTCTTCAGCTACTGGCCTGTTTTATCTCCTCTTTACAGCAAAACTTCAGAAACTTGCCTTATAGTCATTGTCTCCAATTTTTCTCCTCCCTTTTACTCTTGAATCCTTTCTATTAGGTTTTTGCTCCTACTTCTCGTGGACTGCTGTTATCAAGATCATCGATGACTTCCATATTGCTAAATCCAGTGTTAATTTGTCATCTAACTTGATCTCTCAGCAACACTGGACACGATTGACCATTTGTTCCTTTAAACTCGTCACGTGACATCTAAGATACCATCAGTGTTTGGTTTTCGTCTAAGTTTAGCTGCTCCTTTTCAATTTTTTCCCTAATCGACTCCCTGATCGCGAAACATTGACATGCCCGGTTCTCAGTACTTAGATCTCCCTCCCTCCTTCCTTTCCTTCCTTCCTTTCTCTTTTTACTTATCTACATACAAACTACGCAAGCTCATCTAGTCTCAGGGCTTTAAATATTCGTTGTTGCCGATGATTCCCAAATTTATGTCTCTGCTCCAAACTTCTCTAAACTCAGACTATTAAATCCAGCTGCTAATTCCACATCTCCCTTTGAATGTATAATAGATTTCTCAAGCTTAATATATCCCAAATGAAGCCAACTAACTAAGTGGGGTCACTGTACACCCTTTAAACCTACTCCTTTGGTAGCCTCTCCATCTCAGATAATCCTGTCCTACTTGTTCAGGCCCCAAATCTCCGGCTCCTTGGCCCTCCTATTTTTCTCGTACCTTGTATGTAATATTGTGATATTTTAGTATAATATAACCACTTAGCCCACCTCTGTCACTACCACCTACATCCAAACCACCACAGTCTCTTGTCTGGATTACGGCAGTAGCCTTTTAACTGGTGTCTGCTTCTGCCCTTCTTGGAAGGAGTCTCTCCTCCTTACAGCTGCTAGAGTAAGCTTGTTGAAATTTAATTGAGATTATATCACTCCTTCGCTCAAAGTCTTCCAGGAACTTCCCATCTCATTCTTGAGTAAAACCTGAAGTTCTTACAATGACCTATAAAGCGCTGTGTGATCTGGTCTTCAGTTATGTCTTTGACCCTGGCTCTTACTACTCTTCTCTTTCTCCATTTCATGCACACGGGCCTCCTGCCATTTCTTAGACACTAGGTTTGCTCTTGCCTTGGGGCCTTCAACTCATACTTACTTCCACTTTGCCCAGAATGCGGAGTTCTATGTGTATTTTAAAGTGCATTTATTTGTATCTGTAATTGAGGCTAATTTTCAAATTTCTATATATAGTCAGTATATTCCCCTAGATTGAAATTTAAAAAGTTAGCGCATAGTAATTTATATGTGAAATACCTTGAAATTTTTCACTAGCATAACCATAAAAGGGCCTAATTAAGAATATTGAGTGTTTCATGGAGCTTTATCTTAGAAGTTCATGAATATCGCAGTTAAGTAGGAATTTTTAAATGGAATTGGAGTCTGAGAAAATGCTCACCTCTGAGATCCTGTAGATGCCACAGAGCCTGGCTTGGAAAGCGTTACTGTTGCAGCTTCTTCCAGTTTGTGAAAACAAGCTCAGTTTTTCAAGGGTTTCCTGGGGGAGAAAAAGAAAAGAAAAAAAAAAAAGTAGACTTGGCATTGGTACCTAACGGGTCATAGAAATAGCCTCAGTGAAGGTTTCTTTCTCCCTACTTGACTTGTACACTTCATACTCATTTTTCATACTGGAGGTAGGGTGAGTGGGTGAGTAGATATCATTATAATATTTACTATAAATGTTTCTGCTTTTCAGATGATATCTCTGTGAAAGAGAAACCTGCTGAGAAAAGTAAAGAGAAGAAAGTGGTCAAGCCAGTACGAAAAGTCCAAAAGGTAGCCCAGTTGTCAAGTCCAGAATGCAAAACAGGTCAGTTTTCTTAATATCATGTGCATCCTAAAGTTACGTATTACTGAACTAGCATCTACGTGGAAATAAATGTTTATTAACCAGATGTTCTCATTGGCACATAAAAAAATTCCGTACATTTTGTGTATCATTATTTTGTGTATATGTGTTTTATGGAGGTATAATTGACATAGCATAAGCTATTCATATTTAGAATGCATACTTTGATCGGTTTTCATATATGTGTATACCCATGCAACCATATGTTCACCACGATACTGAACACATCTGTCACCTCCTCCAAAGTTTTTCTATCATTTTAAGTAGAAATTAACCAGATTAAAGGTAATGATTTTTATGTAGTAAACTTTTATATACAAAAGGATTGCTTTATGATTGTCAGTAAGTCTCTTTACTTATTCTTAATAAGAGAATAAATGTTGCTCAAGGAAAGAATAGCAGCCTGTGCCAATGGTGGTCAGGCTGGACCCTGAATAGACCAAAACTGGGAATCCATGGTGATCCACATTTCAGGCTCAACCCAGGTTGCCCGGATTTAAAACATAGCTTTGTTCTTTTGGCAGATGAGTTAATTTTAGTGTCCTTTGGTTTCCCCGTATGTAAAAGGAGAAAGAAGTAGTACTTCTCCCGTGGTGGTTGTGAGAACTAAAATAGGTAATACCTAAAAGCACCTAATATAGTACCTGGCATCTGGTAAGCACTCAAATTGTTAGGAATGATTGCATTAATAATAACTATTTCTGACTGTACTGAAAATGGCTATTTAGTATGTCATGGTCATGTCAGTAATTTGGGCCAAGAGAGAGCAGAGAAAGTTGGACCTTGGCCCTTTCAGCTTGGAGACATTCTGACTCAATCATTCACACATTCATTTATCATGCATATATTTTTGAGCACTTGCCACATGTGAGGCATTGTGTGATATACTAAGCTTAGGAACACAGTGGTAAGCAAGATGCATATAGCCCCTGCTTCCCTGGAGCTTACAGTCTTGTCAGGAAAATAGTAGATACATACTTAGAATAAAGGATGATGAATGTATGATAGGGGATGTCCGGAATCTTATGGGAACAGAGAGCAGGAGTGATGGGGCACAGCTTTTTGACCAGGCACTTGTTTTTCTGGTCATAGACTAATCAGTAGAATGGCAAATAACATACTTTGTAACTCCCATTGTTGACTCTCAGTGTCATAAGAGTAGAGAAGGACTTTGGCTATGTACAAATAAATACAATTTTATAGGAGTATGATTTATCTGAATGTAAACTAAACTAATGCTTAACCTTTAAAAGTGTGTTATTTTTCATGTGATACTATGTAATACTGTTGTCGGTCATAGTTCGAAATGAAGCCCTGGGACCTCTCTTAACTTATGAACACTGATCTTGGATTGTTTTTTGTCCAGTTTCGCGGTAGGCTAATTTCCATGTGTGCACTGTGGCAATGACCAAGACAGAGAGTCATTAGATGTGTAAAAGCTGTGTTAATAGTTTGTCTGTAGTGAAAGTGCTCTTCTTCTACCAATGACTGCATGAGACTATTCCAGAAAGCCAGAATTTAGACATAACCGCCGAGCATATTAAGAAGCCAACATTTATAAACAACTACCCAGTATACTCATGGTTGCTTGCCTTTGATTCAGAAAATTAAGCTGAAATTGAAGAAAGGCTCATTCTCTCATTTTGCTTAAGAACATGAAGTTTCTTATAAATAGATTGAGCAGTAGACTTAAAACCTTTTAAATATTTTAGATAGACTGTTTGAGGTGAATGACAAGGTGCAAAAATATTTCTTTTCTAAATTAACACACATTTATAATTTATGTGTCTTTATAATAGATGTTTTCATTAAAACTACTTACATTTAAACTTTAAAAGCCCTTTTTAAAGAAACTAAATAGAGTAGAATGTCCTTTATGATAAATACAATAAAATAGCATCACAGAAGACTTGAAAAATAGAAGAAAAAAGTATTAGTACTATTTTGTGTACTTCCTTAAAACAGTTTTAAAATCTTAATAGTATGTGATTGTAATCATTGTATACATGAAATTTTATCTTTTTCTCCTAGCATCGTTCCACAAGAATATTTCTTTCTGTTATTTCTTATAGAAATGGTAATTTGAAACAGCTGCACAGTACTCCATGTAGTAGAAACATAGTTGAATTAACCATTCACCATCCTTCAATATTTAGGTTACTTCTGATGTTATAAAAAAAGATACAGTGAACATTTTCACTTATTTTTTTCTTTCTTTGGAATTATTCCTATTAGATACAATTCTATTATTTGGATTATTTGAGCAAGGTGAATGAGCACTTTTGGGGTTCCTGACACTTTTGTTTTTGTTTTTAAAAAAGAAACTATACCCAACTTAATATTTCAACAAGCAAGTAGAATGCTTTTGTTGTAATTTTACCAGCCTTGGCTATGAATGTAAAAACATATTTTTCTAATTTAATTAAGTGTAAAGTACTACTCATTATTTTCATTTTCATTCCATTTCTTATGTAACTTTGCATTTAAATACTTACCTATTTATTTCATGTTTACTTTTTATGGTTTCTATTAGATAAATAGTCTTATGTCATTCTTTTTTTTTTTTAAGTTACTGTCTATTTTTGAGATAATGGTCTAGTTTTAATTTTTTTACAATCTGAAAATAGTAAATGAAAAGATTTTCTCCTGGTAAACAGCTGTATATATTGGAATATTCTTTTTATGAACTTTTATAATTAGGGCAATTGAAAATGTCGATGATGATTTTTTTTGAATGTCATTGTTCTATGCTAGAAAAGTATTGTGTAGTTTTAGTATATATCTGTAAAATATAATGTGAAATTCCCTGTAATACCATCCCCTCCAAAAGTAATCACTGTTAGCTGTTTGTTATATGTTATATATTTCTTCAATTTTTTTTCTGTGCTTAGATTGTTATTTGTTTGTTTAGCAGACATGTAATTTACTATGTGCCAGACAGATACTGTGATAGTATTGGTAAACCAAACATTTATTATAGTTAAGACATATTTTTGTTTTGTGCCAAAATTGTTGGATTCTGTGCCATAGTTGTTGAGGTTTCAGTTATCATTGTTAACATTTGGTACTTAACCTTCAGTTTTCACTTATTTGAGGTATGTGGGTAAATCAAGATTTAAACAAATTATTAATTGATTTTGGGGACTTAGGGTTAAAAATAAAAGTAGATTGTAAACCTTTTGACTTTGGCATAAGGTAAGCATAAGGTTATTAGAAAACCTGCATGATTGAATATGTAGGCTTCTTAGAGCTAAAATTTAACTTTTAAATTCAATGCAGTGTGTGTGTGTGTGTTTGTGTGTGTATATATATATGGATATATGTATGTATATTTTAGGTGGTAGTCGTCTGATAAGTACATCATCTTGGCGAGATGGACAAAAATTAGTAAAGAAGATTCTGGGACCTGCACCCAAAATGGATCAAAAAGAAAGAAGAACAGCATCAAGTGACAGAAGTGGAAGAGAAAGAACTGCTAAATCTGGTAAGTAATCAAATTATTAAATTATCTCCATAATTAAAATTGAGAAAAACAATGAAAAGTTGCCTGTGTAAGTACTTAGAGAGGGTGCAAATACTCTTTTTGAAAATGTTTTATGACTTTGCTTGATAATTGTGAATGTTGCTTAAAAAAGAAAACATGTTCTATTGGGCTTATCTATGGATAATTTCTATACATAGGTGTTATGGTGATCTTTATTAAGAATTCTGTTTATGTTATATTAATTACGTTTAGCTGTCATTGTGAATAGAAAGCATCACTTAATCAAATATTATTGGACTTTGAGGAACCATAAGAGAATCAAGCCCAGTCTGTCTCATCCCTATTTACACAAACACAGGCACACATCTACAAGGTTTACTTTTTTTATTTGGCTGATTAGAAAACAGGCCCTGATAGAGAATTGATTTTCTCAAGGGTATACAGTCAGTGGGTGGCAAAATTTGATCGAGGATCCACAACTCTTTAGTTTGACCCTCAATTCCATTACTTTCCCTTTTTGAAATGTCTTGAATGCTATTTGAAATAACTAGTTACTTTTTTATGAACACTAACTTTAGGAAATGAAATATAAATACCCACAGGCCAGCTTTCCTTTTCAGCAGCAAAATTTGCCTTAATTAATTTGAACTTCTGGAATGGATTCAGTATGAAATGCAATTGCAACTATAATCTGGTGTACAGAATTCAGTATATACTTGGTATTTTCTCCACTTTCATTTAGCTTGCACATAAACTCATGTGCGTTCTCAGTGTTAAACCATATCAACAATAATCTAGGTGATAAAGTGATTGTTTTTCTGTATATTTAATTTTTTCTGTCATTCATTGGAGAGTTGTGGCAGCTTAACACTGTTGGTTTTGTAATCAACTGTTTGGGGGTTTTAGGGAGGAAGAGAAATAGTAACATTAAATATACACATGAGAGAAAAATAGTAATTCTCTATTAATAGTTAAATATTCACATCAACAATAAGATCAATAAGATATTTATTTCAGAAATATTAAAAGATGCATTTTTTTCCCAAATGCCAAGGAAGCATAGTGTTTCAAAATGTTGAAATTCTTCTCTTACTGCTAAAAAAAAAGATGTTTTTCTTTCCTTCTATAATATTCTTCAGAAGACCATATACGATATTTGAATTAGAGTTTAAGGTAAAGCGAAATGCCCTAATTTTCTTCTTTGCGCAATAAATCTTACGAATGAATGTAGAATTTTAATAGCTCGCTAACAGTTCATCCTTTGCAGGCGGTCATATTGGAAGAGCAGAATCTGATCCCAGGTTGGATGTTTCACATAGACATCTTCTGCAAAACTCAGAACGTTCCAGAAGTAGAGCTCGGTCTGAAAATAATATAAAGAAATTAGTTCCATCTCTTCCAGATAATAAACAGGAGGAAAATACTGCCTTAAATAAGGATTTTTTACCTATTGAAATTCGTGGAATTCTTGATGACCTACAGCTGGATTCTACAGCTCAGGCTACAAGGCAAGAGACAGGAGAATTACAGAATCAGAAGTCATCAGCGCCAGTCCAGGCTCCTCGCAGTCACAGCCCAATCAAAAGAAAACCTGACAAAATAACAGCTAACGAAGAGCCCCCTGTCATTTCTAAAAAGCGCCACTATGACACAGATGAGGTACGACAGTACATTGTTAGACAGCAGGAGGAAAGGAAGAGGAAGCAAAATGAAGAGAAGAAGGCTCAAAAGGAGGCCACTGAACAGAAGAACAAACGGTTACAGGAGCTCTACCGGAAACAGAAAGAAGCCTTTACTAAAGTAAAAAATGTGCCTCCTGCTGAACCATCAGCAACTAGGCGGCTGCAGGAAACTTACTCCAAATTGCTACTAGAAAAGACCTTGCTTGAGGAGCCAACTCAGCAGCATGTCATTCAGGAAGCACAGGTAATAGTCGCAGAAATGCGAAGGGAAGTCATTTATAGTTAGGAACAGTTGATTTGCTATACTATTGAAAAATTACCAACCATTTCTAATATTCAGATGTACGCTCAGACAGTATTTGATGATGGCCTTTCATGAAATTTATTGCATATGAAGAGTAATTTGATAAATACGATTGAAAATCGGTGCTCGGAGTCTCCTAGAGTGATTGTTACTGACCTCTGCACATGTCGTCATTGCTGTTAGTTATAGAGCCTCACCTGATTGTCATTGTATTATTGAGCAAATAAAGTTAATTTATAATGAAAAGTCTAGTTTTGTGATCTGTGCTGAAGTTAGAGAATATCCTAGATTAGTGTGATAATTTTATCAATATAAGTAATGTTTTTAAGAATAATAGTAACATTAAGTATGTACCATGTGTCACATACTGTTTTAAAGGTTTTACAGGCTTAAGCTTCAGTAAATTTTCACAACCCCGAGAAAGTGTAGGTACGGCTAGTATTTCTACTTATCAGGTGAAAAACAGGATTAGAAAGAGTATTCCTCCAAATTATGCAGTTAGTATTAGGCTCTCTTGTTGGATTTCAGATATCATTTTGCTGTTAATTGTAATGGCTGTTTTTAAGACTAACTAAATTTGTATTGATTTTATTTGAGAGAAAAAGCCCCTACATTTCATGGTCTTTGTAAAGTTGAAATGATTTAACATTTGTCTCATGCACTCCCTGAGTATATCTTTGTGATGGGAATCAGATGAATTTGATGTCCTTTTCTCCTAGACCAGACCAGGGTATCAGCCATCTGGAGAATCTGATAAAGAAAACAAAGTGCAGGAACGTCCCCCAAGTGCTTCTTCCAGCAGTGACATGTCTCTGTCAGAACCTCCACAGCCTCTTGCAAGGTAAAAAGGGGAGAATGGAAGATGATGAAGGTTCTTTCTTTCCAAGAAATTAGTATAGTGGTCTATGTTCAATTAGTTTTGTTGACTGACCTTCTTCTGTGTGAGCAAGAGGTTTATTTAGAAAGTGGTTCATTTCTTCTGATAGATATTTAAAACATCTATACTTACTGCATCCCCTATTCTGTCGTTCAACTTTTATCTGTCCTTTAATATCCAGTGGAGATGTCCGTTCCTCCTGGGGCGCACCTGCAGTTGGAAGCACTCTTGCTCTGAACTAAACACAAAATAAAAGTTTGTTGGATGAATGAATCACAGTGAAATTAAGTATTTGTGGTGAATAATTTTCAAAAGACATTTCTATATCCATTGTTATTCAAAATTTCTTCATATGCCTCACACCAATTTATCCATCTTACCTCTCTTCAAAAGCTGTATTTAGATAAGCATGTGAACACATGAACAAGTACAAGGAAGGGATTTCATTTGATTTCAGATTGGTGATTGAAGACTCTTTCACCTTGAATTTTCTTAATTTTTTTTTTTTTTTTGCTGGAATATATTGTTTGCAATAAATTAAACCAGGGAAGTTAAGGTGATTTTGAGATGACATGATTATAAATTATATTTTAAAATAATCATTTGGGGAAGAGAAGGATTTTAAAACTCTTCTTTGCGAATGCACAAATGAAAATCAAATCACTTTCCAGTTTTGGGTTAATATCCATGAATCCCTCCCTTCCCCCTGGAGAATAGTAACACTGATAAAAATAGCTCAAATTTATTGAGTACTTGTTAGGTTTCAGGCACTGATCTGAGTACTTTGCATGTATTACCTTATTTAATTCTTGTTATTCCCGTTTTACAGAAGAGACAATTGAGGCCTAGAATTAACTTTCTGAAACATCAAAACATTAGTGGTAGAGTTGGATTTGCACTTGAGCAGTCTGATTCTAGAAGCCGGTGCTTTTAACCACTGCAACCCAATAAATGAAATGTTTCATAATGCTTTGTATAACGTTGTCAGTACATTTCAAATTTTAAGCATAAATAAATTTAATTTTTTTTTTAATTTAACTACGTTTAGGTAGGTGTACTCTCCAGTTCATCTCAGTCTCAAGCTATTGTTGTCAGACATTCCCTGCTGGCTTCATGTCGTCAGTTTCTCCCTTTTCCTGAGTTTCCTTCTGGCTCGCAGGAATTTACCTAATATTAAAAACAAACCAAACATAAACAAATCTATTAGTAGATTTTCTTTATTACCTTGCACACGTTCCTCTCCTTTCTTTTAATATCAAATTCTTTGACTTGTATTTAACCTGTTGCCTACACTTTCTCGTTCTACCAGTTCCTTAGCTTCTCCATTCCTGTTAATAGTTTTAGCATATTTCAGTTCCTTTATGCTTAAAAGGCATGGTGTTTCTTTTCCTTGCCCTTTGTGTCCCATTATCCTTCACTAGCTACCTGGAAAAGCTCCGAATTACTTAATCTGACCTTGAAGACCTTGAAGATCTAGCTCAAAAGTCACTTTCCTCGGCTAGCAGAGTTCATTGTTCCCTGTCTACAGCCTATTGAACTTTATTCATCTTTGTATTAGTACTAATGACATTGTTGTTACTGCTTGTTAGCCTCTCATCCCTGCTAGAATTTAAGAAACTAAAGAGTAAGGATTAAGTCTTAACTGAAATAAGCCTTTCCATTTTTGTTTCCCCTATTCCTCTATCATCAACATAGTACTTGCCGTAAAATTGGCATTCTAAATAGTTGAACTTAAAGATTTTGGATTTTTACTCAGCAGTATCTTTTATATTTATACCTTCCTTTGCATTCCCATTACTACTAGCTTAGTTTGGGCCCTAATAATCACACTTTGCATTTGTAAAAGTCAATGTTCTATGGCATAAAAATCTATGTACTAATCTTCCTTTCTTCATTCCATTTTTATGGTATCTCTTCAATGAAAAAGACTGCTACAGCATAACCTCCAACCAAACCTTGCATGACACGCTTTTCCATTCCCTTATCACCCTGGTTACCCTCCAGCTGATTGTTTTGAACTTAATTGGTAGTACTTCACATTTATCCATACTGGTTTGGTCTAAGGTTGCAGCCTGTCCAAATAACTTTGAATCATAATTTGATAATTTGTAGGGTTAGCCTCCCAGCTTTCTATCATCTGCAAATTTGATAAACGTATCTTTATGTCATCATCCAAAAATAATGGACAAGACCAAGGGCAAAACCTCACATTATTTTTTTCTAAGGATCTTCTTAATTGTTTATGAGTACATCAGCCTTTAATGTTTCTGTAGTATCGCTTAATATATAGGGTGTCCATAGTCTGGAAACAGGTGAATTATATAATGTTGTCTAGGAAATCTTTACTCTGTTTCTAGACTTTACAGACACCCTACCCTGTGTTGTGTATCTATGACTGGTACAGTTTCGCATTGGTACTCATTGTTTGATATTCATTAAGGTTTTTAAGAACTAGATTGTAATAATCTCCTTATTTCTTTAGTATGTATGATGTTAAAGATAAATGTTTGGCATTTATCAAATATTTGTTGATTAGAATAATGTGTATCTTGCCTTAATTAATATTTAGCAATCTTAAGCATTTCTCTTTTATATAACATTATTTTTAAAGGGAAAGGTAGAGCCAATGTTGAAAAGAATTTTGTCCACAGTTTTAAAGGTTATAATATCTTTTCAATTGGTAGTTTAAAATGTATGATGTCTTAGATGAAGAAAGCATTTTGCCAACCGTATGTATGATAAGATTCCATTTTTGTTAAAGTAACAACACCAAAACACAACATACATGTAGAAAAATGTTTGGAAAGATATAATTCTAAATGAAATTTGAATAGTGCCTCTTTCTCATTGTTTGGCTATGTGTGATTTTTATCTTTTTTATCCTCTTGGCCTGTCTTTTTTTCTTCTTTTTTTCAGTGAATATACATTATTCTTTTAATCAGAAAAAAAAAAGCAAAATTTAAAAAAATGGTGGCTTAGTTATGAGTTGCTGTGTAAACTAACATATTGTCACTTTCATTTGCAGAAGGGATCTGATGGAACCTACGTGGATACAGCCTGACAGATTGAGCCCACGAGTCCACCATTCTCAACCACAGCCTCTTGTGGGAACAGCTGGAAATTTACTCTCCCATCTCTTGAATCTGGAGCATGTAGGAATTTTGCATAAAGATTTTGAATCTATTTTACCAACCAGGAAGAATCATAAAGTGGCATCAGGGCCATTAACTTTTACACCTCAACCATATGTGACCTCACCAGCTGCTCATCCAGATGCCTTGTTAAAACCTAGTGCCAGCCAATATAAGAGTAAACTGGATCGTATTGAAGCCTTGAAAGCAACAGCTGCTTCTTTGTCCAGCCGGATTGAAAGTGAAGCCAAGAAATTAGCTGGGGCTAACATTAATTATGGGTCAGTGTGGAACACTGAGTATGACGTGCAGCCAACACCCCAACAAGATGGACCTTGGACTAAGGCTCTAAGTCCACCTGTGAAAGAGGATGCGGAAGATGTTTTCTCTGCCCGAATTCAAAAGATGCTGGGAACCTGTGTATCTCATGCAACTTTTGATGAGGAGCTTCCTGGGGTAGGCAATCTTAGTGAATTTAAAAAGCTTCCTGAGATGATAAGACCTCATAGTGCCATATCAAGCCTCAGAATGAGATCCCCTGGTCCCAAACCAGAAGGGCTGCTGGCACAGTTGTGTAAGAGGCACACTGACTCTTCTAGCTCTGATCTGCAAGCTTGTTCTCAAGATAAAGCCAAAATGTCCCTTGGTTCCAGCACAGATTCAGTCAGTGAGGGGCCTCTTCTTAGTGAGGGGAGTCTCTCTGAAGAAGAGGGCGAACAAAATGGACGGGCCCCTTTGAAGGTAGCAGAAATCTTAAAAGAAAAGGAATTTTGTGTCGGAGAAAGAAATGCTTATGAACCCATCAAAGAATTTCAGAAGGAAGCTGAAAAATTCTTGCCACTTTTGGGGCACATAGGTGGTACACAGAGCAAAGGACCATGGGAAGAATTGGCAAAAGGAAGTCCACATAGTGTCATTAATATTTTTACAAAATCGTATCAGTTATATGGAAAAGGTGAGAAAAGTAAGTAAGCCTTGTAACATTTGTATGTTATCGTTAGAAAATTATTTCATAATTCTGTATAAGATTTTATTAAATACAGATGGTCATTGTTCATTATGAGGATAATGGAAACATTGTCTAAATCTAAATTATCTGCAAGCTTCAACTAGAGTTCATTTAATCTTTAAATTTTTATTTTTTAGTCATAAAACTATAGTTGATTAGTAGTTATAGAAATTTTGGTCTAATTTAGAGAAATTCATAGATAATGATGGTCAGGAGTGGTATGCGTCAAGCGGATACTAGGTTTTCTTTGATCACAGTAATGCATGTAGATAGGAAGTAAGCATATTTCTTACTACCGTGACTTGTGAATCATTGGGAATACAGTGGTCAAGAATGGAGAGAGGCAACCATAGTAACATTTCTAATATGGAAACAACTCTATTACTGTTTGTCAAAACTAATTTTCAGTGCAGACTTTGAACAGTAATGTAGTTATATATTCAGTTCCTGAAACAATAACTTCTAAAGATCTCTTCTTATCCCTGAGATCCTGCCACACAACTTTCCTTTTCTATGATGGTCTCAATTCCTTCAAGTCCCTTTCTCTCTTCTTCCTGCCATAAGTGGATGCTACCCATCTCATGCTAAAATAACCTTAGAATTTCCAGGTTGGAGAGTGAGGCTGAGCCTTAAGTCACCTGTTGATACTGTGGTTTTTTTAATTTCCGTTCTACATAGTGAATAACTTATTTGACAAAGGAGTTGATTTAATCTCTTCATTTTATGCTTAATTGGTATCACATTGCCTTTCCCAGAATTTACTTTTAGCTACTTTGTTATGATCTTAGGCAGATTTATATATGCTGTTGATCTCTTTTGTTTAACACTTCTATAGATTTTAAAGTTCTTTGGATTTTAAAGCTCTTTTGATGAAAGCAAAGTGCTTTTAAATCAACAACGTCATTCTTTTCATAAGAAAATTGGTTTGTTCTTAAATCCTTCTATTTGATTTTCATTAAGATTTTATAGTTATACTGAAATATTTAGTGTTCAAATGATATGTTGTCTGGGATTTGCTTCAAAATAATCTATAAGGGGAATGAAAGATGAGAATAAGAAGTTTTAATTGAAACTGGATTGAACATGTATTGATAATTGTTGAAGCTAGATGATGGATACATTGGTTTCATTATGCTATTTTCTACTTTCATGTTTGAAAATTTTCACCAAAAAAGGTAACAAATGTATTGTTAGATATAAAGATAAATTGAAAAGAAGCACTAATAAAAGCAAATGAAAATGTCCCTAAGTCCATGTTGTTAATCCCTATGTTGTGAATGCTTTGCTTGTAGTATTTTTATTTTTGTTTTACAATACATTTCATTTATTACTTTCGACAGGGTTTGAAGACAGATTGGAAAGAGGAACGTCAGCATCACGGCCTTTGAATGGCATCCCAACCCCCCTAAGCAGTGTTTCATACGAGGATGACTTTGTCTCCTCTTCAGGGAGTGGGACTTTGACAGAAAAAAAATCAGCTCTTGAACCTAGGTAAGAGAATACGGAATACAGTCAGAGAGTGAGAAAAATGTAGAAACAAGAACTGTGGTCTGAATGTTCGCATAGCACAGTGGTTATTAAGAGCACAGGCTTTGGATTCAGACTGCCTGTGTTCAAGTCCTGGCTCTCCTGACTATTAGTTGTTTGTCTTTGGGCATATTACTTAACCTCCCCGTGCTTCAGTTTCCCTCTCTGTGAAATGGGAAAAATAATAGTACCTGCCTCATAGAGTCATGAATATTCAGTTAAATACAAAGTACTTAGAACAGGGCTTGGTACAGGGTAAGCAGAATATAGGTTGTTAAATCCATCTGTGAATCCTCATAGAGGATGGGATAGCATTGGGAAACCATCCCATAGTATATACCGACGTAAGAGGACTAAGAAAAGGTTTTCTGTGATAGAACCGAGTATGACCAGGTGGATCTTTGACTCCATGATCCCAAGTAATCAGTAGTTTGTTTTTTTTTATAGTTGGGATAACATCTGAAAATTTTGTAAAGCTTTGAAGAATAGCTATTATAATATTAATACTTATCGAGCACGTAATGTGCAACACATTAAGAGGACTAAGAGGGCTTTACCTGTATTAACTCATTATTATGACAGCCTGATGTTGTAAGAATTATTGTTACCATACCTACTTCAGGAAACTGAAGCACCAAAGTTAGGTTACTTGTACAGAGTCATATAGTAAGTGAATCAGACTCTGCTGGAGGGAATTTCCTCTCTAAATTTTGTTAGCATGCAAAATAATCTGATACTCACATTCAATATAATTTTCTTCAAAAATTACAAATTATAATCCATAAAATTATCAGATGGCCTTTTAAAAATTAGTCTTAGCTATAGTTGGACTAATGAAAATAAGTATTATTAAAATTATGTCAGGAAAAATACAGTTTTAAATTTTGAGCTTTAAAGGAAAGATTAAAATATAAAATCAAAACTTTTAAGGATTTAATTGTGACATTTAATATCACTGATTAATATGATTTATTGCATTTTATTTCTAGGTTGAACTAGACCATATTAATTATTGTTCCCTATAAGATTATCAGAAGGAAAATAATTATCACATATGAAAGTACAAATCTGAATGTAAAATTGAGTCCACGTTTTCTAGTATCCAATATTATATTTTTTCTCTTATGTATCTGAATTACCCACTTTTATTGTTTTCACTTCAGTAAACAACTCCCTGAGATTTTTCTCTGTAATAAATTGAGCCATAGGAAACAATCCAGGCTTGTGGTAGGAAGAAAACAAAAAAGAAAAGTGGAAGGCATTGTTGGTTATAGTTATATTCTCTTTGTGGTTAAATAGATTTTAAAATATAGCTTAAAATACCTACGGAAGGAGATTTGATTTTGGTGAATACACAATGCAGTATATGGGTGATGTATTATAGAATTGTACACTTGAAACCTATCTAATTTTATTAAACAATGTCACCCCAATAAATTAAATTTTTAAACAATCTATAGTTTTGGCTGCATTTTAAGACTTTATTTCTTTCTTGCACTGTTACTTTCTCTTTGACAGTATTGGTGGTAGCAACTTAGGCATTCAGGAGGACCATTCTAGCAGAAGGCCTGCCTATGATCTTTCCTCTGTGGATGTGACCTCCCAGCATTCATCAGGGTCGCACTCTGCTGCATCCTCTCGTTCATCTGCTTCTTCTAAAGGAAAGAAAGGAAAAAAGGAAAAGACAGAATGTAAGTGGAATTCTACATGGTGACTTTTTCTGTTTCCAGTGATTTTGTGGTAGTGATCTAAAGTTAGGATTCCATTCTGTAAGAAGTTAGATGAACTTCTTTATGATAGTGTAATTAGCTTTCATATTTATTTATCGTTACAGCAGTACCTTTTGATACATAACATAAATCTTTTGCTTAATACAAATGGAATACATTTGCAATGATAAAAAACTAAGGATTGTAGATAAACAGTCATACAAGAAATATAAATCCCCATTGATCCCTCTACTCAGAGATAACTGTTAACATTTTTGTGCCTATTTTTCCAATATATACATAAAACTGTGCGCATGCACACTTGTGCACACACACATCTTTATTTAAAAAAAACAAAATCATATTGTTTTGTAGCTGCTTTTTAAAAAACTTTATCGTATATCATGTAATCTGAGGTATCATTAAATACTCAAATTTTCTTACCTGTAAAAAAAGATGGTAATACCAGATGATTCATATGGTAATTTGGAAGCTTACATGAAATTTGCAGTTAGAATGTGTATTTAGCGCAGTAGCTGATTCTTTGGGCACTCTTAAGTATTTTTGAGTGATTGAGGAGAATACCTTTCAGTTGCCCCATTCTGCTCTTGGCTATAATTGGATCTGTAGACATAGATGTGAGAAGATAACAGTAATTAGGCAAAGGCCTCTTGAACTCACAGGATGGTCCCTAGGGAATGATTTTGCGTCCAAAATTGTTTTTTCTAAATGTAAAAAAATTGCTCATTGAGCTTAAAAAAAAAATAAAGAGGAGGAGGAGAAATTAGTAAATACAGAAAACTATTTAAAAATTAAAAATCACCTGTAATCCCTCTACCTACAGATAACCAATGTTAACATTTTTTAGATTTTATTTTTGTACTGTTGTACAATATATGTACATAAACGTTATCATTTTAACCATTTTCAAGTGCCATTAAGCACATTCACATTGCTATGCAACCATCATCCATTTCCAGAACTTTTTCATTATCCCATACTAAACCTCTGTACCTATTTAACAATAACTCCCCGTTCCTGTCTTCTCCCAGCCCCTGCTAACCACTGTTCTACTTTCTGTCTCTATGAATTTGACTACTCTAGGTGCTTCATATAAGTGGCATCAGACAATATTTATCTTTTTGTGACTGGCTTATTTCATTTAGCCCAATGTCGTCAAGTTTCATCCATGTTGTAGCACGTGTCAGATGGTCCTTTTTTTTAAAGGTTGAATAATACTCCATTGTATGTATATAGCACACTTTGTTTATGTGTTCATCAGTTGATGGACATTTGGGGTTTTCCCACCTTTTGGGTATTGTGAATAATGTTGCTGTGAACATTGGTATACAAATATCTGTTTGAGTCCTTGCTTTCAATTCTGTTGTGTATATATCCAGATATGGACTTGCTGCATCAAATATATTGAGTATGAGCATAAGCAATATGATTCAATATAGTTTTAAAAATCATAATCTAAAATATGATTGTATGTAGTAGAGGTAGTGTTTTGTGGTTTTTAGTTTTCCTGATCCCCTTTCACGATACCTTAAAAAAAACCCTGTATATTTTACTTCTTCATCCCTAAGTTCTAAAATTACTGTAATTTTTGTTGTGTATACTCCCTCTGGTGGTGAAAAAGAGTGTCTGCATGCTCTGTACAAAAACTCCCAGTGAAGTTGAAAGTAGTTAATAGATTAAAGCGGCAATCAGGCAATCATTAAGGAAAAATTTTTATAGTCTTGATTTAACTTTAAAACATATAAATATACTTTCATTTGGCAATCTTTTAAAACATGGGGAAATATTATCTTTGGTATGGGTCCCTTGGTTAAAGTTTAGATCTTTGTTGTGTAGACCATCGGATTGTCTACAATGTCTAGTTGTTTGAAATGAAGAACAATTTTTAAATGGTGTATGCATTTTCGTAGAACAATATTAAATGAATAAAGTGTTCTTATTAGAAAAGAATGTATCTTTATTATGGAAAAATTAGAGATAACCAGTATTAACAGCTTGCTTTTAGCCTTGGGATCATAAATAGATTTTAGATGATAGAGTTTTTTATAATTGATTAATAATCCCGTAGATTATTTGTGCGTGTCTCCCGCCCACCCCCACCATTGTGGTAGTGCAGTCAGCATATCTAATTCATAGTGCACAGATTTACATAACTTCTTAGGATGAATTAGTAGGAGTGAGGTGGACTTTCTGTCAAAGGGGATAGAAAATTATTTTTATACAAATTTTAACTTGTCCTTCAGAAAAGATACATCAGTTTACACTCTCATGAAAATAATTAATGAGTATCCCTTCCTGTGTGTGCTGAATGACACTCAAAATTTCATTTAAGAATATTTGCTAATCTAACAATGAAAAATGGTATCTCATTGAAATGATTTGCATTTCTTTGATTGCTATTTGGGTTTAATATTTTTCATATGCTATGACTTCTCATTTTTAAACCAAATTTTATTGAAAAAGTGTTACCTTATTACTATCCCTATAGCATAATATTTTTATTTATATATTTTTTATGTGATAAAATATACTTCATAAAGTGTGCCATTTTAACCATTTTTAAGTGTATACGTCAGTGGCATTAAATTTATTCACACGGTTTGCAACCATCACCAATATCCATCTTCAAAACTTTTTTGTCATGCGACGCTAAACTCTACCCATTAATGGCTACCCATTCCCCACTCCACCCCCCACAGTCACCATTCTACTTTCTTTCTCTATGAATTTGACTAGGAAATTTAACCATTGTAAGTGTACAGTTCAGTGGTAATAAGTACATTTATTTATTGTGCAACTATCACCAATCCATTTCTACAAGTGTTTCATCATTCCAAACTGTAATTCTGCCCCTGGTAACAACTGTGCTACTTTGTGGCTCTGAATTTGCCTACTGTAGGTACCTTATATAAGTGAGTAATCGTAGAATGTTTGTCCTTTTGTGACTCGGGCTTTTTTACTTAGCATGTCTTCAAAGTCTGTATTGTAGCATGTGTCAGAATATATCCTTTTTAAGGCTGAATAATATTTCATTGCATGTATCTTTCAGTAGCTTCTAATATTGGGAATCAGCTTTATAAGAAATTTACTTTACAGGGCTGGATTCACTCACTGGAAATGTTCAGAACTCAGTTCTTGATGAGGAAAAAGTGCACTCTGGCTCAGAACGTGGCTCTCAGCAAGGAAAGAAATCGGGGGCCAGTAGCAAACTTTCTGTCAAAGATTATGAGCAGACGCTTGACACTGATGGCACTTTGGAAGATCTTTCTGGGCATTCTGTGAGGTAAAGTAATTATAATTTATACTGGAATTCATATTTCATTGAAGTTACAATATCACTGATGTTCAGGGAATCCATTTAATAAATTTCTGTGTTTGAGGAATAGATATTGTAGTTTTATTCATAGCTCTAGTCTTTATATTTTAGAATGTGGCCATCTCTCTCACCTAAACTATTAACAACCTCTCTCTCAGGAATTCTCTGTCTCTGGCACAACCCACCTTTCTATTCTAAATGCCATCACCGCACTTGTTTTCTTGACGCAGTCCTTTGACCAAGCACCTCCTTTCCTTGGGGTACTCTGGGAGCTGACAGTTACCCCACAGATCAACTCTAAGAACTTAACATTATTTGATGTGTTTTCACTGGGCTACCACAAACTATCTCATTGGCTTTCTCTATACCTTTTGCTTCTCAGCTGTGTTCTTCTGCTCTTTGAACACAACTACCAAGCATCCTTCTGGTCTCATTCTTTATTTCCTCCTCCAAACTTTTCTCTCCTGCTCAACTTATTAGATGACTAAGCAGACTTTGAAATCTCACTTTTTTGATTATGGAGCTTGCATACTCTGGTTTTTTCCCCTTTCTTTTTAATATCGTATATTACGCACTTAGCCTGTTGCTTACCAATAGCGTCCAGTTACTGCTTCCTGCACAGTTTCCACATCTTTGTCCATATGACTTTTTATCTGCTGCACTGATTTTCTCCTTCTGGAAATTGAAGCTCTGAGAAGACATGGATTTATTGTTTTTCTTTTAGAACTGTGCATTTTTTGGTAGTGTCACAGGTAATCCTTTTTCCTGCTTTCAGGTTGCCAATAGTGTTGCAACATTAATACCATCATTGTTATATTTAAAATTGAATTTTAATTTCTGTGTCAGTGATTTTGGAATTCAGAAAACTTTACCTTTTCTCAAGAGATACTCTGGTGATTTAATTGGCAAAATCTACAGTAAAATATTTCTAAAGTAGAATCCATAGCCAAGTAAGTTTGACAATGGCCTGTCCTATAGTCTAGAGCCCTCTCTTCCCCACCTGTGGATATTCACAGTAGACAAAATAATTTGTGGCTTGGATAAGGAGGAGTCCAGATTTTGAAAAATTATTTAACCTATTTTTTCTTAACTTATTTGGCTGTAGACACTCTCTGTTTCCAAGCTCTTTCCCTTTCTTTCCTTCTTATTTTTTGGAAAACTTCATATCATTGGAAACATACTTTAAGAAATGTTAGTCTTAAGCAAATCTTCTCTGCAGAACAAACCTAAATTCATCTCTTAAAACCATAAGGTGAGATTCAGACAGAGTACTTTGTCTTGATGTTTGGAAATCTGTTAGGAGACAGAAGTAGTGATGATCCTTTTTATGTTTCATAAATGAAATTGCCAGACTGTTAAAAACAGTATTTCTCTAAGCCATCAATAGAAAATTAAAGGTCACTATAAATAAGAGGGTACCTCTTAAGACTACTTTCACTCCAATACTTACCTGCTGGGTTTAAATAGAAATGTTTGCCTTTGAAAACTGTGTCATAATTTTATTAAAGCTAAAAGTAAACTTAGTATGTTAACTGCTAACTTGGTTCGTAGAGTATCTTTGAGCAATTTAGTCAATAAATATTTATTGAAAGCAACATTTTTCTTATTATGGGAAGCAATACCTTTAATGACTTAATTTCTCAGAGAGGGGCTAGACGTGTGCCTTGTGTTGAATTAAATGCCTTAAGAATTGTCCAGTCAAACTGTTATGAGAGGTTACTTAGTAAAAAGTTTAGGAAAGAACTATAGTACTAAAAGGTGGGTGGAAGCAAATGGACATATACAATATAAAGTACTTAGAGATGATTAGTATAAAAGTAGTATTTTGCTGTGACCTTTGGGTTAAGAGGAATAACAAAAGAGTAGTTTTTGTCATTTCTTAATTTTTAATACAAAATTATATTTTATTTTCTTTCACAGGTATTTTAAAACATTTTTTATGACAAATTTGATCTTACCTTTACTATATGGCTGTAATTTTATCACTATGTAATATTTTAGAGGATTTTGCCTTGTGCTACAATAATGATTTATGTATTTACATTGTAGAGGAAAGAGTTAAGTGGCAATTTAATCCAGAGACTCCTTTTCCACTGTAAATGGAGCAATAAGAGGAGTACTCAGAGTTGTTCATTCAACATAGTGACTATGGTGAAGGAATAAATGCCTGAATCACAGTTTTTTTAAGCTAATGTTAATAGAAAAAGTTATGCATGCTCTTCTTATGAACTGTTAGCTGGTTCCTGAAGTAGTTTTCTTTTCTCTAATGTTGTTTTGAAATAAAACTTCTAGCATCTCATCAGACAAGGGAAGATCTCAGAAAACTCCACCTTCTCCCCTGTCTCCAAGTTCCCAGAAATTGTTGCAGTTTGACCTTCCAGGAACTTCATTAGAAAGATCTAAGTCATCGGTGATAATGCCTCCAACTACAATAGGATTGAAGGCGAATGCTGCTTTTCCTGATACAAACACGGCTGCCAGCAGAACCCCTACAGAGATGACTTCAACACCAGGTGAGTAAACCCATGCAGGTGTAATTTTAAAAATAAGATAGTAATTTTTTTTTTGAAAAATTTTTTTTTTCAATTGAACCATAGGGAAATTTTATTTCAAATGAATGTGATTCCTTTTTGAAGTATTAAACAAAAACCGTGCAGGAAAATAAAATTTGAGAAGCATTGGAGATTCAATAGTGGGGTTTTTTCTCATCTTCCCAACATTAATCAAACCATACCTGAAAAACATATGTACTTTAAATATTTTTAGGTATGTGTGTATATGTGTGTGTGTGTGTATATATACACATATATATATGTGTGTGTGTGTGTGTGTGTATATGCATGCTGCACGCTCACACACACGTGCGAAGTAACTGTTAAAATATTTTGTACTCATCAGTCACTCTCTTTCCTATAAAGGAAAGCAGACTTGTTTTTGGCTCTTAAAATGAGAAATGAATTTTAAAAATCTGCGATGTAATTTCATGTGAACTTTTACATTTGACAATTGTTATGCCCTCCAGGTTCTAAACGTTTTTCTCCCGCTGGCCTCCAGCATCGTATGGCAGCTGAACTCAGTTACTTGAGTGCCATTGAGGAGTCTGTGCGCCAACTATCAGATGTAGAAAGAGTTAGGGGCATTTCCCTTGCTCAGCAAGAGAGTGTGTCCCTGGCTCAGCTCATAAAGGTATTTGTGGAGTTTTCTTCTTTAGCTTTCTGTGTTTTTCTCTTTTTTTTTTGCTATTTAAAATAATCTTAATGATGAGTTAAAAAACCATAGTCGGTGGTCACTAGATATTTTGATAAATGGTGGATGTCTATCTTATTTATTGTCTTTAGGCTTTAATTGGTGGCTTCAAAGGATTTGTGTTAAGAAAATAGCATGATATCTACTATAGTTACTGTGTTATAACAGTTGAGTGTCTTCGAGTTACCAGTTGGTCATTTCTTTCTCTTGTAGGCACAGCAACAACGCCATGAGAGAGACTTGGCCTTGTTGAAAGTGAAGGCCGAACAAGAGGCTCTGGAGTGTCAGAGACAATTAGAAGAAACTCGAAACAAAGCTGCTCAGGTAACTTACTTTGCAGCAAGTACTGGCTCTTAAACCTAAATTTGTATCTTTGAAATCACTTTAGTGTTTTTAAATTATATAGGAATAAAAAAGAGAAGATGTCATTTATGACAGGTGGGTTAATTTTATGTCATTTGATTCTTGTAGCAACCCGGTGAATTTGAGTAGTCAAGATTTAGTCCCAGTTTAAAGAAGTGGAAACTGAGGTACATAGTAGTTACCTGTCCACAGACACATGAACTCATGAACGGTGGAGTTAGGACTTACATCTAGCAGTGACTTTAAGACTCCAGATTTTAAACTCTAGATTTTAAGACATGAACTCCAGAGAGTAATCAGGTGTTTTACTAATAAGAACATTTGATCAAAGAAACAAGTTTGCAAATTAAAGCTAATTTGGGTTAGGGAGAGACTGTGACACGACAGAAGTTCCCTTTACCCTCTTTTATTTACAGGCCCATGCAGAATCATTACAGCAGGTGGTGAAATCACAACAGGATGTCACTGACGTCCTGCAGGAAGCAACTTGTAAAATCGCTGCCCAGCAAACAGAGACTGCTCGCCTCACCACAGACGCAGCACGCCAAATCTGTGAGGTAGGAGCCACTGAGAACCCTTTCCTTTTTCGTTCTTTTTAGTCAGTCTATCTTACCTATTCATTCCTATCAACACCACCATAATCAAGAAACACTATATTTCCAGTACTCTAAAAAGTTCCCTCATACCCCCTAACCTTGGTCCCAGGGAGCCACTGATCTGCTTTTTATGAAGATTCTTCATTTTTACCCAGTGTTTTATTGTCTTTCACTGTACCAAGGATAGAGCTAGAAATAGTTTTACTACTGTCTTTATATAGGATATCCGTAATCCATAGATATAGTCAGTATATTTTAGCAATTACTAGTTAGGACTGTGTGAAATGATTGTTATTAAACAGCCACGAGACTACTATATGTTGGGTACTCTAGGATTGTGCAAATAAGTATAAAATAGAGTCTCTTTTCTCAAGAAAATTTTAGGCAACATTGACAAAGATTTCAAAAACACTTCCAAGTCGTCAAGTCAGTGATTGAATAAATGCGAAATGAATAATATGTGCAGTAATGGCCACAATGGCCAAGAGTAGGAAAAATGTACTTTACATTGTTGGTCGGAAAAGACATGGGAAGTAGTAATTGAATTGATTTTTGAAGGAAGATCCAATTTTTGGTTTACTGTGCCTTATTGTATGACTTGTAGGATTGCTGTCTATTTCATAGATACTTATAGTTGGGAGAAACCTTAGAAATCATGCTTTCCAGCTCTTTATTTTTATAAGGAAGCTGTTGAGACAAAGAACCTAAATGACTGGCCCACAATATTTCGCCGATTATGGCAAAATTGGCTCACTCTCCATCCAGTAATCTTTCCAAGACACTGTGCTCCCGCTCAGTTCTTCTGTGACGTTATCTTTTTAAATGTACTTTTACCTTGTGTGTGTTCATATTTAGATGGCAGAGTTGACTCGAACTCGTATCTCAGATGCCATCACTGCTTCAGGAGCTCCCCTAGCAACGCTATACGACCACCAGCGGCAACATGCACCAGACTTCGGAAAACAGCAGAGGACCAGGGCTGAAGCAGATAGGTTAATATTCATTCATTCAGCAAATACGTAATGAATATCTACTATGTTCCAGGCACTATTGTGGGATCTTGGAATATAGTTATGAGCATACAGTCTAGTGGGGAAGATAGACATTAATCAATCAAGCAGTCACTTGAATGAATGAATGAATGCTGTACGAACTGAGGCAAGTGTTATGAAAGAAAAGAATGTATGTCTCTGAAATGTATAACAAAGGAGCCTGTGGGTGCAAGGAGGTCAGAGAAGGCTTTCCTGAGGAAATAAAGCTTATGGTGAGATCTAGTGGATGAAAAGGAATCAGTGATGTAAAGACGGAAAGGAATCGGCAGGTCAATACATGCAAAGGTAGGAAGAGAAAATGAAGGAAGACCAGTGGGACTGGAGGCAGAGAGCAAAGGGGAGGATGGTAAGAGATGATGCAGGCATCAGATCGTGGTAGGGCCTTGGCAGACCTTAAGGGTTTTGGAGTTTATTCTAGAGCAATGAATAATCAGAGAGATTTTTTAGGCAGGCCTGGGTGACGTGATCATGTTTGGGTGTGTCTTTCTTTTACGTCACATTTTGGCTGTTTCTGATTCATAGATTTTAAGTCTCTATTCACATTCATTGATACTTGGGTTAATTTGTGTTTATTTCTCATAATAAAGCAGAAGATACTCTTTAATGTGTTATACACCCTTTTCTAGGAATGAGTGCCTTTCTTCCTCAGATACTTTGTAACAATTATCTCAATTTCTATTCATTCAAGATTTTCTCTCATATTAATATTGAGCAGTATTTAAAATCTTTCTCTTATTATAGACTTCACATGTTTAATCCGTTTTTATTTTCTTTGTAGGAAAAGTCAATCTGTTTCACTCTCTCACAGTAAAGAAGGGACCCTTGACTCAAAGCATCAGAAGTATTCTCCTTCATGTGATAGTTATTCTGAATCTTCAAGATACAAGAATCACAGTAGAAGGTGAAAACAGTTTGATGTAGTAAAGTCCGATAAATGACTGAAATATTGCTTTTTTTTTTTTTTTGACTTCTTACTCATTTCTTTAAATGAAATAATTGTGTCTCACCTTCAAAGTTCTGGCTTCCTCCATTTAATTAGCTGGTTTACAAAACAGCTGTTCCATGTAATAAGATAGCCACCATTCCTTGAGAGCCTGTATTGTACAAGCACTGTATAAGTTGTTTTTTCTACATTTAATCTTCACAACAATATCTTCCAAGACAGATATTACCTTATTTTATAGATTAGGGAACAGAAACTTATGGAGATGTTAAGAAACTCACCCAAGGTTACATAGGTCGTGTGGCACACCAAGGAATTGAATTTTGGTTTATCTGGCTCTAAAGCCTGTGTTTATTAGCTGACATCCATATTTTTTGGTATTTATGTACTAATTTTTATCATTGTAAAAGAAGATTGAATACTTACTTTGTCATGGTAGTTGCCACAGCATTAACATCTATAGTTTTCAATTGTGATTCTGTCCTTGAAGTAGGAGATTTTAGAGGCTACTTTCCAGCATTCTTAGAGGTAGGATACTATGCTGTCAAAGTGTAGTAAAAACCTCAATTAAAAAAATTAAATCATGACACTAAAAGACATGAAAGTTAATGTGATGTGAGTACCAGTAGTTATTGAGTACCTACTGTGTGTCTGGAACTGTGTGACTTTCATGTAACCTTCACTGACTCTTCATTTAGGCCATCATCTGGGTGGTTGTGATGGAATCCTAATAGGTTTCCCCACTCTGTTCATTAACCACATGGTAACCAGAATGATATTTTTAAAATTTGCGACCAATTGTTTAGTCATCTGTTTGAAACCTTCAGTATTCCCTCTGAATGGGCCTGTGGTCCATCTGCAGCTCTGTCTCTGGGCATTTCCCTTCTTACTATGTTCCACTAATGCTGACTGCTTCCAGTTCTCTTTGTCTTCCATGCCATTGCCTAGGATGTACCTTCTTCTAGGCCCTACCCCCTTCCTTTCATTTAGTTTACTTTTACTTCTCCTTCAAGAATCAGCACTACTCCTAGTCTGCTTTAGACATCCTTTCTGTGTTCTCCCACAGCACTCTGAATATAACTACTGCAGCCTTTACACCTTCTGTATCCTTGTTTCTTTACTTATAGACTAGACTAGAAGTTCTTTGAGGGCTTCATTTTCATCCCCCTAAGAAGTAACCCTGTACCTATTGGCAGTCACTTATGCTCTATCTTCCCCCAGCCTTTGGCAACCACTAATCTTTGTATTCTCTGTAGATTTGTCTAATTTGGACATTTCATGGAAATGGCATCATATAATGTGCAGTCCTTTATGACTGGCTTCTTTGACTTGGCATACTGTTTTCAAGGGTCATCTATCATATATCAATACTTTATTCCTTTGTATAGCCAAGTACTATTCTGTTGCATGGATGTACTCCATTTTATTTATCAGTTGATGGACATTTTGACTGTTTACACTTTGGACTATTATGAATAGTGCTGCTGTGTACATACATGTACACATTTTTGTGTGGACATAATGTTTTCATTTCTCCTGGGTGTATATACTTAGAAGAGTGTTGCTGGATCATACAGTAACTTTGTTTTTTTTGTTTTTTTTTTTGAAGACTTGCCAAATTGTTTTGCAGAGCAGCTATTTACATTCCCACCAGGAATATAAAATTTTTATATGTCCTCACCAACACTTGTCTATTTTATGATAGCTGTTCTAATGAGGACCATGTCATTCTTGTGTCCCCCAGAACTCAGCAAAATGCCTAGCACACAGTAGGCCATCTGCTACATGTTTAGTGGGTAAATAATTGGCATATTACTAAGTGGAAGAATTGAGATTTATCCCATATGTTTGTGACTCCAAAACACTTGCTGTTCCTACATTGTGTCTTTTACCTTACAGCTTTATTCTATGATTTGTCTGTTCAAAACATTAAACTAGACAAATAATTACATAATATTCTGATAAATACTATCATAGAAACATACACAAAAGACAGTATAAGCACAGAGACAGAAGTGACCAAACCTTCCTTGAGAGTTGGAGGAGGGGTCCACAAGCAGAAATGATACTTGAACTAAGTCTTGAATTAGTAGTTTGTTAGGCAGAGAGGGAAGGAAGAGTGTTTCAGAAGAGGAAATAGTTTATGCAGAGGATCTCAAGATCTGGTTCATGGTTGGCTTTCTGTATATAGCCTCCTCATTGGTTTCAGAAGGTGGGGCCACGTCCTTGGTTTCATTCATACATACATATAAGTGAATGACTAAACTAAGGAAAGCAGAGGAGGGGGAAGCAAAACATTGAACTTGAAAGCAAGTTCACTAAGCATTTGGAAACTTGAGGCTTAAGGTCAAGGGAAGGGCAGAGCTAGTGATATGTATTTGAGGCTCAATCAGAATGACAGTAGGTGAAATTATAGGATGCGTAAGATTGCCCAAGGAGAGTCTATAGCAGAAAAAAGAAAGGGCCAGAAACAAAACCCTAGGAAACACCATTATTTTAAGGAAAGAAAGTGAAAGAAGCCCAGGAAAAGAACGTAAAAGAAGCACAGGAAAACTTGTTATGAAGGTAGGAAGCGAACAGGTGAGTAGAGTCGGGAAACACAAGAAAAGAGAGTTCTTTTATTTAACATTTAACTCTGATATAATTTCAAGTTTACAAAAAACTTGCAGGCATAATTCAAAGTTCCCAAATATCTTTCATCCAAATAACCCTAATGTTAACATTTGTCTACATTTGCTTTAGCAAGCTCTTAAAGGAGATAGAGGTCAACACCATCTAATGTTGCAGAAAAAGAATTTTTAGCTTAAATAGAGTTTACAGGAATAGTTCCAGTAGAGTAACTGGGATTGAAGCAGATTGTGATAAAACATGATGTTAATGAAAAATAAGGAAATGGAAGCAAGGAAATAAGAAGTAGAAAGAAGCCCCTTTTCCCAGTAGCTTGCTTTTCAAATGAAAGGAAAAACTGGAGTGACAGCCTGAGGATAGTAGTTGCCCATTGTAACTATTTAAATGTGAAACCTTCCTCTTTCCTACTCATCTTTTCTAAAAGTTTCTTCTCAGACTTATGGCTACTTCGCATTTTTGTTTTATATTATCTTTCATCATTTTCTTATGATTAAGGCACATTCCTTATTTTGCCACTTTTTGTTTTGTTTCCATAATATTCATAAACAGAAGTAGTAGTGGTAGCAGCCGTCAAGAAAGTCCTTCAGTTCCATCTTCTAAGGAAAATGAGAAGAAACTTCATGGTGAAAAGATGGAGAGTTCTATTGATGAACAGGCCCCGACTGCTGTGGATGACTCTCTACGAAGCGACAGTGTACCTTCTCTTCCTGATGAGAAAGGTAATTTTCCTTGCACATGTATGTGTAATAATTTGTTTGGGGAGACTTACCTTTGAGATAATTGTGACTGAGCTAGTTAATATAATTACAATATAGTGATAATGAAGACAAGGTTACATATCTGATAGTAACTATTTTTGATAGAAACTGTAATATATATCTGATAGAAACTATTTCAAGGACATACCCTATGCCAGTAACGCTTGCCAATATTTTATACGATTGTGTGTCATGATCCTAAGGGGAGGCAAAAAATCTAGGAGGACATGCATGTGAATAATATATACTCAACATTGAAAAAAATTACTTTTATTCTATTGTGGATATGTAATGTAATTGTAAGAGAATCCATTATTAGAACTTTACATTTTAAACAATATAACAAGGGTACAATTTCTTATGAATAATGATAATGTCAGATATAATAATTATATTAAAGTTCATTGCTTAACTCTTTCTAGATCATAAACAAAAGCTGTATTCCCGTCAGATCATGGACAGTAAATAACATAACAAAGAAAACAGGATCTGGCAATATATGGCACCTTTAAGACAATAAGTCAGAATATTAATAGTCTCTATTCTAGAATTTATTTTTTAAATAACTGGCTCTTAAGCAGTGTTTTTGATTGATAGTCTAGAGCTGTAGTCTTCAAAGCAGGATGGGCAAGATAGTGTTTGGAATCCTAGAAGAAAATATTTAATTTTTCTCATCTTTTAAAAATATTTTTTGTAAATTTTATAATGAATATAAAATGTGGATATGGCAATTTATAGTTATGGCAGCCATAGCTGATCAATACAGAACTTGGTATCAACCAGGATGTGGGGGGCTTCCCAGCATGCAGTGCAGCCTGTGACAAAGGATTCTAATTGGATTACAAATGAATGACATAACCATACCAAAGGGGATGGAGGGAAAAGGAGCTGACCTAAGTAACTTTGGAAAATGGTATTTTTGAGTGGAAATTCTAAGCCTAAATACAAAAGGAACCGTATACAAATACAGTTTTGGTTTTTTTCACATAGGTACGGGCTAACAGTTCTTTATATATATATATTTGGGTTTAAGAAATAAGTACATAAATGGATGTTGGATGTTGAAAGTTGGAAGCCAGGTTTCTCGGTGTTGGAGAGGGAAGTTATAGATGCACAAGAAAGGAAGACTAAAATGAAACCTGTAGTACTGGGTTAGTCAGAAACATCAGTGTGAATCCATGTTTGGATGGTTGGATGGATACAGAAAAGACTGTGTGTGTGTACATGGGTTATTATACATGTATATATTATGTGTATAGCTCTGTTCACTGATAGAGTGAAGAAGCAACAAAACCCCAGTAGTGACAACAACAACCAGTGCCCAGATTGTGGTTCCTAAATATTCTCCAATAAAAGAAACCAGAGCTCATTAGAGAAATGACTGATTTTAGGACTGGGCAGGGAAAATACAAAATGAGCTTGGAGCATTTTGTAATATCAGAAACTAAGGATGTTCAATAAACAAAAGGATTGTTGGAGTGGCGTGTCAGAGGCACACAGGAGCCAATTTAAGACTGTCCTGTTTAGTTAAACATGGATTCGAATTCTAAAATTTTTTAACTTGCATTTCTTTGATTGCTAATAATGCTAAACTTTTTTTTTTTTTACTTTACTTGGGCCATTTATATTTGCTTTGTGAAGCATCTGGTCATGACCATTTTCTCATTTTTCTATTGGGGTGTTAGTTTTCTAATTGATTTGTAAGGGCTCTTTATATATGAAGTACATTACACGTTTATCATATTTTTTCTAATATTTTTAGATCTTTTAGAGTTTTTTTTCCTTGTTTGTAAGATAAGTGAATTTTTTTTATTTCGTGCTTACTGGTAGTGATCAGTTCTATGACTTATGTCGTCCCATAGAGGTAGCAAGCACTAACAGAATACCTACTGAAAACTGTTAACGATAAAATCTACTGGCTCCATGTTCTTTTAGATTCAACTTCTGTTGCAACAGAGTATTCCCTGAAATTTGATGAATCCATGACAGAAGATGAAATAGAAGAAAAATCATTTAGATCTTTACTACCTTCTGAGAGTCATCGCAGATTTAACATGGAAAAGAAGAGAGGCCATCATGATGACTCTGACGAAGAAACTTCCCCAGAAAAGACTACACTGTCTTCTGCCAAGGTGTGTTTCAGTTAACTGTGTCGATACTTCATAAACAGTTGCGAATGTGTTCTCTCAAAGGTTGAGGTTACATTTTGTACTTGAACTCAATTGTCAGCTACAGAATAATTTTCTTAAGATACCAATTTTATGTTATGTTTTTGCTTTAGAATCTGGCATTGCTTTCCTTACAAAGGAGAACACAAACTTTTTCCTTAGAATAACATATAAGGCCTTTGAGGATCTGAGCCAAAGTTAGCTCTTTAGCTCTTTCACCTGCTTCTCTCAAAGAACTTGATTGCACTTAAAAATTTATATTTGTATCATTCTTCTTACTAAATTGTAAGCCTTTTGGATAACAGAGACAAATTTTTACCCCGCTTTATATCCCTGGCATAGTACCAAGCTTATGGTACTATAGCAAATATATTTTAGCAAAAATAGTTGTTTGCTAAAATTTTATTGGCTGAATAAATTAGCAGATAAATGTTACTTCCTCTCATGTGCCTTTTTTGAAGAATGTTCTCTTGCATGGTCGGCAACATTTTAATTCATTTATTTTATTTATTTTTATAAGTGCATACCTCTTTTAATGAAGTTAATTAAGTTCCAAAAGGTTTAGATGATGATATAAACTCAAACTCTACTTTAGGAGCTGAGCATGCCGTTCTCAGGAGGACAAGATAGCTTTTCTAAATTTACTATGGAGATGGTTCGACAGTATATGAAAGAAGAAGAAATGAGGGCAGCTCACCAGTCCTCACTCCTTCGTCTCCGTGAAAAGGCCTTGAAGGAGAAAACTAAGGCTGAATTAGCCTGGCTAGAGCATCAGAAAAAGTACGTTCTTTCAATGAACATAGTTTTCACTCTTTGATTTCTCCTTTCATTAAAAGGAAATGCTTTGTTTTTTAAAATGTTTTTGTTCCCTCATTTAATTTGATTTGATCAACCCCGTTTAACAAGCAAGAAATATGGCAGCCACCCTTGAATCATATTGTTTTCAAGACCTCTTACTCATATAACGTTTTCTTTGCATTTCTCTTTTATCACTTAACTGACTCTTATGTTGTTGTTTTATACTGAGTTCCTTTATTATGTTGTAAATTTCTCAAAGGTATTTTCTCTTTAAAAGACACAGTCCGGGGTTTGTATATATTATATACACAGTAAGATAATTGTTGGGATAGGAATTGCTACATGCAGCAACTGTTCTCCACATTTGAAAATGTTTAAATATTTAATGTTCAAGAATTCTTGACAATAAAAATAGAAATTTAATCTAATCTTTGCCTCAATGGGAAATATTTGCAGACATCTACGAGACAAAGGAGAAGATGATAAAATGCCCCCACTCCGGAAGAAACAGCGTGGTTTGCTGTTAAGGTTGCAGCAAGAAAAGGTATGTTAGGAAAAGTACTCCTTTAAGAGAATTTATCATAAAGCCAGTTAGATTATGGAATCTATTGTTTTGCCCAATCTCTTTTTCTTATTATCACCTTAAATGAGATTTGATTGAATTTACTACTGTTTATGCCTATACTACTATAATTACAGGAATTGCTTGGTAGTCTACCATATTTCTCCTAAATTAGAATTATGTGTCACTGCTAACTTAATACAATAGAGTCAAAAATTCTGCCTTCATTTAGTATATAAAATGATCCTTTGAAATGCATATTTAAAAAATTAAGATATTTGTAAAAGAGTCTATTTGGATTAATTTTTTAGTCACTGTTTTCCCAAATAGATTTTTCAAGACATATTAATTACTAATTGACAAATATTTTGGCTTAGTGGACTCAGAAAGACCTAGGATTTGAATCCTGAAGAGACAACATGGTGTAGAAGTTAAAAAGTCAGGCTCTAGAGTCGATTACCGGGGTTAAAAATCCCAAATCTAGCAATTATTAGGGTCATAACTTTGGACAAGTTACTTAAGTTCTCTGTGCCTCAGTTTCCTTATCTGTAAACTGAGGATAATAATGATTACATACATGGTAGGGTTTGGGGGAAGAATAAATGAATTGGTACATAGATAAACTTAGAACAGCCCTTGGCACAATAGTAAGTGCTCAATAAATGTTAATTGTTACTTGAATTCCAGCTTTGTCACTTGCAACTGTGTAATCATGGTTAAATTTAAGTAACTTCTCTGAGACGTAATTTCCTCATCTGTAGACGTAAGATTATACTTCATATGGTGGTTGTGAGGATTAAATGAGGTAACATATGTAAATGGGTTTCATATTGCCCGGTAAATATTCAACAGATTCTAGTTTTCTTTTTTTTCGGTGACCTGTCACCAGGTGCTAGCTACTGTGTTAGATGATCAATGAACTGAATCATCTGAGTTATATGTTGGATTATTACTTAAGTAGCTTTTTTTTTTAACTTGCCTTAGGAAACATCACTGATCATATGAACCTGAAAAAAAATTCTGAACTTTATTTTTTTTTAAAACAAGTTTTTTTAATCTATAAAAATTTAATCTATAATTTAATCTATATTTTATTTTAAAAATATAAATCTATTTAATCTTTTTAATCTATAAAAATTCATTTTAAAATAACAAAAATTTTTCTTAGTTAAAATAAGTAAATTTTTACAATGTTACAATAGCTTTCTGGTTGTAAAATAGAATAAAAAGCAGATTTACAGATATTTTCTCTCATTCAGTGGGGTTGTGTTTTCACTTTTAATAGTGTGCTTTGCAGGGCACAGTGTTTAGATTTTGATGCATCTAATATTTTATTGCATGCCTGCTGATAACACATTTAGTTTTTTTTAGTTTGAAAATGTATTTGTTATACCTTTATTTTTGAAGGATATTTTTAACGGTATAGAATTATTTTTTTTTCAGCATTTTTTAATGATCATTTTCCATTATCTACTGGTTTCCATTGTCTTTGTGAAGAGGTCAGTTTTCTTAATGTTGTTCTTTTGAAGGCCACTTTTAAGATTTTTAAAAATGTGTCTCATTTTTCAATAGTTTTACTATAATGTGCTTAGGTGTGGTTTCTTTTGTATTTATACTATTTAGGGTTTGGTGAGCTCCTTGAATCTGTTTGTCGTATTTCATCAGGTTTTGAAAATCATCTCTTCATGTGTTGCTTCTGTCCCATTTTCTCCCTCCTTTCCTTCAGAGGCTCAAAGTAGACATTTGTTAGATCTTTTCATTTACCACATCTCTCTTCTACTGTTTTGTTTTTATATTACTCTAAAACAATTTTAAAAAAACTGCTTCAATTTGGAAAGTTTTATTGACCTGTCTTTGAATTCATTAGTTATATGTTCTTTACTGTCATGTGTACTGTTAAATCCATTTGATGAGTTCTTAATTTGATTTCTTTCAGTTCTATAATACCCGTTTTGTTCTTTTTTATAGAATTTTAATTCTTTGTTGAAATTCTTTACCTTTTCATCTATTTTTCCGTATACTTTTGAATACATCATTCGTAGTCATTTTAATTTCCTTGTCTGCTAACTCTAATATTTGGACGTCTATGTGTCTGCTACTATTGTCTGTTTTTATTTTTTATATTCATATGATCCTTTTTGCATGTCTAGTAATTTCTCACTGACTGCTGGACACTGTGTAAAAATAACTGCAAAGGGTCCAGGTAATGTTATTTTCCCTTTCCTCTGCTATGCATTTAGAGTGGTCAGCTGTTCACTTTAACCCATTCAAAGGCTGAGCTGGGTTAGCGTTGGATTGCAGAGTTGGTAATCTTCAATCTACTTCCACTTTGCATTGGCCCTGGGTTGTGACCCTACAAGGATTTCAGTTGAAAGCCAGGCAAACCTTTATACCAGCACAAAAGACTGTGAGGATTGCTGCTCTGTTGTCTAGAAGTTTCTGGTTTAGCTCCTTAGTCATCTGTTTGTGCTGCTTCAGAAGTGGCAGATACATGGAGGGGGGAGACTGAGTTGGAAGCCTCTTAAGTCTCCAGTTTTGTCACTCTAATTCTGTATAGCTGGTGGGAATGTTAATTCGTGTAACCACTTTAAGAGCAATTTGACTATATTTAGTTAAGTTGAAGGCTCATAATCTATGACCCAGCAGTTCTGTGTCTTGGTATATATTCTAGAGAAGCTCTCATACATGTACAGGGGAAAATGGAAACAACTTAATTTTTTCAGTAAGAGATTGATGAAAAAGTATGTTCCTGCAAGAAAGTATAATGCTACAGAAAAATGAATGCATCAAACATTAGTACTGTACAGTAGAAATTTCTGAAATGATGGTAATGTCTGTATTTATGTTATTCGATACAATAGCTATTATCCACATGTCGTTTTTGAATACTTAAAATGCGGCTAGTACAACTGAGAAACTGAAATTTGAACTTCATTTAATTTGAATTAATCTTAATTTAAATAGCTACATGTAACTGGTGGCTATAATTTTGGATAGTACAGCAGATCTCCATTTATCAAAAATCATAGTAATGTTTTTTAAAGAAAAGCAAGATGCAAAAGAATATGTACAGTATGATATCATTCTTGTTAATTTTTAAAAATCACCAATCAGTAATGTATGTTCTATGGAATCACTTATACAAAAGTACACAAGCACATGTAGGAATGATATACTTTGGGGGAGGAAAGGGAAGAAGAGATGGGGTGGAGTTTAGTTTCATCGGTGATGATTTATTTTTGAAAAAGACAGATTTGAAACAAATATGGCAAACTGTTGTAGGTGTTTTAGTGACTAATTTTTCTGCATATTATGTTTGTAGAACTTCAGAATGTTTTTCTAAGTAAATGTGCAAAAACTACTCTTTGATCCAACTGGCTACCCCTGGAAAGTTACCCTACAGAAATAAAAGTACCAAAGTATAAGGATATGTGTAGTAAGATATTTACTGCAGTTGTATTAATAAGAATTATTTTGACTGGTAGTGATATGGCTATGAGCAATTTGGCCATATATCTTTGCACAACTGTATGCAAAAAAGAGAACATATTTTCCTATGTCATGGTCTCCTCTCTTTTTTTTTTTTCTGGTGAAATTCATGTAACAGAAAATAAACATTTTAAAGTGAATAATTGACTTATACCCTTACCCATTTTAAAGTGAACAATTGCCTTGTGCAACTTTATGGTTTTTTTAAAGAGAGAAGCAAACCTATCCCCTCCTATAATCCCCTTGAGGAAGTCTCTTCTTTTAGGCTCAGATTGGGTGAATTTATACACTAGTTGGTTCAGAAACTCAAGCGCAAGCTAGAAGCAATTTTCAAAATGTGCTCTGTGGAACTCTGGGAGTCTCTGAGACCTTTCATAGGTAAGGGGGTCAAAACTGTTTTCATAATTATAGTGGGATAAGAATTTGTCCTTTTCATGTGTTGACATTTTCACTAAATGGTACAAAAACAATGGTGGGTAAAACTGCTGGTACTATTGCCAGTGTCCGGGCAGTGGCACCAGCTTGTGTTGGTAGTTGTTATATTTGTCACTGCCACACGCTTACAGCTAAGAATAGCTAGTTTCATTGAAGAATGTCTTGATTGCATAGTACAAGTTACTAATTTTATGGAGTGTTGACCTTTGAGTACTGGTTTTTCCCTCCTTTGGAAAAGGGAGATGGAAATGGGAAGCCCACCGCTAAGCACTTGGCTAGAAAGCAGAGAACAGTGATGAGGAACAAAGAGAAGCACTGGTGCAGTGGTTTCAATTGCAGGCTGAACGAGCCACATTTGTACATGGAATACCATTTTTACTTGAAAGAATTATTCAGAGACAAAGCTTATTAAGAGTTGAGTATTTGGCAATCATTTTCTTAAAAATGAGCAAAGTGTGCCCGTCACTTCAGAGAAGGCAGCTGACAGTATTTGTTGCCAGTGATAAAATTCAAACTTGCAAGCAAAAGTCAGAATTTCAGAAATTTCTATCCACCATCCAGTACAGTATTAGAGAAATTTTCTTTTGAGATCAGTGGTGATAATGAATGTAATTTTTTGATATTGTATAAAGAAATGTGTCAACATTTGGAAGATCTCATAAGTCATTGAACCAACATTTTCTAAATGACCAATGCATGATGTTAAAAAAAAAAAAATCAAGCCAGACAATAGATTCACAAATCTATAAATACTATTTTTTTCACTACATTTTATTTTGTTTTGGAAAATACAATTATTTTCTTAAAAATATATATAATGCCATTAAATACTCATGAGAGAATGAGAGTGAGAAAGGGCAAGTCAAGTCTTAGTACTTTAAAGATAGTTTGATCCTGAGAGACCCTAAAAGGATCTTGGGGAACATCAAGGGGGTCCATGGACCCTACTTTGAAAACTGCTGCTCCAGAGAAGCTCATATACGTGCCCAAGGAGACAAAAAAATATAAGGATGTTTATTGTAGCATTGTTTGTAATAGTAAACAACAGCCTTATCCAACATAGGGGTAATGGATAAATGAAATATATATATACCTCCAATGTAATTTTATGCGGCATGTAGATATAAGAAAACATGGAGAGATAGCAAAAGCAATGTCTAGTAAATAAAGCAAGATTGAAACTATGTATGTATACGTTTATAAAATATTTAAAAACATATGAACCCAACAGTATATGTTTTCTTTTGTTTGTTTTTGGGGGTTTGTTGCAGGTAAGTACAAATATTTGTACTTTAAAAAGAATGTACTGGAAGGATATGTGCCATCATAGTGGTTACTTCTAAGGAGTTGGGGCAGGGGATTGCAGACTGGTTTTATCTGTAATGTTTAATTTCTTTATTAAATAAAAGACTAGGAGAAAATATGACAGACTTAACAATTGTTAATTTGGGATTTTGGAAATTAGATGTTTTTTGTGCACTATTCTGCATTTTCAGATAGTTTCAAGAAATCTCTCAAACATGATTAAAAGAAACTATGAGTAACAAATTATTAATGTCTTTATTATGCTTATTGTATTAACAAGAAAACAGATTAAGACAAATTTGTGGGGAAAAAGGACAGTCTCTGCTAAATTTTAACATTAACAGTGAAGTATAATCATCTTTTGCCCACTTAATGAGCAATAGAAAACTTCCTGATACCCTGTGTGCAGAGGGTTTGGTGCAGTGTAGTCCTAGATGCTTCGGGTGGCATTTTAAGTGAGAGAATTCTTGTTTTTAAAGAAATTTTTAAAACTATTTTAAGGTCCATAAAATGATTCGTTCTCTTTGACTTACTGGTCCTACTTTTTGGATTCTCTCCTAAAGAATTAATCAATAGTATGAAACAATTATAGGTATGAAAGCATTATTGGCGATGGTAAAAAATTACAAAGAGCCTAAGGGGTTAGCAATGGAATAGTGGTTACATCAATTAGCTTCCGTGATATGCAACTATGAAATAAGTGTGAAGACTGAGCAGCACTATGGAAAAATGTGAAGAGTATATTAAGTTTAAAAAGGAGCTATGAAATCATCAGTCTGTTATAATTAAAATTATTTATATTAGGGGAGCATGTTAAAATATTGTAGAGTGATGGAGTTATGTGACTCCTCCTTTTCACTACTTTAAAATTTTTCAATGTTAAAATTACTTTTATCTTGAAATACTATGTGTTTGTTTTTGATATATGTGATGATTGGAATTTCTTTTAAAAGTATTACTTTGGACTTATATCCTCCACATCTCAGTCCCTCTCCTAACTCTTTAAACCTTAGGCAGAAATTAAACGTCTTCAAGAAGCCAGTAAAGCAGCTCGGAAGGAAAGACAACTGATTCTTAAGCAGCAAGAGGAGATAGAAAGGATTCGACAGACCACCATAAAACTACAGGAGAAGTTAAAGTCTGCAGGGGAGAATAAATTGGTAAATTTCACGAGATTATTATTTCTTTGTTTTCTGCTTCACGCTGCTTGCTAATACCTGCCTCATCTTCTAATGTGATGGATATGTTCGTTCTAGCATTGTGATACAGTAGGGAACTGTGACATATTTTTGTATATGTGCCTTTATGTCTGGTGAGAGTTTAGACTCATGGTTCATATATGAATTTTAAAGTGTTTTCTTCCATTTATAAACTCAGTTGGGATGGAGAGCCTTGCTCTTTCTTATCAACCCAGATACATTCATCAGAATTAATGAGAGAGACTTTTTTTGCTTTTTATATGATACTTCAGCTGGCCAATGTTAATGTTACATGATGTGAAGGAGATACTGAGACAAAAACAAAATTTGGATCTATTCTAAGATACTGTAAAGTGTCCATATAGCTAGTGTTGGAAAATAAATCTCTAATATTCTCTGCTTTGATTTTTAAAACTACCTTAAATTTTGAAACAATCTCAAATTTATAGAAAATTTCAAACAATGTGAAGAACTCTTTTCTTGAGTTGTATGTTGCTAACAATTAACATTGACACATTACTACCATTTAATCTGCAGACCTTGTTTCAAGTTTCTCCAGTTGTCACAATAATGTCCTTTATATCAAAAGGTCAGCTTAGAATCACGTATTGCATTAAGTTTTCTTGTCTCTTTAGTTGCATTTAGGCTGGAAAAGTTCCTTGACTCTCATGACCTTGACACGTTGGAAGATTGCATGCCAGTTATTTTGTAGAATGTTCTTCAACTTGGGTTTGAGTTTTCCTCATAATTAGATTCAGGTTGTGCATCTTTGCAGGAATATCACATAAGTGATGGCGCCTGATTTTGATTTATCAAATTACCGATGTTGACTTGATCACTTGATTAAGGTGACGTCTATCAGACTTCACTGTAAATTTGTTCTCTTTCCCTTTGTAATTACTAAGTACTTTGCATGGAGGTATTTTGCGACTGCATAAATTCCTGTTCTTCATCAAACTTAGATGTAATCTCTTATTTATGTCAGTATGAACTCATGGAGTCCTATTTTACTCAGCATTACAATCTGTTACTACCGTTGTTTGTTTTGATGCTCACTTTGTCCCAAATTGAACCGTCCTCTTCAAGCAGCCTTCTGTGTCTCTTTGACATGTCCTCATCAGTCTTGAGTACTTCCGTGTTTTCTGGAGCAAGATGTTTCAGGGTCATCTTGTACTTTGCCTGCGCAGCCTTAGAATCAGCCATTTCTCCAAGGAGGAAAGTTATTTGAAAACAAACATGTGGTGCGTGGCATGCTCATTGCTTTCAGGTTTTGCTCCTCCTAAGCAGCAGTCTAGGGAATATATAAGTATATGTTGCTGTGGATACATACATACATTGTACGTGTATATTTACTTCTACATGCTTATATAAGTATTCTGTATATGTCTTATGCGTTCATATGGATAAATCAGAGGTTCTTACTGATTCTTTCAGTTTCAATCCAGTTTTCTCCCTTTGGAACTTCCTCCCCACCCCGCCTGGGCTCTGACTCCCTGAGTCAGGCTCTCTTCCCCATCCTTTTGTCCCTTCTGTAAACCTTCCCTGCCTTCTCTGGACTCTGTTCTCCGGAATCCCGCCTCACTCTGTTTGGGCTTAGGACTTTCGGGTAGGACCACTCCTGTGTGGACATCCTCATTGCCCCACCTGGGCTCTGACGCCCCACTTAGGCCACTGTCCTGTATTAGATGCCCTCCTCATGCCACTCAGGTTGGGACACCCCACTCTTAATCCCTTTGTCTTTTTCCATCTTGTTCTATTTCATCTAATGATTTTAGGACTGAATTGTTCAGGAAGGGGAAAGGGAAGGAGAAGGGCTCTGCTTTGTTTGTATAGTTCACAGAATAAAAACAGTCATGATTGTGCCTACCCGTATTTCTGAAAAGTTAAGAGAATAAATGACTATTTGTGGGAAAGTCTTACTGAACAATTAAAGTTTTACTTTTGTTCATCAGAAATAACATATTGATTAAACCAATGGTTCCTAAATGTCTTCATTATAAACTTTTTAATTTGTGAAAATGTTGTTTTCTATAAGAAATATTTAAAGAAAAAAGATCTATCAATATGATTAAAATAAGTTACATGTTCCCTTCATTCTTTGTGTCTGTACATACATGTTTTATATAGTTGTAGTGTCTGTAATTTTATATTCTTTTGAGTGGTTCAATTTTTTAAAATTAGGACCTTTAGATACTAAATTACTAGTAGCAAAAGTTTTTTTTTTATTGTTTTACATCTTTTTAAAAAATTATTACACTTTGCAATTATAAATATATGTAAAATATACATAACGTAAACTTTATATTTTACCCATTTTTAAATGTATGACATAATTTTGTCCTTTTAAGTAATAATTTCAGCTATTTTACAAATACTGTTTTGAAGGCAAACTTAATTTTGAAGAGAGAATGTTTGTCATCACTTTGAGATCTTAAATCCCAGTAAAATTGTGACACTTTACCCTTTTTGTTCACAGGACTCTCGTAGTGACGATGATGCAAAGGATAATAAGGCCGTCAGTCCTGGTCCAACTGACTTGGAGACCCGCAGCCCCTCCCCCATTTCAATCTCCAGCAGTGAAACTAGCAGCATCATGCAGAAACTGAAGAAAATGAGAAGCCGCATGGATGAAAAGTAATTCATTTTTATAAATATCTCCTGTTATGTTGAAAGGAGCACCAACAAATATTTTTAATATAGTTCATTAGGTTAGATTGGTACAGCATTCTATTTTATGGATTCTTACTATTTTATGGTAGCATTTTAGCAGAACTATTACATCAATGTAGAAGTCAATTAACTATAGATCTTATTTAGAAAGCTAATTTTCTTGTGTTTAATACAGCCAGGTTTCTTATTTTAAAAACCTAAGTAATATTTGTACATATACCCATGACAATGTTTTCTTCTTTCTTTTATTAAAAGTTATGAGTAAGTGTGAAATTTGTACCTTCTCTGAAATCTGAGGACATGTCATGTCTACTGACTTGGGGGACCAATTACTGGTGCATCCTGAGTGAGATCTCATCCTGTGGCTCTGACAGCTCTCAGGCTTATTCAGATAGACGAGTGAAAGCGGACCCTGTGAGTAGGTGTGGACTGCTCAGCTGAATCCAGGAAGCCCGGAATACTCCTGGGCTGTTGAATGCTTTGGCACTCTACCATTCTTCTAAAACATTTCTAAGTATTTTTTAAAGGCTCTGCTAAAGAAAGCGACTCCTACTTAGATGCAGCTCAGTTGTACATCAGCTTTGACCCTATAAAATGACATTTATGTGAGAGTCTTTGAGGTGTACATGTAATTAAATACATTGGCGTGGACCCTCTTTTTGACTTTATAGTCTCTACCTCCTTTAAATATGGAAGAGAGGCCACTACAAAATTTTGCTGCATTTTAAAGTTAGCAGTTTGAGCAAATTAACTTAATTTGGTTTTAATCCAAAAGTTAAATGCAAGAGATTGAGCTTAAGTTGTGTCTTGATATCCTTTGGGAGTGTACCACATATCCCCAAATTTAATAATGCCCTATATTCACATGTGATGTCAACCTATGACTTAATTAGTTTCTGAACAGTCAAGCAGTTGTAAATCAAATCTTAGTATAGGTGCAGTGTTGTACATTGGCACTTCATTGCTTAATTGAAATTGCATTTTAATAACTTAAGATTGGCATTTCATAACTTAAAAATACCTAACTTGATTATGAAAATAAGTTTTAAAAAGAAATACAAATTATAAAAATAAAAAAAATACAAGAGGGTTAAAGCAAATATTCACCAATGTGTAAATATTCCTTTTGGGTGATTTCCATGGGTTAGACTAATTAAGGCTTTTTCAGATAGGAATTTATTGAAATTTAGATGAAAGATGCTTTCTTCCTTTCCTGATGAAATTTTCCAATAGCTTGTAGAGGCAAGCTCTGTTGCTCCAGGGATCTTTGAATTCAGAATAATCTCTCTCATAAATTTTCGTAGCTGATTTGACATTTGTATCTGCCTCCAAATACCTTTGAATGGTAAATGTTGGAGGAAAGACAACTTCAAGGGTAATGTCTTCATCGATCCCTTGCTTGCCTATATCGGTAAGATCTTCATTGCTGGTGTCTATGAGTAATAATCTAATCATTTAAATCACATCTGTAGAAGAAACTGCTAATCCTTGTCTATTTGTGAGATTAGTCAGTTTCTGTGGTGCTTATTTCAGATTTGGTTAAAGCTTGACAAATTCAAGGTTGAATTTATTTGTTTTGTTAATTGTTTTCTGAGACTCTAAAGTATTAAACACCTAGAATTTTTGTAGCATTGTTCTCTCTTCCTTTGTCAAGCACTACAGTAAACTTTTGAGAGGTTTGTCAGAGAGAATAGGCCTTGAAGCATTCAGTGACTTCTTGATTTGTTATTTGAAGTGATGGAGTATGTTTGTGGGTAGGGATGGGATAAGGACAGTAGTGGCAAAGAAATTAGCTTATAGGTTTGAATGATGGTGCTGAAATGTGAGGAGGAACTGGAGTATTTTCCAAAATTACCAATACATCAAAAAGGAAGACTGTTGTTATGCAGTATTTTTTGGTTTCCAAAACAAAGTAATGTGAAAAGTAATTTTTAAGTACCATTTAGATCACCAACAGCTTTAGAATTAGATCGCCTTCAACAATGTTGGAATGTCAGCTCAATAGTGAGTTAATTTTGTAGTTATTTACTACAGTAGACACCTAGTAACATCATTTGAGTCTTTGCTACTAGGCACTTTTATTTGTTCTGAAGGATACGAAGAGGAATCAAACATAAATCCTGCCCTCAAAGAACTTATCGTCGAGGTGGAAATAAAGAAAAAGTTCCTTTCGAGAAGTATATAGAAATCAATTGCTAAGGAAGTTCAGAAGAAGCAGAACTTTTTACTGAAAAGAGCATATCAAGGAAATTTTCATGGATGAGTGTTCAGAATTAAACATACTTTAGAAAGTACTTTATAGCATAGGAAGAAGGAGAAACCAGTTATTTTTTTGGTTTGATCATTGCAAATAAAGGTAGCATGGAAGAGAGGCCTATGGTTACACAACTTCTGAAGCATTCCTTAAGATATTTTAAATATTTAAAAATATTCCCAGTTAGGAGCAAATTAACTTATTTGGTTTTAATCCAAAAGTTAAATGCTAAATATTGTATGACATAGTTCTGTTTAAAAATATTTATGGTGTTGACTGATCAGTATTGAAATCTTCACCATTACCTGCTGAATTTTAAGAATTAAGGATTTGCAAGAAGAGGCTTTTGATATTTCAGTAAAGAAGACATTTTAATTAGAATTTTAAAGAATATATTAAATACTGCCTTAGATGAGAAATATAATTTTCTTAGAGAAGGTTCTAAACTAGGTGTAGTAGCTGAATAAATCCTGATATTCTGTTAATGTATTTTTATTTACTTTCTAAATTAGGAATAATATGCCTGTATTATTTTGTTTATTTAAGTATATGCAAATTATTAGATAATTTTAAGTGACAGAATAGATTTTGCTATAGGGAAAAAATACTAGACTGCATTTTCTTTTAGGTCAGCACTATTCATATCTTCATTTATCTTTTTGAATATCATTAAGAATGCTTAAGGACTTGAAAGAATTAATCCATTTTAAAATTTAAAGCACATTTCGTTTTTACTTATAACAATATAGACTTAATCATAAATCCAGAAATAATTTTTAAATGATTTATAGTATTCGATTTTTGTTTTGTTTAATAGCTTTCAGAACCATATGGTTTTAGAACTGGAAATTTCATTTAAAATTTAGATCCTAATTTTGCTCTTTCAAATTATGGCATGATTTTATAATCCGTTGGAACAATCTGCAATTGTATTAGCTCAGTGGGAAAAAAAAGGTTTTCATTTATGTCTCGTGGTCTAGCAGTCTGTTGAGATGTTAAAAATGTGAGGAGCACTGTGATGGGCTCTTAGGAAAGTCATCTCACACAGTCCCTTACTTGTACAGGAAGAAATGTGAGACCTGCAGAGGTTGCGTAACTTGTCCCAGGTCACACACATAGCATAATGGCAGAGCTAGAACTAGAACCCTACTCCGGGGACTTCAGCCTGCTGAAGTTCAAGTTGAGTTAAGTTGGCATATCTGCTTTCAACCTCATAGATTTGTCAAAAAACACCACCAGTGACTTAAAGTTATCTGAATAGAAACTGATCCTTCTAAATAGTATTTGTTGAAACTGGAAAGTGCCCATTGGCTGATTGCTGGAGTTGAATAGCTGCACAGCTCAAGTTTAGAGTGTGAAAGTGTAATTTTAAAAATGAATTAATTTTTCATGAATTTCTTAAGATTAAACATTATAGGAATGTGATTTTCATGCTAGATTCAGTTTATTATATATCTAATCCTACCTAGTCCGGTGTTCTGTTACCATCAGAGGCCTTGTGGGGGAGGGAGTGCCTTGACACCAACCATAAAGTATATTAGTAGCATTTTCTGTTAGTAGGCATTTATGAATATATCTCCATCATGCACAAATTTTATTTCTTTCTTGTGCAGCATCTTGAAGGATTGTTAACGAGTGTGAAATACTCCTTCTTTTATCTCAACTTTACTCAGCTTTTAAAGGGCACTGTATTTCTAGAATATACATATATTAAATAAGGAACATAGGTTCTGGGAAGAAGTTCTAACTTTAAGTAATATTTTTCTTATACTATTTCTTAAATGCTTTTTTCTTTTTCTATGAGCCATTTATTTTGTTGTTCATTTTTAACCTAGAGCTTTCAGCTATGCCTTATCTTTATAAATGAAAAATAAAAGATCAGTACTTGTTCTAATAGAGAAAATTATTATCCTTTTTATTGGGCTGGATAAAAAAAATTTTTTAATTGTATCTTTTTACTGTTTATTTCACATGTTCCAATATGATTCTACTTTTTATACTAGGTCATGCATGCATTTAGCGGTTATACTCTTAAGAGGGTGGGTGATATTTGAATGTTATGAATAGTTTTTTTGGACCTTTTACTAAGTACATTTGTTTTTGCGTAATATTTTGATAATTGGCATCAAAATACGTGTATTATACATTTTTAAAGAATGGCAAGGAAGATTGCAGTGTCTTACTAAAATTTGGCAAAACTGTTTTTTCTTAAACGTTGGTGCAGAAAATCAAGGCAATCCAGATACGTGTGTGCGTGCGTGTGCGTGTGCGTGTGTGTGTATAAATGAAGGGGAGGTAAAATATTAAGTTGTATGTGGGGAAACAGACATTGAGATAGTGTGTTATCTAAAGATACATGTGCAGGCAAGATTTTACACATTTTTAAGAATCCAAATGAGTAGCTGGATTTATACCTAGATTTTCTCACTTCTGTGACATAAATCGGTATTATTCCTTGCCCTTCCAAGGCGACAAATGTTGCCTTGACTTACAAGTTATTGTTGTGTGCATGTGAACAGAAGCATGCTCTGTCAAAGAGAATTCACCTTTCCCAACTATGACTAGACTTACTTATCCTTTTATGTATATAATGATCTCTCTACTATTTAAAAAGAAGAGAAACTGGTGGGGTTTTGCTACTTTTATAACTTGAACATACGTAGTTTTCTTATCTTTAACCTTATGATTGAGCTGTCCACAGCATGATTTCTTTCTTTCTTTTTTAACTACTGGCAGTATTTACTGGGACTAGCTTAGTTTATTCTTAATTATGTGTCCTGATATTATATAGAATGGGTATTGTATTTCAATATTATTGTTTAAGTGGGCCTTTATAAAGCAAGATAACCTCCAATAACTAGGTCCTGTTAGCAGTAAGTTTTACTTTGTAGAGATGAACAAGGTATTTTTTACTATAAATTGATTTTCTAAATTATATTATTTTCAAGCTAGATCATGATGGTAAGGTTAAGTAAAGCAAATGTGGTGCTTTAAAATTTAATTTCAAGCTTAAAATATATGACAAGGTACAGATATAAAAATCACTTGTGCTCAGGATTCCATGTCCATAGACTTGCTGACATATTTGGTTCACAGCCATAATTGTTGTACTCTGTGTTAAAGCTTTTGGGGAAACTTATTTAGCCCCACACTGTACTTTTCATTGCTTTACTCACAAACAAGTAAATTTATCTGAAAGTATAGATGAGATGATGATTAAGCAACATCTGAGAAGGAAGGCACATTTATTCAGAAACCATGGTAAGAGCTGTAAAAAGTACATGTTTTATATATCACCCAGACTATAACACTTGATTTAATTGAGTAGCTTATAATGTTATTCAGGAAACATATGAAAAGTTCTTTACTCAGCTCTTATGCTTTCCCTTTTTCATCTTTCTGCCTCTTGAACTCTTTGTTTTAAAATCTTCCTCCTTATTTTGTAGACACTGCTCTCCTGTTCACTACTTCTTCTCTGTCTTTACGTCTCATCACTGGGCCTCTCTCAGTGTCTGTTTTCCCAACCTTCATCCCAAATTCCAGCTGTATATCTACAACCAGTTGGTCAGGTAACCGCACCTTTTTCAGTGCACTCTTTGATAGAGCATGCTCTGTTCTTTCTGTTTGTTTTGTTTGCTTTGTTTTCCTTGCTTTTTTTTTTTTCCTAGCAGTCTAGAGGCCTCTTGTCAAATGTCCCATAGGTTTTACCTTTTTGTTTCTACATTAATTTGCCTTGCTGATTGTTCAAGAAATGGAGTGACAGTTCTTATGCTTTTTATTAAGGGTTTGTTGGACGCATGGGTGCATTTTTGTTGATTAGCTACCACTACAGATCTAATATGAGCAACCCACCTTTTATTTAGCTGTGGCACCTACGTTTCAGGAGAGTTTAATAGTAGCTTTTTCACTCCTCAAATAACGTTCCATAAATCAGTAATTGTTCCCAACCCTTTGGGGCTAAGATATATTGCGCTATTTAATTTCAAAGGTGGGTTTCAATTGAGAAATTTAAGGCTTTCAGTACATCCTTTTACTCCAATAAATAATGTTTATATGCATAAGGCATCTGACTCTGGTGCTCAGTGTTCTCTCCATGGAAAATAGATTATCACCTGACATTGCATCTCTTATGTAATGGGTACCAAACTCACTATACCTGAAGCAAAACCAGACTGGATTTGAAAATAAGTCAGAAAGGGATATGAACTTGTTTTTGTTTGCTTGCTTGTTTGGGGGCTTTGGGGTTTGTTTTTTGTTGTTGTTTTGGTCTTTGTTGTTTTGGGTTTGTGTGTTTTCTGACCTGAGCCTTCACAATAAATTCCTTATATCTTCTGTTATGAAAAGAATCACCAATGATAAATAAATATATAAGTTAAGTATTATCAGTCATGGTTTCCAGATGTTCTGAAGACTTCTTTTTCTGAATTTACTATTTTTCCTTTGCTACTCTTACAACTACAAGTAAAACATAAATTCATTTTCTGAATAAGTTCACTCCTAAAAGCTTCTATTATCTCAAACTTTTCAGAGTAGTATGAATGCCCTTTTTAACGCAGCTTGTTGATAAGGTAATGAGTGACAGAGCTCCCAGTGATTCCTGCCTATGGATTCATTCTCTCACTGTGCTTCCTGGTATGACCACAGGTTTCTGACAAAGCGGGAGCAAAAACTAATGCAGCGGCGACAACATGCAGAAGAGCTACTAGAGTGGAAGCGACGTTTAGATGCAGAGGAAGCAGAAATTCGTCAAATGGAAAAACAAGCTTTGGCTGCCTGGGACAAAGAATTAATAAAACCTAAAACTCCTAAGAAAGAACTGGACGACCAGAGAACAGAACAGAAAGGTAATGAATACTAACTCTATTCAAACTGCAGCCTAATGTAACGAAAGATTTACTTCATCATTTTTAAAAATGTGAATGATTAAGGATGAAAAAGGTGATATATCTACAAATGCTACAGAAGTTGGAAAGTTAAGAGAATATTGTGAATAAGTTTATGTTAATGTACTTGAAAACTTAGAAGAAATGGGTAAAATTCCATGAAATGGAAATGGGTTATTGCATGCCCAACTGGAGTTTAACACATATTAAAAAATTGATAATATAGTGAATTACTTAAAGGAGAAAAATTACATGTCATCTCAATTGATTCAGAGAAGGTACTTGATAAAATCTAAAAAGCATTTGTAATAAAAAACATCTTAGATCAAAGTAGCAATAGAAAGCCAGATTCAGTGTCATAAAGATGTTAATTCTCCCTGAACTTATCTATACATTCAAGTTAGAAACCCAGTAAGATTTCTTCACAGTGTTTAAAAAGCTCATTTTCTTTGACAGTGATCAATAATGTTTATTGAGTACTTGCTATATGCATTAAGTACACTGCACTGGGTGCTTAAATTAGCACAAATGCTTACAACTTCAAGGAAGTGGTATTGGCCCTATTTTATAGATAAAGAAGCTGAAACACTGATCTTTTAAAAAAACAAAAAACAAAAACATGGAGGTAAGGAATAATCATATAACTAAGAAATGCCAAAGCTAAGATTTAAGCTAAGTCTTGTGTGACTCAAAATGCTAAGACGTCATTTCCGAGAGCAGATAGTTTTCCTTATGCTCTGTTTCTAGCAATAAAGTTTTCATCAATTTTCTTAGAAGACGCCTCTCAGCCTTACAGAATCTCTTCCCCTCTGCCTCCCTATGTAGTTAGTTGTATGTCCGACTGTGATGTAGAAGAAATATCAGGGCCACAGTATAGAGTTACAGACTATATTAGATCAGTCAGTGTCATGGGTTTCTAATTAACTCTAACTGGCTGGTCTGTATAGCACCTTAGTTTTGTTCCACCTCTTTGCCATAGTTAGATCTATAATATAAAAACTGTGTTCATATTTGTGATGAAATTACCTTATTGTGCTGCTTAATTTCTGTAATAAGCCATTTTAAAATTTATATGAACAACAAAACAAACAAAAGAACAAAACAAACAAATGAAGAAATAAAAACTCATAGACACAGACAATAGACAATAAAAACTCTGTTCACATTTGTGATGAAATTACCTTATTGTACTTCTTAATTGCTGTAATAAGCTATTTTAAAATTTATATGAACAACAAAAGAACAAAACAAACAAATGAAGAAATAAAAACTCATAGACACAGACAATAGTTTAGTGGTTTCCTGAGGGTCAGCGGGGAGGGGGTGGTAGATGAGGGTAAAGGAGATCAAATTTATGGTGATGGAAGGAGAACTGACTCTGGGTGGTGAAAACACAATGTGATATGTAGATGATGTATTACAGAATCGTACACCTAAAATCTATGTAACTTTACTAAACAGTTGTCACCCCAATAAACTTGAATTTAAAAAAACACAAACTTATCTGAAAGAGCAAAGGAGCAAAAAGCAAAGACACTCCTAAAGAAGAACCACAAAATGCAGGCACTTATTTAACCAGATACCAAGACTTCTAAAAGTATAATAATTTAAACAATATGATTTTTTGCACAGAGATAGACCAAGAAAAAGAACCATGCGTATTTCAAAACTTGACTTCCGACACAGGTAACTTTGCAGACTAGTGAAGAAAGGAGGGACTCTCCAATAAATTTTTGTGGGAGGAAAATAAATGAAGTTGGATCCCTACATGACAGTAAAAAAGGATTCATCTCTAGGGACAAAGAAAGGCTTAAATATGACAATTAAAACTAAAACTTCTAGAAGATAATATAGGAATAGTATTATGTCCAAGAAAAAGGCAAGATTTCTTTAACATGTTATGCAAAGCAAAAACCATTAAGGGGAAGATTGATAAATTTGTCTTCAGTAAATTAAGAATTTCTATTCATTAATACACCATAAAATAAAACAAGAGATTTGCAACACATCTGACTAACAGAGGAATAGTATCAAGAAAATGTAAGCTACACCTGTGAGTGAAAAATAAAATGACAACCATGTTTTACAATTAGGCAAAAGAGCAGACGCTTCACAAATAACTCCAAATGGTTAATAAACATATGTAAAGATGTTCAGCTTCTTTAGTATCAGGGCATAAAAACCATAAAGATGTACCATTGCATACCTGTATTTATTTCCTAGTTCTGCCATAATACATTACTACAAATTTGGTGGCTTAAAAAAAATGTACTCTATCACTTCTGGAGGCCAAAAGTACAAAAATCAAGGTGTTAGCAGGACTGTTGGTTCCAGGGGACAATTCTTTCATTCCTTCTCCCAGTTTCTGGTGGCTATGCTGCAGGCATTCCTTGTAACTCCAGTCTCCTTCACATCTGTCTTCTCCTCTTTTGTGTCACAAGGAAACTTGTCATTGGATTTGGCCTAACTGTATAATCCAGAATGATCTCATCACAAGATCCTTAATTACCTCTGCAAAGACCTGTTTTCCAAATAAGATTACATCCACAGGTTCTGGGGGTTAAGACAAAGACATATCTTTTGAGGATCCATCATTCAAGCCGTTTACAATACTCATCAAACCTGTTGGTATGTAGGTGGAACAAAGAACTGCTGTTCCACTTCCGGTTATGTACTGAAAAGGAATGAAAGCAAGTTCTCTAAGAGATATTTGTACACCCATGTTTATAGCATATTATTCACAAGAGCCAAAAATGAAAACAACCCAAGTGTCTATCAACAGATGAAGGGATAAATAAAATGTGGCACATACCTACAATGGACATGTGGACATGTGACAACCTGGATGAATCTTGAAGACATCATGCTAAGTGAAATAAACCAGTCTCAAAAGGACAAATATTGTACGATTCCACTTATATGAGGTGCCTTTCCAAATTCATGGAAACAGAAAAAGTAGAACCGTTGTTACAAGGGATTTGAGGGGGAATGGAGTGTTGCTATTGAAGAGTACAGAGTTTCAGTTTGGGAAGTGTGAAAGTTCTGGAGATGGATGGTGGGTGGTGATAGTTGCACACAAGTGTGAATGTGCTTAATTTCACTGACCTGTACACTTAAAAGTGGTTAAGATGGTAAATTTTACGTTATATGTATTTTGCCATAACTTAAAAAAATAAATTTAAAAAAGGGAATATACTAAAAGGTCTAGGAAGACACACGCAGTAACCATACTTGACTGCCACCGGCTCACCTCGGAGGTGTGGAAATTGGGCAGCTGGCACTGGTCGGGGATGAGTGTGTGCAATAATCACTTTGCATCTTTCTGTACTGTTTGAAGGTTGGTTGGTTGTTTACTACATTCTTGTACTACTTTTATAATTTAAAAAATAAGGGAAAAGGAAAAAAAATGAAGACTTCCCAAACGAAGTCTTCCACAGACAGCAGATTGAAGAAGCTTTGGTGGTTGTTATCTCAGAAGGTAGTGATACAGGTGACTTTCATTTTTTTTCTTTATACAATTTAACATTGTTTGAATTTTTTAAGTGAATGTATATGTTACTGTTATCAAACAAAAATATGTATGTTGAGGGGTATAAAGCAGAAAGGTAGAGGAGTCCTTTGTTGCTTACTACCTAAAAATGAAAACTTTTTCTAAACCATTTTAAGTTATAGCCATATTCTATCTTGGAATAGATGAATATTCTTGAGGAATTTTAGAATTCATTCATCCACTCTGGCTATACGTAACATATACAATATAAAAATATACCGTTTAAAGTTTTTAACTGAAGTGTTTTTAAACGTTAGGCCATCCTTGTTTATTATTAAAGTAAAATATTCTTTGGGATGTAGGTATTTCTTATGTTAAATAAATTTATTTTACAGACTTTAGGCTCAAAATCTTAAGTGATGTTTAGAATTGAGTATATCGAATGTTAGCAGTACTGATCCAAAATGGAATATAACCTAATTTTTGTGGGGCATTATGCTTGTAGAGACAAAGGAAAGCAGTGGATTATACAAGTATAATGTCAAGAATTTTCTGTTTAGTGTCAAACATATTTCTGTTCTCTTGGAAAGATCAGAGGCCACAATGGACAGAAAATTCCCGAGGCAAGACAGTGCTAGAAATTCTGAAGGTGCTAATTTAACAATTCATAGTGTATCTCCACTGATGCATGCAGTTCTAGTTCATTCATTTTTGTTGTTATATGGCATTTGATTTCTGTCTACACAAACACTTAGGTTGTCAGGCACCGGTGTTGCTGATTATATGTGACGGAGATCTGATCTCAGTTGTATCAGCTAAAATTCTTAGACTAACAGACTAGATAGTAAATGTGATTCAGTGATGGGATTAAAAACTGTATCCACGTACAAGTAGTGAAATTATGCTGAAAACAAATGTGAAGTGTAACAATTGAACACTTCCTTGACCAAGATTGAGTGCTTTTTCTTGTTTTTGTCCTCTTTCTAGAAATAGCGAGTGAAGCAGAATCTCCATTCCCTTCCTACTCGCATCCACACAGTGAAAGCTCTATTCCAGAAGAACTGGGCAGCCCTGCCGGTGAATATGTACCATCTGAGTCTGTCGTTCAGGAGCAGCCAGCAAGTCCAGACCATAGTGTACTTACTGAAGACATGGTTTTTTCACAAGAACTGGAATCTTCTACTTCTCCTAGTAAACGTGTAAGTTAATGTCTATTTATATCTTAAAGCTTTAGAAAAAAACCTGTCTGAAAGGTATATTATTTACATTTGTATTCTCGCTATTAGTGTCAGCACTGATTATCACCCATTCCTGTAACATACCGTATGTGACATTTGAATAGAAATAACACTTTTCATTGACTCCTAAAGATTTTTAAATACATGATTTTTAGCTTTAGTGGCATTTATAAAATTACATGCTTTATAGTCTGTCAAGAGGATAGGAACCGCTAAACTCTGATAAAGATAATAAGTGGGAACGTCATAAGTTTTTATTAAAATCTGTTTTGTCGTATAATGTATAGAAACAAGAGCTTAAACTATACCAGTGTGTCTTTTCTATAATTTAGTTAATTACTGCTCTACCGTGTTTCCCCGAAAGTAAGATCTAACCAGACCATCAGCTCTGATGCGTCTTTTGGAGCAAAACACGGTATAATTCATAATCAGAATAAAAGTAGGGTTTCATCTCTTTAAGGCAGATCTGAAGTGGTTATTAATTCTAAATTAGAATAATGGTCACTATTGGAATAAGAATGTTTTCCACATTGTCCTTAATGCTATTCTTCATAAGGAAAATCTATCTGGTAAAAATTTAAGCTAGAAACTTAACTGTTTTTCTTTTATAACTTGATTTTATAAAGTAATAAAGGAATTAACATAACAATATCAAATATCAAGTGAACATAAACATTGTTAAAGCCTCTCTATGTTTAAAAAAGTAATCTACTTAAATTCAGAATGGAATATCCTTGTTAAAGTCTTTATTTTTATTGTGGATGTGAAGAAAGCATTGCATTTCCCTATTGGAAAAGCGGTCAGATTCATGTGGGTTATAGCACCGAAAGATTTGGAGGAAAACCATTTTTTATTCAAGGAAGAGAGACTGTTCCATGTTATGTTGCAAAACATTTCAATGCTCTGTACGTGTACTTGAGTTTTTAGAGTATAAAAAGCTAATAATTAAATTATCATGTTAGTGATTTGCTGGTTATCATGTGATAATAGCCTTGTTATACAGATAATTTAGTTGTAGCATGATTCCTACCTTCCAAGAATTTACACCTAAAGTAGGGCCTTTTGACACAATCGTATTATTTTATTACTTCCTATAAATTGATTAGATTCTACCTAGCGTCATTATTGAGGTTCAGGATAGCATCATCTTATCAAATACTAAAAATTAGTTTCTGTCTCACAAGAAAATATATCAAGGAAATCGAAATGAGTGTATCTTAAAGTGGTTTTTATAATAAACACTGGTATTTATTGAGTGCTTACTTACCAAGTGCTAGGTAGTGTGCCATTTGCCGTATGTGGGTTGTCCTCACAACAATTCCATAGGTACTGTTTTAAGCCCCCCTCGAAGGCTAGGGAACTTGCCCGGGTCCCAGGGAGAGGAAGCAATGAAAACTAGGAATCAGATCAGGCCTTCTCACTTCTTGGTATCAGGGTAGAAATTATGTCCTTTGTAATAATCTCTTACGGGCAGCCTTCTTATGCTCTGTTTTCTTCCCTTTCTCCTTCCCTCTCTCCCTTCCTTCCTTCCGTAAAAGCAGTACATACTTAGTATTTATTTTAAAATTGTTTTTCAGTTTTATTGAGATATAATTGACATAGCACTGTAAGTTTAAGATGTAGGGCATAAAATGACACACATATTTTGAAATGAGTACTGCACTTAGTTAACATCCATCACCACATATAGTTACAAAAAATTTATTTCCTTATGATGAGAACTTTTAGGATCTTCCGTCTTAGCGCCTTTAAATATACTACCCAGCAATGTTAACTATAGTCATTATGCTGTACATTTATTACATCCCCAAGACTTACTTATCTTGTAACTGGAAGTTTGTACCTTGGACCACCTACACCCAGTTTCCCCCTCCCCGTCCCCCGCCTCTGGTAACCACAAATCTGATCTCGTTCTATGAATTTTATTTTTTATTCCATACATAAGTTTGATCGTATAATATTTGTCTTTCTCTCTCTGGCTTATTTCACTTAGCATAATTTCCTTAAGGTCTATCTATGTTGTCACAAATGATATATACCACATTTTCTTTATTCATTCGTCTGTTGAATACGATCCAGCATTTCCACTTTTGGGTACATATCCAAAGGAAACAAAATCACTATGTTGAAGAGATATCTGCACACACAATTTAGTATTTTTAAAATTAAAAAGAATAAGTGGGTAAATATCACTTATACCCACTTATAGTCACTCCTAGTTTATTACAAATATCTTCTAAAGCTTTTTTATAACTTTTCTGTACCTTTTAAAAGATTGAGGTCTTATCCTTTGTATCATTTGTAAAGTATTTTTTCACTTTTTATGTCAGAGTTATTTAAATTCTTTGTATATATTATCTTTTAACATCTCAAGTTTTAAATAGAATTTACAACTACATCACAGAACAGTTCCCATTTGGTTTTCTGTTTGAACAGTCACCTCCCAAAAGCTGCACATCTGTGTCAAAGCAGGAGTCCAGCAAAGGAAGCCATAGGACTGGAGGACAGTGTCGCCTGCCTGTCAAGTCCCATCAACACTGTTACAGTTGGTCAGATGAGTCACTGTCTATGACACAGTCAGGTAAGACTAATGAGGAGTTGTTTTACTTTGTGCTGGATTTGAATTTATCTTTAATAAGTTTGTCTAACCATATGCTGCTATGATGTTATCGTTTGTTGCACTTGTTAAGCCTTTTTTCTTGCCAAGATTAAACTGCATAATTCTTTGCTTTTCATTGATAATTAATTATATCCCTAATTACACGAAATATGACAAACTGTTATATTCTCTGGTGTTAATGGGCAGCCATTTATGCATCAGGCATTTGTAGAATTTTTTTCTGTCAGGCACTGCTGATGTGTTTCCATAACGCTTTGTGCTTCAATTTGTTGTATAAATTATAACCAAACTTTCCCCAGCAGATCTCCCCTACTAGAACATATAGACTCCTGGAAAGGAAAGTCTATGTTTTGTTAACAGTTGTAGCACCAGGACCTAACAGTACCTTGCCTTGCATATGGTAGGTATTTATGAGCTATTTCTTGAATGAATTAATGATAACCATGAGGAGAAACAGGAGGTGGTAGAGCAGGACAGCGTAAGTCTCCGTGGAGGAGAGGTAGAGACTAGATTGCAGATAGCAGTGGGGGCCCTGTCTCTTCTCCCGTGACCTCTGTCCTACTCCAGATCTCTGTAACACATTGTGTAATGCTTTATGAATGTAACACACTGTGTAATACTTTATGAAAGACGAGTTCAAAGAGTTGACCTTGAGAAGCACATTGGTTTACGTAGGATTCTGAGGAAAATCAGTACCATATTGAGTATATGACTTTTGAGCTCATTTTCACTTTTCTTTTGAGAGTAGGCATTTAGTAAAGAAAAAAGAAAAAAAAATTGTTTTGCGGGGGGGGGGTGTTTGATCCTGTTCTATACCTCTTTTGTTTTCAATGTTTCAAACAATAGTAAATAATGGGATTTTTCCCACACCCATATTTATAGATCTCCCTTAGTCTTTGAATAACTCAATAATATCTCAAAGAGTAGAAATACCATAATTTATTTAACCATTTCCCTAGTGGTGGTCAGATTTTCTCAAAATTTTACAAATAATACTGTAATAAACATCTTCATATATATTCTTGTTGAACATTTCAATAGGAATAAATTCTTAGAAATGGGATGACTGGGTCAAGCCAGTTGAAGAATGTTATCTATCATATGTATCTCGAAAATTATTAATATTATTATATATTTGCTTTCATGTACTCTAGCAAGAAGTTATCCAGTGAAGTGACGTGACAGTAGATATACAGTTGATACTTGGAAACAGGGATTCTTGGTTCTATTACTTACTGGTTACTTTTCTTCAAGTCTCTTTCCCATATTGGATAATCTTTTCCATCTGTAGCGATGAAATAATATCTTAAGCATCCTTACATGAGTTACACACCAAGGATTAATGATTATAAGATCCTGTTTTATCAGTAAGACATATTTAAGTAAGAATAGGTTTAAAAAAATAGCTCTGAGATTTCTAGACTATAGATGCCATCTACCTATTCATGATGATATCGTGATATGTAGTTTTTATGAAAGTGGCTAATTTTAATCTAATGGGAATATATAATACCTTTCTCACTTAAGTTATAGAGTTTGTTACCAATAAAATTGATATGGTCAGTATTACCAAATAATCAGAAACTTAATTTTTGATTGTTATTCTGTCCATCAGGTTATTCTGTCTTGACGTGTTTAAACAAACTGAAGTATCATTTACCTGCCACATTCCCTCTCCCCTACCTCCCATAACCCTGTAAGAGAAAATTCCATAAAGACAAAATGTTCATCTAGAGAGTTGCTTGGGTAAAAAAACAATTAGATGTTACTGATGATAAATACTATACGGTAATACTAGATTTGGACAGATATATAACATATTCCTATTCACTCACTCTCATAAACTTTTATTTAGTCTCTAGTTACTCTTCATTTGTACACTTTTGGTTTCTTTAGTATTTAAAAATACAAACATTTCCCAAGGTCTTTTATCTAAAAAACTCCAAGTTTCTCATCAACTACTACTAAATTTTCACAACTATAGATGATAAAGATATTTTTATTAGAAAAATCACTGCTAGCATGTGCAGTTTTTAAAGTGTATTAATTTAAATTCTTTTTTGAGGAAAGTTGACTAAGTCTGTGGGTTTCCTGTAAAATTTTATAGGAAATTAAAATGGTCTCCTATTAAATTTTATCAAAGTAAAACCTCAAGTTTCGGAAGCACATAAAGCTTATCAAGCTAAAAGAATAGTTTTAGAAGATCAAAGGTATGGTTTTATAGTTCATTTTAGAAAGATTATAATTTTTAGCTCAGTCTGCAGTCCTACCCGCAATAATTGTACTAGAATCATTAATTGAATCGCTAAAACCTATCATTAAGGGTTCAGAACCTTTGAATCCTGAAACTAATTATTTTCTTCAGAAATTAAAAGAAAGCATGAGGGTGATATTTAGTGGCTCTCCCCTCACCACCACCTTTTTCAGTTTTAAACTAAAAAATACGTTACCTAAAGTACTGCTGCATAAAAATGTTTGTTTTATGTGAGTATTAATACTGCCATCATTTATTGAGCTTTTATAGTATTCCAGGTACTGTGCTGCATGCTTTACATACCTTATTTAATCTTCAACTCAATTCTAGAAATCGGTAAGGGTCAAACACCATAGCAGTTACCAGCAGTAGATCCAAAGCTAAAAATCACCTTTGTTACTTCATTTAATGAGTGTTGATCAGTAAGTACTAGGTTTATCCATGCTAAGGGCTGAGTATGATGCCACTACTGGTATCAAATGGGTGTAACTTCCCTGGTATACCTGATGCCAGTGACATAGAAATGACCTGAACTTAGATTTCATTATTTCAAATCCATATATTTGGATCACACAAGAAAAAAATGACTATAATCATTTTGCATTTAAATAAATTGGTAACTAGTTCTTATGCAATTTAATCTGAAGTACCTGAAAAAAACCCTGGTTATTTATGATGTAATGTTGTAGTGTATATACTAGTCTTCCGATTTGTACACAATAGTATTTCTATTGTAAGGTTATTAAATGTCTCATTCAACACTATTGTTTGGAAATGACATCATTGTGTGGTTCAAGGAGGAGGTGTAAAGAACAGTTTTATTCTGTGTAATTTCCATGTGTGGTGATATAAGCAGTGTCTTTAAATACCTATTTTCATAGCATGTATGTGACACTTATTAATAATGAAATGTCATTTTCATGATTTTGCTGTGACTAGACATCTACTTTGTGTGTATGTGTGCATATATGTGTATGAACTCCTGGAAAGAAAAGAAGATTTAACTAGCTTCCTTTCAGTTATTTTAAATATTTTAAGAGCTTCCAAAGAAAGGTTACAGCAGAGTATCTTTCTTTATGAGTTCTCTCTCCTTTTATGTGGTATTAATACATCAGCTGATGACCCACAATCAGTTTAAAATGGAAGCATTTCAATTTTATTTTAATATGACTTTAAAACGATTAAATGATCTATTAGTGACTAAGGGAAAGGACAGTTAAATATGATTATCTTATCACTAGGAAATAATTTCTTACAGAACGTCCAAATTTCGCTAGCCGAAAAGGTTTTCCACTTTCATCTGCTTATCTTAACCAAGACAGGGTACCTTGAAATTTATTTGCAGTTTCAAATAGTACTCTGAGAAAGTGAAAATAAACAGGACCATCCCCACCAAAAAAATAGAGGGGAAAGGAGGGATGCAAATCACTAATAACATTTTTCTCAGAAGCTCAAATTTCTTAATTTTAAATGTTAGATTGACTTTATTTAAATGCAGTATTACATTGCTGAGTTTCATTAATAGTAATTTGAGTTAACTTTATTCTTCAGTTAAAATTAAATAGAAGATTTTGTTGTCTTTCAGAAACTACATCTGACCAGAGTGACATTGAAGGTAGGATCAGAGCTCTGAAGGATGAGCTGCGCAAAAGAAAATCAGTTGTGGACCAGTTGAAGAAGGAACAGAAAAAACGACAAAAGGAAAGGCTGAAAGCCCAAGAAGCCAGTCTGATCAAACAGTTAGAGGTTAGACATGGGAGGGAAGGGGTTTAATGTCCAGGCTAAGGTAGAGGTGAGGCCTCACCTTATGTTTTTAATGTGAGTAAAGTAACGAATTATGATTTTTCAGTATTAGTTTAGTGCCACATTTTATCCTAACTCTTAAAAAAATAGAATATGAGGCTGTCTAAACATATACTTAAGAAATGTTGTATTTTAAAATATTAAATATGAAAATGAATTAAAGTATTAAAATAAGGTTTTTTTCTAAATAAGAAACATTAAGCCTATGAAAGAAAAATTGATATCCATACCCTTTTAAGCATTAGATAAATAATTCTAGCTACTGGAATTATTACTACCTTTTTTAAAGAATTTTTTTATTTTTAGCAGAATGATGTTTCATGCCACACAACTTATTAGTACGACTCTTTGTACTATTTGGATGGCTCCTAAATGATAACTCTAAAGTTGACTTTTCTCCTGACTCTACCCCAGGCTAGAAGCCTGGTTTTGATAGCTTCCTTATTCTGTTTTTGCCTTTCCATTCAGTTACCAGGTACCATTGATTTTATTTTTATAAAGCTTCTTGCTTGTCCCTTTCCATTCCTCCTGCCATCGAGCTATTTGTGGCCCTTCTGACCTCTTGCCTCTGCTGCCTGCACACCTCTGGTTCTTCCCCGTTGCTGGCATACATTCTGATAGCCTCTTGTTCATCATAGAATTGGTCAGAACTTTCTGCTTGTCACAAGAATCTCTTCTCATGGTATCACCAGAGAAGACCACTCAGCTTCTATCGTAACACTTCCCGTAACAGGAAGTTTCACATTTTCAAAGCATTTGGTTTCATTGTGGGATTCCAGGTGCTCTTAAGAATTAGAAAGCTCTGTGTTATGTTTAACCAAACTTTCTGTCCAAACATATGTTGTCCCTCATTTATTTAATCATCAAACATTCCAGTGCCTGTTTATGTGCCATGAATGCAGCTTTATATGTATTTTTCATTTTATTCTCAAAACAACAGGTATGGATATTATTTTCCCCATTTGACAGATGAGGAAGCAGTTTCAGTGAGATTGATGATATCCAGAGACACTAGCTCAAATGCAGTAAAGCTAGGGTTTCAAGCTACCTCTAATTCCAAACTCTGCGCCCTTAAACCATTACACTACACTATCTTCCACACAGAAAGTAGGCCTGCTAACAGAGCTGGAGAAAATAGACATTTACACAGTTAACGCAGAGATGGGAGCCGGGATTGTAATTTACACAGATGTTTAGAATTAAGAAGTGGTTAAGATACAGAGGCCATACTGGGAAGTTCATGTTGGAAAGAAGTAGGAAACAAATTTTTAAAATATAAAGATCATGTTCAGGACCTTAGAAATCAGACTGCTGAGTTTGGACTTCATCCTATAGGTCTTCAGCCTGGCTACACATTAGAATTAACTGAAGAGGTTTTTGAGAAATGCAGATATCCAGGCTCACTCCCAGAGATTTGTATTAAATTGGCCCAGGATATAAAGCTCTACTACCGTGTTTCCCTGAAAATAAGACCTAGCCGGACAATCAGCTCTAAAGTGTCTTTCAGAGCAAAAATTAATGTAAGACCGGATATAATATAATATAATATAATAAATATAACATAACATAATATAATATACCAGGTCTTATATTTTTGCTCCAAAAGACGCATTAGAGCTGATTGTCCGGCGAGGTCTTATTTTCTGGGAAACACAATATAGGTAATGAGCTGTTGAGAGCTAAATGAAATGCTATTAGATTGAATAGCATTGCTCAAAAATGTTCATTAATGGATATGTCAGCCAGAATGATCTCTAGAGAAGTGATGTAAGGATCCATTTTAGTCAGCATTTCATTAAATGGTTTAAATAAACACAAAAGAAAGTTCTGTGTTTAGGATTTAAAAAGCATAGTATATGATGTGGAGAAATACAATCATAGAAGTTGATACGACAAAACCTTTAGGGTTTTATTGGATCATAGATTTATTAATAAGTGAACTATGCTCATATAGTTACAGCCTTCAGATCTAAGTCACAGTCCGCATACATACTTAGCTAGCTAGACCATCAAGCTGTAGTATGTTTAATACCAGAAATTGCTTTATTAAAACATTGAGAATTCAGAGGAAGGTAATATGGATGGTGAGAGTTGTGAAAGTAGAGATGTTAGCCCAAGTTTTAGGGATCTGCAGCAGTAGCATCTATCTGCTCATTCATTCATTCTGTAATATTTCTTGACAACCTACTGTGAGAAGGTACTGAACATACAATGTTGAACAAAACAGCTATAGTTTCAAATAGTGAGAGATGTAAATGTAGGGATTTTAGCCCAGAAAATTAAGGAGAGATTTAATAGATGGAGGGATTCCCTTAGATTTCATACAAATTAGAATTAACAATTAGGGAAGTTTTATTTACAGAATGGTTAATAATTAGGAAACATTATTTGCAATTATGAGCTATTATACTCCCACACCCTTCCCTCCCTTCAGGATTTGTATTCCTAAATGCTAACCCCTTAAAAAACTTACTGCTGTTGAAACTCAGCATAATGGCTAACTTCTTGAAAATACCACGAAAGCGTTAGGCCTCCCTTTAAAGAATAATTGCATCATCAGCTAAAGAAGTTTTTAATGTGGCAGGGCCTGAATTATTACTTCGTTTAAGTATTAAAATTCTTCAGATTGAGACTTTATTGTTTCCAAATTGATATCAGGATTACAGTTTTACATCTTTCCTAGAGATAGACTATTTCAAGAAGGATATATAAGTAACTGTTTGTAGAGCTCTGGGGAATGATGCTGATGCTGAAAGAATTTTACATTGTATCTTCTTTACTGTTTGCTATTTTATCATAAAACATACTATTTTATAATTTAGAATCGTTTGTAAAATTTCTGTATAGTGATCCCTCTGATTTTTCTAAACTTAGTCATATGATGAATTCATTAAGAAAACTGAAGCCGAGCTTAGCCGAGATTTGGAAACATCGCCAACAGCCAAACCTCAGATTAAAACGCTCCCCTCAGCTTCTGAAAAGCCCAAGATCAAACCCCTTCAACTCCAGAGGTAGAAATTTTTTTTAACTTATCTATATCCTGCCTTGTTTCAGAAAAGAATAAGGGAAGATTTAATAGAAACTATCTTAAGTAACTGAAATTGTAGGACTGAAAATACTGGTTTACATTTTTAGTTTCGGTGAAGTAAAATTGTTACGTATGATATAATTACAAATCAAATGTATAATATTGTACAGATTTTTAAACATGTTTTGAATCCTGAAACCTGCAATGCAATGAAATGCAATGAAAATAGTATTCTCCAGTATCGCTAATTGTAGCATTGTAAATTTGTGTAGACCTTTTGAAAAGCAATTTGGCAGTGTTTCAAAACTCAAAAACATTGTGTAACTTTGGACTCAGTAAATCCACTTCTGGAAATCTAGCTTAAGAAAATAGGGCTACCAGAAATCTCTGTTTGCAAAAATATGTTTATCACAAAAACATCCTATTATTAGTAAAACATTGGTAGCAATTTTTAGTCCAAAAGTGGGTGAATAGCCCAGTAATTATGGTCCTTTCCAGGGATAGAATATTATGCAGCCAGTAAATGCAGATACAGAACATATGAAGTAGCAGCGTAAGGATATATAATGTGGTATATAAAAAGTCAGGTTGTAATATTTAAACTAAATTTTGAACAATGAGTAGGGGTTAGGCAGGTCAGTGGGACTGAGAAATAGGTGTCTGACAGGGAGGGGCGTTCAGGAAGGACCAAAAGCGATCAAGAACATGGCATATCATAGAAGCGGAACATAATAGGATGTTGCTGGATTTGGGGAGGAAACTAGAAAGATAAATAAAAACCAAATTGTGAAAACCTTGTACTCATTCTTAGTAGTTTCTGGGTTTTTTTTAAAGATGTGAAGCCTTTGAAGGTTTTTAAAAAGACATTTTGGGATTTTGTTGTTTGTTACAGAAGTAATACAGGCACACTACAATTAACTTAGTATTACCTGAATATGACTTTTGCTCTGGTACCGGCTAGCTATTTAACTTCGAGCAAGTTATTTAAAAAACTGTGCTTCAGTTTTTAAATAGAGATTTATATCCCTATAATTACACCTAAATAATAAGCTTGTTATGGGGGTTAAAAGACTTAACTTAGACCAGGGCCTAACACATAATTAGCATGATGTATTAATATTAGTTATTATTACTATTGCTATTAGAATATTGGAAAAACAGTAAAAAAAAGTTGTAAATCATGTCGTACCCAACCATCTCAAAAAAGAAAATGTCAACAATTAGATATATTTCCTTCTAGGATTTTTTATGCTTATATTTTGTTATATATACATTTTTCCATTATATTATAACTATAAATTTTATTTTAATTTCTACACAAAATACCATTTGTACAGTTTTAGAGTTCTTATATTAACCAAGCTACTGAAGGATTTTAACCAGAAAATGACACAATCATATTTGCATGTAGAGATCTTTTCTGACTACAATATGAAGGGAATTAAAAAGGAGTAAGTTTAGAAGCAGGGAGAAAGTAGTCTAAGCCAGGCCTCAAATAATCAGTAGTAATAAAAATAGAGACTAGGAGATAGATTTTAGGAATATTTAAGAAGTAGATTTGATTATTTAAAGTGCTAGATACAGAAACAGGAAATCTAGGGTGATTCCCAGATTTCTCTTTAAGTAGTTGGTTGAGTCAAGGTTCCATTAACCTAAAAGCTATAATCCTCAGGTGTCCTTTTATGAGAAGCTCATGATTTTGGTTTTAAAATGTTTTGAGGTGCCTGTAGTTAATCTAAGTGGAATTATCCAGCAGAGATGTCAGGGTTAGGTATATAGGGATGCTCAGCATATAGGAGGAAAGGCAGTTGGAAAGGCTAAATTTGTAGATAGAAAGGTTGAAGGCAAGACAGTTCATGCTGATGGCCTCTGTCTTTCTCATTAAAAGAGGCAGAATCATCTACTAAGAGAGATGAGGGTCAGAAAGGCTGGATATAAGTGGGAAAGGTTAGGACACCTCCTGTGGAGAAGAAGAAAGAAGTGGTTGTCTAAGAATTGACTGCTTTTGTTATTGGTTGTCATAGTATCTGCAATGCATTTATTTATGTCCATTGATTTCTACTTTCAGATCTGAAACAACAAAGAATTGGAAATCACTCACAGATTCCGAACGTTCCAGAGGCTCCCTGGAGTCTATCGCTGAGCATGTTGGTATGTAACTAGAAGAAATAATGACGCTGTATCTGTGAGGACTGAGGATGTGTGCAAATGCCTACACAATTCTGCCTCCACAGCTTTTTGATTGAAAAATGAGTTTCTTAAAGATAATAGATTATTTGATATTTTAAGTTACTTTTATACTGTAAAGTGATTTATTGGTTATACATAAGTTACATGAATCAGTTTTTATTGTCCTAAATTTGTGATAAAAACTGAGGCATAAAGACATTAATCTGAAATGGCTGATTTCAGTCCCCTATCTCTCAATTCTCCTTTAATCAGACTCTGTTTCTGATTATGTATATTTTCAGTCTATACAGTTTCTCAAGGGAGTGGTTATATACATTTTTTTTCAATTTAATCCAAAGAAAGATAAGCATTATTGAAAATAATGCATAATTCAACAAGGAAATAAAACAAAACTGAGTCATGAAAAAGCCCTCCTAGTAACAATGACAGAATAGCAACTTGAATTCAAAATGTTTAATTCTTGGTTTGTTAGCTTATCAGATCCTACTTATTTTCTTATTTTGTAATTTTAGTTCTTAAAGTGCTATGTTTGCAGAAATAGTTAACCTTTTTTCTTTTCATTTTTTACATTCAAGAGCTTAGTTAAAAGTCCACAGGAAAATTCGTTCTTTTAGAAGTATACATGCTTTTAGAATTACATTTGTCCCTCCTTCATTGCTTTCCTATTTAAAGAATGTATGTAATATTCGTCATATAATTCTGTTTTTGCATGATTGAGAATGATCATGCAAATCAATGTCTCTATAAACTTATATCCATTTTTCTTTGCTTTATAATTTAAGACAACTTAAAACATTATTCCAACTTGAAATTCTCAGTCATTTTAAATGTTTGTTTATTGTTAATATAGTATATTCTCTTAAAGGAAAAACTTGCCTTATCTTGTAACCAAAACAAGTCAGATGTATAAACCAGAGGTTTTCCTCACTAAGATTCAGCTTTTATTTAACCTTTGGTTCCAGAAATTGAAAGATTGCAATTAAATAATTTTGATGTGATTCTTTTTTTTTCCCTTTAAGATGCTTCATTGGCAGGTTCTGAGAGATCAGTATCAGAAAGGTCTTTATCTGCATGTGCAAAGAGAGTGATTGAATTGGACAGTCGAACAGAAGAACATTTTCAGACTTCATCTCCGATTCTCAGATCATCAAGGAAAACCAGAGCAGAATCTGGAGATTCTCTAGACAATGTACCTTTATTACCTCTTTTCAAAGAATTAAATGCCCCTAATAGAATACTGGATGTGTCAGATGTCAAGGCTGAAGAAGAAGCTAGTCAAAAATCAGAAATACAAGAAGTAAAATATGCACAATTGGAAGAGAGTGCGGTTGACGAAGCTTATTTTAAACAATCTAGGAAGTCTGATGTGTTACTGAAACTAGAGCTGGAACAGGGAGATTCGTCTAAAATTCTTTCAAAGAAAGATCTTCCTTTAGAGTCTATAAATGTTCAGAAAGACTTAGTTAGATTCGCCATTGAAAATCTTCATAAAACAGAGTTGAAAGAGGGGCAGTCAGATCAAGAGACGGATCAGAGTCAAAACATCCAATCAGACAAAGATATTCGCACGCAAAGGAACATAAAGGAAAGGGACTCATCTTTGTCAGAACATCTTCTTGCTCCTAAAGAAACATACTCTGAAGATTTTGAAGTGTCTTCTTTCAAGAAGGACATTTCAGCGAAATTATACAAAGATGACTTTGAGGTATTATCTTTGTTGTCACTCAGGAAAGATTCTCAGTCTTGCAGAGAGAAGTCACAGCCAACTAGGAGCTCTAGAAGTAGAGCCACTAACTTTGGGAGTGATGATGAAATCAGTGAGTGCCTCAGTGAGAAGAGTCTTTCTATTCATAGCAATATCCACTCTGAAAGGCTGTTAGAACTCAAGTCCCCTACGGAGCTGATGAAAAGCGAGGAACGCAGCGATGTGGAGCATGGACGGGAAGTTGCTGAACCCTCTTCCTTGGCTGCAGTCTCTGCTGCAAATGAGTTACTTGACTTTCACGTTGGTGATAGGGTGTTGATTGGCAATGTTCAGCCAGGAACTCTTCGATTCAAAGGCATGACTAGTTTTGCTCAAGGATTTTGGGCTGGAGTGGAGTTGGATAAACCTGAAGGAAATAACAATGGGACATATGATGGCATTGTATACTTTGTGTGCAAAGAGAAACATGGCATTTTTGCTCCTCCTCAAAAAATATCTCACATTCCAGAAAACTTTGAGGACTATGTAGACATAAATGAAGACGAAGATTCTTACTCAGACGAACAGTATCATTACTGTACTCAGGAACACAAAGATACAGAGGGTCCCATGTTTGATAGAGAAAAGGATGCAACTGAATATTCTCATGAGAAAGCTCCACCTGGTGTGCACGACGTAGAAGCCTCTGCTGATAGAAGCCCTAAAATAGAAACAGCCAACAAACAGGACATTTCTGGGGCACCTGGAGCCCACGTTCACCAGCAATCTTCAGTGGATTCACTGATTTCTTCAAAAGAAAACAAAGACCTTGTTTCTGGTGCCTCAGAAAAGGCTTCCATTGCTGTAGAAGATGATACTTTAGACAATACCTTTTCTGAAGAATTCAAGCAACAACAGTTTACAGAAGAGGAAGAGAACTTACATCCCGAGGTTTCAGACAAGCTTTCTACCCCACTTTTGGACCTTTTAACAAGAGAAAAGAATCAGTTGGAAGCCCAGCTGCGGTCATCACTAAGCGAGGAAAACAAGTCACAGCAACAACTAGAAGCAGTTAGCTTCCTAACAGACAGTTTACTAAAAGTGTTTGTGACGGACACAGTCAGTCAACTACAACAAATCAAAAAGGCTCGGAATGAGAAAATCCAGCTTAGCAATCAAGAGCTTCTTGATGATGATCAAAAGAAAGTACCACCCCAGGGCCTATCCCAAAATCTTGAGAAGCAGTCCCCAAGTGTTCCAGGTTGCTTCTTAATGTCTGAGTTGGAAGATGAAAAAGAAGAGATATCCTCACCAGATCTGTGTCCCAGACCTGTAAGTATTTTATCTGGAAAAAAGTGTCAATTAACCTTACCTTTGTAGTGCATTTTAATTCAGGGTTTTTTTGTGATGTTGCTTTCCGATAAACATCACTGTACTAGGTTTTAAAGGCCTTGTAGCTATTTTTCTGTCTGAAGTATAATTGTTATGTCATGAGTGGTCACTATAGGATTGTCACAAACACTGCCAGGTTTATGCTGGATTGACAACCCCTGTCCACAGATTAGATTCCCTTCAGATTCACTGAACAAAGTTATCCCATGGAGCTTTCCAATGGTTCTCAACCCATTTCTTTTTTGCCTGTGAAATTATTTGTCCCAATACCTACTCAGTCATAGTTGCCCTGCAGAGATTACCAGTTGAGATGTTGATTCTGGTAAAACTGAATTAAATCCACTACAACAAGTACAAATCCAGTACCACAAGTACTCGGACCACCAACTTGTTTAGGTTGTCTGTGGACAATTGAGCAAAAGTAATGATTTTGAGTACCTTGAGCCAGATATTTGCCAAAGGTGAGAAATTTCATATCCTATTTCCATATCCCAGAGACAAAACAGTCCTTCAGAAACAGAATAATGATGACACAAAAAGAAAACAAAAACTAATCTGTAGACATTTTATAAAAATTAAATTACAAGGCTTCTGTAAGCAGGATTGTGAGAAACAAGATAGTTTTTTCTTAAATTGTTCATTAGTAGCCACCATATTGTTTTTGTTTTGCTTATTTATAGAGAGATAGTAAATACACAAATAATATATTTACTTTGTTTTAAAAAAATGAACCTTAAGTGATATGAGGTTATTAAGTGGCGCTCTGTGTGAATGGTTCCATCCCTGCAGGAGAGTCCGGTATTTGGAGCCAGCGGGCAGGAAGAGCTCGCTAAGAGACTTGCTGAGCTTGAGATCAGCCGGGAGTTCCTCAGCGTGTTAGGAGATGATCAAGACTGGTTTGATGAAGACTTTGGTTTGAGCTCTTCTCACAAGATCCAAAAAAATAAGGCAGAAGAAACAATTGTGCCTCTAATGGCAGAACCTAAAAGAGCTCCCCCAAAGCCATGTGAAACACTCTTGGCAGCCCCACACACTGCAGAGGAAGTGGAAGTTCTTGTACATAATGCAGCAGAAGAACTTTGGAAATGGAAAGAATTAGGTCATGATCTTCACAGCATCAGTATTCCTGCAAAACTGCTCGGCTGTGCCAGTAAGGGTCTAGATATAGAGAGCGCGAGTAAAAGGGTCTACACACAGGTATGTAACATGGAAGGAGAAATCTAACTTTGAAATTTCTCTCTGGTCTGAAATTTGGGTTCTTAGCCATTTTGTTTTGTTTTATTTTTCTCTATCAAGGCGGTTTTTGATTTAACAAAAGAGATTTTTGAGGAAATATTTGCTGAGGATCCCAACTTGAATCAGCCTGTCTGGATGAAGCCATGCAGAATCAACTCTAGTTACTTCCGACGAGTGAAAAATCCCAATAACCTTGATGAAATCAAGGTAAACTGCAAACTGTATAGTATCTCCTTTTTGGACTTGCTGTTCATTTGTACAGATCTATACATGCTGTGATGCTTTAAAAGCGGGCACTCCTCTGTGTTATTCACCTTTCTGTCCTCAAGGCCTGTCCCATAGTAGGTATTCAATAAATACTTGTTAATTCATTGAATCCGTGAACGATGGAGGGGTCAGCATGAGAGGGAATCCTGAATCCTCAATTTCTGCATATCAAAATATAACTTTTAATAGTCATTTCCTATATACACACAATTTATAATATCTAAGAAAAATTAGGAAATAGGGAGATACATTATGGCATCACATAGGCTTTTTAGATGAGTTTTTGGTAATTTAGAGATAGGTATAATATTCTAAAAGTACACCTGAAAATGTGTCATAATCAAACATGCCGGACACGTAGGGGTTACCTTTCCATCTTTGATTTTCAAATTGGTAATGTGATTTTGAAATATGTGGGATAGTAATATGATACATAAAAAATAATGTTTTTTTATCTAAGAAGCCCCTGAAGAGATGAAGTGTCCTGAAGCTTCAGGACTCTCAGCAAACCTACTTTAATGTCACATTGGTGGAGATCTATCTGCCTATGCACATATTTCTTTGATTCAGCAAAGGTTTTATTTCGAGTGCAATGCCTCTCAGACTAACTGCATACAGATCGTCTGGGGATTTTGTTAAAATGGAGAGTCTTACTCAGTAGGTCTATAGTAGGACCTGAAATTCTGCATTTCTAACAAGCTTTCAAGTGATGCTGATGAGGTATTTTTTAACAAGTAATAATAATATGTAGACTTAAATATATATTTGATATACTTCAGATATGCTTAAAAAGTAATAAAAACCCAAATTATTGTATTGATAACAAAGAACAAGTAAGTCGAAAATAAGATACATGATCCATACGAGCGGTCGTCAGCATGCATGCCTCAGGTTTAAGCACTAACTTTAGTGCTCCCCACTGACTTTAATATCAAATAACATTTTGTAAAGTTGGTTTACGGATGATAGTTCAAATATTGTTAGCAGTAAGATTATCATGCTTCTTCTACTGAAGTGTTGATTAATATTTTTGAAATTTAACATATTTGAATCTTGGTGCTTCAAAATAAGCTATCCTAGCCAAAGCTCTGTATTTTGCTCACATGGTTTTTCGCTCCCAAAATTTATCTTGGATTTTTCAGGGTCAGAGATTCTTTTTTTTCATTTTTTGCTTTCTTTAGTAGTTTTGCCAGTTTGAAGTTAGCTAATAGTGGTTCTTGGGTACAGGGGACCCCAAAGTGATTTTTCTTTGCAGAATCATCAATGGGTTCTACTTTTTTTGTTGTGTAAAAACAAAAATTCTTTAAGTGAATAAAGTCTGAGCTTATAGAATGCTTTTCTCTTCAAATTGCTAAGTGGAACTGGGGGTGGAAGAAATTTGGAAGCTCTTTTATTAGAAATATTGTATTCTTAGCATAAGTCTGTTTCCTGCATTATAAACACGAAATCTCAGAAACTTTGTTGTGTTTTATTCATTCCTCTTATTTTTACAGAACTTCATAGCAACCGAAGTACTCAAGTTGTTCAGTCTTAAAAAGGAGCCAAACCACAAAACAGATTGGCAGAAAATGATGAAATTTGGAAGAAAGAAAAGAGACCGAGTGGATCATATCCTGGTCAGTGTATAGAACTGAACTATTTTTATTTTGACCATCTCCTAAAATCGGGATGCAGTTTGATTCTAAAAGGAAAGGGAATAGAATTGACTGTAAGTCTCTGATAGTAAGTAAAGTCTTAAAGCCTTCATTTGCTGCATTTCTGCCCCTCAGTTTTAGAAATTGCTTTCTTTTGAACTTGGTAGATGAATAACTTAACAGTATTTGGTGGGTGTGGAGAACTTAAGAAATAAAAAGTTGAGTGGAAGCAAAGTTTAAGGAACTGAACTGGAAAGAGACCAGTGTAGACTCTGGGGCCAGACTGCCCGAGTTTAAATCTATTCTGCCACTTACCTGGAGTGTAATCTTGGACAAATTAACTAACCCCTCTGTGCGTCATTTTCCTGTCTGCAAAGTGAAGATGATAATAGTCCCTACTTGATGAAATGAAGAGGATTAAATGACTAGTATATATAGAACAATTCCCTGCACATAACTCAATAAATATTAGCTATAATTATTTCATCCTTATTATCCAGCATTATAGCTGGGTAGGATATATTCCATTTCACAATATATTTCTCTAGTATTAGAAAAAACATTTATCAAACAAAAAAAAAAAAAAATGAGAGGGAGTAAAATGGTCTTTCATCCATTTTTCCCTAAAAGTATGTTAAGTCGTAGCAAACCGTGGGGAGCTCACGTGTATCTCTGAACACTTGCATTCACATTTCATTTGATCTTCACAGTAATGAACTTAGTGGAGGTTTTTATAAAGAGAAAAATGGAGCGGGGAAGTGGTGACAAGAGAGGGTTCTTTTAGCTTAAAAGAAATAAGCTGACTGTTTATATACAAACACAAAAAATGACTGTAAATTATTGTAAATGGATTAAATAGGCCTTCCTTCCTTCCTTCCCATTCTCAGACTTTTTTTGACTGTTCCTTTCCCTATCAAGTCAGGCCATCTTATCATTTTCTTTAAAAAATCAGTGTAAAAAGAGTTTTTAATGATGTGTCTTGATGGAATCATTGTTTAGAATGTAAAAAAAAATGGGGAAGGGGCCACTTAATTCCATTAGTCCTCTTTTTATATTGCCTATTTTATTAGATATATGTTATTTCTTTCCTTTTTTTTTTCTTTTAGTCAATATTGTGTTCGTAGTAACAAAATGGTGAGGTAATATGTCAAATCTAAACTACATGCTCTGGAAACATTTTCTGATGCATTTGGTTTAATAGGGTAGGTGTATGAACACTTTCCAAATCCAGAATAGCCAAAAATTAATTGTAAATCCATTTGTTTTCCCTTTTCGTGTGGGCAGTAATGTCAGTGTACTATGCAGCCAAGTAACATTTTAGATAAACTTGATTGACTTTTAGTATAAACTGTTACAGTGCACATTGATTGTATATAAAAACCTTTCTATATGACAAACTAAAGGTAAGAAAAAGGGGAAAAAAAGAAGTGGGCTGATAGGAAGAATTCAGTAGAGAATAAGTGCGTTGGAGAGAACTGGTAGAGCGATATCCCTGAGCAGGCAAGGGCGGAATCCACACAAGGGGAGGTGTTGGCCTCAAACAGAATATTAGTTGCCCTTTTAAAGCACATGTAACATGGTAAACTAGTGCATTAAGCAGTTCATAATAAACAGTTGCTTCTTCCAGATTAAGAAAATATATAATTTAGCTATTGTTGTTTGGACTAGGAAGGTCCCTCACCAGTCTTTAGGTGTTGAGATAAGCAAAATACAAAGAATGTTTTATAGACGTAAAGGCCTCTGTTAGCCAAAATAGAAAAGAAATCTTTCTCTCGGCTCTAGTCCTCATTCACTATCCCTTTACCTCTTCACAAAGACATCGATTAATTTACATCTTAGGTTAGCTAAGAATATGAGCTCTTTATAGCAATGCATAGTCAAAGTATGTGACCCCTTATCCGAGGGGTGAATGCTCTAAGACCCCCAATGGATGCCTGAAACCACAGACAGACCGAGTCCTATATATACTGGTTTTCCATATAATACACACCTGTGCTAGTTTAATTTGTAAATTAGGCACAGTAAGAGATTAACAACAATAACTAAAAATAGAACAATTATAACAATGTGCTGTAATAAGAGTTATGTGAATGTGCTCTCTCTCTCTGATAACTGACTTGATAACCGAGAGGGCTGCTAAGTGACTAATGGGCAGGCGGCATATAGAGTGTGGATGTGCTGGACAAAGGGCTGATTCATGTCCCAGGCGAGATGGAGCAGGACAGCAAGAAATTGCATCACGCTACTCAGAGCAGCACAGAATTTAAAATGTATGAGTTGTTTATTTCTGGAAGTTTCCATTTATATTTTCAGACCACAGTTGACTGCAGGTAACTGAAACTGTGGAAAGCAAAACTGTGAATAAGGGGGTGCTTTTGTAATTAGACCAACTTTTATATATCCTTTATATGCAGTAGCCTTGAGAAACATTCCTGCTGTAGGTAGAATTGCACTTACTCAAGTCTTGCAGTGAAACCCCCGGCTAATGAATGATTAACTCTCCTTTACAGCTTATGATCTGATAAGGTATTAGATAGCTCTATTCACTGTTGATAAGTTTTCTCATATTAAGCCTAAATTGGTTTTCATGTGATTAATCATAATTTGCTTCCACTGCTTTGGGGATTTACATAACAATTTTAATTTTTCCGACATGCCTTTGAAGCAGCTATCTTATTTCACCTGAGTCTTTTTCTTCCTATTAAACGTTGGTATTCGCTCCTGTTGTCTAATAGGGTTTTTGAGTCCCTTCTATGTCATCAGCTTTAGCTCTTTGTCAGTGTCCCTCTTTAAATACAGCTTAGAATTGACCATCTAATGTTTTATGTATTGTTTAATTAGTACAGTCATATGACCTCCTCCCTTTTTCTATATACTATACAGTCATGAGCCACATAACGACGTTTCAGCCAATGATGGACCACATACGTGATGGTAGTCCCGTAAGATAATGGAGCTGAAAATTTCCTGTCACCTAGTGACATCATAAGTTGTAGCGCGTTACTTGTATTTGTGGTGACGCCTGTGTAAGCACGCCTGTGTAAGCACACCTGCGCTGTCAGTCACATAAAAGTACAGCACATACAATTATGTACAGTATATAATACTTGATAAACTACTGTTACTGGTTTATGTATTTACGACACTATACTTTTTATCCTTATTTTAAAGTGTACTTTTCTGTTTATAAAAAGAGTTTGTTGTATAACAGTAGTCCGTGCTATGCCAGCAGCTGCCTCAGACGTGTGGAGTTGACCGCGTCTCCTGATTGCATCATTTTCTCCTGTGCTTGATGGAATCTCGGGATGTTTTGTGCAGTGACCTGATATTCAGGCTTGTCGCCCAGGAGCACTGGCAGGGACCACAGAGCGAGGGGCACGGGACGCTCTGCACAGCAGCAGCAGCAGGTCGTGTGATGTGCTCCGCGGTATCCGCTGGGTGATAAGTTACCTGTGACGCAGTTCTCAGAACGTGTCCCCATCACGGTTCAGTGGTGCACGACTTTGGTTAGCACAGTTCACAGTCACATTTGTTTTGTTTATTTTTACCTGTATTATTCTCAAGGGACTCCCAAAAGCTTAGGAAAACCTCAAGACTAAAATTTCAACCTGTGCTTTTGTAGTTATTTTTGGGGGCCCAAATACAGGACCTTATTTTATTACTTCATCTTGTTAAATTTGGCCCATCATTCCGAGCTACCAGCACATTTTTGGGTTCTTTATTCTAACATAGTTGTTACATTTCCCAGCTTCATGTTACCTCTAAAATTGATACACCTGCTTTCACCTAGGTCCTTGCTAAAAATGATGAACTGGAAAGAGCGAAAGACAAACGGCTCTTAGCACTCACTAAAAAATCCAAATGCCAGATAATTAACACCATCCATTTGTACTGCCTGGGTTACTGGGGAATTATAAATAATAATTTTTTTTAAAAAATCTTGAGCTCACAGAACACAATCCCACAGGCTGATTACTACAGTGAAATATCAATAAGACAGATTGGGGGACAGCGGGCAAAGCGCCTGAGTCTTTCAGGCAGGACTTTCGTTTGAGGTTGATAGTTGTCTTGTTTTTTAATCAAAAAAGTACATGTCCACCTAACTGATATGTATTTCCCCATCCTGTTCAAAAGGATGTGGTGAAAGACCTGACATGCGCTTTCTGAAATTGGGCCACATTCCATTGACCACATTTCTCTTTTCTATCAGCTATAATACCCTGTCAAAAAAAAAAAAATGAAGTTATTGTTAGACTGACTTTTTAGTGTAACTTAATTTATATATACCATACCTTAATTTGCATACATACACATCTTCAGAAGCAAGGGATGTGTGTAATAGAACAGAGCCACTCTCAGAGTGACTGTCAAAGCCAGCAGAAGAAAATGGAGGCAGATTTGCAGGCTGTAAGGTCCCTCAGTTGCTGTAGTTGAAGTTCCATGTTGGGCTTTGTGCTTCCTGGCGGCCGAAGCAAAAAGGAAAACATGATGTTCGTTCTCCCTGCCTGAGAGGGAAATAGTTCCTGTCCTTAAGGAGGAGCAGAGCTTTTGCTACTACTGACGAGAGCACCGTGGGGTCCATCGGGAATACAGAGACGTATAGGATAATGTCCTGAGCCTATATTTCTATTGTAAGGGCAAAAATGATTTGTTATTGGCGAGGAAATTGCTCAAAGAACAGATTTAACACTAAGGGCAGAGATAACTTAGAAAAGCTGAGCAACTTTGTCTGAACAAATAAATTCACAGATGTTATGAAATCTTTTGTGGGGACACACCTACCTGGTTCTCCGCCAGCACCAGTTTGAGAAGTGTTCCCTTGGCATCCCTCGTAAACTGAAGATCCGTTCCTTGAGAGGTTAATGATATTTCTTATACATCCACACAAAATGGTTCTTAAATAACTCAGGAAACTCTGAGTTAAACAAATTTCTTTAGTGAAATTCTCTTTAATAGGCTAATGTGCATTGTGAAACTTCTTGAGTGTGTTTTCTAACTCATTTGACCGTAGAATCCTTTTCGGTGATATATCTGTTTACGGAGCATGCATTAGGGAACAAAGGAATGAATGTTTACATATCCTTCAAATAACCTCCCTCAAAGAGAAGAATGCAGCAGCTATCTCGTAGTCTCTTTGATAACCCTGGTCCAGGGTATATGCTGCCAGGCTTGTTCTTCCTTCCCTCAGTCTTTCAAGCTCCGGGGTGATGTGGTGGTCTCTTTCTCCCAGGAGTCTTCTTTTTTCCTCGTAATGGGAACCAGTACAAGTTCTCCTCTTCAATTCCTCTGTCTTTTTCAAGATGCAGTTGTGCTCAGGGCAAGTCAGGAGGTTTTTGGGGCATGTGGTTTTTTCCCCAAGTTGGACTTCAGGTTAAAGAACCCCATCACTGCAATACCTTGGCTGAGCTTGTCTTGATGAGGATTTTACTCTCCACCTAGCCTCCATCCCACTGGTATCATTATGTATAATAAGTCTGATATGTTTCCTTTGTAAGTAGTTTTTAAAGATTTATTGGAAACAAGCAAAAATCTTGGTCAGTTAGTTCTAATTTGATTAGTTTTGGTTTACCTTAGGAATCCCAAAAATCTGAAAGGCAAAAGGAACAATTATTGTATAACGATTTTTAAAATAAGCTTAAGCAGTAGGACATTTAAAAAATACTCTAATGAATATTAAACTGTATTCGTTTATTTATAATGCTCCAGAATCAGATCCAGCATTGTTTTTGGATACATGCATTTTATACTTGTGAGAGCATATATCTGGTATATCTAGTAATTTGCATTCTTCTCTTCCCCTTAAGTTCCTATACACGTTATTTTATGTTGACATAGACAACATGCTTGTAATCCTTACTATCTATAAATTACTAGAATATTGTCAGATTCTATTTTGACTGATTTGAAAGTATCTTGACTGTTTTAAGCTTTCTTTTATTTTGCCATTGAGTTTTTTTGAACTTTTTGCAACTTTAAAAGGAGTGTTGATGTCATCACATAATTTACCTTTTTTCTCTGGCTTACTTCCGTGGCATGTAGTCCCATGGATGGGACTGCAAAGTCAGCAATAGAATAACTTTCCTAGCTTTCATGTGACAGGGATTCTCTAACCTTTGTGTTTTCTAAATTCTAGGTACAAGAGCTCCACGAAGAGGAGGCACAGTGGGTGAATTACGATGAGGATGAGTTGTGTGTGAAGATGCAGCTAGCTGATGGGATCTTTGAGACCTTGATCAGAGATACTATTGACGTTCTGAATCAGATCAGTGAAAAACAGGGCAGAGTGCTACTTGTGTGACATCTTGCAAATAAATCGAACACTGAGTGCTAATATGCGTCCTGGGCCTTTCTGCCTCCTGATACTCACCCATCTCCATCCTAACAAGAATGCTTTTGGACCTCGTACCTGTTCTTAAAGACTACAGGCTTGGAGTCCATGGGACAAGCGGTATATCTGGTATCACAGCCTTTGCCTGTAGAGACTGTCCACTGGCCATATTGGTTATCGTCAGTGGGCAGGGTTGCACCCCTGATGTTGACACACAGTGTAATTCTACACCTCTTGTTAGCACCCCTACTGAGTCTCCGATGAGGGCTGAAAACACCAGATTTACCTCGTAGCTGAGACTAGGGTAGCACTTCCTTGAGTCTGAAGTCAGGCAGGAGAGGTATATAGATAAATGCATTATGCCATTTTTGAAATGTAATCCTGGTCTGTTCCATGAAAGTCGTAAATGGACATGATAGTCTCTCAACAGTATTAAACCCTTAACCACTTCAAAATAGGCAGGTTTAATGATGCGTACCTGTGTCTCATTCTGGAGTTCATTTCTTTTCTTTTGGAAGACCATTTTCTTCCATTATGGTAGCTGAGCAGCACCAGTGGACTGTCAAGTTCACAGAAATCAGTGGTCGCCTTGCTTTCTGAGCACCGGCTGAAGAATTTTAAACCTCTGCGTTATTTTCAGTTTTCTCTATATGGGCATGAAAGCAAAGAAATGCCCCCACTAAAGACTGGGCGCAAAGGACTGGTGCAGGGCTGGTTCTTCTCCCCTTGTCTACCCCTGCACGTTGGTGACTCCTCTGAACCTCTGCCAGCTGCTCCCAGATTCTCAGATCCTCAGGACCACCTCAGCCATCCAGGCACGGCAAAAGTGGAGATAATTCATTTTGGCCTTCACACTGTCAGCTCCCATCTCTCCCCAGGATGTCAGAGACGCTGTTACTTGAATGATTTCGGAAATGAGTGTGTGCACCAAAGACAAGAAGATATTGTCTATTATTTGTGTGCTTGTTTTGTGCTATGGAACATTTTTTAATTTATTTTAAGATAAATTATTAAGTTGAAAATGTGTGTCCCTATTCAGAAGTGAGAGATTCTTGTAATAGTTATACTTCCGTCTTGAAGCTTCTATGGTCATGGTCTTTGCACAGGAAACCTACGGTTTTAACAAACCCAGACACAGCGAAGAAGGCAGTTTAATTCAGTGAAAAGAAGATGGGTTTTTCCAAGGTTATCTGCAGGAGCAGCAATGGGATAAAACAATGTAAAGACACTGTAACATTCAACTCTTCCTCTCAGCAGCACTGCTTCTCACAACTATTACCTGTATCTGCAAAAACACATAGACTCCAGCTGCTACGTGAGAGCACAAGTGAAGCTCTCCTGGGACCTCATCCCTGCCTTCTTGACTGGTTTCTCTTAATCAGTTCTATCCTTCTCCACGTAATCTAGAAGAATGGATAATCTTAGGCGTGAATGTAAATGCCTTAATATTGGAGGTCCTGATTAGAAGCATGATACAAGACATCCACTGGATTCATATTTACAAATATTCTGGAATGTTATAGCTTCAAAAAATATGTTAGAAAAACCCCAAAGATGGTATAATTTTTAAGTGTGCACGTTCGTTCATTTCTGCATCTTTCCTCCAACTTGCCTTTGCGTCTCAGATGTTTCACTATGCACACTGTCATCCCTCTTTGGTTTCATCTTGTCATTACGAGAAACTTACTGAAATGATCATTTGAATATTTGCATTTTGCACAATGACTGGTATGATAGCTCTTGACAAATAAGGAAAGCACTGAAATGTGATTGGGTCTCAGGAAATGCTCGGGTTAATGTACTGCCAGCATTTCTTCTGGGCGTTTGATGTTGAGCTCTGGTCTCGTAGCCATAATGAGCAAATTGACTAAGAGCAGCTAGGGTTTCTTGGGGTGATTAACCAGTAGAGTGGAGATAGTATTTTCACGTGGCCAAGGAAAAGCCAAGGCTTTTCTTTTCAGTTTGTGTTATTTGGCAGACAGAAAAACATCTTGTCTACATCCTTTGGCTGTTTGTAGGATTACATTGTCCTTATGATACTGAAACTTTACAGCTGCTGTAAATTTTTTATAAATGAATATGAAAATAATATAATAGGAATATAGGTTGTTTTTCTACATCCTCATTATTTGGACCTAAATCAATTTTTAATAAAAAAGTTTATCTTTATTCTTTATGACATTATGATTCCAGAAAAGGAAAGGAATGCTGTAAGTCCATGGAACCAGCAGTCTGGACTTGTCTTCTGTTAAGAATGTGGCGGCAGCCCTCACATGCTCCATCTGTCTTTACTGTCCTAAGAATTCTTCCGGGTTCCACATGAGGCAGGAAGTTGTCAGTCTTACTCCTTGCTAGAAATGATTATTCATAGTTTGGTAGCAGAAAACAAAGGAATCTATAGCTAGCAGATTTCTTATTATTTTAACTATTTGGATAAATTTGAAAGAGGTTTATTGTTAGGATTTGGAATGATAAATATGGACACCCAGCCACTTGTTCCTTATTAGGATCTTTTTAATCAAGCTCTGCCTCTTAACCAAGAATCTAAATATTTCCTCTTTGTAATCTTTGTTCCTTCTCCCCACACGCCCATCCTCTTTCTTCATAATTCCTCTAAGAAAAAGATCTTTGCATCAGCAGTAATATCTTTTAGAATAGCACTCAGAATTTAGTAGTAAACCAACATATCGGCTTCAGATTTATTTCTGAGTCCAAAATAATTTGTGCTATCCAGGGTACTTAACTCTGGGTTAAATAAATACAGGGTATAGATTCCCTCTTCAGGTCTAAACAGGAATTTTTACTCTAGGGAAAAGTGGGAAGAGCTCAAAAGTAGTTAATAAGGAAGGCAATTTGTTTTTCTTTTACCTAAAAGAAAAAATTCCTTCTGTGACTACAGGTCTCTGAGAAATTACCTTTCAGAAGAGATTTCATTGCTCATAAGAGTGTTGTGGCCTATTGATAAAAACAGTTTTGTTCACTTTCTTGTCTTGAAAAAAAGTGGCCTTAGCTTTTTGCAATACTTGAATAAAGTGTGTACTCGCACAGCATTAGAGACTCGTAACTTTTCTGCAAGAAGTTCCAACTTACATCTTCTTTTACTACCTTAAGAATACTAGTGAATAAAACAGTAATTCAAAGAGCAAATGATAGAAACTACAATGGTGTTTCATGCAAATTGTAGAAATTTACATGTTTACAAATCATCTTAAACTGGTTGTGCAGCAATTCAATAAAATATCTTTGTATTATAAAAATGTGAAGAAAAAAATGTAAACTGATGTAAAGGAGGTACTGTCATTTTAATTAACCTATGTTGGATAGCTTTTCCTCCCAGACTTTGCAAAGCCTTCTTGGGAAACACATTGCAAAGTGTTCTCTGGGAGGCCCGGCCTCCGTGTGTGTACTGTATTGTGCAGACATGAAAAACAAACCCGTTTACTGTGTGTGTGTAAATAGCCTGGTCTTCAGGCCATTTTCAGCCAATAGTCACATCCAGTGCAACTTTGCACAGAAGACTTAGGGTGTGATTTGTAAGTATGATCTGTAAAATAACTGGGATGAATTCCCATGTATACCTGTGTAAATAGATTTGTTAACTGAAATGTACTTTAAGAAAAGATAAAAAATCTGTAAATAAACTGATTTATAAATTCATTTCATGTCAGATGTTCATTTTTTTCATCTTTTGAGCCATGTTGAGAAAGCTAGTCCCCGTAGAATTCACCGATTTCTGATTCTGATTGGGTAGCAGAGTGCTTGCGGGCATAGAATGAAGTGGCTGTGTGTGGGAGCTTTTTACTCTGTACATAAACGTCGTCACCACACGTCGGAGCAGCCTGTGCTTTGGCATTCATCACTTGTGCGTTTTGCCGTCGTTGAGACGCCTTCCTGTTCTGAGTACTGCTGAGTGCTGGGGGGACAGAAACATGATAGACGTGGTCCATGACCTCATGAAGCCTCAAGTCCAATGAAAGAGTCAAAAAATAATTTCGGGGGCGGCCATATGGCTCAGAGCGCGAGCTCTCAACAACAAGGTTCAATTCCCACATGGGATGGTGGGCTGCGCCCCCTGCAACTAAGATTGAAAACGGCGACTGGACTTGGAGCTGAGCTGCGCCCTCCACAACTAGACTGAAGGACAGCGACTTGGAGCTGATGGGCCCTGGAGAAACACAGACTTTTCCCAAATGTTCCCCAACCAAAAAAATAATTTCAAAAACAATGCACGACAAATTGCAGTAAGTGCTGCAAAGGAAGCGTACACAGGGATTGAGAATATGTACTAGAAGGACCCAACAATGGGCACAGGTCAGAGAAGATCTTCCGGTAAACTACACCTTTCTATTCTGTAGTGGTGGGCTTCTTCCTTGTAACTCATGGCAAATATCTTTTCTTCCACATGACTTGAATTCTGATCACCCTTGCAAAATAACGTATGGAAAGACCACACACAATTACGTGGGCCACAAAGAAAGGCAAGATCTGATGAGTAGGTGTAGAAGCCATAATTTATTTCTAGAAATAGGAGCATGAAGAAGAATGGAGCTGGAGATATACTCGTACAAGAATAAAAGAATTTCAAAGATGGAGCACCCTGAAGGATATGGTGCTCAGGATAACAAATCATCTCTGCTCCTACAGATGAGAAGTACCCACTTTCACCTCACCTGAATTCCTCTAGTAGCCTCCTGACAGCCATCCCTGCCACAACTTTAACCCCTGCACACATGAACATTAAATAAAGTCTCAGAAAATGACCCCAAATTGCAGCAGTTTCTAAGAATTATACCATAAAACATATTTGAGTGTTCACCATATGCCAGATCCTGTGTTTGGTGCTAAGGACACAATATTAATGATGGCTCATCTTGGAAAAGACCAAATACCTGTGTCCTTGACCCAAAATATATGAAAATGGTAGGTGGGAGGATGGCAACTGAGCAGAATCAAGAATGGTGAGTTCCTACAGAAGTGAGTGCTGGCAAGACACGCCAATGCCCTACAAAATCCCAGTAAAGCTCTGAAAAGGGAGGCCGTGGCTGCCACAGAAAAAGGTGTGAAGCATGGGATGGTTTCATTTACTAAGTGGCCAGGCTATGGAGCCAAAGTTAAAAGGCAGGTAAGTGCCACCAGTGCAAGAGAGGAAAGTGCTCAAGATCCAGCCCCTTGCAAAGCATCAATGCCCCATAGCCATTGGGTCCCCTCTGATGCTGGAGGGGGCGATGTGACTGCCAGCACCCCACTTCCTGCTGCAGTGGAAGGACCTGGACCCCTTCCAGTGGGTCTGAAATACGGAGAGCTGGGGGCCGCTGATGGCTGTGCTTAAACAGAACAAATACGTACACACTGAGTCCGAAGCAGGCAAAGGCATTCCTGCACAAGGGAATAAGGCGGCACAGGCTGCGAGGACTATTTCTCGGTAAAGAAGGAAGCGTTCCAGGCCCAAGGCTCATTCCGACATGAGGGCACAGGAGGCGAGAAGCTGCACGACTGCCTTTCTGGACGGTCCACCCCACCCACCCTGCTGGACCACTGAGATAGCAGATAAAGCACAGCTCCTTGGGGTGGACCATCGTTCGCCCCCTGAATGTGTAGGTGGAGCTGGGTCAGTCGGCCCCTGGACAACCCAGCTGGATGACGTTTGCTCACAGAGCCCCCTTGTCATTTTGAGGCAGCACTCTGCCAGGGTCACTAGGAAACCCAGACCAGGACAGTGATTGTCCTCCCCGGAGTATGGTCCTCCACCAGGAACCCCCAGTGCCTGGACTGAGCCCACTGAAGTGGTCACAGAACCAGTCCGGTAACCTGCGGGTGCTCAGCCGAGCCTTCTTCCCCACGTTGTTGACCGACCCACAGCAAGAGGTGTTGGCGGTAACACAAACACCACCCTATTCTGCCAGCAGATCACTGAGGGCTGTTCAGGTATCTGTCACTACCTTGGCTCTGAGTTCAGTGATTTTCATTGGGCTAGAAGAGTCCATGTGGGGTCGTGTCCTGGCCAAGCCATTAAAATGGGAGTGTGGGATAAGAGGGACTTTTCTCTGAGATGACAAAGCCAGCATTGTTTGAGTCCGCCTCCTCTTCCTGGCTGTGCTGATTCTTAGTGTTATGGGGCCGGGCCCAGCAGAGCCTTCTGTAGGAGTGAGAAGACAGGTTTAAATTCCCACCTCACTCCTGCTCCACGAACATCCAGAGGCCCGAGATGCTCTCCTCTTCTACTTCCTCGGAATCCACTGTCCTGTTGTTTGACCCAAACCTTTCAGCCCAATCATCCCACCTGGGGAGGGAAGTCACACCCTGAATAAACTTGACATATCCTATGATATCACCCACTAGAGTCAGAGGTCCCAGCGTGACCAGGGAAACCCTGGTGCCCTGACGTTCTGTCATCCGATCCCCTGTCCCCGTGGGGTCCCCCAGGGGGAGGTGCTCGAAGGTAGCACTGCCTCCCATTTGAATTGGGAGGCCCTGCTGGTGATGCCACTGTGGCCCCGACCACAGTCACCCCAGGAAGTGTGCTCCAGCCAGAGAAAAGAAAGAAGGGTCAGGTGTACCGAGGCTGGGATTCTGCCAGCACAGCCTAATCGGGACTGCCTGCCTTAGACACCACTCCAAGTCCAGCAGTGCCCACCATGTGTTGGAGTGTAGTGTTTCATGTGTAAATGATTTTTGTTGGGCGGGGTACCATCTGGTAAGTTGTTTTTTCATGGCCTTTGTATAGTTTGAGCTGCTCATGTCAGAGGGCTTTTCCCCCATCTGTCTGGGGGTGAGAGCGAGCGTGAAAGCTCCACCTTACGTCACAAGAACAAGTCCATCACTGTGTTGTTCGGGCTGTGAGTCTTTGTTCAGATGGGAATTTGGGTGGATACCTGAACATAGGGCCAAGATGTGTTTTTTAAAGCCACAACAGTGGTCTCTGTGTCTGTGGCACACTGGGATGTGTCCACACGGTGAGCACCTGGAATCGTGACTGCGGACTAGCGGTCCAATGTGGTCAATTTGCCACATTTGTATGGGGCCTAAGCCCACTTGATGTGGCCCAGGTGCCACGTTGCACGGCCTGCACTCACTGGCAGGAGTCACACGTCTGTGTTGTATCTTTGGCTTTCATTGTTGCGGGGGTGAGTCCTTGTGATTTTGTCCACTTTTGCATCTGAGGTGGACTTTTATATTCTGTTCGGTGGTGGACCCAACAGGAATCATGGCAATTTGCTGAGCACGTGTTAGGTTACCTTGTGAATTCCATTTCTGTTTCCAGGTTTTTCTTAATGGTTCTTTGTGATAGGCAATTAATATGAGGGATGAATAGGGTTTTATTCCATCCACAGATATTGTCACAGTCCCGTCCTCACGCAGGGGAGCCCTTCCTTATTAACTTGTCAGTTACCAGTCTGTATCACTCCCCAGTTTGTAACTGCCCAGGAGTCTGTTCTTAAGTAGCAGGGACTTGCTCCTGGAGGGGTCATTGCCACATAGAGTCTGGCCCTTCAGGAGTGTTCTTTTCTGGTCTCAGTGAAAAGGGGGCCATCCTTGGAGATGGCCACAGCGGCCCAGAAGACTATCAGCTTTGAGTTTTGCAGCTGGGATATCTGTGAACGTGGTCTCACTTAGTTGAGGGGTGAGAGCAGCCCTACAGCTGTTTAGCCCCCTCTGGCAAAGCAGCTACTTGTTTATGGAGTGATGTGACCCCATGGGGCCCAGGTGGGTTCCATCTTGGATGCTGTATTTTTACTTAATGATGGAGCTTTGTTGAGCCTGTCCTATTAGCAGGATTAGTGGGGAGCCATGTGAGGACGGGCAACTTGGGTTGTAAGGACACACACAGCACTTCAGTGGTCAGGCACTCCATTTTCAGCAAGGCCCAAAGCAGGCTAGAAGCTGCGGTTTGAAGGGAGGGTGTTGGATGGCTTCCTCAGATCATTTATGTGCCCAAACCCAAGGGGCAGAACACTCCAGTACCAGGCTCTTGCTGTCACAGGATGCGATCTGCATGGATAGGAGTTATGGAAACGTGTGGTTTCATAGGGCTGGAGGGCTCCATGGGTCCAATGGCAGGGCCTGTATCATTGCGTGCAAGGCCTCTGGGCCTGCCGTTGTTGGAGGCCCCATTCAAAGGTAGCCATCATGTGGGTAACCTTGCCAAAAGGGACCAAAAGATACCCAGATGTGGTGATGGAGTCTTTAGGAGGCACACAGGCTTTTTTGTTGGTGGGAACTGTCAGGGATAGTAATTTCTGTTTGATCTTGCCAGGAATATTTTTTTGATTACTGGGCCACATGAGTCCCAGGAACTGCAGCTATCGAGCAAGTCCTAGACCTCGTCAGGGTCAACGGCCCAGCCTGTGTCATAGTCTCCATGACGTTATGCAAGACTTGGTCCGCTTGTTCTGTAGTTAGGCTGGCAGTGAGGTTGCCATTAATACAGTGGGTGACAAGTACTGGGGGTCGTGGGGTTTATGACAAATCCAACCCTACCCACTGTTGGCATATTGTAGGGGGCCTGCGGTTTTCCTGCAGACGGACAGTGAAAGCATCCTGCAGGCCGGTCTCCGTCAATGCAAATTGATCTTGCTCCTTATCCTGAGGGGGACTGAGAAAAAGGCATTAGCCAGCATAACAGCATGCCAGACTCCATGTGCGCTGTCACCACGTTGGTGATGGCAATGATACCAGGTTCTGAGGGGCCAGGGGTGGTGCCTGGGCATTCAATTTGTGGAAATTCACTGTTAGCCTCCAGGTCCCTGCGGCTTTCCTTTATGGGCCAGACTGTGCTGTTAAATTGCAACAAAGTGGTGTGTAAAAGTCTTGCCTATAGCAAGTCCTGAATTCATGTATTTTCCCCACCTGTTACGTGGTGCTGCTTTGTTGAATATTCTGTCGGGCTTTGGGTAACTCGGGCGGTAGGCGGGAATGGATGTCCCACTGTCATGGCTTGAGTTCTTTGTTGTGAGGGGGGCCTCTCCCCTCCGGTGGCAGTGATGCTTTGTGTCACAAGTGGCCCAAGTGTCCATGTTTATAACACTCAGTTATGGGAGCCACAATCACCGGCACCTGAAATGGCCAAAGGGCCTCACCCATAAGCACGTAGGAAACTGTCTGCTGTGAGTCACCAGGTTTGTCCCCAAACCCCCTCGGTGCCGTCAGTTTGCCCCTACCCCTGTGGGGACCTGTGATTATTGTCATTTGGGTACCAGTATCTAACAGCCCCATAAATGTCTGAATTCACCCCTCCTTTTTTAATCCTGACAGGGGTATAGGGCCACTTGTCCTCCGGTGGGGACTCAGCTTAGCCCCATCCCTAACTGTGCCATTCAGCCTGAGACATTTGGGTTTCAGTGTTCCTTTATCAAACAGATGTACCAAGGCTGCATGAGATCCCACTGGCTTTTGGTTCATACCTGTTTTCGATTTTAGTATGTTATTTTCAGAGAAGAACCTTATTTTTACAATTTTGTTTTCAACAATGTCCCTGGTGGTCTTGTATTGAATGAAAATAGATCTTACTGGAGGACTGCAAGCGACCCAGACTGGTGGGGCTGCCTGCATGGGGCCTCAGATTTCCCCAGGACACTTGTCTCAAGTGGCGTGGGAGTGTGAAGGCAGCCGAGAGCACAGATGTAGTTTTCTTACTCTTTCTAGGGCCCACCTCTTGTACCTCTACTCTCCTCCATCAAGGTTCATAGGGAGATTCTTGGTTCCCCATCTGACCCTGTTGACAGGCCAACGTACACTTTACTTCTTCTCGGGAGCCTTACCACCACCCCCAGGCAGCCGACATTACACTGAGATGGGCTCTGCAGGGACAAGTTCTTACGCTTCTCTGCCACGGCAGGATGTCTTCTCAGAGCGCCAAATCGATTTCACCATTCACTGGATGGCCAGGCTATGAGGCCAAGGTTAAAAGTCAGGTAAGTGTCCTCCAGGGAAGAGGTCACTGAGAGCAGACACCACCAGCTTGCGCTCAAACGATACAGCATTTCCTAACTGCAGGAGAGGAAAGTGCACAGGATCCAGCCCCTTGCAAAGCATCAATGCCCCATAGTCATTGGGTCCACTCTGATGCTGGCGGGGGCGATGTGACTGCCAGCACCCCACTTCCTGCTGCAGTGGAAGGACCTGGACCCCTTCCAGTGGGTCTGAAATACGGAAAGCTGGGGGCCGCTGATGGCTGTGCTTAAACAGAACAAAGGCGTACACCCTGAGTCCGAAGCAGGCAAAGGCATTCCTGCACAAGGGAATAAGCCGGCACAGGCTGCGAGGACTATTTCTCGGTAAAGAAGGAAGCGTTCCAGGCCCAAGACCCATTCCGACGTGAGGGCGCAGGAGGCGAGAAGCTGCACGACTGCCTTTCCCATCAGGGATGAAAACAGAGAAAGTGATTGACATCAGAAAGGATCAGTTAGAGCCCCTGGTACCCACCCCCACCTAGGGGATCCGGGTCACTGCTGATCCCTCTCCAATGCCTTCAGGAAATCGTTTATTCTCTGGAGAAACTGAACCAGAGAGGCCCTGAACTTGAGAACTCAAGGCAAAACAAAGCACAAAAATGAGGCAACCGATTGCAAAGTAGGATTAAGTTGAAGTCTGTTAACTGAATGGAAGGTTTATGGCAGGCTTATCCAGAAGCCCCCCCTCCGGGAGGAAGATTGGAAGACCCTCTTCCGACAAACAGAGTGGCCTGGGAGGAAAGGCCTGGATTACTTACATTCGAAGATTCCTCCAGAGAAAAAGGTGGCTGGCTACCTAATCTCCCTCCAGTGAAGTTCACTGGAAAGCCACACCCGTGCATACTGAATTACTCATCACATTTTTAGGATGTCACCCAGATGTGAACACATAGCCAGCCATCTCCAGACATTTTGGGGAAGCCACAAATACGAAATAGACCAAACCAAGAAGAAAAAACAAAAGGAATTCTGGTGGAAAAATCATGGGTGGCATAGAAGAAAACATCACAAGAAACAAAAACTGTAATTAAAATTAAAAGTCTCAGATAGCCGAAGCAATATTGCATCCATCAAATAGGGACAGGGAGCTCTAAAGGAGTAACAAGTCAGAGAACAAGATAAAGCTCTTGAAAATTAAAAGTATAGCAGCCATAATTTAAAAGTCAATAGAAAGTTGGAAGGTAATGTTGAGGAAATTTTCAAGAAAGTAAAACAAAAGTGTAGCTAAAAAGAGGAGAAAAACAGATAAAATTGGAGAACCAACCCAGGAAATCCAACATCTCATTAATTGTACATCTAACAAGAACAGAGAAAACAGGAGGAAATTATACAAGAAAAAATTCCAGAACTTAAATATGTGAGTTTCCAATCTGAAATGGTCCATGACTGCCCAGAACAATAAATAAACCCCTGTTAAGGCATATCATTATGAAATACCAGGACTCAATGAGTAAAGAAACGTTTCTGGAGAGAAAAAGAAAATATTGTATATAAAAGATTAGGAATAAAAATGTCACCACTCTTCTGTATAGAGACACTGGAGAACTTCATATGATACAGCAGGATTTTTGAAAACTGAATGAAAAATTATTTTCATCCAAAAGCCTATACTCTGCCAACACAATGAATGAAGTGTGAAGGTAGAATATTGACATTTTTGGAAACACAAAGTCCTTATTTCTCAAGCATCCTTTCTCACAGAGCATAACCATGAAGCATAAAGAGATCCAGAAACGGGATCTAACCCAGGAAGACTGTGAAGGAAATTCCCGGGATGATTTGAAAGGGCATTCCCAGGATGACAGCTGTCTTGAACACCTAGAGAGACATCAGTCCCGATTGGAGCCGGGGGACAGAGAGGTCCAGAAGCAAGGTCTCCATGTAAGAGGGAAGGAATAAAAGAGAGGACTAAAGAACCTGATGTTTTTAACGACTGTCACATTGAGTCGACTGTTAAAATGAAACTGTTAATTGAGAAGCTGTTGGAGGGTGAGGAAAGATTTCGTAAGAGGTTCAAAGAAGAGTGAGTAGTGAAAAAATGAGGGAAAACAAAGCGCGCTGTATGAGTAAAGAACAATCATGGCACACTTCTTGGCTTAACTATGAACAATATTTATAGTTACAATTAAGCAAATATTGTGATATCGCATACTGAGGGGGTGGGGGAAGAGAAGGGTGGCATCAGAGAGCTACGTCTGCACCTACCCTATTAGGAAGTGTGATGGTTAATTTTAGGTGTCACCTTGGCTAGGCCCCATTGCCCAGGTAGTTGATCAAACACCAGTCTCTATGAAGGTACCATGTTTCCCTGAAAATAAGACCGGGTCTTATATTTATTTTTGTTTCAAGAGACACATTAGGGCTTATGTTCAGGGGATGTCGTCCTGAAAAATCATGCTAGGGCTTATTTTCCGGTTAGGTCTTATTTTCAGGGAAATCCCGTATGTTTTAGATGAGATTAACATTTAAGTCAGTAGGTTTTCAGTAAAGCCAATTACCCTTCATAATGTGTGGGGCCTTACCCAATCAGGTGAAGGTCTTAAGAGGAATAAAGACTGAGATCCCACAGGGAAGATGGAATTCTGCCTCCAGCCTGCCTTTGGGCTCGAGCTGCAACCTCAGCTCTTCCCTGGGTCTCCAGCCTGCCAGCCTGCCCAGCAGTTTTGTGCACACCAGCCCCTCCAATCGTATAAGCCCGTTCCTTAAAAAGCTCTCTCTCTCTGCACACACATGCCATTAGTTCTGCTTCTCTGGAGAACCTGGAGGAATGCAGGAAGTCAATAGCTAAAGTGTAAAACCAATGACTTAAGAGACAGCATATTTTTTCTGAAGACAGAGGTAAAATGCTGAAATGAAATGATTAACAATGAATGGGGCTGAAGACGTGTGTGTACGTGTGTGTGTATTTAAGTAAAAGCCTTATTTTACTATGTACAAGTATTACCTAGATAATAATAATAATAATAATAATAATAATAATAATATCAATTACCTTGATAATAATAAAAATTAATACTGCATTTTAGATAGAATTATACGCCCCTTCCTCTCCTAACTTCAACCCAGTCCAGCACTGTTGTCTGCAAAAGCTAAATTTGGGTCACAGATTTTCAACCTAAATATTTTTCATTTTAAGTAAGAATTAGACCCAAAGTAATTAAAAAGTGTTGCTGTCATGCCTAATTTAAGTGGAGCACTTACCATAATTAGAAATATTTTACCACTGTTGCACGTTTAAAAAAAAGATTAAAGACGTGCATTTGACGGTAGGTGGACAGTGTGGGAAAAGAATCGTCTTGTATTACTAACTAGTGGTCTCAGTGGGTCAGCTTCCAGAGACCTGTGCTCTGGACGCCAAAGTTTCTCTTGGCTCTACAACTCTGTTACAAATGTATTTTGGTGGTGTGATACTGGCCTGCTTTACAAGCAGGTATCACATTTTCTTGTGCTTTTCTTTTGAACAAGAATATCATTTAAAAATACATTTTATGCAACTTATCTTCCCATCTTAAGAATGCATGTCAGGAAACTCCAAACCACTCTTTTAGTTCCAAACACATTCCAGGATTCCGAGTTTTCACAACACAAAGAGGCGTGGGTGATGATCCACTTTAAGTACCATCCAAATATTTTTAAAAATAATAATCGTCTAAATAACTTCCCTAACTGGTCTTTCAGTGTTATTGCTACTATTGTGAGACAATTAGTTCCAATGACTAGATGAACAAAATGGAATTAAAACTCCAAATTCCTACTGCAGGTCTCAAGGTTGCTTTTCCTCCCTTAGGAATAAGAGATAGAAAAAGTATTTACTCAAAAAATTCTTCGGAGCCGTGATATTGGTAATTCCTGCCTGTGATCTTTGAGATCATTATCAAGTTAATGTGCCAAAAATATGCATAACACAGTGTCTTAAGAAGCATCTGTACTATTTTTATCATTTTGGAAGACTCAGATTAGAAGACAGGAGAACATGCTGGTTTCTGATGAAGAAGTTGAACCATTTAAAAATGTAACGTGGTGGCACCATTTCCCAACTCTCTGGCCTGGTCCCCTTGGATGTTAATTCTAATGATGAGCAACATGACTGAATATTTATTTACTCATTAGTCGCCATTCTAAGTGTTTTGCTTCTAAGTGTTTACATGTGTTAATGTACTGTACTTCACTTAATTTTCATTACTCTATGAAACAGGTACTATTAGGGGACCCATTTAATAGATAAGATGACTGAGGCACAGGGAGGGTAATTAGCGTGCCCAGGGTCATTCCGTTAGGAAGAGGTCGAACTGGATTTGAATCTAGATAATCCATCAAGAGCTCTAGATCGCATCTGTCCACAGACACACACCAACCTTAGGTCTCAGATCCTGAATTTTGGGCTTGTTTTCTTCGGAGAACAGGCCACTGAAGCCTGACTTCCCGTGACTGGTGCAGAGAGACAGACAACCCCTTGGGTCTGCAATCAGCACTGAGAGAATCGCTGGGCCCCCGTTAGGACCCTATGGGTTCCATTCGTGTCTGTGAATTCGGACTCCACACCTGCCCAGATGGGGCAAAGGGAGGAATGTCAACTTCTCTTCCTGTTCTTTAGAATTCCCCGGTGCTTTCCTCCTCGGCCTGGCCCACGGTTACATCTTCCTCGAGAGGGGTGTCATAATGAGTTGAAAGGCAACCTTCATTTCTCAGTAAGAACATTAAACTCTTGTCAAACGATAGTCTATGTGTAGTCACTAAAAATTCCCTAACCTAAAGCAATTTACATGTTTGTGGATTTGCGTGTTCGGTGCTATCTTTGTTACCAAAGGGGAAGTCCGCAGCCTGGCACAGCTCACAGGCGGGAGAATTTTAATGGGAGGCAGAGAATTCCAAAGGCCGAGCTTGGCCTGCCACCTGCCAGGACTGCACTGGTTCCTGAAAGCCCACAGAGTCCCACACTTCTCACACTGCACGGAAAACCTGCCCACATCCCTTCCTTCTCGGCCGTGCCCAGGCCCCACAACTCACCGTGGGGCGTCTCTATTGCTCTTGATTTTGGCTCTTGGCAACTTTGTGCTTTGGGCTGGGCCATGGGCAGTTTCCCAGAGGCAGCTGAGCCACAAGCATTGTCCCTGGGCCTCCGAGCCACCTTACGGAGTGTGTAGACTTTCCCACTTAATCCTTGAAGGTAGAACACAGACGACTCCAAGAAGTTACATCATTTGCCCAAGGTCATACAGCAAATAAGTGGTAGAGCTGGGATTTGAACCCAAGGCACATGCAGCACCAGGACACCAGCTAGAGCAGGCCTCCCTAAGCCCTCAGCCTCGTGGGGCACCAGTGAGAGCCTCACAGGGTTTGCTGGATGCAGGGGACATGAATACTATTTGCAAAGGAAAGCAGGGCTAGACAGCCACCATGCAGGGGCCCCTGGAAGCAGAGGGTCCCCTCCGGAACGTCTGTGACTCAGAGCACCCCCAACATTTCTGGGGCCAGGGCAGGAGGACAAATGGAGGCCACAGACCCTGTGCCTAAATATTGAAAATATTTTAAGCTTATCAAACTAGCTAACAAACTGTTAAGTAAAACGTTTTCTCCTCCTACCTTGACACATACACTTCGGAGACCAGGTTTGGAGAAGAATTCTCAGACTCTGTGGAGTTCTGTGTTTGGATGAGGAGGTGTGGGGAAAGCGGGCCCCAGCCCATGGCCCGCCCCTCCTCTCCTCAGGCCCTGCTCTGTTGGGGTGCACACACTGGGCCTGCATATGCAAGCTCTGCCCATGTCTTTCACAAAAAGCTGCCGTTGGCCACCATTTGGAGCCACTCGGGGTGCTGTCCGCTCTCAGGGAGATGACCCCAGGGAAGAGGCCCTGAAGGCAGATTCATGGCTGGGAAGCCCACAGTCCCAGGTGCCCAAGTGTGGGCAGGTGGCTTTTCCCTTGGCCCCAGGGGTGTGTGCCTGGGGGGCAGGGCCACCTTCAGAGCAGAGCCTTCTGAAGCAAGAAGCCCCTCCAATCTGGGTCTAAGGAGGTTATTGCCTCTACTCCTTTACTGTGCAACTTTGAGCTCATTAATTAATCTCTCTGTGCCTTGTTTCCCACATTTGTAAAATGGAGACAATTACAATAAGAAATAACTGAGGAATAAGTGAGCTTATTCGGATGGGTAAAGGGCTTAGAACAGTGCTTGGCAAATAGTAAGTGTTATATAAGTGCTGTTAATGAAGAACAATTATTACTTAGACTTAGTCAGGCTTCCTCAAGTTGTTACCAGACTGGGTGCTGAAAAAACAACAACAACAACAACTCATTTCTTGACTGGGGATGGGTAAGAGCTATTCCTGGAGACCTGGAGAGTTCCAAGCCGGGTGCTCTGGCAGCCTGAGCTGTCCTCAGGCCATGGTTGTAATAGAACAGAAATGGCGGAAGTGGTGGGAGAGGAGGACGGGTGAAACATTTGCTGTTGATTCATTCAAAAAACATTTCTTGGGCGGACAGTTTTCTAGGGCCCAGGTAACAGGATCTTACCTTCTTGGGGCAGGGGAGGGGGAGCAGAGAAAGATGTTTAACAAGAAAGCAGAGAAATAAATGTGATCATTACAGATAGAAAGGGGGGGAGTGAAAGAAATGAAATAGGGTAAATAGTGAGTGAATGACTGATTAGCAAAGGCAGGTAGGGCACGTGGAGAACTACTTTCTGTAGGAGGGTCACAAACGGCCTCTCCGAGGAGGTAACACGAAACGGAGACCTGCATAATGAGGAGGAACTGGCTGTGTAAAGAATCAGGAAAAGGGTCTTCCTAGAAAATAAATTGGCAAGTGCCAAGGCCCTGAGGTGGTGGTGTCCTTGACATAATGGGAGAAACAGAAGACCTATGTGGCTTAACGGTAATTAGCAAGGGGAAGAGTGACAGGAGACAGAAGTCAGAAAGGTAGGGACCAGATCATGCATGTGTCAAAATCTAAATGCCTACACACCATCTGGGAAGCACAGACTCAGATTCGGAAGGTCCGAGGTGGGGCCTGAGCGTCTGCATTCCTAAGACGCTTCCAGGTGAGACCACTGATGCTGGTGCATGGACGACACTTTGAGTAGCCAGGCTCTCAGCAACATTTTATTGTAACTTTGCTGAGAAGACTTTGGACGATCTTAAGGAGGAACATGACTTGGTCTGGCTATCTTTTTAAAGCTTGCTCTGGCTGTTGGGTGGAGAATGGCTTAGGGGTAAGAGTGAAAGCTGGACATAAATGGGGAGGCAACTTCAGTGGCCCAGGTGAACGGTGGCGCAGGGCTGCATCGGGCTGGTGGCGGTGAGGGTGGAGAGACGTGGGTAGAGACCAAGCCAGGGATGGGCTCAGTGATTGGCATCACATATTCAAGTGGAACTGTTGTGTCTGAGGGAGGAATCTTGAACTCAAGAGTGAATTTAGGGCTGAGAATAAAAATTTAGAAGCATCGGTTTGCAGATGGGATTGCTCGTGAAGCAAATGTGGAAGGGGAGGTGCCTGAGGGCTGAGGCCTTGAGTTTCTAACACTGAGAGGGTTTCTAACACTGTTGCTACAGCAATAGAAAATGAATTCGTGTGGTTTGTTTAAACTAAAAGCTAAAAGAAAAAGGTGTTTCAAGAAAGAGGGAGCCATCAGCTGTTTCCAAGGCCATGCGTGCGAGGGTGAGGAAGTTGGAGACAGGTGGGGACGTGTTGTTAACCTTGACAATTAGTTTCAGCAGGATGGTGAGGTCCGAAGCCAGACTGGATTGGGTTGAGGAGTCAAGGGCAGGTGAAGAAGTGGACGCAGTGGAGCTTGGTTGTGAAGAGAAGGAAGGAAATTGCACCGTATTTGGAGAAGGGTGGACACTCATCTAGTTTTGTTTTGTCGATTTTAGTGGGAGCCAGAGAACACATTTGTTTGCTGAAGGAATCGACCTAGTAGAGAGGAAGAGTTAGCATTGCAAGAGCAGGGAGAGGGGATCAGAAGCAAAGTCCTGGAGCCTGACCCAGAGCACAAGTTGATGGGCAGGGGGGAGGGTTTGGTTTTGATGGGAGGACAGAGCTGGAAGGGAGACAAGATGAGCACAGGTTCAAGGGCGTTTGTAGCTTGACGAAGGGAGAAAAAGGACTTCCCAGCTGATGGCTTCTATTTTGTCATCAGAATGACTGGAGTGAGGTCTCAGGTGAGGCTATGAGGGAGCTGCAGGTTCGAGGAGAGAGAAAAAGATAGAAAATGGTTTATATTGGAGCGCCGGAAGCCAGCTGATTCCCGAAATGGAGGAGCATGGCTCCCACAAGGAAGTGGCCTTTGCCACCTGCCCTCCGTCTTCTTCCCCTGGCGCTGGGACTGTGAGTGGTCTGTTGGGTCCAGATTGGACTCTGGAGGATGTTACTTACTAGTCACATAACCCAGAGTAACTTTCTTAGTCCGCCTGAACCTCAGTTTCTTCAGCCCCACCCTCTTAATCCTACTTGCCCCGCCTACTTCCACCAAAGGAGAGAGCAAGGGCCAAAGTCATTCCACTTTAAATAATTAGCTTGTCTTTTGTGTGTGTGGCAGGGGAGAGGAGGTGAAGGGGTACCTATTCTCTTTGCATACAGAGAGTTCTCATATGCTCACTGGCCCCACACACGCATCTCCCCTCTCAATCCTGAACCAGGGAAGCTCTACCTGAACATAGGGTTCTGCCCCAAATGTCTCTTTCACAGATGTCCAACAGTCATGTTGGAAAGCCTGACAAAAATGGACCCTACCATTACCTTTGTGGGCAAGACCCTTTATTTTCTGGGCCTCAGCCTCCCCTATAGGTCAAGAAATAAGGCAATTGGACCAAGCGTGAACAGGAAAGGCGGAGGAGCGGGGAAGGAATTGCTTAGCAGCCTCTTCGGTGGGCTTTCTCTCTCTGCTGGTGGGGTAGATTTCTAGCCCCCCTCCTACCCAAGAGACTCACAGAAAGACAGTCAGAGATTTTCATGTCGCCCATTCTCATTTCTAAGACCTTGGAGGGCCCACGTTTAGGGACCTTGTACTAGATACTGTAGTCTCCACTCGCCAGCCTCCTCTAAGTTACCCTTTGTCTTGGAAGCCAACTTCTATGGACTATAATCAGGCCACACTCTGGCTTTGATAGGGTTTGGCCAGTGGGAGACACTGGCAAGACATCAGAGGACAGAGGACAAAGAGGTGAAAGTGAGAATTTCCTGGTGCCTCCCGGCTTCCCTGTGTTCCTGGCAGTGGTGACATTTTGCGGTTACCGCGCCAGCTGGGTGGCCCCTCTTCCTAGACAGCAGCTCCCACTGGTTTTCATGCAAGTTCCCTCCCCTTCGCTCCTCCAGTGGAGGAGTGCTGGAAGGACTTTTTGCTGTTGTCAGGTGCTAGGGACCTCCCACCGCTTGTCAATTCCCCTTACCCAGCACACAACTCTGTAAACAGTCCTTCCAGTAAACCCTCTTCAGCAAACCCTTTGAACGTGCCTTCCATTTCCTGTTGCCCCTGATACAGACTCTGACTACCTCTCTTCCAAATTTCAGAACTGGTATTCTCACCGACCTCAGCTGTGAAAAGATGCATCTGCTCAAGACCTAGAGGAGAGTCTTTTGAAGGGACAAGGCTCAGGTCCCTTCTCTGCTGCTGGGCACTTGCCTTCCAGCTGCACACCTCTCTGATCCTCAGTGCAAATGAGTAAGTGGCAAGTCATCTAATGCTCTGCGACCGGGTGACGTTTTGCCAAACACTATTCTGTTACTCACCATAATCATCTGCCTGTGTGTATAAGCTGCATTCCTTTCACCATCTATCTCATTTTTTGGTGGACAGTCTCCTGAGTTACCTCTGTTATTCATGCATAACACAGGAGTGAGTCACTCAAGTGGAAAAGTCAACAGGGCTCCTTCTACCTCAGTCTCCTCATCTGTAAAATGGGATAGTAATACCATCATCATCCTCATAGAGCTGGTGTGAGGATTAAATGAGTAATATCTGTACATGCTTAGAACAGCTGGTGCAAAGTATTAGCTAATAGTATTATTTTTTGATCCATCTTGGCTCACTTTACTACAGCTTGTATGTAGGGAGGAGAACAAGGGACCTGAGTAGGAATGCCTAAGTCCCCCCTTTTCAATGCTTTCCTCAGCACCTCTTCCCTCTCCATACCTCATTCCTGAGTAGATTTCCTTCTCTGCCATCTTTCATCCCAGGGAGCTTCTGGAAGGGCAAGTTGTGATTCTTATGTTTTCTGCTCTCAGTAGACCAGTAGTATTCAAATGGTGCCCTGGAGATCCCTGGGGTTCCCAGGAAGCCCCAAAGTTCACAGAAAGTGGGTCACACCCTTCATCTTGCTTTTATCTGTTTAGACTTCCTTGGAACAAAGGCTTCCAAGACTTTAAAAAATTGAAAAAATCTCTGTTCTGAGATATTGAAGCCCCAGAGTTTACACCTCTCAGTCTTATTTGCTTTGGTCCCATTGCCAAGGAACTTTCTCTACTCTATTCAAAGAGTTTGTATTCTTTTCCATTTCTGACGCTCTGAAACAGATAAAGGAACAAACAAATCTTTGTGTACCGTCTGGGGTGTCTTTCCCAGGTCTGCATGTTCAGCACACGTTGTCTCCTTAATTCCCAGGACCCAGGGGAAGATAACTACAACAATGAAGACATTTGAAGGCACTTGACTTTTACTGGCACCTGATCCAGCCCTGGAGTACTTCCAACCCCTGGAATCCAAGGTTATCAGGGAGCCATCTATCCTGATGACCCTGGGCCAGGCCTGGTCCCAGCGGCTGCTAGGAGTGAGGGAAGTGAGGTAGCAGAAGTGTACAGGTCTGATTCCCAGGGAGGAGTACCCAGTATCTGGAGTGAGCTGGGGAGGTTGGGAAGGTCCTAACTCTCCGACTGGTCAACATATAATTTCTTCATGCAGTTCAAGACTTTGGGCACAGAGAATAAGAACACATGAAGACAGCAAAAGCCTCACCCTCCGGATCTCTCCCTGGAATATCCTTATCCCAGATTTCTATGCTGCAAGGCTTCCTCTCATACTTTACTTGGGTCTTTGGCTCAAACGTTACCTCATTAGAACTGCCTTAAGACTGGGGCGAGAGGAGCCCCTACCCTAGGTTCTGAGCTCTCTGGCCCTCTTCCAGCAACACCCCTTTCCACAGAGCAAGAAGCCCATGGGCCAAGGGGTAGTGCCCACCCAAAGCTCCCGCTCCTCACTCCTTCGTAGATCATGCTATGGTACCCGAGACACTAGAACTCACTGCCCCAGTAGTACCACACCAGCCTCCAGAGACTGCATCAGCTTTTTCCCCAAGTTCCATCTTCTTGAGGAGCCAAAGAGTGGCTGTTTGCAGGAGGTGTGGACGGGTCTCAGATGTGCAGATATGGATGGTACAGGTGCGGGTATACAAGCCAGAGTCCAAAGAGTAGTAGGAAGGTCGCAGGCCAGGAACCAGTTACCGCCTACGTCATCCATTCCAGTGCACATGTTGCAGAAGTCTAAGAATTCTAAACTTAAATTTGGCCTTGCAGATTGTTATGAAGGTATCCTTGTTAAGATGAAAGGATAGAAATTTTACATAACAGCTTAACTTGGTTTATAATTTTTAAATATGTAGACATATGATATGTGGGCCTCCATTTGTACTATTGACTGGGGCCCTGCAACTATTAGGGCTGGGCCTATCCCTGACCACCCTGTCTTAAAAAAAAAAATACAGCACTTCTTCTGTCACTCTATTCTTACCGGATTGTATATTTCTAAACAGTATTTGCCACCATCAGATCTGCACTTACTTATGTATCATCTCTCTATGTCTATTACCACTAGCAGGTAAGTTCCATGACTACCGAGTCTTGCTTTTGTTTACTGCCTCATTCGCAGTACCTAGTACAGTGCCTGGCACAAAGAAACCACACAGTAAATGTTGAATGAAGAACAAATCAAGTCTCAGATGGCATACTGGTGAGGTGGGCTAACCCAGCAAACACAAAGGATAAAGATCATTTGTGACAACCCTGTGAGGAGCGCCTTCTCCCCTTAAAAATAAGTCACTGAGCATTGGAGCTACGAAAGGTGACCAGGAAAAATTAACCATTAACAACTTAGTAGACATGAATGCAAGATTATGTTACTTGTGAGAGGGGCTGTTAAGTGAGTATGTGGTGCTGCGAGGAGGCTGGAGGTTTAGATGTGGCAGACCTGGGCTGCTGGGATCCCCAATTGGAGGACTCGCCCTAACAACCTTGAGTGTGGCCAGACCTGTGTGCTGGGGAATCCGGGTTCCACCGCAAAGGCCACGCCAATCCAACGCAGCCTAAGGTGGGGAGGGGCCTTGTTGTCCATGATACGGAAGACATCCGATGTTTCCCTTAGATGGTCACGGTCTGAGGGGGTCTGGGCACATCTGATCCCTGTGGGCTCATTGTGGTCAAAGACTCAGAGACCGTCCTACCACCCGTCCCTCTTCTCTCCCACCTGCTTCTGATTCACAACGTCTTATTGCTTGGTGGGATCCCCCAAATTTTCCTGGAACAGCATAAATTCGTCCAATGTATTCCGACGGCCTTCCTTTCCTTTGGATACGGGGCCCGTGAGAAGCCAAATGACCTCTGCAAGTCTCAAGCAGAGACCAGAACTGGGGTCCCGGGCTCTACTCCCAGACGCCCCTCTCCTTTCATTTGGGGAGTGCGGGCTCCAGGGCTTGGGCTGCGCTCCCCGCCTCCTGAGGTTAGAGGTGGGGAACACATCTAGCACGGCTCTGAGGCCCCAGCAGACAGCTAACGGGGTACTCGCCGTTGGGCCACGGCCAGTTCTCCCGCCCACTGGCCAGCCGGCGGGGCGGGACAACGGGTGGTGCCGGGCCGCGGTGGGCGGGGCAACGGAGGAAACTGGCGGGCTGGGGTGGGCGGGTCCTGAGTGGGCGTGGCCGCGTGGCCGCGTGGCCCCTCCTCTCGGGCGGAGGCAGGAGGTGCCGCGGCGCCGCCGCACACCAACTCATCCGAAACTTGAGCGCAGTGGTGGGCGCAGCCGCGCAGGATGGGGTGGTGCGGCCGCTGCTCGGGGCCGCTGCCGTCGCTGCTGATGCTGCTGCTGCTGCTGGCGCTGCCCGGCGTTGGCGCGGCCCCGCGCGCGGCGCTCTACTCGCCCTCCGACCCGCTGACGCTGCTGCAGGAGGACACCGTGCGTGGCGCCGTGCTGGGCTCCCGCAGCGCCTGGGCCGTGGAGTTCTTCGCCTCCTGGTGCGGCCACTGCATCGCCTTCGCCCCGACGTGGAAGGCGCTGGCCAACGACGTCAAAGGTGAGAAGCCGGGGGGTGGGGGCCGAGAGGGGGCAGGAGGGCAGGCCCGTTCCCCTCGCCCCACCCGGACCGCCCTCCTCACCCACCTGCCCCACCGAGAGGCCCTCCCACGCGGCCTGCTTCCCCCTGCCCACCACCTTCGCCCTCCTCTTCCTCTCCGCTCCTCCCATTTCCCCCAGTTTCACATCCCTCAACTCCATTTTTGCCCCCGCCCCTCCCTGTCTTTCTCCCCTAGGGCCCTGTCCCGAGCCTCTCTCCCCTTCCCGCGGCCTGGGCCCCCAGGCTGCTCTGCTTTCCCGTTGGACCAATGCCGACTTATACTGCCCCCATCCCTGCGACGGGGTCTCCTTTGTTCTTCCTCCTCTGACACCTTAGGGCTTCCTCCAGCCCAGCCTTGTGACAGTCCCCTCCCTGTCGCTCAGGGACCCGTGTGGGCTTCTTGCCAGGTTGACCAGCTGCTGTGGGATCAGCGCTGGGGAGGACAGGAACTGACACTCATTCTGTCGCCCCCAACCCCCACAGCTGGTTGACCCAGCTGGTACATAGACTTCCTTTCTCAGCTTTACCTTTGAGCCAGAGTTTTTCTGTCTCAGTTCCAGGCCTCCCCCGACCTGCTGCCTCAGGCTCCCTAGCTTCTGGGCCACATCCTTCTCTCTTCCCCTTGTCCATACACCCTCTTAGACCGAGAATTCTGTTTTAACCCTTGAACCCAGAGGCCTGACTGAAGGCAGCGTCTTGGTGTGTGTCTGACCCTTGCTCCATGTTCCCATTCACTGGCCGGACCATTCTAACCATATTGCCTCGATTCTAAGAGACCCGTCAATTGTGTGAGACACCGTTTATTTACTAACAGCCTGAAGGGTAGAGGGATAAGAAGACCACTAAATGCAGTGATTGAACCGTGTCGTCTATTACAGAAATGTGAACATTTTTGAAAACCTTAAGTCTTAGAGCTGAGGAATATGGTAATAATAGTAATTAATATTTACTGACTGCTTACTGTATGTCACCTTCCTGACTAAGTACTTGACATACATTATCTCAGAGTTTCCACAATTTAAAGACCCCCCCGTGGTGTCCCACCTCTGCCTAGCCCAAGTGGTGGGCATATTGAGGGCCAGGAGTGGCGTGGTGGCAGTGATTTGCTTCTGATATGTTGCCTCTGAATGGAGGTACTTCCTGATTGTGGTGCCAGGTCCCCAGCAGAACTCCTGATCTGAACTGATCTCTGAATGAGGACTGCTGGCTTCTCAGGAAATAGGCCTCTTTCTGGAGGGAGGAGAACTGGAACCATTATTCTCCTCCCGTGTCGTTGATATTTCTATAACTCAACTGTTTGTGCTAGATTAGCACATTAGATGTTGGTTTTCAAACTCAGGCTCCCTCTTCCCTTGAGTAGCTTGTACAGTGGTTACCCAAGTGGCTGGATGGAAAGATGTATACATCTGTTAGCCATATGGTCCTGGAAAGTTATTTTTAAACAAAACTGGTAAACCATTTTACCTCCATTTTACATGTAGACACTTGTCTGCGTGCCTTTCTGGTCCCATCAGCTGAATGTGCCATTTCTCAGCAACTATTCACACTATTTCAGTGCTGTCAACATCTCTGGTCATGGCAGGAGGGAGGAAGAATGTTGAACATGGAATTGGAACGTTTAAGGGGACATCAGGTGTTCAGGGGACATTGTGGGCCTAAACATCAGAAAAATCCTGTGATCATTTTCCACTTTGAGGCTCTAAGAGGTCTTGAATGGCCCCAGATCAACTCAACCTAGGAGATTCTTATGTCTTGAGAGGGCTGGAGGGAAGGCTTAGCTTCCAGCTGACTCATGTGCTTGGCTTTTTGCAACCCAGAGTTTCCACTGAATGGAACAGCCAGATACTGACCCAGCCTACTCCTGGATGAAGGTTGCCACTTCCAAAAGGAGTCTTTTCCTTTTCTTCCCCAGTGCATGGAGTGACAGTCTTCCCCTTCCCCGCCCCCCAAAAAAGCAAAACAACTTCAGAGAGGAAAATGGCAGCATCAAAGTGTGGAGATGAACCGTAGTCAATGGGAGGTGAGAGATTTAGGTGGAAATTGGAGATCTCCCATGAACGGTGGGCTAAGTCAGGCCCCTAAGCAAGATCATGTCCTCAGAGGGCACTGGTTCAATCTGGTGTGGGCCTACAATGGTGAAGAATGCCCCACTCCAATCTGAGGGGGTGTTTCCTGGTGAGGCCCTGCTGAGAAGCCAGGCTGCTCTCCCACCATCTCTGTTCTGAGGTTCCTTGAGAAAGTTTGGTTGTGGACCAGCAAAGGGCCTTTCTCATACCACCCTGGGCCACAGGAACGTGGCCCCGGCCCCCTGCGGACTGTATGAGTATCTTGGGTAGGAGCAGTAAGACTGTGGAAGGTCATAGAGGGAGAGAAGAACTTGCAACCCTGCCCAGCTGGCCTCAGGCATTTCATCTGATTGGCTAGGGCTCATTTCTTCAGTGACTTGTGAGATAGGTTCTTTGGAGCACTGGTTGCCGTGGGGCAGAGCAGTTGTTTTTAAGGACCTGGCTCATCTCTTTCTGCTGTGTTTCCCCAAAAATAAGACCCAGCCAGACAATCAGCTCTAATGCATCTTTTGGAGCAAAAATTAATATAAGATCTGGTCTTATTTTACTATAACATAAGACCGGGTATAATATAATATAACATAACATAACATCTCCAGGTCTTATATTAATATTTGCTCCAAAAGACACATGAGAGCTGATTGTCCAGCTAGGTGTTATTTTCGGGGAAACACTGTATTCCAGAGTAACTCTTACTGTTTCACCATATGTTTGGGAAATCGATTTTGTTCATTTTAGATCTTCATTACTCTTTGCTAATCAGTCAGTAAATATTTGTTGAGTGACCTCTGTGTGCAATTTGAAGGAAATGAGCTACACACAGCAGGAAGATTGGCAACAGGAAGACGCTGTGTTTGAAAAGGGTCAACGGACAGGCTGTCATTTCTTGCTGTAGTAATTCCGGGAAGGGGAAAGTTACAGGGATATCTGGTCACCAAAGGCCTTCATTTAAGCAGTGACCATGTTTCCCCGAAAATAAAACCGGGTCTTATATTAAGGTTTGCTCCAAAAGACACATTAGGTCTTATGTTCAGGGGACGTCATCCTGAAAAATCATGCTAGGGCTTCTTTTCCGGTTAGGACTTATTTTTGGGGAAACACAGTATTTATTATACACTTGCCTTATGCCAGGCACTTTGCCAAGGGTCTTCACAGGCTGCTATATATATGACCTTTATGGAAAATATCTGAGCAATCTTCAAGTAACTTGCCCCAGACAATACAGATTCTAAAGGAGGTTCTCAAACCCAGCTCTTTTTGACTCTCCAGAGCCCGGGCAGGGGGAGAGGTGGGTGGAGGAGGAAGGGTACTCCAGGTGGGGACATGGAGGTGGTTTGTAAGGCACAGATGTCGGGGTGACAGCGAGCAGTGTTAGTGTGCCTCTCTTTCTCTTCCAGGGCGAACACCGCCCTTCCTACTTGTACCCCTGCGATGCCTAGTGCAGAGCCTGGCATGGGGTACGAGCCCACTGCCCACTCACGCAGGCCAATGGCGTGAGCCTCACCGGAGTCATGAGAGAATGCGAGTGACCGAGCCTTCTGCTGGTGCTGTGGTTCCTTTTGACTCAGACCTGGGGTCGAGTCAAGGTGTGAGGGGTAGGGAAGGTATTTTGTCCATCCCATGACCTCACTGCCCATAAGTCTGCAACGTGGAGGGAGGGACGAGGTGGTGACCTCATGGTACTGGCTAACTCCCTCTAGCAGGACAGCTCCTGGAGACTTTGGTGGAGCTGTGGTTCTGACCTCTCCACCTGACTGGCTCTTGGTGAGTGGGGTGGGTCTGGCCTCTGCCTTAATCATGGCCCAGCTTTGCTTAACACCCAGAGGCCTCATGGCCATTTTTCTTGCCAACTGTGCCATCTGACACTTGCACGGTTATCAGAGCTGGAAAGGACATGAGATGTCATCCATCCTGGCCTTCGTTTGACCCATGAGGAAACAGGCCTAGAGAGGAGACATGGGGAGCTCATGGTGCTTTGGCCAGTTATAGCAAGTCTGTGACTTGTTACATAGCAAGTCCAGTGCCCCTCCTGAACTTGTGAGTGGGGGCCAAAACACTGTGACTCCAGAAATAGCCCATCACCCCCTTACCACAGGGAGTCCCCTCAGCCACCACCCCAAAGTCCACAGCTGTCCTCCTAGACACCCTTGCCTCCCCACCCTTCCCCTGTCCATTTGCTCATTTACTCTGTTGTTAGTGAAGAAATGACTCCAAGGGCAGTAATTGCACCAGGAAATATTTTTGTCCCCAAGAGCAGGGCTGAAGGGATACTGCTGATCCTTTCGGTGTCAGGCCCACAGGTTGTAGTATCTGAGTCACCTGACACTTTAAAAAGCCTCTCTCACCCGGTGGGTTCCGATAGCAGTGTGCTTTGCCTCACCTGGGAAGCACCCAGGTAAGGGTCCTCTCTAGTCCTGTGCTGTTAAACTCGAGTGATGCATAGTCAGGCCCACAGCGATTCGTGCAAACCAGATCATTATGTCACGAGGGCTCATTAAGGTATTGACATTGATATTCCTGAGAAACATTCCTCAGTCAGGACTCTCCCAGCACCTGACTGGCCCCAGCCTCCCCCTCCACATCCCCTCCACCCCCCGATGCTGGGACAGGTAGGAAGAGGCCCTGGCTCCATTTCTTGGAGGTACAGGGAATCAGGCAGAAAGAGAAGGCGTCCGAGACCGCCCAGGAGTAAGGGGCTGGGGACTCCCCGGCATCACCTTTCCTCTTGTCCTAACACCCCGCCCGCCCTGAGCCTGCTCGGGGCCTCCTGGTTGCAAAGCCAACAGAGCAGCTCTCTGTTCTATCCCGGGCCCCCTGGAGACTAGCAGTGAGGCTCAAATTCTGGGTTCAGATCCCAGGCTCACCACTGATTGGTTGTGTGCTTCGGGCACAGTATTCTAATCTCTCTTTTACAGTCGAGGAAAGCAGATCTCCGGATAAGCACCTTACTTTCCTCATAGGGTAGTTGTGAGCATTAAATTAGATCCGTAAGGCACCTGATAAACTCTCCGGCCGTAGGAATTCATCCTCTCTGAGAGCTGAGTCTCTGAGTTACTGAGAATGGTATGGAACCAGAAGACAAAGCTGTTTCTACCATCTGTCTCTCATGGGGAGAGTTGTGATTGGAGCAAACAGAGAATGTAGAAAGGTGGCTTCCTGTCCCTGGTGACATAAACTTGGGAGCCCGTGGACAACCTGGAGGCCTCTCGGTCCCTGTCCTCATTTGTAAAGCACGGAAATGACACCCACGGTGGTGAAGAGCGATCACCTAGACTGTCCCCGTGTGCTCATTGAACGCTAGCTTTCTCTTCTGTCCGCTCCCTGTCCCTTCAGAGTCTTTGTGCCCCAGTGAGCAGCAGGCACTGACCGGCCCTGAGGGCTGGTGGCCTACACTCTTGGAGAGGAGAGAAGCAGGTGAGGCCAGCGGTCCTTGGTCACCCTGCCAGGGCCCATCACTGGCGGAAGGATGCGAAATTGCCTCTCTTCTCCCCTGATGTCTAATTGACTTACTGAGACAGCCGGGCCTCTCCTGTGGGTGTCCCTGAACAAGGTGACCGGAGCCTTAGATGCAGACTACAAGGAACCGAGCCTAGAGAGTGTCAGATGGCTGTAGGGGTGACCTGGGCTTCCCACCCTCTCCTGGGCCTGGCTCAGGTGCAGGAGTTGCCACAGAAAGGAGGCCTGGGTGCTGTTGCCTATGATCCAGGGCAAAACCCTGTACCTGGGCAGCTCTTACCTCCTGCATTTGCAAGTGACTGATGTTAACCTCACTCCCTACCTGGCCCTGAGAAGACATTGAGGCTGAGAGCAGCTGTTCCAGAACTGGAGCTGCTGAGAGCCAGCCCCTGGCCTGGGTCAGTTGTATAATTCAGCCATCAGCCGCTGAGCACCTACTGTGTGCTAGATAATGGGGAAGCTAGGCAGCGAGGATGCCAAAACAAAAAGACATTTAGGGATGGATAGGCTGGTCGTTGTTGGCAGAGACACAAGCAGGGCCCTGAGCCTTATGCTTCCAAGGCAGCTCTTTCTGGATGGAAAAATTGTGTTCAAATTGAGTTGTGCCTGACAAATGGGAGTTTATAGGGAAGGGGAGAGGGCACGTCGGAGTGGGCTGGAGACCTGAGAGAGGGCAAGCCTCAGCCTTCCTGCAGCAGAATTTGGGGAAGTGGGAAGAAGAGGCTGGGTGGGAGGGCAGGGGCCAGGTCGAGAATGGCCTTACGGCTGTAGGTTTTCTTCTAAAGGCAATGGGAGCCACCAGAGAATACTGAGTAGAGAGTGATACAATCACATCCACAGGTAGAAAGGATCACTTGGTGGCTGGGTAGGCCGGTGAGGGAGCATAGTTATCTGCAGTGGAGCTGCCCTAAGAAATCCTGCATTAGTTCACTACAGGTGAGGGGAGTAAAAGACCAAGCGTGGGGGAGGAGACGTGAGAGGCGAGACTTGGGAGAGTGGGTGGACAGGATTTGGAGGCTGGTTGGGATTAGTGGATCTGTGTGGACAGACTGCCCGACTCTGCCCCCACCAAGTGGTGCCAACCCTGGGCGTGCTGGTGACGGTGAGTAGTGTCTGGAACAGCAGGAGGGAAGCTGTCCTGAGCCTGGCACGGAGCAGAACCTGACCACAGCCGCAGTTTGTGCAAGTGAGATTTAAAGCCAAAGGATGCATGCCAGCTCGCAGATTCTTGGATAAGTTCACACTGCCGCCCTTGTGTGCCAGGGGAGCCGAGAGAGCTCCCCAAAAGGGGTTTGGCGAGATGGGAGGTTGGCAAGTTGGGGAAATGGCATGGTAGGGTGCCGCCCACCTGTCTGTGCTAAACACTTCCTTCCACTTCCTGTCCCTCTTCCCCCTCCCCCACCCCACTCACGCCCTCCTGCTAGGATTCCAGAGGCTTCAGTGCCAAGTGTGGACTGCGGAGCAAGAAAGGAAGAGAGGGGAGGAAGGACCAGCAGGGAGTGGTGCTGTTAGGCCTGCCCCCCTCCCTCGTGTCACCCCAAGAAGGAGCAGCTTAGTTGCTCTAGGCCTTTCCTGTGAGGGACAGACAGTGGTTGCCTGGGAGGTGTCTACCTCTTTCTGCATCTGTCTTGTGGAAGGAAGGGTAGCATTCCTTCCTGGACATAAAATGATCTTGGCAGCACTGATGCCTCCTGAAATACTGGTGTTTTCAGACATCATAAAGAACAGGTTCAGGGCAAGGTCAGAGGCCTTGGCAAAGCCGTGCTTCTCAGGGACGTTACTCAGCTGTTAGTATTCTGCCCTTAGCGGGTGGGCTGCCTGTGTAAATCCCCTCCACCCCCACCGCGCGTGTGTTCCACGTGGGAGGTGTAGGGCCCCGTGTGGAGCTCGCGTGCCACCGGGCAGGCGTCCTCCTTCACTCTTCTGCCCAGAAAAGCCAGTGGCTCCGGGGTGCTGCCAAGTCAGCCCAGACCTCTGCAGGCAAGCGCTCACGGGCCCCCGCCTGCCTCCCGCAGAGCCTCCTCCCTGGTCGTCTGGTCTCTGTCAGAGCCCCGCACAGCCAGCTGCTTCTCCCCTCGCGTGCCTCACACAGTTCCTGTTAACTTGACGGACTCTCCAGGTGCCACTCAATTTCCACCTGTCCTGCCAGGCCCATGCTCAGTCCCCAGGGCTGGTCTGTCCTGTGTCCAGACTCCTTGAGTGCTCTGTGTCACATGGCGTGGTACCAGTCCATCGCCACCTCACCATTCCTGTGGCTTCACGTGTGTGTATCTTGCCTTCCAGTGAGAGCAGCCTCATGGTAACGCGGACCTTTGGTGGGTGTTCACGGGGCACCTTGACCTTGAATCAGAGCTCAAGGTCTGATAGATGACCTTGGTAGATGAGTTTGTTTTCTGTTTCCCAGATCCTGGGCTGGGGCTCAGCACGGTGCCGTTCGTTATTCTCTCTGCCAATAAGTTACAGCAGAGGGAGGACTTGCAGCCTGAGGCCTGATGCTGGGAGCTGCCAGTCTCCGTCTAGACTCTGGCCCCAGGGCTCTTTCCCTGTGGCTTCTAGATTCCAGATGCTTCCCCTCCTCCCCTGGATTTCCTGCCTCCATCTCTGGCTGGGGAGCCAGTCCCCCTTGCCCTATGCTGACTGACTTCCAGCACCCAGCTGCAGAAACCATCACTGAGGGTCCCCCAAGGAATTGCAAACCTCCAGAGGCATGTTCTCCACCCTTCTGGAGCTGATCCTTTTTTTTTTTTTTAATTTTTATTGGAGAATATTGGGGAACAGTGTGTTTCTCCAGCGCCCATCAGCTCCAAGTTGTTGTCCACCAATCTAGTTGTGGAAGGCGCAGCTCAGCTCCAAGTCCAGTCACCGTTTTTAGTCTTAGCTGCAGGGGGTGCAGCCCACCATCCCATGCGGGAATTGAACTGGCGACCTTGTTGTTGAGAACTCACACTCTAACCAACTGAGCCATACGGCCGCCCTTCTGGAAGCTCGGTGGCAGCTCGTTGTCTTCAATCGAGTTGTGGAGGGGTGCAGCTCACTGGCCCATGTGGGAATCGAACCGGCAGCCCTGCTGCTCGGAGCTCGCGTTCTAACAAACCGAGCCATCGGCTGCCCTGGAGCTGATCCTCTTGAGAGGGCACAGGAGCAGAGGCAGTGTCAGGTTTTTTCCCTGGAGGCCCAGGCTCATCTCCCATCTCTCTTTAGCCCCGCCAGCCCCTCTCCGTGACAGAATAAGGGGGGACACAGATGCCACTACAGGACAGTGTTGCTTGTGCTATTTAACTGTGTCTGAAGCATGAGCTAAATGCAGAATGACCACACTGTCTCAGAGGTCCTTTTCTGAGGAAGGGGGCACCTTTCTCATGAGAGCTTTGGGGCAAGTGTGGTAGTGGTTGGTGGGGGTAGGATGTTGCATGGGTGAAGTGAGCAGGTAGAGGTGCCAGCCCCTCTTCCTTACCCCGGGTTTTTTGTCCTTTCAGACTGGAGGCCAGCGCTGACTCTCGCCGCTCTGGACTGTGCTGAGGAGACCAACAGCGCGGTCTGCAGAGACTTCAACATCCAGGGCTTCCCGACTGTGAGGGTGTGTGACAGGAGGGGGCGGGGCCTGGGGGCGGGGCCAGCCGCTGCCTGCTTCCCTGGTCTGCCCAGGTCTGCCCAGCTCTGCGGGCTTCTCTGATGCTCCTGGGCTGCATCCGTTTAAGTCCCAGCCCTGGACCGCTGCCCCTACGCTCCATGAGACACCTGTTCTAGAGGCAGAAAGGGGTGTGACTTAGGAGGCAGAAAAGAAAGAGGTCCCCTCGGTCTGGCAGATGCTCCTCTCTATAAGGGAAGGGGGCCGCGTGTGGATGTATTGGACGGGTAGATTTCAGCTGAAGAGATGATCACCTGGGCTGCTGAGAGCTCCCGGGGGCCTCTTCCCAGTTCCTCTCCCTCCTGACCTCCTACCTTAGCGATCTGATCTAAACCTTGTAAAACCTATAAAACCAGGGTTCAGGCTCTGACTGGTCCATGGCAGGATCAGACTCAGGGGCCCAATGGTCCCCCAGAAAAGAACCCCAGAGACACTGGCAAGCTGCACCCTCTTCAGGCAAGTGCCTTGAACCCAGGAAGTTTGGAAGCGACCTGTCAGGATAGCCTCACCCCACGGTCAAAATGCCAAAATGCCTCAGGTGGCAGGGATCTCCGTCACATCACGTCACATCCCGGGAGGTGGCACACCCAGCTCATGAGGGCACCGTCACCCCAACTCTGGCTAAAGGTCACAAAGGCCTTGCCTGCCAAACTGCCCACTGCGGGGCATGAAAACTTAATTATCTTCTGAACAACTGCCAAGGCTCCAAATAGGAGGCCCTGGAAAGCCCGAAGCAGAAGGCTGTGCAGCTCTACTTAGCACCCTCCCCAGGGCTCGGCCAAACCCAAACCCAAATCCAAATCCAAATCTGTCTCTAACTCCAGTTTTCAGTAGTTAGTCTCCTCCCACCAGAATGGCTTCTAGAAAAGCAGTTTCCTCTGTAGCCACTAAGATGATCAGGAAATGCCCTGAAAACAGAAAAGCCACACATTGTCCTCGGAGAAAGGTGTCTCTGAGCTCAGGTGCTTCAAGTTCCAGGCAGGACCTTGAGCTTGGAAGACCGGGCCCCCGCCTCCAGCAACGTCCAGCTCTAACTCCATGTGCCTCTCTGTTCCTCGTGCCCAGTGAAGTCCTGCTGGGCTCAGGGTTTGTACAGCCCAGGAGAGCCCCCTTTTACTCTCCTGTTACGACTTCGGGTCAGGGCCCAGCCCCAGGGTCAGCTGATGCCGTGGTGAGCCAGTGGCTCCTGCCACGTCCTATAGAGATGGCAGCAGAGACATTGCTTATAAATCATCCCTTCCAAGTTAAAAGACCTCCCTGGCAGGGCCATTGCCCTATCCTTGGCCTCAAGGTATGTAACTGAAAATATTTAAAATGACACTGCAGGGGAGGACGGGGCACTCTGTTCCTTCTGCTGAGCCGGGTGAGCAGCCCTGAGTGGGAAGCTGTGGGAAAAACGAGTGTGGCAGCAGGAGTCCTAGTTCACAGGCTGTTGTTTTTCTCTGAGTGGGGACTCAGCACAGGGGTCCAGGCACTGCCCAGGCCCCGGGAAAGAGGTTGGTGTTGGTGCCACGGCCAGGTCAGGACATCCTGTGGGGACTCTGTGGGGCCTGCCACTGGGGGCTTTCTGTTTCTACCTGGGAGAGGCTGGAGCTCAGGTGAAAAGGAAGGAGGTGGCCCAGGCAGTCAGGACATCCCGAGGCTCCTCAGGGCCAGCCCGTCACGCAGCACACGCAGTCTGAATGTCTCAGGTGCTGAATCATCTCCGTCACTGCCCAGCTGGCTGTGGGAGAGGAGCTGGGAGGGCCCAAAGCTGGTCTTGACCTTCCCTTGCTTCCACCTGCGCAGCACCTGGTTGGGCCAGGCCAGCCGTCATCTGTCCATTTCTTAAGAGCCCCAGAGACCTGTGTTGTGACCTCCCTGCCTCTCCCTAGGAGCCCGCAGGTCAGTTGCGGCAGGGAGAGCACTGGGTGCCCTGTTCTGAGGACTCTCGTGCACGGCCAAGCGACGGGCGGGTCTCTGCTCTCAGGCCCAGTGCACCTGCAGTGCGGAGTGTACACGCACAGTGAGATCCAGAAGTCGGTTTGTATCTGTAACCACTAACACAGAAGTTTCATAAAACAGTATTCTTACTAAGTGCTATCCACACTGATATTTTCTGTTCTATTTATTTAGGAAAAAAATGCTGTGATTCACTAAATTGATTTTACTGCTAATTGCTTCTAGTATTTGGAAAACACGACTCAGAGTCCAGATCTGCGGAGATTCTGGCCCGTTGAGAGCCTGGTGTGCCAGTGGGCAGCCTGGCTGTACGCCCTTGAAAGCAGACCCCGGAGTTTGGCCTGGCTGCCAGCCAGCCAGAGAGAGCCCTGTTGCCCGGTCTGCTGCCACCTGGGGACTGGAGCCTGGCCTTGTTCTTACCCACAGGGGATGTGAGAGCTCTCAGATGGGACACGTGTTGAGCAGGGGATGAGAGAGTGTTGCTGGTGTGACGAGACAGTCTCACACAAGAGTCTGGCCACCCCCCGTGACACACGTCATTACCCCTTTCCTCTGCCTCCTGCCCTTTGCCACTGAGCAAACAGGGAGCCTCCACCAGCTCAGCCTGTTTAGCAAACACCCTGCCCTGCAGGGCGGGCCAGCTGTGTCAGGTCCCCATCAGACTGGAACTGGAGCCCAACTGAAAGAAAACAAAAGTGCAGGGGAGGGACTGGTTTGCAGCAGGTTCTGGGTGGTGCTTGGGGACTTAGAGGCTGGAACTTCTGGGGGAAGGGCTTTGCCCTGGGCCACTGGGGTGCCCCTCCACAGGTAATGGACCAGAACCTTTGGTGGCCCAAGGCCTGGCTGGGATCAAGTTTCCAGGGAACAGCAGCATTGGGATGGGAGGGGACAGAAATCTCCTCTTTGCAGGATTCTGAGGCGATAATTGATGTGAGTTCAAATCCTGGCTCCCCCGCTTACTGTATGTGACTCGGGAAGTCGCTTAAAAGTGCCCAGCCACAGGCCCCCGTTTCCCTGTCTATAAAAATGGTATGATAATATCTACCTGATGGATTGTTGTCAAGTGTGAAATGAGGTCTTACGTGTGAAAGTGCCAGGACGCTGTGTGGTGTTACTTGGCGCTCACTAAATGTTAGCGGTCTTCCTTCCCATTGCCTACGGGGCTCGTGTCGCCCACCAGCAGCTACGGAGAGAATGTTTGCTGGGTACACAGCCCTGTGCTCACCATCGTGGGAGAGGCCAGAGAGGTCAGACACAGAGGCTCCATCCACGGGACACTCAGAGTTCAGCAGCTAGTCGACAGGCTGTGAGAGATCTGTACCAGTGAACGCTGGGAGGTTTGCTGGGCTCAGTGAGCTTTTCCCTCGTGCATCAGAGGAGACTTTGTGTGGGAGGGGACTTCTGCTGGGTGTTGAAGGACGGATGGGTTTTGGCTAGGAGAGGAAAGGAGCGTGGGCGGGGAGGAGGTGAGAGCAAAGGCCGTGTGTGGGGAGAGCTGTGTGGTGGTGTGCTGAGAGGGCTGGTCTCGCCGGAGCGGAGGCTCAAGTGCAGGGTTGAGACAAGGCTGGGAAGAAGGGAGCCCAGTAATGGCGGGTCCTTGAATTCAAGGCAGGGAGTGTGGACCCCCTGTGGGGGTACAGAGACTGGGCTCTTGCTAGAGGGTGAGATGTGAGGGAGGGGAGCAGGACTCAGAAAGAAAGACGTCTCCTGTATCTCTCTGGAATAAGAAGATGGGCCCGTCTCTCAGCAGTTGCCTGCTCTCGTCCGGCCATCTTCTCCACTGACAGTGCACAGCGTAGGAATGGTTAAATTTGGGGATCCTCATGGGCTCACTATAAGATATTTGGAGACCAGGTCATTTTCCTAAAAGCTTGGCTTCAGTGCCATTGATGGCCAGCCCTGGAAAGTGCTTTCCATTCACCCTTACCGGCCCCCCAGAAGGCGGTTACTCCTGGTTAGGGTGGTAAAGACCTGCCTGATGTCCTCTGGTCTCCTGCTTTTGGGGGCTCCAAACTTGGGGGAGGCAGAAGCTCCTGTGCAAAGTGACGAAAGGAAAGGGACCAGGTACTTACTGCTCCAGGAGAAAAGAAAGCTCCCTGCAGTTACTGCAGTAACGAGAAGTCTTAATCGCCCGTTTCCAGGGCGTTGTGTTGGTTTCCCTTGAGAAGGGCACACGCCTCCCACAGCTGACTTAATACAGATGCCTTTTAACAAGAGGACGAAAATGTGCCGTGACTAGATTTTACTGTGATTTTTACATGAGCTTCCAAGATGATCAAAGGGCCGAGATTCTCAGGCTAACTGCACAGATGTCTTTTGAGTACTTCCATGTCCTAGACACTGGGCCAGGCACGGTGGGGCTGGCAGAGAAGGAAAAGCTCGAGTCCTGCCCCCCAAGTCACGGAGGTGGGTGGAAAGTGACGCTGAAGTGTAGGGAATGGGGGCCAGTGGGAGGTGAGTTTGGGGTCAGATCCTGGAAGGCCTCGGATGCCGTGAGCCTGGACATTATTCGCTGGCAGTGGGGAGTCATGGAGGAGACCCGAGGGGCGACCTCAGACGGGAACGGTGCCTCAGGTCACCAAGCAAAGTGGCAGTGAGGACAGTGGTTGGAGAATGAAAAGATTGAGCCTATTAACATTTCTGAGGGCACAAAGGGACAACAGGTGAGGACTGTGCACTAGGCCAGGAAACGGGTGCTTGGCGCTGGTCTAGACAAGGCTCCAGAGGACAAGTCTAGAGGACAGCTGAAGAAGGGTCACCGAGGTCAAATTCACAGAATTTGTCGACTGACTGGATGATGGGGCTGAGGGTGAGAACCATGCTGGTCTGGGTGACGGAGAAGGAAGATCACGGGGTGCGATAAGGAACAAGGTGGAGAAACAGGTTGGGGGAGGGGTGACTCAGTCTTGGGGTGACACCTACAGTGTGGAGGGTACCGGGAAGAAAGAGATGTCTGGGACCGAAGGCTCAGATTGCAAATTATTTAGGCAGAGGAGATGGCGTGAGCCAGGGAGACGACAGTAGGTCTGTTTGTTCCTTCCCTCATTCACTCTTCCCTTCAAAAGCACAGACTGAGCCCCTGTTTTGACACCGCCTTCCAGGGCTGGGTAAACAAGAGTGTCATGATCTGCGGTGTGTCTGTAGGAGAGGCTGCAGGCCGTAGATGGCGAGGGCTGCGGACAGAGGAGAGGCGTCAAGGGCCAAGGGAAGGCTGTGAAGGTGGCCAGGGAGGCCTGGTCAGTGTCAGGCAAACCAGGGGAGGGTGGTGACAGGAAGGCAGAGCAAGAGAGTGTCAGGGAAACGTGGCACAAAAAATGTCACTCCCTGGCTGGAGGGGAAGCAGGCAGTGATAATACCCAGACACCTCGGGAAGCAAGAAGGGGCAGGGAAGGTCATTGGATTGGCCGAAGAGCAGGTCAGCTGAGTGGTGGGGGCATGAGCCACAGCAGGCTGCTCATGGGAGTGAAGAGACGGGAGTCAGGGCAGCGAAGCAGATTGTGTTTGGAGAAATGTGGCCCTGCAGGGGACCGGGAAATGCAGTAACTGGAGAAGGAAGTGGGGGCCTCTCTCTATTCTAGTCCCATCGCCTTTCGCTTCTCATCCTTTTTTTTTTTTTTTTTTCAATTTTGATTTGGAGGATTTGAATCTATTGGCAGGCATAGGGAAGAAGCTGGCAGAAAGGGGGAAACAGGAAAAAAGAGATTAATTGGTAGGAAAAGGTTCCTAAAGACCATGAGGTGTGGGAGCCAGAGCCCAGGTGCTGACTTGTTCTAGAAGGTAGATGGGAAGCTTCTGAGGACACAAGGGAAGGCTGTGTGACAGCCCAGAGGTTGCCAGAAGGAGGTGGGAGGCCTTCCCTGTGGCCCGGCACCTCATGGTGGGGGGTCGGGGGGGTGGAAGAGGCTCTGCATGCCCCCTGCGTCACTCTTGCTAACTGAGGCTCCTGTCTGACTCCACGCTGCGTGGCTGGGGCCTTCAGAAGGCCCAGCTGTGGTCCGGGGAGGCCGCCTTATTTTTTTTTTTTTTATGTGGGTAATATTGGTGTATAATAGCATATAAGTTTCAGGTACACAGCGTTACAATTGGGGCTGCCTTTTGATGGAGGTAATGCCAGCCTCTTTTAATAAGTGTCTATCTGGGTAACTCGGTGGTTGATGAAGAAAAAAGTTCCTGTGTTACTTTTCAGTAACTGAAAATGACAGCCGTAGGTATGGGAAAGCCACACAGGGTAAGGCTTGGTGGCGTCAGGAGTGTTTCAGTCTGTAGAAACACGTTGAGGTCAGTTCTGACTGTCCATAAACACGGGTGCCTTCGCTGAGGCTAGTCGCCGCCATGATGATCATCCTCTGGGCCATTATTTGTGAGCAAACCAAACCCCAAGTAGCTGCCATTTTAAATCTTGTGTCTGAGAAACAGTGTCAGTGCATCAATGCCTGAACCTGCTGTAGCTGCTTGATCTCATGGCACAATCCAGGACACGTGATCGTTTTCACAAGTATGAGGCTGACATATGATTCCATTAATTCCAGATACGTCTAATCACTGCAAACAAAGGTGTATCAGTGGATGGTTTTCACCCAGAATAAAAGTTTGTATTAATGCTCTAAAAAGAGAGAGAATAAAGCAGTGAGCAGAATTAGGGTCCAGGTGAGGACCAAGGCAGCAGAAGATTGCAGGTGGGGAGAGACAGGTGGCTTCTTTGCATCTTTGTTCCTCCGGTGGGAGATGGGGGCAGGTGGCCCCTGGATTTGAGTTTTCTGCCCACAAATGGCTGGAACAAACAATCGGTGTTTCCTAGTGTTTAAAAGGTAGGAACAAGGGGATGAACGTTTAGTGATCCCTTCTGTATGTACTGTATGGACCAGCACCACGCTGAGCACTTTAGATGTATTGTCATGGACTCCTCATAGTAGTTGTTCCAGGGAGATGGTGTCATCCTCGTTTTAAAGAGATGGTTCAGAGAGGTTAAAGATTGCCCGAGGTCACACAGCCAGGGTGTAGCAGCGCCAGGCCATGAACCCAGGTCTGGCAGACCCCAGGGCCCTCACTCAACCACCAGCTTAGGATAAGGCCAGATGGTGGTGTTGGAGGCAGAGGCCAAAGGTAGGCAGATACAAGTGGTCCCAAGGTTAGAGAGCTCAGGAAGAGGCCTCTTCCCAGCCTGCAGCCTCTTCCCCAGGCAGTTAAGTGGCTGTCTGTCTGTCAGGACAGCTGCACTCTGTACTTTCCTGAGGTCTGGCAGCTGCCTGTCTACTTAGACAGAAGCCCAGATTCCAAGGAGTTATCTGTCCTCTGTTCTCTCACCCCAGCAGTGACAGACTGGGCCTGGAGTGTCATGTAACTGGGAAAAGAACAAAGCTATGAGTTAAATCGGCCTGTCTGTAACAAGACTTGCTTCTTCAGAGGCTCAGGCCCACCCTTTAATAGGACCAACCTAGTGACCCCTCCCTTCATGGGGTGTCTGTTGGGCCAGGCTGGGTGTTCTGAGTGGACAGAGATAACACTCTCCAAGCCCCTTTTCCAAGATAAGGAACAAGGACAGATTGCCCCAGAGAGCAGCTGGCATTTCCCAGGAGGCATATGAAGTGACTTCACTTTATATTTTCAGATGTATCTACAAGGAAAAACAGCAGAGGTCTTCCAGTTTCATTCATACCCTGTATATTTTCCAGTTGTGCTGGGTTCTGGTGCTTTGTGGCAACGGCCCACCTGTAGTAAAGTGGACGAGCTGCCACAGCGCGGTGCCTCCCAGCAGTGGGGTGAGGGATTATATGCCAGGACAGTGGGGGAAGGAAGCAGCATCCAGCTCCAAGAACCAAGACCTCCCTGTTCTCATTTTACACATGAAGAAACTAAGGTTCACAAAACTTAAGTAGTTTGCCCAGAGTCAGCCCATTGAGGAAGCAGCTGGGTGTCAGACGCAGCCCCGCCCGCACCGGGGCTGTGTTCTCAGCTCCTCCTCCCCCGTCACTGACTCTTGCCTGTGTGTTTACTTCCAGTTCTTCAAGGCCTTTTCCAAGAATGGCTCAGGGACAACTCTGCCAGGTGGGTGTCGTGGCTCTCATGGTCCTCGCCCTGCCTTCCTCTTTTACCTGGGTTTCTACTGGGGTGAAAGCCCAGCTCGTTCCCCACTGCAAGCTGAGTATGTTTTCCTAACTGTACCTCCCAGCCAGGCTGGAAGATGCCTCAAGGAAAACGAGGCTGACAGGCCCTTCCCTTGTGGCCCATCCAGGGTCTTGGGAGCAGGGAGTGTTGCCATGTTCCCAGAATAGCCCTTCATGTCACAGTGGGCTTGGCATCTGGAGAGCCATGCCAGACAGCTCCTGGGGAGAGCCTCACAGGCCCAGGTCTGGGGGACTCTTCCCCCCCCACCCCGCCCAAGGATTGGGTCTCCTTGCATAGAGTAGGGCCATTATACCCCCCCGCCCCCCCAGTGCAGTGGACTGACCACGCCCTGTTTCTCTCAGAACCAGCGGCCCTGGGCCCTTTATTTCCTGTGTGTGACGCTGACAGGAGCACTGGGTTCCTTCTGCTCTCCTCACCCCCCTCCCCGTGTCTTCATTTGCAGTGGCTGGTGCTGATGTGCAGACGCTGCGGGAGAGGCTCATTGATGCATTGGAGTCTCACAGTGACACGTGGCCCCCCGCCTGTCCCCCACTGGAGCCTGCCAGGTATTGGGGGCTGGGGCAGGCTTGTGCCGCGTGGGCCGCGATCACAGGCCTGGAGGCAAGCGGGCGGTGGGGGCAGCAGGGAAGGGGACCCAGATTGGGTCTTCCTGTTGCCTTTGGGGCAGACATCTCAGTGGGTCAGAGGCCTTCCTCTTACTGGAGGGCCTACCCAGGTGCCCTGTCTTCCTGGGGCTGACCTGCCCCGCTGTGTGGGAAGGAAAAGGGGCCGGAGTTCTTCAGGTCATGTCTGCTGCCGCTTTCCATACCTGTCCCCAGGAACGTTTGGAGACACAGCAGAATTTCACATGCTCTAACGCGGGGAGGGCAACTGGGAAGAGTGGGCATGGGGCGGAAAAGGAGATCAAGTACCATTTAGAGACAAAGGAGGCAGGGGACTGAGAAGAGGAAAGCCCTGTCTCTGTAGAATGAGGGTGGTCATTTTTCTGAGCCATGGCTGTGACTGGGGGACGGAGCTGTGACGCTGCTCCCCAAGCCGCAGAGCGTCAGACACAGTGGCTGGTGTCCTATATTCTCCTCCAGGATTACCTCTTTTCCAGGAAAATGAGGTGCTGAAAATGCACCATGAGAGATGTAAGCAAACAAGACAGAGACACAGTCATTGAGAAATGGAAGAAGTAAGGAGCAGGGTACAGGTTGGCATGGGTGTTTCCTGGGTCTGGTTGTGAAACCCCCAAACCACACCGAGACTACAGGCTGGGTCCCGGGTCCCTGTGAGGCCCTCTGGAGGATGGAGAATAAGGAAAAATGATAAAAGAGTCATTGTGAGTTGGATTCACCAGTGCAGTTTTCATCCACATGTCCCCCTCTGTGGGAGAATTAGGGCATGACACCATGAAACATGGGGCCGGTACTGGAGCCCAGTCCAGGACAGCACAAACGGACATGCTAGGGAGATGGGAGCCAGAGTGCACACCTCTTTTCATCCACTGACGGGTACACTCTGGCCCCCACCTCTCTGGCATCTCCATCGTGCTGTCATTGGGCTGCACCCCAGTACGGGCCCCATGTGGCATCTTCTGTTTCAAGGTGACCACCGCCATATCACTGGACCCCGTAGAGGGAACTAGGTCCTCAGGTGGGGGATAAAAGGAAGAAGCAGTCCCTTAATGCCATCTCACCTGCTGGCCTCTTAAGCATTTGTGATGTTTTGGGTTTAATTAGATAGAATAAGGAAACAGATCATTTTTGTATCATGCAGTTATTTTCTGTTGAAATTTTGAGTTATGAAAACAATTGGTAGCCTAATTCTCTGGTTTGGGGGGATAATAAAATGTGCCACCTTCTTAATTTCTACCTATGCTCTGGGCCTCAAGTTTCCTCATCTTAAAATAAGGAGGTTGAATGAGATGGCTTCTGAGGTCTCCCGTACCCAGGACTTTTTGATTTTTTAATTCCTTGTATATGCCTACTCCAGGAGAGGAAAAAGGAAACCTCCCAGTTGGTAATGACTTGCCACAGATCGAGGCTCGTATATCTGGTGGGTACTGATCGCCAGTCTCTTAGGGGACCAGTGAAATCCATATTCGCTAAGCCTGGGCCTTACCCAGAACACAGAGACAAATGGCCTCAGAGTGTCCCTTCCCAGTCTTCCTCCCCAGACCAGCTCCTACTCATTCCTGACTCTTAAACAGGATGAAAAAGCAAATCAACTAGTTGGGTGAGATGAACCGGGATTGGATAAGGGGGATTATTGTTTGAGGCTTAGGGTTTGGTTTACTCCCACTGGAGGGCAGGAGGTGGGTGACTTCCATGAAGCCTTGTGTGGAAACAGAGGAGGTTTGTGTGGATGTACTCGTAGCACGGTGTCAGCCACGTCTGGTGTCACCAGCAGTTTTGCTTCATTCCCACCAACTCTGCATGGAGAGTGACTGCCAGTATTGTCTCTTGCAGGCTGGAGGAGATTGATGGGTTCTTTGCAAGAAACGATGAAGAGTACCTGGCCCTGATCTTTGAAAAGGAAGGCTCCTACCTGGGTAGAGAGGTGAGCCTTCCTCGGGTCCCTGCAACTCCTGGATAGCCCTTAGAGACAGCCTTGCAAGTTCAGGAGCAGGCCTGTTCTGGCAAATTCTCCGGTCTCTGCCATGTGCCCTTTGGAGCCCAGCACTGGCCTGACCCCTGCTGGGAGAATCGGGAAGTGTAGGAGCTGGACCTTTCTGTTTAAAACCTTTGTGTATATTTTTTTATTGACATATAATTGGCATACAGTACTGTCTTAGTTTCAGGTAGACAATAATGATTTGACGTTTGTATACATTGCTCACCACAGTAAGTCTGGTTACCATCTGTCACTGTACAGACTTACGTGATACACTATTCCTGACTGTGTTGTGCATTACATGTCCTGTGTCTGTTTTTATCTCCCTCATCGAAACCAAATATGATAACACCTGCTGTTTATTGAGTATTGGATTAGATTGCTAGCACGCATAGTTGCTAATCTTCGCAATGAACAAAGATGACCAGGTAACATGTCCAAGATCCCACAGCCAGTGACTCCATAGAGCAGGGGTTTGAACCAGGTCTGTCTGCCTCCAGAGCCCATGTTGTTTCCACTCTGGTCCCCCTCCAGCCCCGCTAGAATTGGAGTAAAAAGAAATGGGAGGGAGATAACATCAGAGATCATCCATTCCCTCATGAGGAAATGGGTTCCCTTGCCAGGTGAGGCAGATAACAGAACCAGGCAGGTTTGAATTTCCACTCTATCACTTACATGATATGTCCTGATCAAGTTACTCAACTTTTTGAGCTTCATTTCCCTGTCTGTAAAATAGTGATAATTACCTTCCTTCAGAGTATTGTTGAGAAAGTCAAAGGAGGTGATTTTGGTCAGGGCACAGTAACAGGCACAGAGTGGGTGCTTTATAAAGATCCATTGCCGTGGCCTGGTGCAGAATGCTGACTGTTCCACCACTGGCTCACGGACTTCTCCAGACCATGTGCGGGCTTTTCCCAGACACAAAGGTGGGACGGGCCAGTGCATGGGAGTAGTTCCAAGGCAGTGCAAGGGGATAGATGAGACGTGCGAGTGGGGACGAAATTAAACACCACTGCTAGCTCTGAATGGTTTTCCTCCTGAAACACCTCAAGCACAGTTGAGAGCTCTGCCCCGTCTCCAGGCTCTCAGCCCTGAGAAGGGAAGCTCAGGGAGGTGGGGAGGAGGCAGAGCTTTGCTGCAGCTCCCTGACCCCTCCGGTGTCCCAGCCCAGGCCTCGGGGTCATGCCCCTCACGTAGAAGTGAGGGGTAAATGTTCATTGGAATCAGAGCTCCCCTCCCTGCCCCCACCCCAACCCCGAGTCCCCTGAGTAAAGGACAGGGGCCCCTATAGACTGTATCCATACAGAGGTGCTCAGGGATGGTTAGTTTGAGACGCGGGGGAGGGAGGGGGGGCATTGTGGCCAAGAGCCCAGGCTGTGCAGCCGGACTGAACTGGATTGATACAGCCCAGTTCAGGCACTTGCTAGCTGTGTGACCTGGACACATGCTTTCACTTCTAAGCCTCTGTTTCTTCATCTACAATAGGAGTTTTTATTTTTTAAGTGAATGCATACGTGTACCTTCGATAGGTAGTCACAGTTATGAGCCCTTTTAAAAAATTAACCCATTTAATCCTCTGAGGTTGGTATTATTATTACAATTTTGCAAGTAAGGAAAATGGGTCAGGGAGAGGTTTAAGCCGGTGGGGCCAGGATTCAAACCCAAGCAGTCCTAGTATACTGGGCCCCTGTATCATAGTGTTCCTGTTTCATAGTGTTATTCTGAAGATTAAATGAAGCAATCTTTTTGTAGCACATATTAATAATAAGTATTCAATAAATGTTAGCTAATATCCTTTTCCCCTTTCTATTTCTTTCTAAAGATAAAATCATCATGTCTGACTCAGTATGTTTTTCTGATTTGGACTAGAAATAAAAAGTCTTATAGATGAATGTAAGAAGAAAAGTGAATCCACGTTTTATTATGTCTTTTACAAATGGCTTTCATCGGAAAGAAAATCGTATTGAGTTGGGGCTCTCCTAGCAGATTCATGTTGTGGGGTGCACAGTTCCATGGCCCCTCCTTCGGGGCAGTGTTAGCCTCTTGTTCCCTGTGGGGTAAGATATGGTTGGTGGCAGGAGACTCTCACTCATCGCAATAGTGTGTTCTTTGAACGGTTTAGAGTGGATGGAGCACAGCTGCCACCCAGATGTCTTCCCAGGGCTCCCGCTGCCCAGTGGCTTGGTCCCCAGATGTCTGCTGTCTCTGCAGGTGACTCTGGACCTGTCCCAGCGCCAAGGCCTTGCGGTGCGCAGGGTCCTGAACACGGAGGGCGACGTGGTGAGCAAGTTCGGTGTCACCGACTTCCCGTCTTGCTACCTGCTGTTTCGGAATGGCTCTGTCTCCCGGGTTCCCGTGTGAGTGCTGTGTCTCTCTGCCCCATCTCTTCCCTCCCTGGGCTCATCCTTTCTTCTGCCTAGAGAGGCTGCCAGCCTTTCACAGGGGCTGACAAGTTCTTGCTCCCACAGTTCCTCTGAGGGAGGCGTCCATGGGCAGGTGAGAGCACCCTCTGCAGGAGAAGCAGATGTGTGTCTGAGGGGTGTGGGACAGGAGCCAGGAGACGGGGCCCAGAACGCTGCCCCCAGCCCCAAGCCCAGCTCAGGAGTCCTGCCTCCTGGTGCACCAGCGTTGGCGTGTCTGCACCGTCCGCACCGCAGCCCTGGCCCTGTTCCCGGTCTGCCTGTGTTCACAGACTAGTTGGCAGGCTGCGGGCCTGGCACACACTTACGTGCCTGACCCTCCCTCCCTTTGGTTTTCTAATTGCAGAAAAGTTCATTAGAAGCCAGACAATAGCCATTTCCAAAATGCCAGGAGAAAACAATCAGGCCAGCCGCAGCCCCTCTGTCAGGCCCCTGCTGCTGAATGGCCCGTTAAATGGGGCCAGATGGTGCCTCGGTGCCCTCCCCGGGCATGTGATTGATGTCAGCCTGGCCCTGCAAGCAGGACAGGGAGACGAAGGCTTGCCGCCATGCCCAGGGCCAATCCTGCAGTGAGGCTGAGCAGGGCAGCCACCTGCCCTGACCGGCCCCATCACCAGGCAGCGCTGAGCCTTATCAGAGGGTTCTGCTGGGGACGAAGCATGATGGCCGCAGGGGGGCGGGAGGGACTCACTCTCTGCGCAGGCCCAGAAAGGACAGTCCTGGTGGGGAGAGGCGGCATTGTTTTCCTCACTTGGAGTTGGTGGAGGGGAAAATTGTTTGTGACGATGCTGCGTCTGAGCCATCTGCTCACCGATAAACATCAGGCCAGGACAGCCGAGTGGAAAGCAGTGCTTCCCAGTGTTGGGCCCCCTGGGGGTGCCATCACACGGCTGCTCGTCCTCAGCTCCCTCCCTCCCCAGGGCCCTGACCAGGAGACGCCTCCCGCCCTTGAGGACTTCTCAGAAACCAAAAGGATTGTAAAAGGATTTGAGAATTTTAGTGGGGTTTTTTTGTTGTTGCTGTTTTTAAAAAAATCACTTATCAAACTCCCTTGATTTCCTTGGGGAGTAATGTCCTTCTGGTACCTCAGCGCAAGCTTGCGAGCGGGCAGCCTTCTTGAAGTCAGCTGCCACTGTGTGCTTTGGTCTCTGGGGAAGGTGGTCAGACCCAGCCATCCTGTCCATGGGCAGAGCTAGCAGTGTCGCCAGAGGTGCTGTCCCATAGCCTTTCCAGGGCAGGTTAGCTGCTTTTCCAGATGGGATTGTCGTTTCAGACTGGTGCCGGAGAGCCTTTCCACAGCATGAGCAGTGACTAGAAGAAAGGTTAACATGAGGCACAAGGGCCCCGATTTTGACCTCGTGAGGATAAGACAGAACCAAGTTCAAATATTTAGTTCTGCGACTTTGTTTTCTCCGTACTCACTGCCTCTCCTCCGTGGCTCACTTCCCTCACAGGCTTGTGGAATCCAGGTCCTTCTACACCGCTTACCTGCAGAGGTTTGCCGGGGCCACCCGGGAGGCTGCCCAGACCACAGTCGCGCCAACCACTGCTAACACGATAGCGCCCACTGTGTGGAAAGTTGCAGATCGGTAAGCCCATGCCAGTTCTCCTCGTCCCTTCCCCACCCCAGCTTTGCCTCTGTTCACAGAATCCGACCTTCATACCACTCTGTTCCCTGTCATGGGCTTAGCACGTGCCATCCTGAGCCCAGACCCCCTGAGGGCTGGCCTTGGCTTTTGGGGGCCCTTCCGGCTGCTGGCCATGCACGGGAGAGTTCTACACGTGTGGCAGTAGCCACAGCTGACTGGTGGCCTCCCCAGTGTCTCCTGACTATGGGCGACGCCGCACAACATTTACTTGGATCCTTCGTGATGGAATGAATACCTTCCAGTGCCCACGTTCCTTAAGCTTAACTCTACTCATAAACAAGTAGCATCAACTTGGGGAAGATAATCTGTGGCCTCCAAACCAGCTTCCCACCCAATGATTTCTTCAGCAAGTAGTTGTGCGTGCCTACTATGTGCTAGGCATCAGGAATGCAGATCGTACAGGGCAGAGGAGTCCCTGCCCACACACAGCTTACAGTCCCTTCACAGCGTCCCTTCGAGGAGGGCACCCGACCTCACTTGGCTGTGTCTGGGGGGCTCACTATGTTTTGAAGTAGCCTGTACCTTTGTGCACTTTTGTGAGCATGAGAAAGCTACTCTTCTCTGAGGCTCCGAGGCCCTGCCTTCATGGTAGAATTCCTGCTTTTGGGAGGCCAGGAGATAAGGTCGTAACCCTCCTGTGCTGGCACCCAGCGGCGTACCAAGGGATCTAGCTGACCAGGGAGCTCAGAGCTGCATCGGAAAGGCAGCCTCTAGAGGGGGCTGCACAGAGAATTGGGGGAAAGGTCATTTGATTTCCAGAAGGAATTTGCATCCCAGACTTGAAGGGTGGAAGGTGGTAATGGAGAGATTTTTAGTCAATCAGGGGAGAAGGAAAGAGACTAAGAGGTGGAAATGGTCAGTGTGATCATTCAAATTATGATTATTCAAATCATTCAAATTATTATAACAGCTGACACTTACTGGCCTTATGTGCCAAACTCTGTGCTGGGTACCGTCCATATATTATCTCTTAGTCATGAGGCCACTCCTTCAGGCAGAACACAAGAATGGAGAGGTAAATGAGGCCCAGGGCTACCAGAGTGGAGCAGAGGGAGGCCGTTGCCGGGTGGTCACCACGCCCATCCCTTTAGCTGACCTCTTTGACTCCCCCCAATCTTAAAAGGTAGGTGGGACATGAGTCGTCAGTTTACAGGGATGTCACTGAGGCTCAAAGAGGTAGATTGAGTTGGTCCAGCTCCCAGCACCAGCTCCCTGTAGATCTGAGGCCAGAACTCAGGTCTCAGGAGGCGCCTGGAGGAGCAGCCAGAACCTGGGGGGGTCCTTCCCATGAAAGCTCAAAGCCCAGGCCCCAAGGGGGCATCTAGAGCCTGCAGCCCTTCCTCCGGAGCTAGGTCAGCCCAGGAGATGTGAGATGGAGCCCCGCCTGACACCCGAGGTCTGGCAGCTGAGAACGTCAGCCCCCAAATAAACACACATACCACTTTCCTTCCTGCCTGATCCCGCCATGCCCAGCTGAGTGAGCAGCCAAACCCTTGGTCTTTCAAAGAGGGTCCCGTTTTTCCAGAGCCAGGAGGTGTGGGTACACCTGTTGGTCTGTTTGTCCCTATGGGTCTTTGATCAGAACAGAGAATGAAGCTCAGCCTTCCACTAGGAGCCTGATTAAAGCACCTTTAGTGAGTTACGGGAGGGGCTGGCCCTGGGCCTGCAGAGGGGGAACCCCTACTCTATGCCAGGAGCTGCTGAGGGGTGTACATGTATGCTTTTGTTTAATTTTCTCAGCCACCTACCTGTGAGCAATTTATTATTATGCCCATCTTACAGATGAGGCTCAGAAAAGTTAACATACCCACGGTCACACAGCTAGTTACAGAGCCAAGTGTCAACTTACAGGAGTCTGGGCCGGGCCGCAGTGGCCATCCTCTTCTCTCCCTTCAGCTCTGGGTGCTCCTCCCCAGCCCTGCCCCATGGTTAATACCCTTTCTCTCTCTGCCTTTGTCTGGCTCCTCAGCTCTAAGATCTACATGGCCGACCTGGAATCTGCACTGCACTACATCCTGCGGGTAGAAGTGGGCAAGTTTTCTGTCCTGGAGGGGCAGCGCCTGGTGGCCCTGAAAAAGTTCATGGCAGTGCTGGCCCAGGTGAGCAGGCCCCTGGCCTCCCTCGTCCATGCAGTCCCGGAGTGTCACATACACCCCTGCCTGCAGCAGTCAGCCCCGGCCCTCTTTTGGGAGCTCGTGGTCTGGCTGGACTTCTGGCCCCACAACTGTCCCAGGCCACCATGGGCTGCTACCCTGCAGCCTCAGCCATGCCCCCTACTAGCCCCGCAATGCCAGGGACAACCCTGTGTGGGGCGTGGGTGGGGCCGGGGCCAGATGCCCCGGGGATAGTCCCAGCTGATCAGTGACTGTGGCTCTGCTTGCTGGAGTCCACCTCAGAATGAGCCTGGAGTGTGGCCTCTCACTCCCCGCGTGGTCACTAGGAAAGTAGGACCCATAGACGCCACAGTGAAGAAGGAAAGAAGCCTTTTCGGAATCTGCTCTCTTCCGTCCTGCACACTGAACAGAGTTTGTCCTAGGTCCCTGGCCCTGGCCAGGCCTTCCTTATGCCTTTGTAGTTTCCTGCCCACGTGGCTACTTCATGAAGTGTAGCTGCTACATACCTAGGACCCGGAGTGTGTCAGCCATTAATCCTCCTAACTTTGCTGCAGGGTGGTGAATATTACCCCCATTTAAGAGGTCAGGAGGCTCAGAGGATGTGCCTTAGGCCTCTAACCTCCCTCGTAGGTGCGATGGAGATTTGAACTGAGGTCTCAGGCTCCAGAGCCTGTGTCCCTTTCCCCACCATGCTCCTTCCTCATCTCTGAAGGTGAGATGCGGGCCGCCTTCTCCTTGTACACCTGCCTCCTGCCCTGTCCCTGCGTCCTTCCCTCTGGTTCTAGATCTGCTGCTCTACTTAAACCCCTAGGCTCTGGCTGCTGAGGATGCTGAGTCAGATCCGGGCTCTGGTCCTCTTAGAGCCTCACTGCTGACTCAGCCACCCACAACCCTGGGTGCCAGGTCTGAGCTTCTGGGAGCAGGTCTGCGGGCAGCTGGGCGTAACCCTGGGCTGACCTGCGCCTCTGCCTCGGGAACTGCCTGCCAGCCTAGTCCCTCTGCCCACTCACCAGCCTGGCCTTCTGGCCTACTTGGCTTAGTCACGTGTGTGTGTCATTATACCGAGAGGACCCTGTGAGGTGTCACAGAATGCTGTTACCATGTAAGGCAAGACAGCCTTTGGCCCCTCCCTGGGGTCCCACCACACTGAGCCCCCGATGATAGAGGCCTTTCCTCTGGAGTCCCTGTGAGCCGCTGGGTCCCAAGTCGCCGAGGCCTGGGGTGGCTGGCCCCGAGAATCACAGGGAGAAAGTCTTGGAGCAGTTCTGTGTTCTGTCTTCCTGCTGACACACGCCTGACACCCAGAGTGCTTTCCAGGCGTCCCTCAGAAGGAGACGAGAAGGACACCCCGCCTCCCAGTGCAGCCCACTGCGAAGGAATCTCCCGGGGAATTGTTTCTTGTGAGCTGCTTGCATCTCTCAGCCAGACTCAGAGCCGCTTTTGGTTTGGCTGCCAGTGGGAGGGTTTGCAGCCAATGTGAGGAGAAGAATGAGACCTAGGAAATGACCGATCTGGCAGAGGCTTAAGCAGCACCCTCGTGGTGGTACCAGCTAAGCTCCCACCCTCAGCAGGTGCTGGAAGTGAGTTTGGGGAGAAGGAGGTCTTTGTGCCAGCAGCCAGGCCCCTCGGAGGACAGGGCTGGCCTCGGGACAGAGGACACAGGGAAGCCAGGCAAACACAAGACTAGGAGGAGAGGGCATGGGCTCGGAGGGCCTGTTTGAGCCTTGCCTCATCCCCTGGAGACTGCGGAGTATCTTGGCCCTACCCTTGTTTGGGCAGCTTCTTCCTGGGTAGGAATAATAGTAGCAGCCACCATTTCTTGGGCTCTGACAGGGTCCAGACTCTGCAAAGTGCTTTGTGTATGAGCCTATTGTTTTTCTCATCACAAACTCCACGAGGCGCAGAGAACAATATCCTGTCACACGGAGAGGAAATGGAGGCTCCTTGTCCTGGGCCCTCCAGCCAGCGGGTGGCTGAGCTGAGACTTGCTCCCACATCTCTTCTAAGCCATATCCTCACGCACACGTACCTGGGTCACTGGGAGCCTGAAAGGTGATGGCGCTTACTCTGCCTCTCTGCCCTGAGGATCTGTCAGCCCTTGCTGTGCCCGTTGGGGAGGCATTGCGTGTCCTGCGGGTGATCTCCCAACCCTGCCTGTCCCCACCCCCCTAGTGGGGACTCCCTGCTCTCTCTCTCCCTCACATGAGTGGCTCGCAGGACTGGCCACTGGGTGGCGTGTGGTCACCAGTGTTTCCCTGCTCCTAGCAGGAGGGTGACTCCTGTAGTGCAGAGCTCCTTAACTCATCCTTCTGACACCATGGCCTCGGAAGGCGGCCGGTTCCAAGTCCGGATGACGGCCAAAGGTCAGTGAGAAATGCTGACCGGAAGCTGTAAATCTGTGTTGAGAGCCCAGAGGCCCATGTGAGCTGACCAAGAGGTAGCGTGTCAAAGCCCAAGATTCTTTCCGGCCACTTCTCCCCCTGGGGGATGGTGTGCAGCCCCGGACGTTTGATAAAATTAGGTAATGGCTTTCCCAGAGGACTGGATCCTTGGCAGGGTGTTCTCTTTAGTGATCATTTCCATCTCCGGAACCCTTCTTCTGTTAAATGGTTTTCTTTGCTCTTTTTCTTCCCCAAGTTTCTCAGTGTCAACCTCTCGACCAGCTCTGCTGCTGCCTCCCTCCCTCTTTCTCCTGCCCCGAGCCCCTGGTGTTTTTGTGCACCCGCACGCGTGCACACACGCATATATCTGTCTTCCTCCCGGGAGTCCTTGTGGTTTTAAAGTGCTGATACTAATCAGATTTGAGCTGACTTATTGTCAGAGTAGCTTTTCATGTTCCTCCGAGACTACTGGGATTTACCATCAAGATTGGGATCTTGGCTAGAAGCCCCCGGTTTGCCTATCCCCACTGGCAGCCCGTGGAATACAAATGAAAGGCTGTTTGCCAGCCTAGCCCAGCCAGTCAGTTAGTCAGCAAATCAGCCGCTCTGTCACAAGATCAGCTGTAGAGAGTTCTGTGTGGCCCAGGGTTCCCAGCAGCTCTGGGAAGTGACCAGGTGGTCAGCTCCCCTCCCCGTGGCAGCGTGTGGTCTGGCAAACACAGGAGCCCTGCCCGGCCCCGCTTAGCACCTCCCTCCTCTCCCCACCCCTCCCCTCGCCTCACCAGGTGCCCCAAGAGCCAAGATAGTGAGGAACCCACACTTGTGTCTTGGGGGGAAGGTTTTCCTGCCTTGGCCCCCTGTCTGCCCTGCCCCTTCCCATGCCCGGGGCTGGGGGCCTCTGAGGGATTTGTTTCTCACTCCAACTTGAACTTGTTCTTCCCCATAGTACTTCCCAGGCCAGCCCTTAGTCCAGAACTTCCTGCACTCCATGAATGACTGGCTCAAGAGGCAGCAAAGAAAGAAAATTCCCTACGGCTTCTTTCAGACTGCCCTGGAAAGCAGGAATGAGGTGAGTCTGGCAGCCTCTCCCATCTCAGTGACTGTGGGAGTGAAGGGGTTAACACCGAGCTGACTGACCAGGATGGTTGGTCCTTCCAGTAATAATTAACCAGTCACTATTTATGAGCTCTCTACCTGCATATCTCATTTAATCCCCCCACACTAGTGGAAGGTGGATATTATCCCCATTGAGCAGATGAAGAAACTGAGTTTAAGTAACTTGTCTAAGCCAGTAAGTGGTTGGGCTGGGATGTAAAGCCGATTGTCAGACACCACCTGTGAGAGGGTGTTTAACTACTGCTCTCTGTTGCTTCCAAGTACGTTGTGACGCTTGGCGTCACTTCTCTGGCCCTTTCCCAGGGTGCCTTTCGGCTCCCGCCATTTGCAAAGGTGGGCCACTTGGAGCCCACAGAGGCACAAAGCCATACGACATGGATGTCCGAGCTGGAAGGAACCTCAGGGATCAGCCCCTCGTTGTCTAGATGGGGAAGTCGAGGCCAGAGTGAGGACAGGTCTGGTGCTCTTTGGTGGGTGTAGCCAGAGGAAGGGAAATGCTACCTTCTAAGTGATAACGTGAGAGGGACCTCATTTGTCTTAGGGCCGTGTGCAGACCTTGGAGTCACCTCGCCTCCCATCCTTTCTCTTCTACATATATGCACTCACGCTCATCTGTATCCCTTAGGGCGCTGTGATTGCCAAGAAGGTGAGCTGGGTCGGCTGCCAGGGGAGCGAGCCACACTTTCGGGGCTTTCCCTGCTCCCTGTGGGTCCTCTTTCACTTCCTGACTGTGCGGGCAGCTGGGCGAAATGTAGACCACATGCAAGAAACGGGTAAGTCCGAGGCCTCAGCCCAGCCCTTCCTGCCTCCATTGGCTCCCTGCTGCAGGCCCGTCTTGAGGGGGTTCTGTGTTTGCAGCTAGCCACACACGACCAGCATTATCCAGAAGGGGGAGGACCTGGAGAAGCCACCCAGTCCTGCACCCCGTCAGGGTGGTGCCCTACAAACTCGGGCGTGTGAGTCTCTTCTCCCTGGCTTTCTCGGGGCCACAAGCTTGCTTTGTAGTCTTCATGAAAAATGTGTGGTTCCATATTTTGTACTTCTATAAAGAAAACAATGGTGTCAGGTTCACAGTATACATGGATGGCCGATCCCAGTAAGTTGAACAATTTTATTGTTTCCCACTGAAAAATCATTTTCTAGGGCAAGCTTGGGGAAACACCTTGTCCCTCCTGCCCTGGCCGCTCTCCACGACCCACACTGCCTCACCTTTGCTTAATGACCGAAAGGGTGGGCAGTCAGTTCAGTCCATGTTTACTGAGGGATCAGGGATATAGCAGGCCCTGCTCAGCGTACAGGAGACAGGGGAGAAAGAGAGACAGTCCCTGCTCTCAGTGGGCTGGGGGATGGGTGCAGGGCTTCCCTGCAGTGCCCCAGGGCCCAGAGCCAAGGGGGAGAGAAGGATGTCCGGTAAAAGAGGGAATGCTCCATGCTGTTGGGAAGGGCAAGAGGACATGAGTCGTGTTAACCTAAAAATAAAAGGCCAAAGTGAGAGGCAACAAGCATTCACTTGAGATGAAAGGAAAAAAAAAAAAAAAAAAGGTAGCTGTTGGGGAAGCAGTGATGCAGGCAGAAACCCAAACAGTGTTCTAATTAGGACACAAAGGTAAAGGGACTTTATGAGAAAGGGAAGGGCAACAATGACACCTATAGAAGGAAGGCGTTTCTCTTGGTGCAGGTGAGCTAACGTAGTGATGTTGATTCCAAACAGTGTTTTTAATTTTCAGTCTGATAGCCATCAGTCCATTAGTCATACTCACTGCCTCTTTGTCATCTTTGCCCAATTCTTTGGGACCTGATGGTGCCCCAAGCCCAGTCCAAAGGTGATTTTGCCCTATTTTATCATCCCAGAGGTTTGAGGCATTAGACGTGCAAGGCCGGTCCTCTGGGATGGCAGCTCCGACTCCATTTTAAAGTGGCTCTATTTATTTCGTTATTGTAGTTATTTTTTACAGTTGAGAGTGGTTGGAAGAGCAGGAGTTGAGCTAGGAGAGAAGAGCGTCCTATCCCTGACAGAGGGAAGGCCCCTAGAGGCAGAGGGAATTAGGGGAGCTGCTGGGTGTGGGGATAGTCTGCCAGTCACTGTGTCAGCCAGTGAAGCATCTCCAACGTGCCAGGCCCTGCTCTAGGGGTGCGGTACAGTAAAACCTTTAGAAGTCCCTGCCTCAAGGGGACAGTGTTTCAGTGGCAGGAGACAGACAGTAAACACATCATTTCAGGTATGGTGATAAATGTTGTGAAGAAGACAGAGCAAAGTGTGCTGTAAGGATCTGGGGGGTGGTGCTGTATTTAGAGAGCGGGCTGGGGCGGCTTCTCTGAGGAGATGACCCTGGGCTGAGACCTGGATGGTGAGAGTGAAGCAGCTGTAAGACACCTGGGAAGACAGCCGTCCAGGCTGAATCGGTTTGCTCTCAATAGGTCTGCCATGGCCAAGTGCTATGCGCTGGGCGGCCTAAACAACAGGATTTGATTTTCTCACCTCCTGGAGCCTGAAAGTAGAAGATGAAGGTGTCGGCAGGGTTGGCTTCTGCTGAGGCCTCTCCCTGGTTATAGCTGACCTTCTTCTCCCTGTGTCTTCACATGATCTTCCCTGGGAGCAAATTCCCTCTTCTTGGGAGGACACCAGTCAGATTGGATTAGGACACACCCTCACCTCATTTTAACTAATGGCCTCTTTAAAGACCCTGTGGTCCAAGGACAGTCACATCCCGAGGTCCTGGGGCTTAGGCCTCCACATGAAATTTAGTATGAATTTTAGAGGACACATTTCAGCCCGTAACACAGGTCAAAGACTAGCAGGTGCAGAGAGCAGGTCTGGAGTGAGTGTGGCACCGAAGGAGGCCCATGTGTCAGGGTCTGGGAGGCGGCAGAGGAGGTGAGCGAGGGGTTTGAATTTCTGTTTCAGCACTGAGATTCCAATGGAGGGTCGAAGCAGGGGCATGATGCAAATGCTGAATGTTTTAGAAAGATGACTGGGTGGAGGGCGGGCTTCGGCGGGGGAGGGTGGAGGCAGGGCAGCCAGCTAGAAGCTGTGGAACTAGTCAGTCCAGGAAAGGCGGCGGAGCCCGGACTAGAGCTGGAGGTGTGCACGTGGGAGAAGCGGTTGGATTTGGGGGATGGTTTAAGGTAGAGCTGCCAGGACTCGGTGATAGAATGGATGAAGAGTCTGTAGGATCGAGGCTCGAGGCGGACCCCGGGGTGGTTGGGCCTGAGCACCTCATGATGGAGAGGTAGACACTTGAATCCGGAGTTCCGGGGAGCGGTCTGGGATAGAGATGCACATCCTGTGGTATCTCATTAGCACGGAGATGACAGATACCTTGGCTCTGATGGGCCCATGAGTGGGTGGGCAGAGAAGAGTGCTGAGGCCTGAGCCCCGGGCTCTGCAGTATTTGGACCTCTGCTGGAGGAGCAGGGCCAGCAAAGGAGACTCAGAAGGAGCAGCCATTGCGAACCACCCCCCCACCCCCGCCAAATAGAGCAATCAAGGAGGGGGACGTAGTTGGCCAAGTGGGTGCTGCTATGCTGCTTTAGCTGGGGACCTCTCTGGCAAGAGCCGTGTCTGTGAATTAGTGGTGAGAACAGCCTGGTTGAATTGGGCTGAAGAAAGAAGAGCAGGGAAGAAACTGGAGATAATGGGAAAGTCACTGGGGTATAACGGGTCAGAGAAGGGATTTCGTTATTACAGATATTACCAGTCAGTTATGATCCCATAGTAAGGGAGAAATGGATGGCGTAATAACAAAAGAAAACATTTACAGGGGTAAAATCGTGGAGGGGGCGAGAAGGGGTCAGGCCAGAGCCGGAGGGCAGGCAGAGGAGGCGAGGACAGCGGCATAGCAGGTGGTGGGCGGGCGGGCGATTGGGGTGGATGCAGGAGAAGGTGCAGCTGAGGGGGCAGAGGACGTGAGAGGCAAGGCACGGGTTGGTGTGGGCGCTGACATTGCCAGGAACGATGGGGTGGGGCGTGGTGGTCAGCGGGACAGCGCAGGCTGCTGGTGTCCTAGTGGGTGGAGACGGCTGAGACCAGGAGATCGGCTTTTAAAGGGCTGGAGGTTTTGCAGCAGGAAGGAGAGAGAGTTTGGAAGCAACAAGCACGAGGATATTTCCACCACCTCCAGCCCTGAGGTACATGGAGTGTGTGAAACAAAAGGGTTTGAGCGGAGCCTAGGGGGTAGTGTCTTCAGGGAGGCGCCCCATGTCAGTCAGAGCGGGAAAGTGGGGGGCCGTGCTCGGAGGTCAGTGCTGACCAGTCCAGAGGGCCCAGTGGGAGGGGATGGGCGGGGGGAGATGGAGACAAATTAGAGGGTGTGCAGTGCAGATCAGCATGGACTCCTGCTGCAGTGCTCGAGGAAGGAGGCACGATGGGGAGCAAGTGGGAGCAGGAAGCCTAAAGAAGGTGGGGCCGCGGAGGGGCCCGGGGGTTGGGTGGTGGGACTCTGGCCCCTGCCTCCCTCTCCAGCCACGTCTCCAGGAGCCTGGGTGTCTTGCTGACAAGGTTGGACTTTATCTGAAGTGTCAGTAAGTGACAAGGGCCTGAATGAGTGGCAAAGAAGGGAAGTTGGGGTTTAGGAGTTTGGGAGGAGATGAAGTCAGCTGGAAGGTGGAAAAGTAGACCAAGGAGACCCTGGGCCCCTCATTGCACGGGCAGGTGTGTGGGGCCTCAGTGCAGAGGTGACCGTGGCGGCCTGTGGAGGTCAGTGGGGGGCCCGCAGAGGGGAGGCAGGCAGTCTGAGGGCCCCTGTGACCACGTCTCCTCTCCCTGTAGCCAAGGCTCAGGAAGTCCTCCAGGCCATCCGGGGCTACGTCCGCTACTTCTTTGGCTGCCGAGACTGCGCCGGCCACTTTGAGCAGATGGCTGCTGCCTCCATGCACCGGGTGGAGAGCTTGGACAGTGCTGTTCTCTGGCTCTGGTCTAGCCACAACAAGGTCAATGCTCGCCTCGCAGGTAAGGAAGGGCCACCTCCACAGCTGGAGTCATCTGCAGAGGGAGGATGGGGGTGGGGGAAACTTGGGAGTCTTGGACCAGAGGTAGGAGACAGGACACTCATTGTCCCCCAGGTAACACCCCGTGTATTGCAGCATTTCACAGCACACAAAGCCCTTTCACATGCCCTACCAGCCCTATGATGTATGTCAGTATCATTAGACCCATTTTCCAGATGAGGAAACTGAGGCTGTGACACTAACATCCTGGTCTTCCAGTGCTCTTGCTCTCTTTCCCCTGCACCAGGGCCCCTCCCCGTGGCCTGTTGGGGTCCCTTTCCTGTCTCCCCTGTTCTGCCTTCTGGCTATTGGCCCCTTACTCAAACCAATAAGGAGGAGATGGCTGGGCTTTTCCACCCCCTGGGAGGGAGGGGTTTAATGATAAAATGTGCTGGCAAAGAAATACCAGGGACTAATCCCACAGGGGGAGGCCTTGTCTTCTGAGTTCCCCTCATTGTCTGTGTTCCCTGGGCACAGGGCAGGGGTGACCAGAGCTGGTGAGTGGGGAGGGAGCCATCTGTGGATAAGAGCCTGGGCTTGTCTGTGGGGAGAGGGGAGTGCGCGTGTCTGGGATGGACCTCCCAGGGGTAGGAGGTGGGGGGAAGGCCCGGGGCAGGCGAGGTTAAAGGAGCTGAACGGAGCAGGTGGTCTGGGTCTCCTGGGGCCTCTTGGTGGACTTTGAAAAGAAAGCATGTGCCTGTCTCTCCTCCCACCACTTCCCTCCCTGCCCTATCCCTGCCACCAAATGCTCCATTTGACCCTCTAGCCCTCTGACCTCAGTGGGCTCCCAGCTTTCCTCCAGGCCCAGCTGCCACCGTTGGGCCAGGAGCCAAGGCCACTCTCCCAGGGACCTAAAGGAAGGCGGCACTCGACCCTCTCGGGTGGGGTCCTTTCAGAGCAAACGAATCACAATAATGAGCAGGTACAAACTGAGTGCTCACTTTGCAAGGCTCGCTGTCTTGCTTCTCACCGGACCCTTGGAATCTACTTGTTGACTCCTCCCCAAAAGGACCATTCTGACTTCTACATCACTTGCTCTGCTTCATTCTGGCCAGCAACTGTTTTTTCCTATTTAACCCTTTAGGAGAGGTGCCTCCTGCAAGAAAGATGGGCTGATTTGCATTCTCTGGCCACATTGGGCGAGGGGCCAGTAGCCCGCAGGCCCTCTGGGGGTCAGCCTGGGCTCTGCCCCCAGTGCCGCCCCGCGTGGGGTCCCAGCAGCCTGGTGGTCAGGGCAACTTCCTGACTCTCCTGAGTGTCCTCTTCCCCTGTCCAGGCCCCAGGCTGCCCCACCACCACCCCTTGGAGCCCACTAATTCCTACCTACCCCCGAGGGCTGTGGTGGAATGACCATGGCCACGAACTCTTATTTGAAAAAACATTTTTCCTTTAATTACAAAAGTAATATATCTGCACTGTATAAAACTTGAAAAATTTTAGAAAAATGCAAAGAAGATAAATACTAGCAGACCAACCAAAGACTGCAAGACAGATCTGAGTCTTCTCGCGTCTGGTCCAGGGGCACAAATTGGCAGTGAAGTTGACGTGGGTTAATATGAGGAAGTGTCTGGAAGGGAGCTGTTCTCACTGCCCGGGAAACTGGAGCGCTGGGGGTGGGGGTCGGTAGGACCGCCCCCTCGCCCAGAGGCACCACTGTTGGGCTGGCTGTGGGCCACGCCCTGTGCTAGCCAGATTTTTGTCTGCCTTCCCTCATACTTCTCGTCCTTTCCAAAGGCAGCGGTGAGCCCTTTATGCAGGAGGAAGCTGGCGTTCTGAGTGGGAGGATGAGGTGTGGGAGGATGAGGTGTGGGTGGGCCCCGTGTGTCACGGCTCACCTGTGTGCGTTTCTCCCCAGGTGACCCCAGCGAGGACCCCCAGTTCCCCAAGGTGCAGTGGCCACCCCGTGAACTCTGTTCTGCCTGCCACAATGAACTCCGGGGGACGCCTGTGTGGGACCTGGGCAACATCCTCAGCTTCTTCCGGACGCACTTCTCTTGGAGCAATGTTGTCCTGGACCATCCCTCACATGGGTCGGGCCCGCGGAGGGGTGCCCAGAGGATGGCAGCCACCCAACAGCTGGAGCTGGTGACGGGAAATTCGACTCTGGACCCTGAGAAGGCTGAGGTCGTGGTGGGCCCAGAGACAAAGCCCCCCGGCACTGTCGTCCTGGATGTTGCAGCCGAGGGACTTGAGGACAGTCTCCCCCAGGAGATGCAGGCTGGCCTCGGTATGACCAGAGCTGAGCTAGACCGGGGCTCTCTTGAGCACATAGCGCAGCTTCAGAGGGATAAGATGGAGCAGCCAAAAGGGCAGCGGCCTTTGACCAAGCGAGACACAGGAGCCGCGGGATTCCTGGCTGAGTTCCTGGCTGAGAAGAACCTCCCCAGAGACCTTGCAGAGCTGAGACGAGTGGGCCGCAGCTCCAAGCAGCTGCCCAGCGTCCCTGAGGGGCAGCCAGTGGCTGGGGCCCTGCGGGGCCGAGGCCAGTGGCTGCAGGTGCTGGAAGGGGACTTCTCCCACCTGGACATCAGCCTCTGTGTGGTGCTGTACTCCCTGTCCTTCATGGGCCTGCTGGCCGTGTACACCTACTTCCGGGCCAGGATGAGGGCGCTGAAGGGCCATGCCAGCCACCCCGCAGCCTAAACCATCCACCTTGGGAGGGCAGCAGGAAAAGGAGCTGCTATCCCTGGGGCTCTTCCAGCCCTCTGTCCCCCCCCCCCCCCGCCCCCTCACTCCTTGTCCAGGGAAATCCAGGAAAACCAGCTGCTCCAGGGAACCTCCTTGGGCCTTCTGGAAGGAGTGTTCTACAGACACGAAGATATGCGCAGGGTCCAGGTCTATCTAACAGCACGGGGACGAAAGCCTTGGGCAGTGAGGGTGGGAGGCTCAGTCTCTGATCTCTCAGCACCAAATCCCTCTTTTTCAGCTAATTTGAAGTCCTGCCTCATTTTTGCTGAAGCTGCAATGTCTCCTGCTTGGTTTTGGCCCTAAATTGGCACAAGTGAGCCCCAGTTTCCAAGGCTCCCATGCAGAGGAGGGGTCCCCAGGCTGAGTGGGCTGGAGTGGAACTCTTCACTGCATCCCCGGCCTCCGTCCATCCTGCTCCCTTCTGGATACGAAGAGGCCATCACACCAGAGAAGGAAGGACTGCCCCTGGCCCTCTGTGGCCTGCCCACCCTCCAGCCCCTCAGACGTCCTGGGTAGGGTTTGGCTCTAGGGTAGAGTCTGGAAGCTTCTGGAAGTCATGCTGGCCTCCCAGATGAGGTTTGTGGGAGGAGAACCTCTGGCTGGCTCCTTCCCAAACCTCTGCACAGGGTGGGGTTCGTGCAGCTGTGCCCAGCTGGGTGGGTGATGGTCGTTGGGCTGGGGGGTGAGTGTCTGGCTTAGCAGGCCCTGATGAGGGGTGGTGCTGATTTAGGGGGGACCTGGTTTAGGGGGGATGTTGGGATCTGTAGTGCCTTGCTCTGGGCTTAGCTGTGAGAGGCAGAGTGAAGTTTCAGGAAGAAGAGGGTTGCTTCAAATATGCTTTGCCTCTTCCCCCTTGGGCTCAGCCCTCTTGGAGCTGGGTCTTTGTCTTTTGGTTTTTGTCTCCAAGATAGATGCTAATCTTTGAATGTGGGGGTGCTGGAGTGACGGGAGGGTCATCTGTCCCGAGGGTCCTCCTGTCATACAGAGGTGCAAGGGGTGGAGGGGTGGGTGACACTGTACACACGCTTGATTTTCACTCTGCTCACTGCTCGGGGGGGCTATGGAATAAATTATTTTTGTTAAGGCAAGCACTCGTGTGTCCTTTCACTTGCTGCCTGGAGAGCTAGTGTTCAGGTCTGGACAGAATGTGCAAGCTCCTGCCTTACCTGAGATCCAGCTAGGCGGGATTTCCTCTGGCTTCTGTCGCTCCTGGCCTGCAGGAGACAAGGTGCCCTGGTTACAGCCACTTGCTCCTGGACGGGGCCCCCATTGCCCACAGAGGCCTCTGGGCTGCAGGCCCCATCAGTCTCCACGTGCACCAGGACAGGCCTCTGGGGGGTGTAGTCCCGCCACCTCCTGCTCCCCCACCACCCCAGGAAACACCTGCTTGGGTGCTCTCAGTTCTGCTGGAAGTACCTTCATCTGCACCTGCCTGGCCCGCCCCACCAGGTGGCCTGCACCTCCAGCTCCCTCGGAAGAAGGGGGCTTGTTTGTAAGTGGGGCCTTGGCTGGCTGCTCAGCAGGAAGGAGTCAGTCCGATTAGAGGGCCTGCCCCTAATCCGGCCTGCTGGGCTTTGCAAGGATCAGAGCAGCTGATAACGAACCTCATTAAGGGGGAGCAGGAGCCTCAATCCGATTTGGGGTTTTCTTTTTGACATCACTCTGCTCAGATGGCCTGGCTCTGGGTGGAGTGGGTGGGATGCCAAGCACACCCCCTCTCCTAGGAAGCTGCGGTGGGGGGACTGGCGGGGCTCAAACCCCCTTTCTTGTGTCAGCCCTATGTTACCTCTTTCGCCGCATGAGTCCTCCCAGCCTGGGGCTTCTCTCTGCAGGCCTCTTGTCCCCTGCCCTAGTCATTCACCTGCCCCCTCCACCTCCTAGGCCTGCTCTGCTCATCTCCCCGGGCCCCATCGGGCCCTGGCTGGGAGGCTGAGAAACTGACAGGCCAGCCCACCGTTGGCAATGTGGTCCTGGCCCACAAGAGGGTGAAAGGGACTCCCACGGGGCCAAGACCACTTGAGGACGCCTTCTCCCCCACCACCTGGTACCTGACACGATGCCAAATGCAGAGTATTTTTATCCTCCAGCCCTTAGAGCTCCAGTGCCCGTATTTTCGGGTATTCAGAATTAGGGCTAGGCTACAAGCGCTGACGTGGGCAGCCCCAGCTCCAGGGGTCTGCCCACAGAGGCAGGAGGCAGGGCCTCACTTGGGGGCTTGGCCGTGGGGGTGGGTCTCCTTCCTGGCAGCTGCCTCCTGCATCTTTCTGCCCTGTGGCAGCCCCTCTGATTGATAAACAAGGGGTGGGTCTCCTCCTTAGCAGGACTGCTGCCTTTCACCTTGATTTCCCCAGGGCTCTCAGCAGCATCGATAAACCTGTTTCGACCACCAGCTGGTCCCCTCCCCCAGCCGGTCTGCCAGGCCGGGAGCTGGGGCTCCTGTGACTTGAGCACCGCCTGCCACCTCCGTTCTAGGTTGTTCTCTGCACTTTGTAGAGCTCCCACAGAGGAGAGGGTCCTCAGGGGAGCCCTGCACAGCAAAGACTCCTTGCTTTGGAGAGGGACAGAAACCCTTGCCTCTGCCTGGGATGTTATCTACTGAGCAATCAGGAAGGGTTTCCTAAGGGAGGAGACAGCTAAGCTGGGTTTGAAAGATGGGTGAGTGTTAGTAAGGAAAATGAGGAAGAGGCATCGCAGGCAGAGGGGAAAGCACGGGCCACGTCCAGGAAAGAAAAACAGTGAATACAAGAAATTCTAAGCAAAAAACTTTAAAAAATATGTTAAAGGATTTTTTTTCAATACGGGACTGGGCTAGAAGCTTGGAGATAAACAGAGAAGAGAGATGTGGTCCCGTGGTCCATGCTATTATGGAGCTTACGCTCTGGAGGTAAAGTGAGAAAAAACTGAGAGACTGTAGTAAGTACTGGAGGACGGGGCCAGCAGGGGGCGGGAGGTGGGGGCCTGGGGGCTGGGGGCAGCCTCTCAGACCTGAAGAATAAGAAGCCCTGGACTGGGAGGGGTAAAGGATGGAGTACCAGTCGGAGGGTGGCTTCATTTAGAAGCCGCCTCTAGGCTGAGGAGGTCAGAGAGGTGGCCCCCTTTGGCCTCACTCCTCCCCAGCAGCCTTGGCACAGGGTGGGGGTAGGGGAGCCCAGGTGCAGCCCCTCACCCTGGGTGTGGGGTGAGGAGTGGGCTCCAGGGGACCCTCACCGCCTTGGCACCTGAGGAAAGTCCCTAGCAGTTGGGGGAGGAGGAGACCTGGTTCATTCCCCTGGCCTGGCCACTAACCAGCGGATTGTAACACTTGGGTGAACCGTTCCCCTCTCGAGCCTCAGTTTCCTCATCTGTAAAATGAAGGCCACAGGCTGGGCTTCGTGGTGCCTAAGGTGGCTTTACCTCTCCTCCTGTGATGCCAGCTGTTTTACTGTCAGCTCAGTGAGGGGTGGTCCCTTCAGGTCCTTCCAGAAAGGACTACTGACTGAAGGAAATCACAGCCTATGATTTGTGTCCCGCTGGAATGACGATGAAAGGGAAAGCTCACTCAGCACGCAGAGGCCTCCTGTGCCCCAGCATGGCCTCATTCTCCCCAAGGCTGCCTCCCTGAGCCTCCTCCAGCTTCCAGGGGTGCTCCAGGGAGAACCCACGCGTCCCTTCCCTAGCATCCCCATCTCCCCCGTCACCTCCCATTTCACGGCCAACTTCCTATGAGGACAGGTTGAGAGGATTCCCCCACCTCCACCAGCACACACACACTCAGCTTTAAGAATGAAACCAAACTCCAAGAAGAACAAGTTCATTTTCGCCCCGACCCGCTCGTGGCTGATTTGCCTCCTCCTTGATCCTGCAGCTGTGCCGTCCCGACTTCTCTCCTTGTCCAGCCTGGCCTGGCCCTGACACCTTCTTTCTCCCTTCCTCTGCTGCCCTGGGGGTCATTCACAGTCCAGAGGGAAAACAACTGCCCCTCTCATTCCTCTCACTTCTTCCCTGGGCCTTAGCCTTCTGATGGCTCCAGGGACAGCTCCCAGGTCCCCGGATCCCAGTTCCTGGAGCCTGGGTGACACTGCTCCTCGCGGAGGAGCAGGACTCCTTTCAAAGCCTAGCTCTCTGCCCTGGAGGACAGCAGCCTCAGTGAGCAGGTGTGATGGCCTCCAGGCAGGGCGCTGGAGAGCCCGGGGATCCCGACCCAGGCTCTCTGCTCACCCTCCCCGGCCCCTTCCTGCTAGCTTTCACCCCAGCCTGATGTGTGTGTGCAGGCATGGGTCACACACGGGGAGGAAAGTGTCTAGAAGTCACAAGGCAAAGATGGGGGCAGGGCTTCTGCAACACGAGGAGATAAAAGCTAAGGGAGACCGTCCCTGGAGGCACTGGACTTGGGGGTGCTGAGGACGACTGAAGGACTAGTCTGTGTAGATTCTAGGGTGAGATCTACCTGGCACGGCTGGCGAGTCTGCAGGTGCTTCTTTGGCAAGGCTTGCTCATCTCTATACTGAGAGAGCAGAGGCCCTTCCCTGGCCTATGGGCTCTTCCTCCTCCAGAAGAAAGTGGGCGTCAGTATTGCCTGTTCAACCCCCTTCTCCGCCACCATGGTGGCATGACCTGCCTCTCAGTGTCTGCTGGGAAGCCTCGTCACCACAGAATTGCAGCCTGGGGTGGGAGGGACCAAAAACCTTATCCAGCTTGAATCTGCCCTGCAGTGTCCCAATCAAGTTCTCTAACCTCAACGCTTCCCATGGTCAGAGTTCTTCTTTGAAGAGGGAGGAATTGTTTAGCAAATGGTGTTGAGAATATTGATTACTTAGGAAAAATTCAGCGAGGATCCTGCCTTCACACCGTATACCAAAATAAATCCCAGCGATGTGAAAAATAAGGCGTAGGAAAATAGAGCTGAATACTTCACTATTTTTGTAAGCATCAGAACAATGGAAACTATAACTAAGGTAAGAGTTTGATCTACTTCACAACACCAATTTTTAAAAATAAGTTAAAAATAAAATCAAGCTACATATTAAAAACCTGGGAAAATAAATATAAGCCGTAAATATGATAAAGGGATACGACTATTACAAAATATGCGATCTTGAAACAAGATCAGTTTGCACGTTGATACAAGATCTGTAAACATAAATATTACTATTTATTACTGAATATACATTTAATAATGTGATCATTAAATGTAATTTAATGTAAATGTTTTAAGAATGCATTATTAATATATTTACATATATTAATGTAATATATTAATATATATAAATAACATATATATAAATATATAAATAACGAAATTTACAACACTGTTCTACAGTTGACCCTTGAACAACACATGTGTTAAGGGTGTCAACTCCCCGTGCAGTCATAGAACTTCTGACTCCTCCAGAAACAACTACTAACAGCCTACTGTGACCTGGAAGCCTTTCTGATAACATAAACAGTCAGTTAACACACATGTTGTATGTTATATGTATTACATACTTAATAAAGTAAGCTAGAGAAAAGAATAAAGCAAGCTAGAGAAAAGAAAATGTTATTCAGGAGATCGTAAGGAAAAGAAAATACATTTACAGTATTTATTGAAAAAAATCCGAATATAAGGGGACCCCTGCAGTTCAAACCTGTGTTGTTCAAGGGTCCACTGTATGTGTGTGTGTGTGTGTGTGTGTGTGTGTGTGTGTGTGTGTATACACAGAGGGTGCCAAAAAATGTATACACATTTTAAGAAAGAAAGAAACTGTATTGTAATAATATATACCGATAACAAAAGATGAATACAAGTCACGGTTGACGTCTGCAGTTACAAGAGGTGCTCAAAGTGGTTACCATCAGTGTGCTTTTAATACAGTTGTTTTCCTTTCTTAAAATGTGTGTACATTTTTTTGCACGATGTATATATATATATCGTATATATATATATATATATATATATATATATATATATATATATATATATAGTGTTAATGTTTGTCTAGGAAAAGTCTGGAAGAGTATACACCAAACTATGACCAGTGGTTATATCTGCAAAGGGCATGTGGGGTGGACTTCAGAGTAAATCAGGGCAGCAGCTAAGGTGAGGCAAGGGAGGTACCTAGGGTGCACAACGTAAAGAGACACCTCCAGGGTCCCACGAGTGCAGGTCAGCACCTGAGGGTGAGCATCTCCTTAAATTCGGTGCCCAGGTGCCTCCATAGCCTCACCCTAGTTCTGGCTTTGACTTACATACTTATGTGTGTTTCTAAATTTTTGCAATAAACATTTCTTTCGAAAAGAAAAAAAAGGACAAGGAAAATAAACAGGATTAAAAGATTTTAAAGTCCTATTGTAAATAAGAAAAGCACGAAAGCCCTATTGAAAATAATGGGCCAAAGTATTAAAACCAAGTGAGAGGCGCCGCGTTTGTCTATCCCACTGACTGCTTGGAGCCCCACAACACCTCGGCCATTCTCTGGGGCCCCTACCAGGCTGAGTTGTAACGGAACTCTTTACAGGTGGGTCTCCCCTTCTCGACTCCATGCTCCTTAAGGGTAGGGCTCCTTCACATAAGCATTTGTTGTGAATGTTACTGGCCCTCAGGCCCCCCCCAGAGCTTTCCTCCCGGGAAGGGGGACAAAGTGTCAGGACCAGCACTTCCACAGGAAACTGCCTGTCCCACAGTCTGAAGCATCTGTGACTGGCCTGCTGTAGCAAATCACCCCACCCCCAAAACATATACACACCATTGATTCCGTCGCAGAAACAGGACAGTGGTGACAAGAAGTGTTGCTCGGACCACAGGCTAGACACAGAAAGGAAATCTCGCAGGGAGAAAGGGAACTTGCCCCACTCTCTCCGGAGGTGACAGCTTCCTTTAGGCTGGTAATCCACCATGAAGACCACATTTCACACTTGTCACTCTGCAATAGGCCTGCAGGGAATTGCTCCTGGAGGGTGAAAATTGGAGCTCGTCAGGGTAATTTGTCCCTTTTACCACACACACTTCAGGGCTGGTGTTCATACTCAGACCTGTGTTTGGCCACGAATGAAACTGGTCTCAGAAATCAAGTGCTGCGCCCCTCAGCCCTGGCTGGGGGAGGGCTTGGATCGCTGACCTGCTGACCGGCACACCTGGCTGCTGGCCTGGCACAGTCACCTGCCTGCTGTGCCATCCGAGCTATTCACCTCAGAGCCCTGTGCCTCCCTGATTGGGACGAGGAGACTCTCCTGTCAGGCCTCCCCACCAGGGTTGTCACTGGGTCTGCACTGATGATGACGAGGGTAGTTGTAGACATTGCAAATATCTGTTCCCAGTCTGCAGTCTGCTCACTTGCCTATAGTATCCTCCATAGAACAGAAACTCATTCGTTATGATGTCTGTGCTTTTGGGCTCTTGTTTAAGAAGCTCTATCCCATCGCTTCGCTGTAATGCTGGTATTCTCCAATGTTTTCTTTTATTAGTTTTATAATTTTTTATCTTGCCTGGTTAGGTTTTTCATCCATCGCGAGACCACCTTTGGTACAAGGCAGAGGTCCGGTTTTCTTTTGCTCCGGATAATAAGCCAGTGTCCCCATCACCATCAACTGTCCCATCAATTTACGATGCCACCTTGATCAGGTCTCACATTTCCATATACTCATGGATCTTCCTTGGAACTTTTCATTATGATCCATGGGTCCATTTATTTGTTCATACAGGAAAATCACACTTAAAAAAAGAATTCTCATAGTTCAAGCCCCCTACTTGGCTCTTCCCCCACCCCAAACTAACTTAGCAATCAATGGAAGGGTCTCCAAGGTGTGGTGTTAAGTGCAAAACACATGGTGCCGCATGGTATTTAGAGGATGTGTCTTTCCTTGTATAGGCATAGAACAGGCTTCCAAGGATACACAAGAAACTAGCAGTACTCTGGCTTCCAGGGAGGGGACCTGAGTGGCTGGGGAGACAGAGCAGGGAGAAAGACTTTTCATTCTATGTCCTTTTGAATTTTTTTGAATTCTTAAGCATGTGTTGCCTATTGAAAACAATGTGTGAAATTAAAAGTTTTTAAAAGAACACGCTATGCAAAACGACTTTGACGTGAACAAAGGACTTTGAAAACATAGTGGGTCTGCCTTCAAGGACTGGTACTGAGCCCCTCTCTGGAGCGGCAACTGTCTCCCCAGGACGCCAGGCCACTTGCAATGCCCAGTAGCCAGAAGCAGCTCACACCACTCTCAGAGGCCACAGGTGTTGGCTGCCTGGGTGTCCTTGGGTCTTTAAAGTGAAACCCCCCACATCCTAATCCCTGGCTCAAGGCAATTAGGGGAGAAGGCTGGTGCTTTTACTAATAACACAGAGTGACCTCCTGCTGTGTGCTGGGTGCTGTTAGCCACACCTTCTTTACCGAAGAAGAAACTCAGGCACAGAGAAGCATTTGCCGAGGTCCCGTAGCTGGTAAGGAGTAGCAGCAGGATTTAAACTTAGGTCTCCTTGACCCTTAAACGTCCTTTTTTCCACAGTGGTAGCTGCTCCCTAATTTGTTAATCACTCATCCTAACATCTTTAAGCATCTTTGATGTTCAAAGGACTCACTGCATGCAGCACTGAAAAGGGTATTAAAAGAAGAACGACATGCTTGGAGAGATGCACATCCTCGAATGTACCCCCATTTATTCAAAAGATGTCTACTGATCCCCTAGGATGAGCTGGGCCTCGGGTTAAATCCTGGCACTGCAGTGGGAGCGAGGGAGCTGGGGGAAGAGACAACAGCCGGGTGACCCCTCTGCCGTGGGCTCAAGGTGCAAAAGAAAGGATTCTTGTTTCAAACACAGCAGTCAACAACATGCATCTCATTTCACCTCACTCTAGCGAACACTATGCTTTTCCCCTGTATCTCTGTTTGTCACTCTGGCTGCTCGGTTAGTGGCTGATGAGTGACAGCGTCGCCTCCAGGCTCACCATTAAGGAACTCACTTCCTGACTTTGCTAGGACTGGACTCCTCCCTGTCCCAGCACTTAGCGTCCTGGGGAGAGGAGAGATACCCAAAAGGACTGAACAAAATATTTAGGTCTCAGAAGCACCGTAAGACTTGTGCGTTGGGAGGCCTTTATGGTGAGTTGTGTTCTCACAGAGGCCAGGAGCCCGCCCGCCGTGCAGGGGCTCACAGACATAAATCTGCAGGAATGGGGGCTGGTTAGGAAGTCCTCTAAGAAGCTTCCAGTTTGAGGCTCTGGTCGTGTGATGTCAGAGGTGTTGAAGGTGGGATTCGGAGGGGCCAGCACTTGGGAACAAGGGAAGAAGTAGCATCGTAGGCCTGGGGCAACACGCTGAGGGCTCACAGACAGGGACCCCCAGCCTTACCGCAGCCACAACGGCTGAAGCAGGAGGCTGGTGTGGCTTTTCCTGTCAGGGTCATCCTCCCAGGCTTTCCCCTTCTTCTTGAGCTTTCATCGCAGGGACCACGTGGCCCATGTAATAAAGTCCTCAGAGTACCATGAGAGAGCAGGAAGTGCATAAAAAGCCAGGGACCATTAGAAGTAAGAGGGAAGTGGGGCCTGACAGCCATAACCGTGAGTATCCAGCCAGTGACCACACCAATAACAGGTCCGACAGCCTAACCAGGCCTGACAGGGCCACCGATGGCCACTCCAGGAGCCGCTGCTGCCGCCCTGCCCAGGGAGGGTGTCCTGCAGCAGTGGCTCTCTGCTAAACTCTCTCCCTCCTTCATCCGTTCATGTAACAAATATTTACCTCGGACAGGGCTTGGACCCCGTCCTTGGAACTGGAAATGTCATGGTGAACAAGACAGCTTCTTTACTGTCAGTGGAGAGGCGGAGAGAAAGGGGCGAGCACTTCATACCTACGTTTGTCGCCGTCTACAGAGCGCCTCTGAAGGACCAGGCACAGAGCAGCAGGGATTTCATGTGTAATCCTGAGAGGCCAGTGTTACTCTCCGTTTCCTATGGTTAAGTAACTTGCCCAAGGTCTCTGGTGCTGAGGCCTCTTGTAAATAAGACGCCTTTGGAGAGTGAAGCTAAGGAGAAGCAACCGTCCTTGATTTATCTTGGGCCTTCTCAGAGCTGCCTGAGAGGTCCCCATGACAGGGTGGCTGGAACAAGGTGGGGGGTACCCAAGTCCGGGCAAGAACAGAAGTGTGTGTTATCGGGGATGCTCTTGTCATGATGACGGCTAGAACCCCAAGGAGGGACCCGCCTCTTGTTATCCAAGGGAGTGGGTGGGGGCAGGGTGTTCTCAGGGAGCAGGGGCCTTGTCAGCAGCTATTTGGTGTGTCTGAGGCCAGGAAGCCTGGCCCCTGGGTGATATGAGCTGCCTCCACTGGGGCCGGGGTGGGGGCAGGCTATCTGCCAGCTCCCAGTACTCACCAAGTACCTTCAGACACTAAACCGGAGCCCTGACCATTGGGCAGAGGCCAGGGCCAGGGGCAGCCCACTGAGAGAGACTCTGGGGGGCGTGGGCAGAAGAGGCCTGGCTTCTCCCTGCAGCCACAACAAACAACACAACTAACAAACAACACACAGCCTTGAAATCTGGAATAAATATCCCTTTCTCCAGCTCACCACACACTTTCTCTGTCCCTCCTTCGGGTCTTCCCTTTCTGAACACCCCTCCTGGTGTCCTCCCCACAGAACACAAACCCCTTGCTATTCGGGCAAGTACAACCATGCCAGCCATGTAAATACACTGTCTCACCCTTGTTTTAAAGGTGACACTCACTAGGCGCTGAAATTCTGTGTCCCCAGGGCACTTGGTGGCTTGAGAAGAGCCTGTGAGAGGGGGGTCACCTAGACTAGAATAATTCATGTCACGAGTCAGCGACAATACTTTCTACACCACCGTGGACGTGTTCTCAGAACTCCTCTTACGTTGCATGTACTTATGTTTCTCCTTGTTCAGGAAACCACACCGCTCTCTTCAGGATACATTTCAGATGCTTCAAAAAGTGTTGTTCATCAAATGAAGTAATTGTATGGCCAGCAACTGAGGGAAATCCAACTAACTCTTTCCCTGGTCAGTCTAGCGGAGAAGAGGGACCGTCTCTTCATGGGACAGGTGGTCAGCAGTGTCCAGGGGAGGGGCCAGCCCATCGAGACCGACCTGTGAATCAGGGACCTTGTGCCATTGGTGCTAGGAAATAGGGGGCTGATAAGTGGGTCTTCACAGGGCCTCAGATCTAGACCCTTCTGCCAAATCCTGGATACAGCACGAATGTATGACAAAACAACCGATAGCTAATAACAACGTCCAACCTGAGGAACTCTTAGTGTGTGCATTTCAGCAGCATAATAGCCCCTTAAGGTACACGTTATTATTGTGCCCATTTTACAGATGAGTGTATTTTACCACTTAACCATTACATTATGTTACTGTATCGCTACCGTTGACATTCTCCAAAGGTCAGCCACGTGTCTTTTTCTGCACCTCCTCCCTGCTTCCAAATCCTGCAGATTCAAACCCTGCCTCTTGTCCATCTCCTCACTTTTAGTTTTGCCTTTTCCCTCACCAGATTGCCTTCTCTCTTCTCCCTTCTCCATCTAACCAGATCTTTCCGGTCTTCCAGCCAGCTGACCACCCTGTGCCCACTGGTCTCTCCCGTATTTGACCTCTAACCTCTCTCATCCCAGCCCCAGACTTAAGCAGGGTAAATCCGTCTCTGTGAACAGCGGGGTGCTCACACCCTCCTGGCGACTTTGAAAGAGCCTGGGGCTGTAAGTGGTCAGACAAGGGTCCTCCCAGGGTGAGCTGGGGGGCAGGAGAGGGCAGCAGAGGTGGCTGGGCCCCCAGAGGCCACAAGCCTGGCTCCCCCAGCAGAGGGACAGAGCTTGCTGGGCTCTGGGGTAGAGGTGCTGGGCTGAGCTAATCACCTAAATGGACGCAGGCTGTTGAGAGACAGGCTCTATTCCCTAATAGAATTTGCCCTCAAGTGCAATTTAATTTTCTCTGAGGCGGTCTCCAGCCCCTCTGCTACCCTCCTCCAGACAGACCCTCATTTTCCCAGCTTCCAAGGGGGAGCAGAGTACCTCCTCTCAGAGAAAAGAGAAGAGGAGCCTCCACTGGGCTCTGTCCGAATCCCATTCCTTTGGAACAGCCCCCACTCCACCCACCACGCCCCTTCCCCAGCTCCTGCCCTAAATGGGGGGCATTGCTCCCCTCCCAGACCCTCTCTGACTTTCTTCTAGAGCTACTTGCACTCAGCGACAACAGCCGGTCCCAGCCTCCAAACCCTGACCATGAAGGCAGATTCTTCCCCTGACCTCTGGTAAGTTCACGTGCTTCGAGAATTCTCTTTGTCCTGCTTAGTGTCAGGGGCTTGGAGGGGAAGCAGTCAGGAGGAGGGTGTGGGAGGCATTGAAGGGGGAGGGTATGGGCCCAGGTGCACACACACTGGGCCCGATGGAGGGGGCAGAAACCAGCCCGAGCCCTGTGGTTTGGGGCAGAGCCCAGCTCCTGGGCAGCCTAGGGACCCTCCTGGGGAAGCCCCGTACTCCCACATCCCAGACTACAGTGCCTAGAAACCTGACTCTGCTCGCTGGGAGCACCAGATGTGGGAATCTGGGGCTTAGCTGTCCTCTCTTCCTCCCTGCTAATTTCAGGGTGGGAGCGGGGGAGCATCTTCAGAGGCTGCTTTCCATCTTGTTCTCTGAGACCCCCTCGGGCTGTGCCGGGCTCAGGGTGGTCCATGCAGGCTTATGCCTGGCCTGTGCCCAGGGACATGGGCTTCCCCCTCTCCCCACCCCCAGCAGAGATGGGGCAAGGACCACAAAAAGAACCCTGGGGGAGGGGAGCAGAGGAAAGGGGTGGCATCCCCTCCCGATCCCCCACTTTTAGCTGAGGTGGCTTTCAGGGAAGGCAGGAAGCCTCCAGGGCATAAAGTGGTCCCTGGACTTCAGGCAGTGCCATGACTGTCCTCTTTTTCTGGCCAGCCCGAGGGAGAGAGCACTAGAATTCCTTTTTCTTGGCCATCAAGGCCTTGAAAAGAGCAGAGGGCGGGGCCGAGGATGAAGGAGAATGGATGGGTGGCAGGTCAGGGTCAACTGCAAGGGGGAGACGGTCATTCTTCAGGCAGAGCCACCTGCTCTGGCCCTGCCCACTGTCTTGTGCAGCTGAGATCTCATCGTGTGTGGGGCCTATTTCTTGTGGGGCTACATCCTCCCCCCTCGTTCACCCAGCAAACTCTTACTCAGTGCCAGAAACTGTGCTAGGTGCTAGGAGGAAAAGAGACTGGTGTGTGCACGTGGGTGCATGTGTGCTCAGGACATTCAAGTTGAAACACCCTGGAACAGCATTGTCTACTACAAATATAAAGCCAGCCAGTTGCATAATGTTAAATTTTCTGGCAGCCATACTAACAGAAGAAAGCAGTGAAATTAACAGTAGATTTTACTTAACCCAATATATCCAAAATATTATCATTTCAAGCTCTAATAGAAGTTTTCAAAAAACCTTAACGAGATATTTTGCATTCTTTTCTTTGTACTAAGTTCTCATCATCCAACATGTAACTTACGTTTATAGCACATCTAATTTCTGGTACTCAGTGGCCACCTGTGACAAGTGGGTACTGTATTAGTCAGTGGAGGCCTAGAGCGTTCCCACTGGGGCGCAGTGTGGCCCAGAGGCCAGCAGCATCGGTGTCACCTGGCGACTTGTTAGACTACATGTAGAATCTCGGGTCCCAGACCTGCTGAATCAGAATCTGTGTTTAAACCACCTGCCTAGGAGATGGACGTGCATAGTAAATCTGCCGGGTGCTGTGTGCAGGGGAACAGAATGGACATTCAGGAAGCATTTGCCTTAGGAGCTTTTCCTGGTGGATGTCATGTGGTCTGAGGGTTACCACACGCAAATAACACAGGCGGACAGTTTAAATTCCCACAGCCACAAAACTCAGGTATAGAGAGACCCAGGATTTGTCTTCTATGGAATGCTTCCCCAGGTGAGGTCTTGGGCAAATCCTTTGCCCGCCCCACCCCCAAACCTCTCAGTGTTTCTTCTTTGACCATCCAAAGTGGCCGCAGTCCCAGTGTCCTGGTCCCTTCTCTGTGGGCCAAGGTTTTCAAGCAGAAAGCTTTGGTGACTAAGAGCAAACGCCTGCTTAGTGAACCAGCGCTGTGAGGAGAGAAGAAGACCAGGAAGTGAGAGATGTAAATGGTGCGAGTCCCCTGTCCTTATCCACTAAAGATAGCTGATACTCAGGGGGGACTGTGCTAACAGCTGTAGCCCTCCTGTGACAATCCTGTCAGGCAGGTACTGTTACTGTCCCCACTATACAAATCGGTAAATGGGGGCTCAGAGTGGGTCACACCCCAGCCGGCACTGACACTGAAGTCCCTCTGGTTTCAGAGTCAGGACTCTGACCTCTGCCTCATGCTTCTCCTCACACGAATCTCCAGGACTGGGCTTTTCTCCGGTCACCTCTGCACGCATCTAACACGTCCATGCTTTTGGGTTGTAAGTCAGTTCCTGAGAGGAAACTGCTGAGTTCAGCTCCTCCAGTAAAAATTGTTCGCCAAAACGATGATGTGGTTTGTTAGTGATTAGCCTTGACACCTGCAGCTATTTTTAAATGGAGCCAAGCTGGGCTTTCCATCCCCACGCCTCCCCATTTGCAGCCTTCTCTTTAGAGGCTCTGGGACCGAGCCCTGGTGTGGAGTGCAGACAGCTCCACCTTCCTGCCTTCAGTTTCCTCATCTGGAACGCGGTCGTCATGTGATGTGCCTGACCTACCGCATGAGGCTGGGGGAACGAAGGTACGTGAAGGCCCTCCAACGGTAAAGCACTGTGACAATCTTGGTGACTAAGATCGTTCTTGGATTCAGGGTGTCTCCAAGCCCTGGAGATGGGAGAGGGAAAGTAGGGAAGGGAGCAAGGGTATCAGCTGGGCCGCCTCTGGAGTCCAAGTACTTTCTATAAACGAACTTGGATAACAAGTCAACTTTAAAAACAAACAAAAGCAAAGAGCTTTTGCAGGTTGTGTGGGCAGCGTAGCTTCGGAAGAGGAGGTACAGAATCGAGTATCTCAGCGGGACGAGGAAAGGCTGTTTGGGGAAGCAGGCAGAAGGAGCTGGACTCTGATTACTATCGTGGGTCACCGTGATTCACGACCACCAGTGACATTTGCATGCTTTCTGTGCATTGCACATTGGACTCTGGGGTTGATACACATCATCTCTGATCCAACAAGCACCCTGTAATGTAGGGGGGTTATCCCCATTTTACAGATGAGGAAAATGAAGTTGCTAGGATTAAGTAACTTGCCCTAGGTATCAGGGTTTTAGTCTGGTGGTCCGACTCATTATACCAGAAGGCTCTTTTCAGGGAAACCCTCTCCAAGCCATCACCCTGCTGTACCTTCCTGTCCCCTTTGCTTTGTACATGCATCATGTTTCCATGATGGAGTGAGAGCTTTTCACATGAGAGCTAAAACTTCACCCAAGGAGCAGTTTTGGCACCTTAACACTTGTGACCATGTGTTAAGAGCAAGTCTCCTCCACCCCCCAGGGGAAAAATACCAAAATGGCCCCACGGTCATGGGTGTCTCTCTTTCCCAAGGAACATTTTTGGGAGAGAAGAGCTTCCAAGCTCTGGTCTTGGCTTGAAAACAGCCAAGAGAGTTTCGTGTCCCCTGCTTTCTTCCATCAGTATAAAACAAAACAAAAAGCAAACAGGCAAAATGTTAGAGGGGGTACCCTAATGATGCCAGCTGACATTTCCCAGGATAAGCTTCCTATGGTGCTTCTGGGGACCATCTATGAGGAGAATACGTATGATTGTTATCCCATTTAGCCAGTGAGAAGGAACCTGCCAAAGGTTACCCTAATTAGGATATGTCCAAGTTGCGATTTGAATGCAGGTCCTGGGAGCCCAGGATCCAAGCGTTTACTAACCCATTCTACTCCCTCCAGCACCAGGTAGGCAGGTGCACCTGGGGAACTTTGCTGACACTGTTTCAGAGGAATGCTGGGAGTCCTGGAGCCAAGTAAGCTACGGACTGTCTGCACTTGGCATGCCCGGTCTTGTCTTCCAGGGCCTAGCAAGGAGCTGGCATACAATAGATGCTCAGGGAATGCATGAATTAAGGAATGACCTAAGATCCTCTAGATTTTTGATGGGAAACAAAGAGAGCAAACCGTGAGATTAGAACAATACAAAATTCCCTGATTCATTCCCCAGTTCTCCATGCACACAGGCCACGGGTGTGATGGCTGCACATATAGATCTCAGAGGACTTGGCCTTGTCAGGTAATGTCATCTATGTGGACCCACCACCTGGCTATGGAACCTTCAAATAAGAGTTATTTGATGATGTTGGTGGTGCTGGCAAAGACAGAGCCAGACTACCTGTGACCATATCCTGGTTCCACTGGTTAGTACCTGTGCAACTTTGGGCACATCACTTGACCTCTCTGTGCCTCAGTTTCCTCATCTGTAAAATGGGGATAATAATAATAATACCTGCCTCGAAGGCTTTGTGAGGATTAAATGAGTTCATCTATATGGAGCACTTCGAGACTGACTCAGACTCTCACCTTGAGAGTTAGGTGCCCAAGTAAAGGATTATCTCTTTCCCGTGTCCCTTAAATTCCTGTGTCAAGGATACAGGGCAGGTTTAAGATGAGCAGCAACTGCCTTCTGATCAGCATCGTCGGGGGGAGAGGTCCCTGGAAGGTTCTGGGAAGAGAAGGAGACAAATGACAAAGTGGTGGGCTCACGAAAGGGGCCTGTGACAAATGACTGGAAGGACTGGGTGGACCGATGGAGGAGAGCAAAGGCCCCTGTCCTTTTATTGGAGAACTCCTAGTGGTTCCCTGAACAAGACAGTGGCTCCCCAGGGGCTGTGCTGAGGGTTGGTCTCCTTGGCTCTCTCTGCTGGGATGAGTAATATGGACCGGGGCAGAGGGTCTATATCAATCTAGCCCAGCAGAAAAATGAATGAAAATTGAATTCCCCAGGGAGAATCGGGGAGCTGTTATCCAGACAGAGATAAATCAAAAAATGCCACAGAGACGGGGAGAGCAGGTTTCCAACAGCAGGAGAATAATTAAGGAAACAGTTTCAAAATGCAAATGATGAAAGAGGGTTGGAGAGGAAAGAGGACAAGGTGGAGATGATTGGAGAAGGGGTGAGGGGGGAGCAGGGGCGCTGAGTTTGTGCCTCAGTGGAGAAAGAGGCGAGGGTTCAGGATTCCTGGCGTCTGAGGGTGAACTCGCCCACTCTGTGAAGCTTCTAAAATGTAAGGGTTAGAAGACACACGAGTGTCTGCTGTGTGGAGTAGAAAGAGCACCCGATTGGGAGTCAAAGGCTGGGTTTAATTTCCAATTGGCTCTGCAACTTATTAGCAGGGTGACCTTAGGCAAACCACTTAATTTTTCTGTTTCCCGATAATCCTCCCCAAGCCCAGGCAAGATTATGAAGATCAAATGAAATAAAATATGAGGAGGAACTTTGAAAAATGTAAAGTGCTAGACAAATGCAACCTATAATCATTTTCCTAAATTGGGTTTCTGGAGATTCTTCCCTCAGAATTGGATCCACTGACATGTTGGGTTTGGTTCCCAGAAATGTAATGTGTAAATGTCCAGAAAGTACTGAACCCTCTTACCGACCACTGACTGCCTGCCCTGACAGAGCTAAGACCTGGGGAAAGCCACATCACCACTGGCCCACCCTCTAGTGCCCACCTGCCAACCAAGTCATAGCCAAAAGTCATAGGTCAGGTTGCTGAGGTCACGTTGCTGCTGGGAGGTCACCTGTCAGCCCTGGGCGGCCTACGGTGTGAAAAAAAAAAAAAAACCTGCTGAGTCAGTTCAGAGGTTTAAGTCCAAACAAATCCACCCAGGGTCTTCCTGTGGGATTCAGCCATTCCCCCATTCTCTGCGGGCAAGAGGCTAGCTTCATTAGCCTCAGTTTTTTTTTTCATACACCAAGTAAGTATAATAATACGACTTATTGAATTGTTGTGAGGAATAGGTAGAATTACACAGGTAGAAGCACTCACCTAGAGGCCTGGCACAGTTTTAAACTTTCAGAAAATGTTGATCTTTTTATCACCGTATGCTATTATATTGTTATTACTATCAGCAGTGGTAGGCACTAAAAAAATATATGTAAGGAAAGCTTTTTGTTGGGGTTTCATCATTAGATAGGAAAGCTGAAGCCCCTGGAGGGGAAGTAAAATGTCTTGGCCGATGTAGGTGTCAGCGGCAGACCTTGGGAATAGCACCCAGTTCCTACCAGGAGGCAAACACCTCTAGAAAAGTCTTGGAATGTGGAAAGGGCATCTATTGGCTGAGATGCTGCTCACAAGTTCAAGAGCAGAGGACGAAGTGGGCCTCCCAGGGCTCTTCTGCCATTGGGTGGAAGTGAAAATGGCATCCCCTGCATCAGTGCTGGGCCCAGGCGAGTTCCCACCACAGCAGTGCTGCCCCTCACCCACTGACAGACTAGTGACATGAAGTAGGAAGAGGACCAGGGGAGCAGGAGCTGCAGAGAGCATTTTTTAAGTACAATTTTAAATTATAAAAGTAATTACCACATATGCTCTACATTTCACTGCATATAAATATTTTATCTTTTAATAATATTATTGAAAAAAATGTAACCACTTTACAGAAAATCTGGAAAAGAGAAAAAAGAAAAAATTTCCATAATACATCCTCCTAAGATACTTTGTCCCTTTCATACTTTTGAATAGCTTTCCATCAGTTTTTTTCCCAATGTTTTTCAAAACAGTTTTTATTAGTTTTTCTCTGCTTTATAAAATAATGTGCTTATTGAGAAAACCGGAAAAAGCAAAAAGAAAATAAAAATATACACTATGCAGATAACCACTTTTATTTTAGTATATTATTTTTCTATTCTTATTTTTAAAAATTATCTTAAAGTTCATATTGCTTTATGGTCTCTTTTTCCCCCTTCCTAATAAAGCTCAAACACTTTTCTACATTATTAAACATCCTTTGTTGTATTTTCTAATGACTATATAACATTCCATTTTATTTAATTTATTTAATAATCCCCTATTGTTGGATATGTAGGTTATTATCTTTTTAAAATGTTCTAAACATCTTTGTAACTACATTTTTATAAGTAGTCTTGATTATTTTCTGTAGGTAAATTTCTGTATGGATTGGGTCAGATTTTTAGGCTGTAAGACATATTATTGAAATGCCCTCACAAGACATTGTCCCTTTTTGCATTCCCACCAGGAAATTGTTTTGTAATTTCCTAACATCCTAGCTAACAATGGGTCTTATCACTGCTTTTATCTTTTACTAACATTTTTCATACTACTTATAATCGTATAATATTGCATCCTGCTTTTTAAAAATTTAGTATTTCACCAGCATCCCCATGTTGTTGATTTCATAGTTTCAATAATTGTATAACATATTATCAAGCAAATATAATATACTTCATTAAACCACTTTTCTTTTGTTGAGTATTTATTTTTCTCCAAAATGTAATGCTGTAATAGCATCTTCATGTATGATTTTTTTTCAAATTATATTATTTCCGTGGAATAGACACTCAAAAGTGGAATTACATGAGCTAAAGGGTATGAAAATTTTATGGATTTGATACATATTGCCAAATTGCTTTTCAAACGGATTTAAGAGTTTATAAACACACCAGCAATATTTGTGAGAGTCCAGTTTCAAAGCACCTTCAGCAGGACAGGATTCTATGACTTTCTCCCCCATTTGGTCATTTAACAGACAAATAGAGGTATGTACTGGGATATTTTGTTTTGCCTGTTTTTGGTTGCTAACGAGTGTGGCATTTCCTCGTGTTTGTTTACTAGTTATATTTTTGTAGAAAACATTTTGGTAAACATTGAAAATGTCAACAGGGAAAAAAAAAAAAGAAAGAAAACGTCATCAGGTTTTTTGCATTTTTCTTGAGCATTGGAGTCACCTCGCAGGTAATCAGGGAAGTAATGATGCCAAGCCAGTGCCAGTACACATAGTCATTGTGACTTAATCGAAGACAAATTCTAAACGCAGACGGTCACGCTATCTTCCCCCAATCTCATGCTAGTCCCTCACCAATGCTGGTGTCCCCCGTTTGGGAACAACGGTAGGGGGAAAAAAGCAGGGAACGCGACGGAAAGCTGGAGAGGGTACATAGTCCCCTTTCCCACCCGAGCTGAACCCCACTGGGACACCACGTCTGTCTACATCTCTGGAACAGAACTAAGAAGGGGTGCGTTGCAAAGGCTGGGACCCGGAGAGCGGCTGGGTCCTGTGGCGGGGGTTTTGGTTTCCGGAGGCTGCAGTCAAGCGGCGTCGAGTATCTATCTGATTAAGCATTAGAGAACCACCGCGAGACTCGTCCCAGCAGTGGGCCTTCTGTTTTATTTCCTCCAGGTACTTGCGTTAAGAATTTAAGGGTTTATATGTGTCGCCTAATTACAATAAGCAACGCACGCACCTTCATTAGTTACCCCCGGGTGTCCGCGTGCGCGCTGCCGCCCCGCACGCACGAGGTCTGGATTGTTCCCACGGATGCAGCAGGCGAGGGACAGGGCCCTCTGGGGTTCGAAGGCAGGACCAAGCTGAACACGCGTGGACAGAGCGACCCACGAGGCCTCCAGCCAAAAGGCACCGGGCCTGGACGGGGTGAGGAAGGAGGGTAGAGCGGACTCCCGGCTGCAGGCCGCAGTGTGCGGGGGCGCGCACCCTGGGCCCGCGCCCCGACACCTCCGCGCAGTCCCTGGCCGCCTTCCCCAGCCCGCCGCCGCCCGCTGCGTGACTCCCGCATTCCCGGCGGAGGACCGGCTGTCCCTGGCCCAGCCTCAGCTAGACGTGGGGGGAGAAAGAGCAGGGTCTGGGAAGCACCGGCGGGAAAGGAATTGGCCAGAGAAGAGGAGGAGGAGGATGGAATCATGTGGTTACGGAGCGCGCTCGGTCCGGTGGAGAGAAGCCCGGGACCGAGAGCGCGCGAGGGGAAGACATCGCCCTGCGGCCCGGGCCTCCAGAGGGTCTGCCCCGCCCTTCTCTGCCCCTTGGTCTGAATGGAGAGGCGGGGTGGTCGCGGCCGGGGCCGGAACCCCTGGAGGACCCGCAGAAACCTGCGAGTCCTGGGCGCAGTGGTCCAGTACCACCTGCTGCCGTGACCAAACCCACCGCAGTATTTATACTCGGGGCACACTAGCCGCACCGCTGGGAGCTAGGGTCGGGGGGGACGGCCCGTGAGGCCCCTCCCCGCTCCATGCGGCCCCGCCCTCCTGCATGGCTGGCCTCACTTGGGGCATCAGGACCCCCACTCCCGCCAGCCGGCCGGGGTCTGCCAACAGCTGCCGGGTAGGGGGATTGGCTGAAGGGCGGGCCTCCCTGCGGAAAGCGACGTCACGGCCGTTCCTGCAGTGTGAATGAATCAAAATGCCTGGGTGACCGCGGCCTCCCGGGCATCCGGCACACGAAGGGTGGAGGGGGAGGGGGAGAGTAGGAGGGGTGGGGGGGTGGGGAGGGAGGAGGGGAAAAAAGCCAGGGCTGCAGCAACAGCGTCTCAACCCGGGATGTGCACCAACCCGGGAGAACGAGATCAAAGGGATTTGAACAGACTGAGGACTGGCGGGGGGAGGGGGCCAGCCAGCCTGTGGAATCCTCCCGGAGAGGCGGAGGGTCCGGCTTCCACAGTGACTTCGGCGGCCTGGTTGGGTTTCTTATTATTTTCAAATTTCTGAATCCAGCTTGAGGGAGCGAGCGAGAGATCTCCGTAGACTGCGACCAGTTGGCTCTCGCTCCCAGATGATGCAGAGCGCAGCTGTCCCCGCCGAGGGGGCTGTCAAGGGGCTCCCGGACATGCTTGGTGTGCCGATGCAACGTAAGACACCCCCCTTTCTCGCTGATTTAATTTGATAACAAGACGGCCAGCATCCTTGGCCGGTGCGGGGCGGGCCGGACGCTGCGCGTAGCCGGGACCGGAGGGGCCGGGCGGGGCGAGAGGCCGGCGGCCCGGGCGCAGAGGCGGTCACAGGGCAGGGGCACCGGCCACAGTGCGTCTGAAGGGCTTTTGGCTTTGGGGGCTGAAAGCGAAAGCCTCACGGACCATGCTGCAGGCGAGCCGAGGGTACCGAACCCGCATCCCCAACCCATGGCTTTTATAGGACGGTTGGGGAGAGTGCTGTTTCGGGAGACCAGGGGAATGAGCTGCAGGCCAGGCCTGAGGGCTGGGGTGGTCTCCCCAAATCATCCTACACCCCCAGAGCTACAATCAAAGCTCCCAGTACCGTGACAGCAACTTCACCCCAGCTGGCGGGAAGTTGGAGAGTGCGTCCCCCGCCCCCTGGGGCTGGCAGCGCAGAAGCCCAGGCCACACGCTCTGTCCCCGCGCGCAGGGCGCGCGCGCCGGGTGCATCTCTGGACGCTGCTGCCCGCAGCTCCTGCCGCCTGCACCGCCAGGGACTGCCTGCTCCTAGTGAGGAAGTCCTCTCGCCATATTTCAGTTAGCCAAGGAATGCTGGGGAGGGAGAAACGGCTGGACTAAGTTGTGAACTCGGGGTTCAGCTTTTGCGCACGAGAGGTGTCTCGGACTCGGAAGGGGAGAGACCAGGGTATGTGCTTTCGCCCTCCCACTTTCGTTCCCGAGCCCGAAATGAGCAAGGAGGGCATGTTTATCTCAGGTCTCTGTGTTTGTATAGGCGTGTGAGCGCAGGGATTTTTTCCTGAGGGATTTTGTCTCTGTCCCCCCATTTCCAACTGAGAGTCTGCGGTGGAGAAGCTGTGTGGAAGCCAGAGCAGGTCCCGGAGCAGCGCGCGCAGCGGGCGCCGCCTGAGTTCTGCTCCGCAGGCTGGCGGGCTCTGCAGAATGCCCCTGGGCACCAAGGAGAGACGAAGGGTGCCCTTACTCTGCTTGCCAAGGTGCTTCCTCGGAGACTTCTTTAGTGGAACCGTAGCTACATCCTCGAGGTGTATTTTAAGTAAGGACCGGCTCATCCAAGGGTGCTGCCTCCCTACGAACTAGGGCGCACCAGCGCGCCCTCCTGCGCCCAGGGTCTCCATGGCAGGGTTTCTTCCGGGCCAAATCTTTAAGGGCAGGCTGGCAAGTGTGTTCCGAGCTTCCCAGAAAGTTTTTGAGAGCGGACCAGAAGAGGATAGCTTCACCCAAACCTATTTAAGTTGTCCTTTGACTACATCCTACAGTAATCCTTTGTGTTTTATTCTGTCAACTGTTAACAAACAGTGCCACGTCTGCGACTTGCCTTGGGGAGTTTACTGCTGAATAAGATGTATCTGTAGAAGGTGTTGGGGGTTCATTGCCCCCTCTTTCATGTCCCCACACAGGCAGGGAGGGAGGGAGTTCTCAGCTCCTGCACAAACACAAACCCTGCCAAAGGTGCTTCAAGTCCTTAAGCTGCTTATAAGTCCTTAAGCTCTGCTCAAGTGATGGGAGTGTGTGTGTGTGTGTGTGTGTGTGTGTGTGACTCCTCTCGGTGTTACCCAGTATGTCTGTGCTTTCATCGTTGTGGTCCATAGGTGGCCTGTCAGGACTGAAGGACAGTGGGCTAAGCTCTGACAGCCTTTTTCAGATGGGATGCCATACACCTTTCTCAGGTGGTCTCCCTTTGTGTTTTTCTTACTCAGAGACAACTTTCATTTCGAAATCGATTTCCTAAAATGTTTGAACTTGCTTTCAGAGCTACAGTTGGCCAGGGCTTAAACTCTGGGTTGGAAAACTTCATGAGGTAAAGAGGGGTCTTTCTTCCCAGTGGCCCAGGGTGGCCCAGGGAGGCAATGCCCAACCCAGAGGGGTGGCCTGTCTTTCCTTTTGTCTTGCCCTGGTTCTGCTGCCTGGGTTAGAGGAGATGCTGACCAAAATTGAGAGCTTCAATATCTGAAGACTTTAAGATGCAGCTTTTGGCGGTGGGTGGGTGGGGGCGGGGGATATGTGTGGATTGTATCCTGTCCCATTGCAGCAGATCTAGCTGCTGGCTATTAAGCTGTTGGTGCTGGGAACTGGGCATAGGTGCGGTGGGGTCCCTTCATACAGATACATAACTATTCTCTTTCCTGGGACATGGGGCCTAGGAACTCCGTTGGGGGTGACACGTTCTTGGGCCTCAGGGAGGAAGAAGGATAATCCCAGGCCTGTGGGTGTTTAAACCTGTGAGGAGAGAGGAGACCACAGAAAGGCTCTCCAACAGGATTCCTCCAACTGGACAACCGGATTACACACACACACACACACACACACACACACACACACACCGTGCTTCTTCACCCTGAGACACCACAAATGGAGCACTTGGGGGTGCAGGCCTAGGGATCCCTAATCTCGGTGCCTCTGGTGCTCTGGGCTTCAGAATATTCTTTTGCTTATTTGGGGATGGGTGAGGTGCATGCCTTTTAGGGAAATGTTGTCAAGTAATGTAATTTCTCTCCCTTGGTGGTCCTCTTCCTTACACTTTGCCCCCCCCCCCCCGTTCGTTCCTGGGTGGATTTGTCGTTGACACGGTCACCCTACTCCTGCTTCCCCACACAGACGTGGGGAGGCAGGTCCAAGCCTCGCCATTTGGACAGCCCGGCAGAGGCTCCCTCGGGCCACACCTGGCTGGGACATACGGGGACAAGCCGGGACAAGGGTGTCTTCATCGTTTTGAGGGAGCCGGCCTGGGGCAAGAAACTGGAAAAATCAGGTGGGAGGAGGCTGCCATCCCAGTAGCAGCCTGGGGTGGAGAATTAGCGCTCCCGCCTGTTAAATCTTGGAAGGTTGGCCAGGCCGCTCCGCTGGCCTCAGGTCAGTGTTTCCTGGGGAACCCAGAACACCTTGGCTCCTTGCTTTGGGTGGCGGGAGCTCTGTTTGCAAGAGGCAGCACCCTCAGGTCATGTCCAGCATGACCCAAGGGCCCCTTTGAAAGGGTTCGGTGTTTTCTTTCAGGCCAGGTGGATAGGTTCGGAAAGGGACCTTGTTCTAAACTGCGGGTCCTGGCTACTTGGCCCACGATTTAGGGTCGGGGGTCCCTCTCCTTCCCGGCACACCCTGCCCCTATCCGATCATCCCCTTTGCTTCCCTCGAGGCGGTAGGAGCGCCAGGGTCCGAGTCCTCACTGCGCCAGGCTGGGGCAGCGTCGTGTGCGGCCAGCGCCTCCGAAACTCGAGGCTCCCGAATTCAGCTGTTCCAACGAGCATCTTCGTCCTGTTGGCCCCCTTTACAGGCCAAGATGACTCGGAACAGTGCAGGACATACATAAAGGTGGGCGTTTTGTCCACCCTTTGCCCATGTAGTCTCCGGGCACCGAGGGAATAGACAACTGGAAACCTGCAGCCTCGGATTGCCGGCTGGAGAGCAGGCCAACCCCCGCGGGAGGAAGGAGCAACCACCCCGGTCCAGGCTGGGGATAGTAAAGAGGGAGCAGGCCGGGGGCTTCTCCGGTCCCTACCTTGTCTCCTAAGCATCTACTTCTTGAAGCTCTGGCGAACCCCAAAACTGTGGGGAAAGGGTATTTGGTTTTGTATTTGGTAGGATCTGGGCAGAGGACATGTCTGAGATGCCCCACTACCCTTTCTTCCCTTCCTGGGGCTCCTGCTGGGTGTAAATCTCCCAGTACCTCCCCCCTACACCACACACACACACACACACAGAGAGAGAGAGAGAGAGAGAGAGAGAGAGAGAGAGAGAGAGAGAGAGAGAGAGACGGTATCATCCTTCTGCAGACCGTTTCTTAAGGGGTGGAACGGACTCATTTCCGGGACCAGGAGTTCTCTCAAACTCCGGAGCAGTGATTCTCTTCTTTCCGTTCCTGCCTTTTCTTGTGGTGCCGGCGGAGGGAGGGGAAACAGAAAAACACCGTATCTATCTAATTAGTCTATCAGATTCCAATACAGAAATTCAAACAACAGGCCCGGACCCCGCGATCTCCTTCCCCAAGTCGCAGAAATATTGTCAGGCGCCAGCCAACTTTTAAAGGTCAGACTGGCTGTCCCCGCCGGCAGACTCGGGCCTCGCAGGGAACGGACGCGGATTCTCTCGCCGCCAGGGTCCCGCCCCAGCCTCGGGCCGGAGCTGCGCGTCCCCCAGAGGAAATTTGGAAAAACCGGGCTGATAGCGGCAACTCCTCGCTTGGAGCAGCGGGCGGCCGAGGTCGCTCGAGGGGGAAAGGGGCTCCAGCCTCCTCGGTTCCTCTGCTTGGATCCGTGAGGGCAGTGAGAGCGGAGGGGAGCCTCCCGGGAAGCCGCAGTCGAATGCGCTCAGGGAGCTGCCTTAGCGATTTAACCCAGACCAGGAGCGGGCAGGTGGGGCGGGCGGGGGGCGAAGGTCTGTGCTGAGCGGTCCCCAGTGTCCCCAGAAGACGGAATATCGGGGCTGAGACGAGGAAAGGGGACCTAACTCGAGGTGTTCCCTCGCCTGGGGAAGGTCCGGGCTCGCGGAAAACCAGAGCCAGGCGGGGCTGAGCGGGAGCGGCGTCCTCGGGTCTGGGAGCGCGACCTGCGTGACCTCGCAGCCTCCAGGGCAGAGCTCCTCCGCCCAGCGGGCAGGTGCCGTCCTGGGTGGCCCAGGGACTGATGCTGAATTCCTTCTCCTGTGTGCGGCGCGGGGTCCCGAGCGCTCTCGCTACGCGTGCCCTGGGTTTTGGAGAGCTCGCCAAGGGGAGGCAGGTGCGGATGGGGTGCCCTTCCGCGAGAGCCGGCACAGTCGGTGCACTGCAGTCGGGAGAAGAGGTCGCGGCTGCGAAGGGGGCAAGAGAGGGACGGCCCCTGTGTCCACCGCACGCCACATTCGGCATCCCTGCACCTCGGCCCTTTCCCTCCATCCACTTTGCCCGTTTCTTTTCCTGGCTTACAGTCCCGGGTGGCCCCCAGCAGGTTGGGATTGGCCAAGCCTGGGACGCGTGTACTGCAGCTTTGGAGCGGTGGCAGAGACCTTTTTTTTTTTTTTCTTCCCCTGCTGGGAGAGGTGAGGCAGGTGGGAGCGTGAAGAGAGATCAGCGAGGGGAGGCCGGCCTGAAACCTCTCTTCCTCCCCATACCCATTCTGCACCAAGCATTTGGGAAGGCAAAACTAAATCCAAACACCGGCCGCACGAGCCTTTCCGTGACTTTTTAACCCTTGGAAAGCGCTTCTCTCAGGTTGGGAGCGGCTCCTCCGGCAGAGAGCCTGGAGGTAGCCAGCAGGTTCGTGCGATCCGCGCTGCGCGCTCCCTGCCCGAGTTCAAGCCTTGGATCCCCGCCCTGCTATCGCGCTTAGAAGACCTTGAAGAGAGCTGGCTGGCTCCAGAGAGACGAAGTCTTGACCTGGGCAGCCAATGATGTAAATTAAAGTCGACCTGGAGAGGGAGTTGGTGACATTGTGCGCCCGGGCAGGCGAAATGGCGCGGGCGGCAGGTTGCACCCACTGTCCAGAGGAAGCCGGGGCTGGCATGGGACCCAGCGCTGGCTTCACCCCGGGCCTCAGAGGTTGGCTTCATCCAGAATAGGAATTTTAAAAAATTATTATTACTGATTATTACCTTTTTTTCTTTCTTTTTTTTTTTTTTTTTTGGAAACGGCGAATATCTTTGAAAGGGAAGTGCAGGGTGAAACTAATCATGAAGGAGAGGACTTACTAGCAAAGCGGGGTCAGGATAAAACCCCGGAGCGGCAGGAAGTTAGAAGAAGGAGGACCAAAGCTAGGTGTACCTGCCTCTTGACACGCCAAAAATAAAGCGGGTTTAAGGCAAGAATGTAGGCTGAATGCTCTGGGGATTAGAGCAGCGCGAGTCCTCAAGACGTCTTGGAGACCGCCTTACACAACTGCAAATACCAGAGTCGATTTTTTAAAAACCGGGTCCTCCTAGAGGTGAGGTGGGGGTGGAGGGAGGCGGGAAACGGGCAAAGAATTTTCTTTCCATTGAGTAGACAAAACAAGGCCCACAGGGGCGTCTCCTATTTTGAACAATGACCTGATGACCCCCGCTGACCAGGTGTAGACAGCCTCCAGTCCGAAACATTTCTATTGTCCTAACTTCCCTTTTGCCTCGGGTTTTAGTGCCCTTTCACTCTGTGCAACAGTCAATTAGTGATTACTTAGCACCGCATTAGCAGACAGAACCCAGAGAGACACCCGGCTGGGAAGACAACAGGGGAGGATGGGGCCGAAGAGCCACACCTGCAGTCGTCCAGGGATGGAAAATTAGTTAACAGGGACTAACCTTTCTTTCTACCACATTGTTCAGAAAGCTCCTTTGAGCCTCTTCTTTTGGTCAAGAATGGTGGACCTCTCTGGAGGGAAACTAGTCTCCACCTCCAAATTGAAGACTTGTGGATGGGGGAAGGCGGGTGGAGTTGGATGGAGGACCTGTGCCTTTTGTTTCAATTCGGGAAATTTATCAGGATTAGAGCTGAGGAACTTTGGAATGCATATAGACTTGGACCCAGTTTAGCTGAGGAGAGAACGGCAGGAGTAATATCACCCACTTTGGGAAACCCCAGGCTGGAGGCAAACTGAAAGCAGCAGGTTTGCATTACTGCATAAACTGCTGGGTTGGGAGATGACGGGAGGTGGCATGTATTTTGTAATGATTTTCTGCCTTTTCTCCCTTCTGGAATTAGTGTGAACAATGCCATAACACAGATGTGAGGAAACGGGGTCTACTGCTTTTAGTAAAATTTCATGTGGCTTAAATGTCTGCTTGCCTTTCCTTCCTTTCCTTTCCTTTCCTCCTTCCTTCCTTCCTTCCTCCTTCATTCTCTCCCTCTTTCTTTTCCTCCCTCCCTCCCTCCCTTCCTTCCCTCCTGAGATCTTTGCATGGAGACACAGGCGTTTGTGCATGAATTCACCGCTAAACAGTTTCCTTGGGGGTTAAGCACCCAGCAGGCACCAATATGATGAGGCAAAGATAGTTTCCGGATTCAGGACAGAAACCGCCTTGGAGCTGGGCTATTGTTTGTGGTAGGAAGAAATCAGCTAAAAAAAATTTTTTATAGGAGCCCTTATCAACATGGAGCACAAATCAACCATTTTGAGGCATTGCTGTTGGGGGTAGGTGGATAGGTTGGGTTTAATTGGCAAAATTGAAATTGATTCACCCTTGGAAAATGTACTTTGGGTTAACTGTATTAGTGGCGGACTGGAAAATCATCTTGGGAGGCAAGTCCTAACTCCTGTTGTTATTTTGGCGTGTTTCTTTTCTTAGCTCTCCACACCCCCTTTGCGCTGTCAGTCTGGGTCTAGCCACAGATGTTTTACTGCAGTATCTCACCCCCAAATGCCTTTAAAGTATAATTTGCTTTAATTATAATGTTGCGGGGTGAAGCGATTGGTTCTGCGACTAGCTTAATAGAGACAAAACTTGCAGCCAAATTAATTGAAAGTTTCTTCCTATGAGGGGGAGGTTGCCAAACATATGGAATATTGCTACAGAATGTGACATCAGAAAAATACATTGTGGAGATTTAGCAATGCTTAAATGTGTCAATGGAGTGGAAATAGAGATGTGTGTACAGCATTTCCATAGACTGTCAGGGATTTGTTTGATGTGATTTTCTGTTTTATTTGCAATTACTGAGAATATTTAATGTCCTACTAAAGGTTATGAATTCTGTGTCAATATATAATCTAGAAGATAATCCTATACCTGCAAATCCATATTTACATTGTGTACTTGATTTACCACAATACTCCTTTGATTAAAACATTATCCAAATTCAGTCTTAAATGGTAACATTGACATTGTCTGCAGGATACTTTCGAATTTTATCTTTTATTGAAAAGGTTACTATTTTTGAGCTGTCTAAACAGCAAAAGGACAAAGGGGATTTTCAAAGATCCCCAAACCGCCATAAATGAAACAAACAGGACCTGTGATGGGAAAGTGTCTAGAGAAGTGGAGGGAAAAGACAATGCTAGGGGCGACCATTTCTGATACAAGAAGGATTTTTCTGACTTTTTTTCTGGTTGTTAGTCATTTGTCAAGACAAAAATAGAAATTAGGTAAGACGTGTGTAGACTGATTATGTTCTAAAGTATGTAAGTGAATATAATTATAATAGAGACAATGATTTACCTTAAAGGTAATGCCAGTTTTTTGGGTTTTTTTTATTAGACTTTTCCTAATATTTCTGTGACTGGCCAAGACCTTTTTGGTTAGCAATGTTTTTATAGCTTTCGCAAAAATACCACAATGTTCAATGCACCTTTTCTCCTTAAGTCTTAAAAAATTAATATTGGAATTTTATGCTTCAGCTGTGTTGTTTATGTTTGTCATTCTTACTATGTTACGAAAGATTTTGTAAAAGGAAATTTAAAAACATTTTAGAAAATTATATTATGGTCTCTTCAAGATACATTGGTTTAGAATAAGGCAAAATATTAAAAAGGACGCTATAAATTGTTTGAGAACAATGAATTATCTTTAATAGGGAAATGGCAAATAAAGAGCCAAGAGGGGGAAATACCAGCCAAATCTAGTCCGGATTTGTCGTGTAAAACTATATCCTCCAGCTCAGGTTTATCCTGTGTGTAGACTGCAGAGTTGAATTAGTCCTCAGCTGCACTGGTCACAATTACCAGGTGATTTAAAAGCGGACTTGTGACCAGTCAACAAGGTTTTTTTGTCAGTGGTGACATTGAATTGAAAAGTCTTCTTTTTGAAATATGTATCCAGTAGTAGAACTTTCACTTAGTTGAATTTTAATTTAACTATGGCTCTGTTATAATTCTTAGACTTGGATATTCCAGAACTTAGGTATGAGTTTAGGCAGGCATGGTGTGTTCTGTGGCTTTACATTAATACACCTTAGAATTAGTCATTCCCAGACTAAATCTATAAGTCCCCATTGGGAGTATTTCCCCAGACTGCCTTTAAAAAACCGTCTTCCTTCTTTCCTAGTCAGGGAATCATAGGTAAGCGAGCAGCAACATCTGGAATTGACTGTTGTTTTCTCTCCCTTATAACTGGGGAAGGAATGGAGAATTCCAAGAAAAACATTCGCATATTTCAATTGGATATATGTTTCTTTAAAGCCCCATTGGGCTTCTCCTTTCAGTTTGTAGTCGGTAAAGAAACTTAACAAATAAATACAATTATGTATTTTTTGAAATACACATTGGCCAAATGTTATTTAGGCCAGAGCTCAAAAAACTTACTCCTGGAGTAGTCACCAGCAAAAGGATTTGGGGTGAAAACCACCAGATAGAGGTGGCCATGGTGAGCACTGTTGGAAACCGTGGTCTTCTGTCAGCTCCAGAATCTGTCCCAAAGAAAAAGAAGGTGCTAGCCACACGCAGTTTGGCCTCCAACTGTGTACCCTTAGCAAAGCCCTTTTAAATGTAGGGGTTGACTTTTTTTTTCCCTTTTTTTTATATTTATTTTTTAAAATTTATTGGGGTGACAATTGTTAGTAAAATTACATAGATTTCAGGTGTACAATTCTGTATCACATCATCTATAAATTACATTGTGTGTTCACCACCCAGAGTCAGTTCTCCTTCCATCACCATATATTTGATCCCCCTTACCCTCATCTCCCACCCCCTACCCCCTTACCCTCTGGTAAGTAGGGGTTGACTTTTCACAGGGTCTCTGGGAAGAGCAAATGAGTCGCAAGGACTGGACAACATTCCGAGTGCTGGCAATGCTAAAGAAGAGGGTCAAGTTTCCCATTGTGCAAATGGAGCCTGTCTAAGTGGGCTGGATGCTTCTAGGCATCTTAGGAGGACGGCCAAGATGACAGGGAGTCCTGTGGGTTCTGAGAATAGGGAGACATGGAAGCATCTTCCAGGGACACCACACCCTATCCTGAAAAAAGCAAGGACAACCTTGCCCTGGGCATCAGGCTGTCAAGTCAAATTATTTGTGAAACAAAAGAGGAATTCTATTCGTCTAAAAGGCAGTTTACGAACAGTACCTCCAGAACTCCAAGGTGGTACACCGAAGTCCAAATTTTACAAACTATTAATCTGAGATCACAATGTGGTTAAGTGAACAGTATTCCTATCAGGACAAAGAAACTGAGTTTTACAAAATTAAAGTATTCATCAGCATTACGATTCCAATAGAAATATCTGAAATTCTATTTCCCCAGAAAGGTGCACTTTTTACATTTTAGAAGTCCTTGTCAAGGGTTTGGACTCTAGTAGTCTCTTCAGTGAAAACAAAAAATTTCCCCCCTTACCTGTTGGTTTTCTGTGACCAAAGAGAGAAAACACCATTTTTCAAAGAATTAAAATCGATCAAACAAGCAAACCATCTCTGAAATGTCTCATGGTGGCCCCTGGGTCCTTGAGAGCAGTTTCTTGGAAATGAAGAAACGTGAGTGGGGAATAAAAGTGCACAATATTTATTATATATCACCAGAGGGGTGTGGGCAATTTGGTCTACCACAGACCACATCAGACCTTTTGATCTCTTCCACTTGCCAGCTTTCTGAAACTTCACTAATGGAGGAATTTGGGATTTAAAACGGAATTCATTTTCTGATGGGCCACTCTGAAAAATAAGCCCTCTGTGCCCCCACCACAGTACTTCAGGTGCCTCAAGGGCGGGATATCATGTTGTGGGTTTTATGAGCTTCCCTGATGAAGAAGCAGATTCCAGCTACAGGCAAAGGGTTTTTAGCCATGTCTTATCAAATAAGAAATAGTTACTTTCCCATTGGGCATTAGATGTTTCCAAGACAAATACTCAAATGGTAATTTGAACTCAGTCCACTCTCACCTGAATACATTACAGCAAAAGTGAAGGGAGGCCAGGCACTTGGTGGCCCTAGTCCCCCTGTTCTCACCCTTCACAGGTAGGGAGGGACCAAGGTCTGGCAAATTTGCCTCTTTTTTGTGGAGGAAAGAATCTGCCAGATTTCTTTATTCAGAGAGATCTGAGCCCTTGTAGTGTTGCACAATCTGCTGTTCATACTCTGGGCTTATACTGATTAGAAAGTGGTGTCCATCTTCCAGAGGCTTTAGAACTAAGGGGTTGGAGGAGAATTTTGAGTGTTTTGGTGGGGGGAGGGTGGTGAGGGAAGGAAAAATAGTATCTTGGGAAATAATGAAGCATGAAGTAATTTCGATACCAACAAGATGAATTTGTATATTTAAAGTGTGACTAGCCATGAGAGTGAAGAAGGGAGCTGACCATTGAGCTCAGACAATGGAATTGGGGCCCATGCGTCTTCTACTCGTTATCTGATGTGATCACACACAGCAACCCCAAGAGACTGGTGTTATCATCTCCATTTTGCAGATAAGAAAACTGAGGTTCGGAGAGGTTAAGCAGTTTGTCCAAGATCACATAATGTGGTGTAATAGAATCAAGATCTGAACCCAGGTCTAGCAGACTGTCTGATCTGGAATTTACTGTAAACAATTTGGCAGACCTAAAGATTTGAAGATCTAAACTCCACACACACTGAAAACTTTCAAATTCCCCCAGTACTTTTCAAAAAACAGTATGTGAACAAAATATTTGTATTTCCCCCTAGCTTTCTGTCATTCACTGGCCACTTTCCCCATGGCTTCAGGGCTGGCCAGCTCCCTTACTCAGTGACAGCTTCCTAGCCACAGACAGAGTTTGACTTTAGAAAAATTGGCTGTTTTCTAGAATGGCAGTGCCTCAGCCTGTGTCTGAACATGTGTGTGTATGCACGTCTGTGTGTGTAAGCATCCGTGGTATATGTGTTTGTGTACGTGTGAATGTGTATGTACCTGTGCTAAGTGTGTGTCTGAGTATCTGTGAACATGAATGTGGTAGGTGTGGGTGTCTTTGTGTACGTGTGTGTCTTTGTGATTATGTGTTTCTCTGTGTGTGTGTGTGCATGTGAGTGTGTCTGTCCTATGTCTTTGTGTAAATTGTAAGTATGTGTGAATATGTGTCTGTGAGTGTGTGTAAGGGTATCTGCATGTGTCCACATAGCTGCTCTCCCTGTGACGTTAGGTTTGTGCCTTCAGCCATGTCACTCTGCAGGACACAGGAGGCTGGTGGCTGTGTCCTGCCGACGGCGAGTGTATTGTACTGCGTGGTCCAGCGTCTCTGCAGAGTCCTTAGCTGTGCCAGGGATCACGGTCTTTTCTTGCCTGAATTTGCCCTCTGCAGAGCCCCAGGAGAGAACGGCACCAGAGAACACTTATGTGCAGATCAGATAAAAATTTTCATTTTAAATGAAATGACTCCTCATATCGGGAACCGAGTTTATAGATCAAATTCCATCTTAGTGACTCCAAGGGTCTGCTTAAATTCCAGTTTTTAAAGTGGAATTTCATGATATCAAATACTACATGAAATAAATTGAGTTTACGAGGGATTTGGAAATCCTCTTGCTCTTTAGCTACTTTGGTTACAAGTTTATGTCTGGTAGGAGACCTGTATGATCTCTGTCCTGTGCAGTCTCTCCAAATTGTAAAAAAAAAAAAAAAAAAAGAAAAATCATAAACTATTGTAAGTTCTTTCTTTTTTTTTTTTAAAAAGGCTTACGTTGCTGCTCTTTGAAAATTTTCTATATAGCTTACATTTTACAATAATCTAAATAATTACATGGAGCACTGTTCCCTGAAGTGTGGGATCTGAGTTCATAGGTCTGCACCCGCCCCCCTCCCCACACACACACACATGTAGGGATGACTCTGAACTTGACAGGTGCCATCAACAAGCTGGCACCTTGCAGCTGGGTGGAAGGGACCAGTGGACAGATTCTCCTGCTTCCAGCTCTCCCCACGGGATCTGTCCCATACAACACATCTATACTCTGTCCAAGGGACCTATATCTGTGCCTCAAACATTTCCATTTGCCCAATTATTAGGAGAACACAAGAGATGAACACAAGAGAACACAAGTAGACGGCCAGTGGCTCATCTACTCCCTTGTCACTGTACACAGAGCAGCTTTGAGACTATCTTTCTGCCTCCATCTCCCCTCCATGAAATGACAGGATAGAGCCAGCCAGGTGAGGTGATGTCTCAGACCCCTCCAGCTCTCAGGTCAGGTTAGCCCACCTCAAGCACAGACGTGGTTCAAATCCTGGTTCCCCCATTGTGGGACCTTGGGTACTTCGCTTAAACTCTCCAAGGCTCAGTTTCCTTGTCTGTAAAATGGGAATAATTATACTTTTCTCACCTAGTTGTGTGGATTATTGAGGTAATAGGCATTCAGGACCTGGCACAGTTCATAACAGGCTCCTGATCCCTGGTTTTACTATTATTATTGGTATATTATGGATCTCTTAAACCATTTCTGTATTATCTTTGCTTTTAAAAAATTCTCTCTCTCTCTCTTTCTCTCTGTCTCTCTCTCTCTGTCTCCCCACAACCCCCAAGCTGGAAAGGTTTTTTTTTTGTTTTGTTTGTTTGTTTTTTTTTTAATTTAAAAAGCACCCTTAATATGTCCCTTATATTTTTGCCAGACCGGAGGACCCAAGGCTTGGTCCCAAGTTTGGGCATTACAGCCAGATTCAGCGGGAAGCCTGCCCTGCAAGCTGGCGGCTGAAATGGCGTGTCTGTCTGCTTTTAGTGTTGTTCCTCACCGTGATGTTGTCTCGGCTTGCAAGCCTCTAAGACTCCTGCCCGCCCTCCCTGCATACATTACCTTAATGTATTCTCTCTTGAATACTCATCATATTAAGGCTCCCGCTAGATACCTTGCTCGAAATAAATTTTATGGGCATACATCCTCGCTCTCATCCCCGTGCGTTTGTGGCCGGGAGGAGAAATATAGCCGCATCTTTCCCCTCAGGCCAAATAACAATTAGGTGGGAATCGGTGGCCTCTGGCCCCGGACCCGCGTGGTGCGGGAGGGAGTAGACGCGCGCCCCACTGGGGCTCGCCCAGCGCTGGGAGGACCGTTCTCCGTCCCGTTCTCCAAGGGTGAATTTGCCTACACTGGTCCTGTCCAGAGTCCAGAGTCCAGCCACCTGCTCACACAAAGATGCCCTCCCAGCGGGGCCGGTCGCCTGGCACACGCGCCTGGGGCGCACAGGTTCCGGCGCTCTGCACCGGTTTGTCCGTAAATCACTTCCCTGAGCAGGGAGGGCTTCTTGGTTAGGTCTTCCCTCTCCTTGTAAAATGATGCAGGGCAATCTTCCTTCCTTTAGGCTTTGGCTCAGCGCGGCAAGGGCGCCAAACGAAACACCTGTAGGAGAAACCCCGCCCTCTTGCCCTTTAGGACCCTCTTTGCCTGAGCTGTACCCCCTCCCCCGCCCCAGGATGGACTTGTCACATCACAAGAGCTCCTGGTTATCCACCTGTCGCTCCTCAAAGTCTCACCTGTGCCTATCCAAATCTCTCAGCTCCTAATGCCCTCTGCTCATCCAAACCCTCCCTGGCGGCTCCAGGAACGCAGATCCCTGATAATCCCCAGAGAGAGGTAGGCCGTGTGGTTATATAGGAGGGGTGAGCACCTACCTGGAGGCAGCCAGGCAGCCCCCAAGCCCTGGCATCATGGCTGTGTGATGTGGGCACTCTCTGAGCCTCCAGGTGAGGGCCATGACGGCTACGCAGGAATTCCCGCGAGGGTTCAATGAGATCAAGCCCTTGAACATGGTCCCTACCTTGCCTTTCCCTCAGCCACAGCCTGCACCACATCTAACACCTGGTTAGTGCAATTATCTCCTAATAATAGCAAATCTTTGTTGAGCACCAGCTGCATGTGATTTGTTTACTCTTCCCAAAAATCCTGTGAAGTAGTATTGTCATCATCAGCCCCCCTTTTTACAGGTCAGAAAACTGAGCCAGAGAGAGGCAAAATAATTTGTTCAGGGTTAACCAGCAGAGCCAGAATTCCGACCCTGGAGCTAATGTCTTAGCTCCAGAATCCCTGGTCTTACCCGGCGTCCTACCTACTATCCCCTCTTATTTGATGGAAATTCCTGTAGCTCATGCACTGAGCACCTTGCTGGGTACATCGGAACTCCTTGGTAAATATTTATTGGTGGAACAATTTGTTTGTCAAGGAGGAAACCTACTGAGATTAAAAAAACAACAACAACAAGACCAAACCATAGAAACCAGGACAGGTAGCCCAGTCTATAGGTATCTACTTAAGTGTGACTCCTGGTAGTTTTCATGGGGCATTTTGGTCTGAGAATGGGCTCAAAGAGCAAGACATCTAAAGGGTCTGACTTTCAGACAAATGTTGGAGGGTGCCGTGGCCATGAAGAGAACAGGCTGGGGTTAGGGTTTAATTGGGTCCAAGATTGACACTTGTGTGTACAGGGCTAGGGATGACAATTGACTATCTCAACAGCCTGTCTATAAGTTTTACATACAAATGACTCAATCCGTGAGACAGCTTTCTCTCTGCATAGGTTTAGATGTGTTCAATTCCCCTGCCCCCAGGGCATCGAGGCTAATTCCCTTATGTGAACGCCCTTACGTTAGAGCACAACCAACAAACCTGGTATGATTCAAGAAATACATATGATTCAAGAGATTTGGTTTTACTACTTTTGTGGACATTTTGGAGCGTGCGGGAGAAACTAGTGAAGAACTGTTTCAAGGTGAGCTTCTTGGAGGGAGTTGATCAATTATTTATCCGGTGACGAACCCCTGTGGCATCAGTCTTGCATGCCAGGCACGGTGCCAGGCAGTGAGGATACAAAGCTGAGAAAGAAACACTCCTTGAGGATCCCACCTTCTAATGGGAATAACAGTGTGTAAACAAACAATTAGCCAAAGTCCTATTTATAGTAGAAGTGAGAAACGCCGGGGGTTGCCAGCCTCATGGCGGGCTATCATAGCAGGCCAAATGCTTGCACTTTTATGTTTTTGTCCTTAATTTATTACCTTCCCTTTAGGGGCAGGGGAAAGGACAGGGGGAAATGGTTAGAGATGCTAGCACTATTTGATCCTCCAACCTTGGAAGCCTGACTATTTTGTAGATTTTGAAACGATTTTAGTGGCTTGAAAATACTATCATGCCCACCCCCCGACCCCCACCCCAAGCAATCCCTTGGTAAAGATGGGACAGCAGGAAAACAGACCTTGGGTAGGAAGTCACCCAGGGCAGGAAGAACAGGGTGGGGCTGTGGTTCATTTGCAGAAAACAGAATCCACAGGTATCAGGTGGCTTTCAACTCAGTGTCCACAGTTCTGGGCCAAGCTTCCGGGAATAACTCCCAGCCCCCAGAATTTTGTTGCCGCTGCCATGATTGATCAGGATGCTAAAACCACAGACCCTCCGAGCCTCTGCACGCTCCACACCAGCACCGTGGGAGTCTGCCCCTTGGCTGTGCCTCCATTTAACTCAGTTCTGAATTCAGGTCTCTTTTAAATACATCTGATCAGCAGGCTCTAAATCATGTTTGGAACCCGAGCAGCAAGGAAGTCTGGAAGAGCAGTTTCTGGTTTGTCTGCAGCGCAGGAAGAGACATTAGGAGGGGATGTTGATGGAGCCAATCCGTGGTATCCATTGCAGTTCATTAAAATACTCTCAGGAGGTTCTCTCAAAATACTGAGATTCTCCCTCCACGAACACGCCCACACCTGGACCTCGGTCACTGCCTGCCCCTACACAAGTCATTTGCTTGTTAGGCCAGATAGTCTCTCAGGCTGTGCCTACGTAGGGCTCACTTTGGGGCTGAAGTTTTTAGCCCAGAGTCCACCCAGTGGTGAAAATGTCATGGAAATAGAGGAGAATGTTTTGGGGTCTTCCTGGCCTCTTGCCTGTGGACTTGCAACTGCCATAAATGGGGTTAGCTGGTGCTGTCGTCTTGTGGTGCTCTTAGAAACAGGTGACCCCTCTGGGCCAAAGCCACCCTAAGCCAGACCAGCAAAGCATGGGTTGGATGTCAGTCTCAATCGGCCTCCTTAACTAGGCACCTTTGTGCAGTGTACAGCCTGTACAACTGTATGCAGCAGCCCTGGAGGTTTGGGTTATGTCCTTCCCAACAAATGGCAGAGTGGAAAGGCATCCCACACAGGACCTGGTCTGGTTAGCAGTGCGGTGCGGAAAGCTCACGCTGCCTCTCTCTCCTCTCCCCACAGAGATCCCCCAGTGCGCTGGCTGCAACCAGCATATCCTGGACAAGTTCATCCTGAAGGTCCTGGACAGACACTGGCACAGCTCCTGCCTCAAGTGTGCAGACTGCCAGATGCAGCTGGCTGACAGGTGCTTCTCCAGGGCCGGGAGCGTCTACTGCAAAGAGGACTTCTTTAAGTAAGTCAGAACCAGGCGCAGCCTCCTCCTCCGTGCCCTGGTCTGTTTCTGCCTCTCCCTGGGTGGTGTGGTGGGGAAGGGAAGCTTGCAGTATGGCAGGGTGGGTGGAGCGATGGGTCCATCCTGGGGGGTCGGCAGATCCTCCTGCTGAGAGGCTGCTCCTCTGAGGTCCCCCTTTGGATCACCAGCCCCATCATTGCTGGAGGACCAGCGTCTCTGTGTCACTTGAGTTCTGCAAGGGGAGCCTTCGGCAGGGAGCACGTACCAGGCTTCTCCAGGGTGGCTGGCAAAGGGTCCCTGCAAATCCTCAAAGGAGCTGCTCTTTCTATCTTGGATGTATCCATCTTGCAGCTTTCAGAGCAGGTGCACTCAGGGTCCTACCCGGATTCTAGATGAGTCTCCGTGGCTGTGTTTCCCCATGCTGCTTCACGGGCCTCAGAGGCTTGGAAGAGTTGTTCCCGATAAGGGTTCAGCTAGGCTCCATTAGGGTCATTGCTTTCTATGGAAATATGATGAAGAGGCCGTTTTCATGTGATCGTTAAGAGCCCAGACCCTGCCTGGGTATGAACCCACTTATTAGCTGTGTGCTCTCAGGCAAGTTACTCAGCTTCTCTGTGTCTCAGTTTGCTTACTTGTAAAATGGGGCTGATAATAATTGTTCCTACTTCACAGGGTTGTTATTAGCTTTGGATGAGTCAGTATGTGTAAAGTGCTTAGGACCGTGCCCGGCATCTGAGTGTTAGATCTTGAGACTGCCCTCAATTTTTCATTCTGATGTTGGGTCCATCAGAAAAAATCCCGTTGGAGCTTTGGGTCAGGCTGAGAAGACCTCCTAGAATTTATTTTCTGTGGCATTTAGTCTGGGACTTCTGTCGCAGAATCTATTACCCGAGGCACTTAGCCTGGTGTCTCAGCTGACGTGGGCCGGCTGACAACAGCCCAGCCAAGAACAGGAGGCGGGGATTGTCCATCAGTGACACCGAGCCCAGGGTGGGTGGCCCATGGGCGTGTGTGGAGGGGCGTGTGCGGGGAGTCTGGCCAAGACCTGGAAACCTTCAGCACGAATAAGCAAGCCCCAGAGAGGTGGTATGCGTCCTTTAGAGCTTGTGTATTCTGGAGAGTGGGAGGAGAAATGGGGAGAAATGCCAGTCCTAGAAACAGAGCACAATGTCTCCTAAATTCTCCCCAAAAGTTTAACGCCAGGTAATACGTCATTTGAATTTCTGAAGATTCTCAATTTTTTTTTTTTTTTTTAGTGGAATATGAGTTGAAAAGCATATTCAAGATTATCTCGGTAATTACTGCGGCTGCCTCCATGGCTTGTGTTCAGAAGGCAGCACTCATTGTCACCGTCACACTTTGGGCAAACATACACTGCTGTTTCCTTGTGTGTGTGTGTGTATGTGCACATGCGTACCTGTGTGCGTGAGCGCTGAGTGTGGGGGCAGTAGCTGACACGGGCACACCCAACAAATCCTTGGTGGTTCCAGTGGAGAGAAGGGCCTCTGGTTCTTCATCTAGGCCTTTTCTGTGGACTGTTCCCCGTTCTCTGAATCTTCCTTTTGCCATCCCCGCCGCTGACCCTTGCCTCCTTTCCTTTATTCTGGCATTTACACAGTTCCGTCCCCTCTACCCTCATCCCTTCTCAGTGGGCAAAAGAGTTTGCCTCTGCCTTGCCCTCTCAGTGAGGCACATACCAGGCACCGTGGCAGCTCTTACAGGCTCCTGAGGTGGATTTCATTGTGTGTGTGTGTGTGCACGGGCATGTTGTATGCCTGTGTGCACCTGTGAATATAAACCTGTGTGCATGTGAGGAAGGCAGGAGGAAACAGGTAGGTGGGCCTGGCTTTGGGGGTTGGATGAGCTGTCCCTGCTTCTAAAGTCAGGACACCATCTTCCAGTTTGTCCCTGTACCTTTGGAAAGTCTCGTGAGCTCCAGGGGGAGGCAAGAGGCCACGTCACTTTTTTGCTTATCTGGGGGCAGAGTAGGTGCCAAGATGTCCCTGGATCAGATCTCTGGCTGGTCCAGCCTGGCAGGTCGGGGCAGCCTGTGGGGTGCAGGCAAAGCCTGTGAGGGCCACAGAACTAGGGCTCTGTAATCAGAGAAGCTCCTTGGAGCCCCAGAATGACCCTAGGGCCTCATCTGGTGTTTGGACCTTGACTGGCTGGCTCTGGGTTTGGGAAAGAGAGGTGGCAGCAGCTCAGATATAGGTTTGGGGTTGGGAGAAGTACTGATAAGGAAAGAGGGCCCCTCTAGACCCAGGAGGGGCTCAGCGTGCGGGCTAGAGAGGGATTAGCACTGGTCTACGAGCCAGGAGCTCTTGACCAGAAATCACAATGATGGTCACTCCCCCAGGCTGGTGCCCTGACCCCAGGCGTCCACGGCCCCCCACGCCATGGCCCTCATTTGGAACCTTCCGGGGCCTTGCTCAGCAGTAACTTCCTGCTGATACCCCCACCCTCTCTAGCCCAGGTGTCTCCCCACCAGACCAACGTCCTACTTCACAGCTCAGGTTCTGACCCCCCCACCCCCAGCTCCTTCAGCAGGGCCCCCCTCTGCCTACAGAATATTCCAGATGCATTGTACCATCACAGCCTTCTGCTCTGTGCCCAGCCTCCCTTCTCATCCTAGCTTACAGCTTTCCTCAGTAGTGGACAACCCCCTACCCGCACCCCCACCCCCACCCCTTCCACAGCAGGATGTCCCCTTGGCCAGGCATGCTCTGCATTTCCTCACCCCCACACCCCGGCCCAGGTTATTTCATCGTCCCAGGATGATGTGCGTCGTCCAAAATCTCCTCATCCTTCCACGGCCCTGAGTCCAGCTCCTCAGTGGGTGGGAGCTCCTCGGAGGCACGGCCACCCTGTCCCTTCCCCTCCTGGTGACTCAGCAGGAGTGGCCTTGTTTTGTTCATTCATGCACGGGTTTGCTCTTCCTGTTGGCTTGAGGAAAGGCTCATTAGTTGTGCATGTTTCTGTCCCCCACATACACACCTGGCCCCGAGCCTTGCCCACAGGCCATTGCTGGGTTTGATGCCACAGAGAGGAGATTACCTAGTGAATTGACAGCGTGCTTTGGTGACCAGTTTCTTCTGTCCCTCGAATGGAGTCCTGGGAGTCACAAAGGCCCAGACGGCCTTGGAAATGCACAGGCCGTTATTTAGCCAGTTATTCTCCTTATTCCACGGGATTGCCCGGCTTCATCAAATGATCCCCTCTCAGGGGTGGGCATTTTGTAAGGCCAGGGAGCTGGCCACAGAATCAGTGCTGAATCCAGGTCATTAACTCTGTGTGTGATGCGGGTGTCACGTGGAGAGAAATTGAAAGCTGAAGAGATTCTCCCCACTACCGGTGGAGGACCAAGCAGGTATGAAGATTGGGCAGCCCTGAAGCCCTCCAGGGAGGACACATGAATTTATAGGCAGTCAGCACCACCAAATCCTTGGGACTGTGGCTCTTTGGTATAGGGAGGCACAGCTGCAGGTACAGTTTGGGATAACAAGTCACATTTCTACGTGAGGACAGGGAGGGAGGGAGTTGTCCAGGGTCAGAGTGACTTTACCTCCCACTCTCAGGGGTCTTGGGACCCGTTGCCCAATTGGGGCTCAGGCTGTGACTTGGCCGCCGAGCTGGGTGCTCTGCTCCCCATGACAGACAGCTCATTAAATGTCCCCAGGCACCTGCTGTCAGGTGGCACACCGAGTGGGGCACACGGGCAGTGTGGTGCTGTGAGCAGAGAAAACATGAGGCAGGCGGGAGGGGCAGGGCCGTTCCTGGAGCCCCAAGTCCTTCCCTCGTCTTGTGCTACAGGAGTCCCCTCTGGCTGCCTCGTGAGAGGGAAGGCAGGCACCTTGCACTTGAATCCACCTGTCAGACCTCAGAATGTATTCAGCTGCAGGATCTGGGAGAATCCCTTCTCTATACTCCTTGAAGAAAAAGAAAAAAACGAGTGAAGAAAAAGCACCGTCCTTTGCCCCACAGCCCTGCTCAGAAGCAGACAGCAGGGCTCACTGGCCTCACCCATTAGCACTGTGGTTCTAAGCTCTAGGATCAACCTTTTAAATCACTGTGCCCGACACAACGGGCAGAGCCACTGCTTTGCACGCCCTCAGGGGCTTCCTTTGTTCTGTGTGAAGTTTTCTTTTTTTTTAAATTTATTGGGGAATATTAGGGGACAGTGTGTTTCTCCAGGGCCTGTGAGCTCCGAGTTGTTGTCCTTCAATCTAGTTGTGGAGGGCGCAGCTCAGCTCCAAGTCCAGTCACCGCCGTTTTCAATCTTTAGTTGCAGGGGGTGGGAATTGAACCGGCAATCTTGTTGTTGAGAGCTCGTGCTCTAACCAACGGAGCCATCCCGGTGAAGTGTTTTGAATCAAGACTGTACTATAAAGAGTGGCCCCTTGCAGGTGTGTTATACCTCTGAAGTGGGGGGAGGACGGAGGGGAACGCTGGGGGTCAGCCTTCCGCTGGGGGAGACGTGGTAATACTGGTGACTGGCAGCAGAGGGCGATGTTGGTGTGTGCACAGACAAAGAAGTGTTGTAGGTTGTACTCTGTGGTTGTTGCATTTTTCTTTTGGGGCTGAACTCTGTCTTGCTCAGTAACATTGGCTGATTTTTGCTGTTGTTTGTTGTTGTTGCTTCTCGGGTCCTTGGATCCCCTGTCTCCAAAGGAAATAAAATTCTGAGGCTCGAGAGGAGAGGCACTCGGTTGACTGATGCAGTGTGGTGTGTCACAAGCTGACTGCGGGTTCTGTGCTGCAGGAACTGGTTCAAGTACTGCGTCTGTCAGCTGGGTGCCCTGAGGCAAGTTCCTTGACATCTCTGAGCTCCAGTGTCTTTAGGAAAAATGGGAATGTTGATGGTGGCTGCTTCAGGAGACCAGGCACACTGGGGCATTTTGCAAAATTTTACGAGCAGAGTGGTGTGGGGAACCCAAACGGAATGCTGTTGAATTCCTAGCCTGTCTTTTACTAGCTGTTTGTCAGCAAACAAGTGCCTAGACCTCTCTGAACCTATTCCCATATCTGTGAAGAGACACTCGTTCTAACCCACAGAGTTTCTGGGAGACGGGAAGAAGAGACGGTACAAACCGTGTCAGCATGATACCAGGTACTTGATCAGTATCTCTGGGTTTCTGGCCCTGACTGTGGCCACTTGACCCACAGCCCTGGAGGGCCAGGGGGTCAGGGGCCTGTGCTGGCTTCCAGCCTTTTCCCCTCCCACCCCCCACCCCAGGTTTGAGACCTTCCGTTGACATGACTTTTAATGGTCTAGAACCCCTTAGATGGAGGTGAGGGTAGCCTGGCAGAGCTGGGAGGGCACACGGCCGTATGCTGGGGATACACCACAGGGTAAAGATGTGGATTTACACGAAGATGTGGGAAACAAACCAGCGATCCCTGTAATATGAAAACAAACATAGCTATGGAATCAAAGAGCCACGGTCATACACATATTAAAGCAGAGCCTTCAAGGACATTCCAGGCCTGTGGGGAGCTTCAGGCTGTACCCCCGGCCACTGGCAGTGTGTACTCCCACCTGTCTGCCAGAGGGGTTGTGCGGAAGTCGGAGGTGTGACTGCCACTCCAGGGCATTCCTGTCTAGAACTTCATGCTTCTCTGGGGGTGTCTCCCTGCCCCAGCAGAGATGGGCATTGTCGCCCTGCCTGGTGGGCAGAGATGGGCACTGTCGGGCACCAGCTGGGATGAGGGCTGCTGTGTCGCTTGTCAGTGGGTGGCTGTGTGGGCTGCTCACCCGGCCAGGCGGCTCCGCCCCTCCCCCAGCCAGTCAATCTCCAGGCAGTCGGCAGGGCTGTCAGCCAAGGGCAGGTAAGCGGCGTCCTTGGGAGCCCAGGAGCCGCTGATTTATCCCCACAGTTCAGAACAGTCTGTTTCAGCTCCCGCACACTCTGTGTTTGGCCCGGCCACAAGGTGGTTTCGCTGGCTCCTGTCAGGTCTTCACTAGTGACCTTGTCCTGTCACTCTGGTGACCTGGGCTTCCATCTCTCCGCTGGGAAGATGCCCACAGGACATTGGCTAAGATGGGACAAAGCCAGCTGCATCTCTGTGGGGTGGACTTCATAGAGGGAGTAGGTGTGGGTTTGAATCCCGGCTCAGTGTGGATTTGGGGCATTGGACCGCTCTGAGCTTCACTCTCCCATTTCTACGAAAGGATAGGAATAAAAATATCTCCTTTCAGAGTTACTATGAGGAGTGAGTGTGATGAAAGAAGGAAGTGCTTAGTTATCATTATTAGTAGCGGTTTTTAATAAGGTCGTGATGGTTTTATCTACATAGGAGGAGAGAAAAAGAGAGAAGGAGGGTCCTGGGGGCAGAGGCTACAAAAGGCCTCAGGCCAGACAGAGTCCTGGGGTGGGAGGTGGGGCCGTGTCCTGGGGCCATGGTAGGTCAGGCGATTGGAACCACTGCCTACCTCTGGGTGTGGGGGTGGTGTAAGAAGCCCGCATGAGTTTCCCCACAGGATGACACCCTTCCCTGTGTGGTCCAGAGCTCTGTGGCAGTAGTTGCAGCCCTCACCTTCACTTCTCAGAGTGAGGTTTCCAGCTCCAGCCTGAGGGACCGGAGCTGTGCTTGTGCTTGTGTGGCCACCTCTTGCTGACTGGCACCCTGTGACTCCAAGAAGAGGCCCCTTCAGTTCTGGGGCTGGTCACGGGTCGAATCTGGGGCCAGGTTCTTGCCAGGTCACTTGTTATTTCTGATAACTACACACCTATAGTTCTCTCTCTCTCAAAATGTGCTTAAGGAACTCACAGGGGGAGGGTCTCTTTGACATGCGACTTTCCATAATTTCTGAATAGTTTATAGTCTAATTCCCTCGCTAAGCAAATTAAACCTTTTAAGGTAACGATCAGATGGTGCAGATAGTGGCAGAGTGTGTGGACATTTGTAAGATTCAAACACACTGGTGGGACCAGGCCCACAGTCATTTGCGAAGGCCGGTAATCAAGGCAGAAGCAATTACTTAGCTGAGCAGTGCCCCCTGGGATCTGAGGCTGTATATCAGGGGTGATGAGTCCGTGGATTATCTGTCTGCCTGCCTCCAGCACTCAGTTCAGCTGTGCCCGCCCCCCCTCTGCAGTCCCCCCCCCCACTGCCTCCAGCCCAGCCCCTGATGATGGCCTCCTGACATCTGTGGAACCTGCAACCCAGAGACTTTGCTGCCTTGGGGGAATGGAACCAAAGAGTTACACCTGGGAGTCAGGTGGCACCTGGGCTGTGCAAGTGGGGTCCCCAAGCAAAGAGGGATCTGGGTGACTTGGGAGTGGGAGGTGTGGGCAGCTTCTTTACTCCAGGAAAACACACCAGCCAGCAGTGTACTCTCCTCGTCGCGGAGGCTCAGCCTCCATCTCTCTCCTGTGCCTCGTAAACCCCTCCATTCAGGGACCCAGTCACGGTCCACCTCCCAAATGCCCTCTCTTTCATCCCTGCTGCCTCTGTCCTCTCTCGGGCCCCTGTCACCACACCTCTGCACCGCTGGAAGCTTTCCCAATCAGCTGCTCCTCCTGCCAGGCCGGGCTCCGGCCACGTTGCCCCATCGCCTCCTGACACTTGCATGCTTAGCTCTCATCTGGCTCAACCCCATTTCTTGCTGGTTCTCTGGCTGAGGTCACATGGCAGGAGTGGGGTGGGGGTCCTGTGAGAGCCAGTCTCTGGCTTGTTGCTCTGGTTCCTGGGGATCTGTCTGTGCCCCTGGAAGCCCTGCTTAAGGAGAAGCCACAGACCAGACTTGGGCTCTGTGGTGGGTGTGGTGGGTCAGACAGTGGGTTAGCCCGGGGTGTGGTGTGAGGGGCGTGGGTAGGGCCACTGCCTGTCTCAGCACCTGCCACACCACCATTCAGAATGAGTGCTTGGCTCTCGAGGGACTTGAGAAACAACAAGCAACATGCAGATGCCACAGGAGGGCCCAGTGCATCCATCGCATGGGTTTCTCAAAGAGTGGTCCATGGAACAGCCGTACAGGGGACATTGCAGGGGGGCTTGTTAAAAGTGTGGATTCTGGGCCCAGCGTCAGGAGTCAGGGGTGGCTCTTCTGCTCAGGGTAATTTGGTAACAGCTGAGCTAACACCTTGGCAGAGAACTAGCCGGGAATAAAGAGGGAAGATTAGGAAAATCTTCCTGGAGGAAAGGAATGGGAAGGAGTTAGAGTGGTGTTGGGCCATCAGCCCACTGCTCCCAGCCTGTCCCCATCTGTGTCAAGGGAATAATAACACCTACCTGTAAGGGCTGCTGTGTGGTTTAAATGAGATAGTTCACTTGACGGTGCCGGGTGCATACTACGTGTTTAATGCACATTTACAGAAATGAAGGGCAGGGCCTGGGCTCTTGTAGAAGAGGAAGGGGTTCTACACATCCCATTGTCTCTTGGGAAGCAAACCTACCCCCAGCAGGGAAGGAGGACAAGTGTGGCAGAGGGAAAGGGACAGCTGGATTCTAGCTCCTTTTTTGCCACTAACTGACTGAGCTGTGTGATCTTGGGCAAGTCACTATCCCTCTCTGGGCCTCAGTTTCCTTCTGTGTTAAATGAGGGAGTTGGACTGGGTCACTGGTTCTAAGGCTTTTCCAGTAGCATTCATTTCAAAATAATATTGAACACTTGTGAAAAAGAAGAACGTTGTATTAAATACCCCCCAAATAAAAAGCAGAGCACTGGGGGCAGTTCTGGTAGGCGTGGGAAGTGTATGTGTGAGTGTGTGCCTGGGGGGGTGGAGGCTGTGTCCCCACTCCCCAAAGCTCTAGCATCCTCTGGTGTCAGGCCTCCAAACGTGGCCCCTGTCTATGTCTGGAGAAGGCTGACCATTCTCGGGCAGAACTTTATGTGCCCATGACATGGCTGAGGTGCTGATATATGCTGGAAATATTGGTACATACAGTAACAGTAAATATCAGCAACTTACCTGTCAAGTGTGCTGATAGATAAAAGAAATACATGTAGGGAAGTGTCAGCTGGGAAAATAATATACGGCCCGCTGTAAATCACCGCCAAGCAATTAAAGCATAAAATTAAGTTATGCAGCATTTTGTTTCCTGGGGATGGTGCGTTGTGCTGTGGCAGTTCCCCACCATGGGAGGCTGGCTGGCTGCCCCCCCCCACCCGACTGCCTCCCAACGGCCAAGAGTAGGGAAGAGCATTGAGTTCAAATCCCAGCTCCACCATTTATGGCTGTGAGGCCTCTGGCACGTTACCCGATCTCCCTGAACTCGTTTCCTCCTCTACAAATGGGGGTACCTGTATTAAAGCATGCTATAGACGTGGGTCAGACGTTATTTACTCACCAAATAGTCCCTGAGCACATAGCCTGGGCCAGGCACTGCTTTAGGTACTGGATTCTGCAGGGAACAAAACAGAGACGTCCCTTCCAGAGAGGGAGAAAGACAATAAACAAACAAGAAATGCACAGTACATCCATTGCAGAGAGGAGAGGAAGGGTTGGGGGGTGCAGAGGTGGTCAAGGAATGCCCCTGGGGAAGGCGACACTGGAGGGGAGACCGGTAGGAAAGGCAGGCATGAGCCACGAAGCTATCTGAGGAAGTGTCCCAAGCCGAGGAAGCAGTGCCGGCCAAGGAGCCAGCATGGCTGGGGTGAGGAAGGGGCAGACGGGCTGAGCTGAGGCGAGGACGGCAATGGGGGCTGGATGGTGGAGGGTCCTGGTGGCCGGGAAGGGACTTGGACCTTTACTCTGAGTGAGAGGGGAGCCACGGGAAAGCTTTGAGCAGGGGAGTGAGGTGGCCTGACGCAGGACCCCTGTGTGGCTACTGGGTGGAGAATAGATTCAGGCCAAGGGCTGAAGTCAGGGGACCCTGACAGAAGCAGCTGTGGGCGAGGGGTGGTGGTGCCTGAACTAGGGGGGCAGAGATGGACATGGTGGGAAGCGGTTCAGTTCTTGACGTAATTTTGGGCACAGCCAACAGGATTCGCTGACACATCTGATGGGGGTATCGAACGCTTTGGGCCTGAGCGATTCGAAGAATGAAATCACCCTTCTCTGCGATGGGGCAAACCACAGGAGGAACAGATTCTGGGGAAGGTCAGGAGTTGAGACACCTAAGTAGAGATGCTTGCAGGGCAGGCAGAGAGGCACGCTGGTCTGGAGTTCGGTGAGAGCTCTGGGCTGGAGATGGAAGTGACATCCCAGAGGAGTGGGGTCAGCCGGGGACGGGGTGTGGGAGATGGTGGGGAGGCTGCCAGAGGGGAAGAGCAGACCAGGACAGCTGGGTCCTGAGACCAAGTGAGTGCAGTGTCCTGAGGAGAGCCAGGGAGCCAGTGCTGTGGTAAGGTCAGGGAGACACGTGTGTGTGTGTGTGTGTGTGTGTGTGTGTGTGTGTGTGTGAGAGAGAGAGAGAGAGAGGAGAGATTTATTATAAGGATGGGCTCACGTGATTTCTGAGGCTGAGAAGCCCCAGAATCGGCAGTCAGCAAGCTGGAGAGCCAGACAGCTGAGAGTGTAAGGTCCGGTCCAAAAGCCGGCAGGCTGGAGACCCCAGGAGAGCTGATGTGTCAGTTTGACTCCAAAGACAGGAACAGGTCAGTGTGCCAGCTCGAGGCAGTCAGGCAGGAGCTGTTCCCTCTTACCCTCGGGAGGCTCCTCCTTTTGCTCTAGTCAGGCCTTCACCTGATTGGATGCGGCCCACCCACATTGCGGAGGACCGTCTACTTTACTCAGTCTGCTGATTCAAACGTTAGTCTCACCCTAAAACACTCTCACAGACATAGTCGGGATCATATTTAGCCAAATATCTGAGTACCCTGAGGCCCAGTCAACTTGACACATGAAATTAACCAGCAGAGTAGATTCAAGAGAAGCGTGGGAGCAGGGGCATTAGAGACCTTGCCCATAGACCCCTCCTGTGAGGAGCGTGTCTCTCAAGGGAGTAGAGCAACGGGTGGTAGAGGCGGGGAGCTGTGGGGTCAAAAGAGGGCTTTTGTAAAGTGGCAGAAATAATAGCATGCTTGTATGCTGCTGGGTCGGGTCTAGTAGAGAGAAAAATTAGTGATGGGGGAGGCAAGGGGGACGATTGCTGGAAGAAAGATCTTATGAGGCAAGAAGGAATGGACTCTGTGCCCAGGTGGGCGGTCAGCCTGGCACAGGAGCACAGGAGGCAGAGGGCAGGTGGGGGTGGTGGGTGGACGGACAGGAGAGTGGGAAGGCATGGCAGGTCTTTGCTGAGAGTTTCTCTTTTCTCCAGGGAAATAGGAAGCCAGGCCACCAGCCGAGACAGAGGGTCAGGGGCTTGAGAAAGAAAAGGTATCTGGGAGGGTGGGAGAGAGAATGAATTAGGGGGGTGTATGGTGGTTTCAACGGGTCCTCTTGAGGTCCAGGGCATACACTTAAGGTGAGCCCAATCGGCGAGGTGCTGTGTGTCTCTCAGCTCTGGGTGGAGAAGGAGGAGGGTTGCACTGAGGCAGGGAGCTGAGGGTGTGTGCCAGGGAGGGATTGGTAAGACGGACCAGGGCATCTTTGCTGGGGGAGGAGGGAAGGAGGAATGGAGGCCACGAGCGGAGTAGGGACAGTGAAAAGGTTAACTAGTCCTGGCGGGGTTGCAGAGTCCTGGGCGAAGAGTGAGCTGGGAGGACAGGAGGTGGCGCTCGGACCTGGACCTCGGACGGTTGGAAGTTATTCCTGGAGGTGTTGCAGTTTCTGGTAACAGAAGGGTGTGGGGTAGACCATGGGAACGAGTGACTGACAAAGGGTGGAGGCCATGACCTTCAGGAGAAGAGGTCAAAGAATGGAGACGGCAAGGGCAGGAAGGACTATCGTGTGGATCTCAATGTCCCCGAGAATATGGCACGAGGGATGGTGACAGTGGTGGTGAGGTCGGAGCCAAGCTCGCCAAGGGATTGGGGGGCAGGTGGTAGCGGTGGCAATGACTACCACAGGAGGGGAGCAGGGCTGGGGCCTGAGGGCTGGTAGGGAGGAGTAAGTGAGACGAGGTACTCACAGGGGCACACAGCAGGTGCTTGGGAAGTGGGAGCTGCTTTTATTGTAGAGTTTTGGTGACCAGAATATGGTAGCTGGCCTGATCACAGGATAGAACTTAAAACCAGGAATGTGCCAGAATATCTGTGCCCGATTCTAGAAGATGTGGTGCCCACAGGGCCTGCTTGTTGCCGTCTTTCTGCAGCACCCCCTGCACTTGAGACCTGTCAGGTGACCCTCACCAGGCCTGTCAAGAGCAGCAGGGGTGGACAGAAAGACAGGCAGGTGGGAGCCCAAGCTGGGCACTGGAGCAGAGCGTGAGAACAGGACACAGGCCTGGCCCCTTTCCCAGGCTCAGGAGCAGCCCCTGAATGTCGGCAGTCACGTCTGGTACAGTTTCCAGCCAGCAGGCCCAGGCCCCTCAGGTCTGACGCGGCTCTAGGAACATGGAAGGTGATGAGGAGCGTCAGTTCATGTGTGGAACGGACACCCCCGGGGGCGACGGCATGGCAGGGCTGGGAGCCTCACGGTCAGTGGCTCAGAGAAGCTGGGGACACTTGAGGAGCACAGGCCCCTCCACCCAAGTTCCAGTCTAGGGTAGGGGCACCATGGCCGCTTCTCAGTGGACGTTTGCTGCCTTTACTGCCCGCTGTGTGCCAGCTGTGTCGTCAGAAGCACCAAGTGCAAACCCTGGTTTTCTCACTCGTTGCCTGGGTGAGCTGCACCCAACACCTCCCCAATCTGAGCCTCAGTTTCCCATCTGTTAGAAGGTCTCCTCACGCCCATCTTTCAGGTCAGGCTCTCAGGAGATATTTGTGGAATGAGTGTGATGATGACAACAAAGTAGGGTGGAAAGTTTATGTTTTAGGAAACTGTGGGCCTCATTTCAACCTGAGGTTCGGTTCCCCCCTTGGCAAAGCTTTCGATAGGAGCTGCAGTTATGTTGCGTGTGAATCCTGCCTTCACGCAGGCATACATACATTCACCCATCCAGTGGGTCTTTGTCACCTACTCCACGCTGGGTACGATATGAGAATTGCCAGTGGTGCTGATCGGAGGGAAGTAACGTAAGTCAGCTCTAGCTGCTTTCCCTGCGGGCTCCCCGGGAGCCTGGCCAGGCAGGGCTGACCAGAGATTGTCCTTCTGGTGAGGGAGCCCAGTGCAGTTTGCACCCGACTGGGCGGGTCCTGCACACAGTAGGTGCTCAGTGAGAGGATAAAGCGGGTACTGCCTGGGAAATCCCCAGGAAGCGTCTTCCGTGGTTGGTATTCAGCTCTGGCCCCACCCCCAGCACCCTTCAAATTTGGTCAGGTTGGTTAGAGCATTGTTTCTCTGTGTAGCAGCCAAGTTCACCATTAGACCTCGTTTCGGACCAGCGAATTTTAGCTATGGCCGTGTCACTGTACCCGTCACAGAACAAGTTGTGTAATTTATCCAGGCCATGGCTGTGACTCCGGCCTGTCCTAGCTCTAGAAACAAAGTATCTTCATCATATGCCACCCCTGCCCCCACACAGGATAACACATTGTTCTGGGTCCATGGTTCTCACCAGACGTGGAGGTAGGGTGCCCCCTGGGGTTGTGCCATGTTGGGGAACCCTGGGGGTCAAGGCGTGCATGCCGTCCCCTCAGCAAGCTTCCTGCTGGCTGTGCTCCAGGGGAGAAAGGTAATAAGAAGCAACTTCCACTTACCATCGGTATAAATCCCACAATCAGGAAAATTGCTTCAATTGCTAAAAAACGCTGGTGGAAAAGTCCATTTATTTTTCATTTTTCTTGTGCACTTGCCACCCTCACACATGAATCACTGTCGGTATGTAGATTAAATTTATACCCCCGTTATCTTTCATGTCTCTGGGGCGCTGGTGTCAACTGGGTTTCTGGTTACTGAAAGCCACTGTCTGCTTTGTGGTGGTGAGAGAGGTGGCCCTCTCTGTGGGACAAGCTGCTGGGGAGGGGCTCCCTGCTCTGTCCTAGAGTCTTCCCTCAGCCCTCCTCCTGCTCCAGTCTCTGTCCCCCTGTTTTATCTACAAAATAGGACTTGCTTTTTGGAAAACTCCAGTTCTTCTCTGGAGCTGCTTCTGCTCCAATGTTTGCAGTGAAGGCTTTGGACATCCCAGATTTGGTGTAGTTTATTTGGGGGCTGGGGTTGCAGTGAGCATGAGGCACTGTTTCATTTTGAATCCCTGCTTTGAGAATTGGCCTGGACTGGATATAAAAACTGCAGGCATTTTGAAAACACATATACAAGTTTCCTTTCTCTTTGTCCTCCAAACACACACACACACACACACACACACACACACGCACGCACACACGCACACACACACACACACACTCCATAGGATAGAGCTTCTTCTTTAATATAGGTGATGTGGTTAGATAACAGCTGTCACAGAAGCCTGGTTCTCACCTGTGTTCTGGGAGATACAGAACATTCTAGAACTGACAGCTTACTTTGTTCTACATCCTCACATTTAGCCATCTCCGTGCATAGCCTTTAAAACTGTAGTTCTTTATTCAGTGATGTATTGCTTCAACAAACATGACCTCTAATTTTCTGGGTCCTGGATCCCTCTGAGAATCTATTGAAAGCCCAGGCACCCCTCTAGATACACAATTTTGAACACCTTGGGAGTAGTTTCCAGAGCCTGTCCTGTGCCTCAGGCTGAAAATGCTGGCTGTAAAGAGGCCTGCTTCATGCACCCCACCCTCCTCGCAAACCCAAGAACCATTCCAGGAGTTCAGACGTCTGGGGTACTTCCAACCAAATGCCTCAGCCCCTCACACCCCAACGCCCTTCTCAGGTCTGGCCTCAGAAGAGCGGTCAGCCCCGAACCACACTCCTGGCTCTTTCCGGGGTTACCCATCTAGACTTAGAGACCCCCCCTACTTCTCACTGTGACACCATGTCCCCGGGAGGGGGGCTTCTGAGGCAATAGCTGGCCACGCCTGCTCCAGGCCCTTGCGGCCCCCCGGCAGGTATCATTACTGCGTAAGAGACCCATCATTCTGCATTAATCTGGGATTCATCATGATAGCCATGACCATAATTAATTTATTTGGTATTAATGTGGATGAAATATGTACTGTCCTTTCAGGGGAAATCAGGCTGCCTATAAGCATTAGTTAAAAGGACCATTAAAATCAAACCTTCCCCAGATCCATTAGGCGAAGTCTTTCATCCTGAAGAAGATAAAGTTGTGCTGTGTGAAATGTCATGAATAATTAGGTTGATTGCTGTTTTAAACTCTGCCCCTGCCTCCCCCACGCCTCCCCCGTCCCTCCTGAAGTGAGGGAGGGCTCACCTGCAGAGGAGAACCCCACCTCCTCGCCCACGCCTACCCTGGCCCCAAATGTTTCCACTGGCCTCTATGGCCGCTGCTGTGGTTCTGTGTCCATGGGCAGAACCGGGAAAGGAGCTGAAATGACCCCACTGGACTACATTTCCAAGGTGTCCCTTCCTAACCCTAGCCCAGGGTGGCAGCGGGTGCCTTCCTCTTGCCTCGGTGCTGGTCCAAGAGGTGTAGACCAGGGGAGTGGAGTCTGAAGTGGCATTTTTCAAACAGGTCTGCAGACTTCCTGCCCTGCATGGCACAGGGGCATGGAAATGCAGATTCCTGAGCCCACCCTGGACCACCACATCTCAGGTGCTATGCATAGGAAGGAGATAGGGGTGGGCCTGGGGGGCTTTGGGGTGTGCCAGGCAGAGCGGAGAGGCAGGAGAGAGCAGCTCTCGAGAGGTGCGATTTCTCTGGAGCTCCAGGGTGGCACTGGCATGTGTTGTCTCCTGGCCACCCAGGCTCCTCTGGTGGGGGGCACGTGAAGAGCGGATTTGCTGTCTGCTTTATGCACAGCAGCAGCTCATGGGCTCACGCAGTGGCCCTGTGGGCTGGTCCTCTAGGCCTCACCATAGAGTTGGAGAAACCAGGAGGCGAAGGGTGTTCAGAGGGCACTGTGTGTTCAGAGGGGACTTAGACGCGCCTGAGGTCCTGAGTGAATTAATGGATGTTTATTGGGCAATTTGGAGCCCGGGGATGTCAGCCTTGGACAAGGCATTGGAAACTGATTCTGATCCAGCCCCTTATTTTGGGGTTAAAGAGCCCAAACATAAAGCAATGAGGCCAGTTGGAGGCAGAGGGATGAGATGGTCAGCACTGGGTGGCCCGGGGGTTGATGTCCAGGGACCCCCCGGAGTGGTGGGGTGGGAGAGGGCTGATGGGAAGGGGGGGAAGCTGGATGCCCTGCGCCCTAATCCTTTCATGCTGCCCTGACAGGCGCTTCGGCACGAAATGCACGGCCTGCCAGCAGGGCATCCCGCCGACCCAGGTGGTCCGCAAGGCGCAGGACTTCGTTTACCACCTGCACTGCTTCGCCTGTATCATCTGTAACCGGCAGCTGGCCACGGGGGACGAGTTCTACCTCATGGAGGATGGACGGCTGGTGTGCAAGGAGGACTACGAGACGGCCAAGCAGAACGGTAACTGGCGCTGCCCCGCACAGTCCCTCCTCCAGACCCGGCAGGCCGTGCCCTCTGCCTGGGGCGTCCTTCTGCCTGAGTCCCTCCGAGCCCTGCTCACACCTGCCTCTGAGCCCGTGCCCAGATCTCCACAGGGAGAGTTAGTTCTCAACACCCCCGATGCTTGGGCACTTGCTGGCTTCCCTGACGCATTAATCAGGTGGTGGCCACTTGAGCCCGTGCCCGTGCGCCCGTCTTCCACACTGGCTGGTGGGCTCAGGAGCCCCCAGGAACCTTCTGCTCCCCACCTAGGTGACTCCTTGCCTGGGGCGGGGCTGGGAGGTGCTCTGTCTACAGTGGACACTTGGAGGTGCTTCCTAGTCTTGTATATCGGGGTGCATGCACATTTCCCTTAGCACCCCGCCCCACCTCAAGGGCTTCAGTCAGCAAGAGCCCGCGCATTGGCCTAAGTCCCCTTTGGAGTGGTCAGCACGGACTTCAGTTAACTGTGTTCTATTTCCCCTCAGCCTGCGGGCTTCTCGAGGGCAGGGACTTAGGTGTGGTGACTCCTTGTGTCCCCGAAGCCCCTGATATGGGAACAAGTGCTCAGCCAGTTTCCACATCTAGGGAGACTCCAACTCAGCTGTATGACTCCCATTTCCCCTGCCGCCCTCTCCCCAAGCACCTGAGGCCGTTGTCCATGGTCTGCAGCAGAAGCCTGGGCTGAGGCTGATGTCAGGCCCTGGCACGGCACACCACACCTGGACAACCTGCCGTCAGGCGGGCAGCCAGAGCAGCAGCTGCCCCTGCCCTCCAGTGCCACGTTCCTGGGCAGCCCATTCCCCCAAGGTCCCCTCAAGAAGGCCACCCCCGACTCCCCACTTTGCGTTCCTCACTCATAGATGTGTCTGCAGGGGGTGTGACCTCTACTGGCTCCAAATTTTCCATTTGGCCAAAACCAACCTGGGAATCTCAGATGCAGGAACTCACAAAACATCCAGGTTGGCCTTTGACTAGCATTTTTATCAACTCAGGGTGTTACTGTGGAAAGCAGCTGTTGTTGACAGCCCTGGGCTTGAAAGAAAAAAGCAACAATTTCATGTATCTCCTAGATCTTCCCTGGACCCCCACACACATGTTATATAGATCGGATCAATATATGGAGAAATCAGTTTTTTGTTTAATAAACACAGTTTGAAATAAAGGGTTTGTGGTGGTGAGGAGGCAGAGGGAACTGATAGGGGCCCTTTGGGTGAGCAAGCAGGAGCTGAGCGGCTTTGGTAGAAGGTGGGAAGGAGAGCACTGCAGTGGCGTCCAGTCAGGGGCTTTCTCTCTCTCCTCCCACCGCCCCCAGCTCTGGCCTTTCTGGGTGGACAGGCCTTCAGTGTCTTTTCTCCTTTTTCCGGGGCCTCCGTAAGCCCATTCTCAGGCTCTTTGCCTTAATGTGTTTATCTGCTCTGGTTCCTTAAAACACACTCGATGCCGTTGCTTTGGAGTCAATTATGATGTCACAGAAGATTAGGGCATCTTGTCAGGGATAAGCCATCAAAGCAGATGGACTCTGAGATCCCAAGCTGCCTTTGGACCTCTGATGCCCTTCACCAGAGATACTAAGAATGCACGACCTCCCCCAGGGCCAGCGGCTACTTCTTATTGTGAGGGGCCTCATCTGGAACCCAAGCCCTCAGGGCCTGGCGTCCACTGCTGCTGTGGATGGTTCTCGAGAAGGGGAGACGAGCTGGGGAGGCAGGAACGACACATCTGGGCTAACACTTTTATCGAGGATGATTTGCGCCACAGCAGACCTCTGTAGGACAGTGGAAAGACGCTGGATTTAGCACCACAGCCTGGTGGGCATCTCTGCTCGGTGACTCTGTAACTGGGGGCCCTTGGCGAGCTGAGCAGCTGGTTGAGCCTTGGTTTCTCAGCTCTCTATGAGGAATAATAGCACCTGCCACACAGGGCTGTTTCCTGAGCCTTAAATAGGATAACGCTTATACAATGGGATGCTAAGTGAGGGTGAGACCCGCGTGGACAAGACATGCACTTAACAGGGAAGTGGGATCTGCTTTGGGTTTTCAAGTCGCTGAGGGGTGCACAGTATTTTTGACGGGTTCCTCCTGTCTCATGCCCTCCATCCTGTGCGATCTGGGTTATTCTTAGTGCAGCAGGAGACTTGGTCCTGCTGTGGGACATTGGGCTCTCTCGTTTTGTGTTTTAATTCCTCCTTGCTAGTCTAAACCCTCTTTCAGGCTTACAGTTCCCTTCCTTGTGCTACACAAAGGATCTAATATCAGCTGTTTGTACTTTAGTGTGAATGATTTTGTTCATTTGTTACATCTCCTTGGATATTTGCATTTTCAGTATGATGAGGTTGCATTTTATGCCAGGGACAAGTGCTAGGAGACCCTGCATAATTCAAAATGAACATATTTTAAGACTAATTTTCCCATAGGAATTAATGTAAAAAGTAGGGGGGGATGTATTCTGGGAGCACATAAATCCATAACCGGTGAAGTGTATCTTTGCCTTAATGCTCCTTTTTATTTTCTCAGCACTCTCTCTCATCCCTCGCAGAATGCTCTCTCCTAAATTAACAGCCTAGGGTAGCATGGTCTTGCTTGGCCTTCCTCATCGCGTTTTATCACATTTAACTTCCGTACCAAAGTTATTGATTTTTGGGTACATTTTTCAGCATGAGCATGGCCACCACTACTTAATGAATAATGACATTGTTATAGGGTATAAAGAAGATTTTAAATTATAATAACAGTGAATGTTAAAATAACAGCATAATAGTTCCCCTAATCGCAAGAAGAAAAGTCCTGTGCACGTAGACAGCGGTGCAGGAGCAGCAATGGGCCAGCAACCCGGGATGACAGGGGTCTATACCAGCGGTGCTGCCATCTGGTGGTGGTGAAAACAATTTCTAATTCCCTAGGCCAACCTACTTGGAAATTAATTAAGCGATTCTTGATGAAGTAAAAAAGAATTGGGTGGTTTCATTCTTTCAAATTTTGTGTATAAAGACTGTGTAGATATTTTAAAAGTGCGCTATTTCATATTTGCATCAAATGCTATCATGCTGTTATCTCTCTATAAATATGGGCCGTAGGATTGATTCTTGACAACAGAATTTAAAGAGTTTTGGAGGTTTTCCTTGGTCTGCCCCAATGGCTGTGGAATCCTTCCTCTTTGGGCTCAGGATTCCAGGGAGGGGGTGGGGTGGCAGGCATTTGAGGATGACAGCAGCTCCACTGGAGAAAAAAAAGACAGTTGAAGGAGAAGAGAGGACTTGGGGCCTTGTCCCCCATCCGCTGTGTGCATTGCCGCAGGTTTCAGAGGGGTGACATAACATGCCCATATCACTCACTCAACAAGCTCCCAAGTCGTCTGAGTCCAAGCACATCCTTTTAGAATTGCTGTGAGGATTGTGGGCCCATAAAGTTCTTACTTAGGTCAACACCAGGCACATAGTAGGTGCTTAATAAGTGTTAGCTATTATTTTTGTTCCAAAGTGAGGATTTTCTTGAATGGAAAGGAAGGAAAAAAGAGAGGAAGAGAGGAGCGTGGCAGAGACACTTTCAGGGATCCATGGGAGGAGCTCAGGGGCCAGGACGCAGTTGTCGACTTTACCCTTTGTTGACCAGTATTTTTCAAACAATTTTGTCTGTGGTCCATAATAAGAAACTTTTTTCACGTTTCAACTTAGCACACATATTCATGCAGCAAAAACTAAAGTGTCATGAAACAGTGGTTGCCTTCGTTTATCCCATCCCATCCCATCCTGGCCATCTTATTTCCTCAAAATGTTTTGATCCACTCAATTGACTTTACAACCCACTAGTGGGTTCTGACCCATAATTTATGAAGTTTGTAGACCACTAGTGAGTGCACAGGCCACCCCTGCTACGAGCCGAGGGATCCCGTGACAAAGGAAAGGAGGCCACGGGAATCTCCCGGTGGGGAGGGCAGAGGACTGTGGGGCAGCCCAGACCCAGACTTCACCTGGCTCGGTCCCCTTCACAGGCCTGTAGTGACTCACAAGGCTGTGCAACCAGAGTATCAGTCACGGCAGGGAAATGTGTGGAACTGTACACCTTGGGTCTGACCAGAGTCCCGTGGTGGCTGGGCTGGCAGGGGGTCAGGGAAGCTGAGGGAAGGAACAGGATGGAGTCCTCACTTTTCAGTGACTCAGGGGGGCCTGTGGTGCAGGAGGGGCTCCACGGGGGGTTGGAGAGGGTCAGACCTCTCTGCTCTGACCTTCACCGTTCCTCCCCAGTGCTCTGCCCACAGCAGGCAAGTGTACGTGAGGAAAGGAGGCCCGGGGACGAGGCCCAGCTGCTTCAGGTGGGCTGGACCCAGTAAGAAGGGGTTTTCATTGCAGACGACTCAGAGGCCGGAGCTAAGCGGCCTCGGACCACCATCACAGCGAAGCAGCTGGAGACATTAAAGAATGCCTACAAGAACTCCCCCAAGCCCGCCAGGCATGTGAGGGAGCAGCTTTCCTCAGAGACGGGCCTGGACATGAGGGTCGTACAGGTGAGACACCGGCTACCCTGGTCCCCAGGGCCCCTTTGCAGTCTGGGGATCCCGGGCCCAAGTGCCACCGCTTCCGGGCCTGGGGCCAAGGGCAGGGGTGTCTGTACCCTCTACACGAGGAGGCTGAGGGAGAGGTAAACACAACATCACCTCATCTGCGGTGTCACTCATCCCTTTGGGGAGCTGCGCTCAGGGCCTTGCCCCCGGGGAATTTGCCAAAGCTGGAGAGTGATTTCTGAGGCTGAGGCAGAGGGTGTGGTGGGTACATCATACTCCTGGCCACAAAACTACTGGGGCTTCAGTCCCTGTCTCGGCGACCCGGGGGGCTGTGGATTCATGGTGGGCACCCTCCGAGTGTGTCCCTTGTGCTTGTGTGGCAGGTTTGGTTTCAGAACAGAAGGGCCAAGGAGAAACGCCTGAAGAAGGACGCGGGGCGGCATCGCTGGGGCCAGTTCTATAAGAGCGTCAAGAGGAGCCGCGCAGGCAGCAAGCAGGAGAAGGAGAGCTCTGCGGAGGACGGTGGGGTTAGCGACAGTGAGCTGAGCTTCCGAGGTGAGCAGGGCTGGCGGGGCGAGGCCCACGCCCTGGGAGAGGCCCCGGGAAGCAGTAACCCTTGACACTCGGGAGACATCTTTCCTGAGGCCTTGTCGACTCCCTCCTGAACACAGGCTCTCCCCTGCGACGTGCATAAAGGCGGGGGGGGGGGGGGGGGGGGGGGGGGGGGGGGGGGGGGGGGGGGAACATGGTAGTGGCCCTTTAAGATGGAACAAGGAGTACAAAACAAGAGAGCTCTGCAGCTGAGATGTGGAAGCGGGGTTCCCCCAGGCCTCCGGCTGACTGGGGGCTCCCTCACCAGCCCGCGGCAGCTGTGATGGGACCTGGGTCTCATCCTGTGCCCTCAGCCCCTCTCCTGCGTTTCTCCCCTCTGTAGGGGCCCTGGCCTCCCTGCCATGCTCCCCTAGAGTGACCCCTTTCTCCTCTTCTGGTGATGGGGAGGACAAGCTCACCAGGCCCTTTGCCCTGGGAGATCAATATTGTGGTGCATGTGAGAAGGGGCCTGGCCTCATTCCTGACCCCCTCCCCCACTGTGCTCTTCCTGTCCCCCTGCACTCGGCTCTGCAGCATGCGCTCCAGTCAAGTTGGCGCATCAGCAAAATTGCAGATGGCTGCATGTTTTGGGCCCTTAGGTTGTTTGCAAGTAGCCGTAACTGTTCTCCGATATCGAGTCCTCGAATGTGGAAGGCTTTCTGTTGGGACGGGGAGAGTGCCAAGCTGAGGTCAGACATGGGGTTTCCAGTTGTGGCTCGATCAGATCAGTGCACTGCTCCTGAGCCTCAGTTTCCCCATCTAGAAATGGGGAGTAACAACATCCTTGGCCACCTCACAGTGCTGGGGATCAGTGAACACGACTGACTGGAGGTGTTCGGGGAAAGCACAGCATGTTTTCATACTGGGAAGACAGGGAGCTGGTGGCTCCCACAGAGGCCCTGGTCTTATGCGATCTCAGGTACAGGCAAAAGGCTCAATTATGGCCGTTGGACACTGGAGCTGAGACGGCCTCGTTTTGCCCCTTTAAAGGAAACACGCTCTCCTCCTCTCTTCATTTTCATGGCTGGAATGGGGGCAGGCCTAGGGCAGGTTGTCAGAAGGCAAGGGTGTTGAAGTCCAGTCTCGGTGGGGGTTAGATAGCCACTGATGCACAGGCCCAGGTGGGAATAGAAAAGTGGGGCAGAGGATGGCACAAGCTGCCTGCCAGGAGCACGATGCCCTGAGAGGACTGTAGCTCGGCCTAGAGGTCTGTCCTGGGGCCCTGGGGAGGGCTCAAGGGCCTCACGCTCACCTTCCAGACCTCTTGGTGGGGTTGGGAAAACCACTTCATCCCATCTGAGCTGCTGAAATCAATGACGGGAACACACAGGACTGTCAAGTCTTGTCTTGTAACTCCTTTTTGTTGGATGCTGGCAGGTCCCCAGGTTGACATATCGTTGGTCTCTCAGGTAATTGTATAATCCTTAACTTCTTAAGACTAAAACTGCCCACCTCTGTTGGAGAGCTGAATTCTTCCAGGTGGCAAAGATTCCATTAGATCCCCTTAATGAAGTTCTCCAAGAAACAAGACGGTCCATTTGCCTTAATCAAATCAGCACTGTCCCTGGTGAAAAGTTTATTAGATAGAGAAACCAAGTCCTTTGATATTGAACCACTTTTCCAGGTGGACCAGAAGGATTTTGTACACATGTTAAGAGTGGTCCTTAGCTACCTATACCATAGGGGCCTGCTTGTTTCCTAACCAACTACACCCAGCACTTTACTCAGCTTGAGAGCTTTCCGATGAAATCTTGTCATAGTTTCCATTTGTGATGTCCTCGGTGTAGCCAGAGTATCTTAGTACATGAGCGACATGGGACCAACAAGCTTACCAAACACTGTCCAGCCTTCTGGGTCCTAGGAATTTAGTCTCTGCAGGTGTTGCTTCTGGTTTTCCCTCTTGACATGGGTCAGTCTCTGGAGGACAGACTGACGTGGCAGCAAGGCAGCTGCCATCGTCGGGCTTCTTTCCTGGTCATGTGTGTTCCTAGGTGGTGAAGAACAGGGGACCACTGGAGTCCTGGCGGCTGACAATAAATCTCCATTCTTTTGTCCACAGAGGATCAAATTCTTTCAGAACTTGGCCACACCAATAGGATTTATGGCAACGTGGGGGACGTTACAGGCGGACAGTTAATGAATGGGAGCTTCTCCATGGACGGGACAGGACAATCCTATCAGGACTTGAGGGATGGGAGCCCCTATGGAATCCCCCAGTCTCCATCCTCCATATCGTCCCTGCCATCCCACGCTCCTTTGCTCAATGGGCTGGATTACACGGTGGACAGTAACTTGGGCATCATTGCACATGCAGGGCAGGGAGTAAGCCAGACGCTGAGAGCCATGGCTGGGGGACCCACCTCTGACATCTCCACAGGAAGCAGTGTAGGCTATCCCGACTTTCCAACTAGCCCAGCCTCTTGGCTCGATGAAATGGATCATCCTCCTTTTTAAACATCTCTCCTCCCCACCCTACCTGTCCTTCTGGCTTGAGAGAATATCTTCAAGGATCAAAAAAGACTTACCTTTTTAGGATCAGAAGTGCGCCAGTGTGGAAGGAGGTCCTCTGCTGATCCCTCGGAGGTCAGCGCTTGTAGGGCGTTGTTCTCCTGGGAAGCGGCCGGAGAGCTGCCTCCTCTCAGAACACGGCACAGGGCACACGGCCTAGAGCGCTAGGGTGCTGGCTTGTTGGCTCCCTCCCCCGCCCTGCTTACAAGCTTTGGCTGCTCAGTGCTTGGGAGCACAGGCGACTGTGTGGGCCCACTGCGGCCTGTGGGAACTCTGCTCCAGCTGCTGTGTTTCTTGAGGTGCCTCCCAAACCAGTGCTCTCGCCAGAACTGAGGTTCCTGAGGCAGCGACATCACAGCCTTTAAGCATAATAAAAGTGATTTCTGGACCACCTAATTTTCGAAATAAAAAAGTCACTTGTGAAAGGTCAGTGGAAATGTTGATGGCCACAGTTTGAGATTGAAACATGCCCCCTCCTGTTTTCTTCTGCTGTCAAAAATATGACCTCTTCCCTGCCCAGAAGTACAAGCCCGAGAATATCTGTCCGTTTTGGTTTGTTAGAAAGCTCATCCATATCACTGAATCCATCCCTGATGGCAAGAAGTGGTTTTCATTGCAGGTGACTCTGAGGCTGGAGCTGAGTGGCCCTGGACCATCACAGCGACTGCCTGATGAGTCCCCTCGGAGCACAATGTGCCTTTTTAATTTGCTCGTATCATTTATTCCACTAGACAGGCTGTGGGTTACAAAACGATCAAAGCTAAAATATGGAGAGAACAGAACGACAATCAGTGAAAACATTTGCAGCTCCATTTGGGTTCCAAACTTGCAGTCCGTGTAGCCAAGTCAGCAGATGCCAGCCTCCCAGGGTTCCCCCTCCTGTCGGGTGAAAATGATATTGTGAGTTTGTATTGAGGGAGTTGGTTTAGATGAGTCTGTAAGTCCACCCCCACCTGCAGCCCTTTAAAAACACGAGAGCTTTCTCTGCGGTGCTAGCTGACGCGGTTGGAGTGCAGTCTTGGCCCCTTCCGTGTACTAGCAGAGCCTTTTGGCCCATCTTGGTTGGGAGGAATCATTTAGAGAGCATCCCAAAAATTGTCCAGAGGGTTCTAAGTGCTGGTTGGGCTGCATCTCTCTGGGTTTCTGGGTTGCTGGCTGGACTCACGCCAGGCCCTGTGGTACTCCAGTCCTGCACTTGCTCAGAAAGGGGAGCTCTCTGGCCAGTGGCGGTGCAGACTCTCAGCTTATGGGTTTGCGGTAGCACCCCACCACCACGCCTGAGGCAAGGGCAAGGGCAAACCCTGCTTTGTGACAGATTGCACTTCTGTGGGAAACACTTGTCGCAGTGAGTGGTGCTGTCCCTCCCACTTTTTGCATCGACCACCTGTCTGTCAGGAAGTTCTAGAGGGTGCACACGGGAACTTTGGCAGGTGGAATCTACTCCAGTCCCCTCGGGACACGGAGGTTTGCTTCTCTGTGCTTCCCATTTTCTGAAACAAGATCAGGAGCATAGGAAAGGGTAAGAAGGGACTGCCTTTCTTTCACGTGACACGATGGGGCCCAAAACCTTAAGGCCCTTTTCTTCTGTGTTCATCACCTTTTGAGGACCACTAAGATTTAGGTGTGTGGTAGGTAGAATCAAGGAAGAAATAAATGCTTCCTCCTTGGCGGCTGCAGCTTCTGTAAACGCCTCCCAGGACTACACTAAGGTCAGTTAAGCTTCCTGAAAATATGTAGTCCATAAATTCCTGGGATCAGCCTGCAGGCGACCTTTTCTCTGATCCAATTTGGAGTGTACCCTTAGTTTTGTATGTGCTGCAATTGTGAGTTTTGCTTGGGGAGCCTGCAAATGTAGGTTCTCTTCTTGAGGCTCCAAGAGTAGGGATGATGGAGTAGGAAGCCGAGACAATTCTGTGCTACCAGAAATTCCCAATAACATGAACAGTGGGGCCGGGAAGGGATGGAGACACAGAGGCAAGATAACAAGCCATGTGAAGGAAAGGCAAGTGCCACTGTCTTTTTAGAGGACAGAGTCTCAAACACTGTTCTTAGCAGGCTGCTCACAGTACACAGGAGAAAGACTGTGCTGGGCAATGAACCAGTTACAGACCGTCCCACCCAGACCACTGGCACAGCTCCATTACTCGGCGTGGTATCCGATGGGGTCTCCGAGGCACTTCCTATTTTTGGTGAGTGTAGTTCGCAAAGAGCAGGCTCTCTCAAGGGGCACACCCCCTCTGTGTAACACTGGTTGTTTAAGGTCAGTTGACCAGTCTTTGTTTTTGTATGCGAGTCAATCACGCTCACTCCCTAGTCAATGATGGGAAAATGGGAGGCCTTCCTCCATCATGCTAACAGCAGAACTAAAGTCTCTTGAGGAACTCAGTGAGCAGTGCAGTTGAAGCTGGGAAGAAAGCCTTTGGTTTTGGTGGGGTTGGCTAGCTGGACGAGCTCTTGAGAGCACTGGCCCAAACCTAGGAGAGCTTGGATTTCAGTTCCCCAGAGCCACCTCCCCAGAGAGTAGCAAACATTGGTGCCCCACTGAGAAGCACAGCCACAGGAGGTCTCAGATTTTAAGTGGCTCTCCTTGCAAGAGGGGTTAGCATTATGGATGTGCCAGTGCCACCCAGGAGCCCCCACGTGCCAAGACTGTTCCTTGGCTCTTTTGTAGCCCGGAGGTGGAGAACACAGAACCTTCTCTTGAGACCCTCTTCCAGGCAATCCTCTATTGCTCAGTAGTCAATTACTGAGGTATATGTAAGGTGTTACATGGCAGCTGGTTCCCTGTTGCTAAAATGACATAGATGAATTTTAAAAATGAAATGAGGCCTTCTAGAACCATTTACATTATTTGGACCTGTCTTTGGCTCTAAGAGAGCAATTAACTAGCAACGTTTATCTGCAGTGCCTGGCTCATAGACCTTAGGATAGCAGGCTTCTGAATCTGGGAGCAAATTAATCGTTTAAAAAACCCAACACCACCCAAGTTTCCAGTGGTAACTGGAATAAGCAAAAATGGGACCTGCGGGGTTATGGAAGAATCTCTATTTCCTGAAAAGTAATAAAGCCACAGAGGAAATACCAAATGCAAGGTCTAAGCTGGCCCACTGGCTAGATCACAGTGTTGCAAAGCCTGGTCCTGGCCCTTTCAGGGATGTGCTGTGCAACCGGAAGCAAACTCCTTTCTGTCTCTGTGCTTTCTTTCTTGCCTCATCTGATAAGTATGAACATAATATAAAGTAAAAATCAACTACCGTATCGATAACATTATTCCTGTAAACCAATACAGTGACACGTCAGGGAAAGAGGGCAAAATTCATAATAAGAAAAACATTTGGCCGTGTCTTTACATTTCTTTTTTTTTGGCCAACGTAAAACATGAAATCTAATAAGATAATTGGGGCCATTAGATCCACGTAATGAAGTTCACTTTGCAAGAAGCATAAGTAACCTGTAGAAAAACAGACGCAACGCTCTCTGAAGCTCAAGCTCGTTCTTTTGCAATAACTGCCTTCTTGCAGGAGGGAGGTAGAAGGCTGCAGCTGAGCAAAGGCTGTGTGGTGGGTGACAGTTTGCCTGGCACCCATGCTCCCACCCCACCCCTCCCTCACGCCACTACTGACAACTTGGTTATACCCATGGAAATAATGACCGTACCTCTTCAGCCAGCCGGGTCTGGAAGGACAGAGGAGGCTCATTTTTAAACATTGCACTTTAAAAATTGGAAACCGTGAGATGAAGAAAAATTCAATTAAGCGGAAATGAGTTTTGTTTTATTGCCTGCTGCCGAAGGGCTCTGGGCTGAAAGCTAAATAAAAAGCACATCACTGGCTCTCTCTTTCTTGGATTGGTCAGTTGGCCCTTTTTGCAGCAGTTGCTCCAACTGCTCTCACATGGTGACTGGAGCCAAAAAGAGAGAGAGCAGCAAAGTCATCCCACCCACACTCTGCTTGGTAGGCCCACAGTGAAAGCACAGTTTCATGCTGCCAGCTCTGGTGAGGGGGCAGGTGCAGGTTTGGCAGGTGTGCCAAGCGTTCCTTTGCTTAGGGAGGCAGAGCACAGGTGGACAGAGGAGGACACCCCCACTCTCATCTGCTGCCCACATAGAGACAAGAGTCGTTTGTATCCCCCCACGTGAGGACGGCGTTCCGCCAAACAGGCAGGTTCCAGGCTGCACGAGCCCAGAGGCTGCTCTGAACCTGCATTCAGGCCTCAAAGCCCCGGAACCCCTAAGCTCTGGATTGTTGCCCTCACCCTTCGCAGTGTAAATTTTGTACAGTTAAAAAGAAATGAAGTCTCATTTCCCGGAAAAAGAAAAAAAAAAAAAGGACCCACCCCTCCTTATTTATTGCCATGTGACTTTGGAACACAGAAGCTGGTGCGTTTGTTTGTATATGCCTCCTGTGTGTTGGCATGAGATGTGTATGGTAAAGCTATGTCAAATAAATATGGAAGTTCTTTAGAAGCTGATGTGTCGTGCTTTTCATTTGGTTTTCTGGAAGTTTTTTCTCTTGACCTAAATCAAATAAAAGGCTGTGCTGACCTGGGACCCTTTCATCACCAGAAGAAAACCCAAATTACAAAGCTGAATGCCAGAACTACTTACAACCATAAGTACCTGAACCGCTCCATGAAGAGCTGGTTAGAGGAAGTTCTCTGATTTTTCTCATTGCAATTTTCTGGGGCCCAATCCTCTGTTCCTAGACTCAGGGAAAACCTGTTGATCACATCATTTTTAGTTACTGTGTGTCCTTCACACTTACACATTTCCTCCCTAGAGAAAGTGTGTGCAAATGTCTAAATCTGGGGGAGAGGTGGATAGGATGGAAACACCTCATCAGCGTCACCTGGGCTCTTGGATAAGCTTTTCTAGGAACATCTCCATTCAGATTTTTTTTCTCTGTAGGAGACTTTCTTAGCGTGCAGGTACTCAAGTTTAGCTGGAATGGAAAAAGCAACAGAGATTCTTTCATTAAAAAAAAAAGTCATAGTATTTCTTTAGCGCTGGAGTCCCATTTAGGAAAAACGAGAGTGCTGTTTTCATTAGCGATTAGTTTGCTTTGGTTGGAGAGAAGATTCAAATAGAGGTGTACTGTCCACTATGGTAGCTACTAGCCACCTGTAGCTATTTACATTTAATATGAAGTAAAACGAGAAGTTTAGTTCCTCGCCTTAGCCATATTTCACGTGCTCTATAGCGACACATGGCGAGGGGCTACCGTACGTGGCCACACAGATAGAAAACGTTTCTATCACTGCAGAAAGTGCTGTTGGAAAGTGCTTATAGTCTGGCTCAGGAGAATGGGCAGGGGAAACTCACTCATCACCTGTGGAGCGACTAGTTATCCCGGAGTACTTGGTAAGGTATTCTGCGACTCCTTAGACAGTGGAAGTGACAACTCCTCTGCCATCGTGTCTCTACACACAAGAATGTGTGTGGCACTACACACAAGAATGACTTGTTTACGTACAAAGCATGAGGTTGGGTTCAGGGCCTCTGAGTTCTCAGTCTAACGCTGCCACCAGGTTGTCGGGACTCTGCCTAAGTCCTAAGCCCACTGTGTGCCCCACAGGCTACCCCGTCAAACAGCAAAGGTTGTACCTCCCAGGCGGGACCTCCAGTGAGATCGTTGGAAGGGCTAAAGGTCTTTTAGTGGAGACTCAACTCTCTGCTATTTCGGGAAGGGATTTATGATATACCATATCTTTAGTCTTCCATTCTCAAACCCCTCGTCACGAGCCTTTCTATATCGGGTCTTTGCTTTCAATATACCAGCAATTGTTTTGAATCTATCAGGCTGACAATTCATTGGACTGTTGCCACTTTGAGCTCCTGTTTCCACCACAATGCTAATCTAGTAATTTTGGGGAATTATCAAATGAGTTCTCAGCTCACAAAGAAGGAGAAGATCTGGTCATTCTTTCTGATTTGGTCACTGGTGACCAGCCCCTGAGCATATGATTCTCTTTCTGACAGTGGCTTTCCAAAAGGACAACTGCTTAAGAGGAATAAGGGAGAGAAATCACTCGCTAGAAAGAATGAAATAGACACAAACTCAGGAGAACCGACAAAGGCTCAAAAGTCAGTGTTTCCACTGCTTTCTTAGCCTTCTTTCTCCTCGGGCGCAGAATCCTACTCAGCTAAAAACCAGAAAAAGATTAAAAAGAGATCAAAGGCAGTGTGTAGTAAATTTTAACCAATTGCCAAAGTAGAAGTAAAATCATAAGAGGGATTATCCTCAATGCATCTGAATGTATTTCCTTCGGTTTGATATTTCAGACACAGTTTAAAAAATTGTCCTTTACGATACAGAAAAGTGTTGCATCCCTTTGCCATACCTCCTCAGCAGAGCTACTTCAGTTCTCTCATCTGGAACTCCCCTGCCTTCCCTGCGGGCTGTGCGATGAGCCGTGAGCAATGGAGCTCAGTCAGGGCGACTGTTTGGGACATGGCTGCCCGGGGGAAGTAAGCAATGGTTAGCTACTGCTGGTGAGGAAATACTGTGAGTCAGGAGGGAGAAAATAAAAACAAAAACTATGTTTACAAAATGGGGCCAAATCGTGAGGATGAGGGAACTTTTTTATTACTGTCCCTTCAAAAGGAGTAATAAAAAGAAGCCATCGACACTATTAAATAAAATCTTACAAATCGTCAGCTCCTGTCCTAGGAGAGTACATCACATCCTTCCAGAGAAAGCGGGCCTGGGCTGGTGATGATAACATTTGCCTCTTTATGACTTTTTCATTCATTTTCTTCCCTCATTTTTGTCCAACGTGCTTTCAAGACTTTCCTTTAGAACCTTTGGTGATTCTGCCTTTGGCCCTCTCCCCTGCTGAACACAAAAAGTGAATTTAGATAGGTTATCAACTGGGAAGTTATCTTGTAATTAAATGAACAAGTCACAGGCTCTCCCAGAGAAAGTACGCTTTTCCCCCCCTCACGGAAGGGGCTACCAGGAGAAAACGGTTGCCATGTGACTTATTCATCCTTTGGGTTGTTTAGCAGACCGCTGAACTGGCCAGAACTTTCTAGGCTGATGCAGGCTGGGCTATCTCTAGAGTGGGGGGAGAGTTTTTGTTTTTAAAGATTTATCTTTCTCTCACTTGCTTGCCAGCCCTGGATGAGGATATCTCCTGTTGGTTGGGAGAGAATTGGGGATTTTGGAAAGGCTGGGAATTGCTCCCTGAAAGATAAAATATAGAGCCAAAAGAGTGGTCTTGGCACATACTTGGAGTTGGAAATCAGCAGTTTTTTTTTAAAAAGGCCATTAAAATGGTAAATAGGTTTCAACAGATGGCTTCAGGACAGCAATGGAAAGCCCAGGCAAGGACTTCGGGGTTAAATCTCGTATTTTAGTCACCTGGGACTAGCTTATTATTCCAGAAAAACAAACATCTATAAAGTTGACAGCTCCCTCACCTCCTCTAAAGTGGAGCCCTGATGGTTGTCCGCTCCCTGGCCAGTGGATGGGTGGCTGCCTCCAGATAGCCACCTGGGAATTGAAAGTCACTTTTTCGACACCTGTCAACTGCAGGGCTTAAAGCTCACTCTGGCTAGAGGAATACGATAACCAAGAACCTGTATTACTGATGTGTCTGGACTTTTATACGCAATATGTGTGCTGGCTTTATTATTTTTTTTTTAGAATCATTTTAACATTTAATGCTTCTCAATTAAAGTGATTTCCTGGAGTGGATGCCAAGCTTCGTTTAGAATACGTATTAACCACTTTCCCCATCGGTAGTTAAAGGCACTGAGGGATTTAAACAGCAATCCACAAGTCTGTTCAGTCAAGGTTTGGCGGAATAAAGCAGATTATAAACAATAATATATGTCTTTCTCTTCTTTTCCTGGAAGGGCTCCAGACTCACAAACAGAGCTAAAGTGCTATAAACATATCCAGGACTAAGCGTTGGGCCCTACAAATGTACTCCATGAAAGCCACAGGCTCTGGCGGTGCCACTTTTTATCCTGTGTGTGCACGTGTGCACGTACTTTGAAAGAGCCTTTTATTACACAAAGTGTCCATCAACTGAACCTACCTTCTAAATATTAAAATGGAAACCGGGATCGCTACACAAGTGAGAGGAAAAATAAATCCCGGCCACAGCGTGGGTGATGGATTTGCTGCTGCGGCCCAGGGCAGCTCACCCACTGAAAGTCACCTCTCTGCTCCTTTAAATAGGTATTTCTTAGCTTCCTGCCAGGTTTAACTACTCAGCCTCATAGTCCCACTTGTTCAGCCACTGCATTCAGTAGTTTTAGGTTCAAACAGTCCTTTTCCTACCTCTGAGAGAAACGTACCCTGAGTGTCTGGGGTTCCAGGACGCGGCGAATGCGTGGGGTGTCGGCAACCCCTCGGATGCTTCTATCTGGTTTTTAACCTCACGGTTCTATTGCGAACTCATGTTTATTCCTTCTGAACATGTAGAAGAATATCAGCAAGGAAGATTCTGTCCCGGGAATGAATTAGCACGTATCTTGCGAACATCCCGCCCTAGTTTCCAGGGCTGGGAAGCTCTGTGTTGCCGGTGGAAGGAATAGTGTGTGCCCCCGAAGAGACTTCAGAACGTGAGTCCCAAAAGAAGAGAGAGTAAAAAATGTAAAATAATGACATTTATTTTATAATGGTGCCAAGAAAAATGGTATAATAAAACACAGGAAAGAAAATTCTGAAGAATTTATATATAAAAGTAAAAATAGTAAGAAATAAAATGCCAGGAATGCCCAATAACCATGGTGATCTATATAAGGTACGAGCCATTACGTTCTGCTTTTCAGGGAGGAGCATGACAAGAATATTTCAGGGATAAGTGAATAAAGATGAGGTAAAATAGCTTCTCCTGTTCAATCGTTTAGTGTAATGCCAATTAATGCAAATTTGAAAAATTGATCACACTTGGTGCATAATAAATGTTAGGTGATAAGTGTAACAAGGCAGCTTTTTCCCCTTTCAGTCTGATAACCACTGTATTTTGACCCCAAATCTCTCTGATGAAGGAACTGTGGTGGCTACTGAAATAATTAAAGATGCTTAAGGTAAAACGTCAATAATGATCACCATCATTTTCCAAATCACACGATTACAGAAGATTGCATTGAAGGCTTTTTATGTAATAAGGATACAGTGCAATGTGCACATATAAAATCCATCAAGAGGCTCGGTCATGCACCTTTGAGCGTGGTTGCTTCTGTTTTCACTTTTAGCTTACGCTGAAAACACGGTGCAGGGAAAACTTTTGGGCTTGGTATCACAAGGCTTGGATAATCAACAGGATCCTGAAAAAAAAAATCATATACATTGAAGTGCCTTCTATGTAAATGTTTATATAAAGATGGTATTTTTACTGTTTCTATTTGTGTGACCTTGGACAATTTCCCTAACAGTTCTGAGTTTCAATTTCCTCATTCGTAAAATAGAAAAATGCCATTATTTGTACTTTTACAATTATTCTGAGGTTCAATTAAGATGCTTGTGTATAAAGTCCTGTGCAAAAGTAAGGTGTAATTACTGTTCTGTCACTGAAGTTAAGATGTATTGATTGTAAGATACAAAGATAGTTTATCACTAAGAAAAAAAATGCTGTCATTCTACTATGACATACCCTTGTTTGTAAAAGACAACCAATTGTGGATACGTTAAAATGTATGCCTTAATATTACAGTATTATAATACTATAGTATAACTATAATATTATAATATATATTATAATATTATAATATAGTTATTATAATAATAACTATAGTATTATTATAATACTATAATACTATATTAATGTATTATTATATATAATATACATATATTATATTATATATTATAATACTATAATACTATAGTATTATAATACTACAATACTATAGTATTATAATAATAACTATAGTATTACTATTAAAGTGTTTGCCCCAAAATAACCTCGGGAATTGGAATTTGAAATTCACTCATAAATATTTAAACTCAACATTTTCATTACCAAATTGTGGCTGGTGGGTTACATACATATTCTGTGATAAAATTTACTTACGAAGGGATTTTTTTAGGGACTTGAAGTTTGATGAAAGCCTTCATGTTTCAACTGATAAATGTTAAATAAACATTCAGAAGTCTTCATGTTCAGCTGAAGCATGTATTAGCCTGGGCACTCACCCCTTCTGCGACCCCAGCTCAGCTCTGTTAGTCACAGTTCTTGTTCATTAATCCTCAGAGATGCCATACTATACATGGAATAATAACCCATAGCCAAGTAGTTAAACCTGGCAGGAAGCTAAGAAATACCTATTTAATAGAAAGGTTCACTGGATTATAGCAACCTTTTAGCTGGAAAATGCTGAAACATTAAAAAAAGATATAATAGATGCTCTTCCAGATATTATCCTTTGGTTGTTACCCTTCTACCTGACAAGCATAAGCGATAACAATATGTGGCCAGTTGGCTGACTTCTTACATCTTTATTAGAGACACAGTTATAGTAGGTTTAAAAGATTTAGCTTTTGATTAGTAATTTATGAATTTCTATGAGACTTTTGAAGACTATCTCATGCACTATCTTGAAATAACATTAATATACATGATAACATTCTACACATTAGAATAACATTCTAAACACACCTGATAATGGGAAAAAACAATGACAGTGGACTACAACAGTGCCTGCCATTTAGTAGGCTCTCAAGACATATTTGTGGATTGAATGGACGAAAAGCTTTAAGACCTCACGTGAGTTCTGTGGACGAATTGAAAGCACTGAGATTCAGCAGACTCGTTCCCCATTGTGGCTCTATTACTACTCTGTGATCTTGGGCAGTTGAAGGAACCCATTTATGCCTCAGATTCATACTCATTTAAGTGGCCTTCATAGCACTTCACTACTTACTTCAGAGCGTTACTGTGAGGGATGATAGATTAAACAACGCCTGTGAAAGCATTCTGAAAAGTCAGACGCTCAACACATGTGAAAAGGCCTCATTAGTCACACAGAACTAACACGTGGGTTCATTTTTGTCCTGTAGCAGAATCAGAAGTCGGCGTCCAACTTTTTGGCCAACTTTTAAAATTTTTCTTAAAAAAAATTTCCCAGTGTGGTGGTCAGTGATAAAACTGTAGTCTGTAGTCTATGTGTATTGTTGACATCTTGACCAATTATTATTTTTTTTTTAAAAAAAGCACTTCTCCCATTCTTTCAAGTAGGCATGGCAGCACCCCATATGTCGTCTGTCGTCTGGTAGGAACAATTAAAACTCTGGAAATTGGGTCAGTCAACAAAAGAATTCTCATTCAAGAAATAGTGCAATAAGGAGTTGTAAGTGGGATGCACAGACCCCTCCCTGTGGAGTCCACAGACGGGCTTCAGGAGAGATGTGAACTTGAAATTCCACGTACAACACTGTGTTCTATGGAAAGAGGTTGGTAGTCCTTACAAAATGACCTGGAACTCCCCAAGACTTAAGGACACTCATGGATGTAGTAGACTCAAGCAAGAGCTCTGAAGACAACAGTGATTCAGATACTTTGCATGGCCTCCCCTTTGATGTCTGCTTACCCGATTCTCTTTTTAGTTCTCATTTGTCACTAGTGTGCATCAAGACTACTGCGAGGCAATCCGGGCCTCTTAGATCAATTTGCGGAGGGCATTATAAACGACAGTCAGGAATAAATATTCAATTCAGAGAGAGCCATTAGTGTCGTTCTGATCACAACATCTTCAGGAAACAAACAAACAAAGCAACAAATTTGTACTTTTTCACTTTTTTAAGGACATAGGAAAATGGGTCTAGGTATGTGTTTATGCGTAAATACACATCTACAGAGGTGGCTGGACGACAAGACAATAAATGTGGAATTGAGAATGAGATAAGAATAGAAAGGCAATATATAAACAGTCTTGAAAATACAGGTGGTAAAGTAGCAAAAGGTAACTGCTCATAACACTGACAAATGTCTTTAGGTATCCACTGTTCAACTGATTGTGACTTCTCATGTACACCAAAAATAACAAATCAGAGAGTTTGAACCAAGAATGAGGTAAACTGAATTCCCAGTAAACATTTTTTGAAAAAAGCTAAACAATTATTTTGAAGTTCTTTTTGAATCATGACCAGAAATGAACCTTCAGGAAAAGGTTTTCTATGATATTTTAAAACACTAATTGGCTCAAACATTACTAATCTGACCAGGAAAGAAAATTTGTGCATAGCAGAATCAAACTTACACCACATTGAAGCACGTCCTTGTTTGAGCCTGTGGAAAGACATGACAACATGATTCACAGGGAACCGGAAGTGAACAGGCTTTCTGTGCCAGTAAATTTGAGTTCTTTGCTTGGTGGGAACTACTGCAGCTTTAGCAACTCATGGTCTAACGTGCAATGCACTACATAATTCAACAATTTCAGGGGAATTACAACAAACCAAGATCTAGTTTTCTCTGACATTGATGGATGAAATCTTCCCCTTAAATCACACAGATTGTTATATGATAGTAAAGTTTTTGAAAATTCAGATACTGGTGACAAAAGAAGAGATTTTGAAAACTGATTTTTAAAATGCACTTGAGAAATGTTAAGTTAATGACTACTTTTAGCGGTAGCTTTGAATGTAAATTTGTAATCTTTAAAATTAATAAAAAACAAGTTACATTTTTTTTGCTTAAAAATCATCTGTGCAGTTTTCAGATGTGGCAAAACAGGTTATATAAAAACTTGTCTAAGAAATACCAAGGGCAAATTACAAAAGAGAGATGAAAAAAGGAGTTCCTTGATAGCTTCTTGCTCAGATAAACTACCCTGTGAATCTGCAATGAATAAACACCTTTTCATTTGCAAATGTCCTAAAAATGCACTGAGTACAGTTGACCCTTGAACAGTGGGGGTGGGGGAGTGAGGTAGGGGGCAGGGGGGATTAGGGGTGCCAACTGCCCCGTGCAGTTGAAAATCTGAGTATAACTTTGACTGCTCCAAAAACTTAACTACTAACAGCCTACTGTTGACCAGAAACCTTACTGATAACATAAACAGTCCATGAACACACATTTTTGTGTCATATGGATCACATACTATATTCTTACAATAGAGTAAGCTAGAGAAGAGAAAATGTTATTAAGGAAATCATAAGGAAGAGAAAGTACATTTACAGTATTTATGGAAAACAAAAACAACAACCCACGTATAAGTGGACCCGCACAGTTCAGATCTGTGTTGTTCAAGGTCAACTGTACCATCAATTAAAAGCTGCGGTAACATCTTGGTCACTCTTACTCTAACTAATGAATAATGTTTCGTAAAACACATTCAATCAACGTGGAACATGAGAGTTTAGCTAAGCAGTAGGTTGCAATGTAGCTGGGCTGTGGGAAAAGAAGAGCTAGTGAAGCGAATGCTCCACTAGAATTACATAACATTTCAGCATGTACTAACACGCACGTCACCTCCACACACAGGTAAAAAATGAATAGTCTTGGTAATGGTTTGGTTTACATCTCAGAAAATAAGAAGTTGGGGTAGAAAGTAAGCAGCATTAACATGCCTCATTTCTGCTCTAAAGGGGCTTGTCCCAGAAGCACAAGCTAGCTCGAGCTACTGAAAATCGTGTCTGTTGTTGAGGGCTCCACCGAGCAACTTTATCGCTCGTTATCTTAATAGTGACACGTTAGCAAAATTATCTTTTAAGTCATCATCTTTGCATCTCAACTTACTTCTTACTTCATTTGTCTTCCTGTGACAACTATCCACTTTCCTTAGAGAATGAGAAATGTCAAGGAATTCCACAGATGGAGTTCTTGAGGCTCAAAGGGAAAATGCAGGGAGCCAGTTTCAACAGTGGCATACTTGTCTGTCCTTTAAATAAAAACTGTGACATACTTGTTGATGTTTTGAATAAAAAAATAGAAGCTCTCCTGGTCTCCAAAAATAACTTCAATCACACCTAAGAATTGGGGCATTAACGGCTATTTCATATTAGACCCAAACTGGCCTAACAGTTCAGGCCTGGGCTCGTAAAAAAACTGTTCCATATGCGACCTTAGAGCCAATTGGAAGGGCCCTAGAGAAATTCCTCTTCGTTGTGTGAAGGTGAGTTTAAGAAATCCTAACCTAACTCGTGAATTTTCTGGAATCTGTTTTTTTACTCCTAGCGTGAGGTTGCTGAATCCTATTCTAAAATGCCAAAGGTTTTGAGGGTTTTGGTATTTCTGGTTGTTCCTCTGACTTCATCTCTATGTGACAGAATTCTGCCCTTTTGCTCTTTCGCTTTCTTTTTCTTAACACCCCTCTCCTACTCCACCGTCCCAATTGTGTCTGCCACAGGAACAGACACGTTAGCTCCCTGCTCAGAGCCGCTGTACACAGTGCCCCAAGATCCTTTGATCCCCACATACTGGGATTTCACGAGACTTTCCCTCCCTCAGTGTAGTGCTGTCAGTCGTGTTTCGCTGCTGTATGTTTCTTAAAAGAGCAGCCATGTTTAATATTGTGAAACACGACGTGCCTCCTCCTCTCCCCACCATCGCGAGCAGTGATGAATTTCAGCGCACGCTCAGCAGAATTGGCTTGTATTATACACAGCACACATGTTCATCACTAAAACCATACTCGCCGGAACGTATGCACGGAGAATGAATCGCTGAGACTTCAAAATCCCCGTTCCTCAGAACTGATTTTATTAGCCAGTGTACACCAAAGATGGGTGGCAAAAGAAGTATTATTTTCGCCATTTTTTTCCATCACAGAAGCCCTGTGCTGCTACAGACTGTGGCTTTCCAATCTTCTGATTAAGCCTTGCCAGTCGTGTGCTGCTGCAACACCAAAGACACGGCCTTGCAACCTGTCACCTCCTCCGGCAGGCAGCCGTCCTGGTCTCGGAGCATGGGGTCAGCGCCAGACTGGAGCAGCAGCTCCACGATGTCCAAAAACTCACAGGCAGCAGCTAACAGGGAAATCGACAAATATGAAAACAAGGTTACTTGGAGACAAAGGGACACTAGACTTCAGCAGGAAGGGCAAGTGCTAAGAAATAAGGAATCCTGAACACTGAGAACCCTTACAGCGGCTGGAGGGATCAGGCTTCGTAACGAGAACTGTGTCAATCCAGTGGACTTACGAGTGTTAGGAAAATCAAATTCACTTTTTTTTTTGTTGCCCAGAAGCAAACAAACCAAGGACACTTTTAAATTGTGAGGCTTTTGGATTCTGTTTTGAAGGATAGATGAAGGGAAAGAACAAGCAGAGTGTTTAAATATCTACTGCGATTAGAATAATGACAGGTTTATGGCTAGGTCAAAAAGCCAAAAATATTGTAAACGTCAAAGAAAAGACGATGTTTTGTCTTTGAAGAGGAGTAAGTGGGTAACTAACAGGTTTAAAATTTGTAAATGAAAAAAAAAAGGCTGGCCTAGTAATCAGCCCATCCCTCTACATAATCTTTTATTTCCCTAAATAATAAATGACACCAGTCACACAAGTCACTGGGAGGGGAAGAGGACCTATAGGTATCAAGACTCATTATGAAGATGGTATGGTATTGCTCCCAGGATGGACAAACAGACCAAAAAGGGCTAGAACAGAGAGCCACCCATTTTGCACATATAATGGAAACTGGATTTATAACAATGCTGATCATAAATCGCGGCTCAGTGAGGAAACAAAGATCCATTAATTAGGTGGCGCTGAGACAACCGGGCTTACAACAAAAACAGGCATTTCACACAAAATGAGAGACGTAAATGGCAATAAACAAGGGAAACGATGAGCAACCCCATTAGTAATCAGGAAAGCGAAAATTAAAGCCAGGAGATACCATTTCATACCCACTAGACAGGTGAAAGTGAACAACTCAGACAATACCGAGCACCGAGGACAGAGCAAGGGCCAGGCCCCCCTCGACTGTGGAGAGTGTACACTGGTGTGGTCACGCTGGACAACAATGAGGCATATTACACGTTAAACCCAGATAAATGCACACGCTCCGACCCAGCAATTCTACTTCCAGTCATACACTCTACAGAAACTTCTGCGTGTGCTCTCCAGGAGGCACTGGCAAGAATGTACATAGCACCGTTCATAACCAACCCCAAATGTAAACAACCCAAATGCACATTCAGAATAACGTGAACAAATAAAATATTGTTTACTTCTACAATGAAATGCCATATAATGTTGAAAACGAATGAACTTCACACAACATGAGTTTATCTCCAGAACATTATGTTGAAGGAAAAAAGCAAGTCAGAAGAATACACACAGTGTGATTCCATTTAAACAAAATTTAAAAAACAGACAAAGAGAACACTGTTGTTCAGAAACACAAATATGCAGGGAAACTATAAGGGAAATCCTGACTATAGAATCCAGGAGAGTGCGAACCTGCGGGAGGGACAGCATAGGGAAGGCCGCGTGCGTGGTAGGTGCACACGGGCTTTCCAAGGCACTGGCAATGGTCTGTTTAAGCTAGGTAGTGGGTCCATTATTTTAAAGCTACATCTTAAACTCCTCATACACATTTTATTACTCTTTTGTAGTATATTCCACAACAGCAACAACAAAAGGTTAAAAGAAGGAAAGAAGGAAGGATAAGAAGCTTGATTCAATGAGTATTTTATTGACTACACACTCTGTCAGTCCTATCAAGGATCCAGGTATGATTTCTGCTCTGGGGAACTTATAAAACAGCTGGGAGACTCATATGTAATTCAGCAAGTCTAACACAAAAGAATGAATAAGTACTGTGGCAGACACACACACACTCACACACTGCAAAGGTGGGTGTGGAGGGAGAGGAAGTTGAAGAAGCAGGAAAAACACAAGTCGGTCGTATGTAGGCTGAGTTTTGAAGGACAGAGTAAAATTCCAGGTGAACTGAGAAAGCAAGGCCGAGCAGAGTGAGGAAACAGCGCTACCAGAGGCCTGGGAGCACAGGGAATGAACGCTGAGAGAACGGACTGCCGGCTCAGAGAAACAGGGGTCAAAAGCAGAGAGCCTTCCATCCCATCCTAAGAAGTTCGGCATTCATGAGGACGGGAGGGGCACAGGTTGGCCTCTGTGTTTGGAGGCAAGTCTATAAAGAGTGACCTGGAGAGCCTCGGAATCTGTGGCAGTAGAGCAATTAGGAGACTGTGGTACTTAGTTCTTTAGGGGGCTTGAAATTAGCCAGTGTCAGCAGGAAGATGAAGAAGGGACTGAGTAAGAGAGTCGCTGAAATTCAGGCAGGTAGGACACAGCAATGGACTTAAAATGTTTGTGAACATTAAATTTAACAATTAATGAAGGTGATACAATGTTATATTTATAGACACTTAAACATTTAGCTTACTTATTTATATTTGCAATTTTCCTTTTGTTTTCTGGAACAAAAAATAATTTCTTTTAGGTTTAAAATATTTTTATAGGTTTTTGAAAAGCTCACTGGCCTGTGATCATGCTCACTGAATAAAATGACCTGAATATTTCTACACTTGATATGAAATCCTGACACCATAAAGAAAATTACTGATAAATTTGTATAGAAACCTAAAATTTATAAATTTGAACACATGAATATTTAAAACATCTATACCACACACACACAATTACTATATACAAAGGTTAACCATAAACTGGGAGACATTTGCATACACAAGACAGACAACATCCAGAGCTAATATCCTTAATATTTAAAAAGCTTTCACAAATCAACCCAAAAGAACAATGGGACAAAGAAGACATCTATGTTTCCAGTCTTGGGGACCAACAGATGTTGGTGACATTATCTCTAGAATAAGGAACCAGAAGAAGGAAGAACAGGAGGTTTTTGGGGGAACAGAAACAGGGGGGAGAAGTAACCTTGGACATGATAAATACGTGGTGCTAGGGGATATCTATATTGATAAGTTCAGCAGGGAGGTGAGATTTGAATCTGAAGAAAACCAAACGCTACCATACACATTGCTATCTTGATTACATATATTGGGTGACTTTCTGAAGACATATTTTGGCCTCAGGTTTTTTAGCACTTTCTCTGGATACTCTGTTAAATATATTTACGTATATTACATAACCACGCTGGCCAAAGAGCTACCGACCTAACGTAGTCTCCCTTACCAAGCTAGGGCAGTAGGTGTGAAAAAGACATGTGGATTATTGAAAATTCTTAATGGGGTCCTTAACTGTTAGACACATTTATGTGGTTGGGAAATAAAAAGCTTAAGAGACAAAAACCGTTAATACCAGTTATTAAATTTCTACTTGTATTTTTTACTACAATTTACATTCATCTACTTTGGATTGTGCCAATTAACATATAGAGCAAGATTCCCTGTTTTTGTCTTCATTTCCCCCTCACAGTTTATTAAGATAATATTCACTCTTTATAAAATTTGCTGCGCCCTGACAAATGTACCTACTTGTGTAACTACCACCACAACAGAAATAGAGGACATTTCCATCACCCCAAAAGTTCCCTTCCTGCCTCTCTGCTGTCAACCCTCTCCCCAAACCTACACCCCTGGCAACCGCTGATCTTATTTCTAGTTTTGCCTTCTCCAGAAACAGAAATCACATAGCATATAGTCTTTTGTGCCTGGCCTCTCCACTTAGCATAAATATTGCTTTCAAGATTCATCCATGCTGCTGCAAGTATGAGTATTCCTTCCCTTTTATCGCTGAGCAGTATTCCATTATATGGATGTATGTAGACATCTGGGTTGCTTCCTTTTTTTGACCATATGAATAAAGATCCTATGAACACCTGGACACATGTCTTTGTGAGGACCTTTTACGTTTTCCTATCTTTTGGGTAAATATCTAGGAGTGGGATTGCTGAGTCATGCGGCAAGTGAATATTTAACTATATAAGAAAGTACCAAACTTCCAAAGTTTGCATTCCCACGAGTTATAGTGGGAATTCCAGTTGCTTTGCATCCTGGTCAGCACTTGTTATTATCATTAAAATTCTTTTTCGCCATTCTAGTCAGCTTACTACTAGACAGGTTATAATAGTCATAGTACATAGGTACAATAAAGAATATAGTCAGGTCTTCTTAGCGTGGTTTTTTAATTTGCACTTCCCTAACATCTAATGATGAACATTTTTTAATGCACTTATTTGCCAACTATCTATCTATCTTTGATGATTTATCTGTTCAAGTTTTTGTCCATTTATTAATTGGGTTGTCTTCTTACAAAGTAGGAATTATTCTTTATATATTCTGGTTAAAAGTTTATTCCCCCCCCAAATATATGTTTTATAAATATTTTCTCCCAGCCTGTGACTTGTCTTTTATTTTTTTAAGTGTGTCTTTTGAAGAGTGAAAGTTTTAAATTGTGAATGAAGCTCAATTTATTTTTTTTATGGTTTGTGCTTTTTGTGTCCTATAGACACCTTTCTTCCTATAAGAAACCTTTGTGTATTTCAAGATCACAAAGACTTTCTTCTATTTCTTTATAGTTTCAGTTCTTACCTATAGGTCACTGATCCATTTCAAGTTAAGGAAAGGGCTGAGGTTCGTTTCTGTTTTTCCTTTGTGTATACCCAACTATTCCAGTAACATTTTTTAAATAGATTATCCTTTCTTCCATTGCCTTGGTATTTTTGTCAAAAATCAATTAACCATTTTTTCTATCATGTTTCATTGATCTATATACATCTACCCTTATACCATTGTTTTGATTTCTGTAGCTTTATAGTTAAGTTTATATAGTAAGTAATAACACATGGGATGAAAAAAAATCTCAGGAGAAATTAAAAAGTATTTTGAACTAAATGAAAATGCAAACACAACTTATCAAAATTTGTGGGATGCACTGAAAGCAGTGTTTAGAGAGAAATTTATAGCACTGAATGCGTATATTAGAAAAGGAGAAAGATATAAAATCAATAATCTAAATTTCCACCTTAGGAAACCAGAAAAAGAAGAGCAAATTAAATCTAAAGTAAGCAGAAAGAATAATATGAATTATAACTGAAATTAATGAAATTGAAAACAGGAAATCAACAGAAAAAAAAATCAACCAAACCAAAAGCTCATTCTTTGAAAAGGTCAATGAGATCAATAAGCCTCTAGCCAGGCTAACTAAAAAAAAAAAAAAGAGAACAGACACATATTACAGTCCCTCTTATCTGAGGGGGTTACATACCAAGACCCCCAGTGGATGTCTGAAATCGCAAATAGCATCAAACCCTATACACACACACACACACACACACACACACACACACACACACACTAGGTTTCTTCCTATACACTCATACCTATGATAAAGTTTAATTTATAAATTAGGCACAGTAAGAGATTAACAACAATAACTAATAAAATAAAAAACTATAACAATATATTGTAATGAAAGTTATGTGAATGTGGTCTCTCGATAATCAAGACAGCTTCTAAGTGACTAATGGGCGTGGGACACACTGCACAAAGGGATGGTTGATGTCCCATGTGGGACGGAGCAGGATGGCGCAAGATTTCACTATGCTACTCAGAATGGCACACAATTTAAAACTTAGGAATTGTTCATTTCTGGAATTTTCCACTGAATATTTTCATACCATGGGTAACTGAAATCTCAGAAGGCGAAACCATGGATAAAGGGGGACTACTGTACTGATATCAGAAATGAAAAGAGCGGACACCACTACAGGTTTAATGGACAAAGGCACAATAAAGGAATACTCCGAACAACTCTGTGCCCACAAATATGATAACTTAGATGAGATGGACCAATTCCTTGAAAGACACAATTTGCCGAAACTCATACAAGAAATATGCAATCTGAATAGGGCTATATCTATTAAAGAACTTGTATGATAACATAATGATGGATACATGTCATTCTACATTTGTCCATAGAATGTACAATGCCAGGAGTGAACAGTAATATAAACTTTGGCTGATTATGACATAATTATGATATGTCAACATAGGTGTATCAATTCTAACAAATGTACCACTCTGATAGGAGATGCTGATAATGAGGGAGTGGGAAATAGAAAAAATATACATTGGTCTCTGTACCCAGTTCCTGGAACAGAACTCCTACAACCCTTGTAACTTCCTAAGTGATAAGAGCACAAGGAGTACCTTGTTCTAATATTTGGTCTTTCTAGGTTATTTATTATGTTTCATTGATATATATCCTTATAGCAATACCACATTGTCTTGATTTCTGTAACTTTATAGTAAGTCTTGAACACAGGGTAGGTCCTCTAACTTTGTTCTTTTTCAAAGTTGTTTTGGCTACTCTGTGTCCTTTGCTTTTCCATATAACTTTTAGAATCAGCTTGCAAATTTTTACAAAAAGTCCTGCTGGAATTTTTGATTGGAATTTCATTGAATCTATAGCTCAATTTGGGGAGAATGGATAGCTTAAGAATCCTGAGTCTTCTGATCCTCAAACAATAGTATCTCTCTCCATTTACTTAGATTTTCCTTAATTTCTCTCAGCAATGTTTGGGAATTTTCAGCATATAAATTGTGCACGTATTTTATCCCTACGAGTTTCATGTTTTTTGAGGCTACCGTAATTGGTATTTTTAAAAATTTCAATTTCCAATTGGTTCACTGCAAGTGTAAAGAAAAAACAATTGATATTTGTATATTGACTTTGTTTTTAACTTTCAATGTCCAATTGTTTTGTTACGAGTGTATAGGAAAATGGTTGATTTTTATGTATTGATTTTTGCGTCCTGGAAACTTGCTGAACTCACTTATTCTACTATTTTTTTTTAAAAACATAGATTCTTTGGGGTCTTCTACATAGGTGGTCATGTCATCTCTGACTAAAGGAAGTTTGATTTCTTCCTTTTCAATGTATATACCTTTTATTTCTTTTGTTTGCTGACTGCACTGCCTAGAACTGCCAGTTCCATGCTGAATCACAGTGGAGAGAATGGACACCTTTGTCACGGTCCCAGCAGAAGGAAAGCATTCAGCCTTTCACCACTGAGATGACGTTAGCTATCAATTTCCTCAATTTGAGGAAGCTCCCTTCTATTCCTATTTTGTTGTGTGTGTGTGTGTTTAAATCGTGAAGAGAGGTTGTATTTTTCAACTGCTTTTTCTACACATAAGGAGATGATCATATATTTTGGGCTTGGGTTTGATCTGTTTGATATGGTAAAATACAATGATTTTCAATTGCTGAACTAACCTTGCATTCTTGCGATAAACACATTCAATTATGCTTTATTATCCTTTTTGTATATTGCTGGGCTCAATTTGCTAACATTTTACTGAAGATTTTTGCATCTATATTCATGAGAGATATTGGCCTGTAGTTATCTTTTCCTCTCAAGTCTTTTTTTGGTTTTGGTTGTAGGGTAATGTCGACCTCATAGAATGAGGTGGGCAGTGTTCTCTCATATTTTATTTTCTGGAAAAGTTTGTGCGTAGAATCGGCATTATTTCTTCCTTAAACATTTAGTAGAATTCACAAATGAACTAATCAGGGCCTAAAGATTTTGTTGTGAGAAAATTTTTCAATGTCATTAATAAATATAGGGCTATGTAAGTTACCTATTTCTTTCTCAGAGAAACTTGATAGTTTGTGTCTTTTCAGAAATTTGTCCATTTCCTCTAAGTTATCTAATTTATTGGTATAAAACTGTTCATAATGCTGCCTTATTTGCTTCATAATATCTGTAGAATCTGTGTTGATATTTCTCTTTCATTCCTGAAATTGGTCATTTCTTTTTCCTCTTTTTTAATGGTCTGGCTTGAGGTTTTTCAATTCTATTGACCCTTTCTCAAAGGTTTTCAATAATTTTCTCATTGATTTTGGTTTTCTATTTCAAGGATTTCTGTTTTCTTCTTTATTATTTTATTCCTATGCTTATCTTAGGCTTAATTTGCTCTTCTTTTTCAAATTTTTAGAGGTAGAATCCTAAATCACTGATTTGAAATCTTTCTTCTTTTCTAATAAAAACATTTAATTTCCCTTTAAGCACTGCTTTTAGCTACATCCCACAGATTTTGGTAGGGTGCTCATATTCATTCAATTCAAAATATTTTTTTAAATTCCCCCTGAAATTTCTTCTTTGACCTATGCATTATTTAGAAGTATGTTTAAGTTTCTTACAATGGAGGATTTTCCAGATATGTGTCTGTTATTGATTTCTAATTTAATTCTGTGGTGGTCACCAAGCAAACTTTGTAAGATTTCTTTTATATTTGTTGAGGTTTGTTTTATCATCTAGAACAGGGTGTCATCTTGGTAAAGTGTTCCATGTGTACTTGAAATAAGTTTATTCTGTTTATTAGGTGGAATGATCTATAGATGTCAATTAAGTCAAGTTGATTAGCAGAACTGTTCAAGTCTTTCATATCCTTGCTGAATTTTTATCTACTTGCTCTGTCAATTAGTGATTTAGTGCTTGACAATGGGTTATTTTGTTCCTTGCATTTTTGTGTCTCATATTTTTTGACTGAATGCACAGCATTGTGTGTAGGACAGAGGAGGGTAAAGTAAATAATACTATTTACCCCTAGAAATTACGCCTCTTCTTAAGTTATGCCATGAGTATGGGTGCTGAGCAATCTAGTCAGCAGCGGCACTAGGGTTGGAGTTTTGTGGGTGATAAGAGACCTCTGCTTTGTGTCAATACAGGGTCCTGAGCCCAGGGGTTCCCTGTCCCTCCCTGGAGGTAAACAGATTTTTCCTTTACTCCTCTTCCAACAGCAGTGGATATCTGCCTGGGCCCAGGGACAGGAGGAGAAGAGGACAGAAATGTTTTGCTCTTTCCCCCATGGTTTAAGATTTTGCTTCGTATGAAATAAGGGTGCAGTAAAGTGGTCAGGTTTCATGCCTCTGCGCCACTGAGGAGGGCTCCTTCTGCTCTCAATCTCTCTTAATCAGTTAATGAAAGAGTCAGTTAATGAAAGAGAGCACTTGAGTGAGGATTCTTCTTGGGTCTGAGTTGTTCTAAAATGCCATACTAGTTCACGTGAAGTATTTGTTAATTTCAGTGGTTTTCCTCTCATCTACTGTTTTGGTGGCTGCCTACTCCTCAGATGCTCCACCGAAGGTGAAACAGTTTGTGTGTCTTGTAGGCACTTGTCACCCTTTGGAATCCAGTTTTCTTTGCTGGATGTTAAACGGAAGCAGAACTCTCCAGGAGTGTGGTTTCAAATGACGTAGTATGGCGTTTTCTCTTTTGCTCTCTGTTGGCACTCAGGTAAGGGTGCAGTAGTTTCACTGGCTCCCCTGACTGTCTTCACTCCACGGAGGGCTTCTTCCAGCTCAGGGATCCCTGGTTATATGCTGTGAAGTGGCCATAGAGCCAACAGCCCAAAAGGGGTTGTGATGAGTTATGAACTTGGGACAGCTTTGGTGACCCCTTCACATTCCCCATCCACTCTAATCCACCACAGCACAGGCTCAGAGGTGGTTCTAAAGGAACAGAGGTGGAGGGCAGAAATTCTTCTGAGCTAAAATCAGATCAACTGGGAGCCTTTCTCTACCTTCAGTGGAGTGGGATTTCTTAGAAGGCTACTAAAATTATAAATGTTAACCTAATATTTGATGAATGAATGAATAGAAGGTAGTAGAAAGGCAGAGAAAGGCAATAATTGCCTATTTCAATTCTGGCACAGGCATTGACGGGTTGAGGTCATATTTTGGGGTAAGCAACTGCCAGGGAGGAAGGTGGAGACCACATACCTTTACCAAGGCCCAGGATTCAACAGAAAGTGTTTAGGAGTATAACATCCCCTTGAGAATTTAAAATTACCCCCCCAAATAATATAATGAACATTTTTATTTTAAATTTCTGAAAGGTTCTACCATGGATCACTGTACACAAAATTAGATTCCAATGGAAGACAGTTTCTTACAAGATATAACAAAGTTAAAGACAAATTGCCTAGTATCAAGTAGCTGTGAGAAGAAGATATTTATTCTGCATAGAACTAGCTGTATGACATTTATATTTTGAGAAATAATCATTTAACTTTTGCCGCAGCTATCAGTCTCAACTTATTGTGAGAAACATTTGGTTAGGTTTTTAAAATTGGAACTTTTAAAGCAGTATCAGAGGAATAAATTTCCCAGTGTATAAATCTGTAATACAGGATAATAACTAGCATGATCTGTCAGGCCACACTTAGCGCAAATTTAACCCAACACTTGAGACTACTAAGCATGAAAATCAAGGTTAAGTAGATGTGCACTTGGGCTGAAAACGCTAAGCTGGCCATCTCAGACAAAGAGGCATTAATTTCATATATGCTGTATGATGCAGTGACCTCTCAAGCAGTGAGAGATGGTATAATCTATGAGTACTAACCCAGGAACGGAGCTTAAAGTTTTAAGTTCCACATCTAGAGGACTAGCTGACCAGCAGAGAAAAGGCTAACGGGGCTGTATAACAATCCCCTCCAATCTAACAAATGTAAATAAAATTTTAGCTCAAGTCTAACTGTAAAGTGAGATTTAAATTTGGAATTTAATGGTTGCAAAACAGTATTTCAGAGTAAGGAATATGGTATACAGAAGGAAAGTTTTATTAACAAAGGCTTGGGGTTCATGCAAAGACAGACTGATGTGAGAGCATAGGCGATCAGGAAGTTGTAATTGAGACAAAAAGGAAGCGAAGAGAGGAGAGGAGAAGAGAGAAGAGAGAAGAGGAGAGGAGAGGAGAGGAGAGGAGAGGAGAGGAGAGGAGAGGAGAGGAGAGGAGAGAAGAGAAAAGAAGAGAAGAGAAGAGAAGAGAAAAGACTGATTTCCAGGATGGGGAGAGCACACAGGTGATTCTGACCCTGGTACGAGGAGGGCCTGGCGGCACCAGATCTGGGAGACTCACTGTTGACAGGCACCCGCCATGCTTACGTTTAGCACAGAGCCAACTGGCACGCACAGGTGCCCTACCAACAGTTTTTTAAAAATAGGCTTTGAACCCCCAATTAGACGGTGAGCTACTTGATTTTATGCCTTTTTGTACTCTCCTTTCCATCTAGCACAGTGCTGGGAACTTAGTATTTGCTCAAAATTCATTAGTTAATTGATTTCTCTGCCTTTGGCATCTTCAGTGAAGCACAATTCACGAGGCAGAGTCATCTTTCAGAGCTGGGTGAGCTGCCCACCCCCTCAAAATGGACAAAAGCAAAGAAGATGAGAGTGGGATGAGAAGGAAAGGGGGTTAACATTTTACCCAATTAACGAGGGGATGTATCGGTGCCCACAATGTACTGAGAAATACAAAAACAGTCATAAGCCCATCTCGGAAAAGCTTGAGCAAGTCTGTAGGGATTAGAATACTTGCTGAATTTATGGCACCCTGGGAACCTCTATTTGTCAAGTGCCACAGAAGCAGCCTGACACTGGCACAGGTGAAGATGAATTTTCATTCAGAGCAGTGAGCCTTCTGACTCCATTAATCCTCAGGGTTTTGATGATGAATTTCTTTCTTTTTTTATTTTATTTATTTTCAGTCTAATGCCTCCTCCCACTGCCCTGTAACAGCGTGGAAGGAACAGAACAGATGGTGCTTTACGTGGAAGACCGAGGGCTCATGAGGATACAAAGTCTGCCCACTCTGAAATCACATGACTGCACGTGCAAGGCAAAGCCTTGATTTCCCCTGGGAGACACAGATGCAATGATGTGAGTATTCCCAGTGGAGGGAGAGGAGGGGAAGGCTAACAGGCCATTTACGAGGAAGATCACTCTTATACTAATATACTCTTCAGCAAGGACCATGTTTAATCACAAAATAACAGGGGGACTGATATCTGAAGATTCAAAGATACCAAAGGAAAATAGAGGCAAATGGGGGTTTTAGTATATTGCTATGCAAAGCCCATTTGGAATGAACTAGTGAGAATGTACAGTAGAATACTGGCCTCTAGTTAACCTGCCATTGGCTCTGACCCAGTTTTAATCGGAAGAAGTCAGGATTTACAACCTGCTTAAGGATGGAGTTTGACAACTGCTATAATCAGAAGAGCTGTCAACACAAGGACAGCTGTCAAGCCAAACCATAATTCATAAAAAATAATAGCTAAGACCCCCAAGACGTCCCCAACATTGTCTGCACTCACTGATTTAACTATACTTAGAGTTTTATGAAAGTTCCAAGAATAGGTTAAGGGTCCTAAAATAAAATAAAATCAACAAATAGCTATTGAGTGCCTATTAAATAAAAAATATTAAATGTTAAATGACTAAATAGATAAAATGTGCCTAGTAGATTCCCTGGCATATAGTAGGCACTTAATAAATGGTAATTATTATTATTGTGATTATTATTATGATTATTATCATCACATGCCAAACTCTGTTTTGATGACCTTAAAAACTGGCAAAAATCAGTGACCTGATTAAAAAAATCCAAACTGAAAATGAGTCCCTCCTATAAGTGATTATTAATTAAACTTAAAATGTTAATTTCACGAAAGACTCCTGGGTTGTCTGAGTACTTTAGTTTTATACATTTGTAATGACAAAACCTCTTACTAATGTGATATTATTTAGTATTTAATTATCTTTTTTCCTTTTTTTTTTAAATTAAAATTTATTGGGGTGACAACTGTTAGTAAAGTTACATATATTTCAGGTGTACAAGCATTTAATTATCTTGATGATAACATATATGGTATTTGGTTTGTTCTTTCTACAATGAATCATATAATCTGAGAGAGAAAAATAGAGGTTGTTTTACTAGATCAATTTTGGGCAGGATTCCTGAATCAGGGATCATTTTTATTAATGTTTAAACTCTCAGTGAACAGAAATAAGACTTTTACATAAAAGCTCACCAATAGACACAGATACTGAAATATGTGTTTACTCATAAATAGTTTTGAAAAATAGTCTTGACTCACTGAGGTGACCAATGATAATGGATATTCATATATTTTATTTCTAGAAGAGATTATTTTCCACAAAATAATGTCTGCTTTAAAAGGATACCAGGACTGCGATTATTTATGAAACTATGCAAAGAGGACTGGAAGTGGAATCAGAAGACCTGCACAAGTTTCTTGGGTCTGCTACCTACAACTTCTGTAACCCTGTCAAGGTCACCTCCTCTCTCTGTACTTCAGTCTTTCACCTGCAAATGGAGGGAAAGGAGGTCTGGCTCAGACATTTGTTGGAAAGGTGAAGAGATTATATATATGAAAACAGTAATACCACTTTATGTCAGTCCAGGTTTGGTCGTTGTTTTCTTCTTTTTTTAAATTTTATTGGGGAATATTGGGGAACAGTGTGTTTCTCCAGGGCTCATCAACTTCAAGTTGTTGTCCTTTAATCTAGTTGTTGAGGGTGCAGCTTACTGGCCCATGGGGGAATCGAACCGGCAACCCTGTTGTTCAGAGCTCGCGCTCTAACCAACTGAGCCATCCGGCTGCCCCTGGACTTTTTTTTTGTGTGTAAACTTTTTACTTGAGTATAAAATACATACAGAAGAGTTCCATAATCATGTATATAAATTTTCTTAAGATGAGCTTATCTGCATAACTAAATAATGCATAGATCAAGAATCAGATCACTGGACCACAAAAACCCTGAATAACCAAAGCAATACTGAGAAAAAAGAATAAAGCCGGAGGTATCACATTCTGACTTCAAATTAATTATACTACAGAGCGACAATAATCAAAACAGCATGGTATTGGCAGAAAAACAGATACAAAGACCAATGGAACAAAACTGAGAGCCCAGAAATAAACCCACATATACATGGACAATTAATTTTTGATTAAGGAGCCAAAAACATATAATGGAGAAAAGAAAGCCTCTTCAATAAATGGTGCTGGCAAAATTGGAAAGCTGCAGACAAAAGAATGAAACTACACTCCTATTTGTAACCATATACAAAAATTAACTCAAATTTGATCAAAGACCTAAATATAAGACCTGAAACAAGAAGGTACATAGAAGAAAGCACAGGTATTAAACTTATAGACCGTGGTGTTAGAGAGGATTTTATGAATTTGACCTCAAAGTCAAGGGAAGTAAAAGCAAAAATAAATGAATGGAAATATATCAAACTAAAAAGAAACCATGAACGAAACAAAAAGGCAACCAAGCAAACAGAAGATATTTGCAAACAACACCTCTGATAAGTGGCTGATATCCAAAATATATAAAGAACTCATACAACTCAACAACAAAAAACCAAACAATCCAATTAAAAAATGGGCAGAGGACCTGAACAGACACTTCTCCCAAGAAGACATACAAAAGGCCAACAGATATATGAAAAGATGCTCAACTTCACTAGCTATTAGGGAAATGCAAATCAAAACCACAATGAGATACCTCACACATGTTAGAATGGCTATTACGAACAAGACAAGAAATAACAAGTGTTGGAGAGGCTGTGGAGAAAAAGAAACCTTCATACACTGTTGGTGGGAATGTAAATTAGTACAGTCACTATGGAAAACCCTATGAGGTTCCTCAAAAAATTAAGACTAGAATTACCACATGACCCAGCAAACCCTCTTCCGGAGTTTTGAGAAAAATTTGAGAATTTGTAAAGATATATATACTCCTATATTCATTGAAGCATCATTCACAGTGGCCAAGACATGGAAACAACTAAAGTTTCCTTGGATAGATGAGTGGATAAAGAAGATGTGGTACATATATACAATGGAAAACTACTCAGCCACAAGAAAAGATGAAATAGTGCCATTTATGACAACATGGATGGATGATGAGATTATCATGCTAAGTAAGTCAGATGGAAAAAGTCAAGAACCATATGATTTCAATCATATGTGCAATGTAAAACTGAAAGCAACAAACAAACAAATAAGTACTCATAGACACAGACACAGTATGCTGGTTACCAGAGGGAAGACGGTAAAAGGCATGAAATATGATGTATGGTGATGGAGGGAGACTGACTTTGGGTGGTAAACACACAATGCAATATACAGATGACGTATTATACAATTATACACTTGAAACTTATATAATTTTATTAACCAATGTCACTCCAATAAAGAATCAGATCATTATTAGCATCTCAGAAGAACCTCTGTCCTGTTAACTCCTTCAAATGCTACCTACTCACTTCCCCAAGGTAACAATTATCCTGTCTACTAATGCTGGACATGAGTTTTTCCTGTTTTTGACCTTCATAAAAATGGAAGAATATAGTATGTACTCTTTTGTATCTGGCATCTTGAACTCAACAGTATGTTTGAAAGATTCATTCATGTTGTTGAATGTAGTTGTACTTTTTTTTCTCATTGCTGTGTAGGATTCCATTGGATGAATATCTTATCCTGATCAGATCTTACAATTCCTGAATCTGAAGATTTCAATGTTTTATCAATTATGGAAATTATCAGTAAATATATCCTCAAACATTGATTCTTCTCTAATTTCTCCTTCTGGAACTCCTATGGAAAAAGGCTGAACGTTCTCATTCTACTCTCAAAGTATCCTTTATATTTCCATTTCTTCATCTTTCTGTGCTACCTTTTAGAACTATCTTTCAGTTCACCATTTTTTTTTAACTTGTGCCAATTCTGCACTTTAACCTATCCATTGTAAGATTTCTGTATTTTTTTAAATTTATTTAAGTACTATTTGGTTCTCTTTCAATTCTGCCTATTCCTTTTTTGAGTGTCTTGCTTTTGTGTCTTTGATTTCTTGATTTTATATACATTTATTTTGATAATTTCTATCTAGTAGTTTTACTGAAGTTCCTTGAAGTCTAACCCTGTGGTTTACCATGTCTGTTGATACTCACTCAAGTGTATTTTGTAATTTTGGATTGTGAGCTCATTTTCAGCAGGGCTTCTTTCTACAGGAATTTTGTGCTGTCTTGGGTGAGGATGTGTCCCTCAAGAGAAGTTTAGCATTTGCTTCTGCCAGTACCTCAGAGGTAGTCAGCCTAGCACACTTACTATGTTAATTTCTTTACCTGAAGGTTTCTGAAACAATGGGAGAGTATAAATTTAAACCCCAAACTTGGGTGAAGTGGGGCTTTTTTTCCTCCACCTAGATTCTGGTCTGCGGCAGATAAGCTTCCTTCCTTATACTAGGTGGGACAACTTTTTCTGATCTATTGCAAATTTTTTTTTTTTTTAAACTGCGGGTAAGCTCTTTGAAGCTCCTGGCTTATGTACAGGGTCTCAGTTCCAACTCCTTATTGCTTCTGGCTCAAGAAGCATCATTTCCAGGTTTGCTGGCATTGAAACCCAAGCCCATAGTTTTCCCAGATTAGATCCAGTGTTAGTTCACACACTTACCATTATGGTTAGGGGATGGGAGGTGAAGGACACCCAAAGTCTGGGGCATCCCTTATCTTAAATAGGATGTTTGGTATAGTTTATCTAGCAAATAGTAGGGGCTCAATAAATATTTGCAAAATGAATAAAATACAATTAAGAAGGCAAATCATATTCACAGTACTTACAGAGACTATGATGTTTAGATTTAAAATAATTTAAATTTAATTTTTCAAACAAGTAATATATACATATGGTTCCAGATACAGAAGTTATTAAAGGGTTGATAGGACAAAAATTGTCTCCTATGCTTGTATTTTAGCCCCTCTAGTTGTCTGAGTTCCTCTTCCCTTAACCAGCATTAGCATTTTGTGTATCCCTTTAGAGATGTCTTATGCATTTACTAGCAAATATGTATATATTCATGGCAGCACACTACATACATTGTTCTTCACCTTAATCCTTTCACTTAATAATATATCTTACGAGATTTTGTCTTTATCAGTATATAAAGAAAATACAACTTATTTTGAAGCCAGTCAGCAAGACCTTTTGTAAAACCCCAACCCTGTTGCTGTCTGGAATGCGTTTTACATCTATCAGACGTAAATGGACGTAGTCCCACATGCATAAAGGCATTCATCCCTAATAGTTAACTAGAAATGACAGAGTGACTCATCTACATTCTAAAGGGCACATTCAGGCTGGTTAAGCTGTTTCTACAGTTTCTGGATGGAGACATGAAAGGAAAACACAACACATGCCATAGACAAGGCACTAAAAAATGTCTGAACTAGCAGATGCAAGAAGGAATGCGGGGGTGGAAATAAGAATAGGTTTAGCAGTGCACATGGATGCACGGGCAGGGTGGTCTTCCTAAGCAGAGGAGGCAACGCTGGAGCTCATGGCAAGTATTTTGGAGCAAAAGAAAAAGCTCACTTAAAGCCAGGCACCTGGAAAAAAAAGGTAGCCCTGAATTTTGTACTGACGGCCTCACAGTCACTGGGATGAGTTTCTTCTTTCTCTTTACTGATTCTCTGTTTCACTTATGCCTGGTTGTCCCAGATTGCACCATGGCTGTGGAAGTGGCCAAGGAAAGTTTTCTGGGTTGAAATTTAGCGTTTAGAATGGCCAGCTCTTGGTGATGTTAGAAGAGCTGTATGACAGAATTATCACAGAAACCTGTTAGAGGAGTGAGAAACCTGAATGCTGCAGAAGGAGGCATGGGGAAGGCATTCATTTCTCTCTCCTTTCCTGGTAAATCTAGAGATATGGGTTTGCATTTCTGGTTTCCGTAGGTAAATTTAAGTTGGTTGGGTTTTGGTTTCCTCTTTTGTAAAATGGGGAAAATAGCTACTTTAGAGGGTTGTTTATGGAAGGGAGCCTAGAGGTTACTTTACCTCCCACTGTACTGTATACGCACAATTTTAGTGGTTTATCTTTCAAAAGCATTTGGTAACAAAATGTGTGTGTGTGTGTGTGTGTGTGTGTGTGTGTGATTTTAATTAAACAACATTTTAAGTACAGCCTACAGAGGAATATAAAGGCTGATAAAACAAATTTTTGGCTATTACAAATAATGCTGTAATAAATGTTTCTAATCCTGTCTCCTAATATACATGTCCAACAGTATTTCTAGGGTACATATCTGGAGGTAGACTTGCTGGGCTGTAGATCTTACTCGATCTTGCCAAACTGACCTCCACAGTGCTTGTAACAGTTGACATTCTCACCAGCAATGCAGGAGAGCTCTTGCTGCTCCACATCCTAATGCTAACGTTTGCAGATGTTTCCATGTTGCCCATCGGACCAGTGTGAAATTACATCTAAATGTTTGAGTCTGCATTCCATGATTATTGTTGGGAGATAATTCTCCAAGGGCCTTTCGTGATTCTGCACCTCTTATGAGCAGAGATAATGACAGATTTTGTTCCAGACTATCTTTTCAAGGATGTCTGGATAGTGCACAGCCTTGGACAACAGAATAGAGGGCAGGTTTGTTTACTGTCCAGAATAATAGAGATAGTACGTTCTCCAGGGCAAAGGTTAGGTAAGTTTGCCTGCGGCTCATTATAAAAGACTGGCGTTCCCTAAGCTTAGGGTTCCTAGGCTATGACAGACACACTGTGTGTGTGTGCAGGATCTACCTGGGCTTCTCTGATCTACTTTGCTCCTGTGGACTCAAGGGGAAAGGACACAGACATGAAGCTTGTGCTGCTGGCTGTGCTGTTATCAACAGTCTTTCGTCTCTGATCCAGGAGTTTTGCGCCCTTTGGCAGCATCCGTGCAATTGTCATTCTAACTTGTTAGCCTGCAAGTAGGGCATAATCCCAGACTATTCAGAGTTCTTGACAGTTATTAGTGGGGTTGAGTATCTTTTCTTGTTTATTGGCTATCTGGCTCTTCCCATTTGTGAACTGACTATTCATATTTTGGCATCTATTTTTCTATTTGGTTATCTTTCTTATTGACTGGGTAGGAGGTATTTTTGATATATTCCGAATAATGAGCTCATGTAAGTTATTTTAAATACCTTCTCCCAGACTGTGCACTGTATTTTTACTTTGCTTATATAGCTTTCATTTTACAGAAATTAAAAATTTTAATGTAGTCGTCATCATTTAAACTATGATTTGTACTTTTGTGTGTTTTGTGTGTTACCTCTGCATTAGCCCAGGACTTAGCCCCAGTAAAAGATAGTTGGAGGCAGGATGAGAACTACTGGAGTCCTTTCCTCCCAGGAAGAAGGCCCCCTGACCGGGAGCTAGGAGGAGAGGGAGCCCCCTGTTCTTGGCTGCTCCACTCTGGAGGAGTTTCCACCCTGTTATGTTGGGAAGGGAAAAGGAGAGAGACATCTTGTATCTAATACCATAGACTCGTGTCTTCTCTTCAAATTTTCACAGATTTTCATGACTGGATGTTTCTTCATTTGCTATTTGTTGTTAGGACCATTTCCAGAAGCTTTAAATGGCTGTATTTTTAAAATAAGTTTCATTAGTTTCACAGGGGAGCAGGTCAGTGGAGCTTCTCACTCTGTCACGGCAGAAGTCAACCTCTTCCTTCATTATTGTAGCTTTAAAATAACATTTTGATATTTGGACAAGTCCCTCTTTCTTATTTTTCTTCAAAGTGCCTTAGTTATTGTTGGCCATTTTGTTCTTCCATATTAATTTTAGGACAACTTTGTTAAATACCACAAAAAGCCTGCCGGAATTCTTATGAAAATTCTCTGAATTTGTAGTTTAGTTTGGGGAGAATCCATCTTTATGATATTGAGTCTTCTCACTCATTAACACGGAGTATTTCTCCTATTTAGGTCTTTTAAAAAAGTCTTTAAAAAAAGTAATGTGATTTTTTTCTATGAAGGCTTTGCTTATCTTTCGGTAAGGCGAGTGCTAGAATTTTGTTGTTATTGCAAAAAGTATCTTTAATTTTTTTCATTTTCTACCTTTTTATACTAATGTTTGAGAATGTAATTTTAAAAAATTGATCTTGTATTCAGCATCCTTGCTAAACATTGTACTATTAGTTTCAATAATCAGACTGTGGAGTCTCTTGTATTTTTATGTCGCTACTTACATTGTTAGAAAATGATTTTGTTTCTTTTTATCCATCCCTCCTACCTTTTATTTCTTTTGCTTTTCTGTGTAGTTTAGAATTCCAATACAATATTAAAGAGAAATAGTTATGGTAGGCATCCTTTTCTTGTTCCTGATTTTAAAGGAAATGCTTCAAATATTCCATCTTTAATAATAATGTTTGCACTAGGTTTTTGTACATAACTTAATCAGGCATGGAAGTTTCCTTCCATTTCTAATTTATTAAGGAGTTTCATCATAAACAGTAATATCAGGTGACATTTAGAGTACATACCAGGTGTCAGACATTGTTCTAAGCACTTTACATGGATAAACTCATATGCTCATAACATATCTCTGAAGATTTTATGTCTATTTCACCATTAGAAAACAGGTACAGTGAGATTGAATAATCTAAGTTAGTAGTAGAATTAGAATTTGAATCCAGAAGTCTGGCTTAAGAGCCCAAGGTCATAATCACTTTTCCATATTGCTTCTTAGAATGAGTGTTGAATTTCCTCAATGCTGCATTTGATTTGACCGTATGATTTTTCACCTAATTTGTTGATGTGGCAAATTACATTAATAAATTTTAAAAATGTTAAATCAGTTCTGAATTCCTGACATAAATTCAACTTGATTATAATATATCTCTCTATTTAAAATACACTGATGGATTTCATTCGCTAATATTCTCTTCAGAATTTTTGCATGTATGTTCAAAAGTGAGATCGACTCACAATTTTCCTTTTTCTTGTAGGTTTTGGTGCCCAGGTTATACTAGTGAAACCCATAAATGAGTTGGGACATGCACACTTGGTGACATGTCAATCTTCATTATCAGGTTGATAAATACAGTTACCATAACAGCAAGCCCGACAGTTTAGACTCCTAGACAACACAGTGAGGTTCCTGACGTCCAAACAAATGCTAAGCAGTGGACAAATGTGTCCAGGGGCCTCTGGGCCACTTAGTATTCAATGGCGGTCTAGGATTGCCCAAATCAGCAAAACCACCTAATGTATCCCTCCCCAAAACTCTGAAGGTGCTTAGTCCTTACTCCGGTTTAAGTATCAGTGGCTGTCATTTATTCAACCATATTCACACCCAAATAGAATAAAAGTTAAGACTATTTTTACTAGTACTTTACAGTTTACAGAATAGTTCAATATCTTTTTTCTTACTGCAGTTACCCAGTATCTCCTTAAGGGCTATGTTATTTCCATTTTATAGATTATCCTCTATTTTATAGATGATTTAAGTGAAGATCACTTAAGTAGGCTAATCAGTTAGTAAGGGAAATGTGTTAAAAAATCAAATCTACTTTTCTTCACTCCAACTACATCAAGAAACTACTGCTTGGAGGAGAGGTTCTAGCTCCTAACTGACAATGATTAGCGTCTCGGTTGTCACTGACAAGAGTAAGAACGAAATAATACATTTTCAAAGGGGGGCTGAATCTTAATATATCTTCAACTTAGAGGTTACTCATCTATTTTTTAAACAAAAAGTTAACTGAATCTCTGCTAGTGGCCAGGCATTTTTCTAAGCTCTATTTAGGGTTGGACAAAGTTGAGATAAACAAATCAAGTTTCAAATGATTATTAATAATTTAGAAACATCTTACCATAATGTAGAGCTGTTTGACCCTCGTTGTCCTATAAAAGAAACAAATAATACATTTAGAAATCTAAGTTATTGCACAAGTTTGGAAGTCCTTATGTACTCTATGCTCTAGTAAACTTATCTGATACTACAAAGTTCCATAGGTTTACCAAATACAGGAAACAAAGAAGTCAGTTCTTTGAGGCCTCACAGTAACTTCTGGTCAAGCTCTATCTTGGAGAAAAGGAGAATGCTGAATAGAATAGTGGTTACCAGGGGCTGGTGGGAGGGAGGAAGGGAAATTATGAATGGGTACAGAATTTCAGTTTGGGTTTGTGAGAAAGTTCTGCGGATGAATAGTGGTGATGATCACACAACAACGTGAATGCAATTAAGGCCACTGACCTGCATACTTACAAATGGTTAATTTTATGATAGGCATATTTCCCCACAATTTAAAAAAGAGAATAGAAAGAGTAAAAGGTGTGAGCCAAAACTGCAAGTGGCAATGCTCTCCACTTCTTGGAGAAAACCAGTCTGCTTAGGAGAGAAGGAAATATTCACAAGGAAAACAGCAGCGGTGAGAGACGGAGAAAGAACGGGAGTCGGGCTCTCGTCCTTCCAACCATCTCCTTGCCTTTCTCAGTTAGGTGAGCCAACAACAAAATACTCCCTCGACAAATGGGATCTTTTCGTCACCTGTGAACAGAGTCCTCACTAATACAGAATGCAAAACAATTGATGACCTGAGCCTTGGTTATCTTTCTCCCAATTCCTTCTCCTCGTAATTTTGTGACTGCAAGTTCCCAATCAGAACAACTGTCGGGACTGCCACAACTGTATGCTCTTCACGCTGCTGGAAAACTTATCCTCCAACCTTTTAAAGATAGTGTCTTGCTCTTTTTTCATGTTTTAAAATTTGTCTTGGATATATTCGAGCATTTTAAGTATACTTATTTTATAGTCCCTGTATTTCTTCAAGTTCAGGAAGACAAGGCAGGGTGACCTACAAGTGATTTTCGTTGTGCTGTCTGAGATTTGCTTATTATTGGTAGCTTCCTGTGTGCTTCATAATTTTGGACTGTAAATTCATTTTAAGTGGGGTTTTTACCTGTGAAAAATTCTGTGCTGTGTTCCCTGGACTGAGGGTCTTTCCTTCCGGAATGATTTTGCTTTTGTTTGTGTCAGGCACCAGAGAGCTGCATACAGGGGATAAATTTTCCCATGTGCCTAATGAGAGATTTTGTTCTTATCCAGTAATTTGGTATTAAATATAAATTTTATTTTAAAAATGGTATTTCAAGCAAATATATGATAAGGGAGGCACTGAAGAAAACTGGTTGTAAGGAATTAGAAGTAGTGATAAAAAATTATGAGTTAGCAATATAATTTTGAGTAATTTTTAACATTGTGTCTAAGCTTGGAATGTATTGCCTCTCTTTATGAGATCTGTGATTCTATCATAGAATATGATTAAACTAAAATTTGGAAATTTGCAAATATATTTTATGATTATTTTTCTAAGAATTTTTCTAGATACATGAGTTAAGCCTTTAGTTGAAGGTTACAGGCATACTCCTTTCTTAAAAAATAAAAGTAGGTATACTAACTTCATTTAACTGGCATCTTTAGAGAATGCAAAATCTGTCAGCAGGTTTTTCAAATAATTGGAACATTGTACTTTGAACATACATGTAATAAGAAAAAGTTACTATTTATTTGTAAATCTGAATACCATCTTATGTTTACAAACATTTTTCAGTGATTACAATGATTTCTTAGCTATTTCCAATAAAAACTTATCAAACACATTAGGTTGTCAAACTCATCAAACCCATTTTCACGGGTACTTATAAACGGCTCTTTACAATTATAAGCATCACAGGGTTACCCCTCCCGCCATCTACTTCTTGTTTGTCATGTTCCTCAGATCACCATGCCTAATTTGTGGCTTTTGAGTTCAGATGCTGTGAGCCGAAGTGTTCTAGTGTTTAATGTGAAATATTGAGATTTTTGATCTTTCGACTTAGAGCATGTCCACCTAGAAATCAATTAGAGCACGGACGTGGACATAAGAACCAGGACTCCAATCACAGAATTGATTGGCAAATGGGGAATGGAAAGACAGGACAACCAGGTTGTCTTCCAAGAGTACTAGCGAAAAGGAGTGCTTTAAAAAGACATTTTCAGAATTTTCCTCAATTCTAAATTGTTTACATGTCTAAAGAACAGGCATTTGGGTGAAACAAAGACAGGACTATTTTATTATTTTCAATTGTAGTCTTTAGGGATTTAAATGTAAATTATTCTTCTTTCATTTATCTTTTGTATGCCTAGCACATAATAAGCACTCAAGAAATATTTGATCAATGAACTCAATGATTATGATTCATATAAACCCTGTTCAGTTTTTTAAATTGTTAATTATTTTAAATCAACTACTACATTACAATACTCTTATTATGATCATGATACTTTAATAAAACACATCATCTTGTATCTACAAAATCTTTACCTCTGTTATTCCTCTTTGTATGTTACAGAGGAATTTGTATTAAAGCATAAATGTGACGCTGAACATTTTTTTCTTGATAACCTCAAAATAGAATGTAGGAACCCAAACCTTAGACTTTATAAACATTCTGTTTTAAAATATATTACAAAGAATAAATGGAATTGAATGTCAAGAATGAGTAAGTGAAAGCTTTTACTCATCTGGTTTACAACTTATATCAGCTAATTTTTCTAAATTTAAGTTGATTAAATTTTTTGGTTGTTTCATTTCAAATGACCACACCAGAAGAGGGTTGTTTGTCATGGTTATTTATGCTTTCCTTTCTGTTTTAGCTTCAAAGAAATGTTCAAATTTAATAAATATGGAGTTGTTATAAACAGCAGGAAAAACAATTCCAATAAATTAAAATTGGTCATACATTTGAAATCTTTGTAAGGGATTATACATTAGGGTGAAATAAAAATACTCCACTGAATTAAACTAAACAAAATCACATAATAAAGTTAAAATGTAGACAAATTCAACCATGCTTAAGATTCAAACTACAAAAGCATAGAAACATGCAACCCCTATACTATGCCTCCATGTCTTTTCTGTCCAAATAAATAATAAAAATTCATAAGGAACACAAATGAATGACAAAATACTACAGGAAATTTAAAGACCCATACTCTCAAACAGGAAAAGGGAAAATATACCTATGATCCCTCATTACCTTTAAAACGGTAGAGAACCAGGGAAGCATCTCACCTTCTGGCCTGGCCCTGTGTTCTGACTCCTGTAAGACGCTGAACTCTCTGAGATTGGGTTTAATTTAAAACCAGCCACTCTTCTTTATAACTTTCAGTTGAACTAGGAGCCTTCACAATCCTTCACCGTTCTCTCACCCACCTTCCTCTTTTACCTTGTATTATATGAATGTGTCTGTGTTCTCCTGCTCTTTTGAAGGTAAGGACCTTGGCATAGTTTAACTGTATAGACCCCTACTTCCTTTCTCCCTAGTATCTAGCACAAAACTTGGCATAAAATAAAAGTTAAATAAAACTAACTAACTAAATAAATAAACTACTTGCAGGGAAACCAAATATAGCTATACCTCAGTAAGCAGGGGACTTGAATTCTGGCATTCTCAAGTACCTGGAATAGGGACCCAAGTATGGGGAGAAATGCTGATAAGGACCACATTAAACATGTCTGTGACTAGCTGGCTCACTGTCTAGAAGGGCTCTTTTTGCTGGTTTGAGAAAGCAATGAAATGCCAGTTGCTGCCTATGAAATATGAGACGTAACAGGAGGCAGAAAAGACATGGAAAGTGAAAAGTGAAGGAAAGCAGGGAGTAGAGAGCAGAAATGGTAAGAGGGCCAGCAAAGCCTAATGGTAATTAGAAGAAAGAATGGGGGCAGCAACAGTAGCAGCCAGCAGAAATTAGAAGCTGTGACAGCGGTGGCAAGTTGCAGACATTTTAGACCACAGAGAATAGCCAGCCATAAAGAGGGCTGGGCTGCATGCCAACCAGTAGATTTTAGCAATCTCAAGAGAGAAAGAGAAGCTGTAGCCCTATGCTTCACGCCATCTATAAATACCCATGGTATGGTACAACGATTTAGGAAGGAAGCAATGGAGTATAGAATATATTTTAGAAAAAACAATTTTATAAAAAAACATTTAAAAAATAAAAAGCAGAATGTAGTTGTTCAGCTATTTGAAATCAACACTGATTTAGAATGTTTAGGTAGTTAAGTAGTTGAGAATTTATTAGAATAAGGAAAGAAAAAGGAACAAACATTGGCTGAATTCCTATTGTACGCTGGAAGTTTTAGGAACATCATTTCTTTTAATGCTCACAGCAACTCTATCACATACATGTGATTATTCCCATTTTCAAGCTGGGTAAAATGAGGCTCAGGCAGATTATATATAAATTGCCTAAGGCCTCAGGTCCTTTGTCTTCAAAATCCAGGTTTTCTCAACTCTACTATGCTGCTGAAAAGGAGCAAGGGGAATTAATACAAATAAATGCAAGTAAGGAGACATGTGGTTCAGGTCTTTATTTTTGCAGGTTACAGAAGATAGCTAGTCTCACACACAGCATACTGTGTAATTCCTATTAACCATAACCTCCAAACTGATGATCACATTCAGAGAGTGAATAATCACGCTCTTCAGGACCACCCATCACCTTTACTCCTGCTTGGTTGATTGCTGTACTTTTTCAAGTATGCATATATCAAGAACCTGCAGCTTAGTCTATAAATTAAAAAAAAATTAACCTACTAAGCTAACCTAACTAACCTACTAATTAACCTACTAAAAAATTAACCTAACCTACTAAGCTGGTCCAGCATTCAAAGTTAGGTACATAAGATAATATAGCCAAACTGCTTTCTCTTCTGAAGGGTGTTTTGCTTGCTGCATTGCTGTTTTATAATACTATATTGTAAAAACTCAGTATACCTCAATCTACTCTATTCTAAATCCTCTGTATGGTAAATAATCAGACGCCCAGTGGAGAAATCCAAGAAATGATTCTTTCCAGTCACACTCCTTCACCCTTCACTTTCACAAGGAAAATTTTCATAGTCTGTTAGGTCCACAAAATAATTCCCCATCCACAAAGGATGCTATGAAATAGGCACTTTCATTTGTGGTTGGTAGGAGCATAGATTAGTATATTCAGAAAATGTTCATTGCCTCTGGTTTAGCATTTCTAGAATATATTTTAAAAAATACTTCAAATATTTTAAAAGGTTTATGAAAAAAAGTTCATCCCAATATTATCTAGATTAGGAAGAAATTGGAAACAATTTAATGTCCAACAATATACCGTGTTTCCCAGAAAATAAGACCTAGACAGACCATCAGCTCTAATGCATCTTTTGGAGCAAAAATTAATATAAGACCCGGTATTATATTATATTATATTATATTATATTATATTATATTATATTATATTATATTATACCTGGTTCTTACATCAAAATAAGACCCGGTCTTATATAAGACCAGGTCTTGAATTAAAATAGGTCTTATTTTCAGGGAAACACTGTAGGAAAAGTTAGTATGTCTGTTAAGTAGATTCTTATGCAGCAATTTAAAAATCATGGTCATAAACTATAACTTAGAAAATCACAATATTATTAGTCTAATAAGGAAGAATCAAAATGTTTTTAAAAGATCTCAACTATGTGAAACAAGCAAAGAAACAAAAAAAGTATATTGAAAACAATTTTAAAAACCTACTACAAATGTAGATTAATCACTCTAAAAAAAATCCATTATATTACTCCTTCTTACACACACACACACACACACACACACGCACGCACGCACGCACACACACATCTGAGCATCATAGCTTCCATGGTCTGGTTTTACTGTCTTCCATTATTCTTCATTACAAACACATCTTAGATTGAGCTATTCCTGACACCTATCCCTATCCCCACCTCAGTGGCCATCAATTATCACCTAGCCTTACAGTCCACGACAGGCCATGGTTCCCTTTTCAAGATGTCTCTTGACTTGTGTGACTCATGCTAATCGCCCCCTCCCCGCCTCCGCCATCACCTCTCCCAAAGTACTTTCAGAGTACCTCTCCTTATGGCACTTGATTATATTCTGGCTCCCAACTGTTCTGGTTATTTAATGAGTGCTTCTGGTCTCAACAGTAAGCAACCTGAGGGCAGGGATCATGGCTGATACTTCTTTTGTGTCCCCTGGTATCTTGCAGCATCCAGGTCATGGAATAATAAGTACTTAATAAAAATAACTGAGTTGAATTTAACAATCTCAGGGCTGTTGGAGTTCTTACATTTGTATTGTTGATTTTATTCCTATGGTAGTCTGTGTGCTAAATGTCTAGTAATTACTCTCTTAACCATGATAAGTAATTCCAAGAAATGTAACATGGATGAGTTGTAGGTGTCTTTTCCCATATAAAACTGAAAATAATAGTTTTGCTCTCAATCTAGACATCTTTGTATCATTCTATGGCTTACATTATTTGTTGGGCATTCATTTAATCCGAGCGTTTTGTCAGTTTTCTACTATATATTAGTATTTCCTGAAAATGCAATGAGACATCACTTCACACCCATTAAGATGGCTACTGTCAAACACACAGAAAATAATCAGTGCTGGCGAGGATGTAGACAAATTGGAACCCTTGTACATTGCTGGTGGAAATGTAAAATGGTGTAGCTGCTGTAGAAAACAGTATGACAGTTTCTCAAAAAATTAAACAGAATTACTACATGATCCAGCGATTCTACTTCTGGGTATCTACCCAAAAGAAATGAAAGCAGGCACTCAAACAGATATTTGTACCCCAATGTTTGTAGCAGCATTATTCACAATAGCCCAAAGGCAGAAACAACTGAAATGTCCATCAACAAATGACTTGAATACCCAAAACGTGGTATGCACGAACAATGAAATAGTCTTTAGCCTTAAAAAGGTACGAAATTCTGACATGCTACATCACTTATTAACTTTGAAGACATGCTAAATGACATAAGCCAGGGATAAAGGACAAATATGGTATGATTCCACTTATATGAGGTACCTAGAGTAGTCAAATTCATAGAGACGGAAAGTGGGGTGGTGGTTTGCCATGGGCTAGGACGAGGGGAGAATGGGGAGTTAATGTTTTATGGGTACAGAATTTCCTAGAGAAAATGAAACAGTTCTGGAGATGGAAGGTGGTGATGACGGCACAACAGTGTGAATGTACTTAATGCTACTAAACTTTTCACTTAAAAATGATTAAAATGGTTAATTTTATGTTATGTATAGTTAACTGCGATACAATTATTTTTTTTCTGATAATGGACATTAAAAAAAACATCCCAAAGTCCAAAAATTTCTACGATGTGTTAAATTTCAGGGCTCACCTTACTTTTTATTATTTTCCCTCTGTCTCCTTTCTGCTTTTTCACTTTTTATTTTGAAGAGCCATTGTTTATGAATTAAAAAATGTTCACATCTGCCTTAGTTTTGAAGTGTGCACACTAATACAAATACAAGTGGAATGACACCTCAGTGGCTCTGAGTCTTTTGCTAGACAGGGAGATGCTCCAAGATCTTGAGAATAAGCTGTACTTTAACTTTCAGTAATGACTTCAGGTTTATTTTTGTATGTATTGTGAAGTTATTCTACAACCCACTAGATTTATTGGAGGCACTTTTGTGGCTTTAAAGTGATCTGTGCCATTAGTCTAACAGCACTAGCAGCGAAGTCTTGGTAAAAATGGCTCTAATTTTTTTTTACTCTATTCAATAAACCATCATATATTTGTGAGTGTGTGTGTGTATGTGTTACTGTTTATTCACATTCACAATCAACACAAGGGATTAATAAAAAAAATTTAGAAACAAAAACTTACATTTTTTAATACCTTTTATCTCTGCCAGGAATTATGCTAGGCAACCTCACATACATAATTTAATCCTCACAGAAACCATTTGAAGCAGGTATTATTATCCTAATTTTATAAAAGTGGAAATGAGACTCAAAGAGGTTATGGCATTTGCCTAAGTTGCAGAACTAGTAAGCAGTACAGTCCTCACGTGAACCTGAATCTTTCTGACCCCAAACCCCCTGTGAAAATGTCCAATAGTCAGAAAATGCAGGTCTGGAGTTTAGAGAGAAGTCTGAACTAGAGATAAAGATTTGAAAAACATTAGGCCAGAGGGAGTAATTGAAACCGTGGGTGTTAATGGGTCATCTAGAGAAAGTACACAGTGAGAGGTGGGGTGAAGCTGGAATCTGTTGTTTGAAAAGAGCAGACAGAAGAAAATAAGCCTGGTAAGGAATGATCCAAAAAAGTGCGGAAAAAACCAAGGCTGAGGGAAGAGTGTCAAGGAAAGAGTGGCCAGTAGTGTAAAAAGGTCAAGTAGGTAAGCCAAGGTTCACCTCCTCCGAGAAGCCCGAGGCACAAACAAATGGCTTTCTCTGCTGTGGCAGCCAAATCACTTCAAGTGCATTTCCATTAGAGCAGTCACCCCATGATGTCACCAGGATGCCGTCTACCATTCCTGGTTAAGGAGAAGTTACACCATGAAGAGGGCTCAGTCCTACTTGAGCTAACAATCTATTGGGTCTAGGTCAGAGCTTCCCTACATCAACTGTGCATAGTGCTCACTTCCTGAATGGGCCCAAGGCCCTTAGAGCTGCATGGTAACAGGACAGAAGCAAGAGTCCCTGCCGTGCGACTGGAAGCAAAGACTGGCTGACAGTCCAAATTCCTGGACGTGAAGCACTGCTTTAGTTAACTTCTTCACCTTCCCGGATATCACTCCCCTGACAGAACCTCTTCTGCTTAGCTGGATGCCTGGTTCTAGCTCTCATGGCCAAGCTTGCCCCGTTTGACCTGTAGCTTTGAATGCTCTATAGAAGTGTTAAATATTCGAAGGTTAATATTGGATGCTGAACGGTTGGGAAGGGGAGAAGATTCTGGTCCCTGTGACAATAATTACATCCATGGGTCTTACTGATTCTACCAGAATGACACTGCCCTTTTTTCTCACACATACATGTACACTACTATGTAATATATATTTGGTAATAAAACCCAGATCTATTGAGCCCTAATGATTTTTTTATAAACATAATACTGTGCATATTTCCATTTTAAATTATTAATATTTCACTGTACAGAAGCTATTGTGTTTCTAGACCTAGCAGGCCAAAGTTTTTTCCTTAGAGAACTTGGACTGATCCCCACCCACCATACACACACCTTTCCTTTCTTCTTTTCGACTAAACATTAAGGTAAAAGTTGCTTTCAACTTCATTGTATTAAGAGGCCACGTACACAGTACTTTTCTGAAAATGCGAATATTCTCCATGTTAGGGGAATCCTACTGATGAAGCAGAGACTTCCATCAAGGGAGCACAGCATTGAAAATTGTGAAAAAATTGTTCTGGGAAGTACAGGTTTGCCTCATTTCATGCAAAAGATTTATTCCTGAAAAGTTAGGTGCGTATCAAGTCACACTCTGAGCCTGATGGGGAATTATAGCACTCACTGATCAATTCTTTTAAGCAGTATCTTTTTTACACTTGATCTTAGCCAAAAGGCCGAGACGCAGTATCGTTTCATAGGTGACTAAGTATCCTCAACTTCATGGGTTTGGTAAGGCAAAATGGCGCAGTACCAAATTGCTCAAACTTTATTCATGCTCCCTTCAGATAAACATAAAAATCTCATTCCCTTTAAAGATGACATGAAAAATTTCACACATACACAAAAATAGAAAATATGAACTTCCATATATACCCATCTCCCAGATTCAACAACTATAATGATCTTTGTTTGCTTCATTTATTCCTTTTTTTCTTACTGAAATAATTTAAAGCAAGTCCCAGATACTATGTCATTCCCTCTACGTCTCTGTATGAAACTCTAAAAGACACAGGAATTTACTTACATAACCACAGCACCAAATATTCCTGATTGTGTTTTAAAAATTTCTTTTTAATAGTTGATTTGTAGGTCTGAGGATCCAAATAAGATTTACATTTGATTGTTACATTTGATTGTTAGACCTCCCAGGTAATTTTCCATCCAGAGCCGACCCTCTCACTTCCGTTTTTTCAAATGCCACTGACTTGTTAGAAATAGAGTCAGTTGTTCATTTTTGCCATTTACTTTCTTTTGATGTCATTTCATCATTATCACATGCGTTTTAAATTAAGTTTTATTAGAATTGGCTTCAACTTCTTTTGGTAAGAATACTCCCTAAACAGTACACTCTGTGCTTCTACCTGAGAGGGGCCGTGAGCAGACGGTATGTGAGAAGGATGTGTGTGAGAGAGGGTACGGGCAAAGAAGAAACACGAGCAAAGGTACAGACAGAAGCAGGTAAGTATGTGAGATGGTCAAGCGAAGAAACAACACTAGGAGAGAGGATTTCAGCACTGTTCGCTGCACGGCATACGCAGGTGCCTTCCCTTTGGCTCTGCTGAATCAGCATTTCCAGGGCCAGAGGCTCAGCTGTCTCTATTTTCACAAGGCTCCTAAGGAAATGCTGATGGTTTGCCAGGCCTGCAAGCCACTGGCCTGGGGAACACCGTGCATGTGAGCAGTCTGCTGTCGGTATGTCCAGCTCACCCTTGCGTCAGGGGTGCGGCACGACTTAGGGCAGCTTCTCTCCCCTGAAGCTTCCGTTTAACTCTTGCCTCTCAAGTCAAGTCTGACTTGATCACTCTGTTCATAGTAACCAATCGACTTCATTTCTTAGCCCTTGTCTAAAATTGTCCATCTTAGTTGTTAACTTACTTGTTTCGGGGATGCTTTCCTACTAGAATGTATGCTCCCAAAGAGTGTGGACCTTGCCTGTCTTGTTCATTGTGGTAATTCCAGTGCTTAGAAGAGGCCTGGGTATGTAAAAGATGCACACTAAATATTTCCAGGATGAAGGGATAAATTTGGCAGATTTAGGAAATTCTTTTTCGAACACTCTTATGTAATGTAGATAGAAAGCAAAAAAAAAAAATACTCTTTAAGCTTGTCTTCACTAAGATTGGACTAATAAGTACCTTCTTTGAGAATTGCTCTTGGCCATTTTGGATATTTTGCTTTATGATAGCTCATGTCACCTTACTGTTTAAAAGGAAAAATTTGGGACAGCATTGCATAGAAGAGATCTGCAACTCTGAACATCTATCTAATCAGTTCAATAATAATTTCCAAATGTACTTAATGGACTATTAACTCAGTAATTAGAAATCAAATTTTGCTACGCTGCAAAAGATGTCAAAATTATGTATGCTCAGACTGAGATATTTTAAAATTAAAATTTTATTTAATTAGCATTCCTCAGAGAAAGATGTTTTAAAATTAAAATTTTATTTAATTAGTGTTCCCATAATCTATATTAAAATTTATTTGTACACTGCTGACTTATAAAAACATAGGCAGGGCAGAGTAAATTTACAGAAAGAGCTCATGGTGGTTAACAAAATTCAATGACATAAAAAAGTTAGCCAAAAAAAAAAAAAAAAAGTCCCCGCAGAAAAAATGATTTAGGGTTTAAGGAATAGGAAAAAAATATGAATAAAGTGAAAAAACTTTTATATAAGTTGTTTTGTGGGGTGTTTGAAAACATTCCTCCCTTTCATCCACACTTTTGTGAGTTAAAGTGAGTGGATTTCTATCGCATTCCTGTTGTCACTATTGCCAAATGCTTTCGTATGGATGAGGCAGATACCTGGTCGTTTAAGGAGCGGGATAAATGGGCCACGACAGCTTTCCCCATCCCCAATTCACCAGGGAACGTTTGAGAATGCCACCTGACACGAGGACAGCACTGTGCTCTTACACAATCTGCAGTTTGATCCGATTGTTCCCCAGCGGGAGAGGCAGGCCACAGCTCACTCAAGAGTCAATGATTGGATTAACAGTCTAATTCCCAACAGATGAATAGAATACTGATGTCTTGTCAGCCCAGATCACAAAAGGAAAACACAATCTGCTTCTACAGCTCAGAGATTTAACCCTCTATTTGCTCTGAAGCTGCAATTCCAGATTTTACTACTGTAATGTCTTCAGAACTATTTGCCTATAAATGTTATCAAATGATGGTCCGCCCACTTCCATCCTTTTTTAGGGTAATTTTTAAAAATGTTTAAAAACAGGCAAAGACTTTTACTTCAGTTTTACTCTCCACATTAGTCCTGCTGTGTAAATTCTTTCCCCGGTTTCTTAAAGAAATATTTAATAAACTGCTTTCTTTGGGGACTCAATAAAATAGGACATAGCCTATGGAAAGAAAGGTAACAAAATCCATACGTTCAAAGATAAAACTGTTTTTGAGCTATTTTTCTGACATAAGCGACTGATTTTATTAAGGGGAATGAATGATTGTATTAAGGGGAATAGAGTCTCAATAAATGTTCGCTTTAGTTCATTCCCCTATTCCACCTCTTCCTCCCAGCCCTTTTGTAATTTAATAATTTTTGTGTATGGCTGTACAACTAAGAATCAAATACAAAGGTCTTATTTCTGATGCTGGTTTCAAAATACGAACAAAAGACTTCATCAAGTCACTTATGCATTAGAATTCTATAATAAAGATATATGCAACATTCTTCTATGAGTAGAAAAACAAAGATGCAGCATTCCAAGCAACTTTCGCGATACTTTATTTTCTATACCCTTCTGCCTATAACCTGTCAATGTAACAAGACAGACTGATTTTAGCTGGTTGTGAGTACAAACAATGATGGTACTGGCTAATCTGTTTACTGCAATAAGTAATTTACATGTGTTCTTTTATTTAATCCACCCAATAATCTTATGAAGCAGGTATTAAATTATCTCATTTCACAAATAAAGAAACCGAAGCTAAGTTGGGGTAAGTAACTTTGTTTGAGCTCCATGATTTGTAAGTGGCAGAGCCAGAACTTTAAGTCTCTGGCTCCAAAGCTTATGTTCTTAAACACTACTGGGATTTTGTGGGATTCTTGTATATCTTCATATTTATAAGGAGATTTTTCAGTATTCTGGGGTGTTAAAATTAAGATTCATCCCTCTCCTAGAATCTGCTATTATTCTTTTGGGAAAACATCTCTATATGCACAAATGCTCTCCATTGGCTTTTCTTGTTCTTTAGGACATTTTTTTTCAAGGATTTCATGATAGATAGCCCCCTAAAATGAGCCATGTCAAAAACAGAAATCTTTTTGTCCATGGCTTGGGAGTCATATTCAACTTCTATCCCTTTTCTTTATCTCTTATCTTTCATCAAGGGTGGATGATTAAATTTTCCTTTTGTACTGGATCTCTAATTCCTTCTTTTTCCACAGTAATGGACCTGATCCAGCTCCTAACCTCCCAATCCACTAATTCCTACAAGAGTCTCCTTAATAATTAATTTGGTCTCCTGTCCCTTTTGCAAGCACTGTCCTAAGCATGCCGTTCTTCATGTAAAACTTTGAAGCATATTCTAATTGTCTTCAATTCAGATAAGAATTTCTAACTCAGAATTTCCCTAGCTTTGAATAGAATTTGGCATATTGTTATGGTTTTAAAAATTAACATTCTACATATAGAAAGTTTAGATCAGTTCAAATATGGGAACGTATTATATAAAGAATATAATTTGTTTATATTATTAGGTTATATATAATAATGAATATATTATTGTTTATATTATAATATTAAATTAGATTGGAATCTAATTCTTTATGATAATATATACTTCCATAATAGCCAATACATTAAAGGACATTTTTGAAAAATAACAATTATAGGGAAGAGAACATTTTCTGGAAAGTGACATCAATTCAAAAACCAGTCACAAAATATGGATGGTGTGAAAGATCTTTATCCTACCTCGCCTCCCACAGATCTTTCTTAATTCAGACATACTTTCCTTTCTTTTAAGAAAATAAAAACTTACACTTGTATATCATTTTACAGAACACTTTGATATATACCAAATTATTTGAAACTAACATGCTGAAGTAAGCAGGCAGTAGCTCCATTTTATAAATAAATTGAAATTCGGCACGGTTAAACGACTTGCCCAAAGTGATACAGTAAGCCAGACAACAGAATAGGACCTAAACTTATGTCTCTACACAAAGGAAGCAAAGAAATGGCAGCTTTACAATTTCAATGGCTAATTCCCACTTTTAGAGCATAAGCAACAGCTATAGTTGAATTTGGATAATACAATGTTAGCTACTAACATTTTGGCAAACCAAGATTCTTCCTCCATCCCCAAATATGCTGTCAATGTTCACGCCGTTAAGCATGAAGAAATCCAACTAAGAGGAGAAAGGACAGTCTCAGTAACTAATAATGGTAACTTGATACTAAAATAAAACAATTTAAAACATGTGTTTAGAAGATACAGATAGCATGAACAGATTCTGCATCAAGACGGGTTCTATCAGAGGTTCCCTAGAAACTGGAAGACCTTTAAGAGGATGTTCCCCAAAGAGCTCCTTCCCTCAGTATCTGAAAGAAGGGCAGTAGAGGGCATGAAGAAACAGAACTGCCTCCTTGCATGTTGAAGACCCAGAAGCACCTCTGTGCTGGCTGATACGTGATGCTCTAATGACAGAGGACAGCTCATAAGCTCTTGTGATGTTTTCTGAGGTTTCTTCAGACGGTGTGAACTCTTAAATTCAGAAGAAATTTTATTGTCCTCAATAACACAAATTGGGAAGGTAGAAATCTTTGTTCTGGGTGCCCTGGTCAGGCAGAACATTAGCTGACAATGCTGGAAACCGTGGTAGGAGGGTCTACTAACCCATCTTTAAAAGATAATATTGTTTTTAATAATACCCAAAGGTTTTCACATTCTGTATGTCTACAAGTTTAGATTCCTCTCACATAATACAAAAACAGCATTTTTGCAGATATTCTAAAATAAGTCACACTAACTTTAGTTATCCTTTCAAAAAACAGTAATGATAACAGTATCAAGCAGAAACTGAAAACCAAAACCAACCAACCAAACAAACACAAAACACCCAAACAATTTTATTAACAAGGAAAATCAAATCAACGGTGTGTCCTTTGTGGTGACAGAGATAAACTTGTCTGATTGTGGAAGGCAGGTTAAAGAGTAGGGCTTGGACAGTTGTGACCTGAAATAAGCAGACTGCCGGCTTTATAAATACATACAGAAATAATTAAAATATAAGGGGTTTAGAGGGATTAGTCTCCTTTAAATAATCTCGGCCATAAAGCCTGTAAAGACCCTGCTGGCAGCAGGCCCATGTGACACCAGCTGTCGGGTATCAGAGTCGCAGAGAGAGGAGTAACTGCCACCACTTCTGCACTGACTTCCTCTGTGCACTCACCTCTGGACTCATCTTCAGTACTCACTGCACCACAGGTCAAGGTTAGCAGAGTACCACCTGGTACAAGGTGGAGCGTTACCATTTGACTTGATTACCTACCCTTAGCTGAGGGAAAAAACCCAAAGCAAAACAAGCAAGTTCGTGCTGGAAGGGGATCCCCAACTGCAGGGCTCAGAGGGCACTAGGGAAAAGCAGGAGGGCTCCGGAAAAGTGCCGACTGCCTGGTTCCATTCATGTACCTTATGGCAACGTCAAAGTCACCTTTAATTATTTTCAAACTGAGTTTTCAGGAACGCAGATAGCACCCTTACTCCCAAAGGAAGCACAAAGCAACTGATAACTCTTTAAAAAAACAGTAACATTTATTTTGCTTCACAGCTAGCCACAAATTCAACAAATATTTTTAAAAGGTGACCGAGCCAATGAATAAAACAAGAATGTTTATAATAAACAGTATTCTTTCAGTCAGATACAGTTTTTGGGGGGATCCCCTCTGTATCTCTATTACATGGTATTTCCATGACTTTAAAAGGCAAACATTTAAAAAACAGACAATAAATTTGAGGGCAACATGAAATCAATGTATGCAGAAGTCATTTTTAAGTGATGTGCGAATGTAAAATACACATATTATTTTATGAAAAGGATTTGTGCAGATGGAATGTACTTGGAATGGTAGAAGAAAACAGAAGTTGAAACAGAACGTTCCGACTCACTAGAGCATTCAGACACTACCCTGTAAGAACATACACTCTCTATGTACTTATCACACGTATTCTTTCACCAGAAGAAAATGAGACTGGGTACTGGACCACCTTCTTTAAATAGAGTCTATCTGGGGTTCCTAAGCCTCTTTTATTCTGATTTTGCTTCTGTGATTTTTGGATGTCAACAAACCTCTTCCTGTGATAATTTCTTCTTGTCAAAAAATGATTTTTTTGGTCTTCATTTTACTACACAGGTGCATTTTAAGGACAAGTGAATAAATAGTGTGTGTCTAACTCTCTATAGAGTAAAAGTGGGCTAATACATCAGTTCTAAGTATTTCAAAGGAAATACTTCTGATATACAGTGCAATATTCTGCATAACACAATTACCATATTTCTTACACACAGAAAAATCAAATTTCAAAGAATTAGAATATCAAATATAACTTCCTTTTTTTAATGAGTAAAAAGGTACTTTGGGTTTTTACATGGTTAAAGGGCAAAAGATCTTGTTAAAAGACAATTTTAAATATCAGGCTACCATAAATGACAGTTTCATTCTACTATTACACAATGGCTCTTAGGAAATTTAGGACGCATTTCTATTCTTTTAAATAACACGCCGGCACACATAATTTCTTTAAAAATGAAAGCTCTGTCTTCATGTTTTTTTCTTCCCTTCAGAATGGGTTTTAAAGACTGCCAATGAGGAGGCCAAATGTCAAATACAGGCCCATCCATTCTACTGTATTGATAGCCATCAACCTTTTTTTCACACATGAGAGTGCTCCCAAATGTTAATAACTTTCAAACTAAATGATTTGATTCAAACTTTGAACCACTGATCCAGAGGTGACTATCTCTTTTCAAAGATCCCCTAGGCCAGTGGTTCTCCGGTATGGGCCATATGCCAACAGTATCATTTTCACCTGAAAATTTGTTACAAATGCAAATTACTAGGCTCTACCCCAGAGGAACCGAACCAGAGACTCTGGGGGTGGGACCAGCAATTTGTTTTTAACAAGCCCTAGGTGATTCTAACACTAGCCAACATTTGAGGACCACTGCCTGTGCGAGTATATTCTCTGTAAATGAGCACCATCTTTTGGACAAAGAGAAGGAGATATCAATTGCAGTGGAATAATGAAATGTAGTAAAAGGTTTCCTAAAATATTAAATGATTTACCTTTTCTTTAATTTTTAAATTTAAACATATTTGACAGGATTTCTTTTCATCTTCCAGTGAACGGCTGCCTATCAGAGAGACCATTATAGTCTGGTGCACTGTTGTTACAGTTCGGTAACATAAACTGACATTTATTGGAGCTTCACATAAGATTTTTCCATCAACGGATGTGTTGGAAGAGCAATAACCAACTATGCTATGTTGGGCAAATACCTACACATCAGGACACTTTTCAAAGCCATCAGGCAAAGGGGGTCAGTCGAATTTTTTTTTTACTGCACAGGCTAATGCTTTAAGAGTGTCTTGATGGAATCAAGGAAATTGGATTGTTCCCCCATTTGCTGGGCTAAAACAAGCCTTTTTTATTTATCCCATTAGAGGAACACAAGAGAAACCTTTTAAATGTCACTAAAAATTTCCCTGCATTGCAAAACCCAGTCAAAGGGGGTTTAATTTTCTCGAGATCTCTTAAGTAATGCAGTATGTCAAGGTTTAATAAATTGTAGGTGGGGATAGTTTTCATTACAGGCAACTTTTTTTTTAAACAGGTGCTTAGATATGCTTAGGCTTCTATTGAGAGAGGTCGGGGCACCACCTCAAACAGCATCCAACTTCAGTCCAAATAAACAAATGAACCATAATGGAATCTGTAAAATATTTGAAATAAAATTTAAGGACACTTTTCGAAAGGAAAATATTTTAAAATGTACTTAAGGTGATGGTTAACCTTTTTAGAAGAGGTATTTGTGTATTGGGCATCTTGAAAATTTTCTTAAAAGAATTTGGCCTTGAAAGAAGTCTAGCACAAAAGTTAGGCATCCAACAGTCTTTCAACAGAAAGAGGTACAGCACAGCCAAGACAGGCACTAACGTATTCCCAGTCTGAAATGGGGGGAAACTCTGCATTTCACAACTTTCAAAATACTACAGAAACATCAATTAATGAAAACAAAAGTCGATTTATATGTTGTATGAATTGCATAGATTTTTAGAAACATATGTTGAAGTGGTCTATATTTACCTTATGAGCATATATTTATTTTGGTATATTTGTTGAATAGATATAACCATTAAACATTCTGGGTTGTTGGTGTTTTTGTGTGTGTGTGTGTGTGTGTTGTTTTTGAACTTTCCCCTCTTCAATAAAATACTAAAAATGTTTCCAAACACAAAACAAAATGTTATAGAGGGAATACCAGAATGGCGGACTTAAGAAAAAAAAATGGCTATCTATAAATGAGGGTGGCTCTTTTCTTGAATTATCAACTTAATAGAAATATTTTCAACCATACTAAATGAGAATTGTGTACACCTTACTATATCCCCTAGCTCCCAACACACACACACACACACACACACACACACACACACACGGGGTTACGGGGCAAGAGAGAGAGGGAGAAAGAGAGAGACAGAGAGGGGGGGAAACTATGACAAAGACAAAAGATAATCCTATTCTGAAATGGAATAATTAATAATTAAGTTATGTCAACTATCTTTCTTTTATTACCTGCTTTTAAAAAACACTTTTAGCTCACATCAGGGCCAGATGCCGCAAGGTTCACCAGTGAGGTAGTTCCCTGGGGGCAGCGTGCAGGCTGTGAATGCCACCTCACCAACTTCTTGTGTTCTGAGTCTGCCCTAAGACCACAGCTGTTCCAGAGGGAGGTTTAAGGCTGAGAGAAATGCCAGCCGACAAAAGGAGGGTACGAAGGAGGGTGGGAAACAGAAAGATTACCCTTTGTCATGCACAATCAGCTATCCCTAGGCTTTCAATAAATATGCTTTAATTAGTCATTAAAATTAGTATCCTCCTTAATGGGAACTCCAGCTTTATTACTTAAGAAAGTTCCTAACAACTTAATGCATTTCATTATTAGACCTCTATCCTTTACACTATGTATGGGGAGAGGTAGTTTGCGTTTTTTAGCTGTTAGCAATAATAACTCAGCAGCTCTAGATAAAATTCTAAGTTGTTAGGCTTTGAAAGTTAAATCATTGACAATCTTCCTAATCCGTCAACACTGGCAAAAGAACTATCAATTATAAAAAAACAAACTAATAGGCACTAAAGAGAAAAGAGCTGAACAGGGAAATAAAGGAGTATATTAAGAAATTTCATAATGAATATTTAATCATTAAAAGACCCTGCCATTGGCTTAACTTTGCTCTTTGCATAAGAGAACCTAAGCTGATCCCAAATCTTTGACATTTAGGTGATGAGAAAAGTTGAGAAAATGTAGCATTATTTTTGCTGGAATGCAGGGATTCTTATTCTGGATTCTTAGATTTCGAGGACATCTATGGAAGGGCTTCAGCAAGTGTATGAGCCTATTAAAATTGCCTGCAAAAATTCTAAATGCGCGTCCTTTCTCTCTGGTGTTCATAGCTTTCCTCATATCCTTTCTACAAAGGTTAAAAACCACCTTTGTGGAGTCGCAGTATAGATTCAACAAGATGGGCCACGAATTGGTAATTGCAGAAACTGGGTGATAAGCACATGGAAGTTTGTTATATTATTATATGAATTTTGCAAATGGTTGAAGTTTTTGTCATTAAAAGGTCTTTTTGGAAAAACGGCTGTGAAAGGAATTATGTACAAACCAGTTCTTGATAGAATTATGGAATTACATCTGTCAATCTAAGTGAATTGCTAATGTAAGTGACAATTCCATCTTGACTTACGTCGTAAAGTAAATCAAAAAGAAAGTGAGAGATTTGTTGTTTTATAAAACGTTAAGTGTAGAAACCATCCAAGTATGGAATTCGTTCACATCAAAACTTTCAAACGATGCAAGTTACTTTACTTTTGAATTCCTTGTTCTGTTTCACAACATATCAAAATTTGACACAAAATCAGGAAAAAGGAAGAGAGAAAAGGTTACTGGCAAAGCCAAGCCTACGGAGACAAAGAAGGTGTTGGTTTGGTGCTTGAAGGGGAGGGGCAAACGGAGAGGAGTAAAGTGGGGGGTCTAATCGAATCATTTTAAAAAGCTCAGCCTCTCAGAGTTAACCTTGCCAATCAGAGTACGAAGGAGCAGGAGTGGGAGCAGAGCATGTTTGTGCACATTAAACTTTGCGTGTGTCCTTGAACCTGCAGTGCAGCCTGGGAAGGCTTGGTAATGCTCACCCTTACAGAGAACCTTGAATTCCATTAGAAAGCTCCACGGCAAGGAGAAACCCTCAAGTGGCGGCTTGCGCCACACAGACAGCTCACGCCCTTTACTATCAGAAGTGAGCTCATGGGATTAAGTCTATGAGTCCCGGGAAATTAAAACGTATGAACACACTGACAAATGCCATTATACCAACAAGAAATATTTAAATCTTCTTTCCTTTTCTTTCTTTCACTTTTTTTTTTTTTTTAAGAGATGGCAAATATTTAAAACAGTGATACAATAAAAATGGGTTACTAAGTCTACAATGGAATTAACTGGTCTGGCTAACATCTGACTAATGTTATACTAATATTTACATCTCTGTAACAGCAGTCACCCATCTGATGGCCTAGCACATTTTACACACATTTTTAAATAAAAGGATGTGTGACAGCAGATACCTTGTCTTTCATGTCATATCTGTTATTATAGTTCTACTCCGTTCTGTACTACTGAGATGACAGCTACCTTATATAATTGTACAGTTTTAGAATTACATGTAGGCAGATGTAAACTCAACAGGTAAGAGACATTTCTAATAATTAGAGCTTTCTAAAATGGAACAGGCTACTTGCTGAAGTAAACAGAAATGCCCAAGCAGAAGCTGGCTTGGCTTAACCACCTTTGGACGTTTAGCAGAGAGAATTCCTGCGTTCCATGGGAAACTGACTCTGATGGTCTTTGAATTCCTTTCCGGCTTTACAATTTTACAATTATGCTTTATTTAAGGTCACGCCATTAGTGGCAGAGTAGAAATTGGGCAACTTGACTCCAAATGTAGTCCTTCAAAACCCAAGGTTACAAACCACTCAAATGACTGCAGGCAGTAAATACAAACGAGTGCGGTTAACTGGTGAGAGGAGCAACAGTGGGATCACAGAAGACAGGAGAGCCCCCGGCCGTCCACGGAGGGCAGCAGCTACTCAGCTCTAGCTGACGGATGCCTCCTGGGAATGTGCCCAGGATTGTCATAGCTTCAGATTTTCCAAGAGAATCCTAACATCTATATTGCTATGTGAAATTAAGTGGCCATAAGTTACAAATAAACTGTGAGTACCACGATGGTGCCAAACAATAGATCTTTGGGCTGCATATGACCCATGCCAGTTTGTGACCATGACACTTTCCAAAAAGTCCATTTCCAAACTACTGATTTTTTAAAAAATTTATTTTATTTTAAGTGTGTTTTTCCAGGACCCATCAGCTCCAAGTCAAGTAGTTGTTTCAATCTAGTTGTGGAGGGCGCAGCTCACAGTGGCCCATGTGGGGATAGAACTGGCAACCTTGTTGTGAAGGGCACCTCGCTCTAACCAACTGAGCCAACCGGCCGCCTCCACTACTGATTTTCTAAAATCCTCCTCTAGATTTCTTCAAATTTATCAACATTCTTTTTGAAATACAAAAATTTAAACTTTATGCTTTATGTTGATTAGTCTTCTATGTATATAATAGTATTTTGTGCTGGCGTTTACAGATTATATTCCTGTTACGGTGGCACGAAGTTGGTTTTTGTAATATCAACACTACATTGCAGTCTCATTGTTCACCTATGTTCCACAATAACCATTAAATTTCCTATAGATGGTATTTGTGCATAATCAGTCTCTATGTATGTGCATATGAATATGGCCTTTAAATATTCTATAGCTCTTGCTTTGTAAAAAATTACCTTTCCTTTGAAGTCATTTTCCCCCCCAAATTATCTTATTTCCATATTTTCAGGCATTATTAACCACTCTATGAGTCAGTTCGATCATCAAAAAAGAAAGCTTGGCCATTTCTAGACCTTACTCTGTTGACTCATTTGTTATTTTGTATAATTCCTTCATTTTTAATTCATCCTCATAATGTGATATTTAGAAGAACATTTTAGACTCAACAACACTAAGCACAGCCAAATATATTTTATAACATATATACATTTAAATAATAAATCTCAGAAATCATCAATGAGCCACTATTTCAACATTCAAATAAGTTAGTTCTTTTAAGACAAATAACTGAGCCATTTCTGGAGTTCAATGAGGAAGAATGGCCTGACTTTTTAAAAAAGTTACAGTTTTATAGAATTAATCCAATTCTGAGGGCACAATCAACTTTAAAGTGTACAAGAGGTTATGATTCAGTTATCGGTCCCTAAGATGTTCAGAAACCTTTATGGTGAAAAAGGTGGACTGCCTGGGAATAAAAAAAAGAGTTCTTTTGTTTTCAAGCTTACGATAATGTAAGATGTCAACAATTTCTGGTTTATAGCAATAGCGAGAGAGAATGTAGCCAGGGGGCCATTTAGAAGGAGCAATTTGCCATACCAGGACATAACACTTTGACAGTGTCCTATAATTCAGTTAGATGTAAAAATAAGATGACACTGGGTGTTCTGTGAACTCAAAGTAATTTGAACTTGATTCACACTGTACTGTGAGCCAGTTGTTCATTTTCAGATACCAACTTAACAAAAGAAGTGAGTATTCAATATAAAAATGATAGAAAAAATATAACTTATTAAAGAGAATTATGAGCTGTGAGAATAGGAATGTGGATGAAAAGTCACACTGAGGGGGAAAACCTGTTAAACAAAATAATGTTTACATATAAGAATTTCATTATAAGGAAGAAAATATTAAGGACATGACGAACTTATTACTGTAATCCTCATAAAACGCATCAGATGGCTGTGAATTCTAAAAGTACTGAGTCAGTGTGATAGAGTCTGATGGCAGCATAATGTAGGAAAAAAAGCATGGAATCCGCAGTGAAAACACTTGAAGTGTGAACTCTGGTTATCCTACTTATTAGCTTTCTGTTCTCAAGCAATTCCCATAACCTCTCTGAGCTTTAAGTTTCCTCAACTGTGAAATGAAGACAATACCACAGAAGGACTCCTGTAAGGACAAAATGAGCTAATATATATAAATATAGTTTGCAGAATAGAGAAAAAAATCATAAAAATATGTGATCTTTAAATATTGGTTCAATCAGCTTTGCTCACCATTTTCAGACTTGCTGTGCATTGACATTTGTCTATCTGTTAATCCAGAAAACTCTGTCTACATTTTTTGGAGATGTAGAGATTTCTTGCATAAGGGGCTGAATACATTTGTTTTATTAGTCAACAGATATTTACAAAATGCCTCTAAAGCTGCTGGGACTTAAATAATACCAAAGCCTTTGTACACAGTGTGGAATAGACGTAGTCTCTACCTTCATAATCCATTACAGGAGAACTCTTTCTTAAAACAAAATCTTCTTCAGAAGTCTAATCTTAAAATAGGTAAAAGCTAAAGTGGGAGGTAACTTCTAGGTACCTCTGTGGGGATTCACAGGGCACCCTGAGAACCACCAAGCTGGTAGGCAGGCCTCCTCTAATACTGGTATGTTCCCAGGACAAGAGTACAAATGGATATCTCCAGAACCCCTTTTGTTCCAACCCCCTCCTACATCACAAAGGGCCTCATGTACAGGAGTCCAGACACCTTAGCTCGCATGTCCAAGCTCAATCCATTCCCCCACCTTCCATTCCCTTGCCCTGTGGCCACACATACCAGCAGCGTGATCTACCCTAAGGTTGGATCCTGGAAGTGAACTGGGCCTTTTGGACTGGTCTCTATATAAGCCAATTGAATTCCTGGTGAATATGTGATTTAAGAGTACAAAGTGGGTGTAATTTTACATTTGGGAAGGGGAAAACAAAAGACGGAGAAATGAATTTCTTACACTTCAGCTCTTTCTTTTTTCTACTCTAGTCATAAATGAACATCTTCTACCATTTCCTAAGACTCTATTTCTTTCAAACCATTCACAGTTTTAAAAAGTATGTTAAATAAGAAATTGCATTTCTAAGAAATAAATAACTGTTTGAAAAAAATAAGTAACAGCTACATGAAACAAAACCAGTCCATTGCCAATACATGTCAAGCGCAATAAGTCACTTCAGTACGAGTACCGCAGTCTCGTAATGCATAACCTTCAGTTAGCGGTACATCTCATTTATCTGTAGAACAAAGCCTTTAGCATCCACTGCTCAAGAATGTCTACCTGATATGTGTGTTACAGCACATTTGTTTAGGCCTGCCTCTCTCAAACAATCCTCTACAGAATAAGAAAGTATATATATATATATATATATATATATATATATATATATATACACATATATATATAATTTATAAGTAAGCATATTGACCAGATATGTCAACAAAGTCATGAAGTATTAAGATAACCTTGTTAATATCAAGTTTTACTAATCTAATTTCTCTCCATAAATTTCTAAAAGACATAGTTTCTTTGAGGCATTATTATTTCCACTCTAAATCTTTATTCTTTGCTTATATCAAACATATATTAAGTGTTATGTGCAGTGATATGTCCAATACATATAGTGGTGTTTTCTTGAGAACTAAGGTTCCTCTTTTTCAATTTTATCTTCCTTGAATAGGAATTTTTCTACCACGCTTTCTGAACTCAGGGTAGAAAGTCTGAGTATAGTTGACTTCCAAATGATCCATTAAAAACTACAACAATTTGCCATCAGAGAGGAGTTGTTTTCATTATTATTTTGTTGTGTACATAAACTTATAGAAAATAGGTGAGTTCCAAAATGAAAGGCAGAAACATGCTGGAAAATGACCTCATGTTCTTTTGCCTTATTTGTTCTGCTTCAAAATAACTTCTCTAAAAAACCTTAATGTTTCCACTGTATTTTGATAAACTAACTGAAAATTTACCAGAGATCATTTGTTATTGGATTTGAATCTTGATGGGGCAGCAGCCGGGTGACTTTGGATTATTATGCAGAAAAAATTCATTTCACAGGATTATTATAAGGAAAAAGGAGACCAAATATGTAGATATATCTTACATAATTATTTGAAAAATAGCAAATGCTCAGCCAATAGGATTATATCTAAATTTGTATCCCTCCTTTAAAAATGCAACCGTAGCTAAGAATTCTAAGCAGTTAGTGATTCATCACAGGCAGTGATTGAATTAGTTTAGTCTGACTGTTTTTATCCTAACTCCTACTTAAGATAGGTAGCACTGAAGAATGGGCAGGTGCATATGGGGTTTAGAATTACAAACCTGGCACTACAGAATTATGCGTAGACATTTTATAACTTTGCGATTCCCATCCTCCCAACCTCCCACCCCCACCCCTGGGACTCACCTACTGAATCATAATTTCTGGTGACTCACGTTTGGGGACTTCGGGGATATACAAAGTGAGCTCAGCAATTTCAAAACGTGAGGAATATTGGATAAAACCGTTTGGTCATAGAGGGGGGGCTTTGAGAGTCAATCATAAAAGCTGAGAATTGATTCATAGGTAAGAAACTATTAGAGGTTTTTGATAATAGAATCATTTAGATACTGAAGTAGCATTTAGATCATGACATTAAAGGAAGACTAACCTGTTATAACTACGTAGGATCAAAAAAGTCACGTTAATAAGTTGCCACAATAATATATGGGTGAAGGAATGATGGTTTGAACCACAGACATGTCAGTGGAAATGGAATACATACTATGAAGCTCTCCATGCCTTTCCAGTCCAACAACTGCAAATCCCAAGAGTCCCTTTCCCACAGTCAGATGGCAGTTGAGCCTCAGCAGCAATAATGTCATTAAATGATGAGTGGAATGCCAAGGCTTTATACTACTTGAGTAATTATTATCATCATGGATAAACAATAATATAATGCATAAACAGGCAAGCTTTTGACAACTAAGTAGAAATTAAAAGTATGAACAGAACAGGACAGAGGAAAACCTTTCCTAGTAACACACTAGCCTAACGGTCTTTCTTATTCCACAAGGTTCTTTTGTGTTGTTACTTTTTAAATGATGGGACAGACCCATTATACATTTAATAATTGATACTATTTTGTCATATTTTCTTTCTTTTTATCTTTCTTTGTTTGGTGAAGTAGGTTCAAGAAATGATAGACATTAGGACTTCTTGTCCTTAAATGTATCAGTGTGTACCTAAAAACAACAAGGCAATTTCCTACACAACCACAATACCACCACCACACTTAAAAGAGCTAACACTAATAAAACGTTAACGTAACGTGGCCCTCTTTAACTTTTGTAGTTAACGCATACACGAGTATACAAATCAAGACAACACGGTCTTGGGTTGTGTTCCTCCCCCAAAGCAATTCTACGTGATCTTTTTCAGTTAGCTCTCACAATTAATTAACTTTGCAAATCCTTTGGATCTTACTAGCAAAATGATAGAAACTCCTCTATCACCTTAAAAAATGTATCATTAGAGAATGTTCATTGGATAATGACAAACAGAAGCAACTGGAGTTTCACACGTAGTGCTTCCATAAGACTTTCAAGAGTTCTTGAGAGTACCATTTACTTCTTTCCAAGTGTCACGGGTAAGGATTGCACATCAGTAAGAACCATGGCATGCTCGAGACTGCCCTTAACAGAACCAAGACCTCTGGCCACTGTCAGATAATCTGTCACTATAAGCTACTTGTATCCAAGCCAGATATTTATTGCTATTGATCTGCCTGGTCCCAGCAAAAGACTTTTGTTCTCCCAGACCGGGACTTTGACCTCAATTAAGTTATGAATTTCAATCCGATAGACTGCTCCACTTACCCTACTGCTCTCCCTGACTGGATTAATTAGAATTAGCTAGGCCGAGAGTCACCCCAAGCTCCTCATGGATCATGTTATTTTAATAATAAATAAAGGAACAGCAGCAATGTACAAGAAGTATTTTGAAAGATTGCTCATCTAGGAACATCATTCAGAACCTGCCAATATCAATTTCTCTGACTTTGATTACCTCATTTACTTTTATTTCTTTTCCTTCATTGGAATTTCCCCTTTTATTTTGGCTTTCTAAACATGTTCTTTGCATAGAGAAATCAAAGTACTATTTGCCATTTTAGCACTTTGCTATTTTAGGGTTTCATTAGAGAGTAACTCATTAAAACAATCATTTGCAAAAATGTAACTTAAAACATTTAATAATCTCAGAGCATCAGGAAAAATACCATCATCTAGAAAAATACTAGTCTTTAGCTAAATGTACTTTTCCTATAGCTAGCTAATGCACTAAAACCAGACAAATCAAAATGTAACTGAGAAGGCAATATCCAAGCTTGCAAAGCATAAAAATGTGCAAATATATTTATTTTTAACCCATAACCCTTTGGGACAGATTACATACTGGCCAATGAGAATTCTAAATCTTGCTGATAATCTACAATAATCAGTAGGATCAGTATTTGCTAAATATACTATTCTAATTTTATGATTTACCCCCAGATATAAAACATTATTTAAAAATGTAAAGAATATTATATAAGAATACTCATATTCTGGAATATAGTATTTGGTATTTGATACTGAAATTGCAAGATTTTTAGGAAGTATAAAGAGAATCCCTAAAACTACTTACATTATCAACTGATGTTTTTGACAAAGTAAAAACCCTTTTACTTTCTTTGATTATTAAAATTTTGAGTTGTGATTGGCTCTAGGAAATATAAAGAAAATATTTAACCAGTATGCCCAAGGGTAGTAGCAATTTCAATATTAAAAGCGATGCAAAATCAAACTCTGCCCTCAAAATGCCACGAATTCCACATATATTTTGAAGGCACATTCTGAGAGTAAAAGGAGATGCCATTACATTATGTTATCAGTGATTTACAGAGCCTTTAAAAATGGAAGTGTTATCAAATAATCTTGTCGGAAAGAAACTGGTATATATGTAAATGTTCCTATAATGAAAAATAAAACAATTATCGTTTTTAAAATACAGCTATCGGATTTAACCTCCACTTCCCCGTTCCCCTCTCACTACCTCACATGGGATCTGTAGGTTATGTAAAACTTTACTCATTTTAAAGAGTTTTATATTTTCTCATGGAAAGGTTCTAAGCTCAAGTATCAGTACACACTTCTTCCTCAGCACCCAAAACATGTTAGTAGCCTAAGAAGAAAGTAAAACTGGTATGAGGAGTGGGCTCTACAATGTGAGAGAATCAAGATTAAAGAAATTATTTGCAGGCTAAGGCTATTTTCATAATAATCTACTCAGCAGGAAAAAAATGATCAAATGACAACATGTATTGTATTTTGGCAAAGAGACTCTGTTTTCACACCTGACTTTCATTAACTGCGTATTCTTAAGTGGAATTAAAGCAATTCTTTACAAATCATACAGGTGATTTAACACATTAGCCTAGACTTTCCAAATGACCCCTTAATTAGGGTCACGAGTACAATATGTAAGGGAAAACAGGAAAATTTAAGATACTTACATCTTCACTTACAGTGGTAATATTTGAAATGTAGACAATGACTTGTATAAATGGTAATGGAATAACATTAAAGTAAAGAAATTGGAGATCTAAAAATCTCAAACGTTATTTGAAAAATTTATAAATAGTAAAGAGTTTATAGCACCAAAGAATATTAAATATTTCAGAATAAATTTAACAAGAAATGTGCAAACTTATAAGAGGAAAACTTTTAAATACTCCTGAAAGACGCAAAAGTAGACTTGATCAAATGGAAAGATATTTCCTATACTTGAATAGGATGACTCAGTATTATGAACATGTCAATTCTCCCTAATTTATAAATTCAATGCAATTCCAATAAAAATATCAAGAACTTATTTTATGGAGTTACACAAATTGATATTGAAGTTCATATAAAACAAACAAGAATAGCCAGTAAAACATTTAAAAACTATGAGGGAGGGGCCGGCCCGGTGGCTCAGGCGGTTAGAGCTCCATGCTCCTAACTCCGAAGGCTGTTGGTTCGATTCCCACATGGGCCAGTGGGCTCTCAACACAAGGTTGCCGGTTCCTCGAGTCCCGCAAGGGATGGTGGGCTCTTCCCCTGTAACTAAGATTGAACACAGCACCTTGAGCTGAGCTGCCGCTGAGCTCCTGGATGGCTCAGTTGTTAGAGTGCATCCTCTCAACCACAAGGTTGCCGGTTCGACTCCCGCAAGGGATGGTGGGCTGTGCCCCCTGCAACTAGCAACGGCAACTGGACCTGGAGCTGAGCTGCACGCTCCACAACTAAGACTGAAAGGACAGCAACTTGACTTGGAAAAAAGGCCTGGAAGTACACACTGTTCCCCCAATAAAGTCCTGTTCCCCTTCCCCAATAAAATCTTTAAAAAAAAAACACACAAAAACTATGAGGGAGAAATAGCAGTTCCAGATAGATATTAACACCTAACTACGAAGCCACTTTATTTAATATGTTGTATTATTACATGAATTGTCAAAAAGACCTGCTGAACAGACTGTGTCGTCCAGAATTGGACCCAAACACATATGGAAATTTAGTATATGACAAAGGTGGCATCTCAAATCACTGGGGAATGGACTTCCAAATAAATGACGCTGGGATAACTGAGAAGCCATTTGGAAAAAGACAAAATTAGATCCATATCTCACACCGTACCTTTAGGGATCTAAATGTAAAATACAAAACCATGCAAGTACTAGAAGACAATGTGGATAAACTCCTCTTTAACTTTGGTGTAAGAAAATGCTCTTAACCATGACTTAAAATCCAGAGGCAATAAAAGGACTGATAAATTTGACTACATAAAAATAAAAAAAAATTTATATGACAAAAGATACCACAAATGAAGTCAAAAGACAACTGAAAAACTGGGGGGCGGGGGGGTAGGGTGGGGAAATATCTGCAACATATACCACAAAGGACTAATATACTTAATATATAAAGTACTCTTAAAAATAGAGGTGTAATATTCCAAAAACCTGACAGAAAAATGTGAACAGACAAGTCACACCAAAAAGGGATTAAAAACAACCCTCAACCCTACAAAAAAAATGTAACAACTCACATATGCAAACTAAAACAATACTGAGATACCATTTCTCTACCAGATGGGTAAAGATTTGAAAATACGATGACAGCACAATATATTGACAAGACTGTAAGAAAAAAGGCACTCTCATATATTGTTAATGGGAATGCAATTCGGTACAACCCTTCTGGAGGGAAATTTGTTAATAGCTAAAGAATCTACACTGCACTTACTTTTTGACCCAGTAATTCTACTTTGAGGAATCTGTCCTGAAAGTATACACCCAATAACATGAAAATATATATGTATAAGGTTATTAGTTACAACATTGTTTGTAACTGCAAAATACTGGAAATGACCTAAATGTCCACATAAAGGACAGTGGTTGAATAAACTATGGCACATCCACACAAAGGCATACTATGCAGCTGTGAAAAAGGTAGGAAGGTCTCTGAAATGATACGGAGTAACTTCTAAGACATACTGTTAAATGAAAGATATGAAGTGCAAAAGAATATCTATATATTTCATGTTAAATGAAAGATATGAAGTGCAAAAGAATATCTACAGTATGCTATATTTCATGTAAATTAGAAAAAGATATATGAAAATGCTTATGTATCTGCTCATTCCTGCAAAGGAGATATGGGAAGGATAAGCCAGAAACAAAAGAGATTGGTTACCTATATGGAGTGGGTGAGAAAGTAGTGGAAAGAAGGGAGGCGGTTGGAATAGCTATGACTATTAGTAATATTACTATTAACAATATTATTAAAATTACTATGAACCACAGTAATGATTCACATCACCCCAAAATAAACAAAAATTAAAACCAACCAATATGTGGGGCAAATCTAAAATGGTATACAAACACTGATGAACCAACCTGCCCTGAATAACACAATCATACTGAAGGGGAAAGGGAAGAAAAGAACTAAATAACTTTTGAAAACAGTATTATGATTGGATACCGTAAGGCTAATAGCAAAATGAACTATACATAAATGTGTTTTTTTTAACTTTTATTTATTTTAAGCATGTTTTTCCAGGACCCATCAGCTTCATGTCAAGTAGTTGTTTCAATCTAGTTGTGGAGGGTGCAGCTCACACTGGCCTATGCGGGGATCGAACCGGCAACCCTGGTGTTACGAGCATCATGCTCTAACCAACTGAGCTAACCGGCCGCCCCATAAATGTTTTAATTTAGTTAGTAAATGTGCTTCACAGATGTAGAGGTTAGCAATTCTGAAACTACATTATATGTACGCTAGAGTTGAAAAAAATAATGAGCGTTGAGTTTTTCATTGTTGGAGAATAAAGTTATAAATAACGAAAGGCTAAACTAAACCCTGTGGCATTGCATTGCAATAGAAGGTGTCAGTATAAACACATCCTATTTAAAGTATATAAAGATACAAAAATATAGTGTATGTACATGCATGGGTTAGGATACATACATATATTTCCTACATGTACATAATATCCTAGTTCTGCCGAGAGAACCAGGAAACAATGACATTCTGGTAGGAATGAGCATACCCAGTGCTCCGCTCTTGGTTTCTAAACACCCTTCTTTAATAAATAGAACCAGAGATCCTTGGAAAAATGGTTGATTCCAGGGTGGGGGTAGGGAAAACACAAGATGAGCCTAGAGTGGGGGGAAAAGGCTAGTTCCTCCTTACAGAAGAATTCTAATTAATAAAGGCACAAGGAAAAAAGAAAACAGAAAATCACCATGAGGCAAACACCGTAATGTAATGTCGCAGCAAGGACCACTGATGGATGCTAAAATCAGTGGGCAGAAGTTTGGGGAAAAAGAGGATTTACACGCTCTCAAAGTATCTCCCCCACAATACTTACTAATTACAAAGGAAATACAGTAACTTTACAGCAGAGAAACCGGACAGACATTACCTTCCCAAAGAAAACAAGGTTAAATAATAAATAATACCACAGTAACAAGACACACTGATGTGAACCCCTTAAGACATGTACTGAGAAGGGCATATCCCATTTCGTGATATCCTTGCCCAAAATGCATAACCTAATTCCAGCAAAACATTAGACAAATCCAAACTGAAGAACATTCCACAAAACAGCTGATCTGTTCTCTTCAAAAGTGTCATGATCATGAAAGACATGGAAAGATCGAAGAACTGTTATAGATTGGAGGAGGCTAAGAAGAAATAATAACTAAATCCAAATTGGGTAGCATCTTAGAAGAGAAAACATGAGTAGAAAAATTGCTGAAATTCAAAAAAGGTCTATAGTTTAAATAATAGCATAATACCAATGTTAATTTCCTGATTTTGACAATTGGATGATGGATATGTAAGAAGTTACTATTAGGGGAATTTGGTTAAGGGCTATAGAGGAACTGCACTATTTTTTTGCAACTTTTAAGCTAGGAGCATAAAATTATCTCCAAATAAAGAATTTTTAAATGAAACCTAACATAAACTGCTAATGTTGGTGTTAGGAAAGGCAGTCTCATTTGAGCAGTCTTTGAATCCCTGCACAGCTGCATACGAATGGGCCACAGGCCTAGGATACTTCTTTACCAAGGGATAAAGAACCTCCACAGCCTGTGACAGGCTTGTCATCTTGTGTGGGAATTTCTTTCCTTGTTTCAGCCTCAATAATACTCTGGCCTCTGCTTCAAGTGTGTATGTCATATGGCACCTGGCCAACCCCTTACTAGGTCTGTCCTCCCCAGGGAGGGGGCAGGGTTCCTTCCACTGTGGCATGAGAGGGGTGTGTGCAGGCAAACTGCCTTGCATCAGACGCTGCGAGAAACCTGCTGGCATGGGGGATCAACGCTCACTTTTGAAGCTGGTCTTGCTCTGTCTCTTTTCTATGTGAGTAAATCCAGTGCGTGCCTGTGTTGTTTTTCTTGGTGACTCCAACACCAAGATGCAATGGACAAAAGTGTCTGGACTTCTATTTCGGGTAGCTGGCACAGTGATGATCTTTGCCATCCCCCATGGAGCAGTAGTCCCTCCCTGGGATTAGTCACTGGTGCGTGGTACCCTCAGCCCTTGGGACTGAGCCAATGCATAGTACTCTACTCAACAGCTGGATTCAAAACAGAAAGTAAATTCTTCTTGAAGAGGTTTTGTTTTGGTCACATACACATGCACATACACAATTATGGAATAAGGGTCATTTCTCTAATGATGAGTATTTGCTTTTACTAATATCAAATCTATTCCCCACTTCTATTTTTGTGCCTTTCTTCATATACACTTTTTTTCCCAATATGCAATTATAGTCATCTTCCTGAAAATATTTTAAGCAGCCATTAAAGCCAATTCAACAATGAATGTAACTCAAATGAAGTGACAATATTCACAACTAAAGACTAACTTCATTCAAAGACAGGCAATGACAACTACACCATTTGGTTAACAGTGATTGTATTCATCTTAGAATTGATTTAAGGTGATATAATTAGTTAGTTTAATGTGATTCCAACAAGAATTTCATGGTCTTAAGATACTCTGTCACTGTAATTCTGAGACTTAAATTTTAGCTCTTATGATTTCTAACTTCTCTAGGTACGTGTCACATATATATAAATGGGCTTATAAATGCATAATAAAATTTAAGAATTTCAAAAAAGTAAATAATTTAAATATTTTTTATGAATTTACAAAAAATATACTCCATCATTTATTCTATAATAGTATATTCTATTATTTAAAACATCTAACCTTTTCAGTCTAATTTAAATATTTAATACTGCATGTCCAGGAACAGTGTCCACATATACAATAAAGAAAAGGGGATAAAGGGAGGAGGCAAGCCTTTTCTATTTCCTAAGGAGGACTTTTTATAAGGCAGACAAAAAAGGGGAAGATCAGTACATGTCTTCTAAAATTAGAAAAATGAGATACTTAGTGACATTTATATACTTGAATACTAAAAAACAGGGAAGATAAATCTAAACTGAAAACGACTTTCTCTTGAGAGGAAAATTGTTGAAAAACAAGAAAAACTGGAAGAATATCTTAAATGACTGCACAGCCTTGTTGAAAATATAAAATTTCATTGACGTTCTTGTTTTAGCTAAGTAATTTGTATGCATTTTATATCCTATTCCACAATTATATAATCTATATGTGTTTATGTATCAAATGATTTTTGGAGCTACTTCTAAGTTTAATTATTTGTCTTCCCCAAATTTTCAAGGCAAATGGATACTCTGGAAAGATGTATCCCGTTTATCTTACAGTTTCTCATATATTCTCACATATACCATGTATTCCACTACAGCCAGGGATAAAAGGGCCTCAGCTAGATAAGCTATTAAAAAAATATTTAAAAAACCTTTAGAAAAACATTGAATGACATGAAAAAATGGTCACTATAATATTAAGTGAAAAATAAATACAAAAACCATATATACTCGTATGGCTGGCATTTGGTTCAGGTAGGATGGAAGAAGATATGAGGTGTGATCAAACAATATGGTGAATGCCTAAATTAAAAAAGTTTATTACAGTAAAAGACACATTGCCATTAATCCCCCTCAAAATCCTCTCGTTTCGAACACACTGATCCCATTGTTCTTGCCACTTTCTGAAGCAGTTCTGGAAGTCTTCTTTTGGGAGTGTCTTTAGTTGTACTGTCGTGGCTGCCTCGGTGTCCTGAATCATTTTGACTTTGGGGAAGAGCCAGAAGTCGCAAGATGCCAGATCCGGTGAGTAAGGTGGATGAGGACACACCGCAATATTCTTATTTGACAGAAACTGCCATACCAGAAGTGATGTGTGACATGGAGTGTTATTATGATGGAGGATGATTTATGGCACACTTTAAAACACACCTTTTCTCAATCGTAGCTCACACCCTACTGACTGCACCAATATGTGGAAACTTGTCACACACTGTTACTAAGGTTCGATGAGCTGCTTCCTGTATTGAAGATCCCTGCCTTTCTGCTGGAGGGCACTCGGCAGCAGCAGTCACCGTACTGTTTGATCACAGCAGAAAGGCTCCATGTCACACATCGCTTCTAGTACACGGCAATTTCGGTCAAATAAAAACATTAGGGTGTGTCCACATCCAGCTTATTCACCGGTTCTGGCACCGTGAGAACTCTGGCTCTTCTCCAAAGTCAAAATGACCATGAAAGGTAAACATTTTGAATCGATTCAGGACATCGAGGCAGCCACGACAGTGCAACTAAAGACACTAATGAAAGAGGACTTCCAGAACTGCTTCAGGAAGTGGCAAGAACGATGGGATAAGTGTGTTTGAAGTGAGGGGAAGCATTTTGAAGGGGATTAATGGCAATTTAATAATTTTTTTTTATTTAAACGTTCATTGTATTATTTTATCACACCTCTTACAACAGACTAACTTTCCCAGTGCAACAACAAAAAGTTGGGTAAATTGAAAAACAAAATGTATTTATAAAGACATTTGGGTCACAGAAGTAAAAAACATTAAGTAACTAAAAGAGAGAGCTATTCAGAGGCAAGCAGGAGCTCTCCTGCTGCTTTCTTTGTTTGGGGACATTTGCTCATTTTGTGCACAGGCTAAGAATTGAGAGTGGCTCAAATGGACACTGGGGGAAATAAAATTAGGAAAAGTTTTGGAGTTTGTGTGGGTTGGCTCAACAATTCAAAAATTTCAGAAGTCCCAAACACAGAGTGATGTTCTCTACATGATTTATTTTCTGAATTCTGGGGTTGTGTGGGAAGTCAGAGTTTCTAAAAAAGCACACAGGACTTTTCTGTTGTTTTGCGATATTTGAAAGACCAAATCCTACTTGAGGGAGATCAAATCTCAGCCTGAACACATTTGCCAAAATTGGAAGCAGTGTGGGGCAGGAAGCTGGAGAACAAAGCTCGACGCAGAAAAAAACCAGACCGAATCTTCATCAGTTTTTCAGGACAGGGAAGTAGACACTCATAGGCTCACAAGCAAAAGTCTAATGAGTCTCCCCTAATGAGTATGAGGTATCAGAACTCATGCAGGATGAAAACAATGTCTACATAGAAAGATGGCCCAGTACAAACTATCAGAGACCAAGTGGAGTGAAAAAGACATCTCCATAAAAGGTTGGCAATGTATCGGATGCTGAAGCCTCAGCTGAGTCCAAGGAAGGCACTCACATGGGAAAGCGACCTGACTCAAGGTGTCAAAGACCAAAAGCAGTGAGGAGGGCACCCTCCAGAGAAGTATTTTGAGCAAACTGTCAGAGCCTACGTATGACGAGGGCATCCATGCAGGAAAGGGGATGGTAGCAGCGTGACAGATTGGTTACACACTGGGAGACTGATCAAATAAGTTAATATAGTATAAAGGGAGCTAGGTTTCTCACTGTCAGAGAAGAAAGTTACAAATACAGGAAATGAATCCTGTGGTACTGACCTGGAAGTAGAGTCTTGGTGTGAACTTATACACACACACACACAAATGAACATAGATTGAATGTGTGTGTGTATGTATATATGTGAGAGGATCTTGAAAGAGTGAAAGCCCAACAGCAATGAGCACACCTAATGCTCAGATCATGGTTTCTAAATACCATTCTTTACCAAACTGAACCGGAGCTCTCTGAAGAAACTGCTGTTTCAAGGGCTGGGAAAGGGAAAAGTTCAAGATGAACCTGGAAGTCCTTGTTATGCCAGAAAGTATGAAAATTCTCAAAGAATTATGGGCACATGCTAAAAGGAAACAGAAGCCATATTGAAGCGGCTCCCACTGGCCAAATCTGGGATAATTTGAGTATAAAATTAAATAATGATAACACTGTATTACACAATTACATAAAATCGGGAACTATGAATCCACACTGATGTATAAAAAAGCATGAATAAATTGAAATTTTGATGGAGATACGATATTTACATAATCTCCAAGTATCTTCCTTCAAAACAGTAATGAATTACAAAGGGACAAAAGTAATGTTACTGTGAAGAATCCTGGCAGACACCACTTTAACCAAATGATGAAAATAAGTATCAGTAATGGAGCAAATCGAAGGTATGTGCCATCAGATAGGTTCCAATGAGAATGTATCATCATTTTTATAATATTCCTGCTAAAGACGAATGACAAACATAATCAGAAGGAAACATGAAACTCAAATTGACAAACATTCTGTAAAATAATTGGTCTATAATTTTTGAAGGTATCAAAGTCATAAAGGTCAAGAAAGTGTGTAACTGTTTCTGTGGGAGATCTTTAGTGTCCTCCTTTAGGCTCTTTTAGACATGATAACTACATGCAATGTATAATTCTAAACTGCATTCTTTTGTTATAAAACACATTTAAGGCCAACTGGCAAAACTTGAATGATGTATAAAAGGTTAGATAGTAGTAACATATCAGTGATAATATCCTGATTATGAAGAATAAACTGTGGTTATATAGTAGAACGTCCTTGTTTATATAGGGGTGATAGGGTATAATCTTGGCAAAATAGTCTTCTATTTCAAGGTTTAAGGTTCAAATATACTCTTATTGTCTGTGTAAATGTGAAATTGTTTGAAAAAAGAAACTTTTTAAAATCAAGACATGTGAACAAGTAGGAAATTGTGATAGATGAAGAAAAGATAAAACAGCCAAAAGAAGTAGCCTCAGACATAATTCAGCTATTTGAATTAAGAAGACAGAACATTAAAATGATTGTTACAAATATGTGAAAGAACATAAAGGAAAAGATAGAAATTTTCAACAGAAAAAGGGAAAAGGTGAAATTAATTAAATGGTCTAGAATTGAAAAATTACAATGTCTGTAATTAAGAACTCAATGCAGACTCTTAACAGAAGATAAGACTAGCAAAGACAAAGATAGTTCAACAAAAATTATCCAAACTGTAGCACAGAGAGAAAAACTGACAATACAACACAAATAAAAACAAAACAAAAATAATAAAACAGAATATATGACATGTAGAACACTGTCAAGTGGTCTAACATACGAAAAACTGTAATTCCAGATGATGGAAGAAAATGGAGCAGAAGCAATATTTGAAGAAACCAGAGCTAAAAATTTTACAAAATCAGCGGAAACTATGCCAAAAAGTTCAGTGGACCTCAAGCAGAGTTTTAAAAAAAACACCCCAAAATACTTAACCACCGCTGGAAAATAAAATATATAGGCAAAATCTTAAAAGCAGTCAGAGTAAAAAAGACACATGATCTTCAGAGGAACAACTGTAAGAATAACGGCTAACTTCTCAAAAGAAAATATGAGAGCTAGAAGACGATGAAATGCTAGCTCTACAGGGCAGAAAGAATAAACAGGACAACATTGTAGAATTGTCTACCAAGAAAAATTATCTTTCTAAACTATAAGTGAAGTAGACATAATCAAACAATTAAATATAAGATGATTCATCATTACAAGTCAATACTTAAGAAATATCGAAGTTCTTTAGGCAAAAAAAAAAAAAAAAATGATACCAGATAGAACCAGGAAAGTGCAAAAAGGAATGAACGAGCATCAGAACGGGTAAATATGTGAATAAACATAACAGTATCTTGTGAGGTATGGAGCAAATATAGAAGTAAAAATATATCACAATTGTAGCAACAGAAGCAAGGAAAAGGATAAACAGAATTATACCACTTTAAGATTTTTACACTGTTCAGGGTACGGCTAAAGTATTAATTTAAGACAGACTGTAAGTTAAGGGACTACTTTGTAATTTCTATCATAACCACTAAAAAAACGATTCTAAAAGGAATAGCAAATACCCAATAAAGAAGGTAAAATGGAATAATAAAAAAAATACTTGATAATACAAAATAAGTTGGGAAACGAAGAACAGAGAAACAAAAAGCAGGTGGGACAAACAGAAAAGAAATAGAAAGATGGCAGTAATTACATTAAACGTTAAGTAATTAAACAATGCAATTAAAAGACAAAGATTATCAGACTGGATAAAGACCAAGACCCAACTACATGCTACTTACAAGAAAACACTTTTCAATATAAAGACATAGTGCTAGCAGACTGAATTGTGCCCATCCCCATCTCCCCAGATTCATATGTGGAAGCCCTAACCCCCAGTGTGACTGTATTTGCAAACAGGCTCTTTAAGGAGGTACTTAAGGTTAAATGAGGTCATAAGAGTGGGCTCTGAACTGACAGGACGGATGTCCCTGTCAGAAGAGGAAGAGACACCAGAGATCTCTCCACAAGTGCAAGAGGAAAGGCCTGGTGAGGACACAGTGAGAAGGCAGCTAGCTGCCTGCAAGCCACGAGAGGTCTCATCAGAAACCAACCCTGCCAGCACCTTACTTTTGGACGAGAAGCCTCCAGAGCTATGAGAAAACGTGTGTTGTTGAAGCCGCCCAGTCTATGGTATTTTGTCATGGCAGCCCAAGCAGACTAAGACAGAGAAAGGATAAAAGTAACAGGATAGGGAAAAAAATATGCAAGGCAAACACTACCCAAAGAAAAGCTGATGTGACCATATAACATTAAACAAAATACATTTTAAGCAAGAAAAACTAACAGATTTTAAAATGGCCATTTCTCAGTAAAGAAAAAAAAGGATCAATTCAACAGGAAGACAAAACGATCTTAAATTTATATCTCATATCATAGTCTCAAAGTATATAAAAATGGACATAATCAAAAGGAAAAGCAGATAATCAGATTTTAACACAATTCTCTCAGTAACTGATAAACAAGTAGATAAAAATCAGTAAAAATATAGAACACTTGATTAAAACTCTTAACCAACCTCATCTAAATGATATTTGTAGAAGACTATAACAAACAACTACAAAATACAGTCTTTTCAAATGAACATGTGACATTCTCCAAAATACGTCATATAATGGGCCAAAAAGCAAGTGTTAATTTCAAAATACTTAAACTGTCCAGACTATGTTCTCTCATCATAATACTCAAACAAAAAATGAACACAGAAGGAGAACTGTAAAGTAACCAAATGTTGGCAATTAAACAGCACACATCTGGAAAACTCATCATTCAAAGAAAGAAATCACAGTGGAAATTATAAAAATATTTTGACTAGATAATAAAATATATCCAAAATCCGCTGGATGCATCTAAAGTAGTGCATAAAGAGAAACATATATCGTAAGTACAACTATTAGAAAAAGTAGTTGAAAATCAATGATCTCAGCTTCCATTTTAAGAAGCCAGAAAAAGAACAGCAAATTAAATCCAAAAAAGTAAAGGGAAATAATAAAGAGCAGAAACCAATGACACAGACACCAAACGTACAATGAGGACAATCAACAAAGCTAAAAGTTTGTTCTTTGAAAAGAGCAATAAAATTGATAAATCCTTAGCAAGAATAATCCATAAAAAAATAAATCACCAATATCAGAAATGTAAAAAAGAGATCGTATACACACGTTAGAGTGACTAAAATGACAGCAAGATGACATTATGAATAACTGTAGGTCAGTATTTTACAACTCAGGATGGAATGGACAAATTCTTTGAAAAACCCAACTTATTAAAACTGACAAAAACAGAAAATATGAGCAGTCTTTTATCAGTTAAAGATTGACTCTGTAATTCAAAGGCTTCCAGGTTCAGATGACCTCACTGGTGAATTCACCTAAATATTAATTTACCTGTAGTGTTTGTTTAATGTCTTAGCACAGGTTTTTGTTTTTGTTTTGTTTTAATGGTTAATCTAGGTATTACTGTGTGTGTCACTTATTAGTCTTCACTGGCATTGCCATTTTACCTCCTGTCCAATGGGGGCAAGCAGTGCTCCTTTCTCCCACCAGGGTGGAGCCCGAAGAGAGAGATTGAAAGGAAAATGCCATAAGCTCTGATTCAGGCAGTCACCTCATGTATCCCACTACTACTAACACCTCCCTGTACTCACACCCTTCAGGTTCTTCATGCATATTTTCCCTTTGAGGTCAAATCGCCATAGTTGGTCCTTTCAAAGCTGGTTTCACCCATGTCTCAGGGTGAAGTATCTCAGACAGGTGACAGGATGGCGATATGAGTCACAAATGATGATTTGGGGTGGCGCTGAATCCATTAAATCCCATAATAGATTTTTCTTCTAAAGAACCATACCATGTTTTTTTTTTTTTACCCCACCCAATTAAAAAAATGGGCACAGGATCTGAACAGACATTTCCCCAAAGAACATAAAAATGGCCTATAAGCACATAAAAAGATGCTTAACATTATTAACCGTTAGGGAAATGAAAATCAAAACCACAGTTAGATGCCGCGAGGATGGCTAGAATCCAAAGACAGACAATCGTGTTGGTGAGGACATGGAGAAACGGGATCTCTCATACACCGCTGGTGGGAATAAAAATGGGCAATCACTTTGAAAAACCATAAGCAGTTCCTCCAAAGTTTAAACACAGAGTTACCACATGACTCAGCAATTCTACTCCTAAGTATGTACCCAAGAGAAATGAAAATACAGGTGTATGCCCATGTTCAAGAATGTTCACAGGCACTTTATTCATAATAGCCAAAACCGAAAGGAAAAAAAACCCCAAAAAACTCAATGTGCATCAACAGGAAAATGGATAAATTGGGTATATGCATACAATGAAATGTCACAGAGCAATAAAATAAAGGAACAAATAATATATGTAACAACATGGATGACTCTCACCAATGTTATATTGAGCACTATAAGCCTGATCCAAAAGAATATATATGATTCCAAATATATTTGAATTTCAAGAGCAGGTAGAACTAATCGATGGTAAGAGAAGTCAGAATGGGGGTGGGAGGACTGATATTGACAGGAAGTAGCTTAAGACAACAAACCTTCTAGGGCTTTTGGAAATGTTCTAATTTGATATAGGTGCTAATTACTTTGTATTAAAGCTGTGGCAAATAAAATAAAAGATCTATATAATGGATTAAGTTGTATTCTTAAGATTTTTTGTACTACATGTACCTCAATGAATGTGTTTTATAATCTCAATTATTTTAAATAATGAAGGAAAACTACTCTCATACAATATTGTACCAGGTATCCTTAAAATGTTATATACATGTAAGTAGAGAAATAAAGACAAGAATGAAGTGTACTCAAGTTTTATAGTGGAGAGGTTAAGAGCCTGGTTTTGGGGTCAGAATGGCATGTTCAAATCTAGATTTTGTCACTTAATAGCTCTATGACTTCTCAAAGCCCCTGTTTCTTCATCAGGAAAACACAGAAAATAATACACCTAAACCACAGGGATTGATGCGATGAGTAAAAGAGACAATACACATAAAATGATTGGTATATGGTAAATACTAAAAAACTGTTTTATATCGACCTCTCCCCCCACACAATAGAATTACAAATGGTTTTATTAATATTTACTGCTTTATACCTTTCTCATGGTTGGTTGGTTTGTTTTTCAGATGCTGGAGAACTCTGAATTCAAATCTACAGAATGTGGAAGTTATCCTATAGGCAGTACAGCCATTAGAGTTTTGACCAGGTCAGCGACATAATAAGCAGCAGGCTTGGGAAGCTTCCGTTGGCTGCAATATGCTTGGTGGACTTGTGGGGGAGGGGTAGGTCTGGCCAGGAGCCGCAGGATAGCCTTGAGCTAGAGGGAACTACTGTCATCATTTTAAACCCCACAATAGCCTGGTCAAATCTAGAATTGTCATTATCTCCATTCTTTTTTTTTTTTTTAATATTTTCTATTTATTTCATAAAGCTACAGAGGGTGTCAAAAAATGTATACACATTTTAAGGAAGGAAAAATCTGTATTAAAATTGTAATACTCAATATACACCGATAACAAAAGATGATACAAGTCACATGTATACTTTTTTTGGCACCCCCAGTATATATGTATATGGAATTTCTTTTTTGTTCAGATTCATTCATTTATTCTCTCATTCCACACGTATTCCTGTTTTTTTAAATTGAGGTATAGTTGACATATAACATTATATAGTTTCAGGTATACGACATAATGATTTGATATTTGTATATATTGTGACATGATCACGACAACAAGTATAGTAAACATCTCATGTTTTCTCATTTTTTTATATATACATATTTATTTTTATTAGTTTTAGGTGTACAAAACAATGTAATAGTTAAGACATTTACAGCCCTCACAAAGTGATAAACCTCCCCCAATCTATTACCCCTTTGACATGGTATATAGCTGTTACAATTCCACTAACTCTATTCCGTATGCTGTACTCCACATCCTGTGACTATATATACATATTAAATTTTAGCTGACATACAATATTATTCAGCTTCAGCTTCAGGTGTACAGCGCAGTGGTCAGGCATCTATACCGTCCATGAAGTGGTCTCTGTAATAAGACAAGTGCCCGTTTGACATCCTACAAAATCTTTACTGTTTTCTCATGTTTTTGAAATCTTTTACAACGTATATTCACTGAGGTATTTACTGAGAGGGCATGCTGCTCTGTGCCATTATATAAACCACAAGGTTATGTAATTTGTAAATCACATGGTTCTTAAACGTTTCAGTACCACCCAAACAAAACATTTTCCTTTGGCATTTCCTAACACCTAGTCCACAGTGGAGACATCTGACACCACAATGCTGCGACTTCTCCCCGACTCCTGTTCATTTCCTTGGTGTCATTTTACAATAAATCTGAGAAAACCTAGGAATAAATCCTCAGCATTCAAATAGTTTTTCAAGTGCTTTGGGGGTAGTTTCAATCTTTCTCCAGGGCTTGAAAGGTCAAAGTTACTTGAGAGGTCTGTGGGGTGCACGTGTGTGTATTTAACCCCTATCCTAATCGCAAATGTGGTTAAAAACCCAGCTTCCAGAGTTGAACTAAAAATCAATACGAAGCAGTGGAAGAGACAAAACTGTGTCCCTAATACTGCTAGATAACAAATGAAATCTATAAAGGATCTTTCTTAGAAATAAAATTTAAAGTTCCAATTCCATCAGTCACAGAATGTAGAAACTGCAGTGCAATAAAAGTGTGTAAGAGATATAGTGAAGAGTAAAAATGACAGGAAAACACAGAGTAGATTTTGATGCATCTCTAATTACCCCTCCATTTCAGGCTAATGGTAAAAATTAGTCTTCAGATAGTTGATAACATCAGCCTGTCTTTGCTGGTTTAGTAACCAAGATCTGTGGCCAAGCAAATACTTCTAGTAAAATTGATTTTCCTTTTTGGCAACCAATTGGCCAGTCAATAATAATGCTGTTTAAGAAAGACTGAGTCATGAGGGAGATGAACCTGTCCTTCCATTTATTATGTTTATATTGTCTATATGTTAAAAGAGTTTTCAATGACAAAACCAAAGAAGAAATTACACGAGGAAAGCTATTCTGAGAGCTCATCTCCAAAAGCCCTCTGACTTGGAAGGATGTTAGCAACCCAAACTGACACAGCCAGAAACGTTCCCCAACTGAAGCAAGATCACATGTATTAGGATCATCAATAACAAAGGAAAATTGAGGCTAGGGTCAACATAAAGTGGTCATATGAATGAATACACAGAGGAGGAAAACACTGGCTAGGCATACAGTCCTAACCGATCCATCCTGAAAACCTACATGGAACTTTTACGTGGAGCTGACGTGCAGTAAAGAGTGTTCTATAAAGCCACATAAGGCAGTTTTCGGTTCATCTGTTTTACGTCACCCAAACAAACAGAATACAGGAAACCCACAGGCAAGAGCCTCAGGCTATGCCTAACTTGGGGACACGTCCCTCCAAAACACTCCCTAACAATCCAAATCAAATAAAAGATAGGAGTGCACCAACAGTTTATTTCTTTTGTTTTAGTTTGTTTTTTAACTTAGTGGTGCTTGGGGAACGCAAGGATTGGAAAGATGATTTCCAAGTGCACATACAAAAATAACAGGAAAAATTCTGAGTAAGTAGGGAAGGAATCTATTCTAAAAGATATTAAAACATATTTTGAAGTAATACTTAAGAAAGCACATGAACAGATAAGCAGAGCGGTGGTAGAGAAGAACAGCCCAGAAGAAAGGGATACGGAGAGTGACAGCTTAATGGGTGGGTTCAAGGTCTCCTTTTGGGGTGATGAAAATATGGAACGTAGCAGCGATGATTGTATAACATTGCTAAACATATTAATGCCTCTGAATTGTACACTTGACAAGGGCTAATATGGTGAATTTTACCTCAATTTTTTTTAAAAAAGCTCCCTCTTCATCACTTACCTGACAATTAATGTCAGCTCTATATTGTAACAAGACTGTGACTAGTTCCTTATGTCCTCGATCACATGCCCAATGCAGGAGAGCTCTGCCCTGTAAACAGAAAAAGATAACATGACTCTGTTAATCCAGTTGTGGGGCCATATAACAGATATAACGTTTTAAGAAAGATAAAGTCCTATGTAAAACTGTGGTTGGTTATTCTAAGAATGACTGATATAAAACGCTCTGTGGGAAAAGCAGTAGACTTTTCGAAATCAATTGGAAATCCTAAGTTTTATTTCAGGAATCTGTTATGTTCTAGCCCAATGACTTATTTCAGCCTGATCAATTTCTTCACCTACAGAGTGGAGATGAGAAAAATAGTAACAACAATAAAACCAATAATATTTGTTGATGAATGAGCTGCAAGATAATGCTTTGTGCATTTTAAAGTACTACTTCATAAATGTAAAAGATAGTTTTCTTAAATTATTATGTTCACTTCTTCTGATGAAAGAAGTCATACAGATTAATAAATGAGTACTTAAACCTAGATGGAAATCACAATCTAAATATAGTATATTTAAATTAACTCGTTTATTCCTTAAAGTGTAGGAAAATTTAATCAGTTTGAAACTAAACATTTCTCCTTAACGTCCCAAATTTACACTCTGAAATATTTCAAAACCACTAGGACAATCTATCTGGTGTCTATGTTTAAATGTTGATTGAAAGCTACTTGTAAAATAGAATAGATGATAAACTGTTAGACGAGGTACTAAATATGGGAAATTTAAGTTAACCGTTTTCTACCGAAACTCAGTTACTATCAATGAGTTAATTCTATTCTCCACCGCCAGAAAATCTTGGTTTAGTTATTGAAAGAAGCCTACTTGGTCCAATGAATAAACAAAACCCCCAAAGCTAAGGCTTTTCTAAAGAAATGAGTGATGTTTGGCTTAACGCTAGTTTTTGAGGGTGGTAATGATGTTGTCATTTTTAAGGAATGGAATGTTTTTCCACATTAAGTTGAAATCCCTGCTTTATGTCATTTTAGAAAAGATTTAAGTAGATATATAAGCTGGGACAAAAATGGCTTTAAAGTAAAAAGCACCTTTCAAGAAAGCTTTTCTAAACCCACTTGTACTCTTTATCTCTCAGGCTCTCTTCAACCACCTATTAGTTCAATTAATTAAACCAGGAGATAGGCTTGAAACAAACAAACAAAAAAACAAAGACAACTTCTTCCTTACAAATTGTTCTTTTCTTTTTCTTTCACTTGCTCAATTTATTTTTATTTACCAGTGAATATGTTTTCCAATAGGCTTTCACAAAATTCAAAGAAGGGGAGCAGTAAATTCAAAAACATGGGCAAATCATTCACAATTTGTTGTTGTAGCAAAACGATTTTGTTCAGAGCCCACTAAGAATTTTTAGAAATGGAGACAACTCAAAAAGCCAAGGAAAACATATACAGTTGAGTAGAGAACAGCGTTTCCTGTGTTAAAATGTCTGTAACTCTAATGTGTACTGGCCTGCTATTACCAGGGCACTGATTTCAAACTCTCCACATGAATAATTAGATATGCTAATAAGACTCTCAGAACAAATATCAATGTATAAAATATTCTATGGTTCAATGTAACTGTTTCACAGCTTTTACATTAAAAGAGTCAGATGAAATTTCAAACTCTATCATTTTTTAGTTCTAACTTTTAGTGTACATTTTATGGCTATTAAGTTAAACTAATGACAAGAATTGCTACATAATTAAAATGATGTGTGATACACTTACACCGGACACCTACCAGAACTACCTAATAGTTAAGTAAGAAAACATAATGTATCTAGTACTTTTACCACAAGATGTATAGATAATTTCCACTTCTTCACTGGGTTCCTGATTTTTCCTTAGGTTTAACCCAATAGGGCTACATCAATTAATATTAAAATATAAATCCTTAGGTGTTTCAATGGGAAAGCAGACAAGCAACACTTTTTACTGTTAATGGGAGTTATATTTTAAATTTCCCATATAGTGGTGCCAAAAATTTACTTTAGGGGAAACACCTCTGACTGGACCTCAGTAGTGATTTTCACTTTGGATATATTTTCCAGAAGGGTGGCACCCGTATAGCAACGTTTCAAGAGGGATGATGTGCTCTCAGACATTTACACTATGCTTTTTAACACGTTGCTTGACCTGCAATGTAATTAATTTTTGTAACACATTATTTTAATGGTACACTAATTAACCTTGAATTAGAATGATTTCTCTGACAATGACTTTCTGTAGAAGTGCTGGAGATATCTACATTAAGACTACCTAATATTTTTATGCAGTATTAAGAAGCTCAAAAACAAGAACAGGATTAAATATACTTGTAAATAAGCATAGATAAAATAAATCAGGCTTTGGAATTTTTACCTTCAAAATGTCGTGTGTTTAATTGAACAAAGACCAGCACATGCAGGTGTCTGAATATGATGACACTTTACTTCTTCAACTTACAAAAATGCCATACATAAACAGGGTCTAATTTAAGATTATTAGTTCAAATAATAATATAACCAGTAATTTGCAGAGATGCCATCCTCGTAACCATTTATGACAAAAGCAGGAAATAAACACCCGTGGTTTCTTTCCTTTCTCTTTGTGGAAAGGAAAACCATGATTATTAGGTGCCCATTAAAGCTTTATCTGCTTAAAGACTTTATCCAAATTTATGAGGTATTTCAGCTATTTTTATATATAATTGTTTTATGTATCTTCTATGAATATCATCTCTTACAAATTTTCAATTTACATTTATTTTTACTGCTACCACAAAAGCTGACAATTCTTTGTATCTATTTTTAACAACTCTTTCAAAAAAAAATATCCCTGAAGTATTTAGGAGATAAGGGGAGAAAGCCATTATTAGAAGAAATCCTTGTTAGGCCATCAAAAGACCACAAGCACTGTTTGGACAGTTCTGGATAAGTTCTGGAATTCAAATACAGTAAAACACAGGGAGGAAAAAGTTCTCATCTATTAACCAAGGTGCTAATGCTGTCCCACCTCAGACAGATGAATGACTCTAAAGTGCTTTGAAAGTGCAGGGTGGCAGCGAACCTATTAAGTAGTATTACTTTCGTACCTTCTGGAAAATACAGAGTGGGTTTTAATATTTTAAATGCTTCTTTGATATCCTTAGTTACTTGTCCTTAAATCATGCAGATTTTTTTTTGTTATTAAATTAGATTTTCTCTGGGATATCACAAATTAAACATGAGACTCTATGATAGAACAAGTCTTGATATTCTTCCGATATTTTGAGAACAGTTACAAAGCATGTACACCATGCATACAGTAGACAAAAACATGGCAAAGGTGGTACGTTTAAATTTGTACGAGTTGTCACCTTGCCCTTCCATCAAAGATGGTATGGTGCAGTACTGTCTAATTAGCAAATGAAATACTGCAAACAGGTCGACTTGAATTTCTTTCTGCAAAAAAAATTGAGTTTCAATTTACAACTGCAGTAGAGGCTGATGTGAACCATCCCTAACCTGTGACGACTGTCTCCTCTCTCCTATCCCTGTCTTCTGTCCTTCGCTGCTGCCACTGCTGGCTAAGTGAGAACTCCCCACCTACAACCACCGGAAACTACACAACGCCTCCTACTTCCTCCCTCAGAGTGAACCCATGATATTGTTTGAAAAACTTGAGGATAGGGATAGGGTCGGGAGGCAGTTTAAGATCTCAAGATGTCCCTACACGGAAGCAGTAGCTCCCTGTGGAATAATTTATTTACCAGCATTAAAAAGAAAACCACAGGGCCGGCCCGGTGGCTCAGGCGGTCCATGCTCCTAACTCCGAAGGCTGCCGGTTCGATTCCTACATGGGCCAGTGGGCTCTCAACCACAAGGTTGTCAGTTCAATTCCTCCAGGCCTGCAAGGGATGGTGGGCAGCGGCCCCTGCAACTAAGATTGAACACGGCACCTTGAGCTGAGCTGCCGCTGAGCTCCTGGATGGCTCAGTTGGTTGGAGCGCATCCTCTCAACCACAAGGTTGCCAGTTCGACTCCCTCAGGGGATGGTGGGCTGCGTCCCCTGCAACTAGCAATGGCAACTGGACCTGGAGCTGAGCTGCGCCCTCCGCAACTAAGACTGAAAGAACAACAACTTGACTTGGAAAAAAGGCCTGGGAAGTACACACTGTTCCCCAATAAAGTCCTGTTCCCCTTCCCCAATAAAATCTTTTTTAAAAAAGAAAAAGAAAACCACAAACCAATATGCACAATACACATTTTTTTTATTAGTTTCAAGTGTACAGAGAAGCCACTGTGGAAAACAGTATGGAGGTTCCTCAAAACATTGAAAATGGAACTACCTTATGACCTAGCGTGATACACATTTAAAATAAGCAACTACTTGAACTTTTTCACTGGCTAAGATCTAAGGTAGAAAAAAATGGTGTTGCTGAGTTACCAGGGAATTTAAAAAAAATCCCTTCGCAAGCATTTTCTAAACCTTAATGGTAGTGACTTAAGAGTGAAGGAATAAGCAAGGAAGATATCACTTCATCCTGTGTAAACTAAGTAATAACAGCAATAATAAGGTGTCCTGAAAACAGCCCAGGTGTCCTTCCTAAGACAATAAATAATGACAATATTCATGATGGAACATTGCTCAGCAATATAATAGAAGTACTGATCTATACAGCAACATGGATGAATCTCAAAAACATTACGCTAAGTGAAAGAAGCCTTACACAAAAATGATTCCATTTATATAAAGTTCTACAAAAGGCAAAATCAATCTACAGTAGAAAAATTATCAGGACAGTGGTTACCTTTGTACAATAGGAGAAAGAACCACCTGGGAAGGAGCATGAGGGAACTTTCTGGGGTAACAGTAAGGTTTATATGTTGATAGGAGTTTCTGTTACACAGTTATATGCATTTGTCAAAATTAATCGAATGTGCAGTTAAGATTTGGGCATTTCATCATATATAAATGATATCTTCAAAGAAAAACCAAATACTGACTTTTAGTTAATGATATGCATGCTGAAACATTTAGAAGTATTTTTGCCTGCAAAATACTTTGATCATCAAAAATAACATAGACTGATGGATGAATAAAGAGATGGATAGATATTGATAAAGCAAGCATAGTAAAATATTAGTGGTAGAATCTAGGTGGTAGGGATATACACAGTCACTGTAAAATTCTTTCAACTTTTCTGTATGCTGAAAATTTTTCATAATAAAATGTTAGAAAAAATCAAACAAAAATTAGTACACCCATGTTCACAGCAGCATTATTCACAATAGCCAAAATACGAAAGCAACTTAAGTGTCCATGATGGATATTTGGATAAACAAAATGCAGTATACATATAATGGATAGTATTCAGCTTTAAAAAGGAAGGAAATTCTGACACATGCTATAACATGGATGACCTTTTAAGACATTATGCTAAGTGAAATAAGCCAGTCACAAAAAGACAAATATTGTAAGATTCCACTTACATGAGATATTCACATTCATGGATACAGAAAGTAGAATGGTGGCTGCCAGGAGCTGGAGGAAGGGGTGGGGAATGAGGAGGTAGTGTTTAATGAGCGCAGAGTTTCAGTTGGAGAAGAGGAAAAAGTTCTGGAGATGAACGGTGGTGACGGTTGCACAACAATGTGAATGAATTTAGTGCCATAGAACTATATACTTAAAAATGATTAAAATGGTAAGTTTCTGCTATGTATATTTTACCACAATAAAAAAATAAGTTGCCAAAGCTCATGAGATTTTAATTACTTTCACTATTGTCTAATTTTGTATTAAATATGAGTTTCTGATGTAAAGTACGAGTATTACATAGGCTTGATTTTTAAGTGGTGATCACTACATTAATGCAAATGAACATAATTTGACATTTCTCAATTATTAGTGGGAATAAACAAAGTTCCTTCAAAGTAATATTTTCATCAACAATACAACCAAAATAACATATACTCAAATGTAAAAAGTTATTTAAGAGGATTCGTTTTCTTCTTCCTCAAATCTTAAATAAAAGCATAAATTTAGCCTTACTCTACTGACTCTGCCTCTTAAATCTTTTGTTTCTTTGTTAGGTTCATACTAACAGTTTTGCCAGATTTTGTAAGTTTGTCAAGACAAAAGCATGTAAATTGTATTCTGATATGAGCCACAGATTTAAAACAAAGCAAGAAGGAAAAAAAATGGAATCAAGAGAAAGTTGATCTCCTTGAAAATATTCGAAAGGATCAGTAAACACATGTGAAAATGGTGTAACAATTGTACCTTCACAAAGGTAGAAAGGAAAGAACTTAACTAGAGACACAGCCCAACAAAAGAGGGATTTGGAAGTGCATTAGATAAGAATCTATAGAAAACCAAAGAACTGTACTTACATGAATGCTTTTGGGGGGAACAATGATAGCTTGCATTGGAATAATGTCATCTATTTTGTTCAAATATTATTATATTGCTACATTTGTCCTAAGACAAACTTAAATTATGTAAAGATTTAAAATACTATTTAAATATCATCAATAAGCACGTATTTAGTGTCTATTGTATATGGCACTGACTTGAGAAATATGTGTGACAAGAATTACACAGACATAATTTGTGTCTGATGACTGACAAGAAAAAAAAAGAAATATTCTGCTCATATTTTAAATATACTTTACAAATTATTTAAATCATTCCTTATCCTTAAAATATATTTTTTTTGAAAAACCATAAATATTTGGCACATGTGGGCAGCTATATTAATGTGGCTCGATAAAAACTGAACCACCATTTAAAAAACTTAATAGGCTTTAAGATTTTCTCCTTTACATTTCTCTTCATATTATCTCAATTTCTAAACATTTCTGCAAATGGTTAAAAAATGTAATAACAGTGGTAATTTAAGTTTAAAAAATGAGTACATATAACACCATGATGCTATAAACTTGGACCTTAATACATTTGATATCAAGACAGCTTCCTGACTAGTAAGCATAACTATAAAATGTTTTTCTATTAATATAGAAAAAATATAGACAGTGTCCTAATTACTATATCAGTAGGAAACACCATGTAATTTTCTCAAATTAGGAATATATGTCATACTCTATTAGTAGTAATTACTACTTGAATACAGATATATATCAGGAACTACAGTTATGCATAACAATAATTTCATTATGGAATATCAATATTTTACTTAAAAGGCATCATATATTTGTATATATATATGTATATATACACATATATACATACATATGTGTGTGTTCATGTGCTATGAGTTATAGATCCAAATATATGCATTTCAGACAATACAATAATTGTGTTTATTTTAAATATGTGGAGATGCAAATGTAGCTTATCATTTTGTGACTATAAGTAAATTTCTTTATGTGCTCATAGAAAATTTTAAGTGTAATAAATGTAATTGTTAGTCATCTAAGGGCAAGACTGAAATTGGGTTGAACCTGCTATATAAACATTTTAAATAAAGTCCTACCCCATCCCAAAGAATTCTAAGCAATCAGTAGAGAAATATCTGAAGTTCATACATAACATAGTCAACACAAAGAAGAACTGGATGTCCTTTCAAAACTGTGATTGTTACCCACCTTATAGTTGGGGAAGTGTCTTTTTTCTGATAAAGGAGTTCAAAAAGTATTTAGCTAGCAACTTCACTTTGAGGGTATATACTTTTAGTCCATCATCAAGGCTTACCAAGCTGTTTTATTTGCCAGAGCTTTAAATATCGTGAAGCAGTACCATTTATCTTATTTAGGATGTTAAGTTTAATTCTAATTTTAAGCTCCCATCTCCCTTATGTTCTTAAATTAATTCATACAAATCCCTGATTAATAATAAAAGAGCTTGCCATCAGTATTCAAAGCCCAGCCTGAGTTGTCATGGCTGAGAGGGCAGAAATCTGCTTGGAGCAATGAGAGAACCCAACTGAATTCTTGGCGTCTCAGTCTATGAATGTGTAAGCACTTCATCTGTTCATGGAAACACAATGTTCTGGCAGGCTGGGGGGAAAGGTGCCGCCTGGTCAACAACCTGGAGGACCCGGAAACGCACTACATCAAAGTAACTGGATGCCCGAAGCAACACATTTTACAAGGGTTCCTTTTAGTTTCACAAAACAATCATGTTATTTAGCGTAAACTATTTGTGTTCTAGACATTTAGCTTATCCCTTATCACTGCTGTCCAACAATCTTTGCAAAGGTCATGTGTGGATTTGATTTTTAGTACTATTTTTATACATTTGTCCAAACCCATAGAATGAACCTCAAGGTGAACTAGGGACTTTGGGTGATTATGATGTCTCAATGTAGGTTCACCCTTGGTAAAAAAATGTACCATTTTGGTGAGTGATGTTAGTAACGAGAGGCTACACACGTGTAGGTGATGGGGGTACATGGGAACTCTCAGCACTGCTTCTCAATTTTATTGTAAACCTAAAACTGCCCTCAAAAAAGTTAAGTTAAAAAAAGAGGTAAGTGGCTTCTTATTCACTTCTTCACTGTATTATCTTACTTGCTTCATATTATTCATTAAGAACAATCAAGACAACTAAAACTTACTGAGTGCTTACTATGTGTGTGCCAGGTACTATATAAATGCTTTATATATATTAAGTCACTTAATCCTCAAAACAACCCTGACACAGGTATTATTATCCCCATTTTACACATTAGGAAACTGAGACAGAGAACAAACTTGACAGACGTCATATGCCTAGGTAGTGAAAGTGCTAAAACTTGAACCCATGCAGTCCAGCTCATCACCATTATACTTACTACTCTGCTTCTACTTGTTCATTCATTCAATTCTCATTAATTTGTCAACTTTTCTGAGCGTGTGAAATGTGCCAACAACTGTGATGGAAACATTTTCAACAAGGAAGACCTCAAAACATTTACCTTTCTCAGGCAGCTAATGGAGAAAATGCTCCACCAAAACCAAGAAATAAATAAAAGGGGGAGCTACTCGAGTAGATACTCCATCAAAATTGGGAAATAAACAATAAAAGATGAAGACCTGGGATCCATAAAACAGAAGAATCTAGGAAAGAAAGGAAGAGAATTTCCAGGACAGTGGTTAAGTGAAATCCCAGGATGACGTCTATGCACAGGCCTGGAAAGCAACCAGCCCAGATAAGAGATGAAGAAGAAAAGAGGAGTTCCAGAAGGGACACCACTAAAAAAAATATGGGATTGATCACCTGATGTGTTTGACTGCACTGAGAAGACCTCTGTTGGGCAATCTGAGGAAAGAATTAATGAGAGAAACATAAAAGACTAAGAAAATATAAAACCAAAAAAGGGAGGCAATTATTAACCTTAAGAGAAAGCAAATGTTGTACCATGCTATGTAGATACATTATCCGTAACCATGTAATCATTCATTCCCTTGCCTTACTTCTCTCTAATCAGAGCCGACTTCCTACCGTACTGACCTGGGGCTTGGCTTCGTGACTGGTTTTGGCCAAAGGAATGTGAGTAGGTGTGACACATGCCACATCCAGGCAAAAGCTATAAATGTGTTTGAGGGGTCTGGTTCTGTCTGCCTTTAGTTTCTGCCCCAGACAGTGTCTACCTACTGAGACTGTATCTCAGAATGAGAAGATACACAAAATCAGGATGAACTGACCCCAAACTACGCTAGCAGCACCCAGTCGAGTTTCAAGTGATCCAAAACCCGTGTGAAATATGAACAATACATATTTTGTTAACCACAGAAATTTGGGGTTGTTTTTAGCTACAGCAAAAGCTAATACACATAGTATAGTCCATAGCTCAGCAATGAACAATATTTACATAATCATAACAATTATAGTCACATAATTCTATTATATGATTAATTATATTGTAATTAATTATATTACAATAGTCATTGATTCAACCGAGATTCAATCAGAAAGCTGAAACTAACAGTTGTGATATAAATATGTTAGCAGATGAGGAGAGCGATAGGGTAAGATGAGTAAAACAGCTAAGTCCTGATATAACTTAGAAGAAAATCAATAATGTCTAAAGTTGGAAAATCAAGAGATACAAATATATTATTAAGACTTATGTAGGTTAAATTGAAAAAGAAACAACTAAAAGAATTGAAAGTTTTTGCCTAAGGGGATAAGAATCAAATGTGAGAAAGATGCAGGTAAGGGAATGGTTTTTTGTGCTATTGTTATAAGATGTACTTGTATAGTACTATTTGATTTGAGAAAAATGATTAAAAGTGAATTAGTAAATTTTGCTCCTTTTTAAACTATAATTCGGGGACAATTTAAGCTCAATATATGAACAATTTTATTCACAAAACAAATAAATTTAAGAACTAACATATTTTACAAAATAATGTAGTACAGGATCCCTTTAAATAGTGGACCCACATTTAAATGATTGGATTTACCAAAATTCTGACAGTTTTCTAGAAATATATTTATTGAGCAAAGGATGATATACCTGTTTCAGATATAATGACAGAAGACACTAAAACCAATTATAAATATTTTTATATTACCTGTAGATTTCACTCATGTCAACAGTCTCTCCCTTTATCATGAACAAATAGAAGTTACCTGAGTGCTGCATATTTCACCCAGTAACTTCTACAACATGGACAGAAATATGATGGATATAGACGCAGAAAGTATTTCAGTTCCATCTGTCATTGACAATATGTTACAGGAAAAGATGGTGCGTAAAAGTGAGATAATATTAAGGGCTAACCTCTATAGAGCGCCCTCAATTAATACATAAGTTGATGATTTATCTACTCTACACATTATCAATGATCACTGCCTGTCTTCTTCCTAACAACTGCCATCTTTTGGTCATTTCAATCAGCTTTCACTGCATTACCAAAGAAGGAGAAAAATGATTAAAAGTGAATTAGTAAATTTTGCTCCTTTTTAAACTATAATTCGGGGACAATTTAAGCTCAATATATGAACAGTTTTATTCACAAAACAAATAAATTTAAGAACTCATAGACATTCTGCTACACTTTTAACCATACTGTACTTGGAGTTGTAGTTCATGGGCTTGCCATTTAGAAAAAAGCATGGGGGCAGAACAACAAAGCATAAAAAAATAACGAACAGGGTATGCTTTTCGTACCTCTTCATCTTTCATGTTCACATCCACGTTTTTCGATTTGATGACTTTGGTTATATGGTCAATGTTGTTTTCCCTGCAGTAATCAAATATATTTTTGTCTTCTTCCCTAATTAGAATAAAAATAAAGTGTTTGTGTTACTAGGTAATACATAAAAGTTACATCTTTTTTAACCTGACCTGTTTGCTGCTGACAAACTTTATAAAGAATTTTACATGATCAAGAATGCATTTTCAATAAGACATAAAACATCCGACCTCTGAAACGACTCAAGTTCTTAGCAATTATAATGATAGGAAAAAGCTTCATCGCTTCAACAAGGTTCACAGGTACTAATATAACATCTTGAGTTGATTTTCTTGGTGCTCTTCCTCTCTCCAGTTACTTTTACACACTGACAGGCACATATTTCCTCTGACTCAGAATTTTCAATTGTTGCACTGTAGTAGGAAGGTCATTTACTGCTGTCTGTACAGAAGTATCCAAAGATCAGAAAACAGTTCACTACTGTCTTACGGGCAAACAGAATAAGTTGATTATTACCCAAGTTTAAAATATATTCTTTAGTGTATCTGTATAATTTTAAGGGAAAGATAATTAGCAAGTAATTTTCTTAAGAAAATTAAGGGAAAGATAATTAGAGCATCACAAAATTCAGAAATCCTTCATGAGATAACAGAAAGACTTGGAACAAAAACTGGGAAGTGTACTATGTACCCGGCACTATTCTAAGTATATCAATATACTAAATTAACTTACTGTCATTCAACTTCACTTCACAGATAAAGACATAGTTAAGGAGAGAATATATGACCTGCCAAATGGCACCACATTCATCAAAAGGAGAACAAGTCATTCAGATCAATTGTTTGTATATAGTACATTTTCTGTTATATCAAACTATATCTTGACTAGTCAGCTGTAGTCTATTCCAGAATCTAAAGCAATTCTTAACACGAAGTCTATGACTTCTCTAAAATAGGATACAGAATTATCTATGTAAATGCATGTTCATTTTTCTGGTGTGTGTGTTGTGTGTGTGGGGGGGTGGGTGGGTAGTAGCTTCAAAGAGATTGTAAAAAAGGTAAGTAATTTGGAATATTAACAACGAAAAGATTCAGTATGTGGACTGCATTTTCTGGACAGGAATATAAGAATGCAATTTGAGTTCCAAAAATTACAGCTAGTGTGTTTTATAATATCCAAGGCCGTAGCTTCCATTATCAGAAATTAAAGCACTAGTAATGTGTAAGAAGGGTATTCGCAGATGAGAGGGTCTGAGTGGTCCCTCTTTGAATCCCAAATGTGTATGTATATCTATGCCATAAGCAATAAAAGAATAAACACAGTACAAACATATTTAACTTTTTATTTTGCTTCATATATCTTCAATATGTTTCTTATAGCAATTATTCTGATTTGGCATATGCATTTCTTGGAGGGCAGGGGGCACTTTTTCATCTGAATATGTGCTTATCATTGCTAAATAGGACAGGCACATAGAGGTATTTCTAAACTACTTCAGGGTAGAGTATACAATGTAAACACCAAAAAGAAACTCAATAAACTCACCACAAATGTGCTACAAAGTTGAGTGACTACTATAAACACAAAAAATTAAGTATCAAGTAAGTGATACTCTTGGGCTTAGTTGTTTGTTACAGTTATCTGGCCACACTCCAAGCTTGACTATCTCACCGGCCAGCAACCAAGCTGTCCTAATACAATGTCACCACCTAGTGGCCAAAATGGACAGATCTGGAGCAACAGCTTTCTCCATTTCCATTTCCTTTCTTGCCGCCTCACACAGCATACAAATCAGATTCTCTTTTTCCCTCTACATTTCCCTGTTAATAGTCTTCCATAGGCAATCTTTCCCTCTATGTCCACACTTAAACGAAAAAACATATGCAAATGAATTCAACTATTACCAAATATAGTAGAGCCTTAATAAATGTTAGTGCCCTTCTACATCTTCTCTTTATCTTCCTTCCTGATGATGCTCACCCAGTTATCTTTCTCCCTTTCTTTGCTGAAGGTGAGTGATAAGGTGATCATATCCATCCTCTATGGATGAGGATGAGTTATGCTTGTGCTGCCACCCTCAGGGAGGTCACACATTATCCCTAGCACAACACAGAGGTCTCTCTTTAGACTACTCCAACTTTTCTGAAATCGACAGAAATACCTTGATATATCTGAAGGAAAAAAATTACTGGCTTCCTTTGAATTCTTCTGCAATATAAGAACACACCCTTATAGGAAAGGGGGGTGGCGTTTAAGGATGGTCATCTTTCATTAATCACAGGAAGGACAGATCCTTGCCCATTCCCCAAAACGCTACCTGCGCCACTTTCGACAAAGATTGCATTTTCTTATCGTAAGAATTTTTCAAGGAGTTAGGTTTCATGGCAGGCCACCTGACGTCTACCTAGCTACTATTTCATCTCCCTCACAGAATTAAAAAAAAAAAAATTATGGGACTAGCTCAGATACCTAACCATTTAATAAATACATTCAATAAATATTTCATCAATTCATGTATTTATCAAACAATGAGCAATCAGATATAAAACAGTATTCCAGTAAACAGACAATAAAGAATGATTTACTGCACGAATGGAAACACAAAGAAGAGTAAGCCAGTATCTACACAACACTCGTATAAACAAATGCCACTAATTCCTCAGACTAAAGGATGTATACCTGCGGGGTTTGGGAGCACACAAAGACCTCTAAAGGGGTATGAGTTCTAAATAATGGTGTTCTAAAACCAACGGTGCTTTAGAGTCAATGAAGCAATAGGGTAGGTGCAAAATACACAGTGCCAAATGGACAAGTGAACAATGGTTGAACGAATTCATATACACTGAGTCACAATCCTCCCTCTCAGAATGCTACTAGGTCTGCGACTGGTTTCAGATAGTTAAAGGAAACAACCAGTTAGTTTCCCCCATGCCCGTTGTGTGGTAATGGCAACATCTTCTTGCACCAAGTAATAACTATTTTCAGGCTGGGTTTTATATATGTAGTGTACCTAGTTCTAGGACTAAAAAATTCTAAGAGCCTCAAATAAGAAGTTCTATTTATTATCTTATTTATGTTGTTAATATGCTGTTAACACACCTTTTCTCAAGAAAGCAACAACAAAGGAAATATCTGTGTCCCGGGTATTCTTGTAGATAACTCGTTATACTGGAGAAGTTATTCAGCCATGATTTATAAAGACACCAGTCATTGGAAATGTATTTTCACCTTTTAAAACCTGCTTAACTCTAAGAAAAGTTGGTTGAAAATTTCTGATACTTCAAATGCATGTAAGAAAAAACAGTTCAGTTCTGATAAATTCCTGCAAAACCAGTGGCCACATCAGAAAAAAATCCATAGAACCCCTTGGCTAACAGGCTCTACAGAGCTGAGTTACATTCTCAACCATTAAGGTAAGTCTAAAATCAGTAAAAACAATTAATCCAAAGAAAACATCATTGGTTTATTGATAAGTAAAAGACTACAGTCTCTAATTTTACCAGTAAAGCACATTTGGAAAAACACTAAATGGAAAAGGAATTTAATTTAAAAATTTAAACCGAAGATAATTTACTATATTACTATAATAATAATTATCAAATTCAATTTCATTAATTTGAGATTACAGTGATTCTTCAAACATTTCAGGAGCAATCTAGTGTAGCAATTAAGAGCAGTTACTAACCATGTGACCTTGGGCGAGTAATCTAACCTCGTTGAGTGTCAGTTTCCTCATCTGTAAAATAGGGATATTAATAGTATCTACACCTCACAGGATCATTATGAAGATCAAGTGAAATAATATACATAACATATGGAGTATAATTATTAGTATACAGGAAGTGGTCAATAAATGTTAGCTGACATTATTATTACTTTAAGGTTTTAGCATATGGTGTAAGCTGAGGTCATTTCTCATAGATCCTTATATAACACTGTCAATCAATTCATCTAACAAATACTAATTTGACCTTCAAGAAAATAAGAATAAGCTGATGTGGTTGGGGCAGAGTGGACAAAGGGACAGTGGGGAGCAGGAAACGGGCATTAGATGAGATGATGAGGGGCTCTGGAAGACATCTTAAGGATTTTAAACTTGTATCCTAAGTGCTATGGGAAATCATTAACAGGCTTTAAGCAGGGGAGTAATACGATGAGATCTGAGTTATAAATCTGGGGAAGAGACAGCACAGGAAGTGAGGAATCCAGTTCTCAAACTGTCTTGGCCAAAAGATGATGATTGTTTAAGAGTGGTAATGAAAGTGCCGACGCAAGATGGTGATAATGGAAAGCAGAATAATGGGGAGTGCTTTGGAACCTGAAGAAACAGAATTTCTGATATGCTAGGGGATGGGAGAAAGAGTAGACCAATGTGACGTAGAGTCCTAGGAACGACATACCCATAACTATATGCATCTTTACACACACACACACACACACACACACACACACACACACACACACCCCTTGCAAACAAGGGTAAGTGCCTAGCATTTCACAGGTACTACATACAGATAAGCATATAAGAATGAGAGTAGAGAAAGATTAAAAGGGTAGACAGAAAAGAGAAAATCAAGTAGAGAAAAGGAAGAGGGGGATGAAAGAAAGAAAGAAGAGGGAGAGGAGATGATGGTTTCAGTTCATTAGTGACCTCTTGTTCAAAAGGGGCTGTTGATATGCAAACCGGTGAATTTGCCTATATGCTTAGTTGGCACCATGCCACTGAGGACACCAGAGCTAAATAAAGCTCGGAAGAAACGGGTAAATATGAGAGCCAAGAGACTCTTACAACAGTTACTGTTTATGTCAAGACCCACTTGTCCCAAGGGACCCATTTTCACATAATCTATAATTATCTCTTTGCTTTAATCGCCTTGTCATTCCTGTGACTCTCATGGGCACTGGAAGAGGAAAAGCTCATTAACTAAACCTTTTCTCCTCTCTCCAGCCACCCATGGCTTTTAATTGCTTGGTGTGTTATTATCTAGGAGTGCAACTGGGATCATTTTCATAAGAAAGGGAGGTAGAGAGGAGGAAGGGCGCCGTGAGTCCCTGAGGTATGCTCCACAGACAAACCTTTGCTTTCTCAATTATTTATGCCAGCTGAGGTTTTACGGGCTGAATAAATCCATAACTCAAGTTCATTCTGAGCAGTCAGATCCTCAAGGGGGAGTCTCCCACTTGCCTATCCACACTTGTGTAGTCCTCAAAGAATAACCCGAATGTAACAAGACATATGTCATCCAATTTATCACCTATGGCCAAAGTGTTAACACAATGTTGATCATGGACAACACAGGGAAATAGGGAAAGATTTCACCATTACCAGCCAAACAGATGGAAGGAAGCAGGATAATCTTTTTGGTGCTAAGGGCAATGAGTGGTGTTAATGGGACAGTAGTATCCCAGAATGACTTAGACTATTGAAGCATAAAAATCCAAATATTGAATTGTTAAGATACAAACTATGTGTAACACATACTATTGAAGCCTCAGAGTCTTATACAGATTTGTTAAAAACAGGTTTCTCTCAATCAGTGTGAAGCTTTGAATAAATAACTAAATGGAATTTTATACCACTTGACTTTATAAATCCCTTACAATAAAATAATACCTGTTGTAGTCTTTTGCTCCAATTACACCCCTTTCAGGAAAATTTTAGAGTACAATTTTGTGTAGCTTTCACGCTACTTTCATTCCAGTTCTATTTTCACCAAAAATACAAAATTAAAGCATAAAATAATCACTTTCATTCTAGCTTTTTATGCTTATATTCCTGTTTTATAATCAGTACTAGAGAGCAGCCAATGAAATGATATTTCTAAAATATTTTCAAATCCATTATTGTTTAAAATTTTTAACTTTATAAGTCAATGATGAAAGAATCTATTTAAAATTCTACAGGCTTTTGTGTCTGACCACGGCAGTGACCTCTGGTATTTTCTGCCAAAACAGTTCATTTGTCTCGCAGAACAACTAATCAATTCCAGAGCCCATCAATCATTTTAGTTGTATACTGGTCTGCTCTTGCTCAGAGAAGGTCCAGATGGCTGCCTGTGTAAGTGGGATTAATAAAATTCTGATAGATTACATAGCATCAAACTACAAAATATAACAGGGGCGATAAAATCGTACTGTAGGATGAGATGGATATGTACACGCTTCATTTATTGTATTTTTAATTCTTGCCCTAATTCTCAATTTATGTGCCAACTGCTAGATAAAACCTTCTAAGTATACAAATCACCAAAAGTGATTTCTTGTTAAGTGAGTCAGTCTGTGTAGCACAGAACCAATTGACTCTTTGCAAAGCCCTTTTCTTATTAACCAGAGCTTTATCTGCCAGTCTGCAGTATAAATGAAGCACAACGGATCTTGACACTAGACTAACTATCTGTGAGTTACAAGACTTCTTACTCTCTTGCTTCTATAGTTCCAAACACGGATCTTAACAGCACTGGCTCTCCCTTCCCTGTTTTCCATTTTCTTCTGCAAAAACCAACAGTCTCTACCTAATTCTATAACCAGACTAACGTGTGATTTTAGTTTCTGCCTTATGTCCTAGGTCTCAACTGTGGGGAGTAACAATACTAATAAAAGCTAACAGTGACAGAGTAACTTATTTTGTGCCAGACACTGTTCTAGGATGACTGTGTGTATGCATTCCTATACCCACATACGTGCCATATGCAAAAGTTACCCCCATTTTACAGATAAGCAACTTGTCCAAGGTCACAGAGCTAGTAAGTGGTAGAACCAACACTTGAATGCCAGAAGTTTGGCTCCATAATTTTTTGTACTTAATTACCTCACACTATATCCTCTCCATTACACTACAGAACAATTAACTAGCTTCCGAAGGAGAAACTGGTGTCAGGGCCCTGGAATAGTAACATACAGATCTGCACCTATGACATTATAGTGTCACTTTCTGTGACAGAGTGGAAATAAAGGTCAGAATCAAAGCAGGCAGAGGGTAAGCTCAGAATTGGCCCCAGTGGCCCTTAACTTAAAAACTTTTACAGTAAAACTAAAATGAGTCCTTAACTTGTCACCTACGGCGCACATCAGTCAGGAAAGCTGCCATAGCAATTGTGCCCGAACCTTGTAAAAAGGGGTGTATAAGATACTGGTTTTCCTGATCTTTAAAAATGTGTGGGGGAAAATGAGACGTTTATATACTGAAGTTTCCAAAACAGACGTTAAAAATACATCTGTATGTGGTTTTTAAAAACAATGGTTCTATAGAAGAACACTTTTCCTTTCATTTAAGTTTACCATTTAATATTTCTAAAACTCTAAAACCTACTGTTACTTTCACCTCAGTTGAACATAATTCTGCCAGGAAACTGCAATTAGCTTCAGTTAAAGCACAAGTTTCTCTTGGAAAAAATAAAACACCAGATACTTTATTTCACCAAAGTATAAGCAAAATTTGATTGCATAAACTTCAACAAATAGCTGCTCCTTCACTGGAATAATACAAAATTTCAAAATAGAATAATTTTTATCGTGATCTAGTTTGTTATGCTGGAATTCTGCTCAATTATAAAATGAATTTTCTAATATAAGAAAATGACTAGTTGCTGTAATTTCTGATCTGCTGTCCTAACAGATGACTGTTTGTAATAGTTAAAAGGCTTTTAGTGGCCCTCCCACATTCATGTTTCTTACTGTTTTATATTTTAAAATACCTTCCAGAATACAAAGATTTAGATCATATCATAAGAACACTAATATTTATTTATTTATTTATTATTTTAAGAACACTAATATGTAGATGACTTAATGAAATAAGGCCAAGAATAACCAGTTTTGCCTATAGCGGATGTTCGTATTTCACTCGATTAACCAATAATGTTTATTAAATATACATGTAGATGTCAAAAATATGGCGAACATACTATTCAAAGGTGAAGCTGAGAAGCACAAATATCCAAAATGTTTTGTTTCATAGATTCATCATAAATGTGTGTTGAGTTGAATTAAAACCTCTACTTTATGAAAGTAATATTATTTTGTTACTGTTTCTCATGATCAAAATTCTAAATATTTAAGTCACTTTTTTAGGAATTTAATGGAGTTTAAGCAGGTAGGTTAACTCTTCCAATATAGTTTAACTCTATCTTAGGAATATTCCAATTATCCAGATATCTACTCTCACTTCACCTGGAGTACGTGTGTTTTGTTTTGTCTTCTGTAGAGGTAGTGTGATCAGTCAGGTCACTGGACATTTCAAAAGAAACTGTATTCAGCATGTCATTTTGACAAATACTAGAATCTGGGGGTACTTAAGGAAATTGGCACACAAAAATAAAGATCACTCACTATTACTTCCAGAAAAGTGACTGATATTGTTAGAAAGTATGTATGGTGATTTTTAAAAAGCAAACTCAAGAAACTATCTCAATTTATTTATCTAACTAGGAAAGTAAAATAGCCTATACATTTTTGTAGTTGCTTAGGAAAAGACGTGAGGATGTGTGAATCACAGGAAAACCAAAGCAGCACTCTCTGCTTTATGACAGGCCTACCAGGATAACTCTACGTGAGCAATACTGCTAAACCATCAGCTCCTTAGGGAAGCAGCCGTGCACACCTCCCAACCTCTGCCACTTCTACTAGATCCTCATAAGTTCTGGGAACTTCCTCAGACAGTGAGCATACAGAGATGCATAAAATACGATCCTGGACCTCCACAAACTAAAAGTTTAGTGAAAAGAGTAGTTTTTTTGTTTTTTAAATATACTTCAATGTGGTATAACATGATAAATGCTATAAAAAAAGTGTGAACAAAGGACTATGGGAAAACAGAGAAGGAATGACTAACCTCCCCACCGCTTACCATGTAGAAAAATGACTTGATTGAACAATGAATAAACTCTGACTAGTAGGGTTAAGGTTCTAAGGCACCATTTTTTTTTAGAAGACTTAAGATGGACCACACAAATTATAAGAAGAACCCACAAACACTTTCTGAATATATAAGAGCTGAGGGGAAGGCTAATTAAACTCTAAAAATACTTTCTAAACTATGTTTCCTCAAAACTGTATGGACTCCTCAGAATTCTCAGGGACCCTAAAAGGGGTCAGGTGGCAAATGTACTCCAGGCCAGTAGCAGTGTTAAAGAGTATCTTTATTCCCCTCAATTTTCCAGCACCCTTCCCCCATCCCACGCCAAATAAACATTTAATCTAAGCAAAAATGGTGCGCTTCCTGTGCAAATAGATTCAAGACAGGACCCCTAGTATTAACTAACTGGTTATGAACTGGAAACTATGAGCTTTTAAAGGTTTTGATTTCATAGTGGTATCAATAACCTTCCTCCTAGAATGCTACCTTGGAGTTATCACCACTTCTTTATGTGGTGGATAATATCAACAAACTCTTCTGTAAGAGTGAAGCATACATTTTTGGTACAATTTCCTCTTCACTCTGTTAAAACAGATATTTCCCTTCAATAAATTTAGGTAATCCCAATTTTCCACTTGAAAATTACAGTTCATTTGTACCATTTTAATGAGTAAGAAAAATTCAGATATCTCAAAAAGGGTAGGAGCATCAGAGATTCCTATTTCTTGTTTTTATGTGTAAAGTAACAAAACTTAGAAAAGTGTGTCACATGACTTTAAAGCAGGATAGAATCTTTTTCCTGATTTACACAAACACGGTGCTGAAAGAAAATCCAAGAAATTTTATACATAACATACAAAATTTAAGACCTTTGTTAAACTATACAAAACAACTTTAAATGTCTTTAAATTGTGGTAAAAAAATGCATAACATAAAAATTACCATGTTAACCATTTCTAAATGTACATTTCACTAGTGTTAAGTATATTCACATTGTCGTGCAACCATTCTCCAGAATCCTTTTCATCTTGCAAAACTAAAACTCTATGCCCATTAAATAACTCCCATTTCCCACTCCCTCCTGACAACCACCATTCTACTTTCTGTTTCTTTAAATTCGACTACTCTTGATATCTCATGTATGTGGAATCATACAGTATTTATCATTTTGCGACTGGCTTATTTCACTTACCATAATGTCTTGAAGGTTCAGTTCACCCATGTTCTATGTTTCAAAATTTCCTTCTTTTTAAGGCTGAACAATACTCTTATAATATACCACATTTTGTTTAGCCATTCATCTGTCAATGGACATTTGGGTGGCTTTCACCTCTTGGCTATTATGAATAGTGCTGCTACGAACATGGGTCTGCAAATATTCTTTGAGATTCAGCTTTCATTTTTTGGGATATAGAACTAGAAGTAGAATTGCTGGATCCCATAGTAATTCTTTGTTTAATTTTTTGAGGAACCTCCACAATATTTTCCATAGTGTACCATTTTACATTCTAAAATAATTTTTAATTTGTAGCTAGAATAAACTATAAAAATTCAAATCTTTAAAAAGAAACGATGGTATTTTGAAGAAAATTAACAATAAAAATCCATAGCTTTAGAGTATCTGAGATAAAATCTTGCTCTACCAACTACTTATATGGTGGAAAGGGTTACTATCTGGCACTGATTAAAACATATTGATTTCAAAGATTATACAACTAAAAAATTATTTTCTGCCATTTGTTATCTTACTAGAGATACCACCAAATCAGTTTCATGTTAAGAAAAAATGCTTCACAAATGGAAGTTTTCAGCATTAAAAATATATAGATACACAAACATATACATATATGCACATATACACACACACATATATATAAATATATAAATACCCCTCTTATCAAAGTCCAGAGGAGAAAATTACCTGATGATTTCTTCATGATAAAGAGAACTAACAACTGGCCCACCAAAACCAGTATTTGCTTCTTTTCCTTTCTTCTCTGATAACTGTAGGGGAAAAAAGATGGAAAAGAGACATAGATTAAAGCAGTGTGTATTTAAACCAGTTACAAAATACTATTTTGAAAAGGAATACTAAAGGTTTGACCACTCACCATTTCCAAGGCCCTAGTAACAGTTTCAAGGTGGTATCAGAAAGGCAAGAGGACTCTCAGCTCATCATAGCAGTGGAATGACTACCCACTAGCAAGGTAAGGTCATTCCACTACTGCCTCTTGGAGCCACCTAAAAGCCATTCCCCTACCAGATTTTATGATGTTAGCTGTTAACTGTGGAAATATAAATACCACAATAGAATGTGATCAGGAAAATAGTATCTAGCTTAACAAAATTAAAGTTCCAAAAAAAGAAACTAAACTGTAGTAAAACTTCAAATTCTACTACAAAGAAAAATAAAATATGTTTAGTTGACAAGAAGAAAGGAGAGAAGGCAGAAGGGAGAGAGGAAAGGAGGTTGAGATCTAAAATAAAAGAAAAAAGAAGCAAACTGTTAAGGAAACACTTTCCAAAATCAAGTATTCAATAGGCTCTGCCCCTCAACATTCTCAAAAAGCACAAGATTAAGATTAAATTTAGAAATAAAATTTTTCCCAAACAGGTAATGTAGAAGTAGTGAACTTGGATGTTATTATTGCCTGAAAGGATTAAACTGCAATCTCTGCAAAAGCCCACATCTAAAGTCCAGAAAATGAACTTAAAGACAAGGAACTAAGTGACTTAAATGACAAAAAGTTCAAGATTACACTTTTGAAAAAATTCAACAAGGTGCAAGAAAACTCAGGCAGTTTAATGAACTGAGACATAAAATCAATGAACAACATAAATACTTTACCAAAGACACTGAAATTAAAAAAAAAGAAGAAGAAATTCAGGAGATGAGAACTCAATAAAAGAGTTGAAGAATAAAACAACGAGCTTAGGAAATAGAGCTGACCAAATGGAGGAAAGAATTAGTGATATCAAAGATAGAAATCTGGGAATGACACAGATGGGAGAAGAGACTTAAGAGTTAAAAGAAATGAAATAGCTCTGCAATAACTATCTGACTCCATCAGAAAGAGAAATATAAGAATAATGGGAATACTAGAAGAAGAGAGGGAGAAGGGGCTAGAGAGCCTATTCAAACAAATAGTTGACGAGAACTTTCCAAACCTATGGAAAGAACTGGATCCTCGAATCCAAGAAGCAAACAAACAGAACACCTAATTATCTCAATCCTAAAAGGCCTTCTTTATGGCATATTATATTAAAACTATCAAAAATTGACACACACACAAGAAAAATTCTCAAGGCAGCCAGGGAAAAGAAGATGGTAACCTTTGCATACATATTAATACAACAGTTTAGTGGTTACCAGAGGGTAAGGGGGATGGAGGTAGAAGAGGGTAAAGGGAGCCAAATATATGATGATGGAAGGAGAACTGACTCAGTTTCCATTTTGGGATGTTTATCGCTAGTGTATAGAAACAAATGATTTTTGCACGTTGCTCTTGTATTTTTTAACTTTGCTGAATTCGTTTAATCTTAGTTTTTGTGTGTGGATTCTTTGGATTTTCTGTATGTACGGTAGGATCAAGTTATCTGTCAACAGAGAGTTTTACTTCTTCCTTTCCAATTTGGAAGCTATTTATTTCTTTCTTATCTAACTGCCCTAGCTAGAATTTACAGTACAACGTTGAATAGCAGTGGTAAAAGCCGGCATCCTGGTCTTATTCCTGATCTTAAGGGGAAAGCTTTCTGTCTTTCATCATTATGTTACCTACGGCTTTTTCATAAACTCCCGTTATTGTGGTAAGTACATTTCACCTTCAGTTTTGAAAGCTATCTTAAATGTAAAATACTATAAGTTGATATTTTTTCCTTTTTGAAGTTGACCCTATTGACTTCAGACTTCTGAAAAGAATTCTACTGTAGTTCTTACCTTTGTTCCTCTGTCACCTTTTTTGTTTTTGGTCTGGATTTTTGTTTGTTTGCTTTTTAATTTTATTGGGGAACAGTGTGTTTCTCCAGGGCCCATCAGCTCCAAGTCATTGTCCTTCAATCTAGTTGTGGAGGGCGCAGCTCAGCTCCAAGTACAGGCGCTGTTTTCAGTCTTAGTTGCAGGGGGTGCAGCCTGCCATCCCACGCGGGAATTGAACTGGCAACCTTGGTGTTGAGAGCTCGCGCTCTAATAAACTGAGCCATCCGGGAGGCCCTCTGGAAGCTTGGCGGCAGCTCATTGTCTTCAGTCTAGTTGTGGAGGGCACAGCTCACTGACCCACATGGGAATGGAACCTGCAACCCTGTTCTAGAGCTTGTGCTCTAACCAACTGAGCCACCCGGCCTCCCTTGGACACTTTTCAGATATTTTTTCACTGGTTTTCAACAATTTCTTCTGCTCGAGGTTCACTGAGCTTCTTGGATCTGTGGCCTTCTGGCAATGATTCTCAACTAGGGGAGATTGTTTTTTTGCCTCCCATTCCCCACCAAGGATATTTGGCAATGTCCGGGCAATTTTTGCTTTTCACAAGTGGATGGTCCTTTGGCATCTAGTAAGTAGACACCAGAGTTGCTGCTAAACATCCTACAATGCACAGGACAGCCCTCCACAACAAAGAATTACCCACCCCCAAATGTCAATGGTGTAAAGGTTGAAAAACTCTGGTTTAAAATTTTCATCAAATGTTTAAAATCTCAGCTATTATTTGTTAAATTTTTGCCTTCTCTCTTTTGCATTTTCTCTCTTTCTAGGACTCCAATATGGTACATTGCTTGATATTTTCTCATAGCTCACTGGGGCTCTGTTCATTTTTTGTTGTCTTCCTATGCTCTGCTTCGTTTTTAATTAGCTTCACTTCTACATCTTCAAGTTCACTGATCTTTCCTCATGCAATGTCTCATCTGTTATTAATCCTATCCAGTGTATTTCTCGTATCAGATATTATTTTCTTCCATCTCTAGAAGATCCATTTGGTTCTTTTTTAGCTTCCCTTTCTCCATTTAAGTTCATGTTTTCCTATACTTTCTTGAATATATAGAATATATAATAGCTATTTTCCTCTTTATTATTTCTGCTTTAATTGACAGGTTTTTCTCTTGGTTATGGGCCATATTTTCCTGCTGTCCTTGAATACTTGAAAGACTTTTACTGTAAGGCAGACATTGTAAATTTCACACTCTTGTTGGCTGATTTTGTTGTGTTCCTTTAAATTATGTTAGACTCTGTTTTGGCGTGAATTCAGTTATGAGGAAACAATTTGAATCCTTTCAAGGCTCACTTTAAAGCTTTGTTAAGGGAGGGACAGAGAAGCCTTTAATCTAGAGCTTAATTTAGCCTCACTACTGAAGTGAAATCCTTCTGAGGCCTCTACCATGTACCCCATACATTACATTTTCTTTCCACTATGACTAGAAGGAAATGAAATATTCTCAGTCCCATGTCATCTCCAAGAATTGTTCGGCTTACGGCTTTCTTGTATTTCTTTTCTCAGCCTGTTCGTTTCCTTTCACACGCAGAGAGGTTAGTATTCAGCCAAAGGGACCCCTCTGCAGATCTCTGGAACTCTCCCTCCTATGCAGGAACATCCTCTCAAGTATTCGGCCCTGCATTTTCTAGCTCAAATCGATGAGACAACCAGGCTCTTTTGGGTGCCCCCTCCCTTCACTGGAGCCAGCTTACAGGAAGTAAGCTGAGGCAATTGCAGAGCTCACTTTGTTTGTTTCCTTCTTTCCTACTTTTACACTACTTTTAGTGCTATGCCTGAAAACTATTGTTTCATCTATTATGTCTGGTTTTCTTCTTGTTTTAGGCAAAAGGGTAAATCTCATCCCTAATACTCCATGCCCAGGAGGAGAAGTCCCACAAACATTAATTTAGACACCAGGATAACAACATTCCATGCAGTAATGTACCATAAGTTACTTAACTATTATCTGACAGAGTCTATTTAGGTTATTTTCACTTTTCCACTCATAAAGATACGATTAATATCTTTGTACATAAAGCATAATATAGTTGTAATTAAAAATCTTTAGGGGGAAAAGATGGCTCCGTTATTTGAGTCCTGTGTATTCTGAACATACTTCTTCTTGCGATTAATTCCTCTTTCTGAAGCAACTGCATAAAGCATATTAGAATGCTGGTGACAACTTTTTTTATTCCCCCAGGGGTGGGGGGAAAATACCTTAAGCAGAAATAATATTTCAAAACTAATCTGCCATTATCAGATTGAGTTCAGAATAAAGCTGCCAAAGATGCATTAGTTTTCCTCTCCATCCAGTTCATCTACAAGAAGGGGTAAACTTTGGCTACTGTAGCCTCTAGATTTCCACTCCAATGAAATGTTTCTCATAGCAGTTTAAGAAGTTTATTCCATTTCTCTCTACTCAAAATCCATTAAGTTATTTTTATGTTGCATCAGCAGTTAAAGAAAGAGACTCCAGTTTGGCAGCCAATAGGATAAAATTTGCCAATTCTTGTATTGCCTCAGACTATATTATTTGAGACACTGAAATGCTCCTTCACTCAGAGGGAAAAGGGTAAGTTGTTGGCTGAATCTTTACCATCTGCATTCAGATTTCATATTAGTCAGGTGCAGGGTCAAGACTTAAAACCTTGTGAAACTTTCTTTTCTGTGTGAAAAAAATAACTATTCCAAACGCTATCAGGCTAAGATATGCAAGGAGGGGGTTTCTTGCTTTTATGTGCTACCTTTTTGGCTTCTGTTTTATTGGTTTGTTTGCTTAGTTTGTTTATGGGTCCAGCTGTAGGACTTTGGATAAATTAACCTTCCAGGCTCAGAGTCCTCATTTGTAAAATTAGGAATAATAGTAGCTATCTTATATGGGTATTTAAAGTATTTAAACTATATGTATATGTAAAATAGAACAGTGCCCAGCACAAAGTGGACACTATATAAGTGTTAGCAGATATAGTAATAATTATTATTACGGCCATGTCTCCAAAGCAAAGGTGTCTCAGGAATATAGAAACGATGTTTTGAGGTGGAAATTTAAAATATTGAACAATGAGTCTTTCTCTAAACTTTAAACTTCTAATTTTCCTGATGAAACAACGAAGTCAAAAATCAACCACCCAATCAACAATAAAAATCTAACATAATACCTCTGTCGTTAACAAAACAAGGAAAGAAAACTAGGACTTAAGGAGTGTCTTAAATGTGCTTCACACTTTACATACGTTATTCATTTCCAACTTCAAAGCAATTCTATAAAGTTGGCATTTTTACTGTATTTCATTAAATTAGCATGACCAAATTGTAAAAAGCACCATTATTTTATATAATGCTAAGAAAGAAAAACACAGCCAATTAAGCATAACACATACACCATCAATTTTAAGACACATCCAGATGTTAAAAACTAAATAACTGTCTGTCTTATATTTGATGAACTGTATCTCCATTTTACAGATTAGATACCTGAAGAGAGGTGAGGTACCCAATGCCACATAGTAAGTGGCAGAATTGAGATTTAAACTAAGATCTTCTGATATCTAAAGTCTGTTTTCTTTTTAATAAACTATGCTACTCCTCAAAACTACTTTAGGAACCATTATTACATATTTACAATATTCTGAATTAAAATTCTGTTTCTTAAGTGTACATTAAAATAATTTTTGTCCTTTATGAGTTCAAAACGAAACTTTAAAATTAAAATAAACATGAAACATTTTAACTTTTTTCAGGCTGATTTACTATGATAAATTACGCAGAATTTAATCAAGTAAATAGACTAGTACTATAGTTCTAAGCACTTTTAAAAGAACACTTTTCTAATAATCCTTTTAAAATATTCATTGTAGTTTTTTCCTCAAATAGGAAGTTATTTATTTCCACATATGAAAATAAGAATATTAATCCCATCTCAACTATTATTTGTCATTAAGAGCATTAATAAAAGCTTTATCGTGAAAATATTGTTGGTTGCTATTTGTAACACTAATACTTATACAACTTCACACAAAAAGGTAAAGCCCATAAATCTAACCTTAGTTTCTCTTAAAATAACAAATGGTTAAATAAAAATTTCCCTAAAATTTTAACAACGGACATTTAATAAGGATTTCAATGATATAGAAATACTACATAAATGCTTAAATTACTATTGGAAAATAATTTTTAGATAAAAGGAAAGAAAGACGAAATAATACATGCAAGTAGATATTTTATCCAAACCTCTAAATTTCGGCACTTCCTATTTTTTACATTTTTACTATATATTCACATAGTAGCTTAAAAAGTGATGTGAATTTTTAAAAGATGAAAAAAAAAATCCCACTTTTTTTTAACCAAATAGTTAAATCACTAAAATATATGAGAGATACTTTCTCCAGATAATTAATATGGTCAACAGGACTCCTGTACAACAAAACAAAAAATGGTAAATTGCTCTTTTACCACTCTATAATGGAATTTAAGAATAAATGTATAATTTATCTTCTTAATTTCCTGGCTATTGTCAATTGTCTTGGTTCTAGGGTACTTTAAAACTAAGGTACAAAAGATTATTACTTGTACACACGCCCAGCTTCCCTTGTACAATACATTAAGGCACTTATCTTTGTGAAGCATTTTTACTCAATTCAGTGTTATTTTTAAATGGCTCTCATGGAAAATTACCTTCAGGTTATTATCACTAACTTTCTAGAAATGTAACAATAATCAATATTTAAATCCTCTTTAGGAAATTCTGAATATAGTATTTGTCATATGTATTCAGAAATTATAACTTTTCTTAGATTTTAAGCTCCAGAGAAAATCATAAAAGACCAACAGACTCAAATATTTAAAGTGGCATTTCTGTAATAATGCAGTAAGAATAAATAAGGAAGGAACTGTTTTTTAAGCAAATAAAACAAATGGCTAATATTTCTGTAATGTTACAAGCAATATATCCAAATCTCATTATGTCAGAAAAACATTAAGATCCAATGGATAAACAGACCTGGGTTATGAGTAGACAATAATTAGATATCTGAAATTACACAGAGGTTTAAAAATACTGGCACACTTTCATTATTTTTATCATTAATACAGCTTCTTAATATTATAAGAAAAAATACAATCCTGAACTACAGTAACTTTGTATAGGATTCAACCACAATTCTTTGTATTACACATCTTTACATGAGATTAATGTTCATGAATTTTTAATATAGAAATGTCAGTCAAGATAGATTTTTTGGATCTATATCTCCCTTTTCTATTGTTTTCATGAAGTATTTAAAAATCTTGCCCCTGGGATACTTTCAAGATTGCTTGGCTCTAGTCCCCTCTCTTATCTAGTTCTTCTTTTTCTAGTTATATCTTGTTCTGCTTTTTCCTTTTGTCTTTATTATCCTTTTCCTGCTCAGTTTTGATTAAATGTCAGCAGATTCCTCTGTGTGAGGCTTTGTACTGAAAGGGAACTTTGGTTGGTTAATTTTGGAATCTCTGGAGCCCAGACAGCTCTAGAGAACCTTACCATTGAACCTTTGTATTGAGACATGAATTGAAGTGTACAAAAACCCATCTAAACTTTACCTGTTGGCAATTTTAGGATTCTGCCATTCTCAGGTCAGACTCCCTCACACTTCCTCCTACAGATGCCAATGCAACGCAAATATTGTAGCAGTTGATCGTTTGTACCTATTTTCTCTGATCAACCAGTAATGCTATCTTGGTTATTCCTTTAGGAAGCATTTGGGAGAAATAAAAAACTATACTACAACCTCTGCCATCTTTCTAGAATTCCAATAACCAAGAATGATTTTTCATGAAATATATGAATGGGAATACCCAAATGAATAGATTAATACTGCTAAACTAGGTGCATTTCCATTCCATTCTTTTTTCCATTACTTTTGCCTCCGTTCAACCAACTATCTTAATAGGATGGATGATTTCACGAAAATCAAGTTTAATTGAATATCTTTTTTTTGTGTGGCTTACAATAGTCTTTTGAACACTATCTCAACATTTTAACAACTTTGCATATTGTGAATCACAACTTTCCAAAGTAGAATCCTCAAAAATTTCATTTCTCTGACTCCCCTGCAGCTAGGATATGAAAGCCCATGACCTAAATTTTATCAACCAGATTCACAAACAAGCCACTTGAATATAGAATGGAGCAACATATCATTGACCTATAGCAAATCACATTTCTTGATTCACAGCTCAAAATTTGGTTGAAATAATCCCAACAAAAGTAGTATGTTTAATACACAGTTGAACCTTGAACAATATGGGTTTGAACTATGGGGGTCCACTTATATGCAGCTTACTTTACTGTGAGAATACAGTATATGTGTAATATGCAAAATACGTGTTTATCAACTATCTATGGTATCAGTAAGGCCTTCCAGTCAATTGGAGGCTATTAGTAAAGTTTGGGGGGGGCAAAAGTTATGTGCGCATTTTCAGCTGAGCAAGGGGGTGAGCACCCTTAACCTCTCTGTTGTTTAAGGGTCAATTATAAGCAGAATTCAAGTAATTAAATCAAACATCATATGAATTAATATTTTCATTTTTAAGTACACAGGAGGATATTAACTAATGCCATAGCAAATCCACAAGTGGAAATCAACTGTTATCCAGTTCAGTTTCTAGGGGCAATGTCAGTCTCTGACCCTATCCTATGTATCACCTTTATCAATAGTTGATTCAAAAAAGCATGTTAATCAAATTTCCTAGTGACAGGGTCAATAAAACAGTTCATACACTCGATGACACACTCATGATCCAAAAGTATATCTTAATGTTGAAATAATATGATAAATCAAATGAATTGAATGTGAGTATGAAGTACTGAACTTATAGTACAGAATAGACATTGCAAAATAGAATGAAGGAAAAAGACTTGAGAGTTAAATTTTTTGCAAGATAAAGAAAATTTAACATTGTAATGTGGCTGCCAAAAATGTTAAAGTAATTTTAAGCTACATCAGTGGAAGTATAATATTCAAATGAGAGAAAAGTTTTATTCTATAGCGGTCACACTATACCTCAAATAGTTCAATTCCAAAAGCCATGATATAAGAGAGATGTTGAGACACCGAAACTGGTTCACACAGAATGATTTGGATGGTGGTGGGACTTGACAGTGATGGAGAACCATTTTAGAAATCAGAGATATCTAGACTGACGATGAGGAGACTTAAAAGTAATGTCAAAACAAAGAAGGATTTTTATGTAGATGAAGAATTAGACTTATTCTATATGGTCCTCGAAAGCAAAAAATAGAACAGATTAGAAAATAGTAACAACAAAACAATGAAATAGATTTTAGCCTAACATAGAAAGAAGCTTCTAATAATTGGAGATGTTAAAAAATTAGGCTGACTTCTTCACAAATACTATTATTTCCAGCACTTCTAACAGAAGCTAAAAGACTATGTTGGAATAACATGGCAACAGAAAATTAGAATAGACATCCACACTAAAATTCTTTCTAACTATAACATTATAGTCCTACAATAAGAGAAGAGAAATGTGAGTTAAAAAAAAGACATATACAAATGGCCAATAAGTACATAAAAAGATGTTCAACATCATTAGTCATTAGGGAAATGCGAATTAAACCCACAATAAGATACCACTTCATACCCACTAGGCTGACTATAGTCAAAAAATCAGATAATAACAAGTGTTGGAAATGATACAGAGAAATCGGAACCCTTATACACCGCAGATGGGTAGGCTTGCAATGTTGTGGCCACTTTGTAAAATAATCTGGCAGTTCCTCAAAAAGTTCAACATAGAATTACCATTTGACCCAGCAATTCTACTCCTAGATATAGTATACACCCACGAGAAATGAAGACATATGTCCAGACAAAAAACTGTACACATATGTTCTTAGCAGCTTTATTCATAATAGCCAAAAGGTGGAAACACAAATATCCTTCAACAGATGAATGGATCAAAAAAATGCGGTACATCCATACATCATATTATTTGGCCATAAAACGAAATGAAGTACTTATTCATGTTACAACTTGGAACAATCTTTGTTCTTCCATGCTGAACTATGCTGAATGAAAGAAGCCAGTCACAAAGCCCATATCTAATATGACTCTGTTCATTTGAAATGTCCAGAATAGGCAAATATATAGAGCTATAAAGATTCGTGGTTGCTTAGGGCTGGGGGAAAGGGACAGATTGAAACTGACAGCTAAAGGGTATGGAGCGTCTTTCTGAGGCAATGAAAATGTTCTAAAATTGATTGTGCTGCTGGTTGTACAACTTTATGAATATGCTAAAAACCACTGAATTGAACACTTCAAATGGGTGAATTGTTTTTGTGTGTGAATTATGGTGTGTCTCAATTAATGAAAAAAACCCACAAAAACACCCAAAAGAGCATAAAGTTGATAGATAGTAGATGAGGGATGGCCTCGAAGCTCATCACATTAATTATCACAATGATTAGGAAACATAATGATACTACTGGGAGGCGAGGAACATGATAAAATGTGTTTAGTAACCTGTGTTTAAAGAACCTAGGAAACTTACGATCACGTGAAAAAGAGTGTTTCGCTAAAAATAAAAATGTTTACCTATTTAAAAGAATATGTTTGGTTTGTTGAAAAAGTCACCCATGTGGAATAGAAGTTCATTCCCCAGATCTGGAGTTGAGGAGGCATTACGATAATAAGCAATCTCCCATCTAGAACCACTAGATCATGATCCTGTCCTATCACTACACATTCGAATTAATTCTAGATTGGATTTAACCAGCATACAAACTTTTAAAAAAGTTAACACCAGCTTAGAATTACCTGAACTGGGGCCAATGTGGTACTAACCCATAAAGGAAATGTAATCATAATTAATTCTTCAGAAACATTATTACAATCAATGAACGCTCAAATCCTTTTTTGTTATTTTTCTCTTATTACTGTTAGATTTAGTCAGGTCAGTTTTCCAAAAGATGAAAAAGGCAATGGTAATTTTACAGTTTTAAATTTTCAAAGAAGAGAAGTGTATAAGCAAAACCTTCAAAAAGTTTCAAAAACTCTCTTCTCATTTTCTAACTGTATATCAAGACATGACACACACGACTGCTCCCAGGGTAAGGAATTCGGGCAGACAGTAATTGTCTTTGACAGCTGCAATTACATGCCAGGTTGGATCAGAAGACCATTAATGTGTGTGCAGTAATTACTCTGGTGTTTTCTGTTACTGTTGAGGGTCAGCTCGAAGGGAATTCATGACAAACGTCACCTTGGATGCAGTTGGTCCAGGGATGTGTGAACATGCTGGTTTAGGCATGCAGCACATTCCTTTGGTGACAGACTGGTAATACACGAAATAGGAACAGCTAATACGTAATACTAAAAGGAATTTTCACCTACACCTTTCAATTAAGTATGAAGAACATCAGAGAAAGTCACACAATGAATACAGATGCTCCTTGATTTATGATGGGGTTATGTCTTAATAAACCCATTGCAAGTTGAAATCATCATAAGTCAAAACTACATTTAATACACCTAACCTACCAAATATCATAGCTTAGCCTAGCCTACCTTAAATGTGCTCAGAACACTTACATTAGCCTACAGTTGGGCAATTATCTTGAGTTTCATCTCAAGAGTCATTGCCTTACCCATCTTCTCATCAGTAGCAGGGCACACAGATGAGATGCAAAAACATCAAGCACAATATCCAATACACGCTGGCAACACAGTATACTGTAGAGTGTCGGCTGTTTACCCTCATGATGTTGAAGCCGACTGGGAGCTGCTGCTTGCTGTCCAGCATCATGAGACAGCATTGTACCGACTAGCCCAAGAAAAGGTAAAAGTTCAAAATTCGAAGTACAGTTTTGTACTGAATGTGTATCACTTTTGCACCATCACCAAGTAAAAAAATCATAAGTAGGGGACCATCTGCACGACTAAATGTTGATTTTTACTGAGCAAAAGTTCAAATAAATTAGCTGTCATAACAGCACACTATAACAGAAGTTTACTGAGTAGTTGGAAGTTATATTACATAGAAACCTTGGAAACCTGAAAACTCTGGAAATATCAGAAAGACAGCATAAACAGCAAGCTTATCTTAAAAACAATAGGAAGATGGGAAACTAGACACAGATCCTTGGCTCCCGCTCCCTCCATATAGCATACTGGAGCAACTCAACAACTGAAACAAGCCTGGAAGAAATCATGGGTGCACCTAAAGTGAAAGGATGCAGGGGCCACAGTCTGGGATAGAAATTTACCCTGACAGTAAAACTTGAACCTTCAGGGACCTAACCACTGATGAAGACAGATTCCCTTAGCAAGCAGAGAGGGGTCCCACCTGCTACATGCAAGTCCTATACATGGTAAATCCTGCTACTCTGTCAATCCTAAACCATCCTGGTAGGTTCCCCAAAATCACTGTTCAAGAGGGGACTACCTTTTCTCAGCATTCACCTGCAGAGTCCTAAGAAAAGAAAGGATTCTCCTACTCCATCTCACTTTATCTCAGTGAGAGATCAGAGGTTACTAGCTCACTGGCCCACTAGACTAGGGGAAAAAAATTACATCTGCCTTTGCCTGTCAGTCTCAAAAGACCTCCATAATCAGATCAGGGCTAAGGAAACCTACAACCAGCAGTCAGAGAAAAATTATAATCATTTAAGGAGAGGGAGAGGCTAAGATAAATCAGAATGAGTAGCTTCTTTTGAAGGAGGCAAAATTAATTGAAGAAACAGATGAGAACTTTCATACAATAAAATGTAAAGACATACAGACATACACAAACACTAAATGTATTATTCCATAAAAGTCTGCTGTAATACAAGCACTAAGTTTTTATCAGTGTTGATAATATACATCCTAGTTTAACATATCTCTCCAACATGGCCCAAAATAGCCCATCAGTGAATAAGTGTGACTCAGCAACTGGAATGTTTTCAAAAAGACAATGAAAAATGTACATAATTGTTAGAACCACATTCAAAGAGCTTAAATGCCACATTATTAGGCATAATTTATATTAACAAATATCACTAACTTTTTTCAGTTCAACTCAATTCAATATAGTACTTTTAAGCACTTACTCTCAAAACACTGAGCTTATCACTGAAAGGTACATTAATCAAGGTACTACTATCAAGACATTTAGTATTACCAGAGATTTAGGATGTTGTTATATAAAACAGATAAGAAACAATGTAAGACAAATAAGATCAAATATTAAAATGTACTCTGTAAACAATAAATGTGATAGATTTACAGAAAGGAGGGAATTAGTGTGGAATTGAGGCTTCATGGAGTGAACAGGAATTGATCAGGGCTGAAAAAAAAGGTAGGAGCAGTAAAATAAAGGCATTTCGGGAAACAGCATGAGGAAATAAAGGTATTTGAGGGACAACGAGGCGTGTCAGCTGGGAGTCAAGTACCTAGCGTAAGTAAGTACAGCAGGTAAAGTTAGAGATAAGTCAGGTTACACAACACTGGGGATGGAGACACAGGTTTACAGAGGACTTAAACACTTAGATCGGAGTTAATCGTTCCTAAATTTAGCATAAAATTCATTTTTGTCATTTTCCTGTTAACCTTCATTATCAAGAGGAACATATGTTCCAGTATAAAACTATTCTCCACACATAGCACAGTCACACTTAGAATATACCAAATTTTAAAACACAGTTTCACATGTTCTAGTAAAAGTAACAATATTTTTCAGAATCTCAGTAGTAAAATAGCACTAAAACAATTGCTATTATAAAACCCTAAAATGATTCCTAACATTAAGATACTGAAAGTGACAAGCTCATTGGGAAACCTGATAGGGTAACGGAGGGTTTAGAATAGTCTAGTTATCCAAGAGATTCTCTAATATTTTTGTAATTTGCCTCCAGTCCATCTTAAATAGCCAGAGACTGAAATGTTCAATCCTACCGTGTTTCCCCGAAAATAAGACCTAGCCGGACTATCATCTCTAATGCGTCTTTTGGAGCAAAAATTAATATAAGACCCGGTCTTATTTTAACATAATATAAGACCGGGTATAACATAACATAACAACATAACATAACATAACAACATAACATAACATAACATAACATAACATAACATAACATAACATAACATCATAACACCGGGTATAATATAATATAATATAATATAAAATACTGGGTCTTATAATAATTTTTGCTCCAAAAGACGCATTAGAGCTGATGGTCCAGCTAGGTCTTATTTTCGGGGAAACACAGTAGCTTAGCTGAGGAGACTCAGCTCAAATTCGCCAAGACTCACAGCTGATGAACAGCTAATGAGTATCCTGATGATGAGAAGACCGGTCCTCTGTGTCTATTCTATTCCCAATATAAATGTCTGTTTGCTCGGGACTAGGGATCTCACTAATGGCTGTTAGTACATGTAAAAAAGTGTTCTACGCATTCATTTTAGTTTAACTATAACACACACAGAAAGAGGACTTTGGAACCTCATCTGGTAATATATGTGCAATGCCAAGATCCTCAAGTTCCATGAGGAAGAGGAAAAATTTAAGTCAATTTGTTATTAAATCATAAATTCCTCTTATTCAAAATTCTATTAAACGAGGGATTGTTGTACAAGGAAAAGACTGTTACGCATCTAGTTGTATTTATACAACATTCTCAAATTTTACAAACGGAAAAATCAAACACACATGGTTTCAAGAAAACACTTAATCTGGTAAACTGCGTATGTTTCCTCAAGATGTTATTTTGGGGATAAACATTTAATTTAGTAAGCTTTGAATCAAAATGTAAAATGAAGCCATTAGCGTGTTATTTATTCTAATTATATTCAATTTTAGATCAACAACATAAAATTGAAATGTAAATATAGCATATTCAAGAGGGATTTCTTGGGACTAATTATGACTATGTTTCTACAAAAATATTTACTACACATGTAATTTGGAAGCAGTCTTTTGCAATGAGGTTGTAACCTCCATAACAATTAATAAATTTGGAGTCATTTATTTTCAAAATACCCATGCTATTTTGAGTTAAAAGAAACTTTCACCATAAAGGTGAGGCAATAGACTGTACTGGATACGAAAGGGTTACAAAAGAATCCTTCAGACACAGGTAAAACAAAAATAACACTGTTAAAATTACAAGTTTAAAAGAGAAAACATCCTTGACAGAATTGTTTCTATTTTTACATCTTGACAAGTATAAGCATACTAAAATCCATGAGAAGAGAAGAACATTTTACATATTTTATGATTATTTAACAATACATTTTTTTTAACTTTTATTTATTTTAAGTGTGTTTTTCCAGGACCCACCAACTCCAAGTCAAGTAGTTATTTCAATCTAGTTGTGGAGGTCACAGCTCACACTGGCCCATGCAGGGATGGAACCAGCAACCCTGGTATTATGAGCACCATGCTCTAAACAACTGAGCTCACCGGCCGTCCCCAACAATACATTTTTAAATACCTTGTTATGAGCGGGTACATTAGAATGTTACTAACATATCACATTCAGAATTCAAAAAAAATTTTAACAATTTTTTTTATGGATATTAGACCTACATATTGCCCTGTAATTTTCTTCACTCTACACAGAACTTCACAATGCTGCTAAAATAACAATCTAGCCCTAATCTACCTACCCAATGACTCAAACACAGTAATAAACTTTTCTCCATTTTCTGAGTATGCTACTCTATCCTTTGCACCTGCTGCCTCTACCCAAAATGCTGTTTTATCCTCTTCCACTACGAAACCTACTCAAACCACAAGACCCAACCTAAAGGTTACCTCCGGGCTTTCCAGTGGTCACCGCACAGAGAGTCAGTCCTTCCTGTGACTCCAAAGCCCTTTGTTCACAATGCTATTAGTATTCTTCACATCCCGCCACAATGATCAATTTAAATGGTTTTTTTTTCTCTTTCACTAGATTGTGATCTTTCTGAAAGGATTACATTTTATTTACTTTTGTATCTTCAAATCTAGCGCTAATGCCAGGAAAGTTAATTGAATGAAAAATAAGACAATGAACAAATAAAAGAGCATATTATATCTTTCTTTGTAACTCAGTAGCCATATCGTAGTAGTACAATGCAAAGTACAGGGATTTAATATTTTGTATGTTACCCTAACATTCACTGAATTACAGAATCTCATGATTGGGAAGAACATTTAAAACCATTTAGAAGGGAAATAAACTATTAACATAAGGAATAAAAAGAAATAATTAAAGTGAAACAATGATCAATACACAGTTTAAACCATGTCTTTACATTTTACCATTTTCAAATATTTCAAATAGGAGGCATCATCCTCCTTTTTACAGTAAGAAAAATATCAAGTACATCAAACTAATTATCCTTAGTATCTTTTTAAATAAGTCTAGCTGTAAATACTAGTTCTACTATCTAATTTGGATTAATGTAGACAGCATTTTTAATATTCTAAATCAAAAATTTAAGTTCACAGGCTTTTGGTGGTCCCTGGCAATCTATCAAATGATCTGTAAGTGGTTTCATAGTTTGATTATAATGCTCACTCAACAAGAGACTGGCACCTTTTCTTGACTTGGAAAAAGAAATTAATGACATATTATTGGGTGTATTTAAATTTTAAACAACATACTTTGTTTTATTATTAAAACAATAATGATGAATCTTCATTAAAATGTATCTTTAATTAGTAGTTTGCCTATGCACAAAAATAACAGACCGTGGATGCCGAAAGCGTAAGAAATACTTTCTAATTGGTCCAGAAAATTTGCTGCTTCTAAGTGACTTATTTTAATTTCCCAGTAGTTATAATCAAGAGTATTTAGCTTTTACCACTGAAAAATGAAAGCTGGACACCTACACAGAGAGTGTCAGTGATAACGTAGAGTCAGAATCAACATAAAGGAGGCAAGAGCTCTCTAATACCAAGCACCTTACCACTCATTTTACAGGGATTCTTTACTCCAGCCCCTGTCTAATTACTGGTGGTCTGAAGCTACTCATTTATAAGTTGGCTAAAGTAACCAGTAAACACTCCTTTGGGGCCTATCATTTGTAATAGTGATTTATTGGTCAGCTGCCTCCCAGTATAGGCCTGACCCTGAGTTTGTAATTAGGCTGCATAATGTGGAAACAGAATGGTGGTTCACCATCTTGCTTTATTAAATGGTAAGAACATATACAATGGAATTGTTTAATTAAATGAATTGAGAATGTTGGTTTTACTTATATAGCTTTAAAACATTTTTAGCAACATCATAAGATAGGTACAAAAAGCTCAGTAGCTACAGTTCTACAAATCACCTAGGAAATAATGTCATACTTCACTGTATATATGTATTATTTCTCATTTATTCATTATTTCAACTATAGCTATTGCCTCCTAACTGGGAGTACAATGGTGATTTAGACAGGTATGTTTTCTTAACCTCTCGGAGCTGAAAGTTTACAGGTGGGAAGAAACAAGTATTCAGTCAATTATAATGTCAGTAGATAAAGACTACTGAAGGAAAAGTATAAGCTACATAGATGTTAAAGCTATATTCCTTTTTCCTCCAAGTCCTATGGAATAATATTCTCATATATTGTTTCCAACCTTTACTATGAAGTGACTCTGGCTCATGATTTGTAGTTACAGATTTACCCACAGGAAAATTTTGAACATCACATACAGGTACAAACACACTCAATTTGCCTGGTAGCTTAATTTCTTCAAATGGGATCAAACTAAACATACTGACCTGCACTGAATCTCACATAATATATCATGGATAACTTTCTATACCATTCTTTTTATTGCTGGGTAGTATTCCATTATTTATCATTATTTAACCATTTCCCTATTGATGACCATTTAGAGTGTTTCCAACTTTTCAGGAAGGCAAACAATGCTACAATGTATATCCACATACGTGTATCTTCTAGAACTTGCAAATGTGTTCATGGAGTAGTGTCTCAGAAGTGGGATTGTTAGTTTCTTAGCCGGTATTCCCCAAAGAACAGAATCTGAGGAAAAGCTCGGAAGCTCAGGAAGTCTTAGGGGATGAAATCCCAGGATATGAAGCATGAGAGGGAAAGGGAGGTAAGGCAGGTAAGGAGGAAAAGCAAATAAAAGATGGCAGTTACTGAGTTGGCTTCACACCGGATGTCTTCCGGTCAGGCTAAACGAACTACTATGTCTCAAAACTGACAAGAAGAAAAGCAAGAAAGGCAAGGAAAGCAAAGCAATTTAACTGCCAGTTCCTTCCCATCTCCTGTCTCTCCTTGGTCAGTTTGCACTCTGAACTTCGGGGCCTGCTAGCTAACCCCACCATGCAGCTGCTGGGGATAAAGCTTCGGCCACACAAACCCTGCCCCATCACCTGAGTCCGGGAGGAATAGGAGTCAAAGCTCCCGTGAGTCTGGTCCAGTAGGAGGTCCTGCTGCAGCTGCTCCTCACAGCAAAGGAAGGTAAGTGGACAGGTGGTTTTAGGAGGCAAAGAAACCATATCCTAGAAGATTGCTGCCAATTTACACTCCACTAAAAGTGCATGCCGGTGATTCCCTCATGCTCTGCCAACAGGCCTTCTAATTCAATCCATCAGATGAAAAGCAGTATACACTATTATATCTACATTTCTTGATTATTAGTGAACTCGAGCATCTTTCACTATTTATTGGCATTTGTGTTTCTTCTGGGGAGGGCTTATTCTTATAAATTTCAGTTGTAATTTCTCACCCTTCCATTAGGAGTCTATAATTAAATTACAGGATTCTGTTACTCTCAGTTCTGCCCTATTTCCTAAAATCACTCCAAGTTACCTATAAAAACCAGATACTTAAGGCTATCAGCTTAAATACAGCATCATAAAATCATCACTGGTCATTCTGCCCAAAGCTATAACAGAAAAGGACAAGGCAAGAACATGACAACTTCCTTATCCTCAGGTTCCATAATTATGTTTCACACTGTTAGGGGAACTCCGGCATATAAGAAAAGTTTACATTGTCATCCAGTTTCCTGTGTCCTTGAGCTCTGGCCAGAATGCTTCAGTATCAGTTAGAACAATGCCCTCTGCTTGCCATCACTGCTTCTAAGCCATTCAAGCTTCACTGCCAGTGTCCAGTTCAAATTTTATTTTACCATAAGATAACCATTTCCAATATAGAACCTTTTCCCGCACAAGGACAGGCACCAAGAAATTCAGACCCAAATTTGTGGTAACATCTTTTTCGTCTTATGCTTTTTTCTTTTCAAGAACTACCCTGATCATTTTTTTAAAATTTGATTTCTGCATTGCATCCAAGCGTCAATCCATCACCCCGCTCTCTCTTCCTTTCATCTTTGCCATACTCTAAAAACTGAAAGACCAACAAACATACAGTAGTAGCTTTGACTGGAAAGCTGTCAAGTTAATACTATTTTTGGTCTCAAATTGGAAACTGTGTCAAACAGCTGGAGGTCCTAACTCACGCGCACTGTAATGTGAATAACACTGCACTGCCTCCAGAAGAGGGATCCTCTAGAGTGACACTGCAAACCATGGAGTATTCCAACAGCGCTTTAAACTCAAACCTTTGTAACATATTTTTTTAAGTGAACATATTTATTTTCAATTTGGTTAACAAAATCTAATTCATACAGCTGAGAGATTCGATATAGATGGAGAAAAACTGTATTTTCCACCTCTTTAACTTAAAAGACTATGCCTTAGACTAACTAAATAAGTTGTATATGATTCGGGGTTAGCAGCCACAAAAATGAAATGTATTAAATTTTCCCTCTGAATAATTTTTCTATAATTTCCACCCAGTCATTTTCCCACGTGGCCTACACGTGCTATGTGATCACTCACCAGCTTCCCCACCAACACTAGCGTCGCATCCCATTTATCTTTTTCGTAGCATATTAATAAAATTCTTGCTTCTGTTAAATATTATAGTTGGTATAATAATAAAAATAATTTATATTTGCATTACACTCGACAGTTTACAAACTCTTTTCAACATATATCATCTCAATAAATCATAATCTTCTTTCACAACTTTAAAACATGACAATACACTACCAATTTCCAAAAGCAAATCATATCATATATTGTAAATAAGATTTAAATAACAAAAAATCCAATAGAAGTATAAAGAAATTAACCTTCCATTCCTTCCCATCTTGCTTCAAAACTCCACATGTGCAGTGTTGGCTCATATTCCCAATTTCAGCTTTAAAAAAGAATACATACTAAATTTCCCTATACTATATTTCAATCAATTGCCTAAGCTGAGGTTACAATGTCATAAATAAAGTACCTGATCATAAATTTCTCAAAAGACATAAAATCAAAGTTACCTAACCTACAAATTAAATGCAAAAAACACAAGATAAACAATGAAAAGAACTTATGATATGAAATTCAAATTAATCAGTTAGTTAACAGTCTATTTTGAGCAGACGTAGTCTTTATTCTCTATTCTGATATTAAGATTATAACCATGCACCAAAATCATCTTGGTCTAGTCTTTTCATTTTATGTTTCCTTATAAATTAGACAGCTACGGGAAAAAAGTCAATCACCTTTCAGATGTTTGACTGCAAAAGCACTACTTAGAATAGCAATGATATGAGTTATGTAAATACAGGACTGTGCATGAAATAAGGACTATTTGTAAAACAGCACACACTTAAACTAGGGTATATATTACAACATTTCAAATACCTAGAAGATCTCAAGCTTCCCATGACTCTACATTTACACAGCTGAGGAGGAACTCCAGCATATAGAAATTTTTTTTTTCTAAAAAAAGGCCTACAAACCTCAGAAACACAGCTTTTACCATTTTCATACAAACAAATGTGATATCCACATCTTATCATATCCAGGCATTAAAAGGCTACTTTGCTTGTGCTCACTATAAAACATATTTTAAAAGAACATATAAAGTTAACTTGAATTGATTTTTAAAGCATATGATTGAAACGGCATTTAAACCAAATGCTACTGTGTGGAGATGGGTTAAAATACTTAATTATTCTATTTTGTTTTTGTTAAAATAAACCCATTTCTTAAAAGTGTTATTTCAATAGAAGTATATTCTAAATTTTCCAAAATTTCAGAGCATTTTGCATTTACCTATAAAAATAACATAACAAATTTGCAACTTAAGAATTGTTGTCCTGGGGCAACCAGGTGGCCCAGTTGGTTAGAGTGCAAGCTCTGAACAACAAGGTTGCCGGTTCAATTCCCGCATGGGATGGTGGTCTGCGCCCCCTGCAACTAAGACTGAAAATAGTGACTGGACTTGGAGCTGAGCAGCGCCCTCCACAACTAGACTGAAGGACAATGACTTGGAGCTGATGGGTCCTGGAGAAACGCACTGTTCCCCAATATTCCCCAATAAAATTTATAAAAAGAAAAAAAAGAAAAAATAACTGTTGTCCTGTTAATTTTGCAATTGATATTTTCTTGTTCCTAAATGATACAAACAACTGAAAGTTAACCTGTCATCTTGGAAGGAAGGAGATAAGTGACACTTCACTCTCTTATGCCAACAGGCATAAGGTAGTATAAGACTGCAGATTTTATCTACGCATAACAGTGATCAAACAAAAAAACAAGTATGGTTAGTATAGCAAATTATTCAAGATACATGGTTTTCAGTCTCAGCAGGGTTTATACTAATGTTTCCTCAAAAACCTCTCAAAGATGCACACAAAGAGACACACATCCACATTTGTAAACACAGAAAACTGTTTACATCTCTAATTACTAAAGTTATGCATTTAATTGTATTATATCTGATGTGCTGAAATTTTAGGAACTTACATATACATGGGGCAAGGCCTGATCTGACGGGGTTCCAAGTACAATGTCAAACCCTTTAAGTTAACATTTAAGTACCAAATATGTTAAGTCTTCTATTACTTCATTACTCAGAGTTGATTTATATGGTTAGGTGACACCTGGCCAAAACATAGACTGTGAAAGAATGCCACATACCTTACTGATAGACAAGAATGACTCAGAGTATCAGAAGATGACAGTATTATAACTTAGGGCAGACTCAGTTGAAGCACCCCATCAGATATCCCTGAAAACTCTGGATAAAGCCAAAGGAGTTTAGTTGTTGGTCTAAAGGGAAATGTCCCCAGTTTAAATATCCTTGGACGATACCACAAAAACAGAGGTATAGGGGGGTGTGTGCGTGTGTGTATGTGTATCACCAACAATTATTTAAAGATCATAAAATCTTCTAATTCAGTTTTATTCAATCACAGCCCAATGACACAATAATTGAATAAGATGATCTCTCATAAAGCACCATTGTGATGGAATTACCAGAAACTGCATATAAGGCCCCGGCTCGCCTGAGATTTTGTCCTTATTGCCCAGGAAGCTGTTTTGTGGTGACCTGTTGGACTTGGACGTTTTAGCTTGTTTTCTTCTTTATTCCCCCATTTTATTTTTTCTTTTCACTCATTTCTTTTTCTCAATTATTTTTATTATTATTTCCCTTTTATTTTTCTTTGCTCTCTCCCCCCATTATTCTTTTGTTCTCTTTTTTCTCATTCCTCTAATTCCCTTAATTTTTTGTTCTCATTTTTCTTTGTTTTATTATTTTCTCTCATTTGTCCTTTAATTTTTTAGTTTTTAGTTAGCATTGTTAGTACAGTTAGTATAATTAGTTGTTGATATAGTTAGTATATTTAGCTAGCATAGTTAGGACAGTTATTATTGTTCATTAGTAGAATTAGTAATATTTTTGATATATAGTATATTTAGTTAGCAGAGTTAGTACACTTATTGTTTATTAGCACAGATAGTAATATTTTATGTAGTTAGTATATTTAGTTACATAGTTAATACAGTTATTATTGTTTATTAGAATTAGTAGTATTTTTGATATAGATAGTATAGTTAGCATAGTACAGTTATTATTAGTAGAGTTAATATTTTTGATATAGTATATTTTGTTAGCATAGTTAGTACATTTATTATTGTTTATTAATAGTAATATTTTTGATATAGATAGTACATTTAGTTAGCATAGTTAGTAGTTATTTTTTTAAGTTAGTAATATTTTTATATAGTTAGTATATTTAGTTAGCATAGTACAGTTATCAGTAGAGTTAGTAATATTTTTGATATAGTATATTTCGTTAGCATAGTTAGTATATTTATTGTTTATTAATAGTAATATTTTTATACAGTTAGTATATTTAGTTAGCATAGTTAGTAAAGTTATTAGCACAGTTAGTAGTATTTTTCATATAGTTAGTATATAGTTAGCATAGTACGGTTATTATTATTAGCAGAGTAGGAGTCATTAGTGTCGTCAGCTAGTGTAGTTAGCAGGTCACCATGGCCCACGAATCTGCAGCCGCACCTGCTGAACAGCTGCTCTATCTTGACGATTACGAGCTCCTGGACACCATCGGCGAGGGCCGCCATGCCAAGGTGAAGTTGGGCCGACACCTTCCGACCGGGACCCAGGTGGCTATCAAAATCATCCAGAGGCAGGGCACCGACAGACATCCGAGACGTGCTCTGCAGGAAGTCCGCTGCATGCTGGGCTTGCGTCACCCAAACATCGTGCAATTATTCGAGGTGATCAACACCAAACAATCGTTATTCCTTATCACGGAACATACGAGTAGAAGGGACTTGTGGGATTACCTGGCGACCCATGGCCGCGTGGCAGAAGGTGCAGCCCGACGCACCTTCCGGCAACTTGTGTCAGCGGTACACTACTGCCACGACAAGGGGATAATCCACAGGGACGTGAAGCCACAGAACGTGCTCTTAGACCGTAACTTGGACGCCAGACTTGCAGACTTTTCAATGGGTACACCCTTCAATGGCAGCAAGCTGAGCACGTTCTGTGGCAGCCCCATGGACACAGCCCCGGAACTCTTCCAGCGAAAAGAGCACGACGGTCCTCCAGTGGACATCTGGAGTCTGGGGGTGGTGCTGTTCACGTGGTCACTGGCTCCACCCCTTTTAAGGGAAAGGACTTGAAGCAGCTGGTGAAGCAGATACGGAGAGGGATCTATACTGTGCCACCGTATTTAACAGTCGAGCTGCAACACCTCCTCGGTAAATTAATCACCATGAACCCCACGGATAGAAGCTCTCTAAGAGAAAATCATGCCAGACCTGGGGCTGAGCAGGGGCTACGTGGAGGAGCTCAGGCCTTTCGCTGAGCCCGGCAGTGACCACCTGGACCCCAGTGTGGAACAAAAGATGGTCGACATGGGCTTCGAGCGGGAGGAGATTCAGAACGCCGTAACACAGAAGACGTATGATAACATCATGGCGACGTATCTGATGCTAAATAACAGAAAAGTCCAGGGTACCGTACCGCACCATCTTGGTAAGGCCTTACAGATCCACTGAGCCTAACAGCTTTGGTAGCTCCGCAGATCAGGAGGCTCAGACAGAGCAGCCGCCAAAGGACCTGGAGCCAGGGCAGGAGACCGAGGATTCCGCAGGTCCTTCAGGCAGCCCGAGGTCCAGGAGGGCCACACCCGGACCCAGCCCCAAGTCCAGGAAGGCCAGTCTCCAACCCAGCGCCAAGTGGACGAAGGTCACGCCGCGACACAGCCCGCAGTTGAGGACCGCCATTCCCAGACCCAGTCCGAGGTTGAGAAGAGCCACTGCCCGAGCCAGCCCAAAGTCCAGAACTGCCACTCCCAGAACCAGCCTGAAGTCCAGGACCGCTGCCCTCCCACCCGACTTGGACTCGGACTCAAGGCCCACCCGTCCCCCACCAACGGCGGAGTTGGGGGCGAGGCCCACCCATCCCCCACCAATGCCGGACTCGAGGCCCACCCGTCCCCCACCAACGGCAGAGTCAGGGGCAAGGCCCACCCATCCCCCACCAATGCCGGACTCGGACTCGAGGCCCACCCGTCCCCCACCAACGGCGGAGTCGGGGGTGAGGCCCATCCCTCCTCCACCAATGCCGGACTCGGACTCGAGGCCCACCCGTCCCCCACCAACGGCGGAGTCGGGGGTGAGGCCCATCCCTCCTCCACCAATGCCGGACTCGGACTCGAGGCCCACCCGTCCCCCACCAATGCCGGAGGAGTTGAGGACCACCACTCCTACACTCAAACCGGGAGCCGAAGAATGCCACCCCTAGGCCAGTCCCCCAGTATGGCCCTGGGGACTCCCCCTCCACCCATAATACCAGCAGCACCAGGAGCAGTAGCAGCAGCTGTGGAAGCGCAGAAGGAAAAAGCCAGGGCTGGCGGGGGCTGGCTAGAAGGTGCTACAATTTTCTAAAGAAGCTCTGCTGCCTTACCACCTAAGAAGGGGTACTACAAAAACAATCAGATAAAGCCCTTTTAGATTTTAGATGCCAAGCCAGGGCTACAAGAGGACTCCAGGGAAGCCTAGCCAGGCTCCCTACATTTTAAACACTGAACTAGACGAAGCTGATGTCCAGAGAGCCTGGCCATGTGGTGGGGGAGATTGGGCCAGAGGCTGGATGCAAACTGCAGGTGGTAGCAGTGCAAGATCTCCCTGGAGGAGCTGGGATGAGCCATGGGAACCTCAGTTTCCTTTCATACTGTGTGTGCAAGGAGCCATGGCAAGAGGATTTGGTCCAGCGGATGATGGGGTGAACAAACTGCTGTGGCGTTCTCTCCACAGGATTCACATCCAGGGTGCCTGGCATCGCCCTGGCCTTTAGAAGCACCATACCCTACACCCCTGGTGAGCTTGGAGGAAGGCCTAGAGCCCCGGGGGGGGGGGGGGGGGGACAAGAGGAGAGGCGGCTCTCTTTGCAAGTGCCCCACTCGGCCCCCACCTGGGTGAAACTTCAGAGATTGGACTGTTTTTCTTGGGACCGGTCCACCCTCCCCTGCTCTCTTGATTCTTATTAAAGCACTTGGTTCTTCCAAATCTTGCAATAAACTTGTTGCTTCATAAAGAAAAAAAAAAAGAATAAGATGGTCTCATGATTTTACATTGATCAGCAGAAATGCTAGAGGGAGGAAGTAAAAACTAAGTGATTTGGTATCTTGAGCTTCCTGGGAAAATCACATTCCAAAGTGCATCAATTCTTTAAAAATTTCAGAAGATGACATATAATTAATCATTATTATTAGAAGATTTCATCGGGATTCCAGCACTAGTTTATGCTAAGGAATGCGACTTGAAAGGCTCAATAAATCTTAGCTCAACTGAATCTCACAGGACAAATTAACAGTCACCCCTAGTTTTACAACACAAATCGATCTGAAAAGAAAACAAAGACTACAGCCTTTGGAAGTGCAGAAATCTAGTACAGTGCTTGAGCAATGAACAAAAAGATAGAATAATTCCATAGAATAAAACATACTCAAAAGAAATGTTCCATGGACTATAAAAATTAGTAAGTAGAGAGGACACAAAGATTAAAATAGTGATAAAAATGATTTAGCCAACTACTCTACAGATACTAGACACTTTAAACATTCAATCTCTCAATACATAAAACTTGTGCACATGATAGAAATTTGGGGGACAGGAAGGGGAAATAAACCTTAAAACTTATCCATCTAGATTTATAATACAAAATTTTAACATCTCAAAATGTTAAGAATTAAAAAAAAACTTTAAAAAGGAGATATAGTACATTGCCCAAACATTTTTTTTAAAAGTAAGCAATAGAGATAGATTATTTGAGATGCAATGTTAACACCAAGTGTAGACACAGCTTTGTTCTAGTTTAGGTTTTAATGTTACCTAATTTCTTAGTAACACCATCAAACTCCCTTTGCTATAATTACTGATACTGAATGCTAAATGCTAAATGATAGCAGGTAGTATGAAGGAAATTTAAAAATACAGACACGTGACATGTATACACATACATGACAAATTAACAAACCATCACCACTAAAATAGAAGCTCTGGATTCACTTGACGAAAATATTTCTTTTAATGTTATACTTGTATTAAAAGATTAATTCATGTCTATGTTGATACCTGTTTATATGTACATATATACAGTTATTCTTATACATAAGGTTATAATTCTGAAATCATAACATTTATTTCACGTTGAGATTTCTCCTCACTATGTATCTCCACATAAAAGTAATACTTCTAAATACTTCCAAAGACCTGAAATTCTTACCAAAATATTATGGAGACTTTCGGTTTCAGAATAAAGAATAAAGATCACTTTCCTATCATTTTACGATTTCCAATTTACTAATGATTCTGTTAATATTCACTTATATCCAGTGAGAAATACAAGAAGAAATAACACTGTTGTCAAGGAAGAGTACAAAGCTATAAAGCCACCTTGAAACGAACATTTCTCTTTAAAAAGTTGTAAAGTGAGAAGTATATTAGACTAGCTTAACATACAGTTGAAATCTATACTTACTTTTGAAAGAGTAGGCAGTCCTAGAAAAGAGTAGCAGGCTCCAATAAAACAGGGTCAAATATATGATGAGTATTTAAGAAAAGACAGAACATAGGACATAATATATCTGTGAACATGTCTTGAGCAATGTGGTGTGGGGAAAATAACTCAGGTCTCTACGTCAGGCACAACTAGGTCTGAACTCTCATTTTTGTATTTTCTAGCTATAGGCTAGGCACTTAGCCTGTTGGTTAAAATACCTAACTCTTTGAGCCTTAGTTTCGTTGTTTGTAAGACAGGAATAATAATATCTACCTTACAGGATCGTTAAAAGGACTAATCAGATTAATATCACCTTTTACTCTGAATCTTTTTTGGTATAGGATGTTTTAGAATAGAATAGAAATAATGCATTCGTTAAGTTTCCAGTATATCATTTCACTGATTTTTGTACCACTGTATTTTTTAACTAAATGACAAACTAAAAAATCAGCTTCCTTCACTGGGGTTCAAACCCAAATTAAGAGGTTTTCAGGCTCTACATTTAAAATAGCCCAGTATTATAACTACTATATGATAAAATCCTGTTATAAAACCTAATTATATGTTAAGAAAAGTAGGTGGGATACATTTCAATTCAATAAACAAACAAAAAAACCCCAAAATAACTTATCTTTCCTAGGTATATTTATTTCCCTTTTACTTAAATTAAAATTATAAGTTATTATAATAAGAGTTCCACTAAAGTTTTTTCAAATATATGAAATATTCAAAGAGAAACTAGAAAAACTAGAAGATGACAACACTTACTACATCCTGGGTAATCCTAGAAGAAATATCAAAATTAGCATCTATCATATTTCAGAATCTAGTTCCAGGGCAACCCAATTCCACTAATACCAATGCAAACACTACAAATTCACCCCCAAGGTAATTTTACATGAGATCTCTGATGCAAAACTATGGTTAAAGATGGAATGTGAGCCCTAAAAGCATCCAAGTTTTGTTTAAGTTATACCACTAAATTTATTTTTAATGAAGAATGAAGCTGTCACTCAAAGTTTTTGCATACACACACATACTGCTTCCTGTCTTCAACTGGCAAATACAACAGAAGACAAGTAAACACATGGAAGGGATGTGAAAATACCCAACAATACATCAGATGAACATCAATTCGTCAATTCTTCTCTAAAGAAGAATTGAACATTATACACTTTTTAACCACAAACAGGGACCACTGGATTAAACTGGCAAACACACACACACACACACACACACACACACACACACACACACACACGAGCATTAAAAATTCTATAAAGTTACATATTGTACAAACCTTTATGAAGTCAGTATGGTAGACCACTTTGTTTTTTACTAATATACCACGCTTTTCTGTATCAGAAATTATTTGCATATGGAGGCTAATAAATTTGACCCAAAATATATTCAATCTTTGTTCCTAGTAATAAAACATGTTTGAATAGAGTTTGGATATTAGAACAAATGGCTTTTTTGGGAGAAAAAATAATCTTTTTATTATTTGGAAACTAGGTAAAATGCAGTTTCAATTCCTAATTCCTAATTAATATGTTTAAGTTGTATGTTTTTTTTAACTTAAACAAATCTGAATAACCCACTCCAAAATGAACTATTCTCAGATTATTTCTTCTGCCTATGGCTTTAATATCATAATTCAATTAGTCTACTCAAGTGTGCAATTGCTTTATTTACACAGAAATATATCCTGTTCTATTGAACAAGTAAGAAAGCGTTACAAATTCTTTTGTAAAAGAAAATTTTAGTTACACGAGATACTAATTTTTCTAAATTTTCTAATAAATTTATATTACCAAATGAAATTTATGTTGCTTATTTTTCTTAACTTATATGAATGAACTAGACAACAAAATGTTTTCTCATTTTTAGTTCTCATCTATTATTCCAAGGCCACAACATTTTTGGAAATAAAGATAATGTTTTTACTGAAGCTATCTATATCTTTATCTTTCACTAAAACATTATATTTTGATTTATTACATACACCTAAATTTTTAAATTTCTAACCTTACAGTTAGTTACTGTAATGTGTGTCTATGAAGGAAACTAAAACACAAAATAAACACAATATATTTATTTTCACAGGAAATCAGTTAACTTTAAACTGTGAAACGCTGCCCTCTAGAGTTCACTGAATTAAAAGACAATTCAATTTACTTAAATCTCAACAATGTAATTCAGACTAGGAATTTTGGATTTTCCTGCCTGTTCTTGAAGCAAAATTCTTCTGCTCCATAAAGCTCTTTTTTAAAAACAGATTTATCCTAAAGAAATGCCTATTTAAAATACTCTTCAACCTTCTTTAAAGTCTCTCCTTCCCTCTGGCTCAGCCAAAATTCCACTTGCAAGTAAATATGGCTTTAACTTTCAGGTCTGTGCATAAAGAATACAGTATTTAACCCAATTAATCCCGCCCAATTAACCCATACACAACATACCTGAGAAAATACAGACACAATCCACATATAAAAGGAACAAAGATACTGAATTCAGAATTCAATGTATACAAGGTTTTAACTCGGGTGCTATCATAATTGGAAGAGCTATACAAAGCAAAAATAAGCAGACAGCACACTCAGGAATTAAGGGAACCTAGCCAACTGCACTTTTGGGTATATGGACTCAAACATTTCCCCTGCATCACACATGCACAACTGCTACATCAGTTCAGTTCAACATTTACTGAGCATTTTTCATTTCAGATACTGTGCTGATACAGGGGATATAAATAGGACTAAGATATAATCCTAATTCTGAGCAAGTTCACAGTACAATGGAAGGGAAAGATTATTTCAATTCAAAGTGGTAAGTACAATGAAAGCATGGACCACAGAGAACAGGCACTTTGCCGACCCCAGTTATGGTACAAGCAATGAGGAAAAGATTCCTACATGTAAAAGTACCCTGAACTTAGTCTTGAAGGATAAGCAAAAATTAATCTAGTAAAGAGAGAGGGTTTTCCAGACAGACAAAACAACTTAAACTAAGATCATAAGCTATAAAACAAGATGTAGGGCAGTAGATATTGACAATCTTAACCTGTTCTTCAAAAATAACTGGTGGGCCATAAAAACAAAACAATAGATGCCAGGACCCCACGCCAGTAAATTTTAAGTAAATCAGGGGTGAAGCTATGCATCTCTATTTTTAAAGCTCCCAACAAGGGATTCTGGTGCATAGGCAGGATGGTGAAACAGTACTGTAAAGAAATATAAGCAATCTGACAGTACTGGACTTGAATCGACGAGGAGGGGTAGATCGTGGAATAGAAATGTGGATACGAACTAGATAATGGTGGAAGTGGCAGGCCATCCTAACTTAGCCTATACGTAAAGGGAGTCACTTTTAAGCTGGGAAAACATGCTTAGATATGTATTTCAGATAAGCCACTTTGGAAGCAATGTGGAAGACAGAATCGAGTGGGACCGACTCAAAACAGGGAGAACAGGTAGGAGGCAGAACAGCCCAGCCAAGACATGATGATATACTAAGACAAAGGTAATAGGGATGAAAGAAAGTGATACATGTAAAATATTTAGAAGGTAAAATTAGTGAGACTTGGTAACTAAAATGGGCCACTAAGAAGGAGGAGTAAGGAAAGGTCAGGGATTACTCCTACGTGTCTCACTTAAATTAACTCAGTATAGGGCCGTCCCATTAAATAAGATAGGAAATAAAAGAGAACAGTTGAGGGCAGATGAGGGGAATAAAGAGTTGATGAGTTCTATCTTGGACTTCAGTTCAAGTCCCACTGCAACACTAACGTAGGAATACTCAACAAGTATTACAACATGTGAAACTAAAACAAAGTCAAAAAGACAGTGCCTCTCATGCTGAATGTAGCCTGCAGACATGTGATTTGGCTCACAGGAGTTTAAATTTTTTTTTCACAAAGCCTTCTTTAAAAACCCAGAAATTTCACATAAAAACCTAGATTTCACACCTGATCTGGCAGTACCGGGCACTCAGCATTAACCGGCTGGAGCTAAGGTCCAATTCCCGTTTAAATAGAGCACGCATCCCCTGTAATGCGTGTGTAACTGCCACAACTACGTATAAATTCCAGCCCACTTCACTCATTTAGGTGAATGGCCTGGCCCCTGCAGGCATTTCACTTTCTTAAAAAAAACTTTTTTATGACCCTGGTCTAAAAATCCCGTGCCTTGATCACACAGAAAAAGTCAGGGCTAAAAGTTAAACTTAGAATCAACATAGGCTGTAGTTAAAACTGCAAGAATGGTAGGGAGAAATAGACTAAATTGTTGGGCAAAACAATATCTAATCATGTAGATTTTTGCTTTATGATATTCCTGTCACCTTGGCCATTCAAATTTTAATTCAAAATCCACTTTCCCCATGTGTGTATATTTTAATCTCTTCAGCAACCATTGTTAGTCCTTAACCACAAATGCTGAATTTTCTACTTATTCCCAGGTAGTTTTTTTCTGAAACTAAAATAGCATCCTGTATATCTCATGCTCTGTAAATGCTAGCTGAATTAAATAAAGTAAGCCCCCAAAGACTGAGCATAAGTTATGTCCTGGAACTTGAAGAAACAAGAGAGGAACCAGAAGAGGGTTAAAAATAGGTCCTAAGAGTATAAAGGGATTACTGTTATTTGAGAAGGAAATTAGAATAACCTAAGAACTATTTAGTAGGTACCTGCAGCCCTTGCTAAATGTTAAGGCAGTGTAGATGGGACACACAAAGAGGAATCCAGTATGGTCTTAGACTTTGAGGAACCTATCAAGCATTAGAGTTACATTGGGTTCTTTCTAAGGTGAGTTTTAATACATGACAAAATGTAGCTTCCAGAATGATTCTCTAGCATAAGGAAGCTAGAGAAAAGAAACACAACTTAATACCAATACCTAATAGCAAAAAATTAAATCTGAATGAGAAAAAAACTAAAGAGGATAAATTTTTGGCAAAAAACTTATCTGCCTAATTATTTTTTAAACAGACATTTTAAAAGTTATAACAACCTTTATAGGTAGCATACTATATGTACAAATTTATCTACTCTGATGTTCAATGAGTTTTTATAGGTAAAAGATAAGTAGACAATGCTATAAAACCCAGAGATGAATAGAGCAAGTTTTGCAAAAGGCTACATGGATACTGAATAGATAGATGACCACTTATTTGGCTATGAGAACGAAAGAGAATAGTGTCAGTTCTCCTTTCTGTGCTATTTATCTCCATAGACAATACACGAATATAATACAATGAATGGATGCTAGTCTCTGAGTCATCAGACCAGTAAGGTGAAGAGAAATAAAGTTACTAATAAGATTCTAAGTAAACATAAAAGTTTTAAAGATCTAAGGAGTCAAAGGATAAAAAGGCAGGAGACTAGATGTTGAAACACACAGAAAGCCCTAGAATTCCTGAGAATAAAATCGTTTATTATTTATAATGAACTTTGCTCCCTCTGGTGGTCACAAGAGGTTTTACTAGGTGTGAGGACAAATAAAGGCAAGTAGAAGGCAAACAGAAACTGCAGAAACTACTCAGATTAACTTTCATCTATTCATATATGTCAGACAAATAAACATTCAATTTACAAAGCACATTTTTGTAAACTAAGGAATTTAGAGTTCAGTGTTATGGAGGTAGCAGTGCAGAATTACAAAAACAATCGCAAATGGAAAGATACTTCTAGAAACGGGACTGAATGAGTATACGATGTGTGGGGCAAGAAACTTCGTAAGTTTCACTTTAAACTCTTTCATACTGGTTGGATTTTTATTTCCATACATCTATGTTATTTTCATTAAGATATTTTTTGTAAAATACCTGCATCTGTTTACAAGTTTATAATCAAAGAGTGTATTTCCCTTCTCATCCAGAGTAAAAGCCATAATCCCACTATAGAATATTCCACGTGCCCCATCCTACCTTGTTTCCTATTTCTCTGCCTCTCCCCACCTCACCTTGTTACTATACACCCATTTAGTCCCGGTTGCAGTTCCCAGAGCACACCAGGCATGATCCCGCCTTAGTGACTTGCACTGGCTATTCCCTCTACAGGTAAGACTCTTCGTCCCCAGATAACTGTATGGCTCACTTTTTCCCTTCTTCAAATCTATGATCAATGCCACCTTTTCAGTGAGCCTTCCTTGACCACCTTATTTAAAATTGTAACCTCATCTCTTGTACACCCTAACTTTCTCCCCTGCTTTCTCTCCACAGCATTCATCACCTTCTAACACACTATAATATTTACTTAATTACTTAGGTCTGCCCGACTGTAAGCTCCCTAAGAGCAGGGATGGTTCTCCTTTGTTCACTGCTGTATCCCCAGCCCCTAGAGTTATAACTTGCATGCAGTAGGTGCACAATTAATGAGTAGAATGAGCGAATGACTAATAATAATGTTGGGGGAGGCAATCAACCCTAAGCCTTGAGAGTCCCTGCACATTCTCGTGCAGCATGCTAGGCTCTGACCACTCCTTACCTGGGCCATTTCTCAGGGTTTTGGGTACAGCAAGCCACCCTCAGGGATGAGGGAATGTCTTTCTAAGCCCCCAACAAAGAGCTTCCACCTGCTATAAAAGTGCTGAATCCCCAAAGCTCAGGGCTCCTCCCTTGGAGCACAACCCACTACATATATAGGAATCCATCTAGGCCCACCTGCGTCATCCCCGGGGGACTTGGGGGATGAAGAAACCAATGCAAATCAAATGAAGCTCACGCAATTTGCCATGCCATGAATAATAAAGTCCTTTGGCTCAGACCCAGGAGTCTTGTACCTCTGCCAGAATCTAAGGAACAGTAACAGGCTAACTTATTAGCTTGCAAGTAGGATACAATCCTAGACATTTCACAGTTGTTGACAATGAATAAATAAATAAGTGGGGGAGAAGGGAAAGCCCATCTTTACAGTGGAATGCTAAGTAATAAATGCAGAAGAAATGATGGAGTTAGAAAATCATTAATGGATATAAAGCTAGCGGGTGAAATCCGATTATGAAAAGGGTATTTACATAGTCTCCAAGTATCTCCCCACAAATTACTCATTAATTACAAAGAGAAAATAGGAACTTTACAGTACAAAAATCTGGCAGACACCATCTTGGGCAAGTGATCAAAGCTAACATAACCAATATTGGGACAAATAGACATCATGTTTCTCTTGGTACAATGCACTGAGAGGGACACAATTCTGTGGTATTCCTCCTGTAAATGCATACGCTGAATTTAATTATGAGGAAACATCAGGAAAACCTAAAATGAGGGACATTCTACAAAATAACTGGCCTATATTCTTCAAAATTAATGATCAAGAAAAAAATAAGAAAGGCTGAGAAACTATTCCAGTTTAAAGGAAGCTAAAGAGACATGACAACTAAATGCAATGCATGATCCTAGATTGCAAGGTGGATCAGGATTTTTAAAAATAACTATGAAGGATATTTTTTAGATAAATACATTTGAACGTGGACTATGGATTTGACAATAATATTGAATCAATGGTAAAAATTCCTGATTTTTAGAAAATAGAACCATTGTACACTGTTGGTGGGAATTAAAAATAGAACTTCCATGTGATCAGCAATCTCACTTCTAGAAATGAAATCAGGATCTCAGAGATAGCTGCACTCCCATGTAGCATTATTCACAATAGCCAAGATAATGGACACAAACTAAGTGTCCACCTTTGGAGGAATGGATAAATAAGATGTGCTACACACACACACACAGAGGAATATTATTCAGGAATATTTCTTCAGAAAGAAGAAAATCCTGCCATTGGTGACAATATGGATGAACCGGGAGGGCATTATGCTAAGTGAAATAAACCAGACATGGAAAGACAAACATTATATGATCTCACATGTATGTAGAATCTAAAAGAATTTAAAAAGTCAAACTCAGAAGCAGAAAGTAGAATGGTGTTTATCAGGGTAGGGGATGAGGAGAAGTTGGTCAAAGGGTACAAAGTTGCCGTTATATATAACGAATAAATCTAGAGATCTAATGCACAGGCATAATGATTATAAGAATGCTGTACTGAATACTAGAAATATGCTAAGAAAGTAATATCAGGTGCTCTCATCACAAAAAAAATGGTAACTGTGATGATACATTCATTAGCTTCATTCCAGTAATAATTTCATTATGTATATGGGTATCAAATCATCATGTTGTACAGTGCCAAGAAAATGTATACACATTTTAAGAAAGGAAAAAACTGTATTAAAATTACACTGATGGTAACCACTTTGAGCACCTCTTATACTTGCAGAAGTCAAATGTGGCTTGTATTCATCTTTTGTTATTGGTATATATTGAGTACTACAATTTTAATACAGTTTTTTCCTTAAAATGTGTATACATTTTCTTGGCACCGTGTGTGTATGAATGAAATATCAGCTACAGAACAGGGAACAGTGTGGTTAAGAGTGAGGCCGCGGGACTCATATAAACATAGGTTCAAATCCCAGCACCATCACTTGTTAGCTGCCAAGATACTAAACCTCTCTCTGCCTAAATATTCTCATTTTTAAAATGCAGACTACTGTTCTTAATTCTTAAGATTCTTGAGAAAATTTCAAAGGGCAACACATGTAAAGAACTTAGCACATTCAGCATATGAGAGTTGTTACTGTTTTATAAATGACTCTTTAACCTAAAAGACAATGAACTGAATACCAAATCTGTCGAGATTGAGGTTATGATCTGCCCCATACCAGTCAAAAACAAGGAGGAAAAAAGTCAAAGGGAACCAGTTCAGGATGTTTAAACTAAAAATTAAACAGCAAGTGAAACATAAAATACCTCTTTACAACTAGATGATGATGTTAAAATGTTTTTAGAAGAATGTGTTGAAGAATGATCTTTATTTGAAAGGGCCTGTGGTTCTGCTTAGTTTACTCAAGTTTATGTTCAATAGGTAAGATTTAGATGTTTTTACAAAGCATCCTTAATGCCTGTCTGGATTTCTGTAAGGAAGAACTACCTAACCACATGGACTCTGCAAGGATTTGTAAGAGTCATAGTTAATAGAATTTTATTTGGTGATTAAGGTATTGAAGGTAAGAAATCACAAATTCTGCCATCAGAAGTTATAAACTCAAATGCCTACGTAGGTCAGGCATTGGAAACAGTCGAGCATAAATCAATAGGGAAGAACTGAGACCACAGTGACTGGACCTGACAAGTAAGTAGTCACCTAAAGACATTCAAATTCGTTCTGTTTTTTTTAAAAAAACCATTATGCCATATGTGTTCAGGCTGAGTTCAGCTCAGAGGGGTACCTGTTTTGACTGCGGAATTTCAGATTTTAAATTCTTAGGACTTCAATAATACATTGTTGCATGCAAACTTGATGTTTTATAAAAGACACTAATAAAATGGAATATTTCTGAGACTGAATACTCGTGCACATCAAAAAACCTCAGGAAATATTTCAATGACTTCGAAAAGGCAGTCACATCATTGAAGATATCCTAGGTTGCTGATCTCTTCCCACTTTGTACTCAATTAAGATACACTTTTATGTAATAATATATAATCTTTAAGGTTCCTCACTACTCTGACATTTTAAGATTCTATGATTCACGGAACAAAATTCCTCCATACTGATAATAAATATGTACCCGTGAAGTAACTTAGTCATTTCAGAAAAACATGGAAAATTGCTGAATTAATTCACCACTGAAAAGTTTGGCCTAAATATTTTTATTGAAAAGAAATGTATTCAATTTGTATTTTTGACATGGTACTGATCCAGCCTTTATCCCACTGAAACCCGTCAACCATGGTTTTAACATTTAAAAAAAAAAAAATAGCAACCCCACCTTTATTAAATTCTTTCTAGATGTTCTCCAATAAGCATACTAGAAAAAGAGGGTACATTTAAGTGAGTAATATCCAAAGCCCCCAAAGTCCAAAGTAATCTCTCCTTCCACTGGATTCCCTGGCACTTGCTTGTTATTGTTTCATACAATTATCACATTTAGTATGTTTTATCTTCTCTAATATATTTTAAACGACATAGAGGCAGAAACATGTATTATTAATTTTATCCTTATCAAGAAGCATTTTGCACAGGTGCTTATTAAAAAAAAAGAGAAAACTACCATTTTTCAAGATAATAATGATGATCTCATGTTAAACTCTCAAATTCTGCACTAAGTTGAATTTTTACATGATTAAGATTATCATTTTGCTTTTAAAAATTCTCTACAGTTCAGAGATGGTTTCAGTATCAGTAGCTGGTTAATATTTAAGCAATAGTATTTTTAGATAGATAAATACGGCAGGAAGTTTATAATCTTTTGATTTGAGAAAAAAACAACTTCAAGAATGTTACTTAAGCCGAAGCTTAGATTTAAACCTCTACTTGAGAGAAAGACGATATGGTTTTGGAAAGTATTATTTATGATCATTAAGTCTTACCTGAGGATTCCAACCTGGGTCTAAGCTTTTAACTGCTGCAACATATTCCTGCATTGCTTGGCTCCGGCTTGAACCACCAAGTGCTTTCCATGCTTCCCTACAGTACAGAACATCCAACATGACGCATCATTAACTGTGTAAGTAACACTACCCACATATTGCTGTTTATTATTAAAAAAACGGACATACGCATTTTACTGGCCGGGAAAGTACATATAATAAGCCATAGATGAGTAGCCCTCTCTTTTTGCGCTTACATTGGTCTACAGCAACACACGCACCACTCCACCTAAGGAGCCTTTTCAGTTTTTTTCTTAATCACCCTCCCCCATGAAATATTAATAATCCAGATATATTACATACCTGTTGAACTTTGGAAGACCACAAACCATTGTAATGTCTAAGATTTTATAACTCCCCTAAACCCAACTTTCACCCCTTTTCAAAATGTCTGATCTATAAATCAATAAAAGTAGTTCCCATCTTATGAATTAACTGTGCTTATGGCATTTCAGTAATATGGAAACTAATCATCACACAAAACAATATTCCCTGAGAAAATGCTTCAAACTTGTTATTTACGATGTGAGAAATACACCGTCCCCTTCTGCTGTTATCTCATCTATAAGCTGCTAGGAGTGGTTCCTTAGGGCAGGGACTTCAAAAGTGAGGGCAGGTGAGGACAGAATACTGATGGGTAAGAAGGTAGGGACTTCCTGTGGTATACATACCAAGAGTCATATTTTAGTACCAAGCCCTGTCTAGGTCATCCTTTTCTTTTCTGCAAGCCGCCAGGACAGGATCCTTCTTGGTTTTTCCCTGCCAATTCTTTCTACTTCCAATCAGGAATGAGATGCCCTGACCCACTGTAAAAGAGAACTCAGTCCCAGAGTGTTTTCTACTACTTTCTTGCTCTTATAATGAATATAACATCTTACTGAGGATTTCTAAATTTATCTTTACTGAATGAATCTCTTAAGAGTTCCTTGTATACATCCTACACTTTATCCCTAAACATGTCAACATATCATCAAAGTGAGGACACTTAACATTAACACTATTACAAAAATATATAGTCAACATTCAAATTTCCCTGATTTTCCAATATCCTCTATTGCTTCCTTCTCCCAGACCAGATGCCAATCAAGATTCAGCGTTGAGTTTCATATATGCTTAGCCTCTTCCATGATATTTATAAAACATCCCTCAATTTGGATTTGTCTGATTGTTTCCTCAACTACAGAGTGTTCATGCTAAAAACTATTACTCATGATTAGTACCAGGTTAAATATTTTGTCAAGAGTAACATAGGGGTGACATGTCTTTTTACAGTGCATCCTGTCTGGGGGCACATGTTATCAGTTTATCTCATTATCAATGATAAGACTGAGGACTTGGTGAAAGCAATACCTCCAGTTTTCTTTTTTGTAATTAATAAGTAAACTGTGGGTAGGACTGTGTAAGTATCGTTCCCCAGTAGCTTTTCATTTAATGCTTTTAGCATGCAATGATGATGCTTACCTGAAATATTTTCATAATGGTTGTAAAACCTAAACTTTTTTAAATTGTCAAAAACAATGAAAAACCAGGCAACTCTAGTGAAAAAATAACGGTGAAGTTATGAAACTTCATAAATTACAACAGAAAACTCACAACAGAAGTTCCATCAGGTATTCTCTACAATAGTAATAAAGTGCCAGAGGACTACTTGTTATCAGCAGCAAAGAAAGCTTGTGCCAGAATGAAAATCAAAGCACTGCTTGATTCACTAGGAATGTCCTATACACACACACACACACACACAAACACACACACACACACACACGAGTCAGGTGAACTAAACAGTGTGCTTAATGCTATAACTGATTCACGTTCAGGTTCAAGCTCTGCATCTCCTTACAGCTCGATAACAAGCAGTTCGTCAACAGGCAACTTATCCAGGGGACCACCTTTTGAGCAGCACTGCTCTAGAATGAAATGTTAAAATCCATTTTTAGCACTTCTCTTTACAACCATATTTCATGTTTTTTAAACCTTACCCTCTATACATTTAATTCCAGGGCTGATGCTTCAAAGTCCGTCCTGCTATAATTAAGGTCCTCTACTATGTGCAATTTATCTTTTTTCACTTAGACAAGGCAAGGAAATACGGCCTCAAATGGTAAGAGGGAACCTTTGAATTAATTGGGGAGGGCATAATCTTTTTATGTATTCAACAAAGAAGTCGACTCAGCATCTGATTTTCTTCCTTCTTCCCAAGAGGGTATGAGAAGCACTTCTTTACAGTGGTGGGGTGGGGCAAGGAGCAGAAGAGCACTACAGATGAGGAGATAAAACTGGGGCGGGAGAGAAGAGTAAGAAATGTGGATTTACCCTGCTCTCCCCCTTTCTCATTCTCCTGGCCTTCTTCCAAAGATCCCTCCAGAGGAAGAAGTGGTGTCCTACGGGGGCTGTATGTTAAGAAAGGAAAATCGCCAGCAGCAGTAGCTCGTATGGTCTCTAAGAAGCTATTCTTACGTAAGGAATGTACGTCTGTTGTGAGCGTCTTACATACCAACATCATGGCATAAGAATCCTTTAGGAGACTTAGCTAATCCGCTTTTAATCTCTCTCTCAATTGCCTGCTCTTAGCAGTCTACAGCAGAGAGATTAATATAAAAATAATTCTTTAATCTGCTCACTACTCTAATTCCTAAACACCTAAACCATTTCCAACAACCTCATTAGGTTCCAAGAATTTCTTACCATTTTTGCTTTCCTTCAAAATCAAAGAAGCTTGGTTTAGCAGTATTGCAATTTCCAACTTTGACCTAAATGAAGGGGAAGAAATCAAGAATTTATGTTTCAAAGAAATACCAGAGAAACTTTTTATTTTCAAAATTATTATGCCTACTTAGTAACTACAGATTAGATAATATTTACATCTATATGGAACAAAAAATTTTAACATTTTTTTTGCAAAAGCAAACAAAAAGCAAACTGAATACAGGCTGCTTGGCCACTGCATAAAACTGTTATTTAACAATGTAATACATTAAAAAATATGGGTGACAAACAATTGCATTCCTAAGTTAATAAACAAATTATATACATGACAAATTACAACTATGGATTATAGAATCCTTATTACCATTTATAATATAGAAGAATTTTTAAACATGTAATAAACGAGCTTGAAAGTAGTTTATCAGAATTCATAATATTGCTCATTTATGCTGTTTGTCATAACACTATTAGCATTTTATCTCTCTCAGTTTCCAGGATAAATCATATTATATTTAAAGTATGAAACTAATCAATATAAATTCAGATGTTGAAAGCTGTGCAAAAAATTTTAAGGGTTTCTCAACAACTATACAAATTCTATCTTTAATTTTCTCTTGCTTGTGGTCAATACTTATTTTTAATCCAGTTAAAATATAAGGTAATTATCTTCATTGTGAATAAGCATGAAATGAAATTCATACAGGTACAGAATTCACTATATAGTCCATGATCCCCACTGCCAAAACCTCCCTTTCCGATGAACTCTCATACCACTTACTCTGGATGATACAATCTGTGACATCATTTTTCACGTTTTGTGTTAGCAAGTTTTGTGTCAAGTCTCATCTTTCTATTAGAACACAGCTTCTAAGAAACCGTTCTTAATCATTGCAACTGATATAGTGCCTAATTAAGCTAGTAAAAAATGTTTGCTGAATATAGAATGAATATGTTAGACATGCATTCAACAAAACACCTGCTTTCCCTAATGCTAAATACCCCAATCTGACCCCAATCTACGTTTTGGGGACCTTCCCACTGCCTCCTATTATTGTTTTACACTTGAATTTTGCTACAATCAAGCTGATGGTCTACTCACTGCCTCAGGGATTCCTGTTCTGAGTTTTGCTCAGTGTTACTCCCCTCACCTGAAATGCCTTCTCTTCTCCCCTCAGCTTTTCAAAATGCTACACCTCCTACTCAAGGTACCGATTCTGAGAACCCTTTCAGGCCACAATGATCGCATCCATTTCTGAAATCATAATGATTACCATCTTTTACATTTGCTTAGCAATGAATCACAATTAATCTGATGGGTATTAAAAGGTACACTTCCACAGGAGCAACCCTGCTGTGAAAGGACATGGGGGAGAGTGAGAGAGCAGGAGCTGCATTTGCTGAACAAAAGCTTCACCTATGTTATGTCAAATGAGCCACACAAGAATCCTGTTAGGTTTCTCACGACAAATTCCTCTTATAAACGAGTATAGAGAAGCTGAGGAGGGTTGTCACAATTCACACATTAGTAAATCCTAATCAGCAGTCAGGATTTGAATACAGGACTGTTTTGTCTCCAAAGTCCAATATTCCTTTACTATAACATTCACCTTTACGTATTATACAGAATCGAGGCTTCACTTCTGGCATCTCCACAGTCACCTGAACTATTGTATGGATAGAAATATGAAATGAGATTAACTATCAGACATCATAAAAATAGCAGGTATTACTATTTTTGTTTTTTAACCAGACACCAGCAAGTGGCAGAAACAAATACCAATATCTAGTCTCCATTTCTGCTACAGTAATAGAATTCTCAGTCGAACATACGGTCATCCAGCTGATGCACCTTCTGCCCAGGCTCAGGGGACTGAATGTGTGGGAAAGTGATATAAATATCTTTCTTTCCCTTTGCCTATGCACGTGGTGATGGTGAGCCATCTCTGGCCATGGAAAGAGATCTTAGGGCAGCAGTTCTCAAACTTTTTGGTTTTATGATCCCTTTAAACTCAGAAAATGTGGATCCCAACGAATTTTTGTTTATGTGGATCATATCTATTGATAGTTACCATATTAGAAATTAAAACAATTTAAAATATGTATTAATTCATTTAAAAATAATAAACTCATTACATGTTAACACAAATAACAAAATTTTATGAAAAACAACTATATAGTGTAAAGCAGAAAAGAAATTTAGTGAAAAAAGTGACACTGTTTTACATTTTGCAAATCTTTTAACATCTTCCTTAATATATTCTCATATCTACTTCTGCATTCAATCTATTGCAACATGTTGCTTTGGTTGAAGATATATGAAGAAAATTCAGCTTCACACAGATACACTATGGAAAAGAAAGAAGTATTGTAGTAGTATTTTTAGATAATTTTGGATATTTTTCTTTGGTACCACACCAAAACTCAACAAATGGTAGTTTCTTTAAGGTCAGCTGCAATCTGGAATCTAAAATCATATCAACGAAATTTTTCATGCTGTTACATTAAAATCCATTGGTCTGATTTCCACTTTGAATGGATCTTTTACCCACACATAATTTGTAACATCATTCCATGCAATATTTGGAAAATATGGTTCACTGAACTACGCAGACCTTCCAAATGTTGACAATAGCAAAAGTTCACAATCATTAAAATCACCACTAACCTCATTAAAAAAGTGTTTATAAGTATTAGGATGCTGTCAAGCTCATATAGCAGGTAGATTTTCCAAACTTCTAATTTTCACTTGAAGGCTCAAATGTTACCATTGGCAACAAATTCTGTCAGTTGTTTTCCTTAAAGTGATAGGCTCACTTCATCCATTTTCAAGAAACTGCCAAATACTCAAATCCAAATAAGCAAAGTTTATCTGTGAGTTGTTCTATTAAGTAAAAATGATGTTTAATAAAAGTGGATAGTTTAGCTGGCAACTCAAAAATTACACAGTGCTTTTCCTCAATATACCCGATATAATTCGTGTGTCGCAGAAGTCCTTTGTGTGTAACCCCATTTCATCATACACAATATTAAAAAGACTGAACTCAAGAGTTAATATTTAATAAAAATCATTAATTTTTACTGCTTCATCAAAGACATTTTTAAGTGAAACTGAATTTTTTTTTTTTTAAACTCTGAGGACATGGTGGTAAAGAAATATGACTACTAGTACAGTTTACTGTCAGTGCCTTGAATCACACTAATGCATCAGCAGTTTTATCCCCCATACAGCATAGACAAAGGCAAATATTGTTTTGGCATTATTTTGAAAACAGTTTGACCTGAAAGATCCCTTGAGAAAGTCTCAGGCATTCTCTGGGATCCCTAGATCATAATTTGAGAACTGCTGCTTTAGGGAATGGCTGAGCTACAAAATAGAAAAAGAAAGCCCCTGGATGATCTCATGAAGCAGAACCACACTACCAGCCATAGTCACCTACCTCCAGACCATTACGTAAACTGAAAATATACATTCAGCAGCTGACCCTGTATCCCAAATGACACAGAAGCTTTTGTATTCCCAAATTCAAAGAATAGTTCTGGATCCAGAAAAGACTGGGAAATAAAACTACAGGATTTTAGGACATCATGAGCAAGTTTCCAAATCATTAATGAATCATAAGCTATAGAGTTATGAAATGTACCACTTTAACAGAGCATCTAAATTATGTTCTCTCTCTCTCTGGAGGATGAATGAAGCAATGATGACCAAAGACCTTGATAAACATATGGTTAAATCTAAATAAATATTTATGGCAAAAAGCAATAATTACTACTTTTAGGATTAAAAATAAATAAATAAATTCTGTTCTGATATACATGTGATATATCCAGTGACCTTCAAACAGAATATTTCAACAAAGGTTGCCAATGGCAAATGCCAGTGAATCAAGTGTACCCAGGTTAAAGCAGGAGGACATGCTAAGTAGCCTCACTTGTCCTATGCTGAAGGCTCCAATTAAATGAAGCCAACTGGAGTTTGAAATTTTCATTGATAGTTTTCACAGGGATCAGTTATCTTTTGTTGAGAGAGAGTAGGCTAATGCCAAAAAAAAATGACAAAAAATGACAACAAAAAAAAAATTTTTAATTAGTGTGATATCTTTGAAACTTCACTAAAATGGTTATGGATCACTAAAAGAGCTATTATATTAAGTAAGTTTAGGGCTCTGCCTAGAAAAAAAAAAATTTGTATCTCAGCTTACTTGTATCATCTTCCTGCTGACAACCTTATCTCATTCAGCTACAAAAATAATATTGGACTTTCAACTTTACTATTCTATCAAAGATGCTATTTTTGACACAGTTTCAGAATTCTGTTAAAAAAATAGAAGAGACTGATGAAAACTGTACCCCAATGTCATATGTAAATAAGCATAATCTTATTCTCTAATAATGAATTTTATTTTCCAGATACAGAATATCTCTAAACACTCTAATGTCAAGTTCTTGAAAAGGTGAGGGACACGCCTCTTCCAGACTATCTGGATGAAGTGAGTGTACTTGAAACATAATGATTGCCAGCTGACAGGTGATTCTAATTCACTGATGACTTGGAAATCAGATGCTTAATAAAGACGATACTAATATCAATAAATAAAGGTATGTCCTAGAAAGAAAAACAATTTTCTATAGGGAATTTGGAGAAAATTAGTCTTATACTGCCCAGAAAATCATCATTCAGACATGTAACAAGTCCTAGCACAATGCTCAATGAATTCTTGTTAAATAATCAGAAGTCTCACTTTAATGTCATTTAATGTGAATGACCGAAGAGAAAATAGATATCCAGAACTTTTGCAAGAAAGTAAATTCCAATTAAGGGCCAATTAAGGGGCAATTTTCATTGCATTTAATTTTCATTCAAAACTATGATTTATACCATCTGTACCGAAATTATATCTCTCAGGTCACTTTAACTGATATTCATAATTGACATTCATCAATCTTCAAAAAGAAGATTCATCTCTACTCAGTATATTCAGTTTAGGAATACAGAGGGACCCCACAACTTTTTTTTTTTTTTTTTTTTAAGAATACAGGGGGAAGTAGACACCAAAAAGCAAAACAAGAGTTTTTAAAAAATTAATAAAATAAAACAGGCTATTATTCAGTACTTTATTGCTTCCAGTGCTCCAAAGAGCTGGAGTTTTCCTGAACTGTTACTTAACTTTGTCAACAATTTTTCAGTGTTTAAATCTAGATTCAAATCACTTTGTAAGTCTCTTCAAGGCAGATTATCACGATGCTTTTGCTTCTCTGCATTCCCTGTAGGCATAACACCCAAGTGTTTTGCACATAAAAGATGCTGAACAAGTATTTGTTGATGACAAAGCAATTAATTTTCCTTCTGGTACCTAACCCAATGATTCTTTAAAGGATAAATTAAACACATCTTACATGACATTATTATTTTTATTTCCATATTTCCAGGTAAAGTTCAGGGCCTTGTCAGAGTTAGGAGCTACAAGCTAGTTCTAGTTCTGACTATCTGTATGACCCTACGCAAGTCATCTACTCTCTTTGGGCATCCCTTTCCTTTTCTGTAAAAGAAGGGCATTATTTTATCCGGCGTTTACTAGCTCTAAAACGTTTATCATTATATCTAACAGACAGAAGCACATTCAGCCAAAACATACGTCTAAGATAGTTAGGGTTAAACAAAAAATCTCAATAATAAAAGTAGTAATACTTTATTTTGTATCTATCAACCTTTTAATTACAATCACATCATTCTCTTGGATCTCAAAATATTTTTTTAACATTACCATATTTACGTCCATAGATCCCTTTGGCAAGAGTGAATGCCAAATCTTATTTTGTCATCCTAAATTTGTAAAGGTTCTAAAGCTGGTGAAAGCGTTAAGTACAAGGTCACTTGAGCAAGTCAGAGAAGTTTTCTATGTCAGAGAAGACATAGAAAAACTGTCATTCGGTGTCCAGGTAAACATCACGACTAGGATAGCAGACTGGTCTTTTCCATGTCCAGAATGATGCTAATTCTTAGGGGCTAATTAAAACAAAACAGCGCGCGCGCGCACACACACACACACACACACACACACACACAACTAACCATTAACCAAGCACGTTTACAATTAGTTTTTGTTGAAAAGGCCTCTTGTCGCTCTCCCCATCCACCCCTTCCCTGCGACTTTACCTGCTTGTACCTGGCATACAGGTACAAAAGCTGCTCCCTGCTGGCCACGTGAATCAGGCCTTGGAGGTGTGCTGCAGCCTTCTCAAACTGCTCTGTCAATCTCTTGGACGCCTCGGTCTCGGGGCTCTGGAGGGAATCCACATCACCGGAGTCGTCCCCAGAGCTCATCTCTCCGCTGCTGTCACCCGTGGTGGCCCCAGCGGACAGGAATGGAGAGGCCATATGCCCTTATCCGATCCGTCAATGTGTCCGCTCTGTCTTCTTACAGATCGGGGGTGTAACACCGGCTTGGGGACCGGGCGGACCAGTCTGGGTCCTGAACCCGAGCTGGAGTCGGTCCCCAGCTCACTTACTCCGCGCTCCCTCACCTAACTCTGCCTCCTTCCTCCTTCTCCCTGGGCGTGCAGGGCAGGCTCTGCTACGCTCTACTGCTCTCCCCCGTTGACCTGCCCGCTCCGGCTTCCGGGGGCTCACTGTGCGCTCGGGATCGTCCGAGAACCCACCAACCGCGAACGGGTCTGGGAGTCCTGGAGAGGGGCGGTGGGCGGCAGGGGCGGGGCGACGGGAGCGCGGGCGGCGCGCGCGCGCGCGCACGCGCCCGGCTGCGCCCTGCGGTGGTGGGGAGAGCGTGCGCGGCCCTACGTTAGGCGCCGGCCTCAGAGGAGAGTTCGGAGGTCTGTGCTGGGTGCGCGCTGCATGGAGAGGCTGTTCTGCCGTTGGGGTGTCCGTTAATCGTTTCTTTTGAAATCACGAGTCACAACTCCGGCACCCATTGTTGGGATAGGCCGCCGGGAGGGGGGGAAGGAGGCCTTCGATTTGATAGTGTAGCCGTAGGAGCGGAGTCCCGGAAACATGAAGCTGAGGAGGAAGGTTCCGCCTGAGCCCACGCCTCCCGAATTGTGTGTGTGTCCCAGGCCCCCCCCCAGAAAGGTCTCAGAACCCTGCATCTGTTGTTTGAGAGTGTCTCGAGGCATACGTAATGGCATATATCACTATGAAATGAAGTCACTATAGTCAAACTGCTAGATTAAAATCAAGCAGGTTGAGTTATGAGGAAATAGTTCTGTTCTTGTTTTAACTAGCCTGGAAACTGAAACTTAGGAACTTTTCAGTCCTGTGTCAATGTCTGGATATACATCAAACCTCCAGATAACCCTCTGATTAGCCCCCAAGCACTAAGGAATGAAGATTCACTTACCAGACCACCTGATACCCTTTATCCGGATCACCAGTCACCTACGGGATTACCATCTCAGACCAACCCGGGGGCTGAGAATACAAGATTGATTCTTTTTACTGTAAGAACCCTTAGCTTTTCTTTCTTATTCACCAGTTTTACTTCCGGTTACAAACCTTAAGACCCTTGAATACATCTTTATCATTTATTTCTAGTCAAAGCCTCCTGATTTCATTTACGCTCAGCCGACAGACTCTTACTTGAATAATGAATGAAAAACGGGGAAGGAGAGGAGGACTTCACTGCCCAAACTGTGTGACTGATGGGTATAGTCAGTCCTCTCCATGCCTTGCTTTGCGCGCCTGCGGACCCCACCCCCATCTCCCAGGGTTTTATGCGACCCCAGCGCCCAGCCCTCAGCACATTCCTCCAAGTTCAGTCTTTGACAATGTGCTTTGAAGACACTGTAAAATGAAACCAAAAAGTAGGACATAGTTTTGCCCTAAGGGAACTTAAAAAAAACTATACAAAAACTATAACATGATTATAATAGTTAACATTTACTGAGTAGGTATTATGTCCTAAATGTTTGTTTTTTTAAGAAAAACACTATATTTCTTTAGTACTCAAAACACTGTTAATAAGCACCATCAGAATGGTACAAAGAACGTGTTCTAAAGAATGGTTATTGACCTTTTGGGGTTAGGCTTGAGATAGGTGGGCAGGCGTAAAGGGTAGACGTTAGGTGAGGACAATGAGAAAAGGCAGGAAGATGAAGTTGGGATAAGACTTCAACAAACATTCCTTGAGAATTATCAAAAGGTCATTAAAAAAATAAATAAATAAAAGTCATGAATCATTTAAGCAATAAGTAGGAAAAGTTTATTGTGCACACACTGAAAAGACAGTCTGTAAACCCGGAGCACTCAGACCGAAACATGGAATAAAGCTCAGAGGCATATATTATAAAGCAGCATATATAGTGTGGAGGCAGTGACTATTTATTCTTTACAGTGACTGGTTATAACATTAGAATTTTCTTAAATGAAAGAATTGGTTAGTGGTTACCTCATATCAATTTGGGGAAACAATTTAAGTTTTGCTTATGATTTTCAGAGGGATAATCAAGAAGTGACCCAGGTCAAGTTAGCCTCGCTTGTCTTGCAAAATAAGCTAAATTAAGCTTTCCTTGTATGACTAAACTGGTTTTGTCTGCTCAGGGGATTTTCAAGTCTGGTCACCACTACTGTTTGATTTTAACAGTATCCAGAATGTGCCACTGTTAGTCCCTGCCCTCCAGGCACTCAGAATCCAGTCTAGGGATGGCTGATGGATAAATTCTTGCAGTTAAGAAGTGATTATTCATTGAATCCCTTACTGTTTAGGAGACTTAATCCCTACTACTTCAGGTACGCAGAGTCATTTCCACATTAGAGGTAGGAAATCAGCAGAGTGGCCAAGTAGAGAAGCACAGGGCTGCACAGTAGAGATGTAAGGTACAGAAACTAAAAAGAGAAATTACTAAGTAGAGAAGCTAATAAGAAGAGAAGGTGCTGGCATTCAGAAGCTGTCCTGGCACTCACAGCTAAGCCATGTTATTCTCCTGTTAGATAGAAATAATCTCACGAAATGCCAACCTCAGCAAAGGTCATTCTGAAACCATGATAAAATAAGACAAAGCAAAGCACTTTGTAAGTTTGTCTAAGCACAGGCAAAAACAAGATCACTCTGCCAACCACAAAATACTACTAAATACCCTTTCTCTTGGCCAAAATGAGTGATTACTACTTCCTTACAAATTATAGCTTTATTCTCATGCTAGTCTTCTCTAGCTACAGAGAAGCTATATTGAGATGCCTATTCATAGAGATGCCCCAGCTTTCTGATAGCATCCAATCAAGAGTACACCACTGCTTCCTTAGCCTCTCCCTCAAGTCACCAACCAAAGCCCAAATCCTATAATAGGTTCTTTCTGAACATCTTATTGAGACAGTCCATAGTTCCCTATCATGTGTGTTCTTCCTGGCTGCAACAAATAATATTCGGTTTACTATAGTTACCTTCCTGGAGGTCTCTCGCTAGAGGACGTTGACACTTGATAACATTTCATTTCTTCAAGATTCCATCAAAACTCCAAAACTATTAGAATCTTTGAGGGAACGGACCTTTTACAATTAGTGTTCACCTTCAAGCATTTCTGGAAACTGCAGGGAGCTGTATTTGTTTTTCTGAATCCCAAGAAAAAATCAGCTGAAAAATCAGGAAGACAGGAGAAAGTGTTATAATTCTCCTACTGGAATTAAAGTTTAACAATCAACATAGAGAGGTTCTGATTCAAAGAGATCCACAGACAAGTTGAAAGCAAGAGCTGGCGAGGCTAACACTTGGAATCCAAAGAGAGCAAGGGCAAAGCGCAGGCAAGAGAAAAGTGGTCAAGTTCTAATCAGTCTTGCTTATAGTGGTTTTCAGGTTGTACATATAGTCATGGCCTCATCTGCTGCTAACAGCAAGTCATTCTTGCAAATAAAATAAACGTTAATAGGATTATATACATAGTATACTATATACAAATTCTATGAATGATGTTCTGAGAAATAAGTTTTGAAAGCAAACGAAGTCCTCAAACTGGCAATTTCTTTAAGTGATCCTGAGTAGTGCTGTTAAAACTTTGCTCAGAGATCTGAATGCTGTGTTATTAGACTCCCCAACAGTGTTTGCTGGCATTTTCCAGTGTTTATATTCATGGTAGGCCACAGTTTTTTCTTAGCACTTTAACAGAAGTGCAAAGAGAAGATGTGAACTTGCCTGTGAAATATTCCAACACGACATCCTGAACTAACCTGAAATCTGAATGAACAAAAGTCATATCTGTTTCAATGGCAAAACCAAAGTCTGGGGAAGCTGACAACATAGTTCCATTAAAAAGTAACTGGACTGGATTTAGTACAATTCAGGTGTTGTGAAACATTGACACTTTTTACATTACCATCAAAACATTCATTTACTCATCAAAAATACGTAAATTTCTAATGCTTCAGACACAGTGCTAAGCCCTAAGGATGCCAGGATGAACAAAATCATTCTTCCTCCTTCTCACTCTACTCCAGCCCACGTGGGCCTCCTCGTGCCTTTTCTACAAACCAGGTATAATCTACATACTCCCATCTTAGTGCCTTTTCACTTTCTAGTCCGTTTCTGGAACACGCTAATCCCCAGATAGCCACATGATTTGTCCTCACCTCCTTCAGGTCTTTGTTCAAATGTCACATTAGTCAGAATTTACTTAACCACCCTAGAAATGGCAACGCCAACCTCTCTAACACTGTCTATTCCACTTCTTTAGAACTTAACCTCCATCTACCACAATATATATTATTTGTTTATTACATCATTTCTGTATAAGTTCCATGAAGGCAAGGATTTGTGTCTGTTTTTATCACTGTTGTATTCTGCAGACCTGGCACATAGCTAAATCTTTATTGAATACATAAATCAATGAATGTATAAGAGACACATAGTTCTTTAAAGGTTTACAGATAGTGAATGAATAAGGGCAATAAAATATACAAACCGTGCGGAAAAGGGCATACCAGGCAGAAGAAGTAGCATGGGCAAAGGCACAGTGCTGTAAAATTAGCAATATTGTATGTTCTTACTTAATAATAAGTAAGATTCAATACAAACAGCAGAAATATAGTTAACCGTTTTTCTCTCATATTCAGCACAAACTAAAAATTGGAATATATGTTAACCTCCTCCTAAGAGAAAAAACCTTGCTTAACAAAGGCTGCATTCCTTTGCAAATATTAAAAGAATAGAGTTCTTATAGGTCAGTGGCTTATTTTTGCATCCCTGAATCAAACTAAGTGTTTATCTAGGATGTAATCTTCTAGGAAACCCATGGCCTTTAATCCAATGCTTTAAGCACATTAGTGGGACTCTAGCATATAGACAGATAAGCGGGTAGAAAAAGATATTAGACTGTATTATCTAATTTGCATAATCTTGAAGTTCATTTGACCTCCTTCAACTAAAAGAACCAGCAGAATTATACTAAATGTGAGAAAGGAAAAAAAAAAAAAGCAATCACAACAGGAAAATTAGAGTACTGACCTTTGTGAAATCTGTTTAATGAGCAAAACTTAATGAAAAACAAATCACATCCTCAAGTTCTCAGGAATAGTTAGATATTTCCTACTAAAAGTTAAGAAAAAAATATGATTAATTTTGAGACCACCTCAACAGAGGCTGTTTGATGATAATGGACTGTTTAATGCAGTATGAATAATAGAAACTTTGGGGGGATGGGTTTGTGTGTTTAGAAACTGACTTTACTATAGTCTTGTGTAATGCTATGTATCATTACATGGATATAATTACAAAGGCAAATCACATGCCACAGACCAAAGATTAAATAATGAAAGACTGGCACACTCTTAGCTATCACTCCTGAAAAAAATCCCATTATGCTTTGATAAATCTGGACCACAGAGCAGTGGATTCAATTTTAAGTGCTTAGTGCTGGCTAACTTCTGCCCCACATTTGAAATATTTTGGTTGTTGTTAATATAGTAGCTAGTACATTAATGGTGCTTAGTGAGTATTATTTATTAATAAATGTAAATATTTCTAAAATTCCATATTATTATTTTGACTTGCTAAAAATTAATCAATAATGAACTATTACATGCTGACTTATTAATCTTTCAGGTAATGTAATACAGTAAAAAGTGCACAGGCTGGCGAGTCTGATGTCATCCTTGCCCTCAAGTAACTTAAATTTTAGTTGGAGAAACAAGATTAGGGTTCATGAAACAATTACAAAATCAAATAAGACAGTAAAATTAAGTGCAAAGTCTTGTGACGGACACTGAAATGAAATAATGATAGGAATTTTTTTAGCTGGATGTCCTCCCCATAAAAGACCTCAGTTGAACCCCATTATTTTCTCAGAAGAGGCTCTTTACACGTTAAGTGACTTGCATTAGTCCTTGCATTTAAGTGGCTGACAAAGTGCGTCTCACACCCCAGTCTTCTAAGCGGTCTGGGCCTTTTATGCCGACTAAAACACACTATGCTCAGAATTCATTAATGTAAAGGGGGCTATTAATCAATTGGCAGAAGCTAAGATGAACCATTTGTGGGAGCATTAGGAGTCAAGATGTTTCAGAAAATATCCCTGAACTTGACACTAAGAATCTAAAAATGTTCTTATCCATCTCTGTAATCTTTTTCTGGGTAGTTACTGGTTTGAAAAATAATGGATCCAGAAAATAAAAAGACAACTAACACATTGTTCCTTCGTGAAATATAATGTCTTTATATAAATACTGAGTCCGGTGAGATTGAGTCTCCTCTCTGGGTGGTTCAAGATTCAGGCGCCCGTCAGCTTTCTGGGCACAGGCCCAATGGAAGCGTTACGTGTATATTGACCACACGATGGCGACATAGACTCGGGTTTATTTTCCGGGTTTGTGTTGCCGTGCTTGCTGGCTTATCTTTGTCCTTGGGGTCTTTACACTTAGAAAGGACACAGACATTGCACGTCCTATGGCACAGCGAATGGAACAATTGTCTGTGTAATCATATCTTTATTTTAAACAGCAGCCAAATCCTAATTCTGTTTCTTCTTTAGATTTGGAACCCAAGAACTGAGTGAAGAGGAAAACAGGCTTTCTTGGGATGTGCTTGGTTAAAAATAAATGTTCTGACTATCCACTTACTCTGAATGTCACAATAAGAAATACAGGTCTTACAGTGTGGAGTGAGATAAACTTAGCTCTGAATCTATGTCATTACTCCCTTTCGACTGTCGTTCGTTTTGCTTTTGCTTAGATTTTCTTTTCTTGAGTACTTGTAAGTTAACAAATAATATTAACTCAATGGCTACAATCCATCTTTTAAAGTGGCATTCAGTTGACTTGGTTTTTCTTCTTTCTTTTTCCTTTATCCCTTTGTTCTTCATAATAACCCTTTATCCCTCTAGTCTTCATAATATTCTTGAGTATTAATTAGAAAAAAATTATATTAACCTTTATCATGTTGAAGTATTTTATAGTTATCCAAAGTATCTATTATAACTGAGTAGTAAAAATAAATATATTCTAGTAGCTTCCTCCTGAAGCCTTTACAATCTATCTGAAGCCCAACCTGGGCCTCCCTGACAGATCTACCCTGCAGTGCAAACATAAGAGAATCCCCTTTAGGGGGCACCATTCACCCATCTGAGAACTCAGCCCATTGACATTGAAGGTGTTTAGTTAGTAGGTGTTAACATGAAGAATTTACTGCAGATATCAGTCACAACTGGACAGTTTGTATGTCAGTAAAAAAAAACAACCCCAAACTTCAATGGCTTAACCCCACAAGTCTGAAGTCTGTGATTTCACCCACGTTCTGTTTCTCTGCTCACCAGAATCATCAGGGGCCCACGCTGATGGAACCTGGAACCATCTGGATACCTGCTTCCACAATCTCTAAAACAGCAACAAAGGAGAATGTAGCAGATCGTGCACTGGCTCTTCAAGCTTTTGCTCAGGAGTGACATAAGTCACTTCTGCACACATTTCATCAGCCAAAGTAAATCACCTGGTCATATCTAACTTCACAGGGAGCGGAGAAGTGTAGTCCTACTATGTTCCTGGAAAGAAAGAAAAGCAGACTATTTGTGAAGATCCATAATGACGTTCACTATCTTACTCTTTGTTTCCTTCCTTCCTCCCTGCTTTTTGTGAAAACATATTATATTATTTAATGGAAAACTCCCCACCAGGGAAGGGTCACTTGCTGAAGGATAAGAAGTAAGCTGCCTCATGCACATTATTCCTTGGAAAGGTTAACTCTATGCAGTATTTTACAGGACTCGAATATAATTTCTGCAAATATCACCCAATTCAGAGGCCATCTGTAGTTTATGGAAAATATTAACTGTAGTGAACACAATGGCACTGCATCACATGTCAGCAGCATCTTCCTCTTTGCCATGGAAACCGGGAGACATTTTGCTATTTATCAACAAGTGTGCTGCCAGATTAGAGTTGAAGGCTTGCTTCGAACTCATTGTACTTGTCCAGACATGGTCCAATTATCCTTAATGCAGGGAAGAAATAGCTATGTGTTTCCCGTTGTGCCTCTTGAACTTCAGCTGCTGGCTGAGGACTAGGCAATGTGTTATGTTGTCACCTTCCTGCAGGGTCAGTTGAGGATTTTCTGTTTTCATTGTGGGAATGACGAGCATGTCTTAGCAGTTTGGAGGAGTTGTTAGTTATCTGATACCTTATGGTATGTCAAGGGCACTGGCCTTGATATAGAAAGAGCTTTGCACAGGTTTGCCACCCATGTGGGGTATTACTTTCTGCTTTTAAAATGAGTTCCTGTTTTGTTTTGCACTTGGCCAGCTGTCAGTTTTTAATTTCTCTACTTTGGAATTCCTTCTAAACAGTGTTACTTGTTGAGGAGGAAGGTCATGGCTGAAGACTAGTAAGGTCACACTTGGAGTTGTTTTTCCAGAAGGGCAAGCGTCGGGTCTGTTTTGTTTGCCACTGAATCTGCCTTGCCTGGGATGGTTCCTGGAGCATGGTGCTCAATACATATTATTTAATTAATAAATGAAGGAATGACAGATAGAGAAGACATTATTGGCTCACCTGCACGGTAGTTTTCTATATATTTTTTGACGAGTGGCAAAAAAATTGTGAGCTTCTGGACTGGAATGAGAGATGCCGAGAGCTATTGTGCATTACACTAAGCTAACGAGTCCATGGTTTCGTTTTTTCCCCAATTATTTTAGTTGCTAGATTGTTTTCATCTCCCACCACTCCTTAGTCATACCCAACTTTCCAGCCAATTATTCTCAGAATGGGTCTGCTCCTTGTTATGGGTTGAATTGTGCCTGCTGCCCGCCAGCCAACACACACACACACACACACACACACACGATATGTTGAAGTCTTAATCCCCAATACCTCAGAATGTGACTTATTTGGAAATAGGTGTTGCAGATGTAATTAGGATGAGGTCATACTGGAGGAGGCTGAGCCCTAATCCCATACGACTGGCATCTTTATATGATGGCCATCTGAAGACAGGAACACACAAGAAGAATGTCATATGACAACAAAGGCAGAGACTGAAGTATGGAGCTACACGCCAAGGAATGTCCAATACTGCCAGCAAACCACAAGAAGCTAAAAGAGACAGGGATGCTCCCCTCCAGGTTTCAAAGGGAACACGGTCCCCTTGACACTTTGATTGCAGACTTGTGGCCTCCAGAACTGAGACAATCCATTTCCATTGTTTGAAGCCACTCGGTTTGTGGTTTTTTGTTACAGCAGCCCTAGGAAACGAATCCACTCCTATATGCTTTGCCTCCTCTATCTGGTCTCCACCCTATTGTCCATCTTGAAAACCTTTTTAATATCTCTTCTCGGGTAAAATTTCTAAATCATCTCCAAAATGTTAAATGGGCTAACTCCTCTTCCCTCCTATAGGTACCTATGTCTACTGTGGAGTGATGAACAGGCAGGAAATTCTGAAGGAACTACTTTAGAGGTATCAAGGTCAGTTAGAAGAAATAAAATGAGTGACTAAATTAAATGAGTCAATTAGGGGGAGAAGCATATTGGTCATTGAGACCTGGAAGGAAAACAAAGGGACAGGCCAAGAATACCAGAAGAGCTTATACAGAAAGTAGTTTTTAAAGGTAGGTTTAAGGCTCCAGGAAGGGCTGCCTTAGGAGAGCAGACACTGTTCCTGGTTTCCCTGCAAAGAGACTTTCTCCCCTGGCTGATGATACCATCATGAAAAACCTGCTCTTAATTAGAATCCTTAATAATTAAAGGCAGAGCCATATACGGTCCAATAGTTCCACTTGAGTCAAGGAAAAGTCTGAGAAGGAGTTAAGGGAGCGTTCTGCCAGAAAGAAGGAGGTCATGAGATAAAGCTTTTGAGTTACACATAAAAAGTAAATCCACGTTTGAATACACATTGATTTTTTAAAAAATAGGTAAAGAGAAGCAGAGGCAGGGAAGGAGGGAAGGAAAGAGAGGGCGTTCTTCTGGGCACGCCTGTTAGTCTTCTCATGGCCTTTTGGTCAAGTCAATTAGGTAATAAATTAGGCATAACTACTTCTACTGGCATTCAAACACGTGCAGTGAGAGATGATGGATGTTCTGGTGTCCTGTGTAAATGTGCTTGGGGTCAGAACAATTGTCCATAGCTTGTTGCTTAAAGTGTTCTCCCCATTCCAATGATTCCTCTAGGGACGCTGGGTCTGGCTAGAGGAGGAAATGACTGTTAAGTAGAGAGTCAACTCGTATCTCCAGAGTAGTGCTGACCACTTGGGGTTTTAGTCATCTTGGTTGAAATAGCAATGAGTACCAATTGGTTCAGTGAGAGTGAGTCAAAGAGACAAAACAGATATACACACTGTCTCAGATGGATGGGGAAGGAAGGGGAAAGGTGGCTTTACCGGGGGGAAGGAGCTAGAAGAAACGCATGGGGTGAGCCCACCATCTGTGCTGGTCAGTCCTTCTAGGCTCCTAGGGTTCAGCAGAGCATGTGTGGGGGGGTGTGGTGAGGAGGGAGGTGGAGGGTGGGGGCGCATACATGCTTCACCAATAGTCAGACTCAGCGCAGGATTTGAGCACCAGCAAATCAGGCCTCCAAAATATTTGGGCAGGAGGGGCATTTGACAGGTAAACGAAAAAGGCATTTAAACGGTCATCATTTAACGTGTTTGAGTTTATATTATGGTTTCTCATTTTAAAATGGTAGTTGATATTTTTAAAACGGGCTTGGAGTTTTAAAGGTTTTAGTCCAGTCCGAGGTGTTTGAGATGGAAGAGAGCCAGGGTTAAAGCTGGGGGATCAGTTCCAATGTGAAGGACAGAAGCTGAGGTGTGGAATGGAAATTGGGGAGGAGGATGAAGCAGGTAGAAAGGGAGAGGTCCCTGATGGGAAAGCCAGGAATAACAAATGAGTAGCAAAGTGAGCAAGTGGGGGAAAGGTCTGGAGAAATTCTGGAGACTTAGGCCAGATGCTGCAAAAGGCTTATAAGCCACTGGCATGGGTGAATGGGGGTTACCTAAAGAGACAGAAAATGAACGGCAGCAGTTCAGTTCGTGCCCTTGACAGAGTTGCTTACCTTCTCAAAGACATCATGGGCAAAGTGGGGAGACTCAATGGCACCCCTTGAGGAAGTAAGAGCCTGAAAAGAGCAGGAGCCCCTGTTTCTGCCTGAATATGAGGGTGGGGCCAGCTCCTGGCCTTTGGAAGGAAGCTTGTGTGCATAAGGACACTGCCCTATATACAAAGCCAGTGGCGAGGGTAGTGGCCTCAGTGGCTGGTGCATTATCCCAGGGATTATTTCATGAATTATTTCTTTGGTGGCTGCTGGAATCAGGGAGAGTCACTGCAGCCCTTGACATGACAGCGGTGGAAGTCATCCTAGAAATGCTGCCCCATTTTGAGCCAAATCATTTTTGTGCTAGTATTAATTTTCATCCTGCCTGAGGCTGGCGACCTGGGGAAACCTTCCTGTGACACAGAGGAAGGTTGCGTGCCCAGAGCCACAGCTGACACTCAGAGATGCTAGCGTTGTAAGCTTCGCGGGCACCGACTAATTAGAATGTGCTAGAGCTACTCCAGGTGAGTCCTTTCGACCTACGTTAATCAGTAAGTGATCAACTGCCTCTGGGCAGAGGGCCCAAGAAAGCCTTTGTATGAACTCTGGGTTCTGGATTGGTGAGTTCAGTAACTAGAGGTATTTATTTCCTGATTTCTTCTCCCTGGGACTGTACATGGGTTAGTGTTAACGTAGATGTTCCCAAGTCCACTTTCCTTCTAAGGCCGCTCTTGCCTTTGACATTCACTGTGGAAACAGTATTGCTTTCCTTAATGCACCCACCAGCTCCTGCTCTGAACTCCTGCTTCCTGCTCAGTCCTTACTGCCTGCTGTCTATCTTCCCACTGCAGGCAGCCAAAGCACAGATCCGGCCTGTCTCCTTTCTGTTGCAAAACACCGCTGACACAAAGCAGTTGCGCATAACAGACTTTACTGAAGATGTGGCTGATGAGAGCAGAGGAGCTATTATAGCCTGGGGGCAGGAAATAATTTTCAATGCAACATCAGACATCATTGTTCCTAGAAATGCATTGGCCATTCCCTCCATGAGGCATTTCTCTCTGACCGTGTCCCTCCTCGGCACTATTGGGGTGCCCCAAAGTCAGTGGTGCCCTAAAAGAGGTAAAAAAATATCCCATCCTTCTATGTGGATGGAACTATCATTTATTAAGGGCCAGGGACTGCACTGACCGCTTATATGATCTCACTTCATCCTCTCAACAATGCAGTGGTAGACACGCTCATTTTACACATGAGGAAACTTAGACACAGAGATAGTTCACTTGGCCCAGGACACACAGCTGAGATTTGAACCCAGCTCCACCTATTCCAGGCTCATGCTCTTACTGCTACAGTTGCTGCCTCTTTGCATAACCCAGTTCTTCACACACTCCTTAGGTCATCAGAATTCAAATCTATTGCTCACCTCTTCACTCAGCAAAGTTTTCTGTAGAGTCAGGTAAAAATTCCCCTAACATTTTCTTCCATGCAATTGAATCCTTTCCCCTCAAAAATGACCCTCCCTCTCCTGGGATAATTCTCACATCCACTTTGATATTTCCACCGAATCGTTTCTCCTCTCTTCCTCTTCTAGATAACGCTCTGTTGTCTCTGCTCGCCTCCTCCCAATTTCTCTGCTCTGTCAGCTCTTCTACAGAAAAGGCCTCAGGAACTTAGATCCATCTGCCCCACCTCCTTCTGGAAGCAGGTGAATCGAGCCCCATAGAAACATAGGGTGGACAGGATGTTTGACTCCTGCGCTGAATCTCTCAGGTGTCTTCGCTGGTTGCCTGGAGAGAAGAAAGGACCCTCCCCAACCTGAGGCTGTCGTTTCTTCCTCCTGTCTCCTTGGCCTTCTTGGAACTGAGCTTGCTACTCCATTAAGCCAGGAAACTCAGCCCTCCTGAATCTTCATAATTCTTAATTACGTTCTTACCACTGGTTGCACTACCAGCCATAGATGAGAGAAAGCGCACATTCAAATGGAGTTATAAACACTGTGGTTCTCCTTCCTTACGTTGCCCTGAGACACTGTAACAACACGAATCCACGGTCCCCGGACTCCTTAAACCAAGTAATGGTAAGAAATGACAGCTCTGCTCCCCAAACTAGTAGTTAGCCCTATCTCCAGACACCAAGAGATTGGGACTCATGAACCCATCAGGAGATTGTTTTGAGTGCTTATTTGGACTGAAGCATGGTACCAGGGAATGGCTTTTTTGTTGTTATTTTTAATGATAGAAAGGGAGAAAGATACACCTGCAGTGATGGAACTTACAGCCTATTTTCAGAGATAGGATATAAAAGATGTTTATCCATACCAGAAAAGATACACCAAGTTGTACGTGTGTTAGGCAGACAGTGAGGGCTACAAGAGTTCAATGGCGAGAGACAGCACTGACCTGGGAAGGGAAGACGTCAGAGGTGAGCTGAGGCTTGCAGGCACGTAGCCTTCCTGGGCAGGCCAGATGCGGCAAGGGCATCGTGAGGAGATGGGCATGAGCCAAAGTGCGGGGGCAGGAATGCGAACGATGTGTTCAGATGACAATGAGTCATTCCCTGGGCTTTCTTTACAGTTGCCACATAGTAGTAGGCACAAAACAGGTTATTATTTTTTCTTTTTTTAAAAAAAACCACAAAAATAAAACGAGACCGAAATTCTCAATATAAAAAATATGCCTGTGAGGTCAGTGCCCAGTGACACCGAGAAGGGGAGAATTCCTGCGCCCCATATGAACTTGACCCCTGATAAAATGCTCACCCTTGTTTGCTGGAAACTCCGTTTATTAAATGCTGTGGGACAGGAGTCTGTTCTTTGGAAAACCGGAACATCACCTGGCCAAACTGTACTTCCATTATGAAGCACAGCGTCAGCAATGATCTTGGCTTTGCCATAATTGATCACAAACTTGTCTGTTGTTTTAAAATACTTGAAAGCCATGTGGAGCCAGGAAATGTCTCTCTGAGGAAACTAATGCTGGTAACATTACCTACACAAATGTCATAGTGCTGTCGCATCAGCAGTTGTTGTGGGGGAGGTGAATGAGTTTAAGGTGTATTTCCCGAGGATTCAGGGTGCTGTTTCTGATGCGTGCCGTTCTGTTACTGAATTTCTGTGTATGGATTAATGGCGGTGGGTGGTCATGTAGACTCCCCAGCCAGAACTGAGGCACTTCCACCTCCAAGACATCACTTGAAGATTTTTTTTTGCTTTTTTTTTGCTTTTCTGGTATTGTCTATTGAAGATGTTTTTGTTTTTCCAGTATTTTCTATTGAGGAATATTAGCTGCCACTAACTCACACCTGATGGGAAGTTCTCCTTTATTTATCATCTTTTAAAAATAATTTTTAACGCACCTACCTCTCCCAGATGGTTACTATACATTTCCAGGCTATTTAGAAAGGAAGTTAATTCTTACCTCATGATTGCAGAAAACAAACGTTACCAGAGTGCCAAAGGGACAACTACGGGAGACATTATGTTCTCTTAGTCATAGGCACATACTAGGGAAAATTCAACTAAGCCTCAGTTGGGTGTATTAAAATAGCCCTTTTCCTAGCTCAGAATCACATTTCAAAGGGTGCCTAGGTGCAAAGCTAAGTCAAGTACAACCTAGCCACACAATAGTGCCAGGATAATACTTTATTTTCCATTTTGTTTTCAACTCCAGAAGGCAGCATGGAGCTGCTGTGAACAAAAAGACAACTAGTCATGATCAAACCTGAGCAGCAGGGAGCTGTGTGACCTTGAGCAAGTCACCTTACCTGTCTGGCCATCTTCATTTAAAAAATGAGGGGGAAATTCCATTAACATCTAATAACCAAATAAGAAAATGTACGCAAAAGTACTTTGTAAACTGCAGATTTTTTTCTAGAGCATTTAAAGGAATCATAGAGGTGGCTCTTTGGGGGGAAATTAGATATGTGCAAAGCTTCTTTTTTAAAAAAGGATTTTAATATCTACCATTGTATGTGATTTACATTTAGCAATTCAAGGACCATTAATTAATACCCTAAGAAAATACTGTTATACTATTACTGTGTCTTCTAAAGGCACCATTTCTCTCTTTACTGTTGTTTGGAATTTTCTCCGTGGAAGAAAAGTATTTAAAAGACAAATTACCTGGCAGACAATGGGGTGAGATTTTTCTAAGTGTCTTCTGTCCAGAGACAAATGGCTTTTTCTGCTATAACTTCAAATGCACCCGTGGAACACAGTAATTTATTCGACCATATAATACATTTTTTTTCCAAATAAAGTAAGGAAATAGAGGGTGTTTCAGCAAGTCACATGGAGTGAGGTGTTGAGCGGAGGGTGTAGGTGAAGGAGAAAAGGATATTGAGGGGAGCCAACCAGGAGTATCAGGCAATCATCCTGGATACCTTCAGCACTGTAGCCCCTCTTGGGAGAATGAAGCCCTTTGGCAGCTCCTCATCTGCCTGTGAAGGTATCTAGGCTTCCGCAGGCCCCAGCTCTCCTCCCCACCACTCTGCTCTTTTTTGAAGGCTGATCAACGAGAATGTCACAGAGCACTTTCCTAGGAGGCCATGACATGCTGTTTAGGAGAGAAAGCCTTTCTAGGCGAAGTCAATACACCAATCTCCTGATGCCTGGCTTTGCCGCTGAAAGCACAATGGACACTAAATACCAAGTAGTTCACTGTCCCCACTTGGAGCTTATCTTCAAAGAGCTTAACTTCTAACTCATTTTCATTTGAGGCAAGGCCACTGTCACCCCAACTTTACTAAGTGAAATATCATTTCTCAACTCCTTTTCACTATTGCTTAACAGTTACCTCTGCCCATTTGCAGGAAACTGCAAGAGATCCTACAAGAGAGCTCAGGGCCTCTTCACACAGCAATGGGATCCCATTTGCTGCACTGCTAACAAACCTAGATGCAAAAGAATCCCAGATATTCCCTTTCTACCTACCCTGTATTGTGAAGGAAGTGCCAAGTACCTACCGCTTTCTCTACCCATCTCCCTCTCATCTCTAGTGGCTGGGATCTCATATCCACCACAAGTCTAAAGTCCTGATTCCTTTTCATCCTTAGTGACCACAGTGACAGCTTGGAAACGGATTTTTTATTAATAAGCAGAGAAGGAAATTTTTTATTTGAGTGGGATTTTATTTAACAATGGGATATGAGTGAGATTATGACACATTCCTGTATCTTGCTAGAGTCCGATACCTCATGAGCAAGCCTCAAGTTTGGTGAGGAGAGAGGTAAGTGGTGATGTTTCTTGAAAGCTTCCAAGGTTGCTTCCTCTAGCTATAACCTGAGCACCACCCTGCTGCCTCTTCTAAAATTAGTTTCTTAAACAAACAAAGAAACAAATTAATTCCTCTGCTTCCTGGGTCAGCTAACCAAAACCACAATGGAAGTAACATGGGAATACATCACTGAGAATAAAGCTTTTATGGTCAAATAAAACAAAAACATTAGTTTACTGATTTATTTAGTTGACAGATACTTGTCAGCCACTGCAGGGAACAAATGAAATATAGTTATCTCTGTTCCCTAGGAACTTACAATCTAATTGGGGGTAAAAGTACACAATCACTGCAATTTATGTGCATTGCAAAAAAAAAAAAGGAAAACAAAAAAAGGTATAAAAGATTGGTAACTTTTTCATAGGGTTCCTTATAGTATTTTACTTAATTTTATGTGGTTTTAAAAATAAAACTGCTGTTATACTATGTATAGAGTTTTTTTCCCTTTATCACTCATGCTTTATTTTTTGTTATCAACTGTAAATCAACAGGTATATGATTTTGCTGCCTATGGTTTTAGTAGATATAGAAGTATTTTCTCATTAAACTTCTTTTTTTAACTTCTTAGATTTGAGCCGTAATAAAAAATAATTATTAGGTTTTTTGTAGTACTTCCCTAGAAATTTAGCAGTGTCAGTGACGACAGACTGGGGTGTCAGAAAAGTAAACAATAACAAATAGAATTATTTACTAATGTGGTAATAACAAAAGCCTATGCTTTTTTTTCTATTGAATATTCCTTTGTTTACATATTCAGAATGATAGTTTATTACTGTTATACAAACCTACAGACTCAAAAGACAAAAAAGATTACTAGTAATTAAGACTAGAAGAAAATTGTAAGCTATTAATATGTATACAGTTTTGTATTCTGCTTCTTCCACTTCATTTCACTCACCACGAGAATTGGGAAAGGAAGGCTTTAACCCTTTTCCAACTTTACAATATACATGATAAAGTGTTCATATCAGATGGCTAAGGGCTTTAAGAAAAAAAATTAAACACTTCAATAAAATAGGCAAAGAACTCGTGAATAGATAAAGTCACCAAAAAGGAAATATGTGATCAACATACATATTTAAAGTACTTAAATTCACTAAAAATAAAAAATGTAAAAGAACTAATACTATCTCATTTTCACCTGTCAAGTTGGCAAACATTTTTATAATATTCAGAAGAGTGGCATTCAAAAACTACTAGGGGAATCTAAATTAGAACCACTTCTCTAATGGGAAATCTGGCTACATGAATCAAAAGATTTAAAATATTCATATCGTTCTCTACTGGAATTTTTATCCTTAAGTAATAAGTGTTATAATCCACAATGGGTAAAACCTGGACATAATCTAAATGTCCAACAATACAGCATTGATTAAATGATTGCACAGTCATCAATAAAATGTGTGCAGAGATTAGACATCATGTTTTCAAAGTACAAATTTCACGATGTACACAGTATATTGAGTGAAAAAGAAAACCAATTATAAAACTGTATAGTATGAGTTCAGTTTTGTTTAAAACATATGCATATATTTCTATATTTAAGTATTGTTATGTATCAAATAATTAACAATGGTTATTTCTGTGTTTTTAAAAATATCCAAATTTTATATTTTTGTGATTAGGAATAAAAGCAACTAATTCTATCATTAAAAAGAGATATGAAAGTCAAACACTTTGTGAAGGGCCTTCTCCCTCAACTTTACCAGGTATTATAATATCCTGTCTCAAATATCAATAAGGAACATTGTTCTCTTCTTCCTCCTCATCATTATTCTATAGCTACCACTTATTGAGTACTCACTCCATGTCAGACATTGTGTTAAGAAATTTACGTGTATCATTGCATGTAATCCTCACAAGTACTTCCTGAGATAGAAATTATTATTCTTCCCAGTTTATAGATGAAGAAACTGAGGCTTACAGAGACAAAAAGAGGCCACCTAGCTAGTAGGTGGTGGTGCTGGCATTTGAACCCTGGCAGTCTGGCTCCAAAGCCTACACTTTTTATATTGACACATAAATTCTTACAAGGAGAATTTAGAAGGCTCATCCAATTCATAAATTTAGTAAAATCAGGTTTGTTAAATAGAGAAGAGGGTATTCGTCTTGTTAAATAGGAGGCTGTGAAATTCGATGTGAATTACCTGGAATTTTGCTCTTGGGGCTACTGAAAACACCACCATCTGGCTGCCCAAACTCATCAGCAGTGACAGAGCTGGGGTCAAGCTCAAGAGCTTGCCCCAGAGTTTGCAGGCCTCTGCCAGCCATTGCACGATGCCTCTCAGGGTGTCTGCCTAAGTCCCCACTTATCTGAGAGCATTAGGAGGGAAGAGATGTTTTCCACTGTGATTGTGTCTGGTCCCCTGGTAGCTCCATCACCCAACTGGCAAACACCCTTTTCAGGCAAGAGACTCTCCCAAAGCCCTTGTGATTTTTGCTACACGTGTAAGTATTCAAGTCGCTTATGCGTCCCACTTTCCCACTCTTCCAACTCCTTCTGTCTCCAATTTCTCTCCCAAAACTATGTATCATCCATATAGAAAGATATGTCACTTTACTGTTAAAAATCCAGTCTACATCTCAGTGTCTCAGAAATTGATTGCATTGTTTGGTGAGGCATGGGAAATTTGTTCTTGAGGATAAGGGTCACTGTAAGAAAATATTAACATTTAAAATCAAAAGCTAAAGAATCACATGCACTATTTCCAAAGGAGGAAGTCCTAATGGTTTTGTGAATGCACAAATGATAGCTTGTGAGAAGCTTTTAAAAGCTTTTCTGCTAACTCTAAAGGCCCAAGGTTGTTGTGTGTTTTTTTTGAGATTTCTTAATGCAATCTAAACACTTTATTGTGTTCACCAGAGCAGGGAATTGAATGTAAAGTGGCAGGCCTTAGAAGGGAAGCCAGCAAGCTGTATTGACTGCATGAAATACGTTAGTTTTTTTTTCTCTTTATGGCATTTAAATGTTCCTATGAGAGATGAGTATTAGATTGCTTCCTTTTTTCTCTACAGGTCTAACAAGCAGGGTCATCATCCCCTCTCTGGGCCTTCCAGGAGTCATGCCCAAGTTGCCACTTGGGGGCACTCTAACGTCTCCTTCCCTTCCCATAGCCATTTTCCCACTTGCCTTTTCTACCCAGGATTCTTAGGTCATTGACCTGGTTTCTGGTCCCTCTGATAATATAATGGTCATTACCAATCTCAGCAGTTACTTAAAAAGAACCAAAGGGCCACATTCTTAACATATTGAAAAATAAGACATTCCACACATACAGTTTTTCAAGGAGGATTCAGGAGGGCTATCCTTCAAAAGAACCTCCTGGGGTAGTCAGGGGAGGTTTAACGATCACCACCGTTTTTAGAACAGACACCTTGGCTTCAGAAGGTTAAGTCAATGTTTAAACCTTGAATGGTTTGGCAGAGCCAGGTCTCTTTCCTCCACTCATCCTGGAATAAGATCCAACCTTCATTGTGAGGGAAGATCATTTTTTAATGAAGACATCAGAATAATAAACAGCAGCAAGAATAAAACGATAGAAAAAGAAAATCACATCATCACATTTCTTTTCCGGCATCTACTCACAAAATGGTTTCAACCTCAAGGAAGAAAAAAATCACAATCCCCTTTCAAAATTTAATATAAATTCACTTAAACATGGAATAGATAGCACACTCAGATCCTTTCCTCGCCCTTCTATCCACACTAGGCAATTTAATTAGTGGGCAAACTGCCCGGTGGTGGAGTTTTCTGATAGGATGGCATGAAGAGTAAGATCCATCCTGGCACAGAGCTGGTTGGCATAGCACTCTGGCTGCACTACAGAAACAGAACAGAGTCGTATGTTTCCTGGAAAGTAATTATTTGGCAGGGCTCTAGCCTTGGGTGCATCCATATAGAAGAAGTGCTCAGGTGGCCGTCATTGGTGCCAGGGCCAGGGTGGATGGCAGAGGGCATGCATTGAATGTGTGTGTGATGGTGTGAGGCCCTGAGATGGGAGAGGAGGACACAGCAAGGGAATCCTGAGAGAACTGTAAGATGAAGGCTGTGGAGCATTCCTGCTTCCTCTGCTCCTGTAATCTGTTCATTTCGCCATCAAATGTCATCACTGAATATCTATTGCATGCTCAGCACCGAGCAAAGAGTTCTGCATAAGTAAGCACAAGAGATGAACTCTTAAAGGATTACAAAGAAAAATGTCCATTCCTTTGGTAAGCTTCCAGTTCAGATGAGGAAATGTTTTTTTTCAAGAAGTTATTTAAGGAGTGTTTATTGAGCTTCTACTCTGTGCAGTGGGGGTCTCTGACAAGCCTCAAGGCTCCAGATTGAAATATTGATATATTCTAATGTAGAGAAGTAGCTTTTAGAATCCATTTTATTGACATGGTCAATGTTCTACAGAAGTCCAGAAGAGGATTGCTTTTAAAACTACCCCAAGATTGTTGTCAGTGTTAAAGTTTGAATCCACTAGAGACCAGTTTGAGGAATTTGCTGGAAGCTTTTCCAGGATTTTTGCAAAGGAGTGGGCAAAAGGGCAAACTCTAGTCTCAGACTTCAGGCCAATCAAGCATCTGCCCTGTTCCCAACACTAGGACTCCCTTTACAAGTCCCTCCGTCCCCCTTCATTCCCACATCTTTTACCAATATGCACCTCAAGCATAATCGGCGTCCTGTGACTGGCTTAATAGAAAGATGGTCAGCGCTGTGGCTCTGGATTCCACGTCCTTGTCCACTCCCAGCAAATGGCGCCATCATCCTTCTGTGGACGTTAGAAAGGGTCTTAGGATCTCTCTTTTATATCAAAATGCTTTGGAGACTGGAGACTTGGACCTGTGAGCTCGCACTCGGCGCACACGGGTGGTAGGTAGTACATCAGCCTCTTACTGCCGCTGGGAGCTGTCCTGGCTCTCGGCCAGTTCCCTGCTGCGTCCGCGTCCTCCGAGCTGGGACCTCTGAGTGCTGCACCGGTGCGCGCTTGGCTGCTTCTCGCCATCATTTCTCCACGTGTGATGTAGATGGGATCTATGTACCATCGTGCAGTGATTATGACAGAAGACAGGAACAGCAGCAGTCGCTACTAGAAGGAAAGGGCCACCAACCCAAGCGGGCCACCTAACATTAGCATTACAGTTATAAAAATGCAAACCAGAACCCAGATGTCCATTCAGCTTGTTGCAAAGCCTTATGAAAAAGGCTCTCCGCAAAAGAAAGGTCTGTACAGAGAGCAGAACACACCTTGGTTTCACCCTGTCCCTAGGTTTGCTTTTAAGGAAGTCATTTATTCTGTACTGGACCTTAGTTTTCTAATTTGCTAAGCAAAGGGTAAGACCTGTGATTTGCAAGGTCCTTTTCAGCTTTAACTTCCTATGTATATAAAAGCCAAAAGATGAAAACTATCTGGCAGGAGCCATTAAGATTCACTGCCCTGTAGCTGAATCAAGAGAATTAGTATTAATATTTATAAAGAATTATATCTTTTGTAAAAATTTTTAAATAATTTAAATTTTTTAATAAAAAATTTATAAAATGTATTAAAACTTAATAATTTAATTAATAATTAGCAGAAGACAGCATAACAGTTAGTGGTTGAAGTACACTGAAAAGCCTTGGATTGAGTCAAGGGACTAGAGTTCCAAGCCAGAAAAGAGGCACTGTGGTCTACAGAAGAGGAAGAAAATCATGATTTTGGAGCTGTGTTCAAATCCTGACTCTGTCGCTTGCTACCATGTTTCCCTGAAAATAAGACCTAGCCGGACCATCAGCTCTAATATGTCTTTTTGGAGCAAAAATTAATATAAGACCCGGTCTTATTTTAATATAAGACCCAGTAGAGTGTAATATAATATAATATAATATAATACCGGGTCTTATATTAATTTTTGCTCCAAAAGATGCATTAGAGCTGATGGTCCGGCTAGGTCTTATTTTAGGGGAAACACTGTAGTTGTGTGACTTTGTGCAAGTTATTTAACCTTCAGAGTCGGTTATTCATCAATAAATGAGAATAAACAATACTTCACAGGATTGTAGTTTAAGATTTAGAGACACAGAATTTAAGATTTATTAAGCTCTTGGAACGTTGTAGGGACTCAATAAAGATTAATTTATGTAAGTGGCTTTTCTAAGATCTCTTGGGGAAGGGAAACTAACATTTTTTGGGTTCCAGCTTTATGCAAGAAACTTCTGTGACTTCATCATTTAATCCTGATGAAGTGGCTACTGTTATCTGAATTTTAACCTAAATTTGCTTTCCTAGATGTAAGATGAACATAATAATACTTTTCCTTGCTTACCTAAAGAATTCTTATGAAGGTTCAAAGAATTTAATGTCAAAGGGCTTTGCAAATTGTCAACTTTTTTACATAAATGTGACTATAATAGCTATTATTATTTTATGAAATACTGTTAATAATAATGTTCAATCATCCAACATGCATTTATTCAGATGGTGCAATTTGGCCAATTATTCAGAACATGGTTTCTGTTCTCAGGGGCTTTATAACCAGGGACACCAAAATAGCACCCAGGAAACTAGTGAGAATAGTTAGAAACAGCTGAGTTGCCACTGTTGCAGAAAGTAGGTAAAAAAGAGTGAGCTGACTTAAGAATAAATAGATTTAAGGTGAAGAGATTGAGAAGAGGGGAGGAGACATTTTATATGAAGTAAATAACATGAAAATAGCAGAGGCAGAAAAAAGTCTCTTTCGAAGACTGTGAAGAAATTAGGATTCGTGCCCTTGTAATTTACAGGAACATTAGTATTGAATTATTCATGCAGCCAATAGTCATTGAGCACCTACTATGTGCCAGCCACTCTTCTAAGTGCTGGGGATACAGCAGTGAACAAATTAAAAGGTAACTACTTTGAGGAGTTTATATTCTAGTAGGAGAGACAGAATAAATAAATTATAAATATATACTTAATCATAAATTATACAGATGGGGATGAGTGCTATGGAAAAACAAGAGTAGAGCAGGGTTGAGTAACCAGATGTGACAAGAGCAAGTGTCAATATAAAATAGAATGGTCAGACTAAGTTTCATTGAGAAGGTCACATTTGAGCAAAGGCTTGAAGGAGGTGAAAGAATAAGTCAAGAAGATACACACGGAAAGGGAACAGGCAGAAAGAACAGCTACAGCAGGGTTCTTCAAGTGTGGTGTCCATCCAGACCTAACATTCATTATCTGGGAACTTGTTAAAAAATTTACATTTTCAGGTCCATCAGAAAATCTGGTGGGGCCCAGCCATCCCCTCCAGGGGCTTCTGATGTTCCCTAAAATTTGAAGGCTACTGAGCTAGAATAAAAGACTCATTGGTTTGTGCCAAGCTTGTGCCAGCCTTGTACAAGGTGAGCATGGCTCGAGTGAAGTGAGCCAGAGGGAGAGAAGGAGAGGAGGTCTGGAGAGATAACGGCACGGGGAGGTTGAGATGGGGCACGGGAGAGACCCCGTGAGATCCCGTTAGGCATTGTAAGGACTTCGGTTTTCTCTCTGAGTGAAATGTGGACACATTACAGGATTATGACTAGCAATGACATAAGCTGTTTTAAATGTATCACTCTGGCTGCTGTTAAGTATAGACTGTAGAGGATCAAGAGTGGAAGAGCTTTTTCAGTAACAGGCAAGCGATGATAGTGGCTTGGGTCAAGATGGTAGTAGTAAAAGTGGAAGGAGAGGTGGGCTCAGAACACATTTTGAAGAGAGAGTCAAGAGGATTTCCCGACAGAGTGGTTGTAGGGAGTGAGAGAAAGAGAGATATCAAAAATGTGTCTGTCTTTAGCCACTGGAGGGTTGAGTTGCCATCGACTGAGTTGGGGAAAAGTGCAGTGGAAGCAGATTTGTGGTGAAAGGCAAGGCGGTAGGGTGGCACAGAGATTGGAAGTTTCGTCTGGGACATGTTTGAGGTGTCTATGCAACCTCCAAACAGAGATGTTGAGTAAGCAGTTGGACCTACGAGCCTGGGTTGTTTTGGATCAACTTGTTGTTATTCTGAGTTAGATAGAGAACAATGTCCAAGAGCACCAAGAACTGATTCTGTTCATTTCAAATCCAGGTCAGTGTCTGAGTTCTTAGTCTTTCCACTGCTTATTTTTTTATGGTCCACACATCCAAAGGAGAGGTTTTCTCTCTTGACCAGCTGAAAGCTCTCCAGGCTTGGTCCAAGAGACTTCCACTACAGAAAGAAGATCCAGATTTGGGGGAAATGGAGCTAGTATGGTGGTAGTTAGCTCTCCAGACTTTTAGTGAAAATCAGTTTCCTACTCTCATGCTAGATTTTGCCTTTTTATCTGAAGTTCTACCTATGTGGTAATTTACGGAGGTTCTCCCCCAAGGGGGAGAAAACATGTGGTAGCATTAACTAGTCCTGCTCAGGGTACACGACAAGAAGTTCCGATCACAGACTAGGAGAAAGTGTATGTTATGGAGGAGCCTAAACACCTCACTATAATTAACTGTTTTATCAGCTGCTTTGAAAACATATCATTGAGAATTTCCAAAAGAAAAAGACTTGAGTTTCCCAGCTGAGACTGTTTGGAACCTGGTCGCTGGGGTTTCCATAAACTAAACTATCATTAAACATTTCAACCACTGAAGGGGGTCATTAGGTGTGCAATCCCATTTGACTTAAATTCCTATTTATTTTGGTGGTGAATCACTATATAGATTTGTGTCCCTTAGGCAGAAAATAAGATGACATTTATGGATCTTAAACATGTATTTTCTCAAAGGTCAAATGGATAGTGTCACTAGAGCTGCAGTAAATGGTGGAAGGTTACACCCAAATATTTTGCATCCACAATGATTCTTTGTTTTATTTCCCAGTTAATAAAGATGTCCAAGAACTGCCCAAGAGAAGCATTTCTTCCCTTACATTTACCCACCTGCCACATAGCTAAGGTCAGCTGTGTGTGGACACTTCCAGCAAGTGGAGGTGGGCTGGGAAAGGTCCAGGACTGCTTGCCCACTAGGGCAGTCCTATGGAGAAAACTCTAGGTTCGGGGAGCAATGCCCTGAAGGCAGATGAAGGCCTGTTGTCGTGTCAGGTCCTGTAGTCTTCAACAGAGGCCAGAGGTAAGACAGTTTGACTCAGAGGAACTGTTCTATGCTAATTGGTGTCACCCTGGTTTTATGCCTTATCTTAACCTCTCCTGCTAGTCTGGTTCTGGGATTCTCATCTAAGTGGGTGCCTGACCTCGGACTGCCTCAACTTCACTTTGATTTCATGGACGAGATTCTAGCATCCAGTCCAGCTTTCCCAGCACCAAACTTGACCTGTCCCTGACTTCATCTTCGCAGTGTCCCAAGCTTTGGGTCTCCTGGGAACCCCTGGCCCTGACTCACCTCAAGCCCAGAGGTTTCCCTATGCTTAGGCCCATCTCCCATGGTGCTTCTACTGGAGTGGTTAGCAGCAACTTCAGCTGCTTTGTATCTTCATTTTTCAAGGTCAGACTCTGGAGCACCTGAAGTGTAGAAAGCAGTATTTAACAACATATGGCCCGCCAGGTTTTGCAATATGGCCTATGGTTCCATTGCAGGGATAAGAAACCAAAATTATTATATTGATGAATAACTATCCCACTTACTCACAGAAGCATTGAGAAAGCCTCCTTGGGCTAAGTAATTCCAGCCAGCAATCTGCCATTCCAGTGATGAATCACTGAGGCTGCCCTCCCCCCCAGGATGTGACATTTTGTGGCCATGCTTGTATGACTTAAGACACAGGGTGGGAATGGGGGAGAGAAGGAGACAGACCTGTTCAGAACAAAGGATTAGCGGCCCCCCAGTAATCTGTCCCCCCCTCGCCAGACCTCTGGAGAATGTTTGTTAGCAGTAAAAATATTCCCTTTGTATTACTTTATATTTGAGAGTGGAGGAAAAAAGTCAGCCTGTTTTCAGAGTATTTTGCATTCACCTATGCTCCCTCACCCGACACACTCACAGGCTCTGTGACCCAGTTAGATCACCTTCCTCCAACCAAAAAAGGCAGCACTTTCTTCCTGTTTCCCTCGCACCCTAAAATCTCCCAGGGCAGTTATCTTTTTAATAAAAACATGAGATAATTACACGTGAAGCACTTAGAACAATGGCTGGCACACACTAAGCGTTGAATACATGCTCGCTATAATTATTATTTGTGTCGCTCGACTGCAGATAAATCCATTGCCATTTGCCTCCTCAGACGCCAATATCTTAATGCCTTCCTCAATCCCTGCCACATGCACATGCGCGTGTACACACACACACACACACACACACACACACACAGACACTACAAGGTCTCATCTCAATGAAAAAAACAATAGAAGACAACCCTAAGCATTATAATCCAAGGTATGCCAAGATATGCCAAGGGGTACTATTTGCGTTACTTTAAAAAAATTAACTGCAAGTGAAACCAGACAGGGAGGGGGTAATTAATTTTAAATGCTTCAACGATAACCAAATGTAATGTGAGGGCCTTGTTTGGGTCCTGATTCAAACAAACCAGCTGTAAAAAGACACTTTAGAGACAATAAGGGAAACTTAATTACAGACTGGGGTATTCATGATACCTAAGCACTGCTGTTAATTTTGGTAGGTGTGATAATGACATTGTGGTAATGTTTTCAAAAGTGACTATTTTGAGAGATTTGGAGGTAATCTCTCAAAATTATATGAAATAATATGATGTCTGGGATTTGCTTTAAAGTCCCTCAGCAAATAAAGAACAAAAACAAAACAGGGATAAATTAAGTCCATATGGCAAAACCTTGGCAATTATTGAATATGGGTGATGGGAATATGGCGGTTTATTATATTATTTTCTCTACTTGACTGAAGTGGCCCTCATGCAAAAAAAACAAAACAAAACAAAACAAAACCCAAAAATGCTGCTGACCAACAGTTGTTAGATTTAAGTGTTTGACAGTGGAAACAAGGCTGGGAGGCTAGGACCAACTGATTAAACAGCTGATCGTAAGGGATGCAAAGAGAGATGGCTGAAACCTGGAGCAGAGGGGTCAGGATGGTAAGAGGTTTGGGTGAGTTTGAATTCTGGATCCCTGGAATCTGGGGAGAAGGAAGCATCGTAAGCTCAGACCAGTGCTGTGGCAAGGACTGGAGAAAGAGGAAAGAGATCCAACAGAAAGAGTGACTGCACATGGGCCACCTCTGCTTGTGGAGTGGCATTTGGGTCATTTTGCTTCCAACCTCTCCTTGGAATGAGCCCGCCTCTTTCTAGCAGAACTGGGCTAGTCTAATCCCTGGCTATTCTTTCCTCTGGAAACAGAGAAAATTTGTAGGGAGTAAAAAATAAGATTTACCACTTCCCCACATGTCCTAAAAATGACAAGATTCTCTTAACAATGTTTTGAGGCAGGGTGGGATTCTGGGAGGCTTGGGAAGGGCTGTCTCTGTTCCTCTTTACCTAAAATTCTATTTCAAAGGGGCAGCAAGGTCTTTCATTTACTATTTAGAGTTAAGTTTACAGTGTTAACATGCTTAGGTTATGGCTGCAGCTCATTCATCCTGATGTGAAAGGACCCAGGTCGCATTCTTCCCTCCGTGGCTGGTGAAAACCAGCAACCTGCTCAAGGCCCTGAGAAGACGAAGACAAATTCACTCACCTGCTTTACAACGTGGCTGGGCGCTGTGTACCTAAATCTACCATACAAATGGAAGTGGATGGAAAGCGTACAGCCATGCTTACTCTCAGAAAACACTCTGATGAAGGCTACAGGAGGCTGTGTGAGAGGACGTATAGCTCATGAGCGACTCAGGCATCAGAGATGTCTCTTCCCTCGCAGGCGCTGTTCAGAAAAAAATGTCAGATGCTGCACATATCCATGGCAACCAAGGACACTCCTTGTGTGCTACTGGGGCCTGACCACTTGCCCTTTCCAAGTCTCAATTCTGGAATTTCAGAAAGAGAGTAGGAAGGAGGAAGGGGGAGAGAGAGGGAATGAACACCATGTTTCTATATTTGCCTCTTTCCATTCTGGGGTTTTATAAGAATTAATGCACCTGGTCCTCTGGAAAAAGATATCTTTGTGTGTACTGGGAATGATGCCATTTTCTTTACCTCTTTTCTTCAGATGTCTTTTCCATTAATCACCTGATTTAGAGAAATGTAAAGGAATTTAGTTTCCACTGTATTATTTCTGACTCGACTGCATTTTTAAAGGAAAGCTAGGTCGTGTTCCCACTAACAGTTCGATAGAATAGTGTTCCAAGTGGGTTGTAGTACAATCATGTTAATCTTTTACATGGAGCGAGGAGATATATATTATCTCTTTGTTGATCTTCTACTTCTGTACCAAGTGGGAATCTTATAAAAACACTGGGCTTGTATAGGCAGTGAGAGAGCACTGGCGAAATAGAAGTTCACCCAGGAATGGCAGTTCCTCTTTTGTTTTGATAACATAATACTTGTTTCTTTGGGGACTTATCCCCCCCATCCCTTCAGGTCCTTGTGAGGCTGTCAATCACACAATCACAACGTCCCATTCCCCTCCCAGCTTCGCTGGGGAATAGGCCGACCCAGGTCGACCAGTCCAAGTATATCCTTATTCTAACCATTGTCATTAATTCAGAGATAGGCAAATGGCCCAAACAGGCCAGTCGGAGCTGTCAAAGGCAGGCATTGCATAATCCAAAAGAGCTCGTTGGCTCTGCAGTGAATTCCTTGCTGGTTCGGTGTCATAGACCCCCTGACTCTCAGGTAAATCACATTCTTGGTACCTGTCCGGGGCAGCTATGTCCTGAGGGGACTCCCTGCCTGGGCAGTGTGCTGACCAGAGCACAGTCACATTTCCAGGGCAATGGAAGCTCCTGCGGTTTGTCAAATCCAGGCCCCAGACAATAATTTTGAACCCGCTAAGGTAAGGTTAAACCAATCTACCTGAGGACCAAGTGCCCCAAAAGGGAAACTCACCAGGATAAAAGGAGGATTTGGGGCTGGTGACCTGGGTTCTGTGCCAAGACCTAAAGATCCTCACGATAAAATAGCATCTTGATGGGCTTTGGCAGATCACAAAAAGACCCATTTTTATCCTTTTTCCCTGGGGTGACAGATGCCTGTACACAGTTACACCTGGCTGACCAGGCAGGGTCCATGCAAGGCCTATGCAAGAGAGGAAAAGATGCCTCAAGGTGATCTGAGGCCACCTCTAGACTTGGATAGACTGTCGTAACTTTTAGGTGCCTTCCTCAAGGCCCCCAGCGTTAATCCCACCATTTCCACCTGCATAATTTGGAAAAATAAGTTTCTCCAGAGACAACCTGGTATCCCAAGGTGGAAGCAGGGCATTCTTGGAATCTGCACATACTTGGCATGAGTAATACTCTAGGCTTTTCTATAGGGCAGATTAAGAAATACAGTGCTCCCAAGTAGGTTAAGAATGTAGTGCCTTTCAGATTGGCTTTGTTCTGGGCTGGGGGCAGCTGGGGAAGAGTGGTGTTTTATTTTTACTGGACGACGTGGTCTACTTCACTGGAGTAAGGACACTTTGACATCTTACAAGCTATAGGTGGAATCATGTGTTGAACTTACCTGGCACCCTATTTTTACTTTATTCTTGAAAGTACTCTTCAGAAATTAGTGCCGAAGGCAGCTGTTTGCCTGACCTGACCCTCAATTCAGTTCTGCATCTGTGTGATTCCTTCTTTGCATCCTCTGTATGCTTGCCCAACCTTCTTTGAAGAAGTTATATTATCTCCCATCTGGGGACAATGGAAGGTATTCATAGCAGAACTCTGCAGATAAATGCTAATCTGCAGTTGTCATTGTAACTCACAGTGTGTTTGGGACCCACTTTCCCACCGACCTGGCTCCTGAGGCCACACATCGATAGGTCCAGCCAGTGGTTATATTGCCTCACTAAGACCTTTCTGGATTTTTAGTGTTGGAATGCTAATGAAAGCTTTATCCAACGTATGACATCCTACTCATAAAAATGTTGGCATGCGTGGCTCTTTGCTGTCCTCTTGGCCAGTGATAAAAATGTCTGTGACTCTAGTTGGGACTGATTTTGACATGAGGGTTTCTTAGCCAGAGGTAAATTATTTCTTTATCTCTATCCTCGTGGCCATCTGAATGTTATAAGTTTCAATGGTTACCTGTTAAAGAAAATATCCCAGATAGAAAGTGTAACCTTGGTGTCCAAGGAGACAGAGAATGGGGTTCAAGTTGGATTACTTAATATAAAAATAAAATCATATTCTCTTATATGTGTTTTTCTTTAAGCCACCTGTTGGACACATAATACAAAAAACATTTCAGAGGCCAGTGGAAGGCATGTGGATTCTCTAAGTGGAGCACCAGGTAACAATCAGCTAGGAAAAAGGAGGCAAACCGCCTTTGAAAAGGGATTCCAACATGAGAAGGTAACAAACATCCAGTTTCAGTTTCTGCCTTCTGAAATGCAGCAAGATAAAACCGATTAGGGTTTTTGAAAAATAGAGCCATATTCATTTAAGATATGCAGGTGGAAATGGCCGGGAGTTAGCACCAGGCACAGGCGCCATTCAGTGTATATGGTGACTGACTGTCTTGGGTTGCCCGGGCCTGTCCCGGTTTTAGCTCTAAAAGTCCCACATATCAGGAAACCCCTCCACTCCAGGCAAATTGGAACATTTGGTCCCCCTAATGTGGGCCAAGTCACAGACCACAGGCCACGGCCAAAATACATAGACTGTCCAGGTATGTTTATGGCTGATGCATATTTGTCTCAACATCTTTGTATCATAGTAAAAGAAGGGTTAAAAAATCCTCAACCTCCCACTCAGAATTGTTATAAAAAATTGCCTCCACTCATCAGTCGGCAATTTGCAAATGTGAAACGCTATAAAATTATAAATAATAGCTTGGAAGTGATTTTCACGCAGCAAGTAGACCTTACCTGGCTGGTGCCAAGGTCTTGCTGTGTAACTATGAGAGCTTTTCCTCTGGAGAAAATCTAGCCCATTGTGAGTAATTTTACATTTCTTTCATCCTGCTAATGCTAGGCCACCTCTCAGGACAATACAGAGCAACAACCTTGGCTCCGATTTTGTTTAACCCAGCTGGTTGCAGCCAAATTATGGGCTTCTTTTTGGGTGGAGCATATTTTTGTGGGCTGTGGGAGACCTGTAATTCTTTTTTTTTTTTAAATGCAAAACCATTTATAGCTTCGGGTGATGTAAAATCCACAGGGTGCCTACAGCTCTGTCACGCAACCCAAGGGCTTCCCACACGACCCATGTGGGACACAGTGGAGCCAGGGCCTCACCCAGGTCCCTGTCCACCCACTCTCCACGTCTCCTGCACCTACCCGCCCCCAGGCAGGGCAGCAGCCTGCCGAGCCTTTCACTTCATGCTCCGCTTGTGGTTCAGAGGTTTCAATCACCAGCCAGGTTTTCTTTTCATCGAGAGAGCTATTGTTTGATGCTGTGCATTCATCCATCCGTAAGCACCTCAAAACCATCTGACTTGCTAGCTTCAGAACCATGGCAACAGTGTAGTTTTACTCAAGAGTCCTTGATGAGGAGGCAAACCTCCGTTTTAGGCCCAGCTCTGCCGTGGCCTGACCGATATATTGCGGGCCAACTGCCCTACGTTATAAGACTTTTGTTTCCTCACTTGTTAAATGAGAGGGTTGGATTCAATGAGCTGTAGAGCCCTTTCAGCCTCTACAGTTCTATGATTCCATACCAGAGTGCTAACTGGTCGGGAGTATGGGGAAGAGAGGGAAGAGATAAAGAGAAGCAGGGAAAGGTCTAAGCAGGTGGACAGCCAGTGTCCTGCCGAAGAAAGGGGGTCAGGATGAGATCCTCAACCAAAAGGCTAACCAATGACCGTAAGAACAGAAATAGCTGCTGTTCAATCCTAAAGAGTCTGCTGGGCTACCGTGTAATTTTACTTCTCTTCTCACCATCACCCTAACTTTTAGTAACAGCTCTCCCCAACAACCTTCCATTTTGGCTGGAATGATGGAAAGATGACTTAGAAGGTCAAAAACGATAATGTTAAAAAGTTGGTTCTAAGAAAGCAACTCAGAAAACCATTAAATTGAAATCCATTTACAAATAGCTTGTTCTCTCAACAAAACAAATGAACTACACTTCTGTAGATCCCAGAGGGACACCTTGAATTTAGCAAACAGCGCTACAAATACAAGTTCTTAAAAATCACTACACGTAGCGTGGCTGCACAGAGAGGAAGCAAGGAAGCAGAGATCATTACTGCTGCCTGGACTGGCCTTTACTCTGGGCTCTATAGTCCTGCGTCCATTGAGCTTTTCTTTAGGGATCCAAGATTTCGACATGATAAAGGATCTTATTAAGTGAAGCCAGCTCCAGAGAAAGACCATTTGCCACCAGAACTCTATAGTTCCTGATGCTATTGGTGGGCCTCAATTATTGTCACTCCCCTTATCCCAATTCGCTTCTTGGGTAGAGTCCACAGAGGAAACTGAAAATATATTGTCTCTTGTGGATTCTTTCCTCCTGGGTCTCCAGAATCCCCAGGGGTGTGCACAGTAATATTAACAAAGATCTGATGAGCCTTTTGCCCTTTCCAAAGTTGTGTTGACAATTACGAATTTCCCTGAGTCTGTTCCATTCTGAACCTTTGAATGTAGATAGTAACTTCTCACTCACTATACTTAAGCGGGCACGTTAAATGATGCCAAGGGTTTATGCACGTCCAATCTCTGTTTACTGTTTGATCTCACTGCTGGGTATTATAATCCCGACCTTCTAATCTCTTCAGATACAGCACTAGATATCTTATCTTCTCTGTCTCTATAATTTTAAAAAGGTTTTTATTATGGAAAATTTTATATACATGTATAAACATAGGTGTATAGATAATTAGAGAGATGGAGACAGAGAAAGAAGATAGCATAATAAATCCCAGGATCCATCACTGAGCTTATATGTTATCAACTCACTTGATGCTCAACTAGATTTGATGCCCAGAAGAGATCACTTTAAACACTACCCTCTTTATACAATGAAATTATTTTTGGTAGAATTTATGAAATGAAACAAATAATAATATTGGCTTCCTCGGGTGTCTCCGTAACAAAAGAAACATTAGCAATCACGTTTCGGGATTACTCAACATTTGGATTTGGGGCTTCACCTCAGAGTTCCTAAGAAATAAAGCAATGGTTCTTGTCTGGCCCAACAATGGCAGTTGTTTTATTCTATATTTCTACATGGTTGATACACATCAGAAAGGACTTTGTGTAGCCTATACCATTGCTAACTAAGTTAACATAAGTCACTAAGTGTTCATTAGCATTTACTTATTTTAATAAGATCTTGTAACTTTGCCCTCCAACACGTGAGGTTAGTATTTAGCCTTAGACAGTAGTCAAGCTCTTTTTAAAAGTGTTTAAATTCAAGTTTTTGGTTAATCAAATTATGTTTTAGATATCTGCTTGATCCAACCCAGTGGTTCTTTAAGAATATCAAAAACCACCATGTTTAAATAGATTAAGGTTTCATATTATCAGTCATCTCAGGGTGGGAAAAATCTGTATTGGCCTTTCTATTTTCAGTTCCCCTGTGGGGTTTGAGTCACCATGTTCGAGCCCCAATGAATTAGTGATAAGAGGAAAGGAAACAAAAAGGTTATCAGGAACCAGCGCTATCTGGGGTATTTGCTCTGCTCTCTCCTGGCACCTCTCAACAGTTGCTCTTGCCTGAGCACGCTCGTCTTTTCCATCTGCCTCCTCCCAACCCCCACGCCCCGCCCCCATGCTGTTGGAATGGAAGCTCAGAAGGCTTTCGGCTGAGGGTTATTGGAAAGGTCACCAAATCACAGTGGTGACCAGATGCTCCGTGGCAGCCAAGCTGCACGAATGGCAAGAAGTAGGGCCAAGCTGGGGAATCTCTGTGAACACAGAGGGTGGGCACAAGGGACCCAGCATTCATTGTCAGGAGAATCCAGCCAGAGTAACAGGTGGTGTTACAGGAGGTGGGCGGAGTACACAGCAGGGATTTGGGGAACAGGGGATCCATGGAGATCCAGACATGCACACAGCTCTCAGCACAGGGTTGTTTGGCAGGTCTGAGCAGGCACTTTGCAGGGGCCACATGAAGTAATTGGGTACTCAGCCTGGCTGGGGCGGTCTGGAAGGACCACTCCTGACCTTGTCCATTGTGAGGTGTGAGGACCCCGAGGCCGCAGTGGGAGGATGATACCCCAACAGGTTGGTTCAGCATGTCAAATTTCAGCCACTGGGCATAGTCAGAATCATTAAAATGATTTTTCAAATTAAGGTTCCTTTTTTTTCCCCTTTGGTCTTCTTAGCCTGTTTGGGTGTCTGCAGGGATCCCAGCCACCCAAGTCTAGAGATCAGCAGATGTGGAGGTTGGCCTGCAAGGACTCAGCCCAGTTCTTATTTCTTTTCAGGCAGCAGCTGTAAGGAGGCTGAGGCATGGACCAGATGAGCAACCCAGGCATTCATGGCAATATTTGGGGAGAGGTAGAGAAAGTGGAGAAAAGACTGAACCGGTTGCTGTTCTGGGTGAGAAGAAATCCGACTAAATATGGTTCTCCCAGGCTGGTGAGGCATTGTCCGTGCTGTGAATACTGGCACCCCGACAGAATGTTGCTCCCAATTGGGTGACAGGTGGGAAACAGGTTATGGAGGGTCTCAGATATAATTCCTGAGAGGGGTCCCATGAGACCAAAGATAAAAGAGGGTGTATCTCTTATGTGTGTTATAGCTTTAAGAATGCTGTAACTCAGGGATCTAGAAAGTCCCAAGTCAAGCAGAGGGACAGGTGGAGGGAGAGGCAAGTGTAATGAGAAGCAGAGAAGACAGTCTGGTGATCTGAGCAAAGGGGAAGCGAATGCTGGGCACTGAGGAGGTAGCTGCGGCGCTCTGGGAACACGTGCCATCCAGTAATGGATGGGATGTACACAGGGAGGCAGGTGACAAATATCTAACTCAGGGCCATAGCTCAGGCTGATGCTTCTGGGCTGCCTGAGGTTTGGTGGATGGTCAGGCCACTATAGAGGGACACAGACAGAGGGAAAGAATGGAACGAACAGCATTAGGTTAGGGCTGTTTTCCTCTGCTTAAAGACAAATTTCTTCGGTCTAAAGACAGGATTGAGAACATGTTCTTTTTCCTCTAGACGAGTGGTCTTGTGCAGGCTGATAAGGACACCAGTTAAAGGCAAATACAAAAGCAGTTCCTCTGCTACCTCCCTTAGTCTCCAGATTTGGTGGGCAAGTAAGAGGAGTGCCCTAACCCAGGGGAGATTGGGTGGGTAGGCCTTGTCACTCCTGGCACCGTGGAAGCCATGCTGGTAGCAGAGAGATTTTGCCATCCCAGCCTCCCACACGCCCCCAGACAGCCTGGGCCCGTCTCCCCCAGCCAGAGAAGGGTAACAGTGAAACAGCCAAATACAAAGGGTTTAACAGGAGCAGCCCAGATGGGTTCATGTTCTGTTACCCAGTCTTCCAGAAAGAAAACCAGAGATTATCTCCTTTATGGCACAAACCAAGAATAATCCGTGTCTTACTGAGTACAGCCAGGTACCACGGCCTGGGTGACCATGCACAGATAACCGCATAATTTATGATGTGAACTAGGCACCTTTGAAAGTGAAAGGGGGCCTATTACTTATGTTGGCAAAACAGGTATAAACTTGGACATCTCTGGCAAATCAAGACCTATAGCTTACCCAACGCATACACAGTAACCTAATCCCAGCAATTTTATTATAAAAAGCTAGTCACACTCTTAAATTCAAACATACCATTTGAATCTAAAGTAGGATTGCCAGATAAAATACCAGATGCCCTGTTCAATGTGAATTTCAGATAAACAAACAATTTTTTTAGTATAAATATGTCCCAAATATTGCATGGTGCAGACTTATACTAAAATTATTCATTGTTTATTTGAAATTAAAACTAAATTTGGTGTTCTATATTCTGATTTACTACTGGCAACGCTAGTCTAAAGTTAAATCACTGTATTATATGCTAATTCCATCATTCTGTTTACGATGTAAGGCTTTCAGTCTTCATCTGATTTAGGACATCCTCTGGATGCCAAAAGGAGAAAGTGGAAGGGGGACTGTCCCAATTAACCCAGTCACCTGAGCTATTAAAATCAGCTTCCTATACATTTTTACAACCTCTACTCTTTGATTATTCACACACCCATATGCACACACACACACACACACACACAAACACACACATTTTTGTTTTAAACATTTTACCACTTATCACTACAAAGAAACACATGGCAATACTAAAAATATAAAATACTTGTAAAGTTACAATGGTTTAGAAAGTCTCTTTGAATTTTACCTTAACAGTTTTCCTAACATGTTTTAAACAGCTAGTGCTATCTCACTTCTCTTTTTCAGTTTCTTACCTCCCCTTGAAGGGCCGTGTTTATAGGCTAAAAGCCTGGATTCAAGCATTTCTTTAGTTAATGGCAGAACCAAAAGTAGAATCCAGATCTTCTGATTTGCTGATCAGTTCTTTTTCTCTTTCCCAAACTTATAAATGCCAACTGAGAAATTTATGACTGATATTGATGTTACAGAACTTTAGTTAATTTCCAGAGAAGTCATCATAACAATAAAATAAAAAATAAAAAAATAAAAATAAAAAAATAAAAATAAAAAAAATCAGCTTCCTTCAATTTCTCTGGCCTTAGCACAGGCTGGGACAAGCTCACGGTGCCTGGAGTGAGCTGGGCTAACTGGTGGGAGTGCCCGGCTCTAGGGCAAGAAGTTAAGTGGATAAGCATATTCTCCCTGCTCCCTCTTCACGTTTGCTTGCTCTAGATTAGTGCACATTATTAGAATGACCGTGGGAGCTTTTAAAACCCACTGAAGCTTTGGGTCCCCGTTCCAACCCATTAAATAAGAATCTCTAGGGATGGGGCCCAGCATCCATGGCTTTCAAAGGCTCCCCAGGTGATTTTAAGGTTCTAATGAGAACCATTGTCCTATGTCCTCACTCTGATTCCAGTGGCCTCCGTTCTTCCTACTTGATTTCTGTTTAGTGAATACCCTCCCTGTAGTATCAGGTTTTTTTAATAGGTCCAGAAAAGATGACTAGAACACATATTCCTCGTCAGAAGGGTGGCATAGATGAGATTCTCCAGATGGGTTCTTTGTCCATGCAAGACCTGTCTCAAGCTGACTCCTGGCTCTCTCCAGTCCCCCTGCTTGTTCCCGCCTCTCTTCAGCTTTGGTATCCCGTCTCATCCTTCTCTGCTCTCAACACAACACTTCCTAGTTTGTAGCTGATCTCCTCTTCTCAGGCCCATCCAATGGCTGTTCTCTTTGGCTTGGACCAAGGATCCCGCTCTGGAGAACTGTCCCTGCAGGCCGTGCTGATAGCACTGGCTGTTGTCCAGGGCTATCCACCCCTCTGGGCCAAGCCCGAGACTTAAGCCATAGAGAAAATCCAGATCTTGCATTTCCAGAACAGGAACTCGTGGATCCCTCAAAGTGCCATTTCCTTCCAACAAGCTGGCAGAGTAAGCAGTGGTTTGCTTGCCAAATGGTAGCAAGGAGGGCCTGGCAGTGGCACTCTGCCCATGCATCATTGAAAATTGACTCTCCTGTTCTCTTTGGAATTTGATCCAATGAACTCAGATGAGCTTTGGGCAATGACCCGCTCAGATCCCTGAGCAGGATACGGCAAGACTCGTGGATTATTCATTCACTGAGTACCTGCCATGTGCCAAATACTACGCTATATGCTGAGTGTGCACTGGTGAATAAAGCAGATATGGTCCCTGGAGTCTATGAATCTTATTAGATAATAATTGGAAATAAGAACAATACAGAGGAAAACTGGGACGGAAGTACTGGAGCAGAGTGAGGGTGGAACTGAAATGCCTGAACACGCATTGCTTTTCACCCAGCAAACAACCACCCTGACCTGCTAAGAGGCACTAGGCCACACAATCCAATTCTCTCAACAATAGGCTAGTGCAAATGGAGCTATTCCTTAAACTCAACTGTTGACACAGTAGCTACAAAACCGTTCAGAAAAAATCCCTGCTATTCACAACTGTCTATCGAACAGATGTTCAAAAGCATTTGTCTCTCACAGCCAGGATTTGTCAAGAGGAGGGAGCAGGTTGGAATGTCTGAGCATGGCACACTTCGTCTGCGCCCAGACGCCGCTGCTCCTCTCCCCAGCTCGCCTCTCAGAACACTAATGATTTTTAGAGGCATAATAAGGAGGGTTTGCATTGAATTATTAAACAATGGGCATTGAAGCTATGTTTTCTTTGACCTCTTTACCTCTGGCTTTTACCAGTCAGTGTTTTCTTGCACGGAGGCAAAGATTTCTAGAACACCAAAACAGATGATGTCTTCCTGCATTAATAATGCCTGCATTTTAAAACCCCCGTGATAAACTTGAAAACATCATATGCCCTTCTTTCATTTTCTGAAATTCATAGTAAGTATCAGGGAGAACAAAAGCACACTAGAACAAAGCCCTGCTTTGTTTCCAAACCAGGCTCATAACCGGGCCTCCTTGAGATGCTGGTGGGGGTGCACGTGGGGCGCTGAACTCCCTCCCCCTCCCTCCAGCTCCTAAGAATCATTGTTCTAAATGGTACTACGAACATTTGCCGTCTTCATTTGTGGGTAACATTCCGTTAGCATTTTCAGATGTAAATGTTTTCTCTGCGACATAAAAGAGGAGATGCAACTAAGAAAATAATGTGACTGGCTTTGAACAAATAAACAAGAATATATACAACCAAATGAGCATTGTGTTTTTGAAATGGGCCTCCATAGGTCGAAACGCGTTTCTTAAGGCTGATGCCGTTGCTCAAGAAAAACTGTGCAGTGCTCATTTAGGCGTAGCACAGGGCAAAAAGCACAGGCTTTGGAGGCAGGGGACCTGGCTGCAAATCAAGTTCTGTCACTTTTTAACTGTGGGACCTTGGCCTGGTTGGTTAACCTCTCTCTGAGCCTCAGTTTCCTCATTGGTATAAGGAGAAAAAGATAAGGAAAAAAAATGTATGGAAAGTGTCTGCACATCCCAGATAGCCCAATAATTATTAATATCATAATTATCACTAACGACATGTTCTTTTGAATTGCATCAAAAGACCTTGGAGTGTGATTTTTTTTTTTTTTTTTGAAATTCCAAGTGTTTAAAGTCAAATTAGGAGAATAAAAGTGGATAATAAATGGCTGGAAATTCTAGTTTTGGTGGGGAAAAAAACAGTCGTTGCTATAGTCACGAGCTTCAATTTTTATGTGGCTTAATAAGTGACTCTGAAGTCAACTCCAAAAGATGTCTCTAAAATGCTCAGAAAGACCACATACGCCTTAGAATTGTGCATGGGCTCCCTGGGTGACCGCTTTGAAGTGGGTACAACTCCTCTGAATGTTTAAGTAAGTTGTGTGGTGTTAAAGAAATTCTCTTTGCTTTATCGTCACACCACATAGCTGAATCCTGTAAAAAAAGGGCTTAAAGATTGCCAGTCTGGCTTGTCATTTCCTCTGTCCTGATGTACATTTTCCTTTTTTAAACTGTGGTGTGTAGTAACCAGTTTTTTCCCCCCTTTCCTAATGTTCTCCCTTTTATTTCTGAACCTTTGTAACTGTAAAGGGATATGAGACCCAGTCCCTGCTACCAAAAGCTCCTGTCATCATGCCACAATTTCAGGAGGCTTTCAGGTTTTCATTTTCCTTGTCTCACTCCAGATGCGTGGCATACGCGATAGCAGCAAAAACAAAATCTGTTGTATTTTTGGAACGTTATTAATGCATAAGCAGCCCAGAGATTGCGACAACTAACACACACACACACACACACACTTATTTATTTATTTATTTTTTATCCAGAGAGCAAGGAGCAAAATTGTGCCTGAAAAACTTTATCTAGAAGAGTCACCCAAATACATTCTAATCCACTACTTTCCCTCTGCTTACCACCCCCCCACCCCCACCCCCCAGCCTCTATTTCCCGATAGGAAACCCATTTTAGGTGTTACACAATGATATTACACAATAGAACTATAAATCCAACGTTTGTCTAGAATTTAAATGGCACTGCAGAACTCCACCCTTCCTCCCATGAATAACGTCAGAAAGGGAGTTAGGGAGGGGCAAAAGCAGCTGTTAGTGTCTCTGAGTGGCTTTTGAAATTGCTTTCCCCCCAGGGTCTCTGAGGGTTTTTAGATATGAAGGTGTTCATCCAACTGAGAAAATGTTATGTCTATAAGCAATTTAAGATTTGGCGTGTCTGGCAATTCACATTTTTTTAAAAAACAGATGAGAAAATGCAGCACTAAATGTGAATCTGTGTGCTATGTAAGGGAACCTTTGAACTGTCATCTGGAAACCTTCAGCAGGGAAGCTCTTGAGGGTGTTGGATTATAAAAATCATTCTCTCATTTCTGGGACTGGAGGACCTCTCTCTGAGCATGACAAATGCAAGATCACAAGTGAAGGTGCTTTGAGCTAATGGAAGAAAGATTTATCTTTAACACAGACAATTCTACTTCTCTAATAAAATCATATTGTGCCTCTTTTCATTACATGGTCCTCTCCGCCCTTCCCCTTCCCTAGGTGGATGGGATTCACCTCCTGTAGTCAGTGTGGTTGGCAGGGCTGTCTGGATTTAGCTGGCATGTCAGGAGATTGCTTCCAGGGGAATTGAGCAAATACGTAAGCATATTGAGAATAATGGGAACCAGGTCTCCCTCTCGCTGTTGGACAGGTCTGTATTTGAGTTACAAATACAGAAAGGAAGAAGGCTAGAACAAACTCTGTGGTGCTGGGTTGGAATTGAACACCTGGTTTTTATGTAAATAGATAAATTAGATTTATGTGTATTTATGTGTGTATATGTATAAATATCCTGGGGGTGCCAAAAAAATGTATACAAGTGGACACATTGGTCAGCGTTGCTCAAGCAGTAGCTTCCCGTAATCAGAAGTGTCTGGACGCTGATGGTAACCACTTTGAGCACCTCTTGTAATTGCAGAAGTCAAACATGACTTGTATTCATCTTTTGTTATTGGTATATATTGAGTATTACAATTTTAATACATTTTTCCTTTCTTAAAAATCTGTATACATTTTTTGGCACCCTCTGCATACTTACATAAATATATATATATATATATATATATATATATATGTGTGTGTGTGTGTGTGCATATAAATATGCATATATAAATATCCATATCTTTCTATCTATCTATATCTATTTTTCTGTCTGTGTAATTTTCTAGCTCTATTTGCACAGAGTGTCTGGAAATAAAGACCGTTAAGTAGCAATGAGCATACCTAGTATCCGCACCTTAGCTACTAAATATCATTCTCCATTAAAAGAAACCAGCAGACCTTCAAGAAATGGCTGATTCCAGGGTGTGATAGGCTAAAAAATGGCCCACCACCAAGTGGTGCCTACATCCTAATCCCTAGGACCCATAAATCTTACCTTACTTGGAAACAGAAACTTTGAAGATGTGATTAAGTTTCTTCTCAAAATAAGGAGATTATCGATTATCGGGGTGGATCCTAAATGCTGTCACAAGTGTCCTTATAAGAGAGAGGCAGAGATTATAGGCAGAAGAAGAGAAGACAATATGACCACAGAGGCAGAGACTGGAGTGATGTGGCCACCAGTCAAGGAATGCTGGCAGCCACTTCCAAAAGTTAGAAGAGACAAGAGGGACGGCCGGTTGGCTCAGTTGGTTAGAGCGCAGTGCTCGTAACAGCAAGGTCACTGGTTTGATTCCCACGTGGGCCAGTGAGCTGTGCCTTCTAGATTGAAAACAACGACTTGACTTGGAGCTGACAGGTCCTGGAGAAACACACTGTTCCCCAATAAAATGTTTTTTTAAAAAAAGAAAAGACAAGAAATGGATTTTCCCCTAAAGCCTCCAGAGGGAGTCCTGTTGGCATCTAGATTTCAGCCCAATGATAATAACTTCAGATTTCTGTGAAGAATAAATTTCTTGTGAGAGAATAAATTTCTGTTGTATTAAGCCACAAAGTCTATGATAATTTGTTATAGCAGCCATAGGAACTGATACATGAGGCCAGAATAGTGAATGAACGCAGAATATTTTCTTGTGCCAGAAAGTGAGGTAATGCTCAGGAATGATAAAGATATGTCATGAGGACTCAGCTTGAAAGGGCCTCCATTGGTCAAATTGAGGGAAATTAAGGATCAAAATAAATCAAAATTAAAAATCAAAATAAATGGCAAGACTAATTATTGCAACCCACTACAAATAAAAGAGGAATCCATGAGTCAAAGATGATATAAATAAACAAGAGAATACTCTACCTCATAGTATAATGCCAACTAATAAATATAGAAAGAATGGTAAAATTAGAAAATTGTTTGGCAACCATTGCAATAAAAATTGATTTAGGCAAGAATCATCAATGGGTGATAAAACTAGTTGATGAAAATTTGATGAGAAACAGAAAATGTACATCATCTCATAGTATACTATGAGTGCATGGCAGAAAGTTCGTGAACTTAATTGTCTGACTTTCGTATACTGATTAATTTCTTATGAATAAGTACAAAATGCTTACTAATTAACTTTACTGTAGAGACATTTGGCAAATGCCAGCTTAAGTGAGGGGATTTAACAGCACCAGTAACGGGACATCACGTACTCTGAGATGATACACTGACAAGAGCAAAGCATTACTCTGTGGTAGCCCTGCCAAAAATGCATGACCAAAAGCCAATTATAAGGCAATATCAGACATACCCAAGTTAAGAAACGTTCTGCATAATAACTGGAGGTACTTTCGGCAAATGTCAAAGATAAGGAAAGGCTGAGGAATCATTGCAAATTAAAAGAGGTCAAAGAGATGTGACAATTCAATGGAAGGCATAATCTTGGATGGGATTCTAGACCCATAAACGATATTGTTGGGACAGATGGTAAAATTTGAATATTGTTTGTGGATTCGATGGTAACACTGTACCAATGTTTGTACTGTAGTTATGTTGGAGAATGTCCTTGTTTTTAGGAAATGCATACTAAAGCATTAAGGGATAGTGGGGTGTTATGTCTTTAACTGTTTCTCAAATTGTTCAGAAAAAAATTAAAAAATAAAGCATGTAAATACGCAAAGAGAATAAAAGACAAATGCGGTACAATGTTAACAATTGGGGAACCTGGGTGAAGGGTATGTAGGAGTTCTTTATAGGGTTCTTGCAACATTTCTGTAAGTTTGAAATTATTTCTAAAGAAAAAAAGTCATTATTCTTCCATGGTCATCTTATCACTTCACTCAGAGACTATGGAATGCCCACAGCATTATTTGCAAAAGTGAAAGGGCATTAGTGGGAAAGGAAAGGCAGGAGACCTGGTTCTGCCCCTTTTGGTGTCACCTGTGAACCTCAGGGTCCTCAGCTTTGTCATTCTCTGCCTTTCTATGCCTAAGGCATTGGTTTCCCCAGTTGGTTTGCTTCTGATTTAAAAGGGACAACCCATGGCACAGTTAAAAATCATTGCCTCGGAACGGGGAGCAGCTGTTAAGAGGCATCAAATCCTATTTCTTTTTGCAGGGTAAAATGTTTTAAAATTAGATTGTGGCGATGGTTGACTAACCCTGTGAAAATAATGAAAAACATTGAATTGTGTTCACTTTGGCTGAATTCTATGATATGGGAATTATATCTCAATAAAGCTGTTAAAATCATCGCTCCTGATTTCCTCATCGCCCACTCAACTGTAAATCTTTGTGGTTAGAATAGGATGTCTATGACAGAATGGCAATGGCTTAATATCTGGACGAGTAGGCAAGACTTAGTCCCATCCCAGAGGCAGGAAAGAAAAGAAAACACAGTAAAGGAACCTTTCAGAAGGGATAGAGGAAAGAGTAAGAGGGACCCCTCAAGTGGCTGCCATCCAGGCTCTGTCATCATCCTCTGCTCCTCACACTCTGTACACAGCCCCTGGGTGATGAGATCCATGTTTGTGGCTTCAACTGTCTTCCCAGGTTGGTGACTCTTTGTGTGATTTAGGATTAGGTTGTGCTGCAAATGAGAGAAAGCTAAAACACCGCTAGTTTAAAAGCGTAAACAAAAGAGACGTTTTGGAATCATTTCTTTCTTACATAAAAGTCTGAGTAAATAGTCCGGACCTGTAATGAAGCTGCATGATAACAAAGCCCCAGGCTCTGGGCCTCTCTTTACAGCCTTACAGGCTGTGTGTCACGCAGCTCCAGGAAGTGGGATCCACACATGCAGCATGAATGGTCCCTTCTGGAGGAGGGCAAAGTGATGGCCTTGCCCAGGACCCTCCTCTCTCATTGTTCTTCCCTAAGTGGTCTCAATCGTATTGTCCAAGATGGCAGCATCTATCTTCTAGGCAGCAAAATGGAGGGACAGAAGCAGAAGGAAGGACCCAGGGTTTACATCAGCTGAATCTAAAGTAAGGCTTTCTGAATTTCTTACATGAAGCTTGACTTACATTTCATTGTCTAGATCTTAGTCGTATGACCATACACAGTTACAAAAGACACTGGGAAATGGCAAAAGACACTGGGAAATGTAGTTTTTATTCTAAGTGCCATGCAATCAGAAAAAAAAAAAAAAAGAAGAAGAATGGGGCAGAATTCTAGTACTGAAGAATAAGAAGCAATAAAAATAGATAACGACTAGAACACCTAGCAGTCATGGTCATGCTTTCCAACCCATACTTTTAGTCCAGATCCATATAACTAATTGTCGCCTGGACATTTCTACCCAGATGACCCACAGACAATAAATCCGAACATGCCCTCCATGGAAAGCACCAGGTTTACCCATCCTCCTCCCAGCTCAGATCTGCTCCTTCTCATGTGATTTCCATTTCTGCGAATGGCAATATCATCCACCTAGTTGCATGTGAATCATCTTAGACACTTTCATTTCCTTCACTGCCTGCCCTCTCCTCCTGCCCTGCAAGCTCTTCCTCCTAAAAGGCTCTTATATCCATCTCCTTCTCCCATCCCCATGACCTTAGCTCAGACTCTGGTGTTTTTTTTTCTGGTGTGAGTTATCATAAGGATCTCACATTAAACTCAGTTCCTCCAGGCTGCACCCCTACAGTCCTTTCCCCACATTGCACACAGAGTGCTCTTTCTAAACGTCAACCTAGTTTTGCCCCACCCCTCCATAAAACTTTCCAGCTCTTGCCCATAGCTTTGGTGATAAAGTTCACTGTTTTTAAGCATGGCTCCCAAGGCGCTTCCTGATCTGGCCTCTCCTGCCACGCCCCTCTGCTGCCTCTCCCCCACACACACCTTTGCTCCAGTTGTGCTAAACTATCTGTGGTTCCCTAAAAGTCAGCGATTTCACACCACCCTGCCTTTGCACACACGGCTCACTCTGTCTGGAATGACCTTCCCATTTTTATCTACACAACTCCTATTTCTTCAAAACTCAGCTCGAACATTGCTTCTTCCACGGAGTGTTCCTAGGTTCTCCAATCTGATTTGGAAGTTCTTCTGCTTGCTCCCATAATGCACCAACCATAATTATCTCCATATTCATTTATTTGTGTATCTTTCGCACTCGAGTATAAGCTTTTCAAGGGATGCGATCTTGTCTCTTTTGCTTTTACATCCCTAGGGATGTAATATTTATCACTCAATAAATATTTGTTGAGTGAACAAATATGCCAGGCTCAATCTTACACGTTTATGTATAGTATTTAATTTTCATAAAGATCCTGTGAGACATATTCATTTTACAAATGGGGAAACTGAGGCTCAGGAGAATTGTACGAAATGTCAAGGGCCAAGGGCTAGTTAGAAGTGCACATGGAGATTAAATCCGACATTCTTGCCTCCCTGTGTTCCCATTTAGATAAATCACATTTGTGGCTGTGATGAATTGAAATGTGGAAGCACCCACCTTGGAGTGAGTTAACCTCCATCCTGAGTCCGAAATGGGTATTTCTTCTCTTTCCTCAAAATCCTGAGTCCTTGAACACAATTCTAGGGTATTTACAAAATAGAGTCTAGGGATTCAGTTTCTTTGCCTCCTCCTGGGAAAATGCCTGTATTAAGCTATCCTCTCCAGCAGTGTAGAGTCTGTGTTTCTTTACCCTTCCACTCGTGCAGGGATTATTTATTAAACACCCACTCTGTGTTAACGTTGGCCTCGTATACCCGCAAACATGCAGAAACAAAGACGGTTCAGTCACTATCAGAATCTTTTCATCTTTTCAATGGAGTCACCAAGATTCAGCCCTGTCCAAGGATACAGTTACAAATGAAGAACAAGCAACAGAGCTGTACTGTATGTTCAAGGTTGCATGTAATTATTGTTCCTCCTTAAGCTAGGCGTGGGCCATCCTTGTATCGGAAACAGGTTTCATGCACAATAAATAATGTGCCCTTATCTCAGACGTACTCAGGCAGTTCAGCAAGTTGTTTACCACGTAGGTATTGCTTATTCAGCAGTTTTCACACAATAATGATACCTTTTAATTCCCTGATGCTCTAACCTCCTAAAATGTAAATAAGAAATCGAAACTGTGTGCTGCTTAAACGAATTCATTTGTGTGGAGAACAAAGCCATTTTTATATACTTCTGCAGTGTCCATTTGACTAGAAGCCAGAACATTTTACACAGGCAGCAAAATCCATCTCCTGGAATTGATTCAGGTTTTGTCCGCTGGGGAGGTGGGGTTAAAGAAAAAGGAAAGCACGTGCTTATAATTGGGGTTGGAAACAGTCCCAATTACCAGAGCACTTTTTTAAAGCTGCTCTTTTGGTTTCACCTTAAACTGTCTTAACGGAGCAGTAAAGTTTAGTAGGAACAAAGAAAAGCAGGGAAAGGAAACCTGGTTTTTATTTATTCATTTAACAAATATTAAGCACCCACCGCATTAGAAACTGTGGAAACATGAAAATTAGTCACACAAGAGTTCGCCCTTCAAGAGAGTACAATACAGCAGGCAAGTTAGCAGGCATGTACACACACACACACACACACACACACACGCATACAATACACTTACACACACACGCACGCACGCATGCACACAACTGTATTACCCTCACTATTCAAACTCCTTATCGAAACTTTTATTAACCAAACTCAGGAACTGAATAGATTCATATACATTTATAAGTAAATTCATCTCTATCCAAACTTTTACTACTCACTTTCCAAAAGTCAAGAACCTCAGGTAATCAGTATTTGAACTCACTATCCAAACAGTCGGTCTTTAAATTCAGGAAACTGATCAACGTGGCTAGCAGAACACTTAGTACTGTGTAAACGTGATAAGGGCTCTCAGAGTGGCCCCAAGTGGCATGAAGCTTGGAGGAGTGTGAGATACCTTCCAAAGGGGGTACAATTTCATGGAGAACATATTTTAACCGAGCCTCGAAGTCTGGGTAGAACTTTTTATCTCCCACCTCAGTGCCATTGGGCAATCCTTTTATTTGTCCCTATATACACCCTCCCAAATCTCCCTGGAAGTTCTTCTAAACCTTTCACCACTCTCATCAAGTTCACTACCTCTATTTCACACATTCATTCACTCTCAGCAAGTGACCTTACTTCTTACTTCATAGAGGAAAGAGGGACTGGCAACTGCGAATGACTTTATTTTGCTGACCACATTCCCCTCTCCCTAGTAAAAAACCAGCCCCCTTTCTACATTTCATCCATCCTTACTTCATTCCCATCTATGTCAAGGGAAGGAATCCCCTTTTGAAAACCAGAGTGACTTTTCCTTTGTCGTTTGAATTCTACCCTTTCCCAAGTCTGTGAGTCTGTGATAAAGCATCAGCCATGGTTTTTTTTTCTTTTCTGTCTGCCCTGCGTTCCTTACTTTCTAACTCCCCCTACCCCTTTCCCCGTGCTCTGGGCTATCAATAACGTGATTCTGCTTTCGCTACAGGAGAGTGGGCATCACGCAAATGATAACAGTTAAAATCTGTTTCAAGGATGGATAGGGGCGCGGAGGACAATTGGTTGAATTCTTTTCTCTGGTGTTGCCAGCTCCAAGAGCGGTGTGAGCCTGGCCATCTTATGTGGAGGGAGCCTGCCTAAGAACAAAGCTGAGGAGAGGCAAAAGATGCCAGGAAATACAAAGGTAGAGTACTGCAATGGATGAATATTTGTGTCTCCCCCGAAATTCATATGGAGAAGCCCTAACCCTCCATGTAATGCTATTTGGAAGTGGGGCCTTTGGGAGTTGCTTAAGTTTAGGTGAGGTCATAAGGGTAGGTTCTCCGTGATGGGATTCGTGCCCGTATAAGAAGAGGAAGAGACCAGAGCGCCCCCCACCCCCCATGTGAGGATGTAATAAGAAGGTGCAAGCCAGGAAGAGGGCTCTTAGCAGAACCTGACCCTGCTGGCACCTGATCTCAGACTTCCCGGGCTCCAAAACAGTGAGAAATAAATGTCTGTTGTTTAAGCCACCCAGAATATGGTATTTTGTTATAGCAGCCTGAGCTGAGACAAGTACTGACAACACTGTTTTTAAATTTTTGGATTTTGCAGTTATGTGAGCCAAAAACTTTCCTGTTTGTTTAAGGTTGTTTTAATTGGGTTTCCGTTGTTTACCATCAAGAATTCTGATTAACGTGGTTTTCTTACTCCATCAGTCATTCAGCTCCTCTTCTCTCCAGTAACTTTGCTCTCTCCTGTCAAAAACTTTCCTCGGCTATACACACACTCCAGACTCCACCTGTCTAGAAACACTCTCTTTTGATGTTATAACTACCACCTGCTCTCCCTGCTTTCCTTCATACCCACGGGCCAGGGTTGGTAGGTGACAAAGTTTTCACTAGTCTGTAGCAAAACGAAAAAATAAGAATAATGCAGAGAGTTTGTTTTAAGTTAGGTATACTGAGGTACAATTTAATACAATAAAATCCACCCTTTTTATATATATAGATCTATGAGTATTGAGAAATGTAAACAGTTGAATAAATACCATCATTATTAAAATAAAGTATATTTTCATCACTTCCCCCCAAAAAAATTCCCTCTTGCCCCTTTGAAGTAAACCTCTCCTTCAGGCCCTGGCAAACACTGATTTAACTTCTGTCCCTATAGTTTTTTTTTCTAAAATGTCATGTAAATGCAATCATACAGTAGGTAGCTTTTTGTGTCTGGTTTCTTTTCATTAGTGTAATTATTTTGAGATTCATTCATGTTATTGTTGTTTCATTTTTTAATTGCTGAGTAATATTCCGTTGTATGGTGATACCATAATTTGTTTATCCATCCATCAGTGATGAACATTTAGATTGTTTTCTGTTTTTGGCAATTGTGAATAAGCTCCTATAAACATTTGCATACAGGTCTCTGTATGAATGTACATTTTCACTTCTCTTGGGTAACTATCTAGGAGTAGGATTGCTGGGTTATTTGGTAAATGTATGCTTAATTTTAGAAAAAAACTGCCAAAATGTTTTCCAAAATGGCTGCACCATTTTGCGTTCCTACCTGCATGTATGAGAGTTCAAGTTACTCTACATTCTTGTTAGCACTTGGTATCACTAGGGTTTGGTTTTTGGTTGATTGGTTAGTTGGTAGGTTTTTGCCATTCTAATGGGTGTGTAGTGACATTTCATTGTGGTTTTAATTTGCATTTCCCTAGTAACTAATGATGTTGAGCATCTTTTCATGGGCTTATTTGCCATCTGTGTCTCTTTTTTTTGATTAAGAGATCTTTGCCCATTAAAAAACATTGAGTTGTTTGCATTCTTATTATTGCTTTGTGGGAGTACTTTATATATTCTGGAAACAAGTCCTTTATCAAATATTTTCTCCTAATCGATGCCTGTCTTTTAGTGACCATCAAAGAGCAGAGTTTTAAATTTTGATTAAGTCTAACCTACCGAATTTTTCTTTTATGGTTTATGCTTTTTGTGTCCTTTCTAAGAAATCTTTGTCTAACCAGTGGTTTTGGTTTTTTTATTGAAACTAAACTTATTTAATTCAAATCATTTTAAATTTATTCTGAGATTGTGCTCCTTTGTTGGAATTAAAGTATCTTTTTAAAAATAATAAAATGATGACAGTAAGAATAGGTGTGTGTGTGTGTGTGTGTGTGTGTGTGTGTGTGTGTGTGTAGAAAAATAGAGTTGATTGATCATTCTCTGTTAGTGTTATAGGTCACGTTCTCCAGGAAATAGACAGAAATTTGCATGTGACAAAGACTCTCTCCCTGACCGAATCCTATTCAATCTCCTTGAAGGCCACTTCTCAACTAAATGTTGACCTTGGGCTTCAGCATCTGTCCTTGTCAGCCTGGCATCCCTCACTTTTAGCAAAAGTCCTGTTCAGTCAGTTTAGAGAGAATTCCCCCACCCTTGATACCTGATAATCCTTGCTATCTGATCAAATTGTTCACCCCCTGGTATCCCCCATATGATGTGTGACCACCCTGGCCTGCCCTCAGCAAGAATCTGTTAGGTCGGTTTAGTCAGAATCCCTCACCCCATTATTCCTGATATTTCCTCTTAGTAATTTTCCACCTACCTCCCCCAACCCTACTCCTTGGCTATAAATCCCCACTTGTCTATGTTGTATTTGGAGTTGAGGCCAGTTCTATACTAAGATCTCTTTTCTCCTATTGCACTAGTCCTGAATAAAATGTTTTTACCGCTTTTACTACGGTCCAGTGCTGGTTTCTCTTTGACACATGCAGGAATTTTATTGGGGAGTGCTACCAGGAGCAACACCTCCAAGAGTGGGAGTGAAAACAGGATTGGCAGAGGGAGATGTAGAATTATGACGCAATCGCCACAGAGGCCTCAGCTTATCCCATGGGGAGCTCTGGGGTGGGATGGTCATTCAGAATTGCTCCGAATAGAGGGAAGGGCCTGGACCCTGGTGTTCCTCAACCCCTTCCCCATCAAATGAGATAATGTGTGAAACATAACATGTGATATAGGAGTGAGAGAGATCAAATATTTAAACTGTAGTAAGTCTTGGTGAGCCTGAGGCAATCCTTCTATAAGGACAAATAAAACAAAACTAATTCGACATTTGTGAAATCCCTTCCATGGTTCTGTGACCTCTGCCACCCAGCAGCCATGTATCCTGGCAACAGTTTCTGGGCTTTACGCCTGGTTTGCATCATTCCCCACTGGGGTGAAGGCATCACTTTTACCTGTGCTATTGTTTCGTCTAAAGCAAAGGGCTGCCCTTTATAGCTGGTAAGTCTGGATTGTAAAGACACTGCAGAGGGGGAAGACTTCTTGCCCAGTGATGAATCGTAGGGGATATGAACAAGGCGCTTTGTATGAGAAGTGCAATAAAGGACCAATCTTGAGGGTGCATGGGAAACGATGTTTTGCTGCTGTTAATTCATCATGCATCACCAAGCTCTCTGCCCCACTTCTCGCATTGTTGTCAGTTTAAACCAAAAAGGCAGACAAAAGTTCAAAGTTGCCCATCACCCAGCGCTGCACAAATAAATCTGAGAGTCCACTAGAGGAAGAGAGGTGTTTCCTTCCCCAAGGTGGTCCTCCTGGCCCCTTTTAGTCCTCTCAGCAAAAAGGGCTCCTGGGAGTTGGAGCTGTCAGGCGAGATGAGATTGATGTACTGTCATATTTTTACTCTGACCCCCTCGAAATGAGGAAACTAGACTAGCGCGTGGCAAAGCCAGAATTAGAGTCAGATATCCAGTCTCTCAAGTTAACCAAGCCAGAAACTGCAATATCCTTGATTCTCTCGTCTTCCCTACCTCTCACATCCACTCGGTCACTAAGTTACATTATTTTGACTTAAAAATAGTTCAGTGCTGTCTCCTCATCCCAAATGATCATTGTTGCTTCTTTTGCTTAGGTTCTCCCTAATCTCGTGGGCAATGGCAGTTGCTTCATAACTGGTCTCTCAGCCTGGTTTCTCCCATTGCAGTCCATTCCACACACAGCAGCCAGAGTCACAGTTTTCAAGCACAGATCTGACATCTCATTCCCCTGTCCTAATTTTTCTGTAGCTCCCATTCCTCTTCATGACAAGGTCCAAATTCCTTAGCCATGCCTATAAATGTCACCCTAAGCATGACGGGGGTGGTGGCAAATTTGACTGCTAGCACACTATAATAGTGGCTTTAACCACAGGGTATTTGTTGTTTCCTTAGCTAAAAGTCTTACAATTGGTTTGGTGACTCCGATTGTCAAAGATCCTGCCACTTTCAATGCTATCTCTTCCACCGTTGGTGCGTGGTGTTCACCTTCAGGCTTCTCACGAAGGTCACAAGATGGCAACTCTAGATATCACATACTCATAGGACCACATCCAAATCACAAGGCGGGGGAAAGAGGGAAAAGGGAACTCTTCCAGGTACAGAATTCTTTTTCTTTCCTGTTAAAAATCAGAGATAAAACTCTCCTCAATGTCTTTCCCCAGACTTCTTCTGTTTCGCTGGCCGGAAGTGAGCACCATACCCAACCCTAGACCAAGCATTATCATGAGAGGCAACACGGAATTGCTCTGATTGGCTTAGGCCAATTGTGATTTATGTTCTGATCCTGGGCACTTTACCCCTGGAATTAAATCAAAATTCTGTTAGCAGGAAGAGGAATGGCTAAAAGGATGAGAATTTAAAGTGTGCACCCCAACCCGTAAGGCCCTGTGAACTAGCCTCCATCAATCCTGTTAGCTTCATCTTCTGCCATTCTCCTTTATTCTGCCTTTCAATCTAGCTTATGGAACCACTCTCATTTCCCACAACAGTCCTCCATGACTTTGCTGTTCCCCCTGCCTGGAATCCCCTGCTCCCCTTGATAATCTAATGCATTCTCATTCTTCTCAGAAAACTCAACTGAAATGTTGGCAGCTTTGTGAAACCTTCCCTGATCCTCTAAAGCAGGAAGAAAAGGAGGGCTCTTAGTTAAAGAATGAAAGAATAAAAAGGAAAGGTGGAATGAAGGAAGGAGGGAAAAAAGAAATGGAAGGCTTGAGAGTTAAATAGAACGTCTGAAGTTGTTTAGACGGTTGCTTCCAGGAATCTCTGCCTAATTTCTTAGAAATGTGACGCAGGTCCTTCCCTCGGGGGATGTCTGTCCTTGTTCCGGCAGAACTTTAAATTGTTTACTCCATGCTCAGTCCAGGCGGCCTCTCTATTCTTCAAGTCCAGCCATTTCCCTTGCAGACAACAATCACAGATGATCAAGAAACTGCCTCAGGCACACCTGGCAGGAGCAACGTTTCGCTTCTCTCATTTCGCTTCTCTCTGGTCTCTGCAGCCAGACTTTCCTTGGCTGCACCATCTTGGGCTGCTTCCACTGTCTTTTGGCTGCCTCATGCTCTGTAGTCCTTCGTTCCTTTGGGATATCTGCAGCTGAGGGCTAGGATCTGGGGACTACGTGGGCAGAAGCGGAGGACTGGGGGACAGGCCGTGCTTTCTGTTTAACAAACGTTTGGCCATTTTAGCCAAATGTCCTTCTTTGCTTTCATAAAAAAAAAAAAAAAAAAAAAATGTGTTATCTAAAATCTCAGACGGGCGCTTACTGAGGGTGCCCAGCAAAGACAGCCAGAGCAGAAATGCACAGGACACTCGTTGGACTTTCAGCCCTGCAGTCTTTTTTGGGTGTGGCCATGTCCCTCTTGCTCTCTCAGGGCACCCAGTGGCCTCCATTATCTCTATAGGTCATTATGAAAACCTGCCCTCTGAAATGGAGCTAAGGAACTCATTCACGCAGCTGCTGGCTATATAAGAAACTTCTCTGGAAAGGTCTTAAAACAAAGGGATTAATGACTATTTTTGACATCTAGGGCACTCAATATTAAGGAAAGAGAGGTGTTTTAGAGGACAGGAGATGCTTCTTGGTATCTGTGATATCATACTTCATGGGATTCAGCCTCTCCTGGCAAAAGTTGCTCGGTATTCAAAATAGGTACAAAGTCTCCTTTTTATCTGAACTGAACCCCATAAGAAGTACAATCAAGCTAACTTTTATTGAGCACTTACTATGTACCAGGTATTTTGCTAAATACTTTACAATACATTATTTTCTTCTCAAATTTAGGTAGAATATCATTTAGGATCCTCTTGATTTATCTGAACCAAACAGGTATAAATGCAAAGGTTTTTTATGGGCTCACCAGACTGCGAAATCCAGGTGCAGGGCTGGCTTCGTTCAGATATGACTGGATTCACGTTCGCTATCAGGACCTGTCTCTCTCCATCTCCTGGAATTGCTCCATCTTCCTTTGTGTGTTGGCTTTGTTCTCAGGTTCCATGCGGGTGCAGGTGGCTGGAGCTTCTCCAGCCAGACAGTCTTCCTGTATCTCTATTCTCAGCAGGAAATAAAAAGCTCCCTCCTGAATGCTCAGATGCACTCTAATTAGATAGGGTCACATACTCATCCGTGAACTGGTCTCATGGCCCGGGCCTCAAAGACTCTCTCCTGAGTCGTGTTCTGTACTGCTGGTGTGAGGTGGTAGTACCCCCAAACCAGACCAGAGGGATAAAGAGTAGGGGAGGAGGATTCCTCAGATGAAAACTGCGGGAAATTGGGTAGGCACCAAGAAATTTCCAAAACCCCTGTGAGTGTCAGTGTTCCAGTTTAATAGATGAGGAAATTAAGACTCAAAGGGTTTTAATAACTTGCCCAAGGTCACTGCTAGTAATTGGCAGCACAGAGACTTGAATCTTGTCTGTTATATTTAATAAGTCATGTTTGTTGTCCCATTTATTCAGAGCCAACGTGTTTGCTCTTTAAATAAATGAAAGCAAGAATGCATAAAGTAAATAAATTAATGTCAAATTTTCCATAATGAAAACCATCTCTAACTTGTCCCGCAAATTTATCCCAGGGGACGGGCTAGCAGTTCTCTTTCCAATATGCCATTGGCCAAGGGGAAAGAAGCGAGTGTGGCCATTTATTAAAGATGCAGGAGATGTATCTTTACTTCCTTATCAGAATGATGTGAACTAAAAACTCTGCTGGCTCCAAGAAAATCAACATGTTAAGTGAATTCTTGATATGATTTTTACTTTCTTAGACACTTCAGATGGGCCTAGGTGCCTCCTGGCAAGATTTTGAAACAGTCCTACAGGAGGTATGGTCATTGTTGATTTTGTTCTGAACTCTCGGTCACAGGTAGCTACACAATCTGTTATTAATGGCCTTATCATATTGACACAGGGCCATGTACTAACCAAGATAGAGAAAGCCATGGTGTACACTGCCGGGCGGAACACCCAATTGAGAGTTATGAGCAGAGTCCTGGATCTGGTGCGAATTAAGTCTGTAACCTCAGACAAATCACTTGACCTTGCTGGTTCTCACTATCTTCACCTATGAAATCTTTAAAATGATAACACTTCTTTTATAGGATTTTGTGAACATAATGTGTTTCAAAATTCCAGAATATCTGCAAACCTTTAAACCACTCATAAACATGAAGTACTATAGTCCTTCTGATCTAAGAATCTGAGAACTCCATGGCTACCTATTCATATTAACAATGGAGAGTACCAAGAGACAGGCAAGTCTAAATTAAGTTACAAATAAGTTTGCAACTTCAGAGGCTGATTCTAGACTAGGGAAGAACCACTCATTTAATAGGGAAATGATGGCTTGCTGCAAAACAAAAGAAAGTAAAACAAAAAACACGAATGTGTTCTATTAGATTGAAATGCAAAAAAGAATGATGGAAATGTGGCATCAAGTTCTCAAGCAAAATTAGCAATTACCCAAACTCTGCGTGACTTCTAGATCTTTTCCTCTCATCCAAGAAGTTTCATGGGATCCTCAGCACACCAACTCTGTCCCCTCAAAAATGATCAAATCTATGTAATTTTACTAACAATTGTCACCCCAATAAATTTAAAAAAATAAAATTTAAAAAAAATGAATATCTGAAACAGAAAAAAAAAACAACAACTGACAGTATTAACATATGATCTGTTGATATTCTGCACTGACGTATCCCACATGGTTTCTCCACTGGATGCAAGGAGTTCAGGCAAAACCGCAGGAACTGCCAGTAACAAAAATAGCTATCATAGAGTGAGAACCTACTATGTACCAAGCACTGCAATATTAGCTATATATTCATCAGCTCACTTACACTTCATGACAGTATTCAAAGAACATGTTAATAGTCCCACTTACAGACAAGAAAACCAAGGCTCGTGGAGGAACAGTAACTTTCCTAAGGGCCTAAACAAAGTAAATAACAATGCTAGGATCTGAGCTCAGGTGTGCCTGACTTCAAAGCCCACAGTCTTCCCACAATTCTGTGATGTCTTTCAGTGAATAAACAAATGAATAAATAAATAATCTGGAAAAAAAAATGATCAAATGGTTTTAGCAGGGAACAGGATTCAGGAGAAAGCCCCCCAAGTCAGAAACCTAAAGAGTAGTTTTACCAAGACCAAATTAGAACAGAGCAACATTCTGCACCACAGGCAGAGTCTTTCAGATTTCAAGATCTAGCAAATAAAAGCGGTCACTCTTTGAGCAGGTCAGTAGCCAGACCTGCAATTAGGCAGAGGATGAAGTTCATCAATATGGGAGCCATCTTTTTTCCAAAGCCTTCCCTGGTATTCCCTGCCTCACTTCAGCAAGACACAAAGGACTTAACTTTTTTCATAATCTTCAGAAAGAGAACCAAATCCTATGCTTCTAGGCCTTTCCTGACTTCCTTCACTGACGAAACATTGGACTGAGCACCAACCATCATTTATTTATAGGATTGGAAAGCAAGTGTCTGCTGTGTTATCTGGTCATAGGCACTGGAGATACCAACTGGAAAGCCCGGTCTCTGACCTAAAGGAATTCCCCAGTTGAAATTTTGGGAGGGTTGTAGAACTGGAGCCAGCCTTTCAGACAAGGGGTGAGGGTGAGGGATATTCTGGGCCAAAAGAACAACATGAGCTAAGGAGAGACACAGGAAACTACGATGCATTTGGAAACTTTATGTCCATGTGGGTGGACTGCAGGATGTGTATAGCTGACAGGAGGCTGGGAGAGGAGGCGGAGAGGTAGGCAAGGGCTACATCATGAAAAGCCTCGGAAGCCAAGTTTTAAAATTAACCTTTATCATGAGGGCAATGCAAAGACAGTGAATGGTTTAAGTACAGAAGTGACATGATTCCATGTGCATTTAAATAATAACAAGCAACATATATTCCAAATAAAATTTGGAAAGTCAAAAAAGCACAAAAAACATATAATAGATTTATTGAATGTACTGCACACACTATAGCTCTAAGAAGAAGCAACATTTTACTCTCTCTCCTGTTTTAGAACACCCATTTAGAATGAAATCCATCGTTTTTCTGATCCTATTCAGTCACAAGAATACTCTCATTTGAGTACTATAAAATTCTGTCAAGTCTAAGTATTACAACTTCAATCTTTTATTCATTTTAAAACATCTCTTGGAGATCCAAGATGGCAGAACAGATAAACACTGTGCCTGCTTCCTTCCATGAACACTTTAAAATTACAGCTAAATTACAGAACAATCAACCTAGAGAACCATCTAAAGTCTAGTTGAACAGAAGCTTTATAATTAAGGATATAAAGAGGAAGCCACATCGAGACTGGTAGGAGTGGTGGAGATGTGAAATAGGCTGACCCCAAACCTCTGTGTGGCGGTTGAAAATCAGGAGGGATATCTTGGCCACAAAAGTTCCCCCCAGAAGAATGAGGGACCCCAGCCCCACACCAGAGTACTGGTGCTGGGAAGAGGAGCCCCTACAACATCTGACTGTGAAAAACAGTAGGGATTCTGTCCATCCAGGTGGGATGGAAGGCTTTGGAAAACCCAGACACCCTCTTAAACAGCCCGCTCACCTACTCTCTCACTCGGAGGCACTCACCCTGGGCTCCGGTAGAAGGACGGTGACTCCAGGGGAATCAGAGGCATACGAGGACCAGACTGCAATGTGCGGCTTTGAGGCAAAGGGTGGAGGATAGTCGCCATTTTCCCTGTGTAGTGTCATTTTCCCATGCAGCTGGCAGGCGGGCGCCATCTTTCCTGTGTTAAGTCCGCCCCCCACAGGCCAAATCTGAATCTGATTGGCCTGCTGAGCTCCACTGGGACCCCGCCCCGCCCTACTCCCCCAACGCCAGAGGCGCTTTCTCCTGAGCGGCCAGCCTCGTTCACATTGGAAAACTATGGGAGTCCAGGGGACCCAGATGGGCAGCGACTAGCCTCTGTGTGCTCTGAGATTTTTGCCGAGTGGCTCCAGGCTCAGCCCTGGAACCAAACCAGAGTCTACATTTACCTGGTGATCACAGCTCTTCTAACTCTAGTGATTCCCTGAGAGTCTGCCTCACCCAACTCACATACTGCATGAGGGTTTATCATTGACTGAACTTTAAGGGAACTGGCAGGTGTACTGGCTTTTTGTGGAGCTACCCCAGCCCGGTAGCCATCCTGGTTCATAGCATGGCCTCTTCCACATCTCTCCAGGTTTAGCAAAAAATTGTGGATAGCTTTGTAGCTCCTACCAGGTGGTACCCTGCCAGTCACAGGCAGTAGGTGACCTGGGCTTGCATCAGAGCCCCTCCCAAGAGGCCCTAGAAGTAATATACCTGGAGGATGGCTCCAGACCACAGTAGAGCATTGCTCAATTAATACCACAAGTGGCACAGACGAGAAGTGGTCTCAACAGGCACCAGAGCCCAGTGGGGCAAATCCCACTCAGTGGGACAAGCTTCCCATACAACAGCCTGTAAACTGTGGACATGGCCAATCCCCACAGCCAATCTGCCTGAGAGCCAATGCCACCCACTCATGTGCCAATAGCAATCAAGACTCAAGTATAGCAAGTGGCACATACAAGGGACATTCCTGGAGCACCCAAAGCAGGTGGCCAAGGAGACTGTGCTAGGGTTCCACAGGGCACCTACTACACAATGTCGCATGGCCAAGACTGGGAGACATAAAAGATCTACCTAATATATAGACACAAACACAGAGAGGCAGCCAAAAATGAGGAAACAAAGAAATAAATCCCAAATGAAAGAACAGGAGAAAACTTCAGAAAGAGATCTAAATAAAATGGAGGCAAGCGACTCTACCAGAGACAGAGTTCAAAACAGTGGTTATAAGGATGCTCGAGAAACTTAGTGAGAACTTCAACAGAGAAGTAGCAAGCATAAAAAAGGACATAGAAATCATAAAAAAGAACCAGTCAGAAGTGAAGACTACAATACCTGAAATGAAGAATGCACTAAAAGTAATCACCAGCAGACTAGATGAAGTAGAGGACTGAATCAGTGATTTGGAAGACAAAGTAGCAGAAAACATCCAATCAGAACAGCAAAAAGAAAAAAGAATCCAAAAAACATGAGGATAGTTTAAGAGACCTCTGGGACAACATCAAGCATAACAACATTCACATCATAGACGTACCCAAAGGAGAAGAGAGACAGCAAGGGATTGAGAATATATTTGAAGAAATAATGACTGAAAACTTTCCTAACCTGGAGAAGGAAATAGACATACAAGTTCAGGTAGTGTACAGAATCCCAAACAAGATGAACCCAAATAGGACCACACCAAGACACATTATAATTAAAACGGCAAAGGTTAAAGACAAAGAGAGACTCTTAAAAGCATCAAGAGAAAGGCAGCTAGTAACTTATAAGGGAACCCCCATAAGATTGTCAGCTGATTTCTCAACAGAAACTCTGCAGGCCAGAGGGATTGGCACAAAATATTCAATGCAATGAAAAACAAGGGTACTTTACCCAACAAGGCTATCATTTAAAATTGAAGGACGGATAAGGAGCTTCCTAGACAAGAAAAAACTAAAGAGTTCGTCACCACCAAACCAGTATTACAAGGAATCTTAGAAGGACTTCTTTAAGATGGAAAAAAAAAAAACGATCAAATTTATGAATAATAAAATGGAAATAGCTACATATCTATCAACAATTACTTTGCATGTAAATAGATTAAATGTACCAATCAAAAGAAATAGGAGGGCTGAATGGATAAGAAAACAAAACCCTTACATATGCTGCCTGCAAGAGACTCACTTCAGATTGAAAGACACACATAGACGGAAAGTAAAGCGGTGGAAAAACTTATTTCATGAAAATGGAAATAAATAAAAAAATCTGGGGTAGCAATATTTATAAACTAAGTAGACTTTAAAACAAAAGCTATAATAAGAGACATAAAAGGACCCAGTAATCGCACTTCTGGGTATTTATCTGAAGAAACCCAAAATGCTGCTTGGAGGGGATGTGTGCATTCATATGTTCATTGCAGCATTATTTACAATGGCCAAGATGTGGAGGCAGCCTGGGTGTCCATCAATGGATGAACAGATAAAGAGGAGGTGGTACATATTTACAATGGAATATTGCTTGGCCAGGGAAAGGAATGAGTTCTTGCCATCTGTGGCAGCATGGATGGACCTGGAAGTTACTGTGCTGAGTGGAGTGTCAGACAGAGAAAGACAGATGCAATGTGATTTCACTTACATATGGAATCTAAAGAACAACGTAAACAACAGCAATAACAACAAAAACCAGAAACAAACTCATAGATACAGAAAACATTTTGATGGTTGCCCGATGGGAGGTGGTGTGGGTGAAAAAGGGGGAAGGGATTAAGAAGTACAAATTGGTTGTTAAAAAGTAGTTATGGTGATGTAGGGTACAACAGAAGGAATATAGTCAATAATATTGTAATAATTATGTATGGAGTCAGATGGGGACTAGATTTGGTGAGGTGAAGGGGGTTGGGGGACAGCGTGAAAAAGGTAAAGGGATTAAGAAATACAAATTGGTAGTTACAAAATAGTTATGGGGATGTAGGATAGGGAATATAGGCAATGACAAGGTAATAACTATGTAGTCAGGGGGATCACTTCTTAAATTATGTAATGTCTAACCACTGTGCTATACACCTGAAGGTAATAATTTCCACTGCAATTGAAAAATTTTTAAAGGGGGTGGAAGGTGAAGGGGAATAAGAGGTCCAAATTTCCAGGTATAAAACAAATAAGTCATGGGAATGTAATATACAGCATGGGGAATATAGTCAAGAATACTGTGACAGCGTGGGATGGTATTAGATGGTTGCGGGACTTGTCATGGTGATAGCAATCACTTCCTTAGATATGTAAATGTTAACTAATTATTGTGTACCCCTGAAACTAATATAATAGTGTATGTTAGCTATATTTTGAATAGAAATTTAAAAAAGAATTCCTCGTCCCTCCTGCTAGGCTCACGTCGGTCCTAGAAGCTTGAAATGGAGGAGGAGGACATGGTTAGCTTTTTCCTTTCCTTTTGTACCCACTAGCTGCTCTTTCCTTAGGCCCTTGAGGAAGGATTAGGGGTAAATGGCCCAGACTTGTGTGACTGATACAGTCGTCATCTGGTGTAGTATTTGCACCTTGGCAATCAATTCTACTAGGGACTCCTGGCTGTAGTGCCCTTCTGCCAGGTCTCTTGGGTAGCATCCCTCATGCCATTCACGGGTGGTCCATGAAAGGGTCCCCTCCATTCCATGACCCACTCATCAGTGAAAGTGCAACTTCCTGCCAGTGAGCCTTCTCTCTTCATTCTGCTGCAAGACAGGCCTCTCCAGCCAGCCTTTCACCTTTGGGCTTCTTCTGGTGAAAGTCAGTCTCCAGTCTCTGTGTCCCACAAAATCCAGGAGCCATAGGTCAACGTCAAGATCTCCAAATGGTTCTTGTGAAGCCCCCATACTTGGGTTAAGGTGAGGGGGTATTTTTGATGGCAGAGTGGGGGTGGGATGGCTTGTGGAACACAACACCAGGACCATTCTTTGTAGAGCCTTTCTCTGGCCTCTAAAACCTCCCAAAGAATGTTTCTAGCTTCTCTTCCATAGCGTGAAGGTGGATAACAGGCTGGTATTGGCAGAGCTATTTCACCATGTCTTTGCATGCCCTGCATCGCTAGGTGGTCTGGCATTTCCTTTTATAATGTACTTATTCTTAGCTTTTTCAAGCTTGAGATAATAGGGGAAGCAATTTTCTGCATAAAATAAAAATCACCTGTAATCTCACTCATTCGTCTCCCCCTTCTCCCGTCCCCCCCAGCATCCACCTTTGGAAGTGTAGAGAAAGAGTAAACCTCTCCTTTCCTCCCCTAACCTTTAATAGCTTGATGTGTACTTATAAGATTGTCTTTTATGCTTATACAAGTCTAGAAAATAGATGCTAGGTATACAGAGGGTGGCAAAAAAATGTGTACACATTTTAAGAAAAAACTGTATTAATTGTAATACTCAATATATACTGATGACAAAAGATGAATACAAGTCACGTGTGACTTCTGCAATTACAAGAGGTGCTCAAAGTGGTTACCATCAGCGTCCAGACACTTCTGATTATGGCGAACTACTGCTTGAGCACAGATAACATCTCTTAAAATGTGTATACTTTTCTTTGGCACCCCCGGTATAGGTAGGTAGGTAGATAGATAGCTAGATAGCTAGATAGATAGATAGATAGATAGATAGATAGATAGATAGATAGATAGATGATTTAAAACATAGCTACAAAATTGTTCACACTGTTCCTATCTAGAGGTAGAATTTATGTTCCCTTTCCTTGAATGGAGGCAGGCTTGTGACTGTTTTGACCAATGGAATACAGGGGAAATTAAGGTTTGTGACTTCCAAGGCTTGAACACAAAGGGCTATGAAGCGTCCACCTTGCTCCCTGGAGACACCAGCAGTACAAGCACTGAGCCACCATGGCAGATGTCTGCCTACCCCAAAGCCGTGGTGCTGAGGAGGCCACACATAGGTCCTCTGGTCAATAGTCCCACCTGTCCTTCAGCATTGCAGCCCAGACACCAGACATGCAAGTAAAGAAGCATCTTAGGAGTCCATCTTCCAACTCCAGGTGTTCCCGTCCCAGCCACTCGTGTCATCCCAGCTCTAGATATCCCAGGGCAGAGAAAAACCAACCCTGCTATGCTCTGTCTGAATTCCTGCCCCACAGAATCTGTGAGCATAAGAAAACGGTGATTGTCTTAAGCCACTAAGATTTGGGATGCCTTGTCACATAGTGATAGGTAACAGGAACAGACAGATACTCGTGTTAGGAAGTTCATCTAACTGCAAACGGTAAGGATTGAGCAGAAAGGGGCAAGATTAGGGGTAGGGAGACAAGGTCTAAGGCTTATGCAGTAATCCACATGAGGGATAAAGGCTGAACGAAGGCAGTGGTCGTAAGAAGGAGAGGCAGGGCCCAGCTGAGAAATACTCAGGCTCCACACTTCTGCTCCACTCGCCAGCATCACCAGTATGAAGCCTGAGACTGAGAAGAAGGCATAGGGCAGGCACCCCTGTGGCTACTGTGAATGGACGTCTCCTTTGGTATATCTCAGCTTTTTTCTCTGTGTGCAGGATTGGCTTTCTTATCCCAGGCTGTGATAACGTGGTTTAGTACCACAAACCAGAGGACCTGAATGTTAGGCTCTAGATTACGTTAATCAATCTGTTTTGTTTTATCTTGCATGCTTGCTTAAAAGCTTCTTAAACGTAGAAGGAAAATATATGCAAAGTAATGTATGAATTAGCACGGACTTGTCATCATTTTAAGCTGAGCCCTTGTCCCCTGTCAGTGAACAAAGAGGCCCCTGGATCTACAGGGTCAGTCTACAGAGATGAAACTCCCCATAGCAGGGCAGCGAGGTGGGGTGGGGGGAGGACAGAATGTACAGAGCAGCAGGAAGATAGAGAAAAATTGTTCCTGGTCTCCTCAGATTGTAGAACAGTGTGTGCAGTAAGATATAGTTCACATTCCAGAAAAGATGTGCACGCGAGTGAATATGTGAATAGAGAAGAGATCAAAAACATACGTATCGAAAATGGTAAGGTTAGTATCTCCGAGAGGTGGAATTACTTCTGTTTTTGTTTGGTTGTTTGTTGGGTCCTTTGTGCTTTTTTTTATGTTTTCCAAGTCTCCTGCATATACATTATTTCTGAAAATTAAAAACAAAACAGCTGTTATATTAAAAATCATTAGGCTCTCACAATTTCATCCATCATATCCATCCTTATCAGTGTTAGTATTTTCTTCAGGTTCCACCTTAAATCAACCCTCCTATTCTTCATCTTATTACCATGTTTCCTTAAAAATAAGACCGGGTCTTATATTAAGGTTTGCTCCAAAAGATGCATTGGGCTTATGTTCAGGGGATGTCCTCCAGAAAAATCATGCCACCTTATTTTCCGGTTAGGGCTTATTTCCAGGGAAACACAATGGATTAGAAGATCGCAAGCACCATAGAAGTATTTCCTTTACACACACTGGATAGGAGCCTTCTCATTCTCCCTTTCAGAATTCTTTCTAAACCCTTCTCTGACACTCACCCCATTCTCGGAGTGCTCAGGACAGCCTGTGGGTACCCCCTAATCTCTCTACAGTACCAGGTCTTCAGTAACCAATGTCTGTGCTCCAAAATCACTTCTCTGTCTGGCATCTCCTGTATTTTCCCATATCCCACCTCCATCCAAGTGCCTGCTTCCCAGATAGATCTGTTAGATGTTAGAAACAGTCAATAAATGTTAAACTAATCCACAACATTTGAATAGCTAATTAAGCTTCACACTCGCTGGGTTTCAAAAGAGGTTGCCCAGTTAATGTTCCTGGGTCTCTAATTGTCTGTAATTGTCTCTAATCTAAAGCTTTAGTCAAATGCAGATTTTCACGCTCCCATTAAATCTCTGTGCAAGCAGGTCGCAACCTCTTTCAGCCAAGCAGGGAAGATTTCCTGCAGCCAGGAGCCATCGCCATTGCTACCAGAAGGAACAACAACTAATTCAGTGCTGTTGATGGATGCTGAGATGGTGCATCTGAGATAGAGACTCATTTAGAGCCAGATAGAGCTGGAGTGCGAGAAACTAATTTCTTCCTGTCCTAAAGTGCTTCTGGTCACCCCTGGTTACAGGGAAAATGACATGAGCCACTGTGTCCCCTGAACCACCTCATCCAGAGTGCTGTGCACAGCTAAGCCAACCAATAACAATAGGTGTATGTAGAATATGTGTTGTCTCACCCATTAGTTCCAAGGATCTAATTCCGATTTCCCAGGAAAAAGGCAAGGGAAACTGCAAAATGTGGTAGTTACAAAAAGCACTTCAAACCAATATCCACCAGGGGAAGAAATGCAGACAAGCCTTTCTTGTGCCCGCTGAAAACAAGGCTCTATCTGCCCAAGAGAATCCCTTCCTTAGGGGACCTTGAAATGGTTTGGAGGGTTTTCTGTGGCTTCTTTTTGTAGAGATGGGGATTTTTTTTTTTTGTATTTATGTCAAGGTTTCATTTATTAAACAAACATTTTTAAGTACATACTATGCCAACAAGTATTGTGCCAGGCATTGATGCTTCATATGTGAATACTGATCAGTCCCTGCTCTGAAGGAAGCTACAACTTAGTTGGGGAGGGGGGCGGCAGAGGGGATTGGAGCAAATGATGAAACAAACAGAAATAAAATAAATTAAGCCCTATAAGAAAGTGCAGGAGAACAGAGAGGAGTAAGGGCATAAGTCCTCATGCCAGGAAGGAGGCAGGGATGGGAATGAGGGCCAGTGGGTGCGAGGGGAGCTGAGATGCAGGAGACCCTGGAGTGAAATCTTCATCCCAAGGATATTTGTTAACCAAGTGGATAAATAACGTACAAGTGAGGAGGAACAGATGAAAATTAGAGCACGTTTATCTACAAAAGATAGTTCCAACCCTTGCTTTTTATATCAGCTTATTTTTCTTTTGTTTCTTGTTTCACTCTAAAATTAAAACTAAGTGGGAACATTTTGTGACCCTTGAAACTTGAAATGGTACAATCTGATCTGTTAATTTCACAGTTAAGCTTCTACAAATCTTCATTCCTTTTCTGTGAGCCTTTGGAGTCACATTTGCCCTAGAAGATAGAGCAGAGAAATGAAAGGGGGAAAAATCAAGTGGAAGTCCATCCTTTTTTCAATAGTTTGTTTATGTTTTATAATCTATTTCCAAAGAGATTCAGAGGAAGTAGCTAATGTATTTGTTTAACTGATCCAGTTAAAATGATTGTGATAAAGTTGGAACAAAAAGCTACATTTCAACTTTATTTCCTCAATTACCCTGGTAATTGGGAGATAACCATAGAATAGGCCACATCCACTCCAAATTATATTTACAGGAAAAATGCCAGCAATCTGTCTCTCCATTCTTTCACTGTAAATAAAGGGCTCCCAGATGCTCTAGATACACCTAAAATATATGATCTTATATGGCAAACTGACTTGACATGTATTTCTTGTAAAGTAATTTTTTAAATTATAAGCAATATATGCTTATGGGTTAAAATAAAAATACAGAAGGCAATCACAGTCACTCCCCAGAAGTGATCAGTCAACAACATCGAGAAGCTTCTTCCAATATACATATTACAACAGAATTATATGGCATATCCAAAATTTCTATATTAAACAGCCTTGGGGCGGGCAATCTGGTTAGATGGGAGGCTGAATTTCCATAGTAAACAGGTTGTGTTCAGGTTGATGCTCATTTGTTGTGGTTTGTGGGGATGGGAGCTGGAGGAGATCATGGGAGAATGTAAAGGCTTCTCAGATCCAGCCATAGCAAGCACTGCCATTTATATTTCCACAACTTGCTTTTTTAATTTAAAAATATGTCTTGAACATTTTACTGTATCATCAACACATAGAGACCTACTCCCTTCTTAGTTACGTAGGATTCCACTGTATGTAACTCAATTATTGATAAACATTGAGATTTGTTCCAGTTTTCACTAAGTATTCTTGTGTGTGTGGATGTGTGTGCATATGTATAATCTTCTGCTCATAACATGAGAATTTCTATGATACAGATTTACAAAAGGACAATTTCTAGGATGAAGGATATGTGTACTTAAAATGTTGACAGAAAACTGTCATTGTTTAATATACAATTCAATGTACGGTTGTTACGTGACCTTACTTCTGTTGGGATGGCAGAATACTGTCTCATATAATTAATAGAGTGACCATATAATTTAGTGCCCAAGCCAGAACACTTTTGAAAGACGAAATGGATGCTATTAATTATTATACTGGGACCACAGGCACAAACCAGTACTATCTTGGGCAAACTGGGACATTTTATCATCTTAATAATTATTAACATAAACATTATTAATGAGAGTAATATTGGTAAAAATCTACGACATCTCTGCAAATAGCTTAAGAAATTTCAATTATCCTCCTTTTATCCTTCCCAAACCTACTTTCTTACACCCACTGCATTACACTGAGAAGAGTATACGAATTTTCCAGCAACCTACTTGTTGGATCTTGTCTTAATGACAGCAAACCAAAGGTTTAGGGGAAAGGAGGAAGGATTAGCTTCTAAATATTTGACACTATTAAACTTTTCATTTGAAAAAAAAACCACAAACAGATTCCCAAACTGTGTGTCATACTTGGATATCAAGCATCTCATAGAATAAAGAAATAATATGGAGAGAAAAGTGTTTTGAAAAAGATCAGTATCAATACAACATTATCATAGAACACTCGCTTCCTATAAATCCAGCCTCAGCATTCTCTGATAAGCCCAAAAGCCACGTAAAAACATAAAAAAGAACACAGCATATTCGGTTTTCTGAGGACAATGTCTTGGATTCCAGACGGCCAAATTTCAGGCAATCCCCAGACTAATGTTGACTCATATGGCTCAACCTAAGATCTATACATAGACTCTCTTTGGTGTCCTGTACAATGCTGGCAGAGTTCTGCCTACTCTTTGGTTCTTTTTGGACAGCCCAAGACCTGGGATACTAGACATATGGCCTGCTGTGAATGTGGTCTATCGCATGTGTCACTTCCCATTTCTAAGACAGCTGGGGAAAAAAAACACTTATCTTGCTCCCAGGCAGGATCAATCTATGGTGAAAATCTGTGTAAATTCAGTAGAAAACTGGTTGTTCCAGATGAGAAAGGAGGGCTCATCACATGCTTTGTATGTGTGTGTTCCCATCCCTCCAGCAGCGCTCTTTGTTATTCATTAAGGATTAATTTCTTTTTCTGCTTGTTATCCTAGGCTCAAGAAGAAAGCCCTTGACGGGTTAATGAATTGCCCAGAACACTGAATCATCTGTCTTGTGTTTCTCACTAAATGAGAGGCATTAACAGATCAGTGCTGAGGTGTAGGGAAGTGTGTTTCTAGCTAATGGCAAGCTGTTGAAAATGCCTCAGAGCCTTACAATCCACTACCTGAAGGCGACTCCATGAGAGTATTTTCCCGAACATTCCCATTTCACCTCTTGTCCATTGGCTGCTAATTCAAAAAGTGGAAGCAATGGCCTGATTTTTCTTTAAAGGCTGAGTTAGTTACAACAACATACTGTTTAGTAGGAGCAACTGTTAACATACTTTGATTTTCTTCCCCAATATATAGCACTATCCCCACTCTCTCACCTAGACTTTGTTTTGATTAAGGCATGCATTAGCAAAACATTTGAAATTCATTCTATTTCTATGAAGCGGATGTTTTCCTTTGTCAAAAGGTATCGGAAAGCTGAGATCAAGCTAAAGATACTGACAAAGAAAGAGAGCTAAGATGTTTGTTTGTCAAAAACAAACAAAAATTGCCAAACGGTATGGATGGCAGATCCCATTTATGTAAAAATATGTATAAATATAATATGTGTTGGTACGTAGATGAGTAGAGGGAATGTAAAAGACTATGTTTCACATTATTAATAGCTGTTACATCTGGGGGTTGAATAGCCAGGGCTTTTTACTTCCTAAGACATCTGTATTATTTGCCTTTTATACAGTAAGCATGTTACCGTTCCAATCCTAAAGAGAAGAGGGATGCAAAAATAAAGTCACTTAGAAGACCTGAACTGATTTCTTAGTCCTATGATCACATGTACTGAGCTCACCAAAAGCAAACATAAGGCGCTTAGCACTGGGGAATGAACACTTTAGAATATAGAAGGCAGCATTATTAGAAATTGATAAATATTATATTATGTATGCTTCTCAAGGTGGAGGAAAAGGACAAGTGCCAGAGAGACAGAATTTTCTACAGGTTTTATGCATTAAAAATACATTTGTTTTAAAAATAAACTTAAAAAAAATCTGTTTAGAGAATTTTTTCAGACTCACAGAATTATTTTAGACAAGTACTCATTTGGGGCACATAATCTGAAATCTCCAGTTTAGAAAGATGTTCAGCTAGAATTATATCAGATGTTAGTTGGTAGTGCCTGATGGCAAATTAATGATCCATAGTTCAATTATATCAGATCTAACATACTGTTTTGTGAGTCATCCCATTGTCTAGTGGAAAGTACACAGGTTTTGGAGATTCAACCTGGATTCAAGACTCCCTTCCCCTACTATACTTGCAATTTGACCTTGAATAAGTTACTTAACCTTATTGGTCCTCTGTTTTTTCAATTAAGTGTACTTTCTAAGAATAACTACTGCATAGGGTGGTTGAAAGGCTTAAACAAAATAATCTGTAAAATGCATTTTATAACCTGTAAAATGCTCTAGCATACTGTCTTGACAGACTGAATAAATGAATGAATGAGAAAATATTATTCTTGACTTTCTTAAGTGTCCATACTAAAAGGAGAGAGAGAGAGAGAGACAGAGAGAGAGAGAGAGAGAGAGAGAAAGAGAGAGAGAGAGAGAGAGACTTAAAAAGAGAGATTTAGAGAGAGAGACTCATTCTAGTTCCTTCAGGTGTGGAGTGTCTCAAAAATGAAAGTGACTCATATGATTTAGAAAAGGAAAAGGGTAAACAATACTTGCATGAAGGCCCTAGATTTAGAAAAATGCTGCAAAATTCTGAAACTGCCACACACACAAATTATACACAGCACCTATCAGCCTCTAAGGCTATCTCAAATGTCACAGACTTTGTGAAGCCTTTCCTGATTTCCCAGGCAAAGGTAGGAGCTCCCTCCCAATAAGGGCCTGGCATGAAAAGATTAGCTAGGCCAGGGAGATTCTCTTTGAGAGGAAGTAAAACTGATAGAAACAAAAGAATCTGCTAGTTGGAGAGAGGAGCCTACTTACCGTGTGAGTTCCCTTAATGAGAGTGCCAAAATGACAGTGTTATGACCAAAATCTACTGCTGGTCCCACAGTTAGGAAAGAATTCAGGCATATATACACTCAAGGATATTTTAACTCTGTTATCCTACAAAGGTAGTTTGAGAGAGTGTAAACACCTCAGAGAGAACTTTAAAATCCCTATTCTTTTAGAAATAATGATTTGACAGCTTGTTTGTAGCAAGCCAATCATTACTTGTTTTTTTTTCCTTATCTTGCAGCCCTTTCCACTCTTCCATTTGCCACGTGACACGTCTGAGCAGCCATGTAGATATGGGTAACATTTGAGGGACCCCAGAGCCAAACAGTTCAGATACGAGTCTGATGGCCAGGAGAGAGATAGGGACCAGAGTTCTAGGTTTGGAAGTTAACAGCAAAACTGTTGATTTAAAACCCACACGAATGGATTTAGAGTGGGCTGTACCCTTGCTCTCAGAAACAAATCCTATTGAAGCAGGCTCCAGGCCTACCTTGGGCAAAACTCGAGGCCTGGGTCCTTTAGGAATTAAGAGCTGAAACACAATTATTTTTCATGAATTGCCTACTGTGTGCCAGGCACCATGGTATTTGTTTAACATGTTATCTTGTTTAACCTTCATGACAATCCTGTAGTTGCCCAAGAGAAGGTCAGTGGTAGAGACAGGATGTGGGTACAGGTTTCACAGGCTCCAAAGTCTGGGCTCTTTCTTCTGTTCTTCAGTGTCTCCCGTGGAGGATGGGGAAGGATAGAACGCTAGTACTGTGGGGGCATCCACTGTGCCTGCACTGTGTTTGATGGAGTTGGTCCGGCTCTTTGAGGATGAGTCTCTGCTTCTGGAGGACCCTCTTCCAGGCCCTTCACATATGCACATAATCTCCACTGTTCACTGCAGTGGTCTGAACACCAGACAGAGGAGCTGGAATGCTGGTGGAGAAGGGAACAGAAAAGTCTTTCATTCTCTCACGCATTCGTTTGTTCATTCATGTACAGTATTTAATTGAGCCCTCCTCCTTTGTACCTCTGAGTTCCCAGGAAAACTGTGACTCTCTCTTTCTCTTAACCTCTTTGTCCGGGGCCAGCAAAATTTCATGAAAAGACAACTGGGTGGTTATGTACATGACGAAAGGAAAATAAATGATTTCGGAGTAGCATGCTTTCCGAAATGAGATTTCAATGTATTAAACAAAAAATGACCTGTCACAATTATCTTGTTTGCCCAAGAATTATTTCATTACTCGATTCAGCCATAGGTCTGTGTAACTAACTGCAATCAGATAAAACAAAAAGGGTCATAATTAAGCAGAAGCTGGGAAATGGGGTTGATGATCCTTTTCCCGTAAGGTTATGATCTTGGAATATGTGTAAATTCATGACTGGTTTGATGCTTTGTCTAAAACATGGTCTGAAAGGCTGGAGCTGCAAGTAACCTTGACAACAAAGCAAGAAGGGAGAGTGGCCTGTTGTGAAATCCAAAAATTCTAGAGCTGAAAGTTTCATGGGGGTCAGCTAGTCCAGTCGCCTTGTTTGATAAATGAGGAAACTGAGGCTCAGAGAGGCTAGATGAATGTTCTAAAGACACCCAAGTCCTGAAGGCAGAGTTGAGCCAGGAACCCAGGTCTCCTGGCTACAAGTCCAGGGCTTTCCAATTATATCCTATTATTTTTCCTATTATATTGCCTATGGAAGTTATTTCTTTTACTTGCTTAATTACATTTGGACTAATATGTATTCTTGATTTTTTTCTATGCATTTACAAACAATATACTGTTTACTTTTTATAAATGGAAACATACTATTCATATTGTTTTGAGGTTTACTTTTTTCATTTAATATTTTTCTGTGTTATTACAAAGATACCTACCTCATTCTTTTATTAAATCGAGATAAAATTCGTATAACATAAAATTCCATCATTTGAAAGTATATAATTCAATGATTTTTAGTATATTAACTATGTTGTACACCATCACCATTATTTAATTCCAGAACATTCCCCATTCCCATCACCCGAAGAGAAGCCCTGCACCTATTGGCAGTTAGTCCCAATTCCCATGTCACTTCAATTCTCTGGGCAACCACTAATCTATTTTCTGTCTCTCTAGATTTGCTTATTCTGGAACATTTCACAGGAATGGAATCTTATAGTATATGGCCTTTTGTGTCTGACTTCTTTTACTTAGCGTAATGTTTTCACGGTTCATCCGTGCTGCAGCAGGTATCTGTACTTCATTCCTTTTTATGGCTGTAGAATAATTCATTGCATGACTATACCACATTTTGTTTATCCATTCATCAGTTGATGGCCATTTGGGTTGTTTCCATTTTTTGGCTATCATGTAATACTACTATGAACATTCTACATGTTTTTGTGTGACTGTATGTTTTCAATTCTTTTGGGTTCATTCTTTTGCATATCTACATAATATTCTACGATTTGAACTTATCACATAACCATTTCTGCTGTTAATGAAAATTTAGGTCTTATTCATCTTTCTTTATTACAAACAATGGTTCAATAAATATCCCTATGCATATTTCTTTGACAGAGACAGTATAGTATCTGCTGTCACACAGAAGAGAGCACTCTGTGTCTGAATTCCTGCACTTAATAGTTGTGTTAACTTAAGCAAGTTGCTTAGTCTCTCTGCCTTTGTTTCCTCATTTGTAAAATGGGATAAGAATAGAACTTAACTCACAGAGTAAATGATTACTATTAAAAAAACAGTTAGGACGTGATACATGGTATGTGTTCAATGAACGTTAATAATATATGCAAATTCTTCTATAGGTTAGGTTCTTAGAAATAAAATTTTGGGGTCAAAATATTCATTTTTATAATTTTGAAAGATATTGCTAATTGCCCTCCACTAAGGTTATACCAGAAGGAATGAGAATGCCTGTTTCCCCCATACTCTTGCCAATTCTGGACATTATTAAGCTTTTTGAGTTTTTAATTTTAATTTTGTCTATCTCATAGATAAGAATGGCACATTGTTGCTATAATTTGCATGACCCTAATTACAAGTGAGATTAAACATATCCTAATATGTTTATTGGCTACTTATATTTCTCCTACTGTGAAATGCCTGTTTATACCTGCGGCATAATCTTCTATTGAGTTGTAGACTCTCTTTATATATGGTTACTAATCTTTTGTTACATATTTTGAAAATATTTTCTCTCAATTTTGTTCTTGCCCTTTAATTTCATTAATGATGGGTGTTTTTTTTTAATCATATTGAAGTCCTTAGTTTTTATGAAGTCCAATGTATCAATATTTTCCTCTGGACGCTCTCCCATAGACAGTTAGAAGGTCAACCTGGGAACGACACAGGTTTACTTTTCCTCATAACTTATTGGTCGGAATTTGTCACACAGCCCCATGTAACAGAGGGACCAGGAAGTATAATCCTAGCCCAATCCCAGAAGGTGAAGAACTGGAAATATTCAGTGAGCAGCTTGAATAACTGCCACAGAGGTCTAAGTCAGAAAGAGACCAACAGAAACAAGGGGCAAACGATAGCGTGATAAAGGAAGTGTTAATATGCCTCCAGGTATTGGGTGAGAAGACTGCAATCAAGTAGTACAGAATTAATTCCAGTTGAGTTAGGAAGATGTGGCTTCAGGAAGCCGTTTCCTAAGGAGTAAGCCGAAAAGAAGATTCCAAGAAGGCCACGTTTGCTGAAGAAGCTGATAGAATTCTTTGCATTCAAAGAGTAAGCATAGAAAAACATCAGCCATTGATTTAATCCTGTTGTGAGGAGTTTGTATAGATCCTCCAAATATTAAGTCACCAAGCCAGAGGGTATTTTGAATGCATTGGGAATGGCAGACTGTCTGTTCCTGAATAAATGCCTGTTGCCCAACCCCCATCCTTTGCAAGCGCTCTTAGTATGTGTGTGTGCACTTCCGTGAGAGGAAAATCAATATCTTCTTGGATAGATGGAAATTGAGCTATGTCAAGGCATACATGCATTGTCCGATAGCATCTTTCTGCCAGGAATCTAATATATTGATCAAATTTCCCTAGCAGAGCATTCAGGCAATATACAATAGAAAGACAGGCTGATGGTAGGAACATTGGCTATACATTTTTTTTTTTTTTTGAAATGTCTCCTTTAATCAAAAAAAATCAAAGCTTGAGATCACCATGCAGGGCACTGTCTCTCCTGATGAGTGTCTTAATCTCCCTGCAATTTCTGGCAGGGGTCACCAACAACACGCTCTCCTGTTTCTGTTCTTCACCTGCTCCTTACTGAGGGCGAGAAATGATTTTCTCAGCTGGAACACGCCTGTCAAAGACAGAGCGCCTCCTGCGCTCCTTTGCCTCTACCTCTTCCTCCCCTTTTGAGCCAAAGCCACATTCCCTTCCCCTCCCTCCCCCACCCCCAACAGCAGCAAATGTGAGGGTGTTGATTTGGCTGTAGCTCCACGTTACGACCGAAGTCCTACCTTTGCATTGTGCACATTCTATTTTGTTTGTTGTTAATAACTTTTGTTGTTGCTGTTGTTGTTAAAAGGTCAAGGTGACATGGCAAGGAGGAGGAAGGGCTCTCTGCCTGGCTCTTTTCAGGCATGCTCATTCCTAGCTCAGGATGATGACACACAAGCACAAGGGGTACTGGCTGACACTGTTCATCGTTGATGAGCCTGCCTTCAGCTGCTCAAGAGGAAGGACATACCAAAGCAGAGAGGAGGATGTGCCTGTATTTTAAAATAAACTGCCTTGTGATGCAGAAGGCCTATGAAACATTTCAGATAATGAACCCTAGGTACATGGAAAATTACTCACATGGCTTTATATTTTTTTCCCTCTAATGACTCTAGTGATCCAAAGGGAAATTATTCCAGTTAAATGACTCATCTAAAACACATTTTTCGACTGCATCTTGGGCAAGGAAGAATCTATTCAGAGGTAACAATTTATTATTTAACATTTTGACAGGTCTACAGAAGTACGAGTCAATTGAATCCAAATAAAGAAACGAGCTATTTTAAACAATTTTTAGGTATTCTTGGCAGAACCTAGGCTAGACTTTTGTTAGAGGAAAGAACAGGTTTATGATCTTTTTTCTTTAGGTTTCCAATTAAGATTTGATAATCACAATAATATTTTAAAAGAAAAGCCAAGAAATAGCCTTAGAAAATTTTATAAAAATATGATGAAAGAGTTAACAAGGGAGAAAGACGAAAGAAAGAAAGAAAGAAAGAAAGAAAGAAAGAAAGAAAGAAAGAAAGAAAGAAAGAAAGAAAGAAAGAAAGAAAGAAAACAGAAAGAAAGAAAAGAGGGGGGAGGGGAAGGAGGGAGGGAAGGGAAGGGAAGAGAAAGGAAGAAAGAAGAAATAAAATGTGCCCTAGAACTAGAGTTAGATGCACCCGAAATAGAGAAATTGTAATATTTCTATTACTTCATTCTTATTATTGCATAATTGTTAGAGGAGATTTCATACATTGTAATATGCTTTTATTTCTCTATAATAAAGGTATTTCATCCTTTATAGATGAAAATATCCTATTAGAACACTATCATTCAAATGTACAACAAATCTAACAAGGGCTTTTTATATTTCCACAATGTTTTCACAGATTTTACGCGTTACTTTATTTAAGAAGCATGTATTCTAATCAGATAGGTAAGGCATGCATTATTATCCCTATTAAACTGATGAGGCAATGACGACCAAGGTCATATAGCAAAATGATAACAAAGTTGGAATGTACTTCCTGAACATCAAATCTGTTACAACATACTGCCTCTTTAGACCAAAACCTCACTGTATTTTTGGACATACACTTACCTTTTTTTTCTTTCTTTTTCCTGGGACTGAGTTTGAGCCTACAGAAGTCCTTGAAAAGTTTTATTTGATGTATACAATTTTCATCTTTCTTCTGAGGGAGTGACTAATGAGGGTTCCCTTGGTAGTGCAAATGGATATTATGTTGCACTTTGAAGGTCCAAAGGGGAAGAACTGGCTCAATTTTATCTTATATCCCTTTCCAGTACCTTCTACTTAGAATGACTTATACTGTGGTTCATTGCAGTAACAATGGAGAAATTAAAATAGGTATGACATGATCATTGGACATAGACATTCATAAATTCAAAATCACAGTTTAAGTAATAGTACTATTATGTAACAATCTGATTCCTAGCTCTCTTACTTTTCCTATATTATGCAGTTTAGTTCTTCACTAGCATATGTGTTTCATGTTTAAGTTTGGTTTTACCAACACATTATATGTACATTGAATGTAGGACTTCTCATTTCTCTTATAACCCAATAACTAAAATTGTTAATCTTCAGAGTCCTTTTGAAACTTTCTGCACTTAAAAATATTCCATGCTCCATTTTTGTTAAATACTCTATTGTCTGCCTTCCATGCAGAATCTATTATGCTCTGTAACTATCCATGCTAATTCATGCCTTCATTTATACATCTATATATCTAGTGCAGCTAACATGTATTGTATTCCCATCACATTTGCCCCATTGTATTGGAATTATCTGTTCCTCTCTCTAGATTAGAACTGTCTGAGGGTAAAGACTGTGTGTTTGTAATCTTTTCATTTTAGAAAGTATTTGGTAGACAATAGGTGTACAATTAATGTATTTCAATGAATGCCTGGCTATCTCCTGGTGAAGACAGGTTTTTTTCACTTTCTGTTTTAATTATTTTTCTTATAAATGAAAGGTTGAATTATTTGAAAGAATAAGACTCTACTTTTTGGATGGAGTTTCAAATTGCATTACAATGCAAGATCCTATTTAGATGAAACAAACAAACAACCTATTTTTGTGGTGGCTGGGTATTGAATGCCCCTGAAGCTATTAAATATTGTATCAATATGCATATTTTTTCAGAAGGCTGATATATGCATGCTATAATGGTAAGAAACCTTAGGTGGGGATCAATATATACTATATTTTAAGCCTGGTAGAATAAACAGAAAATAATGAAAAACAAGCAATGGGTATTTATTTCTATGTTCATTTGAATTTCTGCCTCTGGTTAAACCAAGCAGCATTTTGAAAATCATTGGAACTGTAATAACATGCCACTAAATGCTTTTGCATGCTCAATTTTTCATTTGCAAAGGTAATCCATGCTTTAAAACCTGGAAACCTTTGAAATATGCATCAGGCAGGAGGCTGGTGTGGAGATTGCCTTGAGGTCAGGGCTTTCAGTTCCTTGGTTGCTGAGTCTGAAGTTTCTGCCAAAGGCCACGAAATATCCCCTCATTAACTGGTTCTTGGCGGCAAATATAATTAAGAGCTAGTCATAGACCAGAATGTTGTAAAAGGATAGGTGTCTCCTGTGGTGTGAAAATAGGGCCAAAGATGCTGATCCTGTGACAAGAGTCCTGTGCAATCACTACCCTGCAGTTGGTGGGGATTTGATTTAACAAAATGGTTTGGAATAAAGCAGCTTTGTGATGCTGCTGGTTTCTGACAGATAGTGCGATCTTTTGTGGGGCTGGCATGTGCAAAGCACAGTGGCTCCACTCCACATGTTGGCAATTCTTCTGGTTGCCAAGAGCCATTCCCCAAGGACGCTCTTGTCAGGCCAGTTAGGTGCATGTTTGTACAGGTGGTGAATCAGCTGTTCTCCCTGGAAGTCATCCCCTTCTCTTTCTAGCTTTCCCGTTGAGGGTCACTCAAAGGTGACAAGAAGTTTACTGCTCCTTGAAGGCTGAGCCTGCCGTTGCTTTGGCTGCCAACGCACAGCCTCAAAGAGAAAATGATTTGAACCTGGCTTGCTGACTGCTGTCTCTAGACTCTCCGGCACCACTCAGTTTAAGGAAGAAAAAAAATATACCTGGTAGCATTCAAGTCTAGAGATTGTCATGAAGGGAAGGTGTCCAGAGATATGCTTTTAAAGGGATTAACCCAGTGTTCCAGGAAGCCTTTGGAGGCTAATACATTATTTACTTTTTCCAAAGGAGATAGAAATAGGAAATCTTCAACCGTGCTCAGAGAGATGAGAATTTTAGATAGACCTTTTGCAAGTAGGGAGGAGGTAGCTGTTTGTGTTACACAGAACACACCCAGGGTAGATCTTTGTTTTCACCTTGGTCATTAGTGCATGCTTCTGATCACCCCAACGTCCCTGAGCACACCAATTACACTTTGCTGAAGTCTGCTTTAAGAAAATTGGATGATGGTTAAAAGAAAAAACCCAAACCATCTTGGGCTGGGTAGGAGGGATTTGAAATGCTAATATTTGTCTTTGCAAGATTATATACTGCTGATAACCCCTTCCATCATGCAAGTCTCTCCTCCTTTGGCTCACCAAACATACTTGAACCATTTGCCAAAATTTCTCTTCACACCCTTGACACTAGTCAAACCGGCCTCCTTGTCATTTCCTGAACACAATATCAACGAAAGATGTACCAAGTCTGTGCTATGTTCCAGGTACTGTGTTATGTGTTCTATATATATATGAAAGCTGTTCAGAGTGATTAGTAATTGTCCATTCTTTTATTCAATCAAGAAATATTTAATGAACACCTACTATATGTCAGGCATATAATAAGAAGTGAGGGTATGGCTGTGAACAAAGCAGACGTGTTCCCCGTTGTCAGTCGAACAGAGGACCCAGATGTTAAATAATAACAATAGGGAAGGATAGGCAGACATGAAGGTGTGGAGTAAGGAGGCCTGACCCTGAGGAAGGGCTGTTTACCCTGAGACATGAAGAAGCCATAGGAATCAGCCGAATTAAGAGGGTGAGGAGGAATGCTGAGGGAAAAATCGAGAGGAGTGAGAACAAGGTCAGAGTGACACAGTGGAGTCCACTGCACAGCCAGTATTCCTGGTGCAAATCCTGACTTACCACTTACTTTCCTTATAAGTTTGGGCAAGTCCCTTAACTTCTGTACCTCTACTTCTTTATCTTTAAATGGGGACAGTCACAGTGCTAAGCGGATAGGTTTGCTGTCCTGACAAATGCATTCCTATGTGCCCAGCACATAGAACGCATTGATTGTTAGTTATTTTTACTAGAAAGGGACGGTATTTTGAGTTACTCTCTAGCCTAGAGTATAGCATATAAAAAGTACAGAGAAAGAGCTGAGGTTAGAAACACTGACAGAGCTTGGATTATGGGGGGCTGGGGCAGGGGGAGGTCTTGTAAACATGGGAAGGACTTTCTTGATCTGCAGATTGCTCTACAGCAATAGGAAGTCACTGAAGGGATTTGAGCAGGACAGGGACACAGTCAGGTTTGTATGAGCCAAGCTGGTAGCCATGGAGATACACTAAACTGTGTGAATTGGCAAAGATATCTAGGAGGTAGAATGAACAACACTGGGTCACGGAGTGAAAGTGCGAATGAGGAAGAGGGAAGAATGAAGAATGACCAGAAAGAAGCCAGGGTACCTTAAATGTCCAAAACTCGGGAGAAGTCCAGGGTAGCTGTGGATACACGTAATTTGTTAGGTTTGGTGGACAGAGTTGGAATTTTTTTCCTAAGGGTCCGTCTTTTCTCAGTGCTAGGCATTGAGCTCATCTGCTCGGAGTGAGATGGGAAAAGGAGGGTGGTGGAGGTTTGAGGAAGCATGATTTGAAATACAGGTCATGGAGAGGCAGGGTGGAGGACTGTGGTGAGGTTGGTGAGGCTGAATTTTTCGTGGCACCTGCCTGCTTCGGTGTGAGGTTTTCTCAGCAGCTCCCAGTAGCTCTCAGATACAGAAGAGACCTGAGTTGCTGAGCGCTCTAGGGTCAGGATGATGAGATGATGATAATGGTTCTACCGAACATGTATAGGTTTACAAGGTGCCTAGTACTGTTTTAAAAGCTTTCCATGCATTATCTCATTTAATTAGATACAGACAGGTCTTAAAGTTGCATGAAATATTCTAGATAGTGGCACATTGACTAATTAAATTCAAGTCAGCAAATAAAAGCTTAGCAGTTTGGCATGTTATTCGTATGATTGCTACGTACGAATTGTGTTTCTCTGGCCTCACAAGTCTATGGGGAAAACCACGGTGCCAGCATCTCCTTGACGCCACTAAAGATTGATGTCCTTTTCCACGCCATCTTTGATCCAGCTACAGTTGGTCTGCTGTGTCCATTCTTAGTCCTCACGTGGCCCTCGTTGTGACCTGACCCCCTACCTGTGCATCCCCAAATAGTTCGTTGACAGATCTATATTATGCTTTGTTTTTATCCACTCTTTTTGCAGATCTTGCTCTCTAAGTTCAGTTGATCCAGAAGACAATCACAGGGAAAGATGCTGTTTGGGACTTGATCATCCTTCCCACTGACACTGACCTTGAGCCAGAGGCTCTGAACTAATCTTGTGAATTTTGCCTCTCTTTCCCTCAGCCTGATGGCTGTTATGGTGCCTGTTGGTACAAATAAAACCTCTGCTCACCCAGACCTGCCCAGAAATACCACGAGAAATACTAGTGTGAATGCAGCTTAGCGTCTCAAGCCAAGACTATGGCTTCCTATCATATATATATTTAAATTAATTTTGTAGAAAAATTAAATCCACAGCACGATGTTTATCATTGATAACCGTTAGGTTGGGTTGTCTACTGAATCTGCTTCTTGAGATTTGAAGTATCACCTTCTGCCCTACTAGAAAGGGCTTTCTCCATGCACCTCATGTTTAGTTTCTATTTCACTCTTCTTTCCAAGCCTTCTAAAATCTGGTGAGATGTTTGATTTTATTCCACAGTTACTTCTGGCCAATCATAACTTCTCACTGCAGAAAACACAACCATGCCCAGTAATATTCAGATATAGTACGTCTTGCGTCTTGGTTTTCTTTTTCTTGTAAGAGTCCCTATCATTAATTATAAACGTTTGTACCTAATCCTCACTATGACAGTTTCACTTTCACCGCAGTAAGAAAAGAGATGGCTGTAATTATACCGGGGTGTTTTGCGTGTGTGTTTTACTTGTTTTTTATTTTTTAAAAATTAAATTATAGTTGACATAATATGCTTGGGTGTCTTTGACCCTAACCTGCCTCCAGGTGTGATACCTTTCTTCCCACCCAAAATGTCAGTCTAAAGTTAGCTAATCAATCAATATTATTTGTTGAGTGTTTCTTATGTGTCCTGCATTAGCAGAAAAGACACAAGGAAATCACCTTTTTGGTCATTATTATTTTAAACTCTTTAAACCCAGATGATTTAATCATCCATTTAGTACTGAGCACCTATGTGTCAGGTACTGTGCCAGGCACGAGGGGATACAGCACGAGGGGATACATCCAAGAAGTACTGAGCACCTACTATGTGTCAGGTACTGTGCCAGGCACGAGAGGATACAGCAGAAGCAAAATGGGCATAATCTCTACCTTCTTAGAATCTACCATCTGTGAGGGAACCGGAACCTTAACTGTCTTACAAGTAAACATGTATTCACAAACTTTAGTAAGAATAGTAAAAGAAATGTACGGAGTGCTATCATAGTAAGAACCTAAGTTAGACTGGGCGTGGATGGGCAATGATATTTAAGCTGAAGTTCAAAGGGTGAGTAAGAAGGGAAGAGATTATCTCCTGCAGAAGAGTAGTGTATGGAAAGCTTGAGGTTAAAAAGAACTTGATGCCTCAAAGAAACTGAAAAAAGACCAGTGAAGCTGGAGCACAGTGAATGAAGAGGAAGCTGAGACAAGATGAAGGAGAGGAGGGCAAGGACTAGATCCTATATGTCCGTGGTAAGGATTCAGATGTGCCATGTTCCCGGAAGCACTGAACGGTTTTAAGCAGGAGACAGGTGTGATGGTATTTATGTTTTAAAAGATTGCTCCGACTGTTGTGTGGACAATGGAAAAGGGCCAGGAGGGGGCAACCAGCTAGGAAACTATTATTATGGTTGAGGGGAGAGAATATAGTGACCGGTGCTATGGAGACAAGAAAAAGTGAACACATTCAAGAGATATTTTGGAGATAGAGTCAACAAGTTTCTTTCTAGGGGGAGTATAAAAAGAAAGCGTTAACCAATATGGACCACTGAATTATGTAGGTTCTAATCCAAAAATCTGCAAGTTAGTCACCTGCTCAGCACTGCAATCACCACTGAGAATCTGTCCCATTGCATTGCAGGCGATATACCATGGAGTAAGACCCAAACCTCCAGTTCACCGGCAGATAGAAAACTCAACTTTCTTTTTAGTGTGTGCTTTGCCTAGAACTGCATTCCACTTCAGGATTTCAGGAAGTAAACAAATAAAATTTATTAGTTTTTTGTTTTATTTCCTGTCATCAGAAAGCAGCTTTCAGAGATATACAGAGAGCAGAAGCAGGAAATGATAAATGTGTTTTTTTCTTAATGAAGTAGACAGTCTCCTGCTTGGTATCTCCTCTCCCATTCTTTGCTTCTGTCTTGCCCTTCACTAGCAAGAGCCCATAGGAGTTATCTTAAATTACTCCTGTCCAATCTACACTCCTCACACGCTCTCAGACACACAGACATACTCAGCTTTCTACAGATACACCCTTCTTCCTATCTCCCCACATCTAACTGATTCTTCTCTTTGCCCTATTTCCTCCTCCTTCCACCCAGATCCTGGCTCTCACAAGGCAGCTGGAAAGACGAGAGATGGAATGTACTGCAAACTGGTGGGAAGGACATGCTGGGCTTCCCTAACTGGTTTTTCTTAATATCAATCTGTCATGCAAGGAAGAGGAACTCCTTCCCTCAGAGTCAAGACAAAACATCTCTTTGTTCTAATGGATGTGTCAGAGGTTTGGGGGTAGCTTGTGGTGGTGTCATGCGAAGGGAGGGGGGTCTTGCCTCAGAGACCTGTACCCTGATGTCAGGAACACTTAAGACTTACAAGAGAGGGATGCATTTCTGCTCCAACCTCTCACTTTCTGTAACTCCTCAAATATATATATATATATATTAAGATTTTATTGGGGAAGGGGAACAGGACTTTATTGGGGAACAGTGTGTACTTCCAGGACTTTTTTTTTTTTTTCCCAAGTCAAATTGTTGTCCTTTTAATCTTAGTTGTAGAGGGTGCCGTTCAGCTTCAAGTTGTTGTCCTTTCAATCTTAGTTGTGGAGGGCGCTGCTCAGCTCCAGGTCCAGTTGCCGTTGCTAGTTGCAGGGGGCACAGACCACCATCCCCTGCGGGAGTCGAACTGGCAACCTCGTGGTTGAGAGGACGCACTCCAACCAACTGAGCCATCCGGGAGCTCAGCGGCAGCTCAGCTCAAGGTGCCGTGTTCAATCTTAGTTGCAGGGGGCGCTGCCCACCATCCCTTGGCGGGACTCAAGGAATTGAACTGGCAACCTTGTGGTTGAGAGCCCACTAAATCGAACCGGCAGCCTTCGGAGTTAGGAGCACGGAGCTCTAACCGCCTGAGCCACCGGGCCAGCCCCTCCTCAACTATATTAACTTAAAATGACAGAACTAATAGGCCCAAATATTGACAGTGGTTCCTCTTGGGTGATGACATGGGTCTATATTTTCCTGCTTCTTTATACTTTTCTGTGCTTTCTCAATTCTCTACAATTAGTGTGTGTTAATTTGATAATTAAGAAAAAAAAGACTAAAATTAAAATCAAACCTCCCTGGGGTTGGGAATTTTTTGATTGGATGTGCTGGCCACTGAACTGAATACCAAAAGGCTTATGTATCCCAGTAGGACTTTTGACACATTTAATAACAAGGCCCTTACTCCCCGAATGCTTCAGATTTCTCACTTTTTTGGATAGTCTGTCTTACCCCTTGCATACAGGTCTCTCACTCCAGTTTTAGTTTCCAGCCATCCCAAGCGTTGGGGAAGTGTCCAGATTCTGAAGACATGTTTTTATAACAAGAATGGATCTGCATGGATTCAAAAATTATCATGCTTATCACTCCCGGGGGGAAAGCGTATATTAAAGGATCTACTATATTGCTATGTGGAGTCTACTGTGTTAAATGCTGTTAAGAGTGAATAAGACAGAAATGGTTCCTGCCCCCAAAGGACCTAGCTGCATTTGGGAAAGAGTATTTCTCCAACTTTAAAGATGTAAGTGTTGGCAGAGAACAGCGATTCTTCTTTGATCAAAACATCTGTGAGACTCATAAAAGACAAAGCCATGTCAAAGTGAGCTACATAATGGCCTACAGCAATTTTTATAGCCTGAATAAAAAGATAAAAACGATTTTTAAAGCAAAACAAATAACCTAAACCACTATTCCACAATCATTTTGATTCAATAAAACAAACATGTCATACTTTTTCATTGTTTGCAGTGTTGTTTTGTTTGTTTTGCTTTTTGGTCAGGGTTTAGGTATTGATACAGAAAACCACTGTAGCAATTTTCAGCAGGAAAGGCTGAATCAGGTGCTTACAAAGTCATTGGAAGGGCTAGAGGAGTAGGCTATTGCCTGAGAAACCAGGAAGGCACTAGAGGAATTCCTGGCTCCAAGGGGATGTGTTTATTCCTCCTCTAGTTTGGTCATCATACCACCTTCATATACTGTAACCTGAGGTCTAACTTATAAAGTTCACCACCTGTAACACAGTGATATGAAATACTAGAGCAAAAGGAAAGGTAAGCAAAGGAAGTTTGTTACTCTATGAATAACAAAGTGAGGAAGAAAATGGGGTAGCTAATGCAGACCTTGTTTCTGTATCTGGTCCCAAGCCCATAGTTGGTATTTATAACTTTTTTCCACTCCTATCTCATATTCCTTTTTGTACCTTCAGCCAGCACCTTAGCTAGTCGTGCTACTTTATCTGTTGGGGGTAACACAAACCTTCATTCCAAGGGGTCTGAACTCTTGGTGATCCTGCCTGTATTAGGTTGGTATGTCTTCCATTAACATTTACCACTGGGGACGCCCTGGAGTTTCCTCTGGGTTTTAGGCCTGCTCATACCCATCATTTCATTTGTAGTAGAAACTCTTTTTCCCCTTGAAAATCAGGACCAATCACTCCAGCAATAAGGAACCCCCTTTTCCTTATTGATTTAATATCAAAAGAAACCCACATTGGCCAAATGGCTGTCTCAACCTCTCCTTTAGTGGATTCATGGAGTCTTTAGTTGGGAGCAAACTTTCTCTGGGTTTTAAGCCTTCTAAACCAGCAGAGAGCCAAGCATCATGACAACAGATACAAAAAGCTTTGTGATTTCGTCTTTATATGCAATAATGATTCCACTCCTTGATTTCTAGACTCATGTAGTCTGACTGGGAGAAGCAGCACCATACATATTGGATACTGGTTAGAGAATCATTATATTCTATAGCACAGCACTACAACTATTCAGAGTATTGTCTCCTGGCTGTTACCATAACGGAATCTTCAGTCAGTTATAATACCATTCTGTAAAGGCATGTGCTTGTAGGTAATGGGATACATGGTAAGATCAGTGAAATCTATAGACATCTTCCCTTTCTCTCACTTCTTTAGTAGAAGCAATATTGAATGGGACACTGTGATGGTAAATAAAGACATTTGCAGATGGTATTGCTGGCAGAAGCATAGCTGGCAGAAAAGGCAAATCCATATCTAAAATAACTATGTATTTCAGTGAAGATAAGTTACTGCTTCTCTCCTCCACTCCCGTGATGAAAAGAGATCAATATAATCAACCTGCCACCAGACATCTGACTGGTCCAGCCCATACCAAATATGGTATTATATTAGGGACTCGGCATTGGACCCTGACGGCAGGCTGAACAATCAGCAGTTGACAGATCAGCCTTGGTAAGGGGAAGGCAATATTTTTGAGCCCCTGCATATCCTCCATCCCCTACTACTATGACCATTTGATCCATGAGCCCGTTGACCAAGCCTGGGGTGGTTGGGGAGAGAGGCTGACTGACATTCATAGAAAATCATTACCTATATCTGATTACTGAATACCTCAGCAACAGCTATCGACAAAATTCTTAATCTCTATGACCTACCCAGGAAATTATGACTCAGATTAACTTAAACAGACATACGTGTAGATTTTATTGGATGGCTTTGGGTTGCTCACAGTATCTGCGTGAAGGCAGCAGGCAAAACTGAGAAAAAGCCAGAAGCCAAGAAAAACTCACAACCAAAAACAGAGCAGAGGTCATATCAGAGAAACAATCAGGTTAGAATCCTGCCTTTGGCAGTCCAACTTTGGATGCTCACTGCCCTTCTCACTGCTAGACTCTTAAATCTGCTGTAGCCTCTAAAAGTGTGCTCTACTTATGGCTGAGTCTTTGAGTACTTCCACATGAGGCAAGATCCATGGTAGGAGCATCTGATTGGCCAAATCTGGGCCACATGCTTCCTGCCAAGGAACTGAGACAGGGATATCTGCCCACATAAGGCCTAGTCTGGCCTCCCAACAAGACCTAAGGGATGAGGGATACCCCCATCTTGGAAGGCAGATCCAAACCCTGGCAAATGCCCATGGAACCCGTTAAGCCTCAGTTTTCTCATCGGTACAATGAAGATGATAATATGTAACATTTTATCCTAATATCCTTCTTATCCTTATCCATTGCTATGAAGATTAAATTAAATAGTGCATGCGAAATACAAGAAGTTGTAGTTGTTATTATTTTGTTTCCATTAGTCCTTCAGTGTCTTTATCTCCTTTGTCCTGAGGCAATTTCTGCAATTCCTAACTTTGGAGCAAACCAACTAAGGTTTCCCTCATTTTCAGCTCCTAGACTGCTGAGTACTGCTGCAAAAAATTGATAAAGTCATCCCTGCTGATTCCATTATAAGTGAATAGTTTCCAAACTTAAGATGCTACTCACATACCTCTTGCCCAATTCTGCTCCCATTTTCCCAAGCAAATGGATGAGCTTGTCTCCTATAGAGAGGGAAGAGGGAGTTTACATGTAAACTCCTCTAAATTCCCTCCCCTCCCCTGACAAATTCATGTATGTCTGCCTCAGTCATTACTATCACTCCACCCCCAAGTCTCAAGTGATGTCAAGTCTCTCCTCAAATGATGTTAAAGGCTAATCCCTCCCTTGGTTTGGACTCTTCTGCTTTTCTTGGGCCCCTGCTTGAGTTTCCATCCCCTTGATTTTCTGTATCTCCTAGTCCAGTGGTTTCTTCTCTGTGGCTTGCACTACCAAATACTGCCACGGAACTCCTGGGACATCACTGTTTTGGGGTGATTGAAATACTTAACACTTATTGTTTCTGTAGAATTAATAAACGCACTTTGTAAAAATTGAAAGCAACACAGAAAAATACAAGGTGTGAAAATCACTTGAAATCTCTAACCCAGAGAGAACCATTCTGAAATCCTTCTTATTCAGCTTCAGTGGGAGGTGTAGGTTAAGATTGGATCCCTCTGCAGGGCAGTTGCTCACCCTTCAGCATGATCACCAGTCTCATTTGCTCAAGCAACAGAGCAATATTTATACTTATCACACATAATTCTAAGTTTTAGAACAGTTACTTTGGGGTAAGTATAACTGTCCCCAAACTTAAAATTATATGCGATACATATAAAGTGTTCAGACTCAGCACTTATGAATTTCTCGATAAATAGCTGAGTATATTATTAAGTTCTCACTCCTGGCAATCCTACAACATGTACACAGAATAAATATAATTTAGGATACAGAAAAACAAAATGCTGTTTACTGCTCGGCCTTCTGCAACCCTTCATGCTGCTGAAGTCACTTTCTCTGAGGTTACTAATGATTCTAATTGCTAAACCCATGGCCTAGAAGTCACCGTACTCAACTTCTCTGTAGAATCTGACATTTTTTGATCACTGCCTCCTTTATGAAAATGTCACCTTTTTTATGACTTCCTTGACACTATTTTCTCTTAATTGTCTCACTGCCCACTCCGGCCTCCTTCCTTATCCCATCTTTTTTATCAGGCTCATTCCAAGAGGTTCCCTTGAACCCTTTTCCATTTCAGTGTATGCTCTCTTTTTGGGCAGACCTGTCATACTTAATTAGCATCTAAATGTGAACAGCTCCTCAGTCTTCAGCCCTACCATCTCTTTCCAGATCTCTAGATCTGTATCTTCAACAGGAGTACTGCATGTCTCATAGATTGCTATTTAACACATCCGATAATGCCCCAAACCTGCCCTCCACTTCCATCCCTTATGTCAGTTCATAGTAGCATCATCTACCCGGTCACTAGAGTTACTGTCACATGTCACACCCTCTTCTGTCCATCACTACGACTGGCATGGGTTGTTGCATCAACAATCAGCATAACATAGTGGTCAAAACCAAGGACTCTGGAGCTGGATTGCCAGTGTTCAAACCCAGCTCTACCACTTACTAGGTGGGTGACCTTGAGCAAGATTCTTAACTGCTCTGTCTCTGTTTACTCATCTCTAAAGTGAGGATAATGATAGCAGCTTCCTCCTGGGGTCCTTGTGAGGATTAACTAAGTTCGTATTTATAAAGCACTTAGAACAGTGTCTGGCACAGAGTAGGTGCTGCATGGGAGCTTGTTAATAAATTGGTTTCTGGTATGCTCTCACTCTAGTTCATCCTTCACCTGCTAACAGAGGTGGTTAAGGGGCTGCCAATTTTTGAGTGGTCAATCAGAGGCCAGTCATTATGCTAAGTGCTTTATATGCAGAATCTCATTTAATTCTCATAACAATCTGTTAGAGAGGAGTCATTATCCCCATTTGAGAGATGAACAAACTGAGGCATTAAGAGCTAATGTACTTTGCCCAAGGTCACACAGACTATAAAGGCCAAAGTTGGGATTTTAATCCATGTCTGTCTATTCCCTGAGCCAGTGTTTACAACCAGGAAGCTACACTATACTGCTTTCCCACACCTGAGCTAGTCACCTACTGCTTAAACTTCAAAGACCCACACTGTCTGTGCTGTCATCATCTAGCCCTTCACAGCCTAGTTCCAACTTAACTTTATTTCCTGCAACTTCCCTCCATGTAGACTGCCCTTTCCTTCCTCCTTTCCTCTTTCTCTTCTTTCCTTCCTTCCTTCAACATTTATTGAATGTTTGAATTCCAGGCACCATGCTAAACTGGAGAAAACAAGAGAAAGAAGCAATTTGTCTTCACGGAGCTCATAGTCTGACACTAATTATTATTGCCAATACAGTGACGGGAATGCACCGGGGGAGGTGGGGACCAGACTAGGGAAGGGAGAGGAAGGAGGGCATAGGGAGACTTTCTTTGAGGAGGGGACATTTAGCTGCCTTAAAGGATATTTTGGTCAGACAACTTCTTGCTATTCTTTAATAATCCCGACTTCTTGCTTTTTGCCTTTGAGATTGTTAGGTATCTTTATTCCTGTCAGGTTGTTGTTTAAGGCTGTATTTCGAAATTACCTTCTCTAGGACACCATCCTTTTCTACCCACTCAGTTGAATGTTTGTTTCCTTGTACCTGCCTTAACTACAGCACATATCACACTGCAATCTAGCTATTTGCCTATCTTGCTGACAGAATTGTATTGTCTTCCAAGGAGAAGACAGTTTTATTTATTTTTGAACTGTCCTTCATTTCCAAAGTGGCATAACTGGTATATCATAGCGCTCAATAAAATTTTGTTAAACTTTGCCTATTTAAAAAAGAACATGTAAGGCCAGGGACCCTTCTGATTCAGAGTAAAACAATTCAGATTATCATTCATAATACCTAGCCCAGTGCTCTCCAGAAAGTAGGTGTTCAATAAATACTAAGTATTTGATTGCTCTGTCAGTGAAATATCTGAAGTCATAATAGGAATAAGGAAACTTATTATTAAATCTACTTCTGTGGATAAATTAGGGTTTCCATGTCTGAGTGTCAGGGCTCTGGATCAGGCATGAGAAAAATTAAGAATTGTTGGTTATAGAGCTAGTAGTGAGGATTTCCTTTCTTCCCTGGATTGTGCCATGGTTCCAGGATTTTATACACAGTTAAGGCACCAAGATATGGGGTTGTTGGAGCAGGATGCTATAGTCTACAGGAATTGCTGCTAAGAGTCTACCATTCTAGTCCACATCTGGCTAAAGGCTAAGCAATCTCTTTTGCAGCTGCTCCTGGTTCCGTCTTCTTAGACACACCAAGCAGCCATTTCCTCTCTGTGGTTGTGCCTTCTTCCTGGGAGCTTAACCCTCTCTTTTGCCTATTTCTTCCTCCTGGCAACATTTACCTATAGTAGAGGGGAATTGTTATGGTGGGCAGAGGGTGTGGTGCTGAGTTGAGAAGAATCCTCTGTTTCCTCCACCACTTCCTCCTTCTCCTCCTCCTCCTCCTTCTTCCTCTTCTTCTCTTTAGAGTTTATTGGGGTGACAGCTGTTAGTAAAGTTACATAGATTTCAGGTGTTTACTTCTGTAATACATCATCTATATATCACATTGTGTGTTCACCACCCAGAGCCAGTTCTCTTTCCATCACCATATATTTGAACTCCTTTACCCTCACCTACTACCCTCCTGCCCCCCTTGCCCTCTGGTAACCACTGAACTATTGTCTGTGTCTATGAGTTTTTGTTTCTTCATTTATTTGTCTTGTTCTTTTGTTGTTTTCAGTTTTACATACCACGTCAGTGAAATCATATGGTTCTCTACTTTTTCTGTCTGACTTATTTTGCTTAGCATTCATTCTAATCTCAAGATCCATCCATGTTGTTGCAAATGCTATTTCATCTTTTCTTATGGCAGAATAGTATGCCATGCCTTCTTCTTTTTGACCTTGTTTATCCTTTCACCAGAGGTTGAGGCTTTTTTATAACAAAAGTCAGAAAGACTCAGAGCCTATGCCTATTTGCCATGATGCCTCATCGCTCTCCAGACAAAATGATTGCAGAACTTCTAATGGTATGAAGTAAGACGTTTAGAAAGGGGAAAAATTCATGGAGGAAAAAAAAGCCAACATCAGAGATTGATCTCAGAATACTGCCCCAGTCACAGTAGTCCTGTAGTCTCTTTGGGTCTCATCAAAATTGTAAGAATTAAAAAACAAAGTACCTGTAAGAGATTTAGAATAGTATTCAGTACGTGGACAGTGAGTGCTTCAAAAATGCTAACTATTACTATTTAGAGGAAGGACCTGGGTTTCTGTCCCAACTCAGGTCTTCCAGGATAATCACTCTCACTTTCAAAGTAGGGCCACGCAGTGTGAGTGATCTATTCCCCTGCTCCTGGAGGACAGTTCACCCTGGATGCTGGACCCATTTCTGTTCTCCCTGGGTTGCTGTGGTATCTCTAGGGCAGGGGTGTCCAAACTTTTTTCAACGTTGTTCACCAAGAGCCATATCCGGTAAAATACACAAACAGCTGGGCCACTCGCTCAAGGTGAAGTACGTATTGCCTCACCTGGTTTATTTAAGTAAATTAAATATATTTTTGGAATTTGCCACGGGCCAATAAAAAATGGATAGTGGGCCGCAGTTGGCCCGCGGGCCGCATTTTGGACACTCCTGCTCTAGGGGATTCTCTTTCTTCCCAACTCTAGTTTCCCTCTTAACCCTATCCCTAATCCTTAGAAAGCTCACTCACAAGTTCAATTGGTACCCCCCAGTCCTGGTTTAAATCCAGGTGTTATTACTGACCTTTCAGGTAGACCTAGGACTGGATAATTACATTGAAATTCAGAAGCAGCATGCAATCTTTGGCACTGATGTCTTTAATTAAATCCAACAAGCATTTATTGAGCACCTAGAGATGTAAAATCTGGTGCCTTTAAATACATTTGGCTCTTAACTATATAGTCTGTTTTAGTTACACATTTTGGATGAATTCTGATCCATCTTTGTTTTATGAAGAATAAAAACAAAAATGGAAAAATATTTGCATAATTCTTTGCAAATATAAATTTCTTGTGAGGATTACTGTTCCTACAGTGCTAATATTAATTGTAATAGCAACACTGCAGCTTCCCACACAGCTGAAGGCCAAGAGGAGCCCGACGGCAGAGGTCAGGGGAGGTGCCTCCAGCACGTCCGGCCCAGCAGAGGCGGAACCTTAAGGAATGTACCCACATCCCGCCCTTTACCCCGCCCCTTTCGTCGGCGCGGCGTAGGCGGTTACCATGGCGATGACGTATGGTGGGCGGGGAGGGGCGGGGCTATGGAGAGGAGGAGGAAGATGGCGGGAGGGCGGCTCTGAGGAGACCTCGGCGGCGGCGGAGGAGGAGAGAAGCGCAGCGCCGCGCCGCGCCAGGGCCCATGTGGGGAGGAGTCCGAATCGCTGTTGCCGCCGCCGCCGTCGCTGCCGCCTCCTGTAACTGCTGGACACGAGTGGAAGTGAGGGGGAAACGTCAGGATGAAGTTCGCTGAGCACCTCTCCGCGCACATCACTCCCGAGTGGAGGAAGCAATACATCCAGTATGAGGTACCGGTGGCGGCCGGGCTGTGGGAGGACTCGGAGGGGCCACCGTCTCGCCAGTCCCGACCTCCACGGCCGCCTTCCGCTCTTGCTGCCTCCCCGCGTCCGGGCGGACTTTGACTGGGTGCCGCGGGGAGCCACTGCGGCATCCCCGTCGCGCCGGCCCCCTCCGGGCCCCACTGACCTTCCCCTCCCCCGCGGCCCCGCTGCCGCCGGGGTAACGGATATGAAGGCGGCGGGCCGGGAGGGCACAGCCTGGCCAGGCTGGGGAATGGTGGTGGGAGGGCGAGCCGCAGGTGGGGGAGTCGGGGTGTGAGGGGAGCCCGGGGTCGCTGCGGCTCCGCTCTAATCCCCTTTGCCCCACTCACCCTGACCTCTGGTCCCCACCCTGGGCGAGCGACTCCTTGGCAAGGTTGGCTCTTGTTTCATTTTGCTCACCTCTCACCAAGGAATCCTTCTCTTTCGAGATAAGCCCCTCCAGTTATTTCGTTCATTCCACAGAGCCCTTCAGCTTTTCTCCACTTGCCCGCTGTTGACAAAGGCTTTGTAACAAGGTTGAAACTTGATTGAAATGTACATCACATATGCAGTGGTTACGGTATGCAGACGTAATCAACTCTTCTGTGTTGATAATAAGACGGCGACTCGCGTTTTACTGATTGCATGAAGTATCCAAAGTAATCACATCTTTGGTTTTGGCTCTTCTGTTGTTTTGGAATGAAGGGGGAAGAGGAAGGAGGAAAGAGAAGAGCATTATGAAAATTGTCAGATTATTTTCCCTAAAATTTTTGTTAACTAGTGGGGAAGTACTAGATGATAAACAATGTACTTTTAAAGCATACCTGTGTATTACGGAGATCATGACATTCCCCCCTCCTGCCCCCAATTTCTGTGATAACAGCTCCTGGAGGGTTTTTAATAGTGATAAGGAATGGAACGTTAACACAGGGAAAAGTAAAGATAATGGACCCACTTACAGATTCAGAAGGCAAGATACCTGGAGGGCTTTAAGCATTGCGATAGGTTATTATCAGTAGCTGGCAATTCAGCTCCTGGATAGAGAAAGAAAGACTTACCTGTAAGCTCCAGGAATTCACATCTATGTTATGTGCAAGAACAAAGAGTATAAAATCAATAGGGAACACATATGCTGGGTCGATTTTATGAATTAAAATATTTTAGTTCTCTATTTAATTTCTGTTTAAGTTCAGTGATAGGATGTTTAGGCAATAGCACAAGTTTATTTATTCATATAACAGTTGTAATAATTGAAGGATACAGGGAAAGCGATGTAGATAGGTTAAACAGAATGTTGAAGATTGTAAAATAAATTCACCTTGTAACATACAGTGTTGGTTATTGTGAGAAATGAAAGGCCTAAAATTATTAATGCTTTCTTGTCACTTAATTTTCTTACAGTGTTTTGTGGCTACATTTGGAAGAATGAAATAAGGGAGTAGCTTTTCAGCCTGTAGAGTTTTTGATTTATTATTTCTAATAACATTCGGTCAGTTTTAAAACCTTGGCTAGAGTCCAGATGATGGTTTTTATTGAAGGAGGGTATTGGTCTTTCATCTTTCTAGTAGTAATTTTCAGCACCACTGCCAGTTCTTCACAGAGGCATAGGACACAGCATGCTGAAGCAACATCTTATACTTGTTACATAGTACGGAATGCTTGATTTGGGCAGAAGTAATAGTGGCTGTGTGCTGTGATTCATTTGAAGTATTATAGTACTTAACTGTTTCATAGAATTGTATTAATTTGGAATATCTGGGGCTGGAAAGGGAAGCATACGATTTAGTTTGAAAATACAATTACCTCTTGATTTGTAATGTCAGCTTTGTGACTGGAGTAACCACAGTAATTCTGGGACTCCTCATTCACATACTCCATTTGGATACTAGTCCTAAATGGTTACTTTACGGTTGATCACAGAGGGACAAAATACCTGAGCATATGTGTGACTGCATTCATTATGTTTCCCGGGCCAATTATAAATTATTTTTTGAAAAATTCACTTATTGTCGATAACTGAAATTTTATTCTGCAGAGAGTCCCTAAAATGTGACTCCTGTCCTGGATAAGCTCATTGTTTGGTAGGCAGCATTAAAAAGGGGGCATTTTTCTTTGTGAATTGGTGCCATTAAAGACATTTTTTTATAGGGTTGGGATCTGTGTGTTACATGTTGTTTCTCAAGAACTGGTACTGTTCCTTTAAAAATACTTAAAAGAGGCATGAATAAGAGTATTTGGAGTCCAGAAATTTTGGCAGTTTAAAAACTTAGGGGAAAAAAGGACATCATAAAAGATGTTAGCCTTTGCTGGAGAAAAGAACCTTCTTGTAATGCAGTAATGTGTAGTTTCTTATGTATGAAGATGATACTCTGGAAACAGAACAAACACTTGAATTTGTTTTTCAAGCCCTGGTAGTGAAATTTTGGAGTATTACCTAGGGTGTTTTCTAGGCTGTAAACCACTATGCTTCAGCTTCTTTGGTTTTTATGTCATTTCACTATGTTCAGTTTTACTAAACAGAGCTTTAGATAGAAGCTGAAAATTTTGTTTTACATCCATAACCATATGTATATTGGGTATACATGGTCACACGATAAGTGCTAGTTCTTGTACATGTTAGCTGTGAAACCCTCGGGACAGCCTTTTTGCCTTTCTAGGGCTCTTTTCTCCTCCATAAAATAAGAATATAGGGCCAGAGCTTTTCAGGGTCTATTGTAGTTCATAGGTTTTTTTAATTTAACTTTTAATGGTTTTTATTCCTTGGATTGTTAAAATTGTTAATGTTAATGCTCCATCAATATCCTGAAAATTATTGTTTGTAATTTAAAGATAAATTGTGAAGTTCCTAGACTCAATCTTCATAGGCAGAATAATGAAGCATAAAAGAAGAGGGCAACATGGAGAACCATGTAAAGAAAATCTCTGTGGTCCCATTTCTGTATAGTTTTTAGAAAGAATAAACACAAATGAGCAGAGACTATTCTATTCCTGTTTTCAGTAATCTATTTGAGTATAAATCTTGGCATATAAAATAAAACATTAATAAGTCTTTGTAAGAACACTTTTTTGATTTAGAATCAGTAATTGTATATTTTAAAGCTCTGTAATTGATTAATCAAAATTAACTTAGACCAGTTTCAACCTAATAGACCAGTATGGCCATGTTAATATTTTACAGAATATTAGCAGAAGAAGCAAATATATTTGGTGCCGTAGGCTGCTGACTTGTGTTTTCTTCCCTAGGGTCCTATGCTGCTTTGGTTTCTCAGGAACCAGGAATGATTTTTTCAGTGTATACTGTAGTTTTGTAAGATACTAAAATAATGAGGTATCTAAATTTTACTCTTTTAAAGTTTAAAGGGAATGTAGAGGTTATCTACCTCCTTGTTTTTTTAGGCAAGGAAACTAAGATCCAGAGAGGTTAAGTCACTTGTCCAGGATTATACTATATAGATACCTAGTCTCTTGAGGACAGATGTTTAAACTGTGGGGGTCAGGTCACCCTAGCCTGGCTTTGTGACCCTGATGAAGTCACTTCCTCTTTCTGGGCTTTAGGTTCTTCATCTGTAAAGTGAGAGAACTGGACTGCATCGTTTCTAAGCACATAGCCCTATATTTTTAAAGGACCCATCTAGCTATAAATTTCTGATGTTTTTATGGCTTAATTATGTTTGATATATGAAGAGGAAAGAATTTAAAGGACTATTATTAATAGCATCTTTTTAAATTAACAATGTCCTTTCAAAAATTTTTGATAAGATTTTAATCTGTGAATGGAAAGCTGATCCAATGAAACTCTTTTGTTTAACTTAAATAGATAAAAACTGATAGTCATAGATTAATTTTTTTGTTGCAAGATTTGGGAAGGGATTCTGATAAACTACACGTCCCTTATTTTCAAGTGTAAGGAAACATTGCCATAACATCATTGTGATTTTCATTTATAGAACTCTCCCATGAGAACACTTGTGTTGCAGGCTTCAGTTTCCCAAAGGTATTATGTTGATTAGTTAGGGTTAACTTGCCTTGCTGGAACTTGTTTGAAATTTCCAGTTTGGCCACCCGATGGGGCACAAACCACACTTTTTCTTTCAGCGCTTCTGCAAATGCTAGTATAGCATATTTAAGATAACACTTGTAAATGATTGTGTCAGACGCCTAGCATTTACAAATGTTTCTTAAATGAGTGAATGAATGTTGTATAAGACAGGAAGGTACTACTGTTTATTGTCTTTGTATGATAAAGTATGTTAGGGTAAGTATTCTGGAAAGGTTATACTTGTCCATCCATCCCTGAAGGTTGGTTTTGGATCAGCTTTTGGGTGAAGGCCCAGATCCTAAGAATCTTATTTGACCTGGGGTGGCCATGGAAAATTAGTCCTGGCTTCAAATCCAGTCGTAATCTGGAAAGCATTTGAAAGACTGATTGAGTTGTGCTGGTTAGGGGCTTCAAATATATTTGTGTCATATCCCCCAAAGGAGAGTACCCAAAACTCACATGGAATAAGAGAAGGTGGTATTGGAACTGCTTTGTTATACTCATTTTTATGCATAAGACAAGGAAGAAATAAAATTTTACTAATAGATCTAATAAATGGATTGATACCTTCTTTAGGAGGTATTCTGAGGGAAAGAGAGAGAGGATTGCTAATAGTTTTCTCACTTTCCACCAAATAGCAATTAATGCAGTTTATGGGTGCATAGTTAAATGAATTTATGTATATTATGGAGTTTTCTCTAAACTAACTCTTATAAAATGGATGTGACTTGAAAGACTCTTGTAAGCAAGCCTCAACAATAAATAATAGCAATAATCCAAGCACATGTGAACAACAAGAAAATGGCAGAGCTGACAATTCCATGTCTAGTACTAGCTTTTTGTCAGCCAAATTATAGATAAAAACAGTGACACTTTAATACACCTGGCAGGAAGTTCCCCCAAAATTTCAAAATAATTAAGGTAATTCTTTGAAATGAGATTTTTACATCCACTGTCATCCACAATGAACTTCACCCTAAATATTATGTATATTATGTATTAAAAGTATTCTGCCTTTGTGAGGTCTGTTTTTCAGCTCATAATATTATTATCAAGTTTCAAAATCAACTGAATCCTGAAGTTTGAACTAGAATACTATATCACAAAATGTTAAACTAAGATTTTAAAAAATAACGAGGCTTTTCACTTACGTTGTTCTTTAAAAGTATTGTTATTGATGGTAATTTTTTAGAGTTAAAAAAATTTTTGTACTATTCATAAATGAAAGGTAAAAATTACTTTGTTATTTTCTTATGTTTTAAAAACTTCTATTTAGAAAATTCCATGTTTTATAATGTACACAGTTTTAGAAGGATATAATTTACAAATATACAGGAGGTGCATAGTAAACCTCTTTTTTTTTTTTAATAGGGATGTGACATAAACAGAGTTTTGAAGACTTTGCTCAAGTTGTACAGCTTAAGCAAAGATAGTTTGTGGGTTGTCTGGTATTGAGCTGGCTTTTAGGATTGAGAGTGTCGAAATTCACGAGGGTTCTTGCCTTCTCAGGGCTTCCCCTTACCTAGTAAATGCTAAAAGAAGCCAAGCAGACAAAGCTCATGAACAAATGCTTTAAAAATTATTCATTCATTCAACACATATTTGTAGCGGTTCTGATGTTTGCTATAGGGTGATAGATTTGTCGCTAAATTCTAGCTCTTCTATTATCTTAAAAATAGAAACAGCCAAACAATATTTTTTGGTTTTTCTTTTTTTTATATGTTTTTTTGGTTTTATATTTCAGTCAACATACTGTTTTACAAATTAAAATGGTGTGGCAAGGGAAGATTGCATGTTGAGGTCTTGGGACACTGTTATAAATTTGGATAACTTATGTAAATGATATGAGACTTTCTCCTTAGCTTTTCAAATTTTTTATGTTATACACCTTTAAATCTAATTTGTTTATAAGAAGAAATTTAGTGACCTATTTTCATCACCAAGCAGTTGTGGTGTCTATAGGGACTGATCAGAAAATCCTTAAAACATTGTTTATTTATTAGAGGTCAGAGGAAAGTACAATTAACCTGCTGTAAGCATAACTTACAATTTTGTTAGCTCTGTAACAAGAGGGACAATATGTTAATTAAGAAAACAGTCATCTTACTTACTGAGGACGACCTGCAGTCTTTAGAAAGCTCGTACACCAGCAATAAGGAAATATAAGTCCTTAGACCCAGTTCTGTCACTGACTATTCGTTCATAAATAGAGACCAAGTGATTTTTTTTTTTGAAAGATTGAAGTGGGAACTTTTTAGATTATGGTGTGAGATACTTATTTAAATTAAATTGGTAAAGTTATAATTCAGAGTAATCCATGTGCTTTGTGGGCTTTTCCTTAGAGTAGTGTTCTTAAACTTTTTGGTCTTGGGACCACTTGAAACTCTTAAAAATTATTGAGGATTCCAATGTCTACTGATATGTGCTGTATTAGAAATTAAAACTACGAAATGTTTAAAATACAAAAGTGTACAAGCACACCTATTAGCCGTCAGAGACATGACATCACACTTCATGTAGCCTTTGGAAAACTCCACTTTGTACTTGTGAAAGAATGAGAGTGAAAAAAGCAAATGAAGTTGTAGTATTATTACGAAATAGTTTTGACCTTTTGGGTTTCCTGCAAAGATTGCTGCCTGAGAGCACAGGACTCCTTTCAGAAAGTTTGGACATGGCTTAAGAGAAAGCTCTCTAGTCTTAGGAAGCACGTAAGAGAATATGGAAACTCCATGGGTGAGGATTCTCTGGTGTCCCCTCCACCCCCACCCCACCCCACTGTAAAAGACCATAGAGAAAGAAAAGTTGGTTTCCCGGGGGTTCCATTTTCTTTTTTTTGAGTTAGTGGAAGTGTAGTCAGCTTGTCATTAAAGTGAATTAATATTGGGCTGCCAAGAATCAGATGTTAGCTGCTTTACTATATGTTATCTCATTTAATCTTCACAATAATTTTGCAAGATGGATGATTTATCTTGATGAGGAAAGCCAGGCTTAGAATGTGGCTACACACCTAATAAATAGAGCCAGAATTTGAAATCAAATCTGTCATACTTTGGAGTTCTTGCTTTCATATGGGAATTGTAAATAACAACAGTGGTAGTAGCTGTGGCAGTAACAACAGCTGTTATATTTTGAGTGCTTACTGTGTAGAGCACTAGGGTAAGTACTTTAACATTTTTTTTCTCTTCATAGCATGCTGTTTAAGTAGGTTGTTAGCTCTCTTTATAGATTGGGGAAACTGAGTCTTAGAGCCATTAAGTAACTATGTTGATGTTGCCAATTGTGGATAGCAGAGATGAGATTGTAAGAGCCCCTGCTCTTAATTCCTACCTACATCAGACTGCTTTATGAAAAATAAATAAATTCACCTATTTATGCATACACACATACCTACATACATACATGCATTTATGCATGGTCTGAGCTGTTTTCCAGCACCTGCTGAAGTAATGGCTGGTCTGTTTTTAGTCCTAGGTCTGGTCTGGGTGTGGCTTGGAGGAAGTAGAGTGTGGTGTGGAAGTCAGAGTTCACCTCTGTTAATTTATATTTTCTTTAAGATTATCGGTGTAACTATTATTAGGTAAGCAGCTGGTACATAGAGGAGCTTATGAAGGTGAGCCATAAGAAAAAGATAAAGGTAAAAAGAGGAAGGTGAAGAAAAGTGGACATACTCGTACCTGTTACTATGTCACAGTTCAGGCATTTGGCTTCTAGATCATAGATCATAGAATATTAGAACTGTAAGGAATTTCAGAAATTATTTAGCCCAATTCCCTTTTTTACCTAAATGGGAAATGAGGTCCAGAGAGGTTAAGTGATTCAAGGTCACATGGCTTGGTTAGTGGCTGAGTTAACACAATCACCGATCACCCTGATTCATTTTATTACTTTTTAAAAATAAATATATGTGTGTGTATATATATATATATATATATATATATATATATATGCTAGTATGATGTATACAGAGACCAAACTCTTCTGAAGCCAGATGCTAGGTTCATGTTCCAGCTCTAAAATTTACTAGCTGAGTGACCTCAGACAAGTCACTTAACTTCTCTGTGCTTCAGTTTTCTCATCTGCAATATGGGGATAATAATAGTAGTTTTATAGGCCTTTTGTGAGGATTAAATGAGTTAATATATAAAAAGTGCCTAGAACAATGTCTGGCACATAGTAAGATATATATACACACACACACACACATATATTTAAAATTATTTATCTTGCAGAGCTCAACATTATTAGATAATGTTAGGTTAACAAAATTTTTGTCAGGGAAACCGAGCCTCAAAGCTTGTCCCTCTGGGCTTGTCTAGTTTAGGTTTTCTTGGAAAATGGCTTTGTTGATTTTAGCTATTATTCCTGTTATCTGTGATACTTATATTAATAAATTGTCCTTAACCTTTGTATATGTACTAGTAAGAAAACCTGATGGGAACAGTTATGTGGTTTTGAAATAAATTAGTTCAACCTGGTCACTTATAATTTCTATTCATTTCAGTATCTGTGTGTTCTTTTTCTTTTTAAATTGTGAAATTCATGTGTGTATTCTTAAGGATGGCTAAATAGCTTACATAAATAGCTTACATGAGTTGAGTTTTTAATGGATATCTAATTTTAGTTCTTTTCAATTTTATAATAAAATTTAATTTTAATACTAGTATTGATTTTAGAGTTGAAAACAACCTCAACATCTTGGTTTTACAGATGAATAAATTGAGGGCAGAGAGGCCATGATATGTAGTCAGTCTTATAACCAGCTGATAGCAGAGCCTGGAATAAGAATACTGGCCTTCTCACTACTGTACCTTGTTGGATCTTATCACTACATATGAACATTTCTTTGCTTTTAAATTTTAAGAATGAATTGTCTCTGTAAGAATCAATATGAATTTAAATGTTTTTGTTAACAATTACTCAACTACTCTGCATTAATACATTTAATCTAAATCTAATCCATTAGATCACATTAACAGCCTAAAATAGTTCTTGTGTGTGTTGGTTAAAAGACTGTGTAAATTATGAGAATCAAACTAAAAATATTATTGTTTACTTGACTATAGAAAATTAGCCATTGCCCCATCTAGGTAGAAACCTGTTTTAGGTGAGACAGGACTAAGGAATTACGGTAAGGCTTAAGGGGTTAGGTAGAGAGCAAGACTCAGGAAAGTTGAAAAATCGTTTGGCCATTCCTCTGTAACATAATCTGTGTTTGAAGTTAACAAAGGTTATCAGTGTTAAACGTGTACACGAAGAGCACATTCTCATCTCTTCTGATATGTTATGAAGCCAAAGTTGGAGCATATATGACTAGAGAAGATCAGAATATGTATTATATTAAACCAATTCATAAGTATTCTTGAATGCCCCCTTCTTTGAAAACAAAAAAACAATAATGATGATAATAAGAACAGCGAATGTTTATTGAGTGTTTCTGGTGTGCCAAGCATTTTACATTTAACCCTTACCCTCTAAGGTAGGTTTTGTTATCCCTGTTTTAAGAAGACAGTAAGTCTTAGATTGAATGGGTTGCCCAAGGTCACAAAGCTAGTGAGTGGTAAAACCAGAATTCAAACACAAGTGTGTTTTATTTCAGCGCCTAGATTCTTCACAGGGTGATACACTGTCAGACTTCTGCAAGGGGCTGGAGATGTAGAGATAAGTAAGACCCTGCCCTAGAGGAGCTCATAACTTCCGTGGTCTCCTAATCGTAGTACACTGTGATTATGTTACAGAGGGATGGCCAATCGATCTTGTTCTGGAGAGCGAAGGTGTTTATCTTGGAAGGTATTACGGAGGTAGTATTTGAACTGAGTACTAGAGATTGAATAGGGTTTGATCACATGGTGAAGAGGGGAAGGGCACTGGGGGCAATCTGGGTAGAAAGAGTAACACTGAACAAAGGCATAAATAGGTGGACGTGTCCAAGCGTATTAATGGAATTTGGTTTAGTTGACGTTGGAGAGCCAATAGGGTGAGATTGCAAAGGTGGCCTGGGAGGATCAAGGGATGGAATATCATGCAGAGGAGTTTAAATGTTTCCTGGGTGTGAACCATCAAGGATTTTAAAGAAGAGATTAGGTAGGGGCCAGGGATCAGTGCAAAGGGAGATGTGCAGTTTAGATCGTGGAGGATGCATTGGAGAGGAAAGACCAAAGACAGGAAAGCTAAATAGATTAGCTAAAAATAATGAGGAGGGGGCTTGAATTAATATGTTATTTAATCTGTTTTAATACGTACTTTCCCCAGATTTTAACACCCGAAGTCAGGATACATTTTATAATTAATGCTCATAGATTAATTGACAGACTTTTTTTTCGTTCTTAGGAGAACATAAAATAATGGTGTATATTACTATTAGTGGCATCTTAAATTTGATGAAATATGATAGTAATAATACATAATATTTACTGAATGCCCACTGTATGTCAGGCAGAGTAGTAGATACCTGTCAGCATCCAGCATCTGGCAGCCTCTGGCATATTTAGCAACTTAAAAACAAACATATATATATATATGTATACACATGCATATATACATATATACATATATATACATATATATATTATACACACACATATAACAGAAAGTGACTGAAAGGCCATGGAATCTGCCTGAGGTGTCATTAAGGGATGAGAAAGAGATTCAGAAGAGCACGGGAGAAGGCAGTGAGTGGAGAAAATTAGAAGTTCATGCCTGTCCCCTACGGTGTGGTGGCTAGAGCTCTGGAAATGAATGCTTTGGTATTAATTTAGAGAAATTTTTTATTCTTTTAGTTTTGTTTATTCAGTGAATGTGGATTTAGCCTTTTTACTTAGTTTTATTTAATAAACTCAAATGTGATCAGCAATAATGAAATTGAGATATTTTTTCCTGTTTTTCAAATATTTTTAATAGCAGGTAACTAAATCATGAGGGGTTGAGTCACACAGAGTTCATGCATCTTTTGATAAACCTTTCTTTTTGAGTAGAATAACCTTATTTGAAATACGAGTTTTTCAAATTATGCTGCCATTAGATATTTGCTAAAGAAGGTTGCAAAATGTTTACTCTAGGATTTGTTTGCTTAGTATCATGGACTTTCAAAAATTCAGTTCTTGATAGATTGAGAAATTAGAATTGAAATTGTAATAACCCTGTGAGCTTGGGCAAGTCATTAGCCTTTCTGTACCACAATTTGTCATCTTTAAACTGGGGATAATCATGATGCCTACTTTAGTGGATCATGTGAAATGCAATGAATTAATAATTGGGAATCACTTAGTATAATAGTATAATACTAGTATAGATATTGGAGGTGAAGGAGTGAAGAATTCAACATAATGTTTTAAATCTCGGGAAACTGGTAGAGAATAACTACTTTGGGGGTGGTAAACTCATTAAATTAGATCTTAAATATACTGATTTCATGTGTGAAATATGTATTAGAGATAATAGCAGGAATTTGAGATTGTATCAAAAGATGAAAATGTTATAATTGAGATAGTAATTAAAGAATTCACTAAAGGAAAGTATATAAGGCAGAAAAATAGAAACACAGTAGAGGAAATATTGGAAAATACATCGTCATAAGAGTCAAGGGTCTTAAGGGTAAATGGAGTATCAGAAGTGACATTGTAGACAGATCAGTGAGAACAAGGATTAAAGATAGGCCTTTGGATATGACAAAAGGAGCCCATTGTGAATTTTGAACATAAAATGTCTTTTGCTAACTATTCTGGGTTTTTAGAGGTTAAAGTCATTGAGGCAACACATGTGTATTTCTCATTAGAGAAATTTGCCTATTAACAGAGTGAGGAAAATAGGATAGAACCATTAGGAATGAGAAGAATAAAGGAAAAGGTTCTTTGAGGATATTTGAAGGTAGGAGAGAAAATAGCTTTAATTTTATCTAAATTTTTGCTTTAATTGCATTTCCCTCATTTATTGCATGTGAGACCTTTAAAAAGTTGTTTTATGTTTCTGAACCTGTTTTGTTTTTGTAAAATGGGGATAATATTTACCTTTCAAGGTTATTGTGAGAATTAGATATAATAATATATGAAAGTGCCAGCAAGGGCCTGATCTCTAGAAGGCACTTTTCAATGAAATATAGCTGTTAACTTCTATCATTATTAAAAATAAGCCACAGGAGTAACTTTTACTCATTTATTTAGTAGACATTATTTTAGAGTGTTACTCAGCCTTTTAATATAACAAGACCCCCTTTCAGTGGCGTGAAATTTCTTGAAACCAAATGATGGGAGTTGTACTTTCAGAATCCATTGTTTGAGGAACTGCATTCTGACAAAATGAATTGCTATTATTTCATAGATTCTGAGATGCACATTCCCTGGGTCCACATCCCAACACTTTTGAAACTGGGTTTCATCTTACTGATGTCATAGTTTAATTGGTAATGTTTTTCTTCCTTACTGGTATATAAAACAAGGGTGTGTTTTAACAACTAATCAAATAGAAAGATGATGTATTCTGTAAGTACAGATATCTTCATATATTTTGACAAGTAGTAGTATATTTGTGGGAAACATTATTTAGCCTCCAAAGAATACCTAGTTTGTGAAGTTTTTGTAGTATTGAAGTTAGAGCCGTGAAGTGGTGTGAGACCCATGGATTAGAAACAATTTTTATGGGTATATAGGAAACAGCATCACAGTGCCTTTGGGTTCCTTTTTGTTTTCTTACGGATAAACTGGCAAACCAAGAGCAGGAGTGAGAATTTTATTTTTTGATAACTATTACATCTGGGCAAAATCCAATATATTTTACCAACCTGTATAAACTTTAAAATTTAAAGAGGGCTGGAAGCCAAAAGCACTAAGAACTTTTCTTGTGACTAGTAAATGAAAGAGTTTGAATTTTGTTTAGAAATAAAATATTATGAATATTGGGAAAAATAAGAAAGAACTTTGCATTTTGATATTTCATGAAACTGGAAATGCTATAATTCAATAAAAATAACAGTAGCTAACACTTTAAAAAATTAACTGATGTGTTGATTTTAGATATTTAGTTTTTGTATTACAAAGTCTTTGCAGTTTACATTTTGAACTTGTATTGTGCTAGGTGCTGTGGCCTATAAAAACTGAAGTGAGATTGCTCTCTGCCTTCAGAGAATTTACAACTGTCATCACAATAAATGAAGGAATGAGCCATATAGATTTAATTAGTTAGAAGAGAGCGTTTGTTATCAGCTTTATTTTATCATCAGAATAGGATCCTCAGACAAGGAAAATGCTGATTTATTCTTCTGTCAGACCTGCTTCAGCTCTGAAGTGTGGCTATATGACTTTTCAAGGGCACTCAGTGTAAGTTAAAGAACACTGTTGAAGGCTTTGACATACAGGAATGCAATTTTGTTTATTGTTAATATAAATCTCTTACTTGAAATTTTCATAGTTTTCCTTTCCATAATTTTGTATCTTTATAAGAATAAGAATTTTAGCTACTTTGATCAAGGCAAGCCAAACAGGGATGTTGGTTATGATCTAATAATATGTGCATTCTGTGATATGAAAATTGTTTTTCAAATTTAGCCTCATGAATTATCTATTGCTGTGGCTTAAAACAAAAATTTAGTAGATTAAAACAATAATCATTTATTATCTTATACTGTTTGTGTGTATCAAGAGTCTGGAAGCAGCTTAACTGGGTGGTTGTGGCTCAGGGTATTTTGTGAGGTTGCACTCAAGACATCAGCCAGGGCTGCAGTCGTCTCAAGGGTAGAGGATCCCGTTCTAAGACGGCTCACTCAGGTGGTTCACAGAATTCTGCTAGTTTTTTTCAGGAGGCCTCAGTTCCTCACCCCTTGGACCTCTTCATAGAGCTGCTTCAGTTGTTTCATGACTGGCTTTCTCCAGAGTATGTTACCCAAGAGAGAGCAGGATGAAAACCACAGTGCCTTTTATGACCTAGCCTTGGAAGTACTGTCATTTATGCAATATTCTGTTGATTATACAGGTCAGCCCGATTTAGTATGGGAGGAGATCGCACAGAGTATTACTACCAGGGAGGAAGGAATTATTGGGGGTCATCTCAGAGGCTAGTTACCACACCTGATATAAAAATCTAATGGTTTAGAAAAGTTTTGGAAATAAAAGGGAGAGTATCAGGAAATTAGAGGTAAATCTTAGAAAATAAGGTTTTGTTCCATATAGTGGGGTACATGTCTTTTTCTCAAAGAAGCATGGGTTATAGAATGAGTAATGCTGGGGCAAGATATTTCAACAACCTTTATGAGTCTTTGATCTTCAGTGGTAAAATGAGAATCATATTTACATTAAAAAGTTGTGAGCCTCTGTTAACGTAGTGTTTAAAATACTCAAAACAATATCTGATAGTAGGCATTCAATAAATGTAGCCTTTTATTACTTTTATTATTGATCAGTATTTGTAGCCATCATATCCTCAACTCTCTTGTGTATTCAACCCAATCTAATCTTGCCTCTGCCCCCATCACTACTGAAGTCATATTTTTGAAGGTCACTGGTGAGCTTCTGATCCTCACTTCTAATTACCCCCTCTTAGTCTCTTCTTGATCTCTAAGCAGCTTATTATTTTTATTTTCTTTAACTTAAGGTTATATTTTATTGATCTTACATATGGATAGTTTACATTATAGGCTCTAAAGTAGAAAGTCAGAGTCTAGGCATTCTAATGTTAGCTGTTTTACTCTCTAATTCAGTTGCAGCATTCCAGTTAGATAAATAGTTACATAGGTAGAGAGATGCATAGGTAGAATAGACATCTATATTCACCATCTAGCTCAATTATCTTAAATATTTTTGACTTTATTGAGATATAATTAACATGTAACTGTAAATTTAACGTGTACCACATGTTGATTTGATATTTATATATTGCAAAATGGTTACCACCATAGCATTATCTAACAATTCCATCCCATCACATAATTACCATTTCTTTTTTGTGGTGAGAACATTTAAGATCTGGTTTTCAAGTAGATTATAATTAATAATAATACAGTATTATTAATTATAATCACCATGCTGTACATTAGATCCTCAGAACTTGTTAATCTTATAACTGGAAGTTTGTACCCTTTAACCAGTATCTCCCCATTTTCCTATCCCCCAGCCCCTGGTAACCACTATTCTACTCTGAGTTTGGCTTTTTTAGATTCAATATGATAAGTGATAATCATATAGTATTTGACTTTCTCTGACTTCTTTCACTTAGCATAATGCCCTCGAGGTTTACCCAATTTGTTGCAAATGTCAAAATTTCCTTCTTTTTCATGGCTGAATAATATTGCAGCAAACACACTTGTGCACGTATGCGTGGACCCCATCTTCTGTATCCATTTATATGTTGGCATACACTTAGGTTGTTTTCATGTTTGGGCCATTATGAATAATGCTGTAGTGAACATGAGGGTGCAGAAATCTCTTCTATAACAGCCTTTGATAGTTTTTAATCTCTCTTCCTTTTGGAAATGCTCCTTTAGTTTTTGTGGTACTGTATGCAAGGTCTGCCAATTAAGTTCGGGAACTTGTTGCAACGATATTGCTAACCTTTTTTGATATCAGAGGAATTATTCCTTATGAATTTGTACCAATTGGACACACAGTTAACCAAGTTTGCTATTTGGAAGTGCTGAAAAAGGCTACATGAAAAAGTTAGACAACCTGAACTTTTTGCCAACAATTCATGGCTCTTGCATCACGACAATGCACCAGCTCACATGGCACTGTCTGTGAGGGAGTTTTTAGCCAGTAAATAAATAACTATTGGAACACCCTCCCTACTCACCTGATCTGGCCCCCAATGACTTCTTTCTTTACCCAAAGATAAAGGAAATACTGAAAGGAAGACATTTTGATGACACTCAGGACATCAAGGGTAATAGGATGACAGTTCTGATGGCCATTCCAGAGAAAGAGTTACAGAATTGCTTTGAATGGGGGACTAGGCACTGACATCGGTGTATAGCTTCCCAAGGGGTGTATTTTGAAGATCACTACAGTAATAGTTAGCAGTGAGGTACGTAGCACTTTTTCTAGGATGAGTTCGTGAACTTAATTGTCCGACTTCATACATCTCATTTTGTACCTTATTGCTGTTTTGTATTCCAAAAGATTTCGTTGTTGGCCCATTTCTCACTTTTTGAGAAATTTCATTTATTTAGTCTAGGCAGTTTCAAATCAGCTATAGATTATTTCATTATCGACGATTTCCAACTCTTAACCACTAGCTTTGACCTATTTTCCAAATTGTAGATCTCTATTTTTATCTGTCTCCTGACCATCTCAGTTGTCCTATTGGATACCTAAAGTGGTTTGTTAACCCAAACTCCTATCTTTTCTTTGCCCAAGTTTTTTCTTTGTTGTTGTTTTCTACTTGGTTAATAATATCACTGATCATCCTTCTTTTTACCTGGGCTCAAAATGTTGGAGAGCTTCCATTCCCTTAATTCATGTTTAGTTGTTTGCCTGATTTTTGTTTCACTTCTTGATATTTCCCCTTTCCCAATGAAATTTCTTTTCATTGCTACTGCTTTAGTTAGGCCTTCAGTATGCTTTGTTCATCTTTTATTTTAGTATTTAACATATTATGTTTGAATTTGTCTTTATGTGTGTCTTCTCCATGTTTGATTCATCATTACAGTTGACTCTTGAACAACCTGGGGGTTAGGAGTGCCAATTCCCCTTGCAGTAGAAAATGCGAGTATAATTTTGAACTCCCTCAAAACTTAACTACTAATGAATAGTCTACTATTGATTGGAAATCTTACTGATAACACAAATTTAGTCAATTAATACATATTTTGTATATTATATGTATTATAGGCTGTATTCTTATAACAAAGTAAACTAGAGAAAAGAAAACGTTATTAAGAAAATCTTAAGGAAGAGAAAATACATTTACAACATTTATTTAAAAGCTGTTTATATGAGGACCCATGCAGTTCAGACCCATGTTCAAGGGTCAACTGTATTTATTTAGAGCCTGGCATAGTAAACAGAATATACATCTAATAACTTTCATTGAATGAATAAAGCTTAGTAACTTACTTAATGATAATATTAAATAATGTAGAAATATTTATTTTGCACCTCTTTTATGCAAGTATAAACAAGGTGACAAAAACCCTGACTTTCCAGTCAAATGGGGAACAAGTGACATAGATAAGTAATGAAAACATAAGGTAGAAATGTTAAGTGCTATAAATGGTTTCAAATGGAGTACTACAATATTTCATAGGAGGGAGTGATGATATCCAGCTGGAGGAATCAGAACAAAGCATAAAAGAGGTTAAATTCGATCAGGACCTTAAAGGATGGTTAAGATTTGGAAATTAGATTTAAAAGATGGGAGGTAGGGGAGCGAATTCCAGGTAGAGGCAATAGTAGTAAACAAAGGCAAAGATGGAAGAAATATTGAGGTTGCTAAAATGAGTAGTAAGTAATTCATTTTGGCTTTAGGGTCAGATTATGAAAATGAAATTGGTTTTCTCCAGTTTGGAAGATAAGCCTACAAACGTAGTTTGGACCATTCTGGGTACCTTAGACCGGTAGATGAGTATAGGCTTTATTCTTGTAAGTTTTGAGCAAGACAATCAGACTGATGCTTTGGAAACATTGATATGGCAACAGTTTGTCAGATGTGTTAGAGAGATGAAAATCTATAGATTGGTAAACCAGTTAAGAGTCTGTTGTAATAGTTCAGGTAAAAGGAAAGGAGAGAATGAATGTAAATGAGATTGTGGTAGTGGAATTGATTGAACCAGATTACTGAACTCAGGGGTGGAAAGGAGAATGTAGGAATGTGAACTCCACCAGGACAGGGATTTTCACTTTCCACATGATTTATCCCAGGTTCCTAGAACAGTGCCTGGCACATAGCAGATTCTCAGTAAATTACTTGTGGAATGAGTGAGACAATGATAACAGATTATGCATCGCTGTTATTTGGATACTGGCCATAATGTTAACAGAAATAAAGAACATAAGAAGAGCAGGCTTTGCGAAGAAAACGAATGGAATTTTGGACATTCTGAGTTTATTTTAGTAGACATGTGGCTGAGGATATAGATTTGGGATTTATTTACATGTAAATAATAAAAGCTATGTCAGTGAATGTCAGTATGCTAGTATGGATATTTACAAACGTGAATATGTCATATATTCTAAATGACTTCTTCCTATTATAAATTATATGTTTTATACATTTAGTATGCATTTAATGAATTCAATAATAATTAAATGTTTGTAACAGCTTTTGCATATCGAATTGCATTTTACCAATGGGGTACTTTTGAATTCCATGAAAATTTTGAGTCATGCATATTCCTTTTAATATACTATAGGTTTTGGATTTTTAAGTATGTGCAAGAGTACACTGATTTTAAATTTTAATTGATTATAAGAATTTGTGTAAGAGTTTTTATTGACTTTATAGAGTATTTCTACCATCAAAGCAGAGCTAGGTTAGTTTATTTCTATTTTGGGATAAAAATGAAGATTAATTAATGGAGACTCTTTATACAGGACACATAAGAATGCTAGAATGCCCTCTTTTGAGGTTTATGATTTGATTTACAGAACTGACCTTAGAACTTTGTGTTAGGAAAACATGACTGATTTCTAGCTGATGAGCCAGAGAAACCAGGTCAGATGTAACTCACTTCCACATTATTCACAGACTACCCAGTATTTCTGGGGAAAAAAATTAAACAGGAAATGCAAAAAGAAGAAGTGGAAACTGAAAAAGAGAAAAAATCTCTTTTCTGTGATGCTGTAGGTCAGCACATGATGGACATATTTTTAAGCGTATATCAGAATTTTATTCAAGAGTTCCGCTTGGAAAAGTTTTCAGATAAAAAATGTCTGATGTAAATTTTATCCAATTATAAAACACTGTTAACAGGGATTATGACTCCTTTAAAGGTTTATAACAAATATTCCTTGCCCTTTGTCTTCAAATACCTGTTTATTTTATCGTTTATTAATCCAATAATTAGATTGCAGTGTGCTGACTCTAAATGAATATTGAAGCAAATGAGAGCCATATAGGTTAGATATTTTATTGATGGAAGCGATCATATTTCTAGTGTGTTATATATGAGGCCAATGGTGAGTTGGTAGGAAGTAGGAATTTTTCTAGCTTCTGATCTCCTTCGTCCTCAAAATGATCTGTGAAACCTATCTGTGCTTGGAAAGGAGATAAGAGGTGATCTATGGGTTATTAAAAATCAACAAGACATTTGTATTGGCAGTATTATTGCGTACGTATTAAATTTGACCTATACCCTATTTTGTACAATAGATAACCTTATAGAAAGTTCAAGTAATATATTTAGGAGACCTTGTTATTTAAAGCATATGTAAACTGGGCTCTCCATATATTTTCTTAGCAGTCTGTAGGTTTCCTGTGAGAATTAAAAATATAGTGTATTTATGTCAGCAGTCATCAAAAATAAAAAAGGAGCATAGTCTAGATAATCTGGAGGACCGTTTTATAAACTAGTACTGCCAGGAGATTGCAGTGCCTGTGTTTATGCTTGGCTCCATGTAGTACTATCCTACATTGTCAAGTTAATAAGAACTGAAGCATATCTACTGCATAAATGACCAGTAGAGGGCCAAATGATGCCACAGCCCATTGTATGACGTAAGTTTTGTGATAATTCACATTCTGTTCTTAACTAACATTCTTTGAGCATCTTCTGTGTTCTAGGCACTGTTCTAAGTACTCTTCATGTGTAATCGTGAATCATAATATAAGGACTTGTGTTTTAAGAATTTTTAATTTTCACAATAGACCTGTGAGGTATATGTGGTCACTATTTCTGTTTTACAGATGAGGGCACTGAAGTACAGAGAAGTCAATTTCCCAAGCTAATAAATGCTAGAGTTGGTTTTCATACACAGTGTCTAACTCTGTAGCTCCTGGCCACTCTCCTATGCTGCCGCACCTAGAGAAAGGTACTAGGGGAATTACATCAAATCCGACAGAAAGTCATTCATATAGGCATTCCAGACTCAGAAGAAAAGGTATGTTGGCAGTCAGCATTGTATTGGCGGCCAGCATTGTATTCATTCATATTACCAGTTGAGATTTTGTTTCTTCTAACAACATGTATTTTCCTGTCATTTTAATATTGGTTTTGTGGTTGTATTTGGATTGATTTTGTTAGGTTTTACTATTACGTGAGTTGTTATAAACCCTAAAAATTTTGTTCTAGTTTACATATATTTCAATAATATAACAAAAAAATTAGAGTAGAGATTACAGTATAGGTGCTGATGAACAGAATTGTTTTGAATTCTTTGGAAATCAAAGAAATCTTTTGTAATGGACATGAATACATGTATTGATTTTATTTATTATACAAATTCATAGTTTTATATAAAATATTAGATTTTCTTAAAAAGAAATGAGGAAACTCTTTTTGTTGTTTTGTGTATTTGAATGTACTCCTTCCAACCCAGGCAAGTGCTCTGGTGACTCACTAGAGACAAACAATCCATAGGTACTAATATAGACACTACTTTGTAGGCTTTTCTCCCTCGCCTTCGTTCCCAGTTGCGGGCTATTCTTTTGTCACAGGCATAGAATGGTATTCTATTTAGGGAGTACTCTAGAGTCTATTACTATAAAAAAACGCAGAGGGTCTTTTGTTCAGAGGGAAACTGAGGCAGTAAGAAGCAAAAAGAGACATTGTCCCTGATTTCACTGAGATTGTCTTGATTTAAATGAAATTATGATTCAGCCTTATAATCAAAATGAAGACTTTCATTTTTCTCTTTATAAAATTTTAATCATTTTTTTAAAATTTGTAAACTTTCCTTTTGCAAATTTAATTCATTTTCATTACATGTCAGAAATTCTACTTAGTGTGCTTTTTCAATCATCTTTAAAGTAATTTTCTCCAGAGAGGAAATCCTTTTGAATTTAAGAATTATTTACTGAGCTCCTACTATGTACAAGCCACTTTGCTAGTCATTGATGATTTATTTGGTTTCTGGTCACATCCCTTAATTTGTTTGGTACACATGCCTGTTATACTCCAGAAGTAGAAAAACCTCATGAGACATTTGAGTCTCTGATACTATCTGCTCCCGTGATAATTTATTTCCATAAGTATTCTCTGGCTGGATTTATTTGTTCCTTTCTTGTATTTTTCTACTACTAGCAATTTACTCTAAGCAATGTGTTCATTTACTCTCTTAAAATACCTATGGAAGAACTGTAACACAATCACTACAGTTGTAGGACTTCAATATGAAATTCTAATCTGTGAACTAAAATAAAGATTTTTCTGATGTTTGATAAGATCTTCTGGGCAGACTTCTTTTTTTAGACTAGAAGTTAGTAGTGTCTAAGACATACGAAATTGTAAAGAAAATGGTGAGTGTATACACCTTTTTCTTAAAAGAAAGTCCATACCTTAGGGCTTTTGTACACGAATAAGTTTCAGAACTAATGGTCAGTAAACATGAGGCTGAGCTTCAAATGTAATCTTAGGAAAGCTGTGGACCACTAATAAAGGTCGTTTCCAAAAGAGATTTCTGTTTGGATATTTTCTGTGACCACTTCCAACACCAAATATAGTTCTTTTTTTCTGGACCAACAACCATTTTCTGACCCCAACTATGTGTCTAACAATTCAGTTCAGTTCTGGCACTATCTGGAGTTCGCACAGACCCCACAGTATAAGGGCTTAGTCCCACAAGACTATTCCCACTTAAGACGCCTGCTGCAAATGGGGTACCTGGGCTACCCACACTTCTGCCTGGATAATTATAAATTTGAGGGTTCCCATGACCCCCCCTTCAGGATTGGTAATTTGCTAGAATGACTCACAGGACTCATGAAAGTGCTATACTTAGCAGTACAGACTTATAACCACTTACGGAAGAGATGCACAGGACAAGATATGGGGACGGGTGGCACGGAGCTTCCATGCCCTCTCCCAGCACATTGCTCAGCCTCTGAAACCTGAAGTTGTTTGGAGTTTTTATGGAGGTTTCATTACCTGGGCATGCTTGATGAAAGCTTTGCCATTAGTGATCGAGCTCAATCTTCAGTCCCTCTCCCCTCCTCATAGGTCTGGGGTGGGGCTGAAAGTTTTAACCCTCTAATCGGTTAATCAGGGTGTTGGTTTTTCTGGGGACCAACTCCCATCCTGAAGCTAACTCCCCCCTACTCCCACCCACTCAAGAGAATCATCTCATTAGTATGTAAAAGACAGTCAATTCCAAAGGTTTTCAGAGCTTTGTGTCTGGAAGAACAAATATTTTTTTGTTATAAAACAATTGCATTACTGTATTGCCTCAAATTCTATATAAATAGTGAATCTTACTGAATATTTTTGGATTTAAGAATGTATGACATTAACATTTTTATACATAATTTTCCTACAAAAATGCATTGATTTTTCAGTTTTCCTTGTTTTATTGGAAATCTTTTTTACTGTATATTGTCAGGCTTGTTTAGTCATGGAACTAACAGATTGGTCACTAATCTAAAGCAAGTGGTAAATTCACTTGGGCAGAATATCATTCACTAGACTTGAATACAGAGTGAGTTACTCTGGAGGTGTATTTTGTGTGTTTTGGTGTTTATATGCTTGAAACACTCTCCGCCAGTGGTTCTGAGGAGGGCTGATTTTGTTCCCAAAGGGACATTTGACAGTGTCTGGAGACATTTTTGGTTGTAACTACTCTGGTGGTGGTGGAGGGGAGTTCCTACTGTTATTTTGTGGATCCCTAGATGCCAGGAATGCTACTAAAAATCCTGCTATGCACTGAATGGCCCCTCACAACAAAGAATTATCTGGCCCCAAATGTCCTCTTGTACTGAGGTTGAAGAAGGTTGGAGGCCAATTTAGGAATCACCAATGGTTAGATGGTATTTGAAGCTTTGAAGCTGTGAGACTGGATACAGTCACCTATGAGTAAGCTTATGACCAGCTCTTGAGCTCTGCAACCTTATCCACTTAATTCTACTGTTTTGATAGATAGGGAGAAATGCTTTTCATTTCTGTCCCCAAACCACTTAGTGAGAGATCAAACTGCAACCATCCAAATTACTTAAACGTGGTTGTTTGTTAGTTTATCTACTGGTTTGGAAAAAAGAATACAACCTTTACTATCTTTATAGTCTTGAACTGTTATGAGAGGATTTTCTAGACCTCCAATAAAAAGTATTTGTATTCAAGATGAAAAGATTTCTGGAGATTGTCAGAATTCAGAATAACAGTATGAATGTACTTAACACTGCTGAATCACACACTTAAAAATGATTAAGGTGGTGAATTTTATATTATGTACATGTTACCACAATTTAAAAAATTTGTACCCAGTGTTTCATATTTTCTTCTGTAATGTTCATTGTATTCCTCTAGGACCGTTGTTCTCTATAACTATTATCTTTTAGTCAAGAGAGTCTGTGATCTCTCAGGTGATTGTTTTATTCTTTTCAAATGTCCCTTAATTTTTAAAGTGTACAAATTAGCCATTGTCTTAAAAATTAGACAATACTGGATTGGTATAAAAGTATAGTATTTTTTTTAGCTTATTAAGATTAATTGACGTATTTCACTAAATTCTCAATTTAGGGAATAACATGTAGTCATTGTGTGGATATTGAAAAAGAAGCAATTGTTTAGCTTCAAATCCTTTTAATATAAAGGTTATTCAATTCATGTATTCCTTTTCTTTCTTCTAATAGGCTTTCAAGGATATGCTGTATTCAGCTCAGGACCAGGCACCTTCTGTGGAAGGTAAGATGTACTAACCCCTACATTTTGTCACATCAAACCTCTTTTTAAGGAAAGATATTTTAAACTGCACAGTATAAAACCAATTTAACCTGCCTCATATGTAGATATTTTTGATTTTTGTAATATATGAGTATATTATGATTATATTCTATTTCAATCAAATTTTTTTTTGTTCACATTTTCCCTATGATGGATTTCTTACATGTCCGTAAATCACCTTAGAATTGTGAATCACAGATACTGGGTTAGAGTTAAAGTTCTTATTTGTGTCATGTTCATCTCCCTGAATGTATTTTCATGTCTGTCCGTCGTCCGTCCGTCCGTCCATCCGTCCGTCCGTCCATCCGTCCATCCATCCATCCATCCATCCATCCATCTGTGAATCCTTAGTCCTTAATTAGTCTGAGCAACACAACTTTTCCTTTCTACTTATGCCATTCTTTAGACTGGGACTAGTAAAACAACGGTGTCTCTCTCTCTCTCTCTCTCTCTCTCTCTCTCTCTCTCAGAATGCAGAAAGTACTTCCTTCAACATCTGAAAATCTTTACCAGGATACTGGCACTTAGATATTAGTTTTATAGTATGTCACTGAATTTTGGTTTATAATATTTTAATATACTTAATTTTCTAATATTTAGCTGAAGACACTTAAGATTTATCAAAATGTTTAGTTCTTTTTTGGATTATCTCTTATTTTGTGTGTCCTAAAGAGTACTGCCTCAAAATATTTTAAGAATATAAGAAAAATGTGATTACATGGAAGTTAAAGATTTCCTCACCCTGTGTCACTTACTTTAATAGCGGTTCTTTTAATTTTATTTTCAAAGTTGGGCTACTAATATTTGATATTTTTTTCTTTTTACATTTTACCATGTGGTTTGTAACAAAGATTCTCTGAGATATGTTGAAAGTTATGATGATCTTTCTTCATCCATCCATGCTAGATCACGTTGCAATTTTCATACACTCTTAGCTGTTATTATAGAAAAATGGAATTCTGTGAAAGTATGCTAAAATGAAAAACATTTAGAGTTAAGAGCTTCTTTCTTTGTTTCATTGCCAAGAGATGTTTATTTTTTTGGACCCTGTTGTAAAGGGCGTGTTGTAGGCTGATCATCCAGATGTATGGTCTGCTTTTATAAGGGAAATACCTGCACTTGTTTGTTCTTTGTACTCTCAGATAAACAGACTAAAGCCCTATAATTTTCATCTTCTTAAAATGAATTTTTCTCTTTTGACACACTGGAGGATTAAAGGTATTAGAAAGTGATTTAAAGAAACTTATTCTGTGTAGTATTGAGGTTAGAAAAAGTTATTAGGTTGGTGCAAAAGTAATTGCAGTTTTTGTAATTATTTTTAACCATTTAAACCGCAATTAGTTTTGCACCAACCTAATAGTAAAGGAACTATACTTTTGTATCTCATTTGCACTGTGATACTATATTAATTTACTGCCTTGTATATGGTGTTAAATTTAAATGATCGTCATTTTTGTCATTTATTATTGCTATTGATTTCATATATCTTTAAGTTTTTATTTAGCAGTTATCTGAAATATAATGCAACACGAGCAGGTTTATCAACAAAGTCTAACATAGGACTTTCAACCTTTAACATTTTTAAAGGAAAAAACATTTGATAGGCCTTGATTATTTTTTTAAATATTGTCTCTCTCTCTTTTCTTTACTAATCTTTTTTCTATACCTTAAGTTTTAGTGGACTTAAAACCTTTGGTGTCAGTGAGCAAGGTGTTTTTTAATTTTTATCTAAAACTGAAATATACTGTAAATTGGTGGTTCTCAAATCTGCTGCACATTTAACTCAATTTACCTGTATTTTGTTTGTTTGTGTGACAAATAGTGATACTGAGTCTTCAACTCAGACCAGTTAAAATAAGATCTCCAATGGAACCCAGGCAATGTTAGTTTAACAGTCTCCCCAGTGGAGAATTCCTGCCATAAATCTTAAATAATTTTAGATCATTATCATTAATGCTAACTTCTTTTAGACAGTAATTTGCCAGTAGTTTTATAGGCTTCTTAAGCTCATTGATAGTTTGATTATTCTGTTAGCATACAGGAGAATTTGACAGTCAACCTATGTCACAGAATTAAGAGATCAGTGACATTTCTAATTGAAAAGATCATTTTGCCTCACCCTCATTTTAGATTTGTGTGCTCTGAGACCAAGCTAAGCTAGCTAGCATGGCTCAATAAGAACAATTGGGATTACTGATGCTGTATGTAACGACAAAAGGAGAATTCCAGAGATTAACTAATATTGAAACATAAAGACTTTTTTATATTGACTTTGCATTTTTATCTAAATATCTTTGAATAAAATTTTTAACTGGACATTTCCTTGCATCTGTGTATTTTTAAAAGATTTACGAAGCATTACTATTTTTGAATAATACTAAACTGTTTGATTTGTTGTGGTAAAAGCTAATTGTATCTTTCAAGAAACCTGTCGGTACTATTTTTTTTTTTTTATTACTCCACGTAGTTCCCATAAGTATTTGGAAAGGTTTATAGACTTAGATAAAATATATTAGATAACAGCAGTTATAGAGGTTAGAATAAGGGGGAAATGAAGACAGAATAGTGACTTAAAGCTCCACTAAATTTAATATATAAAATAGACGCTGTAAAGATCCTGGAACAGAAACAGAACATCTGGTAAAAATTAAGGTAATCGAGTAAATTATGGACTTTAGTTAATAATAATGTATCAGTCAATATTGGTTCATTAAAAGTGGTAAATGTATCATACTAATGTAAGATGTAAATGGTAAGAGAAACGGAGTAGTGGGTATATGGGAACTCGCTGGGCTACCTGTGTAATTTTTCTATAAATTTAAAACTTAGAAAATAAAAAGTTTATTAAAAAAATAGATGCCATAAGTTTTATATAATTGCCGGAAGTTAATTATAAATTCAACTCTGAATTTTCTGGAATTCAGAGGATAGAAGAGAGCATGGTTAATTTCAGAATTCACATAAGGTAAATTTTTAGCAGTTCCTCAGCAAAAGATCAGTTTTTACTGAATGTGAGATTTGATTCTTCCTTTGGACCTCATGAAGAATAGTATTTTGTTCAGGATGGTGAATAATATCCCCAATAGCAGTTTTACAAAAAGCATGACAGTGAGTTTCATAGGCTGCTTCTTAGCATCCAAGGGTGTAATGTAAAAATGTATCACACTGACCTAAAAGGCCTTAAATAATCTGGTCCTGTGTCAATGACCTCATCTTCTGCTATTTTCCCTCTCGTTCACTAGGCTCCAAACACATTGCCTTTCTTTCTGTACCAAAATCAGATGAAACTTGCACTTACAGTAGGTCCTTAGCTCTTGCCCTCCGCTGAGAATTATTAGATCATTCCCTGCCTATGCCCTTCATGAGGCCTTCTGAATACCCAGTCTTATGCAGCCACTCCGTTACTTCACATCATAGTACATCACTCTGTTTTATTTATTTCTTTGTATAGCATTTGTTACTTTCTGATATAATGTGTTTTTTGCATTGATTTATTCTCTTGAGATCAATGTAAGTCTCCTGTGGCCAGAGATTTTGTTTTTTTGTTTTTTTTTCTTTTACTGTTTTATACCTAGTATCTAAAATAGCTATGTACTTTACATATTTACTGAGCATATCAGTAATGGGTAGGAATAAAAATAAATGCTTTCCCTCAATCTTACTTGAAGTCAAAGTACTATTTATGAAAAAAAGGAGTAAATTAATCTAGCTTGCTTCTTTGTTTTTATTTTTGGTTTTTAATTTTTAACTTCGCTTGATCTATAGATACAGAAATTTACCTGCCGGTTAGATAGCTAAGGATATTGTTTGTTGTTGTTTTACATTGCTGACACTGTAATTTCATAAGGTATAGTTGAGGTGACACATGTAGCGGTTCTTTAAAACCAGTAGAAAAGCAGATGATACGAGGACCTAGTTTAAAGATTTTGTGTGTTTGTGGCATTGTGTTATCTTGGTTCCAAGCATAGATTGCTGAGAAATTATATTTTACAAGCTACTGGGTGACTGTAAATTTTTTGTAAGACACTAAAACCACCTCATTTCATGTTTTTACATATTTGGTATGTCTCCTTTCAAATACATGAAATAGGCATATATTTGAAAAACCAAATATTAATTGTTAGAAAATTTTTTTATATATGTCTGCTCAGTGAAGTGTATTTTTTTAGATTATTTGAATTAAAATGGAAAGACCTATTGATGCTTTCATTGTTTTCCTTTCACATTTTGCCTCTCGTTATAAAGTATTCCTTTTGATGCGGAGTATACATAGCTAATGTTAGCTGAATACAGCTATCTGACTTTCTGAAATGGAATAAATAGATACAGTTAAGGATGTAAGTCACCACAACTACACTAGTCTCTGCTTTTCTGCCATTTCTTTTTAGTCCCACTGTCCCCTCGTGAACAGGTTTTGTTGGATCTTTTTTTTTTTTTAATTTATTGGGGTGACAATTGTTAGTAAAATTACATAGATTTCAGGTATACTTTGTTGGATCTTTTTTGCTTAGGTTCTCTCTGCTTTTTCAACTTGGTTAGCAGATGTGTTACAGTCTCCCTAAGCTCCTTAGAATTCAGCTCTTAGTAGCATAGAAGATGAAAGTACGCTTGTAAATTATTCATTCTGATTATACGCTTGAATGGACAGAGTCCACTTTAGGCATCTTCTTCCATCTCACCTCTGTCCCCAGGTCTTTGTTGTTTTAACAGATGTGAGCTTGCTTTTTAGTTCTAGAGGATGGAAGACTGAATTGCATTTCTAAAATTCATGAAGTAATTTTTGCATGTCTAGGATTACTGTCAAACCCATGCATTCATAATACATTACTTTTCTCGTGTTATGTATAATCTTGTGTCTCCTTTCTGCCCAGTTTTCCATTTTATCATGGTGTATCATTATCTCTGTAAAAATTATTTACATGACTTTTTTGACTTAGAAATAAAACCATTTGATATTTATAATAGGGAGAGTTGTCTCATTTGCTACATTTTCAGCTTGGTGATGGCAGGAGAGTATCTTTACTGATTTCCATTTTTCTATTGGTGTTTTGTTTAGTCATGTATTGTTGATTTTCAAAAATCCTCCTGCTTGTAGTGGGTTAATGGTGCACGAGAAGACTATATACCAGGGACAAGTAGAGAGTTTAATCCAAAAGAAACACTAGATTCATTTGTAGACACTGCAACCCTATTTTGAGAGCCTTAAAAAAAAAAAAATACAGATGGCTAAGAGTGGAAGTTGAGGCAAGAGCCAAGCCAACAAGGTAATTGTCATCTCTTTAAGAATGATATATTTTTATCCTCCGTTAAGTTGTTTTAGAAAGGATGAAAAGACCTGACTGATACTCAAAGCCATGTAATGAAGTTGTTTCTGAAGGATGTGCTTATTTCATGTTTACTTTGGAAAAGGATTGCTTATTCATTCGTATTGTGGGAATTTCATCTTCTAGTTAACAAATATTATCACCTTCAAAAATAAACTTGTTGATTCTTCAAAGATGCCACTAACCTCAAGCTAGTTCACTAATAGGAAAGATGTGCTTCTGAGTAGTAAATAGTATTACTATTGGCGTTAATGCAATATCTACTTATCTTTAACAGAAGGAGAAGTAATTTATGCTCATTGCCAGAACATAAGATATTTTAGTAAATGTACTTTAATGTTCTAGTAAATGAATTTAATGCTCATTACTAGAATATAAGATGAAAATATAAATAGGTAGTAAAATTATGTGATAAAAATTAGTATCAACTTTGAGTAGTATACAGGTAGGAAGCTAGAAGACATGAAGAAATGTTTTGAACACAGACTTAATCCTTTGTGACACAGGAAAGTATTTAAAGTATCTTCGGTGTTTAAAATTTTCCTTCGCTTATAAAAATCAATAATATATAAAATGTGTCAATTATCATACAGTGCTGTTTTCTTTTTTATTGGTACTTTTGAGGGAAGGGCATGAAGTAGAGGAGGGATTATTAAACATTACACCATGAAACAAAAAAGCTCTGGGAACTATTAGTATATACTCTACATTGTAGAGGAAAACATAACATTAACAGATGAATGAATCTGGTGAGTTTCCTAGACTAACTGTTAGAAAACTGGAACAATTGTTAGAGCTTAAAGTTGGCAGAGTTTAAAGTAAGGGAAGTTCTTCTTTATGCACCTTTTGTTTTCTTTAGGCAGGGCCACTTTAGGTGTTTAGTGAAAGAATGCCAATGAGAAAGGTAGAAGAAGCATAAAAAGTTATGATCAGAGAGGATTTCCCCCCCCCCCCCAGTGCTAGATATCATTGAATTAAAAAACCAAAGATTCCTGCCCTCAGCATGTTCTAAAAATCGTTTAGATTTGCAACAGCTTCTAATTCTTGAGGCAATATGAGGAAGGAATAGGTGGTCAGTAATTGGAAGAGTAGGTAATCCTTTTCGTTAGTTTTCTATCACTGTTATAACAATTTACCACAAACTTGGTGACTTCAAATGCGAGAAATTTATTTGCTTCAATCCCGAAATTTTGGGGGGAGTATATATATGCCTCTTCCATGCTCTAGTGGTTGCTGGCTTCTTTGGCTTGTGGCCACTTTACTCCAGTCTCTGCCTCTTCACTTTGCCTTCTCTGTTCTCTGTGTATCTAAGGACATTTGACACTGGATTTAAGGCCACTTAGATATTTCAGGATGACTTCATCTTAGGATTCTTAATTACATTGCAAAGATCCTTTTCCTAAATAAGACAACAGCACTGGTTCCAGGGATTTGATACGCCATCTTTTGGGAGGGTCCATTCTCAGCCTACGATATCCCTAAATCTAAATGGAAAAAAACATGTTGTAATGTTCTTTAAATTATGAACCAGAGCTAGAGGTCCAAATGAAGTATTGCTTTCACATGCTACTCTATCCACTTTGAAAGGAACAGTTAAATAGTGTCAAAGAAAAATTCAGGTATGACACTGAGAAAGTGAAAAACTGGGCAGTAGGTTTGAGTGTATAAAATGTAGTAAAGGACAGTTTACCTGCTTTTAACCAGAGTTATCTGCAAAATATTCCAAATCATCCCTTTTAAGAATTTCTTTTATATTTCTAGTCTCCTTCCTGGGGGGAAACAAAAAAGCAAATCTCTTCCTAGCACACAGGTTAAGTGTCCTCTCCCCTCTCCACCAAATTTTTATTATGGAAATTTTCAAAAACATACAGAAGTAGAGAGAATATATATAGATTCCCATTTATCCACCACCCAGCTTTAATCATTATCAATACAATTCCTAATCTTGTTTCATCCCCCCTGGTTATTTTCATGCAAATTCCAGAAATTGCATAATTTTACCTATGAATATTTCTAAAGGATAGTCTCTGCCCCCATTACCAAAACACAGTTACCGCACATAGAATATTAATAGTAATTTCTTAATATTAAAAATCTGACAGGGTTCACACTTCCTGAATTATTTTACACTTTTTTAAAAAAAGATTGATTAGTTTGAAAAGGCACCCAAATAAGATCCATTATATGATACATTGTGATTGATTAGTAAATCTCTTAGTTCTCTATCAGTAGTAGCACCATCTAATATGGTAGCCACTAGCCAGCCACATGTAGCTATTTAAAATTAAATTAATTAAAATTAAAATGAAGTATTCTGATCCTCATTCATACCACCTACATACCAAGTGGTCAGTCACTTGAGCTTGGGACTCATTGAATAGCACAGAGTATTTCTCTCACTGAAGAGAGTTCTGTTGGTCAGAGCTGATCTGTAGGTTTCCCCTCTAACTCTGCATTTTCTCTTGTCCTTTGAAAAATTTTTATTATCATTATTAATTGGTAGAAAAAACTGGTTTATTTGCTTCTTTTGGTCTTTCAGAGTCTGGATTTTACTGATTGCAATCCTGTGGTGTACCTTACCATGGTTTCTGTTCTTTATATTTCCTGTAAATCTTTAGTTAAATCTAGAAATTTGATATAATTCAGATGAAATATTACGTACATATATACCTTCCCCTAAGAACACTTTATAGGTGCTAATGTGTACTTCTATTAGGAGGGATATATAATATCTGATTGTTTCTCTCTTTGTAGTGTTACTAGCTATTGATGATCATTGCCTAGCCCTAGATAACATGAATTCATTAAGGTTTACAAAGTGGTTGTATTTTAATACTCCTGTTTTCATTAGCCAGAAATCTATAAAGAGAAGTTACGCTTCATCAGCTGTTCGTTGGACAGATTGTATGGGAAAGGTAGAATAATTGCCTAATTCTTTCCTTTTGTTTTCTAGTGTTCAAAATAATACTGGTTCTCTAACATTTTCCAAAGAAAACCAGTAAATGTTTTTTTACATGTCTTAATGAATTAATATTTAAACACATTCAGTATGTTTTAGTCCAGTGTGGTTTTTATCCTTATTAAAGGTCAGATTTTCATCTTTGGCCCAGTGGGAGCCTCTTCAGGTGAGTTTCTCATTCCTTTTGATATGACCTTTGTAGTCTTTGATAGCTTCTTTTCTATCTGATGCTTCTATTCTGATACGACAAAACTTTCCAGACTCACTTTATGTATTTCTAGCCTGGGACCTGGGATCAGCCATTCTGCCAAGGAGTTTTGGTTCTTTTAGTGCTAACCTATGAGTCTTAATTCCTTTAGAAGCCACATACTGGGCTCTTCTTTCAAAATGTCATTGCTACTGAGTTATTTATTGTTTTAGGCTTTCTTTTTCAGCAGAAAAATACATATATATATATACCCACACATGCATGCGTATACATACACTTATAAATAAATATATGTATGTATATTTTGAAAGATATACCTCATTCTTTAAAGCTTAGATTCTTAGTATACTTTACTCTTAGACATTTAGAAAATGTCTGCTCTAATTGGACAGGTGAACTGTGATGATTTTTAAGATTGTACTCTTAGACATCATAACCACAAGTATAGCTCTTTGGGATTAGAGTGTTGAGGGTAGTGAATCCATCAGTACTGATTAAAATTTCATTTTCTTCATTGAACGTTGAAAGGGGAAACATAGTTTATCACCTACAAGACTGAATGCCAATTTATGGTTCCTGATGAGAAATTGATCCGCTATCTATTTGTTACAAGAGGTGCATGCAATCAGTGAGATTGGAAAAGGAAATTGAATTTATGTTGGTGTGTTACCACATGCAATTAATTTTGCATATATATTCCAAACACGTGAATCTTATTTGAGGTTGAACTATCTATACTTCGAATCAAGGCATTACTAATCTAGTATATATATTTAAGAGTTTCTATTGTTCCATAATTGCTATACAATTCCAAATATGTTCTTATCAGGCTATTCAGGCTATTCACAAAGGAATCTTTTGATTGTATAATGAGAAAATGAAATAGCTGAATTTGTGCATTCCTTTTACAAAGGATGGAACAGAATAAGGTAATTATAAGATTGATTTTTTTTTTTTTAAGATTTTATTGGGGAAGGGGAACAGGACTTTATTGGGGGTGGTGTGTACTTCCAGGCCTTTTTTCCAAGTGAAGTTGTTGTCCTTTCAGTCTTAGTTGTGGAGGGCGCAGTTCAGCTCCAGGTCCAGTTGCCATTTCTAGTTGCAGGGGGCACAGCCCACCATCCCTTGTGGGAGTTGAGGGACCTTGTGGTTGAGAGGATGCGCTCCAACCAACTGAGCCATCTGGAAGCTCAGCGGCAGCTCAACTCAAGGTGCCGTGTTCAATCTTAGTTGCAGGGGGCGCTGCCCACCATCCCTTGTGGGACTGGAGCAGTTGAACTGGCAACCTTGTGGTTGAGAGTTCATTGGCCCATGTGGGAATTGAACCGGCAGCCTTCGGAGTTAGGAGCATGGAGCTCTAACCGCCTGAGCCACCAGGCCGGCCCCAATGGGTTATCTTTTTAAAAGACTAACACTAGTCTTTTTACTTAAGGAAAAATATGATATGGTTCACTCATGACATGATAAATAAATTAGGGTATTTACAGCAGGAATTTTTAACAGTACAAGAATAACACAGTGTATTAGGTAGATATCCTTTATCCACAATGACCGTAAAAGAATGTTCATAAATGAAGTAGTAAGAGAATGATTAATGGCAGAGGTGAGATTTGAGTTGGGTCTTGAAGCATAATTACAGCTGTAGGAGAGGTCTTCTTGGCAAAGAAAAGCAACTGGGCAAAACCAAATGGGCGCAAGTACATAAGACGTTCAGAGGAGATTCAGTAAAGCACTTTAAATGAAGAAGACGGAGAGAGAGTAGTGAACTGTAAGGATGAGGCCAAATTTCCAAGGGGCTTACATTTTTTTAAAACCTGGGCTGCATTTGGTAGATCGGTATACTCCAACACTTGGAACTCTTAGTCTAATGAAGATGAGAATTTAGAGATGATTGTGTTTTTTGTTCCAGTCCAGCAGTATCCAAAAACTTCCGATTAAGAATGTGGTCTCACATATAAGCTTATCATGATTGCATCTCTTCCCACACCTATGTTCAGTGTTGGTAGCTTGACATTGGCCTCAATGGGAGTATTTACATTATGGAAATTGGCAAACACTACAGATGAGCTGTCACGTTGGAGAACATTGACCTGTCCATTACTAGTTAAATGTAGTGGGGTGGGATAGGTGTAAAGTTGAAGGAACCTGTAAGATGGAAGGATGGTAGCATAATTACAGTTAATATAAAAAATATCTAGGGATTTATCTGTCTTTTTTTATGTAAGCTGGTAGTAAGATACAGCTTTCAAAAAATGTTAATGCTCTATATTAAGTTATATAGAATAAAAAAAGTGATAATTCTACTGTGCGAAGCACTAATCGTAACTTTTCCTGGAGTATTGTAAATGGTTACAGGTACCATGTTTTTAAAAGGATATTGAACTTTTCTAGAAATGAACCATTAGTATATGGGAATGAGTTTGAAGATTGTTTTAAGGGTAATGATTGAAGAAGAGTGTAGCATAGAGTACTTACTTAGAGGGTACCTCATAGCTCTGATAGAACAAGAATAAGAAATATTTTATATGACTAGATAAGGTAGAATTTGGATCACTGGGTATGGAGTTGCAAACTTGCTTGTTAGGACTTTCAGATAATTAAAATTGCCCCAAAATTAAACTGATTGAGATATAGTGAGTTTTGAAATTGGTTGTCAGGTGGCTACTGGCTACTAAACAGGGATATTAAAGGAATTTTTGCATTTCGGAGGAAGGTGCATTAGGTCATTGATTGTTAACCATAGTTGCACATTAGAATCACCTGAGGAACATTAAAAAAAACAAACACCTCGGTGTATAAGCTGCATTCTAAATTGGCTAAATCAGAACCTTGGGACTCAGGCATCTGTGTATTTTAAAGCTCTTAGCCTATACGTGCAGCCAAGTGTGAGAATCACTGGGTTAGGTAAACTATCACATATTTTCCAACTTAATTTTACAACATAATTCTGACCTTTGGCTGTATCATTTTATTTTCCTGAACAGATTTGGAATAATCTGCATTTGTAAAATACTTAGGAAACATGGGATAATAGGTACCAAGGAAATGCATAGGCATAGATTTATTGATTCTAAGTACAGAGGTTTTAATTCTAGAAACACTAGTTAAACATTTGTATGTTAATTTCATAATGATTAGCAGTAAAATTTAAAGTCCAATATGTTTAAATCAAAATGCATTTAAAAATTATGAAACAATGAAGTTGTGAATACATTCAGAATTTTATTTCTTATGGTTAAAATGTGACAATGATATTGGCAAAATACAGAGGGTGCCAAAAAAACGTACACACATTTTTAAAGAGGAAAAAACTATTAAAATTGTAATATTCAGTATGTACTGATGACAAAAGATGAATACAAGTCACATTTGACTTCTGCAATTACAAAAGGTGCTCAAAGTGGTTACCATCAGCGTCCAGACACTTCTGATTACGGCGAACTAGTGCTTGAGCAACATTGACCAACGTGTCCACTTGTATACATTTTTTTGGCACCCCAGGTATTAATAATTGTTGCTGAGTATTGGGCATGCTGGGGCTTATATTATTCTCTCTACTTTCTGCTTTATTAATTTTGAAATTTCAACTAACAGCTTAAAAGAACCCAAACTAATGCTAGTCATAATGCATTGAGAGGGAATGTGTAGCTGGTGTGTCCTGAAAACATAAAGCATTAGAATTTAGTATTTTCCTCTTTTAAAATTGGTTTCTATGTAATTTTATGTGGTTATGGTCTTTCTAGGAAAAACAAATTATTGGTACATTATATTGGATGCTTGGAGCAGAGACCCTTGGAAGTTCTCAAAGCTCTATGAAATTCTGTCAGTGAGAATATTAATATCTGAAGTAAGAGATTAGATTATATTTGCTAATAATATGCAGAGAGAGCTTCCCCTATAGCCAGAGAAACCCCTGGTGTGCAGAGCTCAGTGTCATTAATAATGGTTGTGCTAACTCTTGGTACTTTTTCATGCACTAGTAGACTGTAGGGATCATGCCTTTAAGTAATGAATTGATGAGCACAATCCCTTGTCCCCTGGGTAGAGGTGGGGTGAAGGGAAGCTTCTTTTTTCTTCCCTTCACCCTCCCTAAGTTCCTTTCTTTCTTACTGCCTGCTTTTCTTTCTCCTTCTCTCCCGTGTGTCCACTGCCTCTCTGTCTGTTTCTTAGTCTTTTTCCCTTTCACCTGCCCCTTCTCTGTGCTGATATCTGGATGTGCTTGCCTGTCTTTTTCTCTCTCTCTGACATTTCTCCTTGTCTCTCTGACTCACTCTGTTCACCTTTATCTCTGTCTTTCTAATGCTGTCTCATCCTTGTCTGATCCTCTCTCTTGTGTCTCCCCTCATTTGTCCGTCTGTCTCTGCCTGTGTCTGTCTCTCCTCTTATCTCCATATCCTCTACTACTGGTCAGTCTGTTTCCCCTCTACCTTTGGTCCTTCTCTCTCTCCCTGTCTGCCCATTTGTCTATCAATTTGCCTCTCCCTGTCTGTCTGTCTTTCTCTCTGTGCATCTGTCTCTGTCTCTTCCTGTCTTTGCCTTTTTATTGTTCTCTTTGCTATGTTCTGTTAATAAGCTCTCTTTGTGCATCACTCTTGTTCTCCCTACCTCCTGTCTGTCCCTCACTCCCCTTCTCTTCCTGACTCATTATCTTTTACTTGTTCAGTCTCTGTTACTAACCCTTCATGCATTCTTTCACAGAATAGAGTCATACTGTATCTACTGTACTTGGGGTGCCACAGGAGTACCAATGGGAAATTTAAATTTTTGAGGGAAATACAGCATTACTTGACATCTGTTGGCAGTGCTAGATAGTTCAGTTTCAGTGTTAGATCTTACTACCTTCCTTTTGATGTTACATATTTGTGAAGATGGATTTTCAGTGGTTTTTGAGATAAAATGCAAGTACTGTGTGAAAACCACTGAAATCAGAAAATGAGGATTGTATTGTCCAATGTGATATCAATGTTTGAGAAGTTAAGTAGTGCTGAAATGGACATAAATACTTATTAAGTTATTTGGACTTACCTGCTTAGTCAGTGAAGTATTAGGTATTTCTTTTGGCCTGAGGTCAGCATGTAAAAATTACTGGGACAATTTATGGTGTGATTCAGGTAGATCCTGAAACTATGTCCCCAGAGTAGATACAAACTGACATGTATTATGTGGCGTGTGGTTATATTGGGGGACTTGATAAAGAGTGGAGGTCATTTCAAGTTAGAGGTTGATATAGTTCCTGAGTAGGAAAAGCTCACTTCTCTTGTATGACTCTCCTTTACTACTTACACAGAACACTTCATTTCTGAAGCTTCTGGTCACTAAATGTGTAGGGGTTTTTTTTGCCCTTACCAAGCAATTCACCAGCTGGTGTCCTATAATTCTATTCAATTCTGATACTATCTATCTGAAGTTAGCATCAGATTCCACAAACTAAGGACTCACTCCCACAAGACTGACCTACCTGCCACCTCCCACCCCATGACCCCCATGCACATTTCAGACACCAATTGCAAGTCCTATGTCGTCACCTGTACTTCTGACCAACTGGCTATAAATCAGGGTTACCATGCCCCACTCCTTGGGTTCAATAATTTATTGAGTGCTCACAGAACTCAGGGAAACATTTAATGTTTTCCAGTTTATTATAAAAGGATATGATAAAGGAAGGATACAAATGAACATCCAAATGGACAAGATACCTAGCGCAAGGTATATGGGAAAGGGCATAGAGGTTACATGCCATCTCCAGGCGTGTCACTCTCCCAGCAACCCAGAAACTCTCCAAACCTGAAACTTGAGGGATTTTTATGGAGGCTTCGTCACATAAGCATAATTGATCATTAACTCAATTTCCAGCCCCTCTCCCCTTCCTGGAGGGTAGGAGATAGGGCTGAAAGTTCCAAGCTTCTAATCATGGCTTGGTTTTTCTGGTGACCAGCCTCGATCTAAGAAGTCACCAAGCATTGCTTCATTAGAACAAAAGACGCTCCTTATCATCCAGGAAATTGCAAGGGAATGAAATTTGCTAAAATCTTGATTGCTGAAATCATCACCATCCATTCAGCTTCCCCATCCCCCACTTCCCAAGGAGAAGATGGCTTAATAGTGACCATAACAGCTTGGAAAGTATCTTTCTTTTCTTTTTTTTTTTTTGAAGGTATCTTTCTTGAAAAGTGTTTTTATATTTTCCAAAAGATATGGCCTTCTATTATCCAACTTACAAACACTTTTTTGATGTTATTCTTACTTAAAATGTGTTGATAGTTACCAAATTTTCTCAGTGACAGGCCCCCTATATACATAGTTGTGTGTATCCTTTTACTCACAAAAACAACTGACAGACAGTATGTTTATTTGCATATGGATGTTTTGACAGACATTTTCTCAAAAATGAAGAAAGTATCACTTCAAGCAGAACAACTGACAATGTTTGTTGCCAATTTACAAATTTGAGCTTTTAAGTGAGAATTAGAATTTTGAAATCTTTTTTTGACCATTTTTTTTCTTTTTTGTTGAGGTAACATTGGATAATAACATTATATAAGTTTTCAGGTATACAGTATTACTTCAGTATCTGTATACATTATAGCGTGCAATATACATTTGACCCCTTTTACCCATTTTGCCCTCCCCACACACCCCTTCCCCTCTGGTAACCACCAATCTGTTGTCTGTATCTATGAGTTTGTTTTTGTTTTGTTTGTTCATTTGTTTCTTTTTTGTTATATTCCACATATGAGTGAAATCATACTGTTTTTATCCTTTTCCATCTGACTTATTTCACTTAGCATAATATCCTTAAGGTTCATCCATGTTGTCACAAATGGCAATATTTCATCTTTTTATGGCTGAGAGAATTTTGAAATCTTTTATCTGTCACTGTAAGCTTGATAGCTTCCCAATACTTACCACTTTTCTTTTGAAACCAGCAGTAGTATTAACTGATGTCATTTTAAAATTATATATAATAAAATTTGTCAATTTTTGGAAGATTTATATAACTCTGAACGAATATTTTTGAAATGATGCATGATATTGTAAAATTATGAATGGATATAAAATCCATTCAAAATATAGGATAGACTAATGGATTTCAATGTTAACAGTATGGAAAAAGATACTTACACATTGCAACTAACCTTTAAGAAGCTATTACTTGTTGAGTTTTAATAGAGTGTCAAAAAAGAATATCTACAGTTATCTGAAAAGAATATTAAAATACTTTTCCATTTTCCAACTACATATGTGTGAGGCATAATTTTCTTCAATCACAACATATTGCAACAGACCGCATGCAGGAGCAGATAGGAGCATCCAGCTGTCTTCTATGAAGCCCGGGATTGAAGAGATTTGAAAAACTGTAGAACAGTGCTACTCTTCTCAGTAAATTTCTTTCATTTTAGAAAGTATAATTATTTTTCAGAAAACATGTTACTTGGGTTTATTATTTTTTAAATTGACATATAGTTGACATAAAACTGTTAGTTTTGGGTGTACAATATGATTTGATATATGTATATATTTTGAAATGATTACTACATTCACCATTTTTAAACGAATTAGTAACTAAATATTGTAAATGTTTGTTTTAATTTCTAGTATGGTATATATCCATAGATAGAACCCATAAACAGAAGCACTTTGGGGTCATCAGTAGTTTTTAACAGTGTAAAGGGAGCCTGAGACCAGAGTCTCAGAATCACTGGCTTGGACAGCATAATGTAATATCCTAATTGGATTTTCTAACTGCCATATTGTGCTTACAAAAACCAATCTTTTTTAAAAACTCAAAACTTTTTTACTGTCTATCAGGTAAAACTCATGCTTCTTTACTTGGCTTTCAAATGGGTTTACCCCAGATGAAGTTTTTAGGTACACAGCACTGTAGTCTCCGAAGTTAAACTAGATTACTTCTTGGTTTTTTTTGCTGTTTTTTTTAAACTCAGCATTTTTTATAGTGAGTTTGTTTTTTGCTTATGCTGTGTTTTCTTCCTAGAAGGAATGTAACTGTCTTTCTATATCAGCCAATAGAAATTTTAGTAAACTTGTTTATTTGTTCCAGTATTCAGTAAACATTTATTGCATGCCATTTTATATGGAATATAATTTTCTTTAAATGAAAGAATCAAAAGAAATCAAAGAATTTCACAGTGTTTTTGGAACAAGAAAATATACACTGAAAAAAGCAGTTTTTTGAAAGGTACAAGACAATATAGTTCAAGTGCAATACAGACCTGCCTCATGTTATTTCACTTAGCTTTATTGTGCTTGCAGGTACGTACTTTGTTTTTACAAATTGAAGGTTTGTGGCAACCCTGCGTAGAGCAAATCTATCCGTGCCATTTTTCGAATGGCATTTGCTCACTAAAGGTCTCTGTATCACATTCTGGTAATTTTCACAGTATTTCAAACTCTTTCGTTGTTATATTTGTTATGGTGATGTGTGATGAGCGATTTTTTTTTTTTTAAGATTTTATTGGGGAAGGGGAACAGGACTTTTATTGGGGAACAGTGTGTACTTCCAGGACTTTTTTCCAAGTCAAGTTGTTGTCCTTTCAATCTTAGTTGTGGAGGGTGCCGTTCAGCTTCAACTTGTTGTCTTTTCAGTCTTAGTTGTGGAGGGCGCAGCTCAGCTCCAGGTCCAGTTGCTATTGCTAGTTGCAGCGGGCGCAGCTCACCATCCCTTGTGGGAGTCGAACCGGCAACCTTGTGGTTGTTGAACCGGCAACCCTGTGGTTGAGAGGATGTGCTCCAAACCAACTGAGCCATCGGGGAGCTCAGTGGTCGTTCAGCTCAAGGTGCCGTGTTCAATCTTAGTTGCAGGGGGCGCTGCCCACCATCCCTTGCGGGACTCGAGGAATCGAACTGGCAACCTTGTGGTTGAGAGCCCCACTGACCTATGTGGGAATCGAACCGGCAGCCTTCGGAGTTAGGAGCACGGAGCTCTAACCGCCTGAGCCACCGGGCCGGCCCTGATTAGTGATTTTTGAGGTTACTGTTGTAATTGTTTTGGGCCGCCACAAACTGCACCCTTATAAGACAGTGAACTTAATTGATAAATGTGTGTGTTCTGTGTGCTTCATTGGCTGGCCCTTTCCTCCCTGTTCCCTGACTCAAATACTGAAATCAGGCCATTTAATAATCCTACAATGGCCTCTAAGTTTCAAGTGAAAAGAAGATTCACACATCTTTTGCTTTAGATCAAAAGCTAGAAATGATGAAGCTCAGTGAGGAAGGCATGTTGAAAGCCGAGTTAGGCCTAAAGTTAGGCCTCTCGTGCCAAACAGTTAGCCAAATTGTGAATGCAAAGGAAAAGTTCTTGAAGGAAATTAAAGTTGTTACTCTCGTGAACATACGAATGCTAAGAAAGTGAAACAACGTTATTGCTAGAGTTTATGGAGTTTATAACAACCTTATGGAGAGTTTTAGTGGTCTGGATAAAGGATCAAACCTAGCACATTTCCTTAATCCAAAACCTAATCCAGAGCAAGGCCCTAACTCTCTTCAGTTCTGTGAATCTCTGTTACAACATCCATTCAGCAGCCCCATGGATCAAGGAGAACTTTCGACTTTCAAGTCTTACAATTATTTAAGAAATCCATTTTGTAAGGCTATAGCTGCCATAGATAGTGATTCCTCTGATGGATCTGGCAAAGAAAATTGAAAACCTTCTGGAAAGGATTCATCATTTTAGACGCCATTAAGAACATTCGTGATTCATGGGAAAAGGTCAAAATATCAACATTAACAGGAGTTTGGAAGAAGTTGATTCCAACCCTCACGATAACTTGGAGGGGTTCAAGCCTTCAGTGGAAGAAGTAACTACAGATGGTGGGAGAAACAGCGAGAGGACTAGAGTTAGAAATGGATCCTGAAGATGTGACTGAATTGCTTCAAAAAACTTGAAAGGATGAGGAGTTGGTTCTTATGGATGAGCAAAGAAAGTGACTTCTTGAGATGGAATCTACTCCTGGTGAAGATGCTGTGAAAATCGTTGAATTGGTAACAGAGGATTTAGAATATTATATAAACTTAGTTGATAAAGCAGTGGCAGGGTTTGAGAGGAGTGACTCCAATTTTGAAAGAAGTTCTGCTGTGGGTAAAATGCTGTCAAAGAGCATCGCATGCTACCGAGGACTCATTCCTGAAAGGATCGATCTGTGCGGCAGACGTCACCGTTGTCTTGTTTTAAGCAATTGCCACAGCCACTTCAGCCTCCAGCAGCCACCACCCTGACCAGTCAGCAGCCATCATTGAGGCAAGCAAAAAAATGATGACTCGCTGAAGGTTCAGATGATGGTTAGCATTTTTTTTATTCGTTTCAGGTGTACAAACAGTGGTGTAGTAGGTAGACATTTACACCCCCTCTGACATCACGTATCACTGTTACGGTTCCATTGAGTCTGTTCCCCATGCCGTACTCCGCATCCCATGACTACCGTTAACTATAGTTGACATCAGTGTTATTCAGCTGCAGGTGTACAGCTCAGTGCTCAAGCATCCACACAGTCCGTGAGGTGGTCTCCCTAATAAGACACGTGCCCGTATGACCCCCTACAAAATCTTTGCAACATTATTGATTATACTCCCCAAATTGTATTTCATATCCCTGTGGCTATATTGTGATTACTAACTTGTACTTTTTAACCCCTTTGCCTTTCCCCCCATCCCGACCCTCCTCCCACCTAGCAACCCTGTTCCCCCCACCCATGTCTCTGAGTCTATTTCTGTTTTGTTTGTTTATTCTGTTCTTTAGATTCCACATATAAATGAGATCATATGGTATTTGTCTCTCTCCATCTGACTTATTTCACTTAGTATAATATTGTCTAGGTCCGCCTATGTCGTTGCAGGTGGTAATATTTCAGTCTTCTTTATGGCCAAATAATACTCATTGTATAAATGTACCACAGTTTCTTTATTCCATCGTCTATTGATGGGCATTTCGGATGGTTAGCATTTTTGAATAGTAAAGTATTTTTAAGTTAAGGTATATTCATTGTCGTTTTAGACATAATGCTATTGCACACATAGTAGTCAACAGTATAGTTTGAATATAACTTTTATGTGTGTTAGGAAACCAAAAAAATTTGTGTGATGCACGTTATTGTGATGATTTTCAGCGTAACCCTCCATATCTCCAAAGCATGCCTGTGTTTGCAGATCAGAAATGATTGGAATAAAATGAAGTCAGGGAAAAGTGACTTAATAGCTAGTTCAAACTAGTTTTAAAGTGATTGTTATTTGAAAGAGGAGAACATAGAGCTTTACAGTTGAGAAGATGAAATCTAGTAAAAGTTAGCAGATAGATTCGCAAGAACAGGTATTATGTAAGAGAATCTGAAAGATAAGTTTGGAGATGTATGTTAGGATCCATTCTAGTGGATCAAAATGTTTGAATTTGATTTTTAATAAGTATTTATGCATTTTAGCATCTTTCTAACATTTTATTTCTTAGAGATCAATAGAGCCAAAGTATGATTTATGAAAAAATAAATGGTTCTGACAGAAGAGAGGAGAGAGTTCTAGGAGATAAGAGAGGAGCTGCCTTTTTACATTGTAATGAAGTTTATTTGATTATCTTTCAAGAACTATTAAAGGAAAACAAACTGAGTTATCTAACCCAAACCCAAGCATAATGTCTTAGAGAATCAACCTGATTAATTAGGAATGACAAATATAATTATGTAGTGACATAGGACAGAATTTCTGAAAACTTTCAAGTTCCATAGTCTTAAACCTTTTGGAGGTTTTTCTTTCTTGGTCGAAGTATAACATAAAAGACTTGAGGAAATAGGTCATGGTAATTATCTATCATACAATAAAAGAAATTTTAAAACTGTTGATATAAAGTAATGTTTATAAATTGATGAATTAGAGCAATCTGAGGTATGATTTTTATGTGTGGGACATGAAAATTCATATTATAATTTAATATTATTACATCAGTGGTTTTCAAAGTATGGTTTCTGGACCAATAGCATCAGTTATCAACTAGGCACTTGTTAGAAATGTAGATTCTGGGACTCACCTCAGATATACCAAATCAGGGAATGGGGCCTGGGCTATCTGTGGTTTAAAGCTCTTCAGGGGATTCTGATGCATGCTAAAGTTTAAAAACAAACTTAGAATGTTATTATCCTTTCTTGCACCAGCCAGTAAATACAATCCTGTATATGTTATTTTGTTCAAGAGTTATGCCCTTGTAGAGTGCCTTAATCAGTTGTACTATCTGTATCAGGAAGTTTAAAAGATAGAATTGATCAGAGCATAAAATCAGAGCATGTGGTGGTTAGATGTCATTAGAATGTAAAAGGAAATTTCTCCATTCTGTGCTGACACTGGAGAAATCCGGGTTGTAAGATTTCAGTGTTGTAGGTAAATGTATCTCCCCACTTTTTCTTTTTGGTACCATTTGTTAACATTTAGCTAACAACTCTGAGAGTGTAGTTTGACAGACTAAGGATAGACTTAGGAGGTGTTAGTAATTGGTCTGGAATGTCACTTGGAATAGTATCAATATCAAAGTAAGTCTTTGCTAGAGGTGCGGAAAGAAGTTGTGTCTGTCAAAGAAGTTATGTCTGTCGTGAGTTTGAGCAGGGATTGGAACCATCATTTTGCCACGATTATGTGCGTCATAGTTTGAAAGTCATTGTCCTAATATAGGTAAAATGTGTCCTTTTTCCAAGATATAGTATTACAGTTTAGATTTTTGTTATATACAATGAGCATTTAAACAGAAATTTTTGAAGGAGAGAGTTAAACTAGAAGCATTTGAAATGTTACTTTAAATTATTATACATTCAAAAAAATAAAATAAAATTATTATACATTCATTTATATGTTTTATTTAGAACTCTCATTTTAAGAAAGAACTGAATGAAACTAGAAATTAGTTGAGAAATTGGTCTATGATATAAAATTATCTGATTTATACTGTAACTTAGTTGAACAAAAATGTAATTTTATCTTGTTTTTAACTTGTTAGTTAATTTATGATTATTTACCTGAGGTTTGGCTGTTCTTTTGAAAAATCCTGCCTAAGAAAGCTAAATGCTTGAACATCAGAACACTGGTCCCAAAATAGAGTTCAGACTGTTTTTCAACTTGACACAGTTGTCTCTCTTGCTTTGCTTTCCTCCTGAAATGATGTTTCCATTTTTGGGATGGGAAGAGCTCTGAGTATTTATAGGCTAGTGTGTTTTGGACAGGTGGTGTGTTTACACAGATCAGTGGAATTATCAAATGTCCCCCGAGACCTTTAATGTGAATACATTTTGTTTTATCATCACTCTTTGTATTTAGGAGAACAAAATAATTATGTTGGGTAGATGGAGAACATTCTCTTTAATTTTATATTTTAATATATAAGGTGTCCTCCACATATTAGGAATTTTTCACAGTTCTGGAATGATGGAGTTACTGGTAAGCCATATAGCTTTGTCATTGAAAAATTTTAGACTTTTTTTTTTTTTAGATCTTCTTAAAGAGCATACAAATTACAAACATCTCCCCCTTTTCCCAGTTTCTGGTTTTTATTTGAGAGGAGTTTTTTAGGGAGTCAGGCCCTGTAAAAACCTAAAGGATTCATAAATTATTGAAGCTTTCCATATTATACAATTCCAAAATTATAGTAAAATCAAAGTAACTATTGCCACTACTGTATAACAAAAACTTTGCAACTTAAAAAATTTCTGAAGTTTAGCACATGTGCATATTTTCAGCTTTAAAACCATTGTTCTGTGGATTATGTAAGTAACTATTTATTTATTGTAGTAGGACCATTTTGTCACGAAAGGCACCAAATGAAATTCTTTCTGTCAACCTATATTTGATAGTTGTCTTCTCTAGTAAACAGAAGTACACATGAGTAACTCCTTTCAATTCTTCCTTGTAGTAGGCAGGAACTACTTTCTTTTTTTTTCCTTTTTGAGAAACCCCCTCCCCAGTCTCTTGAACCTACTCCCATCTGCTTAGAGACTGGATGATATAGTCCTATTCAGGAAGATTTTGAGTCCTCCTCCTTTTGCGCCCCCCTTGCCTGTCTTCAACTCTTTCTGGAACCTCCTCTTTGGGCCCTGGTCATCCAAAGCCATCTTTAGTTTTCTCTGTTCTTTGTTGTAATGAATTAACTACTCGTTGTAGGATCATCCAGACACTTCATCTACTAGAAGTAGTTTGCCTCTTGAGACATTTGGCTATTTCATGATTTTGTGTCATATGGTTAAAAACCTCTTTCTGTCTGGATGGTGTGTGTGACCATTAGTGTTCATCAGTCTTTTCTGTTCTTACAGCTCCTATTTTACCCTTCTACAAACAGAGGTGGAGAGAGGAATGGTAGGTTCTCTCCATGGTTATTGAACGCTTAGTTTAATAAAAAATCAGAATCATGTGCCAAATCCTGGAAGTGAGGAGGGGTAGTCAAAAAAAAAAAAAAAAGAGTAAGCCATGAACCTTATAGGGGAGAAGATTGTTAAGTGTCTAATTCAATGAAATAAATATTATAAGAGAAAAAAGAACCAAGTGCTGTGCAAGTAAGAAGGTGAGATTCTGCCTTGAGGCAACTTTGGGAGATCAAAGAATATCCAAGAGGTGACTTTTAAGCGGGGCTAACTTATCCATTAGGCACTGTAAGCACAGTACCTAGGCTTCACGATTCTCTTAGGAGAATATGTTTCAATTTTAATGTATTTTAAGATCAGAAGGGAAATGAGTATAAAGTAATGAATATATAATGAATCTGGCCTGGATTATATTCTTTATACCAGGGGTGACCAAACTGCGGCCTGCGGGACAACTGCGGCCCGCAATCCATTTTTTATTGGCTGGCAGCAAATTCCAAAAATATATTTAGTTTTACTTAAATAAACCAGGTGAGGTAGTACGTACTTCACCTCGAGTGAGTGGCCCGGCTGTTTGTGTATTTTACTGCATATGGCCCTTGGTGAAAAACATTGAAAAAAGTTTGGACATCCCTGCTTTATACTAATGCAATTATTGTAAAATATAATTTCAATATTTCTTTAAATGGAGATAGTGGCTTCCAAGGCAAAAGTGTCTGGTCCTCACAAACGTCATAACGTGGCCTACCTTGAAGAGTAAGTAAAGGTTTGTGGGGACTAGGGTCTAAGATCTGCGAATTCTTGAGTAAGAAATTGATAATTAAACCACAGTCACTCTAAGGAACTTAAATAAATATGGTTTCTCTCATACACGCTGCTTCTAGTTGAAGCTGAGTGATGGCTAGAGAAATAAACAGTACTTAGTTAGAATAAACACCACTGATAATGCTAAACCCGAAATACAGATGCCATTATTAGTCAATGAATTAGTCATTCTGTTGAGAGGCCATATCGATTTTAATATTTACTCAGTTATCAATTTAATATCAGCTTTACTGAAAAAATATTAAAGATGTATATATCCTTGATAACAGAAATGTGGTTAAAATATGGTGGTGTGGAAAATAACATCTTTGATTCTAAGAAACACTGGTTTTTTAAATCCATTGTCATAAAATTCACATCTCAACATAAAATGGGGAAACAAGGATGACTATTTCAGACCTTGATTTTATTCACTATTATAAACTATAATCTGTAAGTGTATGATAGTTATTATTTCTATTTCACAGATGAGAGAAACAATCTAAGAAAGATTGGAGTATCTTTTTCAGGGTCAGATATCTAATAAGAAGAAGGCAGGGCCAGGCTTTCAGCCCAAGTAGTCTTGACTCCAGAGCCTTTGCTCCTAACTATTAGGCTTCCAAGATGCTAAATTCAATTTAGGGCATGTTGAGTTTAAGGTGTTTGTGGGACAGCACATAGCAGATACTCAATATGGTGTGTAAGTCTGGAGCTCAGTTAAATAGTGATGTGGACCAGAGATAAAAATTTTGATGTCTTCTTCCTATAGGTGGTAGACTTTAGTAGGAAGAACCAATTGTCAAGATTAGTATCCTGGAAACCAGGGTGGAGAGAGTGAACTATAACTTCACCTCATGAACTACCGTGTTTCCCCGAAAATAAGACCTAGCCAGACACTAAGCTCTAATGTATCTTTTGGAGCAATATATTTGGAGCAATTAATATAAGACCCGCTCTTATTTTACTATAAGAATGGGTATAATGTAATATATAACAAATATAATATAATGTAATATAATACCAGGTCTTATATTAATTTTTGCTCCAAAAGACGCATTAGAGCTGCTGTCTGGCTAGGTCTTATTTTTGGGGAAACACGATATGAGTGGTCAGTATTGTGAAATGCAGCAGAGGAGGTCTCAGAATATAATCACTGAAAAGGATCTATTGCCTTAGCAGCAACAAGGACCTCATTGGTGACTATGGCAAAAGGTAAGGTTTTATTTAATCAGCATTGCCTCTGCATTGGAGAGGAAGTTGGAACCCAAAAAGATTAACCTCAGAAGGTGACCTTATTTGGAAATACCATCTTTTCAGATGTAATTAGTTAAGGGTCTTGAGATCCTTGTTTATAATGAGCCAGTGAGGAATAACAGAGATGCAATTTAGTTCCCTTGACTACTCATAAGGGAGAATTGATCTTTAGTATGTTTTTATTGTGGCTTCATTGAATAATGAATGCCTGTTGAAAAGCAGAAACACACTTAAATTCAGAAATGCATATTGTCGGACAGAATGTGTCTGTTCTGTACGTAATAGTCCAAGTCTATTTGAAAACTGTCTGATCAAATAGTGTCTTTTTAAGTGATTTTAAACAGATTTGAATATTACATTATGGCTCCCTCTAGACATTTAACTTGTTTGGACTTAAGAAAAATTGATTTCCAATTAGCACCAGATTTCATAAGAAAATATTAGCTAAATAATTAATTCCATGAAATGACATGTATTCCAAACAAAAACAGGCAACATCTGTTAATTCAACTAAGAGGACAAGATTGAGCTTGATCCTTTAAATTTTTAAATTAAATGTTGTTCACAATTTTTATTTCAAGCATCTTTTAAGTACATTTAGTGACGAATGCTTTTTCACGCTAGAACGTGAAGTATTTCTTTTGTGTATAGTCATTAAATATTTTATTGATTGACAAATGGTGAGAGCTAGTCAGCTGACATTCTCTTAACTTGAACCCCCTGTTAATGATCCCCTTCATCTACAAATAATGATTATTAATAATATATTCTTAATTTTTAATAACTCTGAGGCACTATGGTTTTACAGTTGATTGTCAATAAGATAGTAAAGGATAAATTATGTTCAGAGTAGTTTTGTTATATAATCCATTATACTCTAATTATTTGAAAATTTGTAATTCATATTATAACAACATATTTTGGAGGATTTTGAAGGTCTAGTTTTAGCTCCCACCCTTTGCATGAATCCTTTTTACATTATGGCTGAGATGTTCACACAGCCTTCATTTTACATTTCCAGGGATAGGGAGAGCATTCCCTCTTAAGTCATACAGCAGCCAGTCGTGTGTATCTACCGTATACCAGACACCAGGGATATCATAAGGCCATGAACAAAATAGACCCTCACCCGGTCTTCATGGAGTCTGCAACCTAGCAGTGATTTTGAATAAGTCATTAGAAGAAGTATGTAAGCAATGTGAGGAAGAAATAACAGAGTGCTATAGAAGGATATGACAAGGGAATTTAACAATCTGGGAGTGTCAGAGAATGTTGCCTTACGGTATTATTATTCAGCTGACACTTGGAGGATGAATTAGCTAAGGAAAAAGTGGGAAAGTTTTTCAAGTTGAGGAATCGGCATGTACCAAGATCTAGAGTTGAGAGCATGGTGCATTAAGAAACCTGAAATAATTAGGCGAGGGTGTTCTCCTCATCTCTTACATATTGAAGAATAAAGGAACCTTTTAAGGATTTGCAGCTTTTGAAGGTCAGCATTGGTGAAGCACTTTCCTTAAGTGACTTATAAGAATCAGACATCAACAAAATAGCGACAGGATGTGAAGAACATAAGAACACCTGTGAGACATCTGCGGCCTCCCAAATATAACCAGAGTTGGGGGTGGGGTGGAGAGCAGGACCAAAAGGAGTTATGAGTCATTACGAAAGTAAGTGTAGCAAACAGTAAACATTGGAGCTATCATGAATACACCTCCAGGCTAATAAGGCTGGAGAAAATGTAGGTTGTATATTACCTAATACAGAATTTTCTAAAACAAGTGATTTGACTTAAACTATTTTCTTCCTCTTTGTTTCATTTCCCTCTTTGCTGGGTAATGGCGGCTTGCAATAGTGATAATATAAATTGATAGAGTCATTTGATTGCTTGACATTTAAAATTTTCCTTTTTAAGTTAACATACAGAAAGGTTGACTTTTTTTGGTTGTTAGTTATATGAATTTTAACACGTGTATAGTTCCACGTAACCACCACCACAATTGGGGTACAGAACAGTTCCGTCACCCCGAAAATCTCCTGAAGCTGTTAGTCACACTCTCCTCCTACACATAACCCCTGTTAACCACTGATGTGTTTTTCATCACTATAGTTTTGTCTTTTTGAGAATGTCATGTACATAAAATAATACAGTATGTAACTTTTTGATACTGGCTCTTTTCATATAGCATAATTCCTTTGAGGTACATGCAACTTGTCACTTGTATCAATAATTCATTCCTTTTTATTACTGAGTACTATTTCAGTTTGATTCCGATCACTGCCTTAGGAAATTTGGGTTCTTTCCAGTTTTTGATGATTATGCTGCTTTAAACATTTGTGCACAGGTTTTTGGGTGAGTGTAAGGTTTTATTTCTCTAGATACTTAGTGGGATTGATGGGTCATTTGGTGAGTGTGTTTTATTTTATGAGAAACTGCCAAACTGTTTTCCAGAGTGGCTATATCATTTTGCATTCCCACCAGCAACATGAGTACCTTTTAGTTCTGCATCTTCACCAACACTTGGGATTTATTGTTAGTATTTTTAAATTTATTTTCTTTATTATTATTTTGATATTTGAATTTTTACTATTTAACATTTATTATTTTTTATTAGTTTCAAAACATTAGTTTATTAGTTTATTTCAAAACATTTATTAGTTTTTATTAGTGTACAAAACAACATGGTAGTCAGACATTTCACTCCTTACAAAGTAGTAGCCCCCTTCCCCCAGTTAGTATTTTTTATTTTATCTATTCTAATATGTGTGTAAAGGCTATCTCATTGTAGCTTTAATTTTAGCATCTTTATTATAATTTACATAACATAAAAATTACTCATTTGAGGTACATGTAATTTATAGCGGTTTTTAGTATATTCAGAGAGTTGTGCAACTATCACCACAATCTTAAGTTTTAGAACATTTCATCACTGTGGTTTTAAATTTTGTGTTTTTCTAATGGCTAATGGTGTTGAACATCTTTTCATGTGCTTCTTTGCCATCTCTATCTCCTAGTTTTTTGCCCATTTTTTGTTTGGGTTGTCTGCATTCTTACTGTTGAGTTTTGAGAGTTCCATATATATTCTGGATAAACTGTTTGCTCCTATTTACTTTTGAGAACCCACAAGTAACTGTTACACGCATTCTGTTTGTGTTTTATAGATGAATTCAGTGGGAGAGACAGATGGTGTGTGCTTATTAGTACATCTTGATCAAAACCAAAACCTTGATTGCTTGATTTTTTTAGTAAGACATTTTTAAAACTATCCCCTTTTCCTCTAAAAAAACAAACAGACCTTGCTAGAACTGAGTTATTCTTTAGTATATTTCCTTGGGTAATCTTCATAAGCCTCTGAAAGGAGATCCTTTTTGGGGTGGGGGATATAAGTACAGGAATTACTTAAAAGTTTGTTGTTCTGGATATAAAATGCCTGTATTTAACTGGCTTTAAAATATATTTATTTTATGCAGATTGGTTGAAATCAGTTTTATGATTTTTATGGTTTGTATTCCAAATTGAAATCTAATAATTGTATTGTTTTTATGACAAATAGTCTTTTATTCTTAATCATTAGTAATTAATACATGTTTGTTTAATATTTTCAACAACTACGTCTTCACTCACTATTTAATAGATCTGATCAAGGAATCCACGTGTTATATAATTTCATTGCCCAAAACCAAAACTTAAAAAATGATGTGTGTGTGTGTGGTTGTGTGTATTATGTTTTTTGTTTGTTTGTTTTTTTAAGAATACTAGTAATAGTAACAATTACGCCTCAAGTGGTTATTGTAGTTACCTATAAACAGTTTTTATCTTAGTTTTTATCTTCACCGGCTGTCAGGATATGCACTGGCTTTCAGATATTAAGAGTTTTGGAATTAAAAAAACTGATTTTAAGGCACTTGTATTCAAAGCTCTTTTCCATTCATTTGGTAATGAATTGTTTATTTGTACTTTTTAGCCCATAAAAACTCACAGATGAATCCATTATTTAGTTTGTAATTTGCCTTAATTGTTAGATTTTTAAGGTTCTTAATATAGGCATTTTTTTTTTTTTAGTACTTAATTATTTTTTGGTCAGTAGATACTCAGTGAATAAGTTATCTGGAATTTGGATAGTGAAGGGTTTTTTTTATGTTATTAGGGAAGACTATATTACTAATTAAATGTGAGATGATACAGAAATATTCTGAGTTTTAATTGAACTCTACAAGGCAGAAAAAATGAGATAATGCAGATGCCTGCAGAGATTAAACAGAGCACATGTACCCAGAAAAGAGAGACCTTGTAGCCATAAGGAATAAGAACACAGTTCAGTCCTCAATTGCCATGGCTTTCCAATTCCTATGTGGTGGGTCCTGAGCTTTCCACCCAAAACGCTTATATGTCTTTATGGCAGACCTTCTCTTGTTAAAGTGAATAGTGTGTCTGTTCTTTGAAATCAAAAGAACATAACAAAAACAAGTTTCCACTTAAGTGTTTGCAAAGGAAAACATCCTTATATGCATTTTAATTTTAAAGTTTTATATAAATTATATCCTTGATAACTTGATATGATAGAGCACAGATTTCGTCAGTCATACCCCAGCTTGAGTCACAGTGTTCCCATGTACCAACTATGTGATCTTGAACAAATCTGCTGAGTTTTAGATCTCTTGTTTGTAAAGCATTTATATGGCATCCGGCCAGTAGTGTACTGGAGCTGGTTTGTACCAGTTCACAAGAGCTAATTGTTAAATTTTTAGAAATCTTATGAGCTGATAGTTAAACACAGCTATCATTTAAAAATTATGTAAACTTATAATGATGTGCTATTGCATATCTCTTCCCAACTCGGTGTTCAGTGTTGTCACATTGGTAACTTGAAATCCGTTGTAGTATTTATACCTTGGAAATGGGTAAATACAAACCAGAGCTTGATTTATTGTTTTTGTCGATTGTCTAGATTTAAGAAAGCAGTGGAGAAAGTTCCAATAAAGCAGATAAAACTTAAAAGTTTGTGTTTGTTATTGTGAGCAGAACAAAAAAATGGAGGAAATAGCCTTAACTATTATGTAACTGAGCAAAGAAGTTAGTTGCTCATGTCATTGGTGAACAAGTGAGGTTATGACATACGTCATTGTTGTTTTCCTTTCCTCTTATTTAACATAAATGAAAATACCAAACAACATTAAGGTTGGAACTACACTCATTTATCAGTTGCAACCCCAGGTTGGCTCCTCATGACTTTGGGAAAAGCAACAAGAACATTTTGTGAAAATCAGTTGGGTCTATGAAATCTACAACAAAGAGTATTATATATTTTATTATAATTTTTAAATTGTGTCCTAAGCATCCTTTACATCAGTAAAATTTATAATAAACGCATATACATTTCATACACACATATATTCTGAGAGCTGGTTGTTAAACATTTATCAGCACACCACTCACTGTGTCTAGCACAGAGCAGGCATTCATTAAAGACTGCTTTCCCTGATCCTTTTCACCCCTTTGGCCTTTTCAAACAGAATCAAAATATCGGCCATACTTATGTAATCAGGGTTGGTGAAAGAAAATCTTAACACTGGCTTTAACTTCAAGGCTATGATATCCTGTAGTATTATCACTTTCACCAGTATTAAAAACTACCTTAGTTAAAAGGACAAATGAAGGGATGAGGGAGTATGGTTTTCTTTTGAATTCCATATGGTGGGTGTTTTCAGGTCTAAAAATACCAATACTTCATTATATTTCAAAGAAGGACATTAGAAGCTTAGTGAATTAATGAATATTGAAAAACTGAATCATAGCAATTATCAACATTTTCTTGAAAATATTTTTTCTAGAAATGGGAGTAATTTAAATTTTGGTTTCATTCTTTTTCGTCCTTTGTTCCCCCTCCAGTGTAAATAAGGAAATGATTTTATAAAAGGCATTTCAGCATTAGCTACAGTTAAAACACAAGCTGATTTTCAGTCACTACAAAGATGTATTATGGATTTTTTGACAACATTAAATTTTCCATTATGATGGTTTTTCTTTCCATTTTTAATCTGGAATAAAACCTTTCCTGAAGCTTCCGCTTGACAGGGATTTTTTTTTTTTTCTTACACATTCAGGATTTATCGTGGGGTCATGTAGTCAATCTTCTCACTTCCCCTGCCTTCATCTAGTTTAAATAAAAGAAAAGCAGCTATATTTCTGTAGTACATAGCTGATCATTTTCCAGCTCCCAAAGGAGAGAAATTAATTGCTGAACACAGAGAAGATGAAACATTGAGATACCTTTCTGTGTGGATTTAATATGTTACTAATCAGGGAAAAGTAAGCCTTTACACGTTTTAATCCTATTATTTGCAAAATAATAACATGGAGTAATAATGTTTCCTCTTCATCAATGTTTGAAAATATATAAAGGAATGATTGAATTAGTTGGTATCTTTGTAGGAAACCAATTGACCTTACATGTGTGGGTCTATATCTGAGCGCTCTGTTGTATCCCATAGGGTTTATACTGATGTCAGTGTAACACTTGTCTTCATTACTATAGCTTCATAGTAAATTTTGAAATTGGACAGTATAAATTTTCTAGATTTTTTTTTCTTCATTTTCAAAATTGTTTGGCTATTCTAGGTTTTTTGCATTTCCAAATACATTTTTAAAATCTAGTTCTCAAGTTTTGCAAAACCTGCTGGGATTTTGATTGGGATTGCATTGAATCTATAGCTCATTTTAGTGAGAATTGACATATTAACAATGTTGAATATTGTAATCCATAGACATGATATATTTCTCCACATATTTAGGTCTTCTTTACTGTGTCTTTGCAACATTTTTAGTTTTCCATGTAGTTTTAGTTTTCCATATTGTTATATACAGATCTTGCAATATTTTGCTAAATTTATCCCCAGGTATTTACTACTTTTGATGCTGTCATAGATGGTAACCATCTTAAATTTCAGTTTCGAATCATTCTTTGCTAGTGTGTAGAAATATAGTTGCATTTTGTATATTGTCCTTATAATCTAAAACCTAGTTAAAATAGTTCTAGCAGCGCTTTTGTAGATTTCTGAGGATGTGGTACATATACATTGTATTGTCTGTGAATAAAAACATTTTAATTTTTTTTCATTTCTGATCCATATGCTGTATATTTTATATACTTGTTAACCTGCAAGCTACAAGGCATTTCTTATCCATTTATGTATCTCTTGTCTAATCATAAGTGAGTTCCTTAATTTGAAATCATAATGACCAATTTTTCTTGCCGTTGGTAAATAAGGAACTCTTTGGCATAGCTTTTCTAATAAGGTCTTATTCAAAACATGAGTTTTACATCAGTACCTAATAAACAATGAATGAATTTACTAGAAAATGAAAGTTTCTAATTTTTGTAGAAAACTGAAGCCATCTTTTTTAAACTTCTTTTAAGTTGTGTCTTTTTAAACAGTAGCAACTGTTTAAAAATTTAAGACATAGTTTATATTACTAGATTTACTTTGTAAGCATTAACATCAGTTTTATAAGTAAAACAGCAATAAAAGGGTAGCCAAACCTGCTGATAGCATTTTAAAATTTTCTGTGTGTTTTTCCATAGAATTATTATTGTCACAATGCATTACTGTTGTACACATATCCTGTAAAATTAAATATAGGTTACTTTCAGAGGTAGAATAATTTAAATGAAGCAATAGTTCAATTTTCAGTGGCAGACCCTCTTCCTATAAAATAGAAAGAGCAGATGGCAATAATCATTGAAGTAAATCTTACCATCATGTCTATAATTTTAAGAGTGTAAGGGATGGTGAGCTCATCTTTCACATAGGCTATTGAAAATTGTTTCCATCAAGGAGGAAGGAGAAAGGAAAAGTTAATGTCTAAGGGGAATAAATGTGTCGCCCATAAGTCTGGGGATATGAGCTTGGAACCTTATAAATACAGAAGGCAATGTAATGATAGCATCATCTATGACACTTAGTAATGGAAAAAGAGGAAGGAGATAGTATGAGTGAAAATGAGATTGAAGGTTCAAGTGAAAGTTGAATGTTTATGGCATTAATTAACATTTACTTGCAGACTCGAATGCTAACCATGGCTGGCAGAAGATTCAATGGAATGTTAAAGGAACCTCGATTATAAAAAAGAACAAAAGAAATGTGACAAAATAAAGGATAGTAGTTAGCTTAGATGACTAAATTTTAAAAAAGAATTGTTTATTCTTTTCTCTTTTTGGAATTATACGGTTAAATTTGTTGGTTCTCTTTGGTATAGTTTCATTGTAGATCTTGAATAATTAAAATTATTTGGATATGAAAACATAAAACATTATAAGATTATAAAACATTAGACAACATTGCTATCTCCCTATTCTTATGTTTATCTTTTCTGAGAGCTTTAACAATAACAACTTTTTACCAAAAGTCTTATAGTCTTGATTTTTGGCATATGAAACTTACATGATTTTCATGTTTTCTGTGTAGCTATTACTGTCATTTTTATTTGGAGATTTTTAGTAATTTCCCCATTGCTCAACCCTGCATGCATCTTGGTTAAAAAACTTCACTGTGGTCAAGAATTCTGATTGACTGTAATTTTAACTGAAGATTAACTTATTTTTATTCAGCAGATCTCAGAGGAAAAAGGATTTCATACCTCTGAAATATCTTGATTACGCAGTAAAATTGAACATTCAGTTATTGTTTTAAAGAAATATAACAATTCCACATAGATCTTCCAGCTTGTCACTAGGTCATCATAGACAGTATCAATGTACTCTTAAAAGGTACTCAGAAATATCCAGGTAAGGTTACTGCTAATCATTTTAGATAGGCACGATGAATCAGAACTGAAAATTAATTTTCTAATTTGATATTGAAACATTGAGCCTCAGAAATTGATAGAAGTACTACGGTATAGTAAAGAAGTATCAGGTATCAAAAAAAATTGCTTTTAATGATTTAAAAAACAAAAGCATAAGATAGTTTTAGGAACTAGGTACATTATGTAGAAAAAATACTGTGTTAGCAGCAGAATCTGATTTAGTTGACATTTGGCAAGTCACTTGGAGCCTAACATTGCTCCGTACAAAATAGCAATTGGAGTTCTGACAATTCAAGATTGTTATGTGCAGGCCCTGGCACAGGACCTAGCTGGCATATTGTAGTAGACACTCAGCAAATCATAGCTGGATCTCTTCTGAAGAAAAAGTACAATTAGAAAGTCCTTGTTAAGGTAATCGTCTTTAAAGAGGCAGCGCTGAAAATGTTAAAACTGTCACTTTAGTTGCATTACTAAGAAGTAAGCTGAGAGGAAGACTAATTTTCCTTTTTTTTTTTTTTTTTGGAGTGATGTATTCATTTCATCACTTAGTTATATATCATCTTATAATGTTACCTTTGATATCTGTCTATATAGTTAATAGATTGTATTTCGGCTGAGAGGACAAAAATGTCTTCTACTCCCAGTGTAGTCCTAACACAGTGCTAAACATATGTATGTGGTTAACAAATAGGTGAATATGTATTTTAAATTGTACTTTTATTTCCTCAACTTTCACAACTGTTGTTCCTATAGTTCTCTTACAGTACTGTTTCCCACCGCTGAAACTTGTCCTCAGACATGGCAGGTTTTCTTTAGAGCCTTTGTATTTTTTTATTCCCTTTGTCTATCTCATTGCAAGTCTGGTTCTTTCTTGTTATTTAGGTCTCAACTCAAATCTCACCTCTTCAGAGAGGTGTTCTCTGACCACCCGTTCGAAAGTCACTCTCCCTGCCCTCATTACACTATCATATCACCCGGTTTAATTTTCATTATTACCATTATAGCAATCTGAAAGTATCTTAATTTATTTAATTACTTGTTTACCCTTCTTACAGAATATGAGTTCCCAAGAGCAGAAACCTGATATGTCTTACACTAGATAAATGACCCCTTGTGGAAAAGTTAATATCGTTTATTTTAACTATTTAGTTTCTTTACCTGTATCCAGTCTATTTGTTGTATTCCTGTTAATTGATAGGTATATGAGAGTTCATTATACTGCCCCCTCTAGTTTTGTATGTTTGTAATTTTATATAATATAATCTTTTATAAAGGTTAAAACTGATTTATGTTACAGAAAAATTTGGTGATATAGAACCCAAGTTTGTCCTGAACTCTCTCTTTTCTTATACGTTAAAATTGCTTTGTAAGAGCGGGCTCTTTTTCTCTCTCAAGGTTACATCCCCAATAAACCCATTGTTAGCTGAAAATACCTTAAGTTGAAAATACATTTAATACACCTAACCTACCAAACATCATAACTTAGCCTAGCCTACCTTAAATGGGCTCAAGACACAATATCCAGAAAACACTGGCAACACAGTCCCGTGTAGAGTATCTGTTGTGTAGCCTCATGATGGCCTGACGACAGGCTGGGAGTGGAGGCTGGCTGCTGCTGTCCTGCGTCAGGAGGGTAGCCTCCTTTTGGCTAGGGCTATCTCACCTCATAGCACTAGCCTGGGAAGAGGTCAAAATTCAAAATTCGAAGTACGGTTTCTACTGAATGCATATTGCTTTTACGCCGTTGTAAAGTAGAAAATTCGTAAATTGAACCATCTTATTTTGGGGTGAAGCAATGAACAATGATCTACAAATTTATTGTCTACTTGTTTCATAACTCCCTTTAAGAAAAGTTTTACCCATTAACCCTGTTTCGTAGAGGTTTTATTATCAAATAAATTTGTCCCCTATACGTGGTGGCCAAAGAGTCATGATGTGGTGTATAGTTTCTAATGTTGAAGCTACAAATACTCAACTCAAAAGAAAAAAAAAGCAAATTCTAAAACACTGTCTCTTTTCCCTTCTCTCTCTCCTTCTCTTTCTCATTTGACCAAATTCTTGTTCAAGTCTACAAATGAGTATTTGTATTTAAGAGGGGAGAGAGAAATCTTACTGAACTCCAAATGGATATTTTGTCTTTGTTGTTTTTTAATAAGAAAGAAGTTTTTATATCTTTGCAATAAACTTTGATTTGCGACATTAAATAATTGAATTGCTGTTCAAAAGCAGTATAAATAGAAAAGTTTTAATAATAAGAAAAACGCCCACCGACTCCCTTCAAAATAAAACCATTTTAATGGGAAATTGAATTTAGATATGATAAGCATGACACATTAAAAAATAATTGAAATTTTGTTCATTAAAATGGTAACGGGAATTGTAGTTTTCAAGAGAGAATAGACTGTTAAAAGATGGATCTATTCAATTGTTTTGATAGTGTGGAAATTTTAAAAGTATGTAAACTGGTAATTGTTAAGTGCATTTTTCTTTTTTGCAGGATTCCTATAGAATGTTGACTAGGTGAAAGTTGCCTGTGGCTTCTCATTGTATATATTTATTTGAAAAAATAATATTTGGTGATCTTTTTAATATAATTTGCAAATGGTCATAGGAGATAGTGAATTAGAAAAATTGGTGTATATATCGGGCATAGTTATATTCCCCCCTTTTCAGGTAATAGTCATTTCATTTATGATAAAAAAATTTTTTTTTTAATTGGGGAAAGGGAACAGGACTTTATTGGGGAACAGTGTGTACTTCCAGGACTTTTTCCAAGTCAAGTTGTTGTCTTTTCAATCTTAGTTGTGGAGGACGCAGCTCAGCTCCAGGTCCAGTTGCCATTGTTAATTGCAGGGGTCACAGCCCACTATCCCTTGCAGGAATCGAACTGGCAACCTTGTGGTTGAGAGCACACTGGCCCATGTGGAAATTGAACCGGCAGCCTTAGGAGTTAGGAGCACGGAACTCTAACCGCCTGAGCCACTGGGCCGGCCCCTGATAAAATTTTATTTGGCTTAATTCCTCACATTTTTGTAGTGCTTTTATATTCATCAACTCATTGAAAACACTGAGAAACAGGTTATTGTAGCAGTTAACAGTTTGGGCACAAGACTTAGGCTCTAAACCTAGCTCTGGCACTTAATAATAGCCTTGTGTCCATGGACAAATATCCTACCTTTGTTAGACTTGTTTCCCCACCTTTAAACTGGGGTTGAAAATATTCCCTGTCCCATGGTTGTAAATGTTAAGAGAGGTAATCCACATAATTTGCCTTAGAACATAGTTAAGTATTTAATAACTGCTAGGTATAATTTGATTCTTCTGCCTTCTCACGAAGTCATCAGGGCAGGTATTGTTACTTTCATTTTACAGATTGACACTGACGTTTAGAGAAATTCAAGTGGCTTATTCAAGCTAGTATATCTAGTAAGTATTTAAGAGGTTCGGACTAAACTATTGTTTTGATTACTCCAAGTCCAGTATGTTGATTTTACTTAAGAATATTTAAACCAGTAAGAGGTTAGATTAGGAAATTTAAAGATAAATTCTTCAGAAACTTTCTATGAATAGATTGCCAATTTGGGCAGTCTGTTACACATTTGAGAAATAATTTTCTCACCTTTAATTGCTATTATTTTCTTAAGGCTCCTTAATAAAACTGAATATTCTTATACTGTTTAATTTTATCTTAATAATCAGCTTTATGAACATAAAATGCAAGGGTGAAATTGTATATTCTGACATGGCTTAAAGTAGAAAATTTTGAAAAAGTAATGTAAATACCAAATAATATGAAAATGAAATAAACTCTAGAACATGCATATGAGAGAACTTTATGAAGCCATTAAAATCATGATGTTGAAGGATATGTAATAACATGGTAAACTACTCCTAATATACTACATAAAAGGGTATAAACTACACATAGATAATGATCCCAATTCTATACATCACATACATATACATATATGTTCATAGAAAAAATATGCCAAAACAGTGGCTGAGATTGTCATGAGTAGTAGGAATACTGGTGATTTTTTTATAATGAAGGTTTATTACTCTTATAACAAGAAACTTAAAAAAAATTTTTTCCATTTAAACTTAGTATAGGTTTAGCCAAAAACTAAGGTTTACTATGAAGTTATTAGAGGGCTTTGTAAACACTAGGAACTGTATATTATGTTCTGTTCACAGCATTCTAGGAGGAGCTGCGTCATTCATAGATTCATAGGTCTGCTTTTGGACTTTATGTCCCCAAAATAAATGGTCAGAATTGATGCTTCTGTATGAAACCCTCAAGCCCATAATTCTGTTATAACCTCCTTTTGGCGAATGCCACCTGAGTTCAGATTAGAGACATGACTATGATTACATTTATGCAATTCTTTGTGACTCTAAGATGAACAAAAGATGAAGAGGATGTTGTACAATGAAATCATAATCATCAGGTATTTCACTGCAGGATTTATAACAGACTTAACTAGAAAATATTAAATGTGAGTCTGAGGAGCACATAAATTTTGCTCTAAGAATTAAAGGCTTCTTATTCCACTGAATATATTCCAGTCTCTTAGACATTTCAGATTCCTTCCTTTAGTAACTAGAGCCTTTTCTCAGTGTCCTGAAGACTCTAAGCTGTTGTTGTTCATAATGCTTCTCAGGATTTTGCCCAAATAAAATAACTTCCCTTTATGTGAGTAGAACTTCTATGACTAAAGACGTCAATAAATTCAGGGGGAAAAACAGTGCTTTTCACTGACTAACATTCAGTAAGTTCAGTCAACTGCAGTCTGCTTGGACTAATTTGTTCCAGGCATCCTGGAACAGGGAAGAATTGCTATTGTATCCCCTTTTCTTTATTTTAGAGATTTTAGCATTCTGAAGCAGTAGGTCTTAACTTTCTTTAAGGTAAATAAGTCACTTTAAGTATTTCAAGAAAAATAGAGGTATCTTCTGGGTTCTATAACATTTTACATCTAGTTCCAGAAGGAATTCCTTATTGTTTTCCTGTGAACTTCTGGTTGAAAATGCCAGTTTTAGGGGTATCTTATTTTTTTGTGTGTGTCTTTATTTTTGTGTTTTGGGAACTCTTTGAACAGTACTTGTCATTTTCTAAAGGATTGTTCCCACCCTGTTGCTTCCTAGAAATATTGTATTATTTATTTTATATTTTAATATCTGTTTTCCTTGATTTGATGCTTTTTAAATGTTAAACAAAAGGTCTAATTTTCCTATGAAAGAATAAGTGAGGTACTAGGGCGTGTTCAGAGTTAAACACGACAGATGTGGAATCATAACACTGTCCACACAGAGCATGTCCTCCTGTTGTGCCAAGAGGCAAATTATTACTTTGAGGTTGACAAAGCAAAAGTATTTATGATTAAATACCTCTTACTCTCAAAGTGTGATCCTTATTGGAATCATTATGATCTCTCCTAGCATTTATTGGTAACAAGTATATGCTAACTTCAGGCCCCTGAGAGAAATATGGGAGCCAAGAGCTGTGCGAAGTCTAGTGACCTTGGCATAAGACACAAAAGAGAGCTAAGAGATATTTAGATGAATCGAGTTTATAATGACTAAGTCATCTGAAGAGAATTGCATCTATACTAAGGAGTTTACTCATTTGTTATAAGATCTAAATTGTATAATAAAGTTGCCTAAACAGTTTTGATTCCTGATCATATACTGTGATTCACCTGGTGATAAATATACTAAATGTAGGTAGACATTATTCTCCTCTGTAGGTGTATGATATATTCTACTTTAAGTGTAGAAATGATTATTAGTTGAGTTTTTTCATTGTAAGCAATTGAATTTGAATGATTAAGTAAAATAAGGATTTATTGAAGGATGTTATGGTAGCACATAGAATTGAAAGAACAGACTAGCTGGATCACTGGAAAGAAAAAAACAGGTCAACTTTGATGCTCCAGCAGTAGGGCGTGTGTACTTACTTTTTAGAGCAAGTGTATCAAATTATCTGTAATGAAGGACATCTGTATCTGTTGGTTTTTTGGTTCAATATTCGTTCTTTTAATAAAAGAATCATTTTGGTTTTGAGCTTATTACTATATTTACATTAAATACTGTTTAATTTTGATAGTCTATTGCTTCATTAGCCAGCATATCTCTGCAGATGTCCTTGGGGTAGCCTTTTGCTTCAGTGCTCAGTTCTTTAGTGGGTTTTTGTTTTCTCTTAGAATTCTTCTGTAAGGAGAACTGTCCTTTCTCCCATATTTATCTATGTATTCAATTATTTATTTATATCAATATGGACCTGTATATATTTCTTTTGTTCTATGGGTTATCATTTCATTTTATTGCTTTGGCCACTGGGAGCTTCTTCAGGTTGGTTCTTGTGTCATTTTGACATGCCCTTATCTTTTTGCGCAAATGTCTTTTCTGATATCACAAGATATTTCAGGCTCGTCTTGTATTTTCCCTGCTCCAGCCTTGGAATCAACCTCTTTTCCTCCAGCCTTGGAATCAACCTCTTTTCTTAAGAACATTGACTCTTTCTGTTGGGGAATGATACTTAAAAATCAGCATTTCAGTGCTAGGTGTGCTCACTATTATTAGAGTATCATTGCTCCTATACTCTGACAGTGCAGAGAGCCAAGAAATGTGTGTGTGTTTGTGTGTTAACCCTTGCATATACACACTATATTTTTATGTCTATCTACATGTATATTAAAAACCGTTATTTCGCACTGCTATTTCTGATTCCACTCCAACAGATAAGGTTCATTGTAGCTTTTCCCCTTTTCTAGCTCCCCAAATTACAGTTTCTCAGCACCCTTTCTCCTATGCCTGAAATATACCTGGTACTCCTTGTCCCAAGAGATTTGGACTATTTACAGTCAATAATTTAACGTGTTAAGTATTCTCAGGGTTGTTCTGGTCATTAATGTCTCTGAGAAGGGTTATTTAAGAGGGTAAATGTCAGGGAACAAGAGAGATAACGTGAATATGAATGTTGGGGCTGGGGAAGAGATAGTTTTGGGGTGCTTAAGGAGAAAATGTTCAAGCAGAACAGCTTGTGTTAAGTAAGTAAGAAAAGTATGTCTGGTTCAGGGAACTGAATACAGTTCAGGATAGCTATAGAGGTTGTGACATAGAATTGCTCTTTCATACCATTGTGGTTAGAAAAGGTGCTTGATATAATTCAGCCTTCTTAAATTTATTAAGACTTGTTTTGTAGCTTGACATAGGATCTATCATGAAGGATGTTCTATGTATGCTTGAGAAGAACGTGTGTTTTGCTGCTGTTGGATGGAATGTTCTATAAATGTCATTTAGGCCAATCTGGTTTAACTTGTAATTTAATTCCAGTGTTTCCCTGTTGATATTCTGTCTGTATGATCTGTACATTATTAAAACTGGGTTATTGAAGTCCCCTTTATTATACTGCTGTTTCTTCCTTAGATAAGGGTTCCACCTCCTTTTCTCCTCTGGGAGAAGTTGGGAGTTGGGAGTGCCCTTTCAATTGTCTGGTGCTTTGTTGGGGTGGTGTTTATGGCAAGAGTGTGCCTCAGCTTTTCCTAATCATTTCAGTATGGGTGATGTGGACATTTTCTCATTCTCCCAATGTGTAAGAGTCACTCAGCTGGTTTCTGGATATTTTTTGGAGGAAATTGCTCTGTGAGCAGATGTAGATTTAGTGTGTCTGTGGGAGGAGGTGAATTTAGGAGCCTCCTATGTCGCCATCTTGGACCAGAACCCCCAATTCATATTTTGTTTGAAGAAAGATACAGCTATAAAATATGTTTTAGTTGCTTCGATGGTAAATTTGTCTATATGTAATTAAGAGCCCAAACTATGATTTTTGGATCAGAAATTATTCATGGTTTTTTAATTGAATATGTTCCTTTTTCTTCAGTGAAATAGAAACTTGACCACCTGTCCATATCTTCTATTTGAATATATAAAATCACTAAGCTTTTGCAAAAATTGCATTTTAGTAGTCAGCTATTCATTTCCTTGATTTCGTTGTTTTATATACTTTACCTTTGTTCTCTCATCTTTCTCAGTATGATTCTGGGATGTATTTTAATTTTCTGTCAGACATCAGAAGAATCTCTTTATCAGTGGCTGCTTTTCTAGTCTAATACTGAATGGTCCCAGGATACAGGGGGAGGAAAGCATATAAAACCCTGGCTTTAAGGGATTTTGAGTTAAGAACTTTTTACTTATTTATTTTAGTTGGTATGTTGCTATTAAATCAGAATAAAAATTGCGAATATTGGGGAAATTTTTCAACAAAGACGTAGTTTATCGATCTTAATTAATAGAGTGAAACATACTTTAGTTTTTTAGTATTTTTGTTAAAAAACCTGTGTTTCCTAGCTTTTTAAATATTTGACTTGAATATTGATATTATGTTCATTATAAATGCATTCTGTCTTTAGCTACATGTGTGCCACTTCAGAGAGAAATGAAATAGTTACATTAACAGTAGTTCTTTGAATTTATTCCTGGAATAAATAACCAGAGTCGTTATAATTCTTATGGTTCATTCTTGTACTCATCTTCGCAGAAAAAAAGAGACTGAAAATTCAGTTAAACTAATGCTATTCATCTTGAGTAAGTATCAGATATTTTGTATTTGTTTGGTTGATAATAATTCCAGTCTTAATAATACAGGATATATATAACCTGTTACTTTGCAGAAGTAAAAAAGAACTATGATTCGTAATAGTTTAGCTAAAGGTGGGTTTAACTAGATAGATTTGATTAACAAAGTGGCTTTAAATAATATATACTTTCCAGTTATATGAAGTAATCAATTAGGCTAATAGAATTAGAAAATGGAAGTCCTTTGGTAAAGAATAGATAATTCTCATTTGTTTACAAATTAGTATTTTGTCAGTGCTGATAAAAGTCCCTTTCTATCGTCTGTTAGGGGAATCCATTTCCAGATCTTCTGTGTTTCCCCGAAAATAAGACCTAACCGGACAATCAGCTTTAATGTGTCTATTGGAGCAAAAATTAATATAAGACCCGATATCATATCATATCATATTATTATACCTGGTCTTATAGTATAGTAAAATAAGACCAGGTCTTATATTAATTTTTGCTCCAAAAGATGCATTAAAGCTGATTGTCTAGCTAGGTCTTATTTTTGGGGAAACAGGATTTCATATATACTAAATTTTTTTTTTAAATTTTTATTGGGGAGTATTGGGGAGCAGTGTGTTTTTTCAGAACCCATCAGTTCCACGTCAAGTCGTTTTTTTTTCAATCTAGTTGTGGAGGGTGCAGCTCACTGGCCCATGTGGGAATCAAACTGGCAACGCTTGGTGTTACAAGCACCACGCTCCAACCATTGAGCGAGCTGGGCACCCCCATATATATATACTAAGTCTTGAAATTGATTTGCCTGAATAAAATCAGTAGGTGTTAGTGACAGATTTGATCAGTCAAAGGAGTCCCCTTTCAAATGGCCTTTCCCCGATTTTATAAAATAAAGCCTGTCTCTTACTAAATCTGAATTTTGTTAAGATGCATGCCTCTCTGGCCTTCCAACAAAGGACTATATACAGTTCCAGACTTGCGATTTTTTGACTTTATGGTGGTGAGAAAGTGATACACATTCAGTGGAAACCATACTTTGAATTTTGATCTTTCCCAGGCAGGTGATATGTGGTACAGTGCTCTCGCATGGTGCCGGCAGTGGCGGTGAATGATTTTTGCCTAACTGTAGGCTAATGTAAGTGTTGTGCGCACATTTAAGGTAGGCTAGGCTAAGCAATGATATTCGATAGGTTAGGTGTATTAAATGCATTTTCAACTTAACGATGGTTTGCAGGAACATAACCCCATCGTAAGTCAAGGATCATTTGTAGTGTGAAATACTCAAGTCTTTGGTATAGATGTTGAGAAAGTAAGTGATTAATAGGGTGACATCCTTTCAAAGTCAGATTGTTTTCAATGAAATTGAAGGAAGACTTAATTGTCAGCTTATATATTATTAAAATTAATTTTTAACAATAGATCCCTATGCAAATTTTAGGAAAACACTTGGAAGGAGTCCAAAGAATTGACATAGCTACAACAAATTTTCATTCTGATCTACTTATTTATGTGAACAAGTTTTCTTAGCACTTAACATCTATAAGATGAAACATGGGGAATAGCAATGCTTGCTTGTTAATGGTCTCATTCTACAATATTCATAATATTCTAGCAAATAACGTACTATTCATCATTCGGACAAATAATGTAATATTTATTATTCTAGTAATAGTGTAACATTTATCACTGGATATATGAACTAATTGGGAGGAAAAGCTCTATTCGTTTAAATATGAGATTTATGTTCAAATTCCCAATAAAATTTTATGTTTAATATTTATCAAAGTTTATTACATATTTATGTTGTTTGATGTAGTGTGTTCTAAAAATTGTAATGATAGCTCGATCCAAAAGAAATTTTAATATTTAAACCTTTCTGGATAAGAAAGTTTTTGTATTTAAATTTTAATTTATATACATTTAGTGGCTAGGAAGTATGGTAGGATCATCAATAAATTACTTTCAGATCTAAAAATATGTTAGGATAAATTCTGTAATGTTAGTAGAATGGAAATAGAAGTTCAAGAAGAAAACAAAATGATGTAAAATTTCCAACTGTTAAAGAAGAGCTTATTTTGATGTATTTAATAATATTGATGGTGGTTGTCATATTGCTATGACATTTAAATTCCATTAGCTACATTTAAAACAAAGTCATTTTATTTTAAAATGCAAATAATTACAATGCATCAGAAATTACATTGTTTATAACTATGTAAAAGTGTGTCTTTTGTCATAACTTAAAAATATGCAAGATGGTTTTTCAAATTCTTTTAGACGTTACAAGAACAAAAAACATTTGAGAGCACTGGCATATAACACTTGCTTTATTATTGAATTATGCCCTTGTTGGAATTATTTATTGCTATTTCATTTGTTGGTGTTTTTTGCTTAGCAGACATTAGGTAAACATTCGTTGGGGTGATAAATTGTTTTGATTGTTTCAGAGCTAGTGCCAGTAAGATTAATTTTATCTCAACATGTCACTAAGGTGAATTAAAAGAACTTTTCTGTTGTTGTTCTACTAGGACTATTTTAAAAGCACATTTAGTTAAACTTCATATGATGAAACCTCAAGATAGATCAGAAAATCTTATTTAGGATCACTTCAGCCTAGTTGGATTCAGAATATTTTGCAGAAATTAGGAGCTTTATTTATGGAATATGAAATTTGGAATTAGATGAGGACTTAGAGATTTCCTATTGAAATGCCTTCATTTGTCAGAGAGAAAACGTGGAGTCAAAGAGGCACTTAATCAAGCTAATACAGGTAATTGGTAACCGAACCATATCAAATCTGTCACTGAAACCTATTGACTTTTACCTCCAGACTATCTCTTGAATTTCTCTACTCCTTTATCTCCAGTGCCTTCACCCTAATTTGGGCTGTCATTATCTTTTATTTGATATCTGTACTACATCTGATTTGCTGGCCCACAGCCTCTCATTTACAAAGCATATCTGATCACAATTGTTCCTCTGCTTAAAATCCTTCAAAGATATCTCATTGGTCATAGGAAAAAGGCCCTAACTCATCAGGCCTCTTCTGGCCTGTCTAGGCTTAACTGCCACCACTGTCCCCCTTGCTTCCTGGATTCTGGTCACATAGGCCTCTTCAATTTCTCGAGTGTACCATGCCCATTTCTTTTCATATATATAAATTTAATTTTAATTATAATTGACATACTGTAGTATGTTAGTTTCGGGTATACAACATAGTGTTTCAAGATGTATATACCTTACGAAGTGATCAAAGTAAGTCTAGTAACCATCTGTCACTGTACGTAATTACTGTGATGTTACTGACTCTATTCCCTGTTCTGTACATTACATCCCATGGCTTATTTTATAACTGGAAGTTTGTACTTCTTAATCCCCTTCTCCCTTTGCACCCTTCCCTCCACCCGCCTCCCTTCTAGCAAACATCAGTTTGTTCTCTCTGTATCTTCTGCAGTGTCTTGCTCTATCTACGCTCTTCCTGCTGCGTGGAGCACTTCTGCTGCTCCAAGCCAATACCTATTTAGACTTCAGATTTCATGTCAGATGACACTTATTCAGAGATTCCTCCCTTCCCCCCGAGTCCTTAAGACCAGCTAGGTCCCAGTGCATGTTTTCTCATCTTCTTCAAAACTTATATTACAGTTTGTATATTTGTGTGATTATTTGATTCAAGTCTGTTTCCTCAGGAAGAGTGCAATTTCTGAGGGCAAAGTTTTTGTGTATTTTGTTTATCATTGAATTCCTAGCACCCGCCTCATTTCCAGGTTCATTCAATACTTACTGAGTGAATGACTCCCAATTCTATTTCTACTACACCAGTGATTTTAGAGTAACGTGTATGAAATCATCTTTGCCATATGCTTTATTTAATTCACCCATCTGGTGATGGAGTAGCATTTGGGGAAAAAATAGAATTTCAAGTTATTTATTCCTATTTTGTAAATCACACTTAAAAAACCCACCTTTTTTTCATAAAAGCATAAAACCAATAGTGCTAAATATTCTTTCTATATTTGATGGAACCTAGTCACATATTAATTTTTATTTATCAGTTCTCATTTATGAGTAGTTTTTGAGACGCTAAGAAGTCATAGAAACTTGCATATGGAATATAAAAATACAAAGAGGTGGTGGTGATACTAAAGTTAGTGCCTCTCAAACTAGTGTTGCACAAAATAATGTTCCTGGAAATTTTCGTAGAGACTCTCCACCCTCTTCCTCACCTTCCCCTTGTTATTCCCCCTTCACCCAACCAAGAAGGATTGTACCCTTAAAAATAACTTGGGGAAACACCGTATACTAAGTCTCTTTCTCATAGAATAACAACAATGTATATTAGCTTAATAAAGCTCCTCGTGCCTTGAAGCAGAGTTTCTCACCCTTGGCCCTGTAGACATTTTGGAAAGAGAAGGTGGTATCCCTGGCTTATATCCGGTCGACTCCAGTCATACCCTCCCAGTTTGATAACCAAACATGCCTCCAGACATTGCCAAGTGATTCCTGGGAGGCAAAATTGTCCCCATTTGAGAACTACTACTTTTTGTGTTTGTTTGTTTTTTTAATAGCATTTTTTTTAAAAAAAAAAATTATTAGGGAATATTGGGGAACAGTGTGTTTTTCCAGGGCCCATCAAGTCATTGTTTTTGTTTTCAATCTAGTTGTGGAGGGCGCAGCTCACTGGCCCATGTGGGAATCGAACCGGAAACGTTGGTGTTACGAGCACTGTGCTCTAACCAACTGAGGCAACCAGCCGCCCCAAGAGAACTACTACCTTAAAGAGATCAGCTTATCTCTGTTGATATTCATATTTCCCGAACTTACTTGAATTCCTTGGAATTCTCCTTCATTCACATACCTAATGTCCTGGGAAATGCTCTTTTATGTTATCGTTTAGTAAAAGTAAACTAATTATACTTTTCCACCTACTTTTTAGACTCCTCCTTAAAACCCTTCAATACTTCCCACTGCTTAGAATAAAATTCAGACTCCTCAACTTGGCCTTCCTGCAGGTAAAGGACTTTGTCTCCTTCCGTAACCTGACCTCCTACCCTTATCTTCTGTCCACTTTTGACCTGCTTGCAGGTCCTCAGATATCCTCGTTTCTCTCCTAATACATTGTTGCCTCTGTCGAGAATCATTTTGCCCTTGTTCGTTTTTATCCTTTAGGTTCAGGTTTCAGAGTAAATGTCATCTCAGAAGGAGAGGTCTTTTCTGACCATCCCTTATCCCGCCAAAAAGGATAGTCATCCATCCTAGTTCTACCCTCTATCTCAGTACCGTTAGTTGCCTTCATAACACTCTTCAGTTTGTAATTCTTTGTTTATTTGTGTGGGGTGTTTTCCTGCTGCAGTCACTAGAATGCAAACGAGGGCAGGAGCACATCTATCTCGCTCATCATTATATCCCTAGCATTTAGCAGAGAGCTGAGCATTTTATAGATACAATAATTATTTGTTGAATAAATAAATGAATATGCTTTAATTTATAACAGTGTTTCTGTTATAGAGTTATTTAAACTTAGAGATAAAAATATTTTTTATTGAAATATAGTTCAGATACCATAAAATTCACCCTTTAAATGTGTATAATTCAGTGGTTTCTTATATATTCACAGGTTTATACAACCAACACCACTATCTAATTCCAGAACATTTCATTACTCCCCAGTCTCCCCTACCCAGCCACTGACAACCACTAATCTACTTTCAGTCTCTATGGATTTGCATTTTTGGACATTTCTTATAAGTGGAATTATGCAACATGTGGTCTGGCTTCTTTCCCTTTGATTATGTTTTCAAGGTTCCTCCATGCTATAGCCTGTAATAGTACTTCATTCCTTCTTGTGGCTAAATACTATTCCATTATATGGATGTGCCCTCTTTTGTTTATCCATTCATCGGTTGATAGACTCTTGGAATGTTTCCACTTTTTGGCTATTATGAATAATGCTGCTATGAGCGTTTATGTATAAATTTTTGTGCAAACATATGTTTTCACTTCTCTTGGGTATATACCTAGAATGGAATTGCTGAATTACATATTAACTCCATATTTAAGTTTTTGAGGAACTGCCAAACTGTTTTCCAAAGTGTGTGTACCATTTTACATTCCCATCAGCAGTACATGAGCGTTCCAATTTCTCCCATCCTTGCTAGCATTTGTTATTGTCTGCCTTTTTTATTATTGGTATCCTACTGGGTATAAAGTGGCATTGTGGTTTTGATTTGCATAGTAGTCATTCTGATATTCTTTATTTTATATTAAGAATATCCAGTGAGTCTTTATAAAAGTTACATTCTTACAAGGGAAGGGGGGAACCTCATGTTATCTAGGCTCTGTACACCTATATTTCCTTACCTGTAAAACAAGGGAATTGTATTACCGTGTTTCCCCGAAAATAAGACCTAGCCGGACGATCAGCTCTAATGCGTCTTTTGGAGCAAAAATCAATATAAGACCCGGTCTTATATTAGATAATATAAGATATATATTAGATATATATAAGATTATATTAGATAAGACCGGGTCTTATATTACAGTAAAATAAGACCGGGTCTTATATTGATTTTTGCTCCAAAAGACGCATTAGAGCTGATGGTCCGGCTAGGTCTTATTTTCGGGGAAACAGGGTAGTTGATTTCTGAACACTGACATTCTCTGTTCCTCCAATTTAGAGTTACTGATTTCCAACATTATTCAGGAGATAGGTTATAGGAAGCATCTGGTAATAGAAATTGATGTTTTGTAAATCAGCATTCTACCAACTCCTAACTGAAATTATGTACCTCTAAATTCTGGTATCGATACTCTTTTCAATTAGTTATGCTGGTTAGGTTTTACTGTGTACTTGTATGATTTAGAAATTTGGATGTGACATGTTTCTCTTTTTCTTCTAGTTAATAATACCCTTTATTTATACGATATAATTTATATATCCTTCAGAATATGTTTCATTGTAATAGGTTCAAACAATACAATAAGTGTAGATATAGCAAAACGTTAGAATTCCTCTCATATCTACTCCTCTTTCAAAGTAGAGGACCATAATTAGTAGTTTGATATGCATCCTTCCAATCTTTCTATGGATGTACATATTAATATGAATTTATACACATATTTTTTCATAAATGAGATCATGCCGTATATATTCTATTATATAAATTTTTCCCTCAACAGTGTGTTTTGGGATTTTCAGACATATCAGGATATACGTGTATTATTTTTTAAATGGCTGCATAGTGTTATGTGATATTATTGTAGTTTATTAAACTGTTCCCCTTTCGTTGGACATCACTTTGTTTTCTTCATCATTATTAAAAATAATGGTGCATGGCATCCTTGCACATACACCCATTTGTATAGATATTCCTTTAGAGTATATTTCCTACATGTGAGATTGAACACAATGAAAATTTTGGTAGACTGTCTGATTATCTTCCTAAAAGGGTTTACAAATTTACATTTCTACCAACAGGAACTGAGAGTGTTCTTATACCTTCGCCATTGCCAATGTGATGGTTGAAAAATTATTCATTATTTTAAAGTTATATTTATCTTATATCTAGGATGTTGAGCATCTTTTTTATTTGTTCATTGGCCATTTGTGTTTTTCTATGAATTGCTCTAATTTACCCATTTTTCTTATAGAATATTTTTTTAATATTGTTTTGGAAGAATTTTTAAAAATATATTTTACAAATGAATCCTTTATTTTAAATGTTGCAGGTATGTTTTTTCCATGTCTCTTCTTGTCTTTTAACTTTGCTTATGGTATCTTGTGGAATGGAGATACTTCATTTTGTGAGAATGTCAGTTATTCCCGTTATGGCCTGTTTGTGTAGTGTTTAGGGAGACTTTCCCCATGTAGACTTATTGTTTTTTCTAGTATTTTATAATATTGTTTCTTTCACTCCATTTGGAGTTAATTTAAATAGATGGTCAACTGACCCAACCCTATTTATTATATAGCTCATTCTTCTATCACTCGTTTGAAGCCCCCTTTATCTGAATCTGTGTATATACAGATTTATTTCTGGGCACTCTCTTCTGTTTTTTTTATTGTGTTTTGCTAATTCACTTACCAATAAATAGTGTGCTTCTAATCGCAGTTGGTTACTGTGTCTATGGAAATCTAAAATGACAGAACATTTTCCTTCATTTAATTTATTTTGCAGAGCTATTCTTGCTATTTTTATCTATAGTTGTTTTTTTTTCCTCTTTACTCTGTTTGCTATTACTTCCTAGTGTTGCTGTAACCTTACTCTGCCCTCTTCTGATTGGTGGCTATTAAGTTATATGTATATTAGGAAACTACATAATAGATTGATAATATTTTAGATAAACAGTCTCTAAATTGAGGAAATGAAGAATTCATGAGATTGATTCATGGATAGAATGTTCATCCTTTAATACATAAAATTTATTACATATGTTTTAGTTTCTCAGAGGCTTAGATTTTTTTCCTTTCTAGGTTCTTAGTAATATTTAGATAGTAGATGTTGCTGAGTATGCAATTTCTATATGAACATTAATATACGTATGTTAAAATTATTTTTAAAACAGAAACTATGTTTAAATTACTTTGCTGAAAAAGTTTATTTCCATCAGATTAGGTTAATGAAAGTTGTCTGTTTAAAGGGAAACAAATTAAATGTGACCAAGCCCATTTTTTGCTTTTGTGTCTTCTCTCCTAACAATATTATAGAGAATAAAATAAAAATGGGGGAAAAAAGAAAGTAATTAAGTAGAATAAGATATTTCTCTTATTTTAAATCAGCTATAGCTAGATGTGATCATAAGAATAGCATCTTTTGCCATGGAGCATCTTTCACTCAAGGTTAGCTTAAAAAAAAGATTTGACCTTCTTTATGTTTAGAAAAAATAATTCTCAGTGGCCTTGAGTAGCTGTAGTCTTTATTGTACCTAAATTGCTTAGCTTACATGAGGAAGTTAAAGTGGCATCCCTTCTTTACTGCAAAATCAATAGAATACTGCATTATCTATTCAGTTCTAAAGCATAAGAAATAGATTGTGGGTGTGTGTATGTAAAGCTTTTGTGTACTAATTTTGTTTTACATTTGTATTGAAATGAAATGATTAGATTCAACATGCTTTTTAAAACTTCATTTTAAGATTTTGTTTTTCTTTGAAATACCTGTGGCACTGTGAATTAGTGTGTATAGGTATATTTGTTTTGAGTATTACTAAGGGAAATACTGTTTCTCTTATTCCTGGACAGGTGAATTGTTTAAGAATTTCTTGGGTTGCACTAAGATTTGGGGCATCTGGGGGACATAAAAAAAACAGATACTTTTTTTTAGATATTTCAAGTTTAAAGTGCCCCAGAGATTCAGAAATAGGATGGTTCTGTATTATGATTAGCATCTGGAGTCTAGTCATACCTCACTTGGGCAAGAAATGTATCCTTTTAGGCTTGGGGGTTCCTGAAGATACATATGTATCTGTATTTAAGGGATTCAGTAAAGCTGTGTGCAGTATGACAGAACTCACAAAGTGGATCCAGCCTGCAGAGACATACATTGATTAGCCCACTCAGTATTTTTATAAAATATCTAGGTTTATGGCTTCTCCTGAAAAATTGGAAGATCTGATAACCTGGGCCACATATCACCACATGGCAGCAACTAACTAGATGGACAGGTGCTCTCCAGTTTGCCAGAATCTATACCACTCCTCATCCTGACCGTGGTGGTTGTCATTTATCACCACACTTGGGTAGTCACCCACTAGCTCAACTCATTTATGTTCTTACCCTGCAACTGGAGGTTTGGAATACCTAAATTATAACCATCCGTCTAAATCTCTTTTTCTGGGTCTGGTGCAGCTAAAGTAAAAATAAGTAGATAGCAATTTAATATAGACAGAACAATCAACTCATTTTTTACCAGAAGCATATTACGTATTCGTGTCTTCATTTTCTCTTGCATCTTTTTTCCCGTGAAGTATTTAATCTACTCTCTTGCAGAGTCCTGTTCATTTCAACTGCCAACACCTTGACTCGTCCTTGACACCGCTATACAGTAGTGTTTCTCTTCTGAAGTCTTAGAAGACTTATTTTCTTCACCACTGTATATTCATTGTAGTAGAACTTTAGAGTCTCATTCAGTTAAAAAAAATAATTGTGTTCCTGTGAAGAGGCCTTTGATTAGTTTTTTTTGTATTTGGTTCACAGTTCATTTTTTCCAAAGAAATACGTCTGTTGTTGTTATTTTGAAAACTAAGAAAGGAGTAACTTTAAATTTTATTTCCTTAGTTTTCCTAATTGGCCTTCAGACATTAAACTTAAATACTGTTTTCCTTGCTTTCAGTTACTGATGAGGACACGGTAAAGAGGTATTTTGCCAAGTTTGAAGAAAAATTTTTCCAAACCTGTGAAAAGGAACTTGCCAAAATCAACACATTTTATTCAGGTGAGTGTTTGTGTTTTGGTACAACACATAAGAGACAGTTTCTGCTGCTAAGGGAGGAGAAACTCTACCATGTCATTGTTTAAACTTCTGATCATCATTTAAACATTGGGACGTGTTTTCCTTGCTGTGCTGCACTGATGTGGGCATTTTCTTTGGCTGAGGTGGGAACGCATCAGGTACCTCAGTGTTTAGTAATAAGCCTTAGGTGGTCATTGCCTAGGTTCTCTTGCAGTTGCAAGGATTTCAGGACCTCACTGTGAAGCAGTACCTTGCTAGAACTTCACTATAGCCCAGTCCAGTGCTTGAAAGAGTCAGAAACTTGATTTTATCATTTCTCCCAGAGCTGAATTACAGTTCCAGCTTTTTGGTAAACGTCAGTTTCATGCCTGTTCACTGCGTTGCAGAACACTCCTCTCTGGAGCGTGGTCTGCAGAGTGGCATCTACAAGATGTAACTGGAGTTGAGAAGAAAACATTAGGACTTGTGTTTCTTTATGTCTTACTCTTTAAAAAATAGTTCTGTATATATTTACTCCCCTACCTTTTTAACATCTGTTTTTCCATCTCCCAGAGCTCAACTCAGGTTCCTTGACTCCCTCATTGTATTCCAGTTGTCAGGCCCCTCCCAGGATTAACGTCTCTATCAGTTATTTTATGTACTCTGTCCCTAGTGCTTTTAATCCCTTTGCCCTTATTGCCTTGTAATGCTTCTGCCTAGCGAACTCCAGCTGTGGACGCATCTAGCCGTTGGCCTCCTTCATGCCTACCCCTGGGCTGCTTAGGACAGCTGGAAAAAAGTCATACAGCAGAACAAATGGGAACCACTGTAAACTCATTGTTACATTCTTAACTGTGTCCTCAAAGCTTCCTGTAGGTCCTCATCAATGCCCTTTTCCATACTCCAAATTGTTCATCTAAACCCTATATCATTTTCTTGGATTCTGTGACCTATCTTCCCCATCATGCTCCTTACTCTCCTACTTTGCAAATAAAAATAAAGGCCTTCACCTCCTATTGGTGTATAATACTTATGCCGATCTAGGCCATTATGTCCCCAAATACCTATAGACTTTCTTACCCTTAGTCATTTTCCTCCAGTCTTTATAGAAAAGGTATCCCTCTTAAGTCCATGGAAAAATCTCTACAACTACTGACTGAATTTCAGTTCCTTGAGAGCTTGCTCCAGTAATTATCTCCTCCAAGAATTATGGTATAAATGCATCATTAACTTCCCTTTCTACTGGTTTAGTCTCCTTAGCAAGTCATTCCTTTCAAAGAAAAAAAATAAACAAAAAAGGAAGCAAATATCTTACCTCTGTGTTCTCCTCCTCATCTTGCATTGATAGTTGGACTTCTTCCTGGGCAGAGGGAACAGTTTATGCAAAGGCAGAGCCATTAAAGGAAGGGGCATAGCACATGTCCTCCTCACTACATCATAGGTGCTTAGAAGGCAGAGATGAAATAGAAATATTGTTTAAAACATGCAAATGGAAAGATTTTCAGCAAGGGGAAAATGTACAGAAGGAATGGCAATATTCAAGGACAAAGATAAGTTCCATAATAAGGAGGTAGAAGGATAGAGAGGAACCAGCAGTATAGGTAGTCATGTCATGTAGAATGAGGAAGAGGAGACTGAAAGAGAAAGCGTATTTAGACTGAGAAAAGGCTACTGGATGTGATCTAAGGCTGTCAAAGAAAAACAGATGAGGTCAAGTTTATTCGCATTGTTTTTTACTATGATTTTTTGAGGAAGGAATCTCTGAGCCCAATTCTAAATGGATAATTGAGGTCACAAAGAATAAATGTTTTAGTTTACAAAGAAAAATATCTATTGTTAACAATAAGTACATACCTTTCATATTTGAGTTACACATAGATATGTGTGTCTTATGTTTGTGTGCACCTGTATATGTGTGTATATGCAATATATTTAAATAATTAACTTTTGTCATGAAACAATCCTTATCCTTACTGCTTGTCATACGGTATTCTATTATTTGTATATTCTATTTTCTCTATTTAATTATTTCTATTTGAATTTTAAAATGTTAATTTATGACCCACTAAATTGCTTTCATGAACCTGTATTGGATTACCAGCCTTGGTTTGAAAAATGATATCTTAGACTTGGTTACTTTTCAACAATAATTCTAGATTGAATGTCCTGAGAGGTCAGTTTGCTGTCAGACATGGCCCATGAACATGGACATGACATCGTCATAGTAAGATGGAACTTCCAGATTATAAACAGTGGGAGATAGAAGGGACACCATTAGAAACTGTCCAGGAGAAGGTGGCTGCACGAGGGCTAAGGGATCCATGGGGCCGCAGTGAAGCTTGGAGATACATGGGTGGCTTTGCAAACAGTGTTTCCTTTGTCGGTGCATTACATGGGGATTTGTTGCATGTGTGATAGCTGTGGGGCTGAATATTACCTGGAGTCCAAGAAGGAAGATAAGAAGCATCACTGTGGAGAATACCTGGAAGTATCTTAGTGGCTTCCTCACTGTCTTATAAAGATAAGATTTCTTCACTGTAAAAATAAATAAATAAATAGATAAAATAATAATTGTAGTCTTTCTACTATTAAAAACTTGGGGGCTAACTATGATTTAATGACTTCCTTTTTCTGTGTGTGTTGGCAGGGACATTAGGGCATGTCTCTTGATGTCATCACAGAGTAGGTACAAATTGATAGTCTTCAGACTGACTTTTTGCCAGGTCAGGAAGTGATGGGTAATATGAAGACATGATTGACAGAAATAGAATTTGGCACTTGTAGAGAGTATCATTTTTCTCCTTATTTAGCCACCTTTTCATTGGCAGATTGTCTTGTAGACTGCAATGCTCAGACACTAGGGCACATGAAAAACTGTAACTAATACAGGAGTGAGTTCAGCTTATACACCTACCTCCACCCACGTACGTCTCACAAAAATATGTGATGGTCAGCTAAAAATGGTCATTTTCTAAGTGAGTTATAGTCTTGACTGAAACCTTTTAATACCCAAAACAAATGCTATAAAAGCCAAACAAACAAAACAGAGAATGAATACTACCATAATGTGGCTATTTATTTTCATAGCAGTTCTGTTACCTACCAATTACATTTTGGATTTTTGAACCTTATTACTTTCTTTAGAAGAAGTTTACCATTTAACCTTCCTATACTTCTATACTTATATATACACTTGCTTGTAAAATGAGCAAATTGATTTCCAGCCCGCTAGGATTGCATATGTGAGGAGTCAGAAGCTATTTTCAATATTTCAGAAAATCTGATATAAGTTATTTTCTTGCGCTTTATTTTTTATTACCTATTTTTGGTTGATAAGATCTGAGGATTTATTTAGATTTGTAGATACAATCTTTTTAATATTTGAAAGCCACGGGAAGAGAGAGTAATTTTTTAAAGTAGTCCTTTTTGGTGATAACATTACTAATCACTGATCTAAAAGTCTCCCAGGTCTCTTCCAACACTAAAAATGGTGTCAATCCTGAAGGCTGTAATGTTAGAAACCATTTTTGTGGTGACCAGGTATGTCCTTTTCCATTGGTGATGGTAAACACTTCACGTTACAACATGTTTCTTCTTTCTTGAACCAGTTTGCTTTTTCTCCATTCAAAATACTTAGCTTCAAAGCGCAACTTAATTGATCTTCAATAAATTGGAATATATTCTGCAAAAAGAAACAAACAAAAAAATGCTTAGCTTCTCAGCAGTGGTTTTATGGGCCTACATTAAAAAAAACCACACACACAGAATGTATCTGTTGCTTTTAATATTCCACAATAAAAACAGGCAAGCCCTTTTTATTGATTAGTATGTTTTAAATAGCCAAGAGCTTTTTCCTTTGTTTCTAAACAGTTTCAGTTTTTTTGAGCCTATCCTAATTTTTTTGGCTTCAGTTTTTATGTTAGGAACTCACAGCAATGTTATGTGCTTTTCCTTTCATACCACAAAGGAGGGAGTGAAGGAGGGAAGAAAGGAGATTGCAGTAGTGTTATTTATAAGTAGGAAAATCATGGCAATAGAAACAGATTTATTTCTTAGTTAAATATTTTCAGGCTTCATAGAAATCCAAGACCAATTGGATAATAATTACTCAAACTGTTCCTATTATACAGTTATCCTTATAATCCTATTATGCTATTATGTTTGTTTTTCTTTATTCTTATTGAGACACTTTATATTATTATTACCACTGAGTATGTGTAATGAAACATAAGAATCTCTTTCACTGAAATACTAAATGTTCATTTTACAAGTGATTTTCTGTATGTAGTACCCACATATTTAAACTGACTTAGTGGCTGGTTTTGCTCTTTGCTTATATGTGTATTAAAATGTAGATTAGATGTGTATTTAAGTAGGGTGATCATTGGTCTATAATGTTTAAAATTCCCATGGGCGCAGCATTTCTTCCTATATCATCACTCTCTTGAATTTTGAGCTCATTACAACAGAATCAGTTACTATTAGAAGATGGGGGGATGCGGGTGGGGGAGGTGAATTAAAGCAATCAGTCTGTCTTGCTTTCTTGTTAACACATCTGATGAAAATTAAAAAGTTTTATATATTATCCAGAATAAATTTTTCTTTCTTCATTTTGTTAAAAAAAAGTGATTGATAAGTTTCTATTAAAAACAAGCCATGTGAAACCAGCTTCATTTTCTTTCTCTTCTTTCCTCCTCCTGCCCTCCTCCCTTTTCTTGTGTTTCTTTCTAAGACTGAAAGGTTGGGGAATGCCCATGGTCATAGAGTAACACAGTTCTAGGATGGCATCTTCACAAAAAAAGCAGACTATCATCTAAGTTAATGCTCTTTTAAACTATAGGTTGAGGCCCAATAAATGGGTCAGGAAAGTAAAGTACCGGGGTTACCACCGGAATTTTTTAAAATATGACTTAAATGTAGTTGAATAGAAAATATCAGAGTTTATTTACCAGTTATATCTACTTTATGTGTACCACATGATACATGGCATTTTAGAGTTTTGCAAAGTACTGTGGAACAGACATGAAGCATTGACTTTTCTTGGAGGAAAAGAAAGAGATTGAAGAAAAGCCTCCAGAAGAAGTACCTTTGCAAATGTATGGGCGTTTGCCAAATGCCATTGGAGGAGTGTGTTTGGGGCTAAAGGTCGGGGAGTTGGAGAGTAGTGTCCCAGGGCAAGGGAAAAAGTATCCAGAGGCATAGTGACGTTAAAGTACATGATATATTTAGGGGTGAGGAGGGTAACAAATAGTCTGCGGAGGCTGGAGTTGTAAAGAATAAGGAGTAAGTTGGTGATTAGAAAGAAAATTGGAGGAATAGGATGTTTTATTCACACATGGAGATTTTAGACTTCAGTATTTGAGGTGTAACAATTGCAGTATTAAGAATACCAGATAAAAGCAGAACAAAAATTGCATGCAGTGTAACATGATTAACTATCCTGAATTGTCTATGATGGGTCAACATTCTTATAAAGTTACTTTGTATTTTGAATTCACATTGAGGTCCATAAATGTTGATAATATTGCAGGAGAAGTAAACAATAAAAGTATTCTAGGACACTAACTTTATTCTGTCAAGACCTATTCTTCAATTGCAGAACGATGTAACAGCTTTGCTATTCTGAAGATAGCTTGTAGTTCTGAAATAACTTTTTCTAAAAGTAAAACAAATACATAAATCTGGTGAAAACTGAATATCTTGTTAACCCTTATTTTAGCCCTTTGAGGGGCACATAGGTGCTTTGAAAGTTCTTGAATGGTTGTTGGAAATGTCTGTCAAATATTTTTTATATGAGATCTGATAGCATTAAGTATATATTAAAATAATCAGTTCTCATTCACAGTCACTTGATTTCCTGGCATGAGTAGAAATTGGAATTTATTGCCAAATAGGGTGTTTTCATCAATATTTATAAAATTACTTTGAAATAATCATTTTTATTTTATTTATTTTTCAATTAAAGTTTATTGGGGTGACCACTGTTAGCAAAGTTATATAGATTTCAGGTGTACAATTCTGGAATACATCATCTATATATATCACATTGTATGTTCATCACCTAGAGTCAGTCTCTTTCCATCACCATATATTATTTCTTATAAGCGTATTTGTAGATTTTTCATTCATAGACCAAAGTATGTTCTTATATACACAAAACCTTTTTCCAGGTTTTGTGCTGTCCCATATGTTTGAGTTTTTTGGAGGTCTGAAAATTGAGATGTCATTACAAAATAGATTTGGGCACTTGTCAAAAGCAGTGTTTTTCATCCTTTTTAAACCTATGCCCCTTTTGATACGTATAAAATTCTCCATAACTATAGTAATATTGAATATTACTATATTGGATATGATTTCTTTCAAATATAAACATCTCCTTTATATTTCCCTACTCCCACCCAGGGACTCTGTCTCTCCCATATGCTCTTCTAGATAGTCTCGCCCTTAAAGAGAATCACTTGTTTAAAGAAATCAAAATACCCCTGAAATTTTCATTTCTCCTATATTTCTATATAGGAACTTGGATTACTACGGAGAACTTTTCCCTACATATTCATTCATTCATTCATTCACTCAACAAACATGGATTGAGCCTGCTATACGCAAGCTTTTATGATACAATGGTGAAGATGGTAGTCCACACAAAAGCTTGTACATGAATGTTAATAGCAAAATTTATAGTAAAAAAACTCTAAACAATCCAAATGTCCATCAACTGATGAGTATTTAAAATATGGTGTATCCACACAATGAAATACAGTTCAGCAATGAAAGGAACAAACTACTGATCCATGCTCTGAACCTCAAAATCATTATGCTAATTTAAAGCCAGACGCAAAAGACTACATATTGTATGGTTCCTTTATATAAAGTGTCCATGAAATGCCAATCTATGGAGACAGAGAGCAGATCGATCAGTGGTTACCTGTGGATGAGGGTAGGGAAATATAAAGGACAGCCAACAGCCGGATGAGAACTGTAGGGGCTGATGGAAATGTTCCAAAATTGGATCGTGGTGATGTTTGCACAACTCTACAAATATACTCAAAATCAGAAAACTGAATTATTACCATGGGTGAATTCTATGGTATGTAAAGTATACCTGAAAAAACTCTATTAAAAAATAAGTTGTTCATTAAAAAATGAAGATTGTAGAACCATTGCCCTCAGAGAACTCAGTCAATGAAGCAAACATATAAACAAAGAATTCTATGCAGGGTGCTGTCCATGCATGTATGTGGTGCCTTGAGGCCCTAAGGAGGGAGCTTCACATTGTACCTGAGAGTTGTTGGGCAAGAAAGACTTTACATAGAAAGTGGTACTTGAGATTAGCCGTGTAAAATGAGTAAGGGGTTTGCCAGATGGAGAGGCATTGGTTTCTTGACTTACTGCTGGCACGTAGCAGGTAGCAGATCTTTTCTTTCCATTTTTTGGACTTCTTACATTTTAAATATCATGTAATGAAAGATGTAAATAATTACAAAATTTATGTATTGACAACTTAGGCTGAGGAAGCTAAACAAAGAGCAATTTCATATATTACTCCTTTAACAATAAAAATTGATCATATTACTTACGATATTCTGGATGTGGGCTCTTACTAATTACCTGAGTTTTTTTTTTTTATCAGCAGAGTAATTTATATATTTAAGTCCTCACATCTTTTATGATATATGTGTCTTTAATTGTGTATATTTTTTCAATTGGCTATTAAATGGTTAAGGCATAAATACTTAAGTTCTTTGAACCTACCTACTTAATAAACAGAAGTGGTAGGTATATTTTTAGGCCTAGGAGCATCATGAAAAATTACTGAGATACTAGTTGCCCTGTGAACCAAGAAAGCACCGAGAGGGTCCCTACTGTGTTTGATCATAAAATAACAAGACAAACACATTTGCAATAGAAATGTTTAACTCGTATAAAAATAACCCTGAGATTCATTTTCCCTTTGACTTCGGTGTGAGATCTGAAAACAGGTGAATAGTGCTTTTTCTTACAACATAGAACACTAGAAAGAAATCCTGAAAACCTCTCATTACAAAACACTAAAGTGCTGCATAAAATACGCAAAATTATTAGAAAACAAAATGTATGCTTAATTAGGATAGAGACATAAAAGAGTATCAAAACCATGAGCAAAGAATAAGAAATTATCAAAATTGCCTTTTTAAAATAGCCAATTAGAACTTTTAAAAATGAAAATATAATCACTGAAATTAATGTCTTAATTAAACTAAATTAGGTAGAGCTTAAGAGAGAATTTATAAACCAGAAGATAGAGTTGAAGTAGATACCCAGAATGTAACACAGAGAGATAGATAGGAAAATATAAGATATGTAAAAGACAGGAAGAAGACCAAAAGGCCATAGTTAATACCTGTGATTTGCTTTTTCCACCACCCATTCCGTATTTCCTTTGCCCTCAGCTAGAATTCCAGCTGGCCAGTGTTTTTACTGGTTGGGATGACCCAAACTTTAATTCTTGAAGGATCTGAACCCTCAATAGTTCTGTCTTTTTTATGATTGCTATAGTTTTTTATTAACTTTTATTATTGGTTATGGAAGTACTAGGATGTGTTCCAGAGAGTTCCTGGGTTGCAGACACAATCCTCCTTGCTCCTATTGTGTATCTAGAACTCACTGTCCCCTTGGCAATCAATCACTTTAACCATTAAACACATTCTTTGCGTACTGGTTCAGTGGTATGATGAGCCCAGAATGGCCAGGTACAGTCTTGTCTTTCAATTCATTGGAACCATTGCTGTATTCCTCTGAAAGAAGCATTTCCCCTTCAGAACTAACCAACAGGCTGAGCTCAAGTTGCAGATTGGGAAGCAAAAATTATGTGAGTGGAGTATTAGGTTTAGAGTGAGAGAAACCACTTACACTTCCACCCCTGGATTCCTAGACTGTGTTTTGGCCATGGTTGGGACAGTACCATATAATGCTCTCAATACTGCATCCTATAAGACAGAAGCCCATTCTTTCAGAGTTTTGTCTCCCAACTCATTTCACTAAGCTTTTCTATTAGGCCAGCTATTTCTGGGTATGTGGTAAGACCATTTTACTTCATGGATATTCCCATTGCTTTACTGCCTTTGCTGTGAAATGAGTTCCTTGATCAGAAATAAAGCTGTGTGGAATATCACGAAAATGGATAAGATGTTCTACTTAACAGTGGTGCTAGCAGGAGCATTCATTATGAGCAGGGAAGGCACATCATGTGAAAAATACATTTGTTCTGGAGAGGACAAATCTCTGTCCTGTTCTGTTCTTCCCCGCAGACCCTGGCAACCACTGGTCTCCTTTCTGTCTCTATAGATTTACCTGCTCTGGACATTTTTATAAATGGTATCATACAATATGTGGTATTTTGTGTCTGGCTTCTTTGACCTACCATGATGTCTTCAAGATTCATCCATGTTATAGCATGAATCAGTACTTCATTCTTTTATATGCCTTAATAATATTCCATTATACATATATGCCGTATTTCGCCTATCCATTCAGTGAATGGACATATGGGTTGTTTCCACTTTTTGAGTATTATGAATGCAAGTTTATGTGAACATGTTTTCAGTTCTTTTGTGTTTATACCTAGGAGTGGAATTGCTGGATCTTAAGGTAACTATGTTTAACCTTTTGAGAACTGCCAAACTGTTGCAAATTACAGTGTGCTGTACCATTTTGCATTTTTACTCTTAGTGGCTTTTTAAATACAATATCTTCATCTGTAAAAAGAAAGGGTACACTTGAGGTTTTGCAGGGAGGGAAGTGTGGGATAGAATGAAAGGAGTGTGCTATACTGAAACATTTTTTTCATATCCAGTTCTAACTGTTACATGTTAACGGTTTTTTCTTAGAAATTTTAGGGAAACAAATTAGAATAATTAGTAAAAATTTAGACGAGTCACTGAGAACTTTCACCACCATTTTTATCGTGATGATTTGACAATTCTGTTTTATTTCCTATAGAAAAGCTCGCAGAGGCTCAGCGCAGGTTTGCTACTCTTCAGAATGAGCTGCAGTCCTCACTGGATGCTCAGAAAGAAAGCACGGGTGTTACCACGCTGCGGCAGCGCCGAAAGCCAGTCTTCCACCTGTCGCATGAGGAACGTGTCCAACATAGGAATATTAAAGACCTTAAACTGGCCTTCAGCGAGTTCTACCTCAGTCTTATCCTGCTGCAGAACTATCAGGTACTTAGATTCTTACCCTGAAGAATGGCTCCTTTAAATAATTGAGAAATTATACTAAATGGAATTACCTTGAGCTGTATTGATGAGCCATTCCAAAAAGGGAAGTCCTTAGCGTGTCATTATTCTTTGTACTTTTATTTTTTTAATATTACATATTCTTGAATTTTTTCCTTATGTTGTTTTTGAAATTTGGTGCAGTTTCTCCATTGATGTTATCGCACACAGTAGCAAGTTCTGATAGATGTGATTGATATGATCAATCTGAGCCAGTTATCAGAGTTGCAGGATGGAGACTTGAAGTGCTAAATGAAGCAATCCAAAGGAAATTTTTTAAAACAATTCTAGCTGAAGAATTCAACTGTAAGGACATGGTATTTATATACCATTTAGTATTTTTGAAGACTAGTGAGATTTCTTTAATAATTTTAATTGTTTAAAAAGTCAAAGTTCAATGTAAAGATTTCCTTTTTTTGCTATTAGAAGGAAATATCAAGAGAAAAATTTATTTCTTTTGTTGGCAGTTTGTAATTTCGAATCTTGTTTATTTGGCTAATTTGTAAGCCTAAATTATATGAAGCTGAATTATACCTCTTTGGCCTCAGAAGTTTCAATAGTTAGTATTTCTGATTAGCTAAGATGAAACTTTTATTAGACACTTTCAGTTGGTAATTCAGTTGTATATTCTACATATGTATTTTAATAAGAAGTTTGGCTTCATCTCAGTTGAGACATTCAGTCAAAGCTAAAAGTTTGTATATACATACACTTTTGCATGCAGTTTGTAGGTTGTATACAGAATTTTTATGAAGATTTTAAAAAATTGATAAGCAGTATGGGATTGAAGTATTTTTCTGATTTGATTAAAATTTTGTATATTACCAAATTTTTAAAGTTACAGTCAAATGTTAAGTGCTTTAGTTGGCTGCTGTTATACCTTAAAAATTGAGTTTATACACACCCAATTACTATTTATATGTTGCTCATTTGTTCTCAAAGATATTGCGTGACTAGAAGTAGTGAGACACATTCTACCAGCCATTGTTTCACTACTTTTTAGTCACACTCGGTTTGTTCTTAGCATTCATTAATGAGAATCATAAAATACTTGTACTAGAAGGCCCAGTCACAGAAAGATGGATTAGTTGACATTCCATACCAACATGCATTGTTTATGCTTTCTTTAAAATAAACTAAAAGAACATAAAAAAATCTCAGAAGTAGTTTGCTGCTAATATATACATATATGTGTAAAAGGTATATTTTGGTTTTGTTAAAACCCTTGTTGACTTTTCTACAGTGAACATTTTTATAACTTGATTTAATAAAAATGTTAATTTCGGGGGGAAAATATATAAAGGAAGATTCCTTTCCTTTGAACTTTATCGATAGGCTTTATAATTTATTTTTAAAAAACAAAAATATATTTATTTTTTCTAATGCTATAAAACATTAACATGTCATATTCTATTAATTATGCTTGTGTGTTACAGGCAAATACCCTTGTTAAATTTTATTTCATTAACTTTCCCAGAAGCTTTTGTTTTGGGTCATTATAAAAAGCTCCTTGGGAAAACAAAAATAATTATTAATTATAAAAGTTTTGATCTATCCTCTGTTCTTTGAAGCTATCTGTTCTGTATGAATACATTTACTTTGAGAATAAGAAGAAGGGAAAATTGTTTGAAAGCAGTCTCTAAGTCATGGTATATGTACCCCAAAGAGAGTTTAAAATGATTCAGTAAAGTATGGGGGGAAAAGTAAACAAACCAGCAAGCAGTGAAAGCCTAATTTGGAGTGAGTGCTCAATTTTTTTTACTAATGGGGATATGTGATCAGCAAATTTGGGAGATCTTGGTTTAAAGAACCTTGCAAATCTACAGTTTCTTGCTTTTTTTTAAAATAAATTTTATTGGGGAATATCGGGGGACAGTGTGTTTCTCCAGGGTCTATCAGCTCCAAGTCGTCATCCTGCAATCTAGTTGTGGAGGGCGCAGCTCAGCTCCTAATCCAGTGGCCGTTTTCAATCTTTAGTTGCAGGGGGCGCAGCCCACCATCCCATGAGGGAATTGAACCGGCAACCCTGTTACTTAGAGCTCACGCTGCAACCAACTGAGCCACCCAGCTGCCCCTCTTGCTTTTTTTTGCATGTTGATCAAACAACAACAGAATTTGAAAATGTAGAAAAGTAGGATTTTGATATTGTAGAAATGGAGGAAAAGTGCTAGCTCCTATCCATTATCAGCAAAACCCTGTAAGTGTGATCACTACTTCTTTTCTACTGATTCTTCTTTGCACTCCTGTCCCCAAACTGAGAATGGATGGAAGCAAAATGAAAGTTAGAAATAGATGATCTTTCATTTTCCATGCTGGTTCATACATGTTTGCATAGTAGTAGGGGGGAAATACGTAGCTATAGCACTCCTTTAAAAAGCAGAGAATTTATAAATGTGTTCATGCGTGATAAATCCAAAATGTTTTCTGAAAATACTCTTTTGATCAAAGAATCAAAATAATGTAAATTAGCTATTTTGAGAATAATTATACATAGGAAAATGGAAATAAAAATGTTTTGAGTTTAGGACTTCTGTTAATTTTTTTGAAATAGAAATAATAGGATTCTTGGTTAGGGTTTCTTTTTATTGCTGATTACTTACTACCTTGAAATGAATAAATAAGAAAGAAGAGTCTTATCCTTTTAGTAAATTGTTTTATGAAATCATTGCCATTTCACTCAGTCCTCAAAACTTCAGTCAGCTCTGTCTACTCATACTGCTTATTATTTTTCATCTTTGATGGTAGTAGAAATTATAGTAGTGTTTCTCATTTCTTTCCATAGAATTTGAATTTTACAGGGTTTCGTAAAATCCTTAAAAAGCATGACAAGATCCTGGAAACATCTCGTGGAGCAGATTGGCGAGTGGCTCATGTAGAAGTGGCCCCATTTTATACATGCAAGAAAATCAACCAGCTCATCTCTGAAACTGAGGTACTGTAATCTCACTTACATACTACATATTTTCCAATAATTTACATGTCTAATTTTTAATGAAATAATTCCTCATTTCTGTTCTCCTTTATTAGTTGCTAGCATTGAATGTAGACATTCTTAACTCATGATTTTTTTTCTTTTGCTTTATCAATACTCATTTACAAGAGGTTATCAGAATAGCATATATGCCAGGGGTGCCAAAAAAATGTGTACACATGACTTGTATGCATCTTTTGTTATCGGTATATATTGAGTATTAACAATTTTAATACAGATTTTTCCTTTGTATAAATGATTCAGAATTATTTATGCAATACTCAAGATTAGTATAACCTTTGTCAACATTTAATAATGTTTCTTTCTAGGCTGTAGTGACCAATGAACTTGAAGATGGTGACAGACAAAAAGCTATGAAACGTTTACGTGTTCCCCCTTTGGGAGCTGCTCAGGTTAGTATTTGTTTCCAGTTATTTGGTGGGTTGATTTTGCCAATTTAATAATCAACACAATTTGTTTAGCTGGAAAAATATACTGATTTCAGTACTTTAAAAAAATGTTTCAGTCAAAGTTTATAAGTTATTAGTATTGCTACTTTTGTTTTAAAAAATTAAGTGCCAAGTCTCATTACATAATGAATTGTAATGTCTTCCCACCTTTCTCCGTCTTATCCTGTACTCCTTCTCTTGTTTATTGTTACTGACATGCTAACTTCTTGGTCTCACTAAATGATTAAGAGGAGGTATTTATTTGATGATGAGGGGTTCAGATGTGCTGGGCTACTACATAGTTTCATCCAAAACACAATAGTTACACCTAAAAAAGCATTTATTAACTGATATCTATATATTAGTTACACACACACACACACACACACAATTAAGTGATACCTTCTGTGGTATAAAATAAGTCTCAATAAAGTTCAAAAGATTTAAATTATAGAAAATAATGTTCTCTAACCACAGTGGCATAGAAATAAATAACAGAAAGAGCTTTCTTATCCTAATAAAAGTTCTTTACAAAAACCTACAACTAATATCGTACTTAATGCTTTCATTCAGTGAAACACTGAATGCTTTCTCCTTAAGGACAACATTCAACATTGTACTAGAGATTATAGCCAGTGCAGTAAGGTAAAAAAAAAAAAAAAAAGTAAGAGGTATTCAGGTTAGAAAGAAAGAAGTTAAACTGGTGGGGGTTTTTTGCAGATGACATGATAACCTATGTAGAATATCCAAGGAATCTATAGACTAGCTACAAGAACTAATAAGTGAGTTTAGCAAAGTTGCAGAATACAAGATCAATATATAAAAATCAATTGTATTTCTATATGCCATCAAGAACAGTTGGAAATGAAAAAATTTAAAAATAATGCTATTCATAATGAAAATATGAAATATTTAGGGATAAGTATGATGAAAGATGAGCAAGATTTCTACATTGAAAGCTACAAAACATTGCTCAGAGAAATTAAAGAAAAATAGGTGAGCGATATAGCAAGTTCATGGGTTAGAAAACCCATTATTTTAAAGATATTTCTTTCTAAATTGATCTATAGATACAGCACTATCCAACTCAGAATCTCAACAGGACTTTTTTTTTTTTATAATTGGTAAGCAGATTTTAAAATTTATGTGGAAATACAAAAGATCAAGAATAGCCAAAACAACTTTGGAACAACTAAGTTGAAGGATTAACACTGCCTGATATCAAATTTACTATTAAAGCTACGGTAATCAAGACAGTGTGGTATTAGTGTCAGGATAGGCAAATAGGTTAATGGAACAGAGTAGCATCTATAAATAGACCAGTAAGTATATGGATAACTACTTTTCAATAAAGATGCAAAGACCGTTCGTTCAGTGGAGAAATTCAGTGGAGAAAGGATAGTCTTTTTCAACAAATGGTGCTGGAGCAATTGGCTTACATATGAAAAAAAAAGAACTTCCATACATTCTTCACACTATATACAAAAATTAATTTTAAGTGTACTGTAAACCTAAATGAAAACCTAAAACTACAAATTTTTGAAGAATACATGGGAGAAAGTACAGGTGACTTTGGGTTACATAAAGATTTCTTAGAAATGACACTTCATCAAAATTAAAAACTTCTCTTCAAAAGACAATGATAAGAGAATGAAAAGAAAAGCAACAGACTAGGAGAAAATATTTACAAAATATATCTGATGAAATACTTGTATCCAGAATGTATAAAGAACTCCAGTACTCGATAAGAAAACAGACAACCCCACTTTAAAATGGGCGAAGGATCTGAACAGATACTTAATGAAAGATGTATGGGTGGTACATAAACATGTGAACAGATGATGTTTAATATCATTAGTCATAGCAAATGCAAATTAAAACTATATTGAGCTAATACACACCTATTAGAATGAATAAAATTTAAAAGATTGGCATACTAAATGTTGAAGGAACAAGAACTCTTATATCTCATGTTGCTTATAAAATGTAAAATGATATAACCACATTGGAAAACAGTTTGGCAGTTTCTTAAAAAGTTAAATCTTTTACCTACCATATGATCTAGCCATTATACTCCTAGGTATTTTACCCATGACAAATGCAAGCATATGTTCATGTAAAGACGTGTACCCAAATGTTTGTAACAGCTTTAGTTGTGTAATAATAGCCTAATAATGGAAATGTTCTGTTTCTAAAGATTGATGATAGTAAGTTTAGGTATATGTTATGATTCAGTTCCTAACAGTCCAAATACATTTTATTTATAGAGATATAGATACAGATGATATAGATATAGACGTAGATATGGATATAGATATAGAGATATATTCTTTTGTATGTATGATAAATTGCCTAATTTTGAAAACTAAAGAAAAAATTAAAAAAAAAAAAAACACAAATGACTGTCTTCCTCTGGATGCTTTCAAGTCCTAAACTAACAATTCTATAGATATCTGTCTTGATAAAGAAGAAATCAGAGGGCGTCTGAATGCTTGTTTTTGTTTTAAGGTTTTTTAGAAAACATTTAAAGTTTCTTAAATGTATCATCACCTCTAACAACAACAACAGTTTTTACAATATTCATAGCAAATATTTCAATCCCTAAGATTAATTCTCTCCGTGTTTCTCGTTTTACATTTAAAATATCAAATACTTTATTTATTTTAGAAAACAGATTTCTTTTTGTCATTTTCTAAATACAAAATAACATTATAATAGAGAAAAATATTTTTGAATCTGCACACCCTGGACATACTGTGATATGCCAGTCTTTGAAAATCTAGTATATCTTTAAAAATTCACTTTGAATTATCCCAGTATAATAGTGTAAGTACTATCAGAAAGTAAGTGTTCTTTTTTTTACTGTTGTCTCTATTACTGATTGTACCAAATATGTGAACTCCAATTGAGTAATACTGACTTACGACTTTTAAAGATGTGTACACTGTAAAAATGAAATTGCACTTAAATCTGTCCTATAGGAAAATCAGTATATACACGTATATAATTTGATACCTAAGATTGTCGTCTTGTTTATTTTAGTGACTCAGATTTCTGTAGCAGAATTCGAACAATTAGCAACTCTATTCTAGTATTACAGAATGAAGAAAAGATGATTCTTTGGGTCAGATTTATAAAAATTCAGATCATAAAATATTTTTGTTTTCATTGTAGAACTTTGAGGCTCATACATGGTAGAATTTTGTTATAGCATATACTAAATGTATTTGTATTCTGCCCCATACTCAAAATGCTGTTGTTCTGTCCACAGCCTGCACCAGCATGGACTACTTTTAGAGTTGGCCTATTTTGTGGCATATTCATTGTACTGAATGTTACCCTTGTACTTGCCGGTAAGTAGTTTAAATTTTGAATTAAATTTTTCTTACTAGTATGTCTATGCTATGTTCTGTCCTACCAAAGCTACTACCTCCCAAACTGCCAAAGCTACTGAAAGGGAAATCTGTTAAGGCTAAGTTTTTTGTTATTATAGATAAATGAGTGGAAGTCATTTGTTTGGGTTTGTTTTTCCCTTTGTGTATATATTATTCTTTAAAACACTGCTAGTTGATGACCTCTTATTCTCCATTATTTTCCAGTGTTTATGTATAATTTCTTCAGACTTTTTCAGTGTTCAAGAACCTCAGCTCCCTTGATCACAGATAACAGTAAATAGGGTTACAAAATTCATGTACTAAAGCTTATTCACCTGCTTTTTTGGAGACTCACATCCTTTCCAGAATCTATTTACAATTTTCATATGATTTTAAGAAGCTTGGTTATATAATTTCCTATTCTATAGAAGTTAAAAATTAGAAAGAGGTAGGAGGAATTGCTAGAAACAGGTGCACTTCCAACATGAAGAAATGATATAACCTCAAGGGAAGCATAATCTTACTAAACCTCCCAAGAGAATTTCAAATACCCTCTCAGCTGCATTTGACATTGTGGATCACTCCTTGAAACTCTTTCTTCAGTTGTTTTTGGGAAACCACACTGTGCTGGTTTTTCTATTATGCTTGACTGGCAGTTCTTTCCCACTCTCCTATGCTGGCTATTTTTTTCTTTGTGACATCTGAATTTTGGGGATTACCACTGGGCTCAATCTTCAGATCTCTTCCTCTGTCTACATTTATTTTCTACCTAGGCAATCTTATTCAAACATATGGCTATAAATACCATCTATCTGTTAATGACTCCCAAGTAGCTATATATACGCTCTCTTCTCTGAATCCTGTGTAATTGGCTACTTGGGTGTCTGATAGACATCTCAGACTTACATGGACCTTTATAAACCCTTATATACTCGTACACCTTCTCTTCCATGTGGCATACCTTTCATCAGTTTCTCAGGCCAAAAACCTTTAGCCTCTCTTTCCCCTCATACCTCATCTTCAGTCCATCAGCATATCCTGTTGCTCTGTCTTCAAAGTACATCCTGAATCTGACCACCTCCACCAGTGCCATCCTTGTCTAAGCAACCATCTCTTGCTTAGTGTACCGCAACAACCTTCTGAACTTGTCTTCCTGCAACCACTCTTGCCTCCTATAGCCACTAATGTCTTTTTTTAAAAATATGAGTTAGATCATGTCACTCTCCTCTTCAAAATCCATTGATGGCTTCTCTTACAATATAATTGAAACTTCTTACTATGACTTGCAAGACCCTACAGAATCTCGCCCCTGTGGACCTTTCTGTCTTTACATCCTGTCATCCTCCCCACGCCCAGTTTCAGTCACTTTCACTCTATTTCCACCCACACTTGTGTTATTCCTATTCCTTGAACCACCCCCAGGCTCATTCCCATCTATGAGCACTTGCAATTTCCTAAAAAGACTCTTCCACAAGAAGTCTACATAGCTTACTCCCTCACCTCATATGGTCTCTGTTCAAATGCCACCTCCTCAACGAGGCCTTTCCTGATCACCCCACCCTAAAATAACCTGTTCTATCCCATTAGCCGACATTAGTTTCCTTTAGAGCACTTGTAATTACATGACATAATGTTTCACATTTATGTTCTTGCTATCCATTTTCGCACTGTAATGTAAGTACCTTGATGCCTGGGCTTTTGTCTCTTCTGTTCACCATTGTATTTCCAGCACCTAGAACACTGCCTGGGACATAGTAGGGATTCAGAAATATTGGCGGAAGTTTCAATGGATGGAAGAGAAGGACCAAGATGAAATTAAATGATATACAAAAAAACACACATAGGGTTATCACTTTGTGAGGGGTGTAAATATCTATTACATTGTTTTGTACACCTGAAACTAATAATAAAACACACACACACACAAACACACACATAGAACAAAAAGACAGACACATCTCAAAGATTCTTGCACTTGAAGAGTTTTACTTTAGGGGCAAATAATCCTGGTATACCTCAAGAGTCTGTGTCCTTTTGTAATAACTGAATCATTAATAAAGGATTAAATTCTGCTCAGTGAAGTCTACAAAGCTACATGACTTAGAAATAGATGTTATTGTATAAATTCCCATTATATTCTGTTTTGGACTTGCAGTAATCATAATAGTGCCTGAACAAGGAAGGTTTATATCACTGTCACACTTAACTATTCTCGATTGCAGAGATTATGTATTTTTCATGTTTGTATTTCAAATTCCTAACACAGTGCTAGGCATATATCGGATGTTTAAGAAGTAATTTTACTGAACTCATTATTCCTCATAAACATTCTTTTTAGTTAAGATTGTTAATTGCACATTATGAAATTATAACCCAAGTTGTAATGGCTTTTAGAGAGTGTATGAACTTTACCTGTTACAATGTGTTTTCATTTGTATTTTCAGAGTTCTCCTTCTAATTACTAAAAATTAACTAGTAATTGTTGTCTACATAAGCTCGTGATTTAATATTATTATAATTTATGATATTTTCCCCCTTCTTTCATTCCCTACCCCCACTCCAGTTCAAGCCGTTGTTTCTCAGTCTAGTTGTGTAGGACCCAGCTCCCTGGCCCATGCTGGTATTATGAGTCTTGGGCGCTCCCCCGGGCTGAGGCAGTCAGTCAGCTGCTCACGGCAGCTCACGGCAGCTCTCGCCAGCCGCCGGCCACTCACACTGGCCACCGGCCGCTCATGGCAGCACACGGCTGCTCACGCTGGCTGCCAGCCGCTCACACTGACCTCCGGCTGCTCACAGCAGCCCAGCTCCAGGTAGAGCCATTGTTCACGATCTTAGCTGTAGAGAGGGTGCAGCTCACTGGCCCATGTGGGAATCGAACCAGCAACCTCGGCGTTAGGAGCACGGCGCTCCAACCACCTGAGCCACCAGGCCGGCCCTATGATCATATTTTAATCTAGTTCTATTTCTTGAGATGAATGCAGTCTTTTTATGTAAAATGTATGGAAATTCTACAATAAAAAACCTAGCCCCCAGATGATCAAGCTAGCTGTTGTGGAAAGAACAGTTACTGGTCTTTAAAAGGCCTTGCCTGGGTTTCAGTCCCAGCTCCACTGTTTGTTAATTGTTTGGCTTTTGAGGATATCACTTAACTTCTCTGAAACAGTTTCCTCATTTGTTAAACGAGCTTAATACCTTAAATTTAAAGGATCGTTTTAGAATTCATTCATTCAACAAGGAAATTTTATGTATCTCACATTGTGCTTGATACCCATGAGTCTTAAGATAGATAAGAGAATCCCTTTTCCTATTAAGCTTATTATTATGCCAGGGAGATTAAGACATATTAAAACAATAATAATACACAACAAGATAGAAAGTGTAAAATCTTCTACATAAGCAGGTCAAAGGAACAAGTGATAACTTTGAAATGAGAGCATCAGGGAGACATTTATGCTGGACATTGATGGAATGAAAGATACTCCAAGTGAAGGAGACATGTGAGCAGAGATTTTAACTTTAGTTGGCCAAGGTATGGGGTGGAGCATAAGTGGAGGGGAGTGGGTTATGCAGGAGAGAAGTGATAAATTCACCTAGGGTAAAGGAGAGTATTGGATGATAAGAATGCAAAGAGTTTGAGACCAGTTCTTAGAGTTCAGCCAACAAGTGTGAGTAAAACACATTTATAGTTGTGAAGCACTGCATCGATATAGTGCAGGTGATAGGAGTTGTTCTTTCTGTAGGGAAAACCTTAGTCATTCGTATGTGGAATTTTTTCTTTTACTTCCAAGATGAGCGTGGTGGTATTATCATTAAATAAGACATAAGAATAAATAAATACATACACTTCTTTATTCTTTTTATGTGAACGAATCGAAAAGAAGTTTTTTAAAATTCAGGGACAAGTTGAGGTGTTTGCTTTCATAAATATAGACTAAGTTTTTGTGAGGCAGTCTGAGTTTTTTAATGTTTGTGGTGTATGCATTTAGTGTCATGCATCGTGTTCTCACCTTAGAGCCCCTCTTTGTTTGATCTTTGTGTGTGGGGTCGGGAGAGGCAGGGTAAATACAGTTAAAGTCAGCTGTCTGTCCTTAGTTATCTCCCAGCGGATGCTTAAAAGATAACAGTGTTGAGAGTTGAGAGGGAAACACTGCAGTAGTAATACATGTACAAGCACGATTCTTGTTTTCAAACATTCACATCAAAAAAATAATGCGCATAATTGCTGTAGTTTCTCAAGGGGACATGACTTGATATTTAATAATTTGTCTGAAATTTATGTAGTTCTCATGAAGATGAAAAATTACCTGTTTAGATTTTTTAAAACTTCTCGTATGGATTCCTAATAACCTTTACTTAATTTGATGCAGTAGCAATATACTTGTTCCTTTGTTGTCTATTCTTCAGTAACAGCCAGAATAACCCTTTAAAATTGTTGGTCTTGTCATGTCACTTATGTACAAAACCTTTCATTGGCTTCATACATCAAAGTGAAAGCTTAAGTCTTGACAAAGTACTGCAAAGTCCTGCCCGATCTGCCCCTGGCTCCCTTTTAGCACTTTACCTCTCCTTTATTCCAACACAGCGGCCTTGGCCTTCTTCCTGTGCCTGGAGCACACCAGGCTCATACCTATCTTAGAGCCCTTTGAACTTTCCCTTTACTTGGAGCACTGTTCCTTCAGATATTCACATGATTCACTCTCTGTTCCGTTAAGGAAATGTAAATGCTCTGCAAATATCCTGAGAGATCTTCTTGACCACCCTACCTAAAAGAACATCTACCAGCATTCTTTATCTCCTTATCCTACATTTTTTTCTTTCAAGAAACTTATCACTATCTAATATTATACAAAAGTTTCCTGAAGACAGGTAATTTGTCAGATTGGTGTCACATATAATAGGTACCTAATAAATATTTGTTAAATTAATGAAAAAATGAAGTTTCCTCAAGTAAAAGGAAAAAAAATCCTGATATATACTGAATACTCATAATAGGCCAGACATTGTTTTGGTCATTTAATATATGTTATTCACATTTAATCTTGTTAACAAACTTTTTAGAGTAGATATTATCCCCCATTGACCAGCAAGGAAACAGCGACTTAGAAAAATTAAATAATTTGCCCTAGTTTAGCTAGGATTTGAAATCTGGTCTATCATATTTGACTCCAAAGCAAAGACTTTCTGTACCGTGTTATTTTTAAATTATTAAATGTGCTATGTACTATAGAGAATACAAAAATAATAAGTGGTTAAGTAAGTGCATACAGTAGTATATAATTAAATTTCAAATGAATAGTACTAATAATGCATTTTATAGTTATTTGGAAAAATTGAGAAATTGTAACACAAATTGAAATGTTTGGCCCATAGTAGGCTCAAAATGAAACATACTGGTGCAATGAATTTTTGAACAGAAAAGGATCTGGCTCTTAAATAATAGAATTTGAATTGTTAGAAAGAGCAAGGCTAGTTTAGGTCTAGGGGGCTTTCACATAAGCAAATGTGAAATGAGAACTTGTTAAAAAGGATAATAAAATTCATCAGGAGGTAAGAATTAATGTTTAGGGACACTGTGAGAAAAGATTGGGAACAGTGAGTTGGAGATCAGATTGTGAAGAACTTGAATTACAAGGCTAAGGTGTTGGAATGTTCTAATTATTGGAGAGCTATACAATAGCGGTGATCCTGAATATTTGTGGGTATATGGGCACTAGAATGTAGTGGTGAAGACTGTGGGCTTTGAAATAAAACACTTAAAATCCTGGCTCTGCCCTATACTAGCTTAGGAGCCCCAGCAAATTGCTTCACATTTTCTGTGCTCTAGTTTCCTCATCAGTCAAATGACAATAATACTTTTCAACTCACAGAGCCATTGTGAGGATTAGGTGAATTATTATAGGTAAAGATACTGAGAACAATCCTTAGCACATAGGAAGCATTCTGCAAGTATTAACTGTTGTCATGTGTATGATTTTTCAATTTTCACATTAGTGTCGTGTACTATTTCTTTTAATTTTCACAGCAACTCTGTGAGGTATGTATTACTATATCTAGTTTAATGATGGACAAACAAAACCCCAGAAGTTGTGTCATGCCAGAAATCCCCAGCTGATGTAACTTATCTTGTGGTTCTAAACTATTTTACCATGGTTCTCTGAGAGCTAAGAAATTAATGGAACTATGGATCAACATGCTAAAAGTAAAATTTCAGGAAAATTATTCTGGTGAAATGAAGAAAGGAAAGAACCTGGAAGCAAGTATATAAGACTCTTAAGATAATCTAGATTTAGATTTTATTTATAAAAAATACTTATGCCGGGGCTATTGAGAATTAAGAGAAAAGACATTATTAAAAGAGACATTATGAATTTTCTAACCAGTTAATTGATGTTCTTTCAGCTGTATTTAAACTTGAAACAAATAGAAGTGTATGGCCCTTGATAAGAATCTATCGGGGTGGCTTTCTTCTGATTGAGTTCCTTTTCCTACTGGGCATCAACACGTATGGTTGGAGACAGGCTGGAGTAAATCATGTGCTCATCTTTGAACTGAATCCGAGAAGCAATTTGTCTCATCAGCATCTTTTTGAGGTAATCAAAGCAAGACATAAAGTCCCACAACCATAGTTTGCATTAGGTATGCACAGCTGGTTTAGTGGGTACTGAAATCCATCTTCTACTTGAAGAGGACTGTTGACTTCATAACTAAACATTTTTCTTACCTTTGTTTTGTTAAAGAGATTTCTGAGTAATGGTAAAAATAAAAATAACATTTTTTTTCTCTTTTTGTCTTTTCCATCGTTTATCAGATTGCTGGATTCCTTGGGATATTGTGGTGCCTGAGCCTTCTGGCATGCTTCTTTGCTCCAATTAGTGTCATCCCTACATATGTGTATCCACTTGTCCTTTATGGATTTATGGTTTTCTTTCTTATCAACCCCACCAAAACTTTCTATTATAAATCCCGTTTTTGGCTGCTTAAACTGCTGGTAAGTCCAGAAATTTGTGTACCATTTTTAGAGTGGCTTATTGGTCATTGACTTCCTCCAGGATGAAACCATGGCTGCTGTACTGCACGCCTCCAGGAGGCTCGGTTCACACTGACTGTAGTCTGCGTGAGGAGCCCCAGCTTCAGGGGCCAAGAGTACAGTGTGATTTACACCTGATGCTGCAGAGTGCAGTGTCTTTGGCAGCAGCACACGTGCGTTTCTTTCCGAAATGGTGTATGAAGGTGTCCCGATATTGAAATGATTTTGCAAATAAATAAGAATTCATTAATTTAATTACTTAATTATATAGATTATTTAATCAGCTGTAATAACATGTAGCACCCTATAAGTTTCCTTTTTTAAAAAAAGGTAAAACTTATTTTTATGTTAAATTCACATAAGTAGTTCACCAAATTTTTATTTTACGAAAGATTGGTTCTCTAAGAGTAATAGGAATATCTTGCCAGATTGCCAAGTTTAATTTGAGAAACTGACTTTGATTCTTTGTTTATAATAAATTTCATTTCTTCTTCCACTTTACATATTTCTTAATCTCAGAATCATGCAGTCTCAGCATTAGGGTACAGAATTTCCTGCAAAAATGGTAACCATATTTTTTGTGATAGTGTAAAGATAGCTTTGGGAAAGGACTTCTACTTACTCCTAAGTTAATAAACCAGCTCTATTTTGAAAATCAATTGAGAATGCTTTCATTTTCATAATTATTTCTTAGATTATGAATTACAACTAACAGAATAAAGATTAGTGATTAAATTGACCAATCTCTACACAAACTTTCAGGATTTTCTGAAAGTGAGATAATAATTATATTTTTTCACCTTATAAAGTATACTGCCTTGAACACTGTAGTTTTCTTTTTTTTTTTCCTTTTTGTATGCCCCATCGGGGCATAAAATATGACCTTCCTTTAAAAAAAAAAAGCGTTCAACAGATAAAAGCAAACTGTGTTTCAATACAGGTGAGAATTTATAGCAATCAGGAAAAAGAAAATGGCCCAAATCTCCTTGATTTTTTTCCCTCCATAGTTGATTGTTATTTATTTGTATATTTTATTTCTTCCACTAGGATTTTTATCACAAATTGAGAATCTCCCTCATTTCCTCCAATTTCATTAATATAAATAAATAAAAGAACAAATAATTTCCTTTATGTATAGCACCACTAGGCTTACCTTTGGGTTTGAATTCTGAATATGGAAGTTAGATGTACAAGAGTATTTTGATAAGTCATAAGTATACCATCACCTTTAATACGTTTTGTCATCATCATCTAGAAAACATGCTTTTTAGATGATTTTTTTAAGACAAAAATTTGAGCCATCTTTTTCTCTCTTGAAATTTACACTAAAAATAAATCATTTCCAAGTAGTACAACATCATTAGATTACCTTTCTTATTTTGAAATTATTTGTCTTTTATTACTAGATTTTGTGGAGTTTTAAAACTGTGTTATTTACATTAAAAATGTATCTTTTGGTTACAAGGAAATAACTTTCAAATTATAAACACCTGTTGTTTCCTGCCTCAATTATTGTGAAATCTTTATAATGTTATTTTGAAATGCGGTTTGAAAGACTCAGAAAACTCAGGTGTTAATATGATTGTGTCATTGTAGTTACAGAATATAATACAGTTGTGTACATTTTGTGCTAAGTGAGCATCTCCCCAGGGCATCCTTCTTTGTTTAAACAGTAAGCTATGATTCACGCATGAGCAGTTACTCTTATTAGCAGAACGATTCCCCATTGAGCAGACATTTATCTACGCATCTTCCATGTGTTAATAAATGAGGACTTATTGATGGAATAGGTTGGCAATGATAATATAATAAGAAATAACAGAACAATGAAATGTACTAGAGCCTCATCTTAAAGTAAAACTACATTTCCTTCTTTCGTTTTTTCTTTAATTTTTACTGGGAAAAGAACATGCATCATTTGGCCATAGTGGTAGGCACTGGGCGCTATTGATACCCATATTTAAATTTGAATCTATGACTTGATATATGGTACTTTCCGCCCCCAAAAAAGCTAAAAAAGTTTATAGGGAATTGATTTATTTTGATATTACTATTATACGTCAAATTAGGACAGCTTATTTACATTCATTAAGTCATAAATCATCTCTCCAGATCTATATTTGCCCTAATTGGAAATCCATTAGGAAGTATAAATAGTGCCTCTGATTTTGTAAACAAAAATATCAACTTATTCCTATAGAAGGCTACTTAAAGTTTTTAAATTAAAGAACTTTGCTATATAATTTAGAAATTGATTTTTCCCCCAATATTTTCTTTATAGTAAAATTTTTATAGTAAAATTTTTAGTTGTACAGCAAAATTTTATAGTAAAATTTTTTGTCTCTACTATAAGAATAAATTAGAGAGATGTTCTCATTAATAATGCACTGTTCTGTGCATCCTTATAATAAACCATGAGGTTGGAACTGCTATTTATCCACATTTTATAAATGAGGAAACTTAGGTTCAGCGAAGTTAAATGAGGTTGCACAGTAATATGAGCCCAGGCCGTCTGGCTCCATAATCTGTACTCTTAAACACAGCCATTTATCGGCTAGGCCTGGTAGTCACTTTATCTAAGAAGTTTAACTTTGATTGAGTGGATCAAATTAATGGAATACAAAAATTAAATTCCGAAAGAATGTGATTATTCACAAGCCTCTAAAAAGTAGAAATTAAAACGTCAGCTCTTGATCTGCATTAACTTAGAAGCTGATGTTAGCATATATATTTTGTAATAACTTATTCGTGGCTTTTTTGTGTATATGGATGAAACACCAAATATCCAGAATTGTCTCTAGCTTTCTTAGTACTGTGACTCGGTGGATCGTTATCATTTTAATCAAAATCACAACAAGGTAGAAGTTTGAAAGACCTTAACCAGAACAAGAAAGGAAGAAGAATCCTCACTCAAAAAGGGGAATTCATATAAATCCAAGATGAATTTGACTATGTGTAAATCTTTTAAATCTATACCCTAGAGTTTCTTAAAATACTATATAAACTGGTACCAAAATTTTTTCATGCGTAAATGACTAACATCTCAACCCCTAACTCTGCCCCCGCCCCCAAAAAAGAGCTTGCTGTATCTGGAACTTATGGTTGCAAGTGATATAGGTTGTCTCTCTGTCTTACTGTACAACTTACTGAAAGAGTGAGTAAGTGATCAAGATCGAGACTGAGCCATGGACTCAAAATATATCAGCTCCAGAATATAATTTCCCAGAGCCTGTACTGTGGCCTGCAAACACCTGGTCTGACTTCCAAACTTCCAAGGCAATACCTGTTGTTTCTGACACCTAGGATCGATTTGTAATATAGCCGTTTATCTCCCTGAAATAATAAAGGGCAATATTTAGAGAAAGAATAGAAAAAAACTGCCCCGTCTGAGAAGAGAGCCATAGTCTCCCAGGTTGAATATGTCCACTAAATGATTATAACTTAGATGGCAGGAGAGCTACAGATTTAGACTTACTTTCCCAAAACTGCCGCTTAGCCAGAATTCCTTGCTTAGGAGTCCGTCTTCATTTGTACAAGACAAAAAGGGTCTGACAGGGTGAGGGCTAAAACTGCCTTAACCCTATCTTCACTTCACTCAAGGGCCTCTCAGGGCATTCTGCACAATTTGAGGCTATTTCTGGTGATAATAGTATCTGATCCTGCCTCTGCAATGCCAGAATTTCTCTTTGCAGTGGGAAACAGCTTTCCATAGAACAGGCCAGGATGCGTTTGTTGTAAATCTTCCGTAAAATGGGGATATGAGTAACACCTGGCTCATAGAATTGTTAGTAGCTTATGAGAAATGCATTATGAGAAAAATATGCAGCATGGATTAGTGCTCAGTACATTTAACCTGAATTAATTGTTTTCATAACAGTGGGATGTGGGCTGATTTTTTGTGGCATAATTTGAAGACAAATACAGTCTTCATCATGGCATTAGTGAAATGAAAGTGATTTTGCTTAGCGAATAAGGCATGCTTCAGACGATATACCATCTTTCCCTTCCTGTCCTTGGTAGGCAAAGAGCTTTATATTCACTTACTAAGCTCCCATCCCGGCTAAGATGGGAGAATACTTCAGAATTTATCATAGCACATGGGTCTCCAGCAAAATTTACCCTCGAGCCTAATACTAAGTGTCCAATCAGTGCTTCTACTTTCTATCACTCTCTGCTTTCAGCTTCAACTCTTCCCACTTCTCTACTTTCTAGCAATTCCTGCCTTCCCTCCCAGCTTTTATTTACTCTCTTAGTTATGCATTCAACTCATTCCTCTCACTAGCACTAATTCTCAACCTAGCCACTGTTGCCACGTCCCTGTGTTTGTGATTGGGTCATTGGTTCCCAGTTTATCAGCTAAAATAATGATGCCGTGTGGTCAGACGTGAATTAGAGAAATTTAATATGAATTTTCTTGTTTCTCTGTGTTCTGATTTTTTTTCTTCCTAGTTTCGAGTATTTACAGCCCCCTTCCATAAGGTAGGCTTTGCGGATTTCTGGCTGGCCGATCAGCTGAACAGCCTGTCAGTGATACTGATGGACCTGGAATATATGATCTGCTTCTACAGTTTTGAGCTCAAATGGGAGCAAAGTGGGGGCCTGTTGCCAAATAATTCAGAAGGTAGGGTATGAATGTGCATCCACACTGCTAAGCTGCCAGTGGAAACCAAGAAATATTGGGAATGATAACTGAGACATTTAAGATCATGGTGAAAACTCATCCAATAATATTACAAACTTAATTAAATGTACTTGGCACTCCTTTAGCACCCTCTTTATCTGACATCATTTGGCTCTTAAATTATGTGTTAAGATTTTAGCCATCCATTTGCCAAGAGATTTACAACTTACACTTAAAGAATTCTAAAACTAAAAAAAAAGTTCTAGTACATTGGTAGTTATAGCACAAAGGCTTTGGTGCCAACAGTTGCCATCACAACATTGGTTTATGATGATCAGAATACTGATTATTCAGAGCTACATTAAGTGCTTTGAGAAAGTCATTGTGGATTGTTTTTTAATTCTTATTGGGAACCTTGTTTTCCTTCTGGCTCTTTTTCCCACTCTTAGTTTATGCCAAGAGTTCAAGTTATTAAGGAATTTTGCCTTAATGACAAAGACCACATTTAGTCTGCTTATGTAACATCTAACAAAAGTTAATGAAACTGGGGCCAACACATTTTCATTTGATTGTCAGCAGATGAAAACTCTATTATAGGTTGATCACTCTATAATACATTCCCAGAATTTGAAGAAAAATTGATTTACCAACTCCATTCTTCTCATTTAAAAATACAAATTTTGCTCTTCATTAAAAAAAAAAAAGTGTAAGAACATGAACAACCTGTAGTGAGAATATTATATTATAGTAGCTTGCAGTTCATGAAATTGATTGGAGTCACCGGTGGTAGTTGTAGGTATTCCAGATGTTTCAAACACAGAGCTAACTGGTTTGTTTTTTTTCTCTTTGACTAGTATACTCATTTTCTAATTTTATTATGGTCTTACCACTCTCCAAAGAAAGCAATTCCAGAAGAGATAGTCAGAAACCTGAGAGGGCAATTTTCCCACTAGGTCTTTCCTATGTATTTTACCTTTTCTCCTTGGCTTATCTACCACTAAAAAATATGAGAATATAATAGTTGCAAAGAAGAAAGTGATTCTGAAACCCAGGCTCCCTGCTTTTATGGACTTGCTAGTGGTTACAATATATAACTAAATAATGTGAACAAGTTATTTTTTTATTTTTTTAAATTGTAATTTTTTCTCCTTTGAAGTCATCACAGAACCAGAAATTTGCCACAAATATTCATATGGTGTGCGGGCTATTGTTCAGTGCATTCCTGCTTGGCTTCGCTTCATCCAGTGCCTGCGCAGATACCGAGACACGAGAAGGGCCTTTCCTCATTTAGTTAATGCTGGGAAGTACTCTACAACTTTCTTCATGGTGACATTTGCAGCCCTGCACAGCACTCACAAAGGTATTCTATGATTGACTGGGAAGAGGTTTTTCAAAGCACGATTTTCACTACTTGAATCTGTTTACTCTGGTTACTTTTTCCTGTGTCATGCTCTTTTTTCCGCTGAACTCCCCTCAGTTATACTAGTTTGTTCTTGAACACAATTTTAGTCACATTCCAAAATTTACTAACAAGTACCATTAAGAAGAATCAAAGTCATCCAGAATAGAAGTATTTGTAATAACATTTGAAATCCTGAATTGTGTTTAATGGGTTCAATCACCTTCAATGGGTGGACACCTTGCATTTTCATTTGGTTTTTTTAGACTTGTTGTTCATTAATGAGGTTGGGAAATGCTAGGTAAAAAAAGAGTCCCTGTGGCAATCATGTATATTTTTAATCTCTTTCCTTCACCAAGTTATAAGGATTGTTTCCAGCCCATTTAACTGCAAATTGAGTTCTCTGATCTCTCTAGTTTCTTATCTCCATGGCAACCAGTTATTACTTGAGACAGCTCTTCTGTTGGGAGGAGAAAAAAGCTTTTAGGTTCTGAGCCACATGCAGTCACCCTTTTGAATTTTTAACCTTTTTTGAAGAACTGTCGATCAAAGATCTCGCTTCCTTTTACTAAAATGCATTACTTCTTTGTCTATTCAAATCAAAATCAGCCCACATCTTAGAGGCTGTACCTTCTCTTCTGTGGGTGGTAAAGAAATGTCACTAATTGAAATTATGACATTTATTTTTAAATACTTTGGTAAACTTTTTCAGTGATTTATTTTTTTTTTAATTGAGATACCTTGTTTTAGGAGCCTTAGTGTTTCTAGAACTGCTACTTACCTGAAAAGTGTGTCTAAAATGGTCATGAAAGATTAGGGCAGTGGTTTTTTGTTGTTTGCTTGTTTGGGTTTTTTTGTAAGGCTTGTAATTTGGTCCAGCAGAACACTTGAAAACATACTTGTACTTTTTGTAGTATATTCTGTGATTACAGTAATATTGATAATGCAGCCACTAATCTTACCACTAGTTAGGCACCCTTGTTAAATGATAATTTAACTAAGTACCTCAGTGAAGGAAACACATCCTCAAAGCTCCCTTCATTTTCACTCTTGATGAGGAGTGCTGTTATTCAGTCCTGGCATGCATCGTGATTCAGCAGTTTGTCACCAAGAATTTGTAAACCAGGCAACTGATTTGGCATGGTACCCCATGGCTCAAGAACCCTTTACTTTTCTCCTCTTTCGTGGAAAATTAAGTACTGTTTTTTGCTTGAATTTTTAGGACATATCTTTATACTGATACCATTTAGTACGAAGCTGAAAATCTGAATTCCTCAAATCTACAAAGCACTCCAAATCTAAAAATCTAGAAGGCTACATACAAGCAGTGGTTTGGATAGAATTGCGGTCTTCAGACCTTCTTTTCTTCAGTACCCCTTCAAAGAATTTTTTAAACTATATTTTTGTCATCTATCATTTTTATTTTATCATCTTTATTATTTTAAACTATTATTTAAACTATATTACTTCATGGGCATTTTTAAGTTTGCATCTGAAATTTTTCAGAGAATGCATTCAGTAAGCATTATTGAGAATCTTCTATGTATCAAGCTGTGCTAGACACTAAAAATAGAGCAACAAACAAAACATGATTCTTGCCCTTAATTTATAATCTAGTAGGGGAAATAGTCAAGTAAAAATGGATTAATTTTTTGCACAACAGTGTGACTATACTTAAAACTTCTGAACTGTATACCTAGAAATGGTTAAATTTTATGCTACCATGTTTCCCTTAAAATAAGACCTAGCTGGACCATCAGCTCTAATGTGTCTTTTGGAGCAAAAATTAAGACCCCGTCTTACTTTACTATAAGACCAGGTCTTATATAATATAAAATAAAGACCGGGTCTAATATAATATAACAATATAATATATGATATATTAATTTTTGCTCCAAAAGACACATTAGAGCTGATGGTCCAGCTAGGTCTTATTGTCGGGGAAACACGATAATGTGTTTTTTACCACAATAATAATAATTTTTAAAAAGACATTTAAAATAGAGGGTAAAGAGATAAGTAAAGGTACCAGAGCGGCCTACATAAAGCACAAGTCCTAACCCAACCTCTAGGTCTCAGGATGGGAAGTACAGAGAAGACTTCCCAGAGGTCATAGTTAAGCTATATTCATTGTCTGAATTGAGTTAAGGAGGATTCCAGTTATCCCATTATGTGTTTTGCCCAAGGCCATGTAATTTGTAAGTGGTGAAAGTGTTACTGTTTCCCAGTTCTGTTCAGCCTAGGGCTTTTTTTTTCCCCTCCCCAGACCAAGCCACACCTTTCAAGTGGAGATATAGTATCTGTTCTGTTTACTTCACAGATTTGTTGTAAAGATTAAATAAGGTGTAGTGCATATGAAATCACTTTATGCATTCTAAATTGCTACACACATGGAATTTATCATTAAATATAACTCTGCTGTATAGAATTGGAATATGTGTGTCTTCCCTTATGGAAAGTCTTTGTAAGAGAAACCCTTTTGATCACCTTGGGTGGGGGGGCTTGTATGGGGCAAGTGTCAATAAGGAATGTTTTTGGCTTTTTGTTCTGATAACACAGATGTTTACTCACTGAACTTGATTCATGTGCCCACAGTCAATTTTTTAAAAAAACAAGCGTTTTTTAGAAGGACCGTTGGTTATATATCTTAGTTATATCCCTAAAATTAAAGAAAAACACTCTTTGTAGTTGCTACAGAGTAGATCTTTTTCTATTGGACATGTACGTGCTAATTAAAAAGGATAAATTTTATGAGGGGAAGAATAAAAGATGGTGAAGTAACCTCGTTCAGACTCACGGATCTGAGTCTTTTCAGAGTAATAGGCCTGCAAGAGTTTTCGTAGTAACAGCATTATTGGGGACATTTTCAAGATATTTACAAAGGTTATGTCTTGTGTTATCTGCATGATTTGTAAAAATAGAAGCTCAAGAGTTAGCTCTGGACCTAGAGTCACTTTTTAAAAGGTGAGAGAGGTGGTTTAGGCCCATTTTAGGGAAACTAAATATGGTAATACTGCAAATAGCCTTCACTTGTAACAGTAAGAAGGAAACACATTTTAAACATTTCAGTATATTTTTATTTTCCTTCGTTGATTTTAGAAACAAAGGAGAGTAGCTGGCAGCCAGTCTCCATATTTTAAGAATTTACATTTCATTATAAGCCTAAATTTGATGCCAACTCCTACAAGTTTTTTGTTGAAATTGGGATTGGAAGAGACAGGAAAGTGTTTTAAATGGTTTTTGTGTGTCCTTGAGGTTTCTTGGCTTTGACAAGGAAAAGCTCGTGGGAGGTAGAGTAATAGAAGAAGCCATTGTGTTGTCATTTCTAACCCATTGATTTCACTGGATTTTCTGTTTTTCATTTGCAGTTTCTAACATTGTAAAATATTCATAAATTCTTAGTGGATTTTGCTCTTTGCTATTCTCTGAATATATAGAAGAAAAAAACTTTTAAAAAATCCTTTATATTTCACATTTTCAGTTTTTTGTCAGCATCAAGCATTTGCTATTTCACTTTTTAAAATACTTGGGGAAAGAGGGATTCTCTGCTGACTTAAAAGCTGAGTTCTTTTCTGTTTGCTCGTTGTTGTCCAGTGCCCAGATCCCTGCTAGATACCCTTCCTGTTTAACATTCTGTAAGGGGCGCTGTGTCCCCTAATGAGGATTCCTCAGCAGTAGTCCAGTGCCTTTCTTCAGTGCAAATAGTCATGTCATTGTTTTGAGTGAGCACACATAGTCCTGAAGTGTTTCCTTTCTGGGGTATGGCCAGTTTGTTATCCTGTTTCTTCCCTGATAATAGGCTGATATGCATGAATTTCCAAATTTTAGTCTTGTTATACTATGATAGAAACACTTTTTAAAAATTCTCTAGGGAAACTTCTGTTAAAATTTTTTAAAGACATACACAAAAATTTTTTACACCATTTAGATAAAGTTTTTATTTGTGGCTTACTATTGAAAGTAGCTCAAATCTTTAGCCCTTTTGAAATTTGATATTCTGCTTAATTTCTTTAGCTTAATGCAGACAAGAAATAGATTATTGTATCACACAAGAAATCAATTATTTTAGAATTTATTATTTGTCAATATTGGCTTCAAGCTTGCTGATGCCATAAAATCAAATGTAAGATGTTGTTTGCTTCTGATTATTAATTTGACTTTGACAGTTATTTCCTGAGTAGATTTTATATACTTGGCATTGTGTTAATTTTAAATAATTTTATAAATATTAATTAGCAATCCCATTTATATTTCACCTTAAATTGCTTTACAAATATTATAGCTTTAAATAAATTAAATTTCCTTTGTATCTTCCTTACTGCCCCCACTTTCTCCCTAACTTCTGGCAACTATTAATATGTTCTCCATTTAATAATTTTGCTATTTCAAGAATTTTGTATAAATGGTATCATATTGTCCTGTAACCATTTGAGATCTGTTTTTTTGTTGTGGTGGTGGTTTTTCCACTCAGCATAATTCTCTGGAGACTCATTGAGGTTTTTGCATAAATGAATAGTTTGTTCCTTTTTGTTGCTGAGTAGTATTCTATGGTAAGGATGGATGTACCATAGTTTAACCAGTCACCCATTGAATGACACTTGTGTTGTTTCTAATTTCAAGCTATTATGAATATAGCTGCTATAAGCATTCATGTACAGGGTTTTGGTGAACATAAATTATCATTTCTCTGTGATAAATGCCCAAGAGTACAATTGCTGGGTAGTATGTTAGCTGCATGTTTAGTTAAAAAAAAAAAAAAAAAAAAAAAAAACCTGCCAAACTATTTTAAGAGTGGCTGTACCATTTTATATTCTCATCATCAGTGATCTTGTTTCTCCGCCTCCTCACTAGCGTTTTATGATGTCACTATTTTTTATTTAAGCCATCCAGATAGGTGTGTAGTGATATCTCATCATGGCTTTAATATTGTTGAACTTCTTTTCAAATGCTTATTTGCAATGCGTGTATCCTCTTCAGTGAATTGTCTATTTATGTCTTTAGCTCATTCTCTAATTGGGTTGTTTGTGGTTTTTTATATTGTAGAGTTTATAGAGTTCTTTATCATTTTAGATACTAACCCCTTGTTGGGTAATATTTACAAATATTTTATCCCAGTCTTCAGCTTGCCTTTTTTAAAATAATGGTTAATAGGTTTGATTTTTTTTTTAGTACAGTTTTAGATTTACAGAGTAATTGAGCAGATAATACATAGAGTTCCATATACCCACCCCTCAACCCACCCCACTGTCACACACAATTTTCCCTACAATTAAACTCTTTCATTAGTGTGGTGCATTTTATAATTCATTAGTGTGATGCAATTAACAATATTGATAGATTATTATTAACTATAGTCCCTAGTTTACATTAAGATACACTCTTTGTGTTGTGTGAAACCCATTTGTCCATATGGGTTTGGACAAATACATAATGATATGTTTCCACCATTGCAGTTTCATACAGAATAGTTTCATCATTATCCTAAAAGTCTCCTGTGCTTTACCTGGTCATCGCCTCTTCCTTCCTCTGGGCAACTACTGATATTTTTATTATCTCTAGATTTGCCTTTTCCAAAATGTCATATGGTTGGAACCATACAGTATGTAGCCTTTTTCGACTGTCTTTTTTCACTTAGGAATAGACATTTAAGGTTTATCTGATGTCTTTTTGTACTTGATGGAGCACTTCTTTTTATTGCTGCATAATATTCCGTTATATGGATATACCAGTTTGTTCATCCATTCACCTGCTAAAGGACATCTTCGTTGCTTCCCATTTTGGGTGATTATAAATCACCCAAATGTAAATGTCTATATGCTGATTTTTGTGTGGTCATAATTTTTCAACTTAACCTAGGGGTACAATTGCTAGATCTTACGGTAAGAATATGTTAGCTTTGTAAGACACTGCCAGACTATCTCCTAAAGTGGCTGTACTATGTTGCATTCTGACCAGCAATGAGAGTACCTGTTGCTCCACGTCCTTGGCAGCATTTGGTGTTGTCATTTTTTTTGGATTTGAGCTACTCTAATAAGTATGTAATGGTATCTCATTGCTGTTTTAATTTGCAGTTCCCTAATGACATGTGAGGTTGAATATCTTTTCCTATGGTTATTTGCCATCTGTGTATCTTCTTTAGTAAGATGTCTGTTCAAACCTCTTGATCATTTTTTAATTGGGTTATTTGTTTTATTGTTGTTTTAAAAGTTATTTGTATTTTGGATAATATTTGTGAATATTATTCTCCCAATCAGTGGCTTGTCTTTTCATCTTCTTAACAAGGTCTTTCACAAACCAAAAGTTTTGAATTTTGATGAAGTCAGGCTTATCAGTTTTTCCTTTTATGGATCATTCCTTTTGTTTCAAATCTAAGAACTCTTTGCCTAGCCCTAGATCTGTAGGTTTTCTGTTTTTTTCTAAGAATGTTATAGTTTTATGTCTTACATTTAAATTTGTGATCCATTTTGAGTTAATTTTTGTATATGATGTAAGACAGGTTGAGGTTCATATTTTTGCCTATGTATGTCCAATTGCTCCAGCACCTTTTGTTGAAAGGGCTGCCTTTCCTCTATTAAATTGCTTTTGTTCCTTTGTCAAAAAAACAGTTGGGCATATTGTGTGGGTCTATTTCTGGGCTCTCTATTCTGTTCCAGTAATCTATATCTCTATACTTTGCCAATTACGTACCATCTTGATTACTATAGCTGTATAATAAGTCTTGAAATTGAGTAGACTAATTCCTCTGACTTCATTATTCTTTTTCAAAATTGTTTTAGCTATTCAAATTCTTTTGCCTTTCTATATACATTTTAGAATAATATTGTCTGTATCTACAAAAAGTCTTGCTGCAGTTTTGATAAGAATTGCATAAAACCTGTATATCAGTTTAGGGAGAATTGACATTTTTACTGTGTTGAGTCTCGCAGTCCATGAACATGTTATCTCTCTTCATTTATTAAACTTTTTCATCAACAGTTTGTGTTTTTCAGTTACAAGTCTTTTATATATTTTTGAGTGATTGTAAAGGATGGTATTGTATTGTTACATGTTTGGTGTTTGTGTGTTCATTGCTAGTACATAGAAATGGAATTGATTTTTGTACGTTTATCTTACATCCTGTAATCATGTTGAACTCATTCATTATAAGGGTTTTGGTTGGGGGGGCCTATTTTTTGGGATTATCTACATAGATAATCATGTCATCTACAAATAGGGACAGTTTCATTTCTTCATTTCCATTTTCTGTGCCTTTTATTTCCTTTCTTTACCTTATTGTGCTGGCTCAAGCTTCCAGTACTATGTTGAGAACACATATCCTTGCCTTGTTACCAATCTTAGGGGGAAAGCATTCAGTTTTTCCTCATTAAGTATAACAAATAAAACTTCCTCAGCTAATGCTGTAGGTTTTTTGTTGAGGAAGCTTTATCAAGTTAAGGAAGTTCTCCTCTAGTCCTGTTTTTCTGAGATAGTTTTTTGTATCATGAATGGATGTTGAATTTTTTAAAATGCTTTTTCTAAATCTTTTGATATGATCCTGTGACTTCTTTCCTAAGCTTTAGCCCACTAATATGGTGAATTACATTATTGATTTTTGAATATTGACCTAGCCTTGCATCTCTGAAATTAACCCCACTTGGTTTGGTGTATAATTCTTTTTATATATTGCTGAATTCTATTTGCTAATATCTTGTTAAGGATTTTTGTATATGTATTCATGAGGGATATTGATCTGAAGAAGCTTATATTATTTTGATTGTCTCAAAATGGTTTCAACCACTGTCTAGACATATATGCCTCCCAAATCTATCTCAAACTTATTTTTTTTCTTGGTCATTTTCTACCTTGATGTCTCATAGGTACCTCAAACATGTTTAAATCTAAACTCATTTTATCCCCTATGCTTTTTTCAGGCCCCATATTTTCTTTCATTTCATGACACTACCCCACCCAGTCACCCAGGTAAAAACTAGGAGTCATCCTTGACTCTACCCTTTATCTCACCTTCACAATTCAATTCCTGCCAATTTTAGTTCCTAAACATCTCCCAGATTTTGCCTGATCTCTTTATACCTTATACTTCCATTCAATTCTAGTCCTCATTATATCTCACTGGCTACTAAAACAGCCTTCTCATTAGTACACTACTTCCAGTCTTCATTCCTCAAGCTCATTCTCCCCTATAGTATCTAGGATTGCATTATTCAGTAATGTAGTTACTAACTACATGTAGCTAGGGAGCCCTTGAAATGGGCCTCGTCTATATGGAGGTGTGCTGGAAGTGTGAAGTACAAACTGGATTTTGAATACTTTAGTGTGAAAAAAAGTGTCAAGATCTCATTAATAATTTTATATTGAATATATATATTAAAACAGTATTTTAGATATATTACATTAAATAAACTATATTATTAAAATTAATTTACATGTTTCTTTTTAATATTTAAAATATGGTTCCTAGAACATGTAATATTATATATATAGCTCTTCCTCCAGCTTTTAATGAGGCTTGCTCCTTCACATTACTCAGATGTCAACTTAGAGACCGTCTCTGTGTGACCACTATCTAAAGGAATTCTGCCAGTCTCAATTGTGTCACCATATTCTGTTTTCTTCATGGTACTTTTCACTGTTCAAAATCATCCTGTTTATTTGCATATCTGATAATTGTCTACACCAGCCAAGTAGAAAACTTCATTGGGTCAGGAAATTTCCCCACTAGTGAGTAAGATTCACTACTGTGTGCCTGATACCTAGAATAATATCTGGTATATAGTCGGTGCTCATTTATTAAATGAATGAGTGAATGGTTTCTACTCTTATAAGGCTCTCTCAGCCTCATAAACCTGTTTAACTAAAGATTGTTAGCTTTCAAAGCTGGACTCAGGAAGCACCTTCTCCAGGAAGATTTTCCTGGCTGTTCCCTTTCCTGAAATCCTAGTTTATTGATTCTTCTTCTTTGCAGTTACACAATTGTACTTACACATTATGTTTTTCTTTATTTTATTATCTCTCCTCTTTTACTCTTAGTCTTTAATAGTACTTCAGTACATCCCCATTCTCTAAAATATACCTGGTTAGCCAATAGACAGTCTGCATATGTATGTTTAATATAGAAGTAAACAAATTTTTCTTTCAAGTTGAAACTTAAGCATTGTAACTATATAATAAATAGTGCAGTTTATCGTGGACATTTAGTAAACATTTGTTGAATGAATAAATGAATTTCTGTGTACTATTTTTCTTTTTTATTACAAAAACAATATAGCAATATTAAAGGCTTATTTAAATCATTTATAAAATATCACCACCTTGTAAAAATAAAATTCAAATAATACAGAAATATATAAAATTAAAAGTAAATCCCTTTAATAATTTTATTTCTCTCAATAGGGATAGTACTTCTGTCTTTTTCTACAAACACTATTTTATATGTAGTATGAAATAATATGTGTATAGTTTTAAATTCTATTTTTATGCCTTAGAAATATTTCTAATTTTATTACGTCATAGTTTTGTGGAACTGTTTTTTCATTTTAGAGTTGAGATGGGATGGGCTTAGAGAAACAATGCTATCTAGTACAAAAATGTTCCTTGGATAAAAATTCCTGTTTCTAAGTTTCTCATTTATCCTTAGACCTAATGACTTCCATTTTTGTCTCAATCATTTTAAGATTATGAATTTCCTATAATCACAGAGTTGCAGAGACCAAGTCTGGATTCAAACCCAGATCTTCTAAGTTCAAATCCAGTTATCCTCCACTTATTGACTGTCTCTCTGAGCTTCAGCTTCCTTAACTATAAAATGGGAATAGTAATGTCTGTCTTGCCTGCCCTGAGGATAAATATGATAATCACCGGAGAAGTGGTAATACATGAGACCTCATGTATTAATTAATACACACTAAAGATAAGGGAAGTATCTATATTCATTAATTTTCAGAGAACCATATTAATCTCATAATTCAGTAGTTTGATTTTTTTACGTAATAGCAGTAGAACTAGGATTTGCTAGATGCCAAAATCATTTATAACTCAGGTTTCCTATATAGGTTTAGGGCTTTTACAGCAATGTCTAGCCTATTTTATTTTCTTACCTAATTTCAAATTAAAAACTAGTAAACTATTATCAGAGGAGAAAGGTTTTGGCTGAAAATAAGACTATTTACTTTACCTTCACACAGTGCCACTTTTTTCCTTTTTAAAATATCGTCCCTGAAATATGGTTCAGGATGATTTTCATGTGTAATTTTTGTGGTTTCTTTCTTAAGCACTTTTCCTGACGTGTTATGTATTTTGCTTTATCCTTCCTATGATGGGTATAGGTATAAAAGTCTAACCTTATTTTTATTTGTTTTAGATTCACTAGATGTCATTACCATAAATACGTCCCTTATGAGTTATGCTTCTAACATGGCAGGTGTGTACTAGAAGCTTAGGGTAGAATAGCAATGACTTGATTTTCTGTGATTCTGCACATCATTAAAGTAGGCTACCAGAGTTAGCCAGGAGAGAATTAGATATAATTGATTGCCTAAAGTGACAATATTTTTCCAGTACATCCCCTGAATACCAATGAACGCCGATGATTTAGAGTAGAAGCACTTCTCATTTGGGAGTTGGGAAAGATCAAATAAGGGTAATAATTAAAGAGACCAAAACGTAGCATATGTAGACCAGGTGTATGCTAATCATTGTTTGATAAAACATTACTTATTCCAAAATATTCGGTTAAAATATTTGGTTTTTTAAAAGTCAGTATTAAGTCTTTGTGTATGTTTCGTAGAAATTTTATAGAAATAATATGGGCTTAGAAAGGAGGGAGGCGCTTGACCCACTGTACCATTTTAAGAATTAAAGGATAGGACTTGTATTTAAAATCTAAGAAAAATAAAAGAAAATTAGCATATTACTTTTAGTTTCATTATTAATTTCTTTTTTATTTTCCCCCCATAATCTCCTTTTACATAATAATTTGAATTCAGTGATTTTAGTAATTAGGAAAGAAAGTAAGCTTTCAGTAATAAGACTTGATTTTACCTATACTTACGTGAGAAATACACATTTTTTTACCTCTTGCTGAATATCTATTACTGTATTCTCATTTTATTATCTTTTCTAGCAAACAAAATGGTAGCTTATTATTGACTAAACTAAATGAGATATATGTAAATTACTTGGCACATAGTAAATATTCAGTTAAAAGAGAGTTGCAGATATAATTTACAGCTCAGTCACTTGTCTTTACTTCTTTGTGATGATCTTGTTTTGAAAATATGAGAAGAGTGTAAATTTTATTAAGTTGCTAAATTTGCTTTATTCCATGCAAACTATAGTAGATGAGTAATAGGTTTTTTTATTGCAACCATGATGCTAATAATTGAACTATACTATTCAGCTAGACCTTGTATCTATCTATAGAATCAAATAAAAGGTATGTCAGAATACATCCAACTAGACCTATATAGTAAGAAATATTTTGTTAGGCCTTTTAAGTTGATGATTCATATGGCACAATGTTGTAGTATAAATATTCAACCCAATTTGCTTTTGATGAAAAAAAGTTTTTGTGGAAATAATTTAAACCTGAAAATGTGTTTATATCAAAGCTTGACTGCTCAGTAGAATTACTTGTGGACTATTTAAAAAATACTTTTTTCTGTTCCCTACCACTGACTTTCCAAGAGAAGAAGCTGAACAGTCATATGATAGTGTATATGTTTAACAAACCAGCTCTCTAGTGGGAGTGGGGATACAGGGCACAGATTTGCAGTGTTTGCTGATTTCCGTGGTGTAAATACTTCCACCATAGCCAGTTTCAAGCTACTAAGATGATAACATTGAATGTTGGGAAAAGATGTATAGTATTGTATAGTATTTCCTTCATACAAATACAATAAACATACATAACTGAAAAGAATAATACCAGAATTTAGTAAAATAATAGTAAAATAGAATTTAGTAAAATAATACTAAAATAATTAGAAAGTGGTGAATTTTGAGTTTTTATTACCTTTGTTTTTAATAATAATTAATTCTAAGTTTATGTAATTTAATTTTTAGTAATGACTGTGTTTAACAACCAGCTTACAAAGTTTTTGAAAGTTTAACAGGTGGCTCTCATGAGCTGGTACGAGCTGACTTACACAACACTGGAGCTCCGAGATGTCTGTGTTTTTTAACAAACTAACTATAATTCTAATGCAAGCAACCTACCAACTAGTTATTTTTCTAAAATACAGATCTGACCCTACGGCCCAAGAAGGCATTCCACAGCCAGACACAAAATGTCTTTTCCGGCCTCATTTCAAATCGTACCCATTCCCATACAGCCTCTGTATTTCACCCACACTAGATTTAGATTACTTTCAGCTTCTCAAACACACTTTGCACTTTCCCACCCTCATGCTTTTTTATTATTTTCCTTCAGTTTTGAATGGCCGTGCCTCATCTGCTGGACTTTTGCAACACTATTTATTTATCCTTCTAGAAATAACTCAAATGCTACTTCCTCTTATTTCCTACTTTGGAAACATTCCCATTCTCTTTGATGTTCTCATAATACTTCGTTTATAATTCATTTTGAACTCAAACTTATTATCAATAACGAATAGTTGTTTTACTTACTATATTATAAATTTCCAAAGGGTTCCTTTGAATCATACTGTACTTAACACTTCAATACCACGGTGTAAGTACTTCCTAAAATTTTAATTCCTAAAAATGATTAATAAACATGTTTATTTTAATAGGAAGAATTATGGATAATGCATGTACATTCTTTCTATGCCTTTGGGAAACTAAACAAAATTTAAACTTTTTTTTTTTTAAATTAGGTGATTTGTACCTTTTGTCCTGATGATTTAGGACCATATTAGTAGTTATATACCTATATCCTGCACCTAGAGAACACAAATGGTCTCGTCTGATCTCAGAAGCGAAGCAGGGTAGGGCCTGGTTAGTACTTGGATGGGAGAGCACAAATAACATCATGATGACTCTCGAACTTAACAAAGAAGAATTTCATTAGAGAATATATGATGCACTTAAGAGTAAATTGTATAACTACATTTGCAAATTATTTTATTCTTCTGATTTAGTACACTTTATAGTGTTCCCAGCATAAAGTCACATTAGGTCTTTGTATCAATAAACAACTTCTATAAGAGGAAAATAGCGTGCTTTGCTTTGATTTGAGAAATTTGCTTTACTACATGTTCTTAAGGATCAATTCCTCATCAGTTGGTTGCTTTCTGGTATTTTCTCTAGAATTAAAATTAGCTGATCACTGTCACAACAAATATTGACAGGATTCAAGTGTATAAAGGAAATGTTCTAAAGTAAATAAACAATCCAAGAATTTCTTGAAGCAGTTGCAGTACATTCCTTGTTAGTGGTGTTTCTTTTTTTTTTTTTTCTTTTTCAATTTGGCCCTAAGCTGCCACCTGATGGCAAAAATTAAAATGACATCTTTGTAATATTAAAAGCCTCCATCGCAATTATTTGGATATTTATATATTCAGCATAGAGCCTCTAGAACTTGAAATGCACTTTTGTACAAATTGTATGTATTTGATAAATGTTTGATGATTGCTTTGGACTTCAGGAGAATCAGATTTATTATTTAACCTTTGTGAGACAATGATCCTACTAGGGAGATTTATTTAAAATCTTCCTTTATGGAGCTGTATAAAGAATCTGTTCTTCAATTAGTTTCATTTAATGAAGAATTTTACTTAAATCTAGTAATTTTCCCTTTCCCTTTCTTTCTTCAGAACGAGAGCACTCAGACACCAGGGTATTCTTTTACCTGTGGATTGTCTTTTGTATCATCAGTTCCTGTTATACCCTTATCTGGGATCTGAAGATGGACTGGGGTCTCTTTGATAAGAACGCAGGAGAAAACACCTTCCTCCGGGAAGAGATTGTATACCCCCAAAAAGTATGTACAGTGTTTGTGTTTGTTTAAAAAAACAAAAAACAAAACTCAGGTGTACCACCAGCTAAATACTAGTATGACATATACCCAGTCCCAATATAATATAAATAGAAAAAACAATTCCAAAAATACTAGGTCAGTCAGCAAAAAAATGTATCAGGTGTTTACTATATGCTGGGCACTATAGAAAATAAAAACAAAACAAAATTCTGGTTCTTAGGCTATGAACTATATTATATTCTAAACAGATTACAATACAATGTAATAAAGACTAAAATAGAGGAATGAGTAGCTTACCATAATTTTTAATTTATTTTTGAACATGGCAGTTCCCTCCACTCAAATGCTCTCTCTCCCCTTTGCCTTGCAAACTCCTGTTCCTCCCTTTTAAAAGTCAGTTTTAGTATTATTTTCTCTAAAAAAGCCTTTTTACTTCTCCAAGCATATTTAGCTATTCATCCTAATCCCATTTTACCCTATACAAACTGCCATTATAGCAGTTATCACATTGCATTACAATTGTCTGTTTAGGTATCCATATCCCTCACCGCCCTGCGTGTAGTAGATTTAATGTTTGTGAGATGAATGTATAAATACTTGCCTCAACGAGCAGTGCACAAGGAAAGGGAGTGCCTGACTGCTTGAGTGCATCAAGAGAGCGGCTTCCATTTATTTCACCCAGCTTTTGTTAAAAGTGCCAGTTTAGTCTGAAAATATGTGGATAATTCCTTAGGAATTAGTTTAGGATTTTTAATCTATGTATGAATAAAAAGATGAGAGAGGCTGAATTAAAAAGTCAAAAGACCAAGAGTGTCTTTATTCAGATATTGACAGAAATTAAACAATGAACTGGAAATCCTGATAAGCGAATTCTAGTCCCAGCTCACTCACTAACTAGGCAAACAGACTGCAGTGTATTCTCTTCTATAAGGCAAGATGTTGTAACTCTTGGTCCTTCTCCAGTCCTAAAATTCTGTGAGGAGGCGGGGAGTACAGATTGAGTCACTAATATTTTATACTATGTCAGAATGTAACCAGTACCTCAAAATGGTACTTTAAAAAGTATGTGAATGTATAATATTCAATTGGTGCATAAGGAAGGCTGTTTTCAAGTGTGAGTTTTGAAGGTATATATGATAAGAGAGTGTATACAAAGAATGATTTGTAAGGTAACTTCAGATAAGCAAATGAAGGCAGAACAGGGGATATCCATTGACAGTGATCTTTTTTATGTAAGCTATAGCAGTAATCCTAATGTGCAGATTTAGAATTTATGCCCAGGACAGTGGACATAATCTTCATACATCTTATTTGAAAAGAATATCAGTAACGGTATGCACAAGTCAGAGAGCAGACATGAGCTCAGGTAAGAATGGTCCTTTTGCACTCACCAAATGTGTGTGCCTTCTTGCTCCTTATATTGTTCTTGCCTTACTAGAGAGAGAATACATTTATTTCTTATTATGCTGATTGTTTAGATGAACTGTTTGTATCTTTATATAAATGTTAATCCATTCCTCCTTTTAAATAGTTCTAACTTACTGCTTTCTATGTAATAAAATTAGTGAATAGACTCAATCAGTTTCCTTATTATTATATTTTTTCATGGCCCTAGAAAATAAAGTATATGCTTTCCTACTTTATAATTTGCAAACTTATGGCAAAAATGTTCTGCTGGATTGCCACAAATTTCAATTTTAAAAAGGAAAATATTGGAATAAAATTCATTCTACTTGAAAAGGGAAGAAACTATTTGTGAAATCCAGTGGAGCTTCATTTAAAAATTAAGAACACATTATAAAAACCTTAAAATCAGTCCCTAGGAATTAACAGTGCATAATATCGAGCACCACACCCAGGTCCAAGAAGCATTTTTATTTCCATATTAAAACAACTTTTTTGTGTTTCTTGACCTCAAGTTAAGTGTATTCTTCCCAAAAGACTTCCACATTTTTGGTAACATCAGCTCCTATGTCAGTCAACTGTGGGTCAGCTTAAGACTGACTCTTAAATGCATGTGAAATTGCAGTTCTTCACTGAAGCCTAATAATAATTTACTGAATGTGAGTTTATCCAAAAATTGCATTGTCACTATATTGCATGGATGGTGAAGGGAACAGGGAGGTATGTTGATGTGTTAAAATCTTCATACAAATGTATCATAATGATCATAGTGGATAATATCTAAAATTGATTAATCAAAATATAGCAATATACACATTATTTAGAACAGGGAGGATAAATACTAGGATAAACAGCTACAAATTTTGAAAATGTTTGTCTACAGAATTGGAAAAGAAGGTGACATTGAATATTATACATTCACACACTTTTTTGTTGTTGCTACCCTTCTAACATGAGTAGTCCTTTGTTAAAACTTCTTAAAAATAAAATGAATTCTATGGCATAATACGTAGCAGTTCTAGTTTCTAAGATGTCACAACCTTTAAAAACATATATTTAAACCAGACTTGTGTAGGTAAAACTGGACTACTAAATACTGGGTACTAGTACCTGGAAGAATTGGTTAGTTGAGTGCTATTTTCCCCATGTAAAAATGGAACATTCCTTAAATTCGACCCTGTTTGTGAAATCCAAGCTTCATTTCATTTACTGAAATCAGAAAGCAAGGCAAAACCTCTTTCAAATACAGGGTAAAGCAGATTGAAATAGCACAGTTAATAAATCTGTTCATTTCTAATATTAGCTATTGACTCATTAGCGTATCACGTACATATTAGAATGTCATCTCAATCAGATTGAGGATCTCACCTAGCTTATATTTCTGAGGCCTAGAAGACAGACTGGTATACAATATAAGAATGAAATATATTTGTTAAGTGATTACTGAAATTCAGTAAAACTTCATTTTTAATATTGCACCATTTAAGAAAAAACTAAATTTGTGCAATCTTTCTAAACTATAAAATAAAATAAAACTCTTTCCTGTTTAACCTTTTGTTTGTTGGTGAGACATGAGTCTTGTTGCTGGGATAGGTGTGCTATTGTGTGAGAAACATGGTAAGTATACTGAATTTGCTTATTATTCCTCAGGCCTATTACTACTGTGCCATCATAGAGGATGTGATACTGCGCTTTGCTTGGACTATTCAAATGTCAGTTACCTACACGACTGCGTTGCCTCATTCTGGGGACATCATTGCTACTGTCTTGGCTCCCCTTGAGGTTTTCCGGTAAGCAGACTACCGAAAAGTTTATCAAAGGTTCTTTTTACCTAAAAAGAAAAAAATGTCTGAATTAGAATTTATTAAAACTTATACTTGAAAAGCTTAAAGTTTACAACTTCTCTCAATCTTATCCGCGTCAGAGTTGGAAAATCCTACAGAGTAAGAGATTAATTCTTACAAAATTAAAATAACTGCTAACGATGACTTACAAGCTCTTTTAGAGTTGGGATCCATTGGAAGGGTCATGAGTAGAAATTGTGAGGTAAAAAGTCTTAGAAATTAAAATTCACGTCTTTAGAGAATCAGTTTTTGCAATTTGTCAGTCTCAGTTATTCAGCCCAACTTTCTCACTGGAAACAAACAAAAAAGTGCCAGATAAAATGTTTTTTTAAATCAGTGATTTGACAAGATAGCCCGAAATCTAAGTGAAAGCAGGTACCCCAAGATAAGCAGAGCACTAAAGCCAATATTGCATTTAAGAAATACCTAGAGACTTGAGATTCAGTTGTAATAGCCAATGTAAAATTTTTATGCACCTAATAATATAGCTTAAAAATATATAAAGTAAAAGTTCACATTACTAAAATGTAGTAGATGAATTTACAATTATGGAGGAAGATTTTAACATACTTTTCTCAGTAATAAGTAGTCAGTTAACAACCAATTTGACCTTACTGGCATATGTAGAGCACCACATACAACAACTATTAAATACACATTCTTTTAAATGCATGTAGAACGTTTACCAAAAGTAACCATGTGGTGGGCCATAAAGTATCAACAAATTTCAGAGGGTTAAAATCACAAAAATATAACTGGAAATTCCCAAATGTTTAGAGATTAAATAGTACATGTCTAAATAACCCATGTGTCAAAGTTGAAATTGCAGTGGAAATTTAAAAATATCTTGAACACAATGATTGAAATTGTGGTAAAAGAAAATACGAAATGCAGCTAAAGCCATGCTTAGAGGTAAATGGATATAGCCTTAGATGTATATATTAGAAAAATATACAGCTAAAGAAATTGGAAAAATTTAAAAACAGCAAATCAAACCTAAAAGAAAGTAGAAAGAAGGAAGTATAAAGAACAGAAATTAATGGAATAGAAAGTAAACATACAATAGAGAAAAATTACCAAAGCCAAAGTTCTTTAAAAAGACTAATCGATAAAATGTCTAAATAGGACTGATCAAGCAAAAAAAGGAAAGAAGGCACAAATTACAAATACAGATATCCTAAAAAATTTTTTTAAAAAGAGTAAGATATTATGAGTAACTTTATGTCAATAAATTTAAAAATATAGATGAAATGGACAAATTCCTCAAAAAGCACAGTTTACCAAAACCAATAAAGAAGAAATGGGAAATCAGATAGGCTGTATATCTATTAAAGAAATTACATTCATATTAAAATTCTCCCCACAAAGGAAACTGCAGGCCCAGAGAATTCTTCCAAATATATGAGTAGGAAATATTATCAATTTTACATAAAACTCTTGAAGGGAAAAGAGGCAATGAAAGGAACAGAACACTTCCCAGTTCATTTTGTGCAGCCAGCATGACTTCGATATCTAAACCTGCAAGGACATTCCAAGAAAGACCAGTCTGTCTCATGGACAGAAATGCAGAAATCATGAATATTAACTAATGAATCCAGCAATATATGCAAAGGATTGTACATCACAACCAAGTTAGGTTCTTTCTAGAAATGTAAGATCTAATATTTAAAAAATCATTTAACATATAAAAATCATTCTGTAACTGATTACTAAAATAAAAGGGAGGAACCATAATTATTTACTGATGACATGATTGCATATGCAGAAAATTCGAAAGAATGTACAAATAAGCTATTAAAATGAGTGTAGCTGTGTCCCTAAATACAAGGTCAATATAAATATAAATTAGTATTGTTCTATAAAACAGTCGCAAACAACTAGAAAATGAAATTTTTAAAACCATACCATTTTTGAATAGCATCAGAATATATCAAATACCTAGGAATGAATTTAATGAAAGGTATATGTATATGACAATTGATAAGCCAGTTCTGTAATTTATATGGAAACAGAAAGGATCAAGAATAGGCAAGACCATCCTGAAAAGAACAAAGTTAAAGGACTTACACTCTCAAATATTAAGACATAGAGCTACAGTAATTAAGACAGTGTCTGGTGTTGGTGAAAGAATAGACAAGTAGTCCACTGGAACAGAATAGGGAGTCCAGAAACAGATCCACACATGCATTGATATTACCTGATTTATGACAAAGGTGGCTAAATAAGAGTGGAGAAAATGAGGTCCTTTAGTAATGATATTGAGTCAACAAGATCCATATGGGGGAAAAATGAATCCCAACTCCTATGGCGTACCGTATGCAAAATCAATTCCAGGTGGATTGCAGAACTAAATATGAAAGGTAAATCAATAACTCTAAAAGATAACATAGGATGGCGCCATCAAGGCAGCTTTGGTGTATGGTAATGTTACATGTCTTATTTTTGAGTGGTAATTACACATTGTGATCACTTTATAATAGTCAAGCTGCACACTTACAATTTGCACACTTTTATATATCTATGCCATACTTTAACGCTTATTTTTTTTAAAGCAGCCCAAAGGAAAGGATTATCTTCAAAAAAGTGGCAGTTAGATTGACAGCTGACTTCTCAGCAGCAACAATCAAAGTCAGAAGTCATTAAAATGGTATCTTCAGTGTGCTGAAAGAAAATACTAAAACTGTCTAGAACTCTTCACCCAGGGAAAATTCTTTCACAAATGAAGGTGAAAGATATTTTCAGGCCAGGTGGATAGCATTACTCTGAGTCAGAATGGGCACATTTATCAGGATGACCTAATAAGATAAAACCTAGAAACATAAAGATAAACCTGAAAGATAAAGATTGAATCTGGAAACAGTGTATTTGTTGCTGTCAATACTCTCTCCAAACCATTTGTCAACCCTTCTTCACTTTCCCAAATGTCTAGGTCTAGGACCTGAAACTTCGTCACTACCAAGATCTCCTCCACCCACTTCTTTCTCTTTCATGTATGCTGCTTCATAAATTAAAATTTGTTCTAGTTAAAAAAAATTGCTTAATTATACATTTATTCTTGGTTATTGTATTTTTAAAAGTGTATTTGCTTAATAATACAATCAGGTGTTCTATCACTATTTAAAACAAAAGCAAAAAACCTCCTTTGAATCTACTTTCTTCCTCCAACTGTTGCCCGTTTTTCTCTATCCTTCACAGCAGAACTCTTCTAAGAGATGTCTGTATTTGCTGTCTCCACTCTCTTACTCCTCCCCCATTCTCCCTTTAATTCAATTCATCTTTTTTCCAATACACAAACTAAATCATTTTTGTTAATAATCTATAATGATAGTAAACATGTATTGCTTAGGATGTACGTGGCACTGTTTTAAGCCCTTTACATGTATCAACTTAACTGAATCCTCACAACAGTCTTCTGAGGTAGGTACTGTTACTGTCCCATTTTACTGGTGACAAAGGTTAAGTAACTCATCCGGGATCATTATATCTAGTAAGTTATGGAGCCATGATTCACATTTAGACAGCCTCCCAGAATCTATACTCTTAGATCATACAGCCTTTCTATTTTGTTAAATCCAGAAGTCAGTTCTCTGTACTTATTTTACCTTACTTAGCAAAGCACTTCCTTCACTTGATTTCTCAGAAAATACATTCTTCTGTCTCACTAGTTATTTCTGCTCAACTTCTTTACTGGTTCTTCTTCCTCTTTCTAAATTGTAAATGTTAGAGTGCTTTAGGGTATAATCCGCTGCCCTCATCTCTCCTCTACTTAGATGTTATTTCTAAGTCCATGACTTGGAAATACTCTTTTTACTGTCTCCAGCCGAGACTTTCCCTTGAACTGCAAACTCATGTCCATCTAGTTACTGAATTTTCCCCTTGGCTATATAATGGCTCTAGCCTAATAGGAACAACCCAGATCTCTAGTGACTGGTGTCATCATTAACTGAGACCACTCACATCCCAGTAAGTCTTGTCAGCTCCATCTTCATAAATAAATCCCTAGTCTGTCTGCTTCTCATCCCCTCTGTTATCACCACCTTAATCTAAGTCTCTATCATCTCTTTCCTGAACTGCTGCAGCAGCTTCTAATTGGTCTTCTTCCAGCTATTCTTGCCTCCCTCTGAGCTATTCACAGTGTAGCAGATAGAGTGATCTTTTTAAAAGGAAATCACATCATCCCCCTACTCAGAACTCTCCTTGTTTTCCATCATACTTGAAATCTAAACTCTTTATGATGGCATATAAGGCCCTCTGTGGATCAGGCCCTTTTCTGCGTCACCATCTGTATCTCCTGCCAGTTTAACCTCCCTATTCCACTCCAGCCCCACTGGCCTTGCTGTTGTTTCAAAGGCCACACCAAAGGCCTTCCCAACTTGAGGCCTTTATACTTTCTGTTTCCTCTGCCTAGTATACTTTTCTTCAGGATTTTACATGACTTGCTTCCTTGCATCATTCGGGCTTCTGCTAGTTGCCATCTCTTCAGAGAAGCATACACTGTCCCCTTGCCCTGCTTTATTTTTTTTTTTAGCGCACTTATCTTTAGCTGACTATTTATTATCTGTCTCTGCCACTAGAAATCACTCCCCATGAGGGCAGAGGCTTTATCTGTCTCTCAGTGCCTTTTCCTGTCATACTGTAGACACTCCATAAATAAGTGTTTAATAAAATGAAAGAGTGAGTACTCTGAAACTGCCTTCCACAAGTTCCCTTCCTTTTGGCCACTTCGTTCTCATTCCCCCACACATACCATGCCATCTTTACCTATTTTATTTTAATATTCTAGCCCTTAATTTCTTGTTTGTGTTTCTATGCATGGAAACTTGACATACTGGAAGGTTTACGGGTTATAATAGTAAGTTAACATTTTGTAAGTAATTTGCCTACTCCACTCCGTTTTGCTAAGGCGATTTGTGTGGAACTTCTTCCGCCTGGAGAATGAACATCTGAATAACTGTGGTGAATTCCGAGCTGTGCGGGACATCTCTGTGGCGCCTCTGAACGCAGATGATCAGACACTCCTGGAGCAGATGATGGACCAGGATGACGGGGTACGAAACCGCCAGAAGAACCGGCCTTGGAAGTACAGCCAGAGCATATCCCTGCGCCGACCTCGCCTCGCTTCTCAGTATGTATGGCGTCCACTTCTGGGAGACATTTAAGCTAAGAAGCTATCAGATTGAACCAAATGAAATTATTGGCATTCAACCAGTTTTCATCTACCAAAAAAACTGCAGTAACAGTAATTTCACACGATCCAACCTATAGAATGTCTTAATGAGCACATAGAGTAAAAAAGTGGCATTAATACATTAATGCCCACTAATTTGGTGTTAAAAGTACATGGGGGGACAATTATTGGAGAATAATTTATTTGATTCTTCAGTATGTTTTGTATACAAATAATTTTCAAGTTATAAACCGTAGGAATCCTGGCTCTGTCACTTGCCATCTATGTAACCTTGGCCAAATTACTTAATTGCTCTACATGACCCCTCACCTGTAAATTGGGATTAATATGGTCCCTGCTCAGGGTGGTTAAATGGATTGAATATGTTGTTACGTGGGATTTAGACCAGTTTCCTCACAGAAAGAGCTCAATAAGTGTAAGCTATTTTTATTTTCTTACTAAATACCTACAATAATATTTTTTATCAATCATTGACTTTGTATGTTCCTAAAAATAACAATAAATGTAGGATATTGTGGCTGAATTTGAAATTTAGAGATAGTAGATATCACAGTGGATTGGAATGAAGGAGGAGACTTAAAGTCAAACATGGACAGTTTTCTTAAGGATAAGGGAGTGTTTGAATAGGATAGAGGCACAGTAAAGACATAGGGGGAAAGGGAGGGGCAGCAAGGAAAACCATGTGACTAGAACTATAGTAAGATAATTTAGCTGAATAGATGAAGTATGATTGTAAAAGGCTGAGAAGTGCAAACTTGATCTTGTAGGCAGGCGGAGTCACAGAGTTTTTGCATAGAAGAATAATACGAAAGTATTTTCCTAAGTTGTAATGGCACTGCAGTGTTTGGGGGTTTTTTGCAGTATTTTTAAGTATGGGACATTGAGGACTTGGATTAGGATGCTTATAATGGGACTAAAAAGAATGTAAGGAGAAATTTTAAAGGAAGTAACAAATAGGAAATGGTAATAGTATATAAACCTATAGATATAGGGGAGCAGAGTAGAAATTGCCCACATTTTAGGTAGAATTCGGAGGTTCTCTGAAGAGAAGAATGTGGAGAAGAGAAGAGAACAAGGAACTAAGTCGTAGGGAATAAACACAGGCAAGAGAAAAAAAAAGGGTGTCAGAAAAGGGACGGTCAAGGAGGTCAGTAGGAAGAGCTGTAAAACAAAGCATGATACATTAGAGCAAGGAAGCAGAGTTCTGAACAAGGAGAAGGAGGGGGTGCTGGGGCTGGTGGTGTCAGCAAGGTAAGTACCACAAAGGCCTGGAAGACAGTACTGTAGGTGGTTCTCATTGAACTCCTAAATTTGGACATCTAAACCTTGTTAGTTACCACCAGAGGGCAATCTAAACATACACAATTTCTGCTTCAGAAACAAGGAAGTTCTTTGGCAACAGATTATGTTCAATTTCAGGTGTTCAGTGGAAAAACACTGGGATACTAGATTGCAACCAGAGGAAGATGTTTAGAACAATGGAGCAGGTTCTGTGCAAGGAAGGAGCAGGGAATCTAAAATAAGATCTGAATTTTAGGACTCACTTTTTGACTCATGCAACCTTGAACACATCCTTAACAGTGTTTGTCAGTTTCCACCTCTGTCAAGTAGCAATAATACCTACTTCAGCAAGTACCACTTTCATCTCATGGGTCTCATGAATTGCAGAATATTTTAACATTATCTAGTCCCATTTTTCATCCAGTAAAGCAATATCTTCTACAGCATCCTGAAGAGATGGTCATCTTATGCCGATTGACAATCATCAGTGATAATGAAGTCTATAACTACATAAGTTTATAATTGTTGTTGGATAGTTATCATGGTAGATAGCTTGTATGGGGCTGAAATATGTTTCCTTATAACTTCAACCCGTTGATCCTAGTTGGGCTCTCTAATAGTCTCCTCCCTCTTCTACATCATACTTTGTCAAGTGTTTGAAGACAACTGTTTCTCCTTAGGTCCTAGCTTCTGCAAGTTAACTGTCCTTGGTTTTCAGTGTGTACCTCAAATGGCATTATTTCTACAATCCTCATCATAATTCCTTATATTTGTTTAATGCTTTACTGATGCTTTTTACATTCATTTTCTCATTTGATGTCCACATTTTCTCCATGAGGGGAAAGTAGTATTATGTGAACTATGTATTATTATTGGATTAATATTCCTGCTTTACAGAGATGAAAATTGGCACTCAAAGAGGTTAAAGAGATACATCATAAAATCAAAGTCAGTACTCCAACTCATATCTCCTAATTCCAGAATACTCCTCTGTCTGTTGTACTTGACCTGCCATTGTTCTTGTTACCTTCCTCTGGTTACAGTCTAGTTTTGTAGTGTTTTCCCAGTAACACCGGAAATTGAATATGAAACTCCAGGAGTAGTCCTCTGGTGCAGTATATAGTACCTGTTTAGGGTGTATTTTTAATTATGGTAAGATTGGAAATGGACCTGATGCTGTGGATGTGTTTGTGTTTTAGTAATGGACGAAGTGCTCTTTTCCCTCTTATTTCCACTAGATCCAAGACTCGTGACACTAAGGTATTGATAGAAGACACAGATGATGAAGCCAACACTTGAATCCCCTGAAGTCTAGATTAGCATCCTTGGTTTTCGTACTCTACAATTCTTTCCTCGACCAGCGCAACCTCTAGTATCTTTCCAGCCGAAAACAAGAGAAGACACATAACACATTTTCCGAGCTCTTCCAGATCGGATCCTATGGACTCCAAACAAGCTCACTGTGTTTCTTTTCTTTTATTCTGGTTTAATTTTGATTTTCTATTTTTAAAACAAATATTTACTTCATTTTGCCAATCAGAGGACATTTTAAGGAACAAAAACATAGTATCTTATGGATTGTTTACAATCACAAGGACACAGATACCTATCAGGATGACGAACAGGCGTTGCAAGGACCCTCTGATGGGATGGTACTGAGATACTGTGGCTTCCACTTGGCCTGATTTTGACTGGTTGAAACCGGATATTGGTTTTTAAAATTTTTGTCAGTCTGTGTGGAGAATTTTTTCCTTTTCTTCATCATACCCAGCGCAAAAGCACTGGCTGCACTTGCAGGGAAAGTGCAACTTAGAGCAGTACCTTCATTCACGAAGCTACTTTTTAATTTGATGTAACTTTTCTTATTTTGGGAAGGGTTGCTGGGTGGGCGGGAAATATGATGTATTTGTTACATATCATTTTCTCATTATTTATGAAACTTAACCATAAAAGAATGATATAACTCCTGTGCAATGAGGTGATACAGTGAAAGAAGACAGGGGAAACTAATGTTGGACAGCGTTTCTGAGAATTTAGGCCACAATACCTCTTTCATGAGACAACTTGTACCAGTTTGACTTTTCTTTTTAATTTTAAGCCAAAGTTTCATTACTAATTTTTTAAGTTGCTGCTGCTTTAGAATTCTGAGCATGTCTCATAACAAACCATCCATACACCTTCATGGTTTAAATTTATTTAAGAGGTGTGATACCTTTTTTTTTTTAAGGGACAGGCATGGAATACATTTACCCATATTCCAACCATAATAACTAAAGTTATGCCTTACTAAGCTTCAGCATGTAGGATAATTGAATAATATAACCTTTACTAACTCTAAATTAGAAGACAAGGCTACTTGAGAGATTCTCTACACCCTCATTGGATAGTTTTTCTTCTGGGCTCACTTAACATTAGCCAGAATTTGATCAAATTAAGTCTGTCTTGGGGAAACCATATTTTTGAGAGCATAGAACAAATTATCCTTCCTCTTTTATGTTACACAAATAAAACAGACCTTGGCTGCCATTTCTCCCAGCAGTTTTAAAGAACGAACATTAGATGTCATGCCCTCCTGTGATAGGAAACCTGCTTTTAAAATGTTTTGGGACTAAGCTTGGTCATACACAAAAAGTATATTTCTTAGACATTTCAGACTATCATGGTCTGTACACAATGCCCATTTTCACTACTTTGTTTAATTTCTTTCCTATGTTCATAACTCATCCAGATAAGCTCAAAAACTGTAAAGGATTTTACTTCCTTGAATGTGGTTGGCATTAAATTTAGCATTTCATTATCTAACAAAATTAATATAAATACAGGAAAAAGTAAAATACGTTTTAATCCTCCCTTCCCCCTAGATCCAGATGAAGGTTCCAAAGTCAACGTCAGTAGGTTTT